>NC_138339.1:222259203-223626703 GCF_046562875.1 Panthera onca
TGAGCTTTGTAGTTGGGAGATAGAACTGGATCCAGCTGTGGAGCTGAGGGTGGTAGAGGGAAAACGAAGGAGGTGGCATTTGGCAATAATTGTCATTGAGGACAAGATGGACAGATGTGGCCTGGTGACAGTAAAGTCAGAATCTCAGATCAATGATTTGACAACAGAGATGGTTCATGATGTGAGTGAACCCAAGTGGAGGTTTCTCGTGGTGCTAAAAATGCTCCATCACCCTTTAAATCACTCTATATGGAAAGAAATGTTTAAAAGGCATGCGAATAGCACTCGAGGTTGCATGATTCTGATGCCAAATAATCTCAACAGTTTAAAAAAAAAAGAGCAAAAATTATCAGAAATGTGATAGAGAAGCAGGAAGACCCTAATATTCATGGAAGGGGCAGGCAACAGAATTTGCAGAGCTGGGTATAAAATGAAAACAATCTGTAAGGTCCTAGGGCAGGGCAGGGAAATCAATCTCTTTTCACACAGGCCCACTGCCCCAGTCCACACTGGTGAGTGACCCTCAGGGGACTGCATTTTCTGCCTCAGGATGTTTTCCATACCTGGATTGAGGTGGATGAGAGGGTTAATGCGTAATGGCACCACGGATCCAGGATAGGGCGGCTCCACTTTGCCATGCCCCAAGATACTGTGGGGCGCGTGCCTGACCCCAGCTCTCCCTGAATCTCTGCCCATTGCTGTGGGAGAGAGCAGCAGTGGTTGTGGGGTGTGGCCTAGAAGCTATCTCATGGGGCAGGGGAGGCAGTGGGAGGCAGGCTGTGTGGGAGCCAGGTCTCAGGCCTCTGCCATGGTCTCCACTGTCCCATAGACTTAACAAAACACAAGTCCAAAGGCAAAATTATTAAGAATTTCAAGACAGCAGCCATGGAGCATTAAACCCCAAGTACTGGCCCTCCTGAAGATGAGTCCTGTGTGACTCTCCTGGTCACAGACCCGTGAAGCTGACATTGCTTCGGGGCTAGGACATCAGCGTCAAAAGTAGAAATGAGAACTTTTTTTTTGGTTTTCCACCAACTGATTTGAGCCGATGGATGCCCTTGTAAGGCGGGAGGAGAAAGAAGCTTACAAGGCAGGGTGAACACGAGCCGCAGACAGCTTTGAAAGCCAGGCTGAAGATGCAGACCTCTTCCTGTAGGGAAGGAGAAGTAGGGGAGGTCTGAGAGCAGGGGAGTGACAAGGTGAACGGGGTATTTCAGAGGATTAATTTCCAGTGAGATATCTTTTAGAAGCATGTGCCTTTCAACTATTTCTCTCTGTTGTTTTCATACATAAAAACTGAAGGAATGCTCTTTTGGATGAAAGAAGGCCAGTTGCCTGCAAGGCGTCTTGCTCTCACTTTTTCCTACTGTTCCATGCACAAAATCTGCTGGGACTTTTGACATTTTGCTCTTCCTTGCCTCTGGATTTTAATGCCAGCAAATTAACGTGTAAGATGTCGGCGGAAAATGACTTTCACAGGACGGAATGATCTTGCATTTTTGGTCAGGAGAAGAGGAAAGCAGCAGACACACTAATTGCTGAATTACAATGAACCTTTCTATGATCCTTGGAATCTCTCAGAGGAATCAGAACAAAACAAAATTAAAGCAGTGCTATAAAGCAACCAGCTTTGCAGGCAGACAACAGGTAGAGATTAAAGCCAAAACCTCACCTTCTCTCAAAGTATCAGAAAAAAAAAATGTGACTTCTGTTCCTAAGGGATTGGTAATCATTTTCATCTGTGTTCCGCTCATCTTAGTAGTAATTTGTTAAACAGGCATTTCCATGGCAAACACACATGCACCCACAGGCACACCCCGTAATCTCCTACCCCAGATATAAATAGGTTGAAGCTGCCAGAGAACTGGTAATACAGTTTAAACAGTTGTTGTTGAGAATTCTAATCTTGTCAGAAAGAAAGTCTACTAGGGTGGTGTGGAGACAGAATAAGGACTTTCATAATGCTGAAAGCATTTGGCAGCAAAAAAAAAAAAAAAAAAAAAAAAAAATCTCTGGGCTTTGCCAGCGACAGAAAAATGGATACACACTCCTAGTGGAGTTTTATTTTCCCTCTGTCGTTCCCTTCAATTGCATCCCTGGGCTTGAGAAGTGGACATATTTCCTCTGGCCATGCTCTAAGTGAGGGAGGGGCTGAGTGTTCTGCCCCAGCGATCCTGGCATGTTGAGCTCGCTAGCTTCAGCAATGGGGAACTTGCTTTGCCCTCCAGATTATGTGCCTTCTTCCTTATCGTGTGCTCTCTTTCCATTCCTTGGAGCAGTTTTTAAAACTTTTGTCAGCTTTTTGGACAGCTCCCACTCATTTCTTAAGCTATTGCCACTGTCCCTTCCTTACTGGGTACCTTTCCATTGCACAGACATGGTGGCCTTTCTGAGAAAGCGGTAGAAAGAGGGTCAGCTTTGGAGTCAGATCTTTGTTAGCTCTGTGACTCTTAATAGGCTAGGTGGCTTCTCTACCCTTCTCTGAAAATGAAGGTGGTGATGAGCCATTGCCATAGGCATGTTGTGAGCATGACACAAAATCATCTGCGTGAAGCATGTGAACACAGTAGGCACGTGCAAACTGTTGCCGTTCGCCTGATTTGCCTGCCTTCCCTTCTCAACCGACTCTAGAGGCTTGGGCTGTGAAACCATGTCGGGTTTCACAGAGTGTTGCAGCCTTAAAGCCCATGGCTACCTATGACCAGACTTCTCTTCCTGCCTATCAGAAATTCTAAGACGATAGGTTTGCTTCTTCTCAGGATGTCCAGCACTTAAAATTCACCAATTGAAACCTCTTAGATGCTCTCAATTAGATTCGAAGAATCTATCTTCTGTTGGTTCCTGTATTGGATCAGAGTTGAAATTATCTTCCAGGCAAGTTGGAACTTGTTCCATGATCTGTTTTTAGCACAATGCCCCTTCTGGCAGATGCCGGCATCCTTGGAGTATCTCAGCCACTGCCCATATTTTCCTGGGGCCCTTTTGTGATGGATTTCAGGAATAGCCATGTTCCCCGTAACATGATCCCACAATCTTTATTTTAATAAGTTAGAGTAGACATAACAGCAAATGGGCCTGCCATCTACTTATTTCCCCAAAGAATGGTCATCTATCGACTATTTTAAAACGAATTGTATCTTCATACAGATATTTTTCAATGGCTCATGTTGAATAACAAAACTAACAACAAAACAACACGTTTGGCTGCCTTGATGTAACATTTTATAGGTCATAGTCTATGTCAGTTTTGCCAGGAAGTTATATGGCTCAAAGTTAAATGGGTATTTATTATTATTTTCTGGCCGAAGTAGGTATTTTGAAACATGTGCTTAAACATTTATCTAAGTTAAAATTATTATGCCTATGTTTTATGCTGTATGGCTTCAGTCATCCATATATTTGTATGTAAGTACAGGTCTGTACTGAAGCAAATTGAAATCTTTTTCAGTCCATCTGCGTTGGTAATCAGGTACATGTCTTTGGTAGGCTAGACAATTTTTCTAAAAGGTCATCTGTTAATATAGTGGTTTCGCCCCTTACTTTTGATGTAGAAGAGCCCGATCACGGAGATTTATTGTTAAATATAACCTCAAACTTACTGTCGGTCAAAGCTACTAGAAATGTAAATAAGAGAGACGGATTTATGAAGGATTGTGTAGACGATGTGTAACCCATTCTATCTGATACACTAAAGTCACTTCTTGGCTTCAGTTCAAGACTTAAAGAGTCCTGTTGCTGAATCACTTTAGATTGAAGAATATTTAAAAAAAACACTCATGTAGAATCCACGGCTGTATCTACTGCTATAATGTTGCTGAGACAGTGTTCACTCCATCACCCCTTGTATCTTCTTACAAGATTTGGGGAGAACTTTCTCTTAGTTCTTAGGATGAGAGATTATAGTTGGGTTTCTCTGTTACTATCTATCTTGTGTTCTCTGTGAATCATGTGAAAATTATATTTCTACTTTGCTTGGACTCCAGAAGGCTTAAAACCAGATTTGCAACCTGCTTTTCATGAGTGTGCACGTGCCATGGTGTGCATTCTGTATAACCGCACACCTGCCTCCATTCCCAGAATGGAGAGGGATCCCCAGTGCTTTGGGTGCTCTGGGCGCTCTGCCTCCCCACTAACTTTCACACCTTTGTCAGCAGGAACAGAGAGCCTTTTTGTTCCACATTCTCCAGTAAGACATCAGTTCTTCTCTCCAATAGTCAAAGGTTGGCCACCATTACCTACCTTGAAATCATCATGAAGACATACGCCTTTTATTATCCTTATTTATAGCCGTCACCACCATAAAAGGAGAGCTCCCCGGTCGTTGCTCATTGCTTAATTTTCATCCCCTAGGAATTTCTCATCCTTTTTTCTGATTCCATTTCCTAGTCCTCCACACTTTTGCCATCTTCCACTGTGCTCCCTGGACCTCTGGATCAGTTGTTGGAAAGACCTTGCATATCTCCACCACTCCTTTCAATTCCCTCACCTTCTTGTTCTACCTGAAACTTGACTCTGCTGAAGTCAGTAGTTTCCCTGCCCCTCCTCAAGTGGTGGTCTTTTTTTTAGCCCTCCTACCACTGGGCCTGGAGGTGGGGCGGTGCCCTTCTTGCTCCATGTTGCCGCTCTAGACTGTTCCCATCTCTCCTCCCTACCCTGCCACCCACAGCTCTGTATCTTATGCCATCAGTATATTACATACCCATCCTTCCTCGTTACAGTCACCCAAACCCCCCATCCACTCCCTTTCATTCTTTGAAGATTTTAGCTACTTGTTCACTGATCTTTTCTCTACATTAATTCTTTCATAACTGTAGAGGACTTCAAATAGAAGAAGATGCTCCCAGTGCTCTAACATCTTAGTTTCTTTAGTGTATTGTCCTCCACCCAACCTAAGCCTCTCACGGCTTTAGTCATAGCCTAGAAACTGACATTACCAATACCCCCTATTTTACTCTTCTATTACAGCACAAAAAATTAACACAAACTGAGTGGCTTAAAACAATACCTATTTATTAGCTCAGAGTTCTATAGGTCAGAAGTGTCGGTCAGGCTGTGTTCTCACTTGGAGCTCATGTGGTTACAGCAACTTTAATTACCTGTGGTTGTATGACTGAGGTCCCCATTTCCTTGCTAGGGTTGCTGTCAGCTCTTAGAGGTTACTCGAATTCCTTGGCACATGGCCCCCTAAATCTTCATGGTCAGCAATGGAGAATCTTGTGTAGAATCTTTCTCATGCTTCCAATCTCTTTCATCAGGAAGAGCCCTGTCTCTTTTAAGAACTCACTTGATTGGGTCAGACCCACTGAAACTAATCTTCCTTTCTCAAAATCAACTGTCCCATATAACATAACCTAATCACCTGAGTTGTATCTTTATATAGTCATAGGTCTCTCCCACACTCACACTGAGTTGCTCATCCAAGGGCATGAGTCACTGGGTGGGGGCGGGGGGCATTTTAGAATTCTGCCTACCACATCCTCAATATTTTCAACTTTAAGAGTCCCATTCATAAATTACTGCCTACTACCTGCAGCTCACATCTTCTGTGTCCATGACTTTAATAATGTTTTGAACTCACCAGAACCTATAGTCTACTGGTCTTATCACATTTTTGTGTTCCACATCCCCATCATTTCCTACCTTCCCTCCTTTTTCAGCTTATGGTCAATCACTATAATCACTCATTGAAATATACCATAAACTCTCTTTTCCTTCTTTCCACTTGTTTTCTTTGTCTGGCAAAATCCTAACACTGGTTAAATCCTACTCCCCTTCCCCCCATGCCTGCATTCACATAGATAAAAGTGGCTAGAGAAAAGCACACTCCTATGCTGACTGGTATTCTTTTAAATCGGTGAGCAGTAATTTAAGTAGGCTCTTCAACTAGGTAGGCTCTTTAACTAGGCTCTGCCTAGCTCATGGCATTTGCCTGCTTTCAAATACCCAAACTTTTAAACAAAGATATTCAGACCTTTTCTGCTTGCATATCCCCTGAAATAATTTTTCAAAATTATGTAACCCTTTTCATATTTTAAATTATATTTAAATTTTCATAAGAAATTTAAATAGTTGGAAGTCTTAATTACAGTGTATTGTAAATATTTATATTTTTTAAATTTCAAAACTCTCTTAAGTTACGCTGAAGGAATTTTAATAGCATAGCGATTTGATATCTATCATTATCAATTTAGGGTGCCTGGGTGGCTCAGTTGGTTAAGTGTCCAACTCTTGATTTTGGCTAAGGGCATGATCTCGCTGTTCGTGAAATCGAGCCCCACGCTGGACTCTGTGCTGACAGAGCAGACTCTGCTTGGGATACTTTTTCCCTCTTTCTCTCTGCCCCCTCCCCTGCTTGCATGCTCTCTCTCTCTTAAAATAAATGAACTTAAATAAAAATGCATAAATCAATTCTTCTTTATCAACTAGAAAATTTGCATCATTCTACTTTCTCCTTGAACTCAATATTTCACTCATAACATAGACTTTTATAATATATTTTATCATTTAGAGTATTTTATTATTTATCCTATCACCACTTTATAAGTATGAAAGAATAAAATTTTTAAAATACATCATAGCATAGAGCTGGTCTGTATTTCCCCAAAATGTTGTTTTGAAAAAATTTAAATTTACGAAGTTGCAAGGACGGCACAATGCATACCTGTATACTCTTCCCCTAGAGTCGGTGATGGTTAACAGTTTACCATATTTGCTTCCCCGCCTTCTCTCCATATAGTTTTCTTTTTTCACGGAATCATTTGCGAGTATTCCAATAGGTGTGAGGACACACACAGTTACAAGGGGAGGTAGAATGCATGGACACAACACAGATTATCAGGGAGATGTGGTGGTGCGTGTATGGAAAGCTTTTTACTGCTTCTGTTTTCGTGTGAATGAGGAATCGGGGGTATGTGAGGGGAGATGTTGGGAGTTTATGGAAAGAGGAGCAAGTTTTCATCTTGTCAGTCAGTAGACATCAGTCTGGGGTCAAGACCCCTTGCGGTGTACAAAGACTTTCAGAAGATACAAGTCCATAAGCAGGTTTAACACAATCCATTTCCATATGTATTCTCTCCTTAAAATTCAGCCTGCTATACTCTCCATCTCCCCAATTTTAAGAGTCCTATTCTTAAACCCTTCCCACTAGCTGTAGCCCACTTCTTTTATTTTCATGACTTCAACAGTGTTTGGGATTCAACAGTTTTCAGTTTGATGCACTTTCTTTACTAGCCTTGTAGGATACCGCATTTTTCTTGTTTTTCTCCTGATTTTTTGCTCACTCCTTCAGGGCCTCTTTTGTTTGTTTACCCTCATCCCTGACTGCAAACTGCTGAAGCACCTAGGGTTGAAATCTTGGACCTCTTCTCTTCTCTGTTGTTACCTGGGTTTTCTCATCCAGCCTCGGGGCTGTCACAACCATGGGACTTCTAAATATCCATCTCCAGCTGTCCTCTTCTTTGAGTTCCAGAACTGTGCATCTAACCACCTGGGTAAAATCGCCACTTAGGTGTATATTGAGCATGCCAAATTTAACATTATCAAGACCAGGCTCCTGGTAGTTCTGTTTCAAAACCTGTTGTACCTGAGGTCTTCCTCACTCAAGTTCAAGGAATTCCATTCTTTCCAATGCTCAGGTCAACAACTTTGGAGTTATTCTTTTTTCTTTCCTCCAATCCCCATTGCCAATCCATCAGTAAAACCTGCTGGCTCTACCTTAAGGACATATTCAGAATCTGGCCTCTTCTCGTCACCTCCACCCTACCACCTTGGTCATAGATCTCACGTGTCTCACCTGGAGTTAGTGCATTAACCTCCCAATTTGTCACCTCGCTTCCTCCCTTGCCTTCTTTAGCAGTCCCTTCTCAACATGGCGGCCATTCCAGTGCTCAGAACCCTCCAGTGGCCAGAGTCCTGCCAGCTGCCTATGAGACCCTTCCTGAGCTGTCCCCCATTACCCTTCTGACCTCGTCTCTTGCCATCTCACCTGCTTCCATTCTGCTGTAGCCACACTGGCTCCTGTTGCTATGTCTCAAATGTGTCAGACATGCTCTCACTTCACAATGTTGCACCTGCTGTTCCTTTAGCTCGATCCTCAGATGTTGCTGAAACTCACTCTCCCAAATCCTTCAGGTTTCTGCTCTGATGTTGCCTTCTCACCGAAGCTTCTGACAAGGCAACCGACACCAGTGACTCTCTCCGGGTTCTCCTATTCTCAGTCCCGACTTTATTTTTCTTCATAGCACTCCTTTTCTGTTGTACTGTGTTTTGCTTATTTATTCATTATCTGTCTCCACCCATAAAGCAGAGATTTCTGTCCATTTTTAATGCTGCTGTATGTCTATTCTTTGTTTTCTTTCACATGCATTCCTTCATACCTCTACCTCGGGTTTGAGAATATCCTCAGAGGTATATTTCTTCTTGATATGTAATAAGACTCCACCTCCCCTCCCAACAAAGCTATTTCTTTTGAATTGGGCGTAGCTTCTGCAACTATATCTCAGCCAAGAGCTCCAGCCTACTAAGTGTTGGGGGGCACACCTGTACAATTGTATTTATCAATCAGTTTCCCCATTAATGACTCATCAAGGCACATTAAAATTGGAGGCTGTCAGTATTTGCTTCTGACTCTCTGGCTGTTTATTATTTTGGGTGAATTATTGGGTACATCCTTTCCTGTTTTCCACTTTTCATTTGGGACTGACACCCTCCACAGTGACAAGTCTGCATTCTCTTTGCTTCCTACTCTCCCACATCTGCTTCGTATTCTGCTCTCTCTCCTGTCAGGGTATTCTGCTGACATTTTGAAATGCTTTACCGTAGACACTGGAAAAAAAAATTGGAGGTTGAAGATGGCACCATTAGACGTTTTTATGGATGGAATAAATCAGTTTTGTATTTTTATAGATTTGAAAACCCAGCTTTCAAAGGCACAACTGTAAAACATCACATATTGGAAAATATCTTGGTGGATCCCATAACCTAGTCTATCGGATATCTCACCTATTAATTATTTTCCTTAGGACTTAAGGATTTGAAAGGGCTCACAAAGGTGTTAAGAACTGATTCAAGAGAGTTTGCATTTACACACAGTTTAAATGTACATTCATAATGATTTCCACCTTTTAAATGTGTCGGTTATTATTCTATGGTGTGTAACAGTGTGGCAAGAACGACATGGTTAATGCAATAATACAATCTTCCATCATTTTTATGAGACATTTGCATCCTTTTATGAAACACCTAATTGACAGTTGCCCCACCAGTCCTCCCCAGTGGAACCGCCTATTAAATGGAATTTATGGCCAATGCTTTTAAAGTCAGTTAAATGACATGAAACGAAAATCTATTTTAAATGATGTTCAATGAAATCTTTTCTCTGGCTGGAAAAATTGCATTCTGAAAAATATTTATTTATTATGTAGTTGAACAAGCCACAGTGGCAATGTATGGTGTGCATTAAGCATTATTTCCGTTGGGGATATATCTGCTATTGTTTGGAAGCACAATCCCAGACCTTCCTGTGGCCCCTCTGATGTAAGTCTGGGCACCACCAGCACACTGCCTATTCTTGGGGAACACATAGCCCTCCTCACCCCAGTACTCCAGATCTTCCTCATCCTGCATGTGTTCGTTCTCTCTCTCTCTCTCTCTCTCTCTCTCACACACACACACACACATCAAAGCTCTCACTTATCTGTCTATCTCCTGCTGGAGTGTCGGCTCCAAGAGCACAGCAATTCTGTTCTGTTCATGAATATATCCTCTAGTCTATGGTAGGTGCTCAATAAATCTTTGCTGAGTGAATGAATGAATGAATGAATGAATCAGTCCATCAATCAACCCTGACTGCCTTGGCCTCATTACTTTTGTGATTTTGGCACAATATTTTATCCTCCTCAACCCATTAAATCCTTATTCTACAAACCAGTGAATTTTATGATGAAGCTCAAGAACAGATGCTTTATTTATTTATTTTTTAAGGAGGTGGGTGAGCCACTGCAGCTAAGAGCTGGCACCCCTTCTAAATGACTGGTGGGTGGGTTTCCCAGGGTGGCCAGTTGGCTTGGATGCTTGCCATGCCTTTGAAACTCTCGGATCCAGTCTGCCTGATTTGGGGTAGGACTGGGGAGGTGAGTGAGCATAGACATTGGTTTGCATTTGGGAACGGCAGTGACTTCATTTGGTTTTTGACTTGATTGAGCATCAATGGGATGATCAGTTGTCTGTACCTTCTGTGACAAAGTGACCAGGGTTAGAAGAGAATAGGTAGATGTTCACCTGAGTCTTTCCAGAGCTGAGATGGGAATTTATCCTCAGTATAGTGCTTCTGGGGAATGTGAATCTATTCCAAGCACTTGAATATTTTGACAGTCCTGTAGTGTCTCAAAATCAAGGACACCTACTTTGTTTGCTCTTTCAGCCCCAGTACCTGGCATTCTTTCCTTCATCAACGTTCACTGTGTTTTGTGAGCAGGGGTGGTGTTTAGTAAACATTGCTGAATGGTGAAGTCATTCATTCTTGTTTCTGGTTGATACTATTTTAGGGGCCAGTTCAAGTTTGTTGTGCCTGAACCCTATATATTTTGTGTGTGGGGCTCCTCGTTAATGAAAAAAAGCATAAAATGCCATGTTAGGCATGAATGCAAACATTTATTTAGGATGAGTAAAGAAATTATAATAAATTACTGGAGCTTTAGAGGTTCATTTCCTTTTTTTCCAAGTTTTTTTTTTTTTTTTTTTTTTTTTTTTTTAGCCAGTTTGCCAGAGTCCTTTCTTAGAATGCTTCCCTGTTCTAAACCAGCTTTCCTTATGCATTTAGAACTCTGTAAACGTCCCAGAAATTCCCAGCTTAGGCACATGAAGGGCCCCACATCTTAACCTTCATAAGTTTCACAGTAAACCTACCTTTCTGATTATTTTACTATGTTCTTGAGAACCTGAGAAGGCTTAGACACAAGAAAAGTGGGAGTGGGTAGACAGAGAGAGATAAATCTCTTAATCAAGGTAGGCCATTGGCCCTCTGAAAAAACTCTAGAAGCCATTTGGGATCCAAACTAGACCATAGTCCAGAAGTGCTGCTGACGCCATCACACCCTGCACAGCCTTCTTTTGGATCCCTGCCGTGGTTCCTGACATGCCCTGTCTCTTGTGACCAGGGCTTGGCAGCCACCAACATCCTGCCTTTGGGTTGCTACTGGATCGAGCCTCAGGCACATGTAGAGTTGAATAAATTCCCACGCTCTATACTCTACTTGTCAGCAATCAGTGGGGATAAAGTAAGGTCAGTTGTTCTTTCTCTCTTTCTTGTTTTCTTTCTCCATCTTGTTTTCTGTCTTCTCAGAGAGGGGAGCAACGTGTGAGTAGCATGCATTGTCATTTGTTCCTCTTCTGAAACCTAAAAACAAGTTCTCATTTCCAGAAGTATGTGATAGTCATTTTTTCCTTTCCTGAGTCTTCTCAATTTCTTCATAGATTTGTATACCACGTTTGTGTCACAATCAGACATTGTAAATTTTTTTCATAATATTTTTAAGATGAAAGATCTTTAAAGCAGGCAAATGCAGTACAGTACACATGTATGGCCTTTATAAAGGGTATGGCAAGGAGTTGAGATAGACATGGAACCTTCTGGGGAGCACATGCTATTTAGAAGGCAGATGGGAAATGATATACTATGCAGTTGTTCCACAAAGCAGATTATGATGACGTATCATAAAGAAGAGAAAAAAAAGGAGGGGGTAGCTTCTGTCAGAATCCACAAAGGAGAAAGAATGCATCAGGTTTTATACTCTTGATGGAAGGCATAGTATCTTCTATGGAACTTTAAAGAGGGTGGGATTCCAATAGGCATGGATGGGCTGAGAGAGTAGGAGAAAGGAAGGCATTCCAGGTAACTGGTACAACATGAACAAAATCAGGAGAGTGTGGGGGGTGTTTGGGGAAAAGGGAACATACAGCTTTGCTGGAATTTGAAACAATATACTGGAAAATACTTATTTAAATGAGAGATTACGTATACGTTATGGATACCCTCGAATATTAGGCTTAATAATTGGTATGAAAGAGAGTGTTGCATATTGAGGAAATCATAGAATCTGGAGCAAGAAGATCTGGGTTGGATTATGACATTGTAACGTACTAGCTGACTGCTACATTTCTCTTCTCATAGGAAAAATTATGCCCTCCCCCTCCCCCCCGCTTTCCCATTGCCCTTGGAATTAAAAACAAACTCCTTCATTGACAAATCATTAAGCAATTGGAGGATTCCTAATAGAATGGTGGATTAGTGTGTGAACTGGTGGTCATAAGATTATTGTGAGGCTCAAAATAAAGGAAATGGCGTTGGGTCAATAGTTCTTGCAAGAAATGCGAACCTAGGGCCTCGGTCCTAGGGATACTGAGGGAAACAGGCACGTAGGGCTCTGGTCTCAAAGAGTTGATATGTTGGTGCAGAGACCCAGATAATACATGCATAGACTAGCTGAAAAGAAATAAGATAATTTCAGATAGAGGTAATTGCTGCGAAGGAAGGAGAATGGACAGCTGGGGAGAGAATAATGAGACATGGGAGAAGAGCTGGGTCCTTGCTAATTTAAATATGGCAGTTGGGAAAGGGCTCATGGAAGAGTGGACGACTGATGGAAATGAGCCATAAGTATGAAGACCTTAGGGACTCGAGTTCCAGGCAGAGGTAACAGCAAGACCATGGATGAGGATCAGAGGATCAGAGGATGGCCCGTGTGGATAGAGGGCAGGGGGAGGAGATGGAGGGAGACAAGTTCCTTAAGATGGTCAGGAAAGACTGCACAGGGTCACGTGGTCTAAGGGAAGGCATTTGTTTTCATTTTACCGGGAAATAGAGGGGAGGGGCGGGGCACAGTTCATTCTATGAGAAGAGAATCGTAGCGGGACATGAATGGAAGTGGGGAGACCAGATGGAAGGCCGTCGTGGAAACTTAGGCAAGCAACGATAGTGGTTTAGACAGGGTGGTTGTTGGGAGACATGGCTGTTGGATTTGGGTTATTTGAAGTCTTACCATGAAATTGCTGATGTATTAGATGTGACCGTAGATAAAATGCTAAGTGGAAATGCTTTGTAATTGGAGAGCCCTGTGTGCACATCAAATACTAATGCGGCTTGTTCTAGCAGACGGTAGGGAAAGCTGAAGGGTTTGAGCTTGAGAGCGGCATGAGGCAGCACTGTAGTAAGGTAACCCTGCGGTTCCATAGCCGCACGTGGAAAATAGGCAGAGCCCAGGAAGGAAAATGTGTCACCCAGTGCTTCTCAACTACCGCATGCATGCGAATCACCTGGGCATCTTGTGACAATGCAGATTTGATTCAGCAGGTCTAGGGTAAGCCCCACCGTTCTCCATTTATAACGGGCTGCCAGGTGATGCCAAAGCTGCTGGTTTGCAGGCCACACTTCCAGCAGCAAAGAGTTCGGGAGAAGAATTCGGGTGGAAGCGAATGAGGGCTTCAGCGGGGAAGAGAATGGACATGGAGAAGAGAGATCTTTCTTCTGTAGTAAAGATTGAAGAACAAAAGGGAATCATGAACAAATGAAGTCTTGAGTCAGGGTGATCAAAAGACGATGGTGTCAGTAATATAAGTCCTGAAAGAAGGAGGAAGTTTGAGGAAGGGAACAGGATGGGTTTTCTAATCTTCTATTCTTTTTTCTTGTGCTGCTGCGTGGGGACCGACTTGGGTCCTTGAGATGGGAAATCCCCCTGAGCTGTTCAGTATTGTCTGGAAGGATGATGAGTCAAAGGTTCTGTTCTCTACTCCTGTGTCCGCTGAATTTGAGAACAAAGAGACTGCGTGTATCTAAAGAGCCCTAAAGGCAGGGAGAACTGAGAACCTCATTCCTAGTAATGTGGTTGGAATTTGAACCAGCAAATTATCTTGGAAGTCCAGAAAGGCCATGTTTCCTTGGACGATGTCATCTTAGTCCCTGTGTGTTTGCAGGGGAGCATTCTCAAGGTCGATCCCCAGCTCTGTCCCCTGCATATGACATGCTGCTGGCTTCAGATAATGATGCCATGAAGTCTGAAGACTGGTACTAGCACATCTGTGTGATGTTAACAATAATACCAGTCCACGTCATGGAGCACTGTGCCAAGCAATGGGCAAAACATTTTATAGTCATTTCATTAAACTCCTACAATTCCAGAAGGAAGGTAATTATTAGTGTTACCTGTCTCCACCCCAGACACACCCACCCCCACTTTGTAGCCCGGGGGTATAAGGTTTTGCAGGGCTTGGTGTTTTGCCAAGGTCCCATAGTAGGCTGGCAGAAGTGGAATTCAGATTAATCAATTAAGTGGTTTTTCCAACAGGCAGGCCCAGGGAGTCTGTTTCTTGTAACTTCACTCTGAGCCCTACCGCAGCATCAGTGTACCTGATGCTTACCTGCGGTTCAAACAGGGAGCTGGCCTAGCAATTAATCGGTCCACCTGGGCCCTGGTCACAGCTCTGCCCTTAATTTTTTCTGTGCGACCTTAGGCAAAGCACTTGAGGTCTCTGGGCTAAAATATTTTCACCTAGAAGAAAAAGAGATTTCGTGATAGCTGTACTTTCTCAGGCACAGCTATCCATTAGAATCAACAGAGGAGCCTCTAACAGATTCCGATGACGGGTCCCCTCAGAGAGATTCCAATTCACTTAGTTTGGCTAAGAATATAGGTGTTAGAACTTTTACAAAGCTTCCAGCGGCTTCCAGTGGACGGCCAGGCACGGGCCTCCAGTCTGGTTGATCATTCTTTGGAGGAAATAAAGGAAGGCCCACATCTGTCGCTGTCTGTCTAAGACTCCGTGATGCAAATCTCCGTGTGGCATGGGTATCGGACCCTTGTCACCATCAGGCCTCATTTCATGGTGACTTTTATTCTGGCCACAAAGCCTAGGTGAGGCTATGCGATCAGACACATTAGATGCTAGGGAGGTCTTAACTGGTAATAAAAATTTCAGATTTTATAGGTGAAGAATATGAATGTGGGAAATATGATCCCCCACCTCCTTTTTTTTTGTTGTTGTTTTGTTTTAACTAAAAGAAGCTCTTCTCCAGAATGGCCCTCTGAGAGCCTAATTGGGTACTTTGTGTGCCGACGGATAACCTGGAGTTGAGAAATGTGCTCGGGTCCAGCAGGATCCGCCTTGATTTGGCTGGGAAAACGTAGTCACTGGATGTCTGAGATATTACAAAGAGTGACATGAAAGTGGGGTATGAGCTCTATGTGGAAATTATTTCATCGTATGGTTTGGGTATCAAATACCCTCTGGACTTCTGGGGACGAGGCTTCTGGGCAGCACCTGGTGCTCCCTAAAACCCTACTTAATGGAGGTGCATCACGACCAGTAACCCTCGCCCAGGGGTTTTCCGGTGGGGTGGCCCCTCTTCACAAACGGTGCCAAGACCTTTCTATTCTAAGATGCTTCAGCTGCAAGTGTCAGTGTATCTCTAAGTTGTCTTAGCAGAGCCAAGCCTGGGCCGCTTCCCGCATCCCCACCTTTTCTCACTTCTGGTCCTGAACTGCTGACCCCGAAGATGTTTGCTTTCCATGGCACGATGACATCAGCGAGGAGGCAGTCCCTCGGCCGAGGGAGCCAAGTCCTCAGACACGATCTCGGAAGTAGGACAAGTACATTTTGTTTCTGAGATTCAACCCAGAGAACTGCTTGGTCCCTTAAGCATGTGCCAAATGTGTTTGCGCAACCTCAGGAGTGGCTTCCAGAATGTGGTTTAAGTATTTGCCAAGGGTTTCATTTCTTTTGGGAACGAACATACATGCATGGCATGACCGGTGCTGGCCAGACATGTCAGTGTGAATGGGAGTGGGGTGGGGGGGTCTCAAACCTTGAAAAGGGTTAGGGTCCTAAGAGATCATCTCCCTGGCTAGCCTACACTTGAATTGCAGTACTAGACATGACTTGCAATACTCAGCCCAGCGGGGACATGTAGCCACGCAGAATGTTGAGATTGAGTTGGCCAGGCCACGGTTCCATTTTGTTTTGGCTAAGGGTGTGTTAATGCAATGGAAAGAAGCAAGAAAAGCTACCAATTTGGCTGCTGATTCTGAACATTTGTTCTGCAGTCTTGAATCTTCCTGGTTGAAGAGAGCTTCCTCGTAATTAACCCCTTCTCCCCCACCAGGCCACCGGACAAGAACACACACATACACACACACACACACACACACACACACACACTCTCTCCATACACAAGAAACACACATGTATGTAGGAGGTTACAACCTTTCAGGAAATGAAAATCCTCTGTTGCATGTGTGCCCACATTCATATGCTCCTATTGGGAGAAATAAAGGACTATAAAGAAGTGATGTGTGTGTACATATAAACAACCAATGTTTAAGGACTAAAGTTGGTGTCTTTCAAAGGCCAATTGGATAATAAACCCCTTCATTTCATAGTGCTTTACAGTTTGCAGAACAGAACTCGTCAGCCCAATGGCTTTGTGAGGTGGGATTAGTTTCCTCTCCATTTGAACACCTGAGGAAATGGAAGATCAAAGACGCTAAGCGACACAGCAGTTAAGTTCCAGAATCAGGATAAAAGATGTGGATCATTCCCATCCAACCTCTCTACCGCAATGGCTCTCTAATCTTGATCTTTGAAAGACCGGAGGTTAATGGGCACGTGACTCATCTATTTACGGGTCTGGATGCTGGGGCCAGCGCCTCAGATGCCATCCGAGGACCAGCAGCAACACCCGCCTCTCCCGGGAGCCTTTCAGAACTGCTGGACCCAGGCCTTGTGAATCAGTACCTGCATTTCATCAGGGTTCCCCGCAGGTGATTCCTGTGCACAGTCAAGTTTGGGATGCCCTAGGGGAGGGGGCGGGGTCTCCATCTCAGCTCTGCTACCCGCGGGAGTCCCTGAGTGCCAGAACGGCATAAGCTGGGGAACCACCTGAGGTTCTGCCTCTGGGATGAGACCAAGACGCTGATTCGCTTTGAAAAACTCCCCAGGCGGTTCTAAGGTGCAGCCGATTCAAGAGCCATTGCAAGAGATTATCCCTGACGTTTCTTCCTGCCTTTCATGAGTCTGAGAGCCTTGTCCCTAAGGAATAGGCATATGCTTCTTCCCCTCCTGGGGTTTTATTTATGTTTCGGGATTCATACAAGATTCTGCATGGAATTCAAGCTTTTCCTTCTGCCCAGAGGCTGAGTTCTTGAATCCCCCTCTGTGCAGTAACTATGCCAATGGAGTGGGGTATTTTATTCCCTTCCTCTGCCCAGGAAAAGCAGAGGCCCCAGACAGGCACAGCCACCAGTGTGAGGGGCTCCCGACCTTTAGCTGAGGAGCCCTGACAGGCACTAAACTGTGCAGTGCTGAAGCCCAAGCAACCGTCTCTTCAGGTAAAGCTCTCAAACTGGCAGAAAAGTTAGCATATGGCAAACATCACCAAGAGTGCCAAGGAGCAAGATCCTGCCAAGATCTGGCTCCCAGGAAAGGCCTGGCTGTTTCTGGTAAGACATTGAGAGCCCCCAAGACATTATTGTGTTTATATAGCACATCTTCAAAAACAAAACAAAAAAAAAAAACCAAAAAACAAAAAAACAAATAGCGAAACAAAACCCACATTTCCCTGTGTGTACAGAGTCGTGCTCTAGGATTTGGGAATGTGTTCACTCTCCTGTTGAGCCATCTGCTTGAGATATCAAGAGGAAAATTCATTAGGGAGAGATTATGTCGGGGTCAGCAGAGGACAGCTGCTCAGCCAAGACTCCCCGAGCCAGCCCATGTGTGAGGGAGCTCGTAACTCTAGCTGTCCCGTATACCACTGCTTCTTAGATATGCAGGGATGACGCCAGGCAGCAGGACCCATGCTGTTTGCTGGGTTTTGCAAAACAATCTAGAAATCAACCGAGGTTGCTCATGGATCCCCGCCCTGCCAGCGCCTGTATTTCAGGCTGACATCTGTGCTGATCGGGTGTCACACTGGACATGTGAGGACACGTGCTTCCTCTGGGTGCCACACACGGACAGTGGGCAGCTGTTGCTGTCTCGGGCTGCCGGACTTGTGCCTGTCACGTCCCTCTTTGCTAACTGGCTTTCTTTTTCACTCTCAGTTTCATGGCTTAGCAGCTGCATGCCTAGTTATTTTATTTTCCTCTCCCCAAACTTCTTGGATCCCTCTCATCACCTCTTTCCTGTCTCTTCCTGCCCCATATACTCAGGGCACAACCCAGTTCCCCTAGCTAAACCTCCCACTCCCTCTCCCAAGCCCAGGATCCCAGGGAACGTGGAAACGATGGGGGAGAAATCCTCTCAGATCCTGGGCTCGAGGCAGAAAAGCTTCTGGGCCCTCGGTACCCAGCATCTCTGATGCTTACCCTCTGCCTGAATCGGCTGTCCTGTGACCACCGCACTACAGGTCAGTGTTGTGACCGTCCATCTGTTAATGAAGAGGCCAAGGCAGGGAAGTGTCCTGCTCTCCCTGAAGGTCTGACAGCAGGATGTGGGCAGTGTGGTTGAGTGGGCCCCCAGATTACAAAAGCCAGTGGTCCTCGATACTGCCGCATCTTGGAATCCTCTGGGATGTTTACAAAACATACCGATCCCTCGGCCCCGCTCCCAGAATTCTGACCTAACTGGGCTGGGGTGATGCCCAGGTTAGGTATTTCTTTTTTACAAGCTGGCGGCTGGATTGAAGACCATTGCCCTTCCACCCATCTCGGAGAGGGTCTTCGATTGTTTCGAATCCCCACTTAGAAGATGCTGGGTACGGTATTTCTCAAACTGAAATTCTAGGGTTTGTGTAAAAGTGAACAGGGATATCTCATGTTTGCTGATCCAATGGGAGAAGGCCAATGTGAATGACAGTGTTAGGAAAAATGTAACTTTGCTGCTGCCTGGCGCATACAGTGGCTTATTAACTGCTAACTAAGTGCTGCCCGATTGTGCTCCGGGAGGGGCTGGCTGGAACGAGGTGGGGGAATCCTGCTCATTTGCAATTACCCGTTAGTACTGCTCAAGCAAGGCTTACACCTACTGCTCTCCTGACGGTCTCTGTGCCAGGAGGCAGGCTTTCCATTGCTTATTCCATTATGCTGTGTCCATAGTCTAATGGCTTTTAGATTTGCCCTAATTTCTTTTGCAAGAGAGCACCTTTGGAATGGATATCATTTGCATGTCTGTCTTAATTACCCTTTCTTAAGTCGGGAATTCGAATGGGAACCGGCTGCTCTCATTTGGAGGCAGCTGGGCTGCTTTGGGCTGCTGGGAGGGAAGGGGCTGCCTGCTTCCAGCTGCCCGCACCAAACTGGCCCCTGAAGACAAATCCACACACCTGTCCCTCCTTGCTCGTGGCAGAAGCCGTATAGGCTCTCGATTCAAGAATGTGTCTTCAGAAGTTATCTCTGTCCATGGCAACAGATCTAGAAGGAAAGATTTTTTTTTTAAGTTTATTGATTTATTTTGAGAGAGAGAGAGAGAGAGAGAGAGAGAGAGAGAGACAGACAGAAAGGGAGAATCCCAAGCAGGCTCTACACTGCCAGCATGGAGCCCATCGTGGGACTTGAACTCATGAACCGTGAGATCATAACCTGAGCTGAAATCAAGAGTCAGACGCTTAACCAACTGAGCCACCCAGGAGCCCCTGGAAGGAGAGATTTTTAAAAAGGGACATTTGTACAGTAGCTGCAATCTTTCTTGGCCGGTTTCCCCACAAAGAAGTTGGAATATCAGGGCTACCAGGGATCTGAAATGTCATGTAGTCTGGGGTCAAAAGTTCAAGTGTTTATGTCGCCCTGTCTAGTGGGACTGTCTGTAATGATGGGAATATCATGGATCTGCAATGTCCGGTTCACCGTCCATCTCATTGAGCCTTGAAATAGACCAGAGTGACTGAGGAACTGAATTTGAAACATTATTGAATTTTAGTTTCAATTTAAGTTCAAGTAGCCCTAAGGGCTAGAGGCCACTGGTTGGGACTCATTACGTCTATAGTTGGGCAAAACAGGTCGACGTCGGGAGCCACCAGGGCCCACGTAGAACCTTAGGGCACGGTGGGGATCCTGCCCTATCTAAGGGAGACTCACTTCACTCCAACAAATAGCTGCCATGGGAGGATATTACAGGCTCAGCGATAAGATGTTCTCATTTTTTCAGAGAGGATAACAATTCAGGGGTTTATTTGAAATCTAAGTTTTAAAGGTTAGAAATCGTTCAAGCATTGTAAAGGGATGATAGCTTTTCATCTAGTACAATTCCTTCACTTTACAGGTGAGGAAACTGAGACTCAGGGAGATGGGATGTCCTCCCCAAGGCTACATAGCAAGTGAGTCATCTACTTTGTCTCCCTTGGTCTATATTCTAGGTCTACCCGCTTGTCTCTTAATTGGTGTCTGTGCAGCTTCGGTACATTCTCATTCTCGACATTGCCTAGTTTATCCTCCGGACTTTTTTCATCTTGTCGGACTGACCTATGAGTTTGTTTCATTTTCTTATTCTTCCAGCCAAGAATCTTCCCCAAGCATCTGAAATGCCCTCATGGCAGAGGAGGGGGAATCTTTGCCTTTCGGATTTAGGGGGCAGGAAGCAGTCTGTCTAGAGGCCTGAAATTTCTTTGAAGTCTCCTATTTTATCTTTAAAAAAGCCTATGCAAACTTGGCAGTCTACCTCTTAATATATCTGTGCTTATTTGATATTAAGACAAAATCCCCTTTCCCATCTTCAAGTAAATCTGAAGTTCCAAAGTGAACAATTTTATCTGCGTTTTCATGAATTATCTGGCCCACAGCTTATATCATTTGGTACCTCATACCCCAGTTTGGAAAGTGCTGATGCACACCAAATCATTTTAATGGTCGATTCAAATTTCTTTGCCATCCCAACTTTTCACCATTTAATAGGTAGAGAGGAGAATTCTTACTTGGGGATGCCAGGCTGTCTAGACTTTCGTAGGGAGATGTAGTAGTTTGGGGGCATGAACTCAGATACTGTCTCATCCTTGAATTTCAAATATTTCAAGGACATAAATTCAGAGATAGTATAAAGCAGGGGACATAACCGGAAGCAAAGAGATTAATCCAAGGTCATTGCTATTTGAATGATACTGTCTTCCAGACTCCTTTCGTCTTCAAAGGGAAAGGCACATGAGAAATAATGGAAGTTGCCAGGAAGGAAACGATGTTCAGGGGAGATAGTAAAAATGGTCTCAATTCAGCCTACAATAGCATGTGCCTAAGGCAAATTGATGTGGGAATGTTGTGCTGGGTATTCCAGCTCATAGATAGATCTCGTGAAGACAGAATGCAGGTGAAAAAAAAAAAAGGCAGCTTTCACAAAGAGAAGCCATAGGCTTTCAGTCTTGGGTTCATCTTGTTTCCCTGTGGCTTCTCAGTATGTCAACTTCTTTTCTGTGCTTTTGCACTGTCTCCACCTCACCTCAAAGGCTTCCAGTCACTTAGAGGATGTTAAGGAAACTTCGAGAATCCTGACAGTGAGATACTCATAGCTTAATACAGTTAGCAGCAGGAGAGCAACAGAAATGGATCCTGAGCATTTTTATTTAGAGACTAGGAAAATGTGGGAGCCTTTGTATATTTCCTTTGATTCTCCACAGAGGCTAAAGTGGAGAATCCATGAATGTGATTGGTCTTACAATAAGCTTTTCTTGTTCTAGCCAAATTCTCAGGCCCTTTGGTCTCCTTTTGAGATATATATATTATACATGTATAACATATACATATTATACATGTAAAATATATATTATATATATTTTTAAAATTTGAATTCACCAGAAGACAGCCACAGCTTCAGCTATTATTCTCTCAAATTTTTATCTCCCCAAAACATCACCCCATATTTTGAATCGCCTACTAGATACATCCTTCCTGTTGACGTATAGCATACTTAAATTTTGCTGAACAAAATTTATCAACTTTTCTCCTAAACTTGCTCTATATCTATACTTTCTCTCTCAGATAGTTGTGATTCACTCAGTGTTTCCTTTTCTTTTTTTTTTTCCTTTAAAAAAATGTTTATTTATTTATTAAAAGTTTTTTTTTTTTTTCATTTTATTTATTTTAGAGAAAGAGAGAGTGCAAGCCAGGGAGAGGGGCAAAGGCAGAGACAGAATCCCAAGCAGGCTTCACACTGAGCTCAGAGCCTGACAAGGGGCTTGATCGCATGACCCTGGGATCATGACCTGAGCTGAAATCAAGAGTCAGGCACTTAATTAACTGAACCACCCAGGCACACGGTTTATTTATTTATTTTCGAGACAGAGAGAGAGAGACAGAGAGAGAGAGAGAGAGATGTATAGAGAGCGATCATGAGGGGGTGGGGGAGGAGCAGAGACAGAGGGAGACGGAGAATCCCAAGCAGGCTCCATACTGTCACTGCAGAGCCTGATGCGAGGCTCGAACTCAGGAACCATTCACTTGGTTTTCCAAGTTAGATACTGCTCCATCATCTTTCATTTCGCTCCTTCTTCTCCTGCCACATTCAATTAGTTGCCTATCTTGTAAATTTCTTCTGGTATATTTGGCCGCGTTTCCACTGCCCCACTTCTGTGACTTGGATTCATATCATCATATGTTGTCTAGACTATTGCGGTGGCCTCTGTACTATTCTTTTCCCCTGACTTCTGGTTGCTCTCATCTCTGGAGGAACTTTGACATTGACCTCTTGAGTCATTCAAAAAATGGATGTAACAGTCTCCTGCTTCAAATTCCCTATTGACTGCTGTTGTTCCACAGTAAGGTTTAAAGTCTTTGTAAAGGTTGCAGGATTTGTCCCATACTGACCTCCGTTTAGTTCTCCAACCTAAGCTCTTTCCAGTTTTCACCTACATACTTGATAGTCAAGCCACACAGAACTGTTCTCCATTCCTCAGATCTGGCACACCCTTTTATGATTCTGGGTTGTTAGCGTATAATCCTCTCTGTCTGGGATTCTCTTTCCTTCTTATTTCTTATCCATCTTTCAAGTCCAATTTAAATGCCAGTTCCTTTTCAAATTTTCTGCAACTGCTCTAGTCAGGATTAGCTGGTCCAACTCTTACAGTTCCCAACGCTTGTCTATGGCTCTTTCATGGCTGTGATGCTTTGTAATCTACTGGCTTACGGTTTATGTGCATTCTCCAATAGATGGTGAGATCCTGAAGACACGTATCTTGTCTGATTCTGTGTCCCCAGGGCTCATGCAATGCCAAGCACAAGGGACATGCCCAGTAAACATTTGTCCTAATACTAATCTTACTAGTCATGTGGCTGTGAGCACTTAAGAGAAGGGATCATGTCTTACACGTCTTTTCATTATCGTTGCCCATCAAATACGAGTCCTTTTGAAGTGTCTTTGGACTCAATGAATTAGACATTCCCAGAAATAAAATATGGTGGTATCTATCTCTCTATCGCTCTGTTTTGTGGCTTTGGAAAGTTACAAATTACTGTTGGGAGGGAGCTAAGACTTTTGAAGACTAACGGTCCATTATGGCCACCATGCTTTTTGTTTTTTTTTATTTCTACCCAGAAATTATACCAAGAAGGGTGATAACTACTATTTACTGGGCCTGCAACATGTCAAGTTTCGCATGAGAAATTACCTCACCCAATTAGCATTTCTTTAATGGCAGTTATGATTGAACTACGGTCCATCATCAGAAAAACCCTGGAATTTATTTAAAATTACCTTGTGCACATCTGAAAGACTCAAATTATTGTTT
The DNA here is from genome assembly GCF_046562875.1 of Panthera onca. NCBI lineage: Eukaryota > Metazoa > Chordata > Mammalia > Carnivora > Felidae > Panthera > Panthera onca. Next base: position 222,282,899 of record NC_138339.1, read on the forward strand.
AGGCCCCTCAGACATTACACCACTAATCCTTTTCTAATGATCTCATCTTAAGAAATAGCACTGGCAGGAGGACCGTCGAGCCTCCCCCCCATAAAAACATAATGAGCAGATTTGGGTATTTACATAATAACTTAGAATGATTTCAGGGCATTTTAGACAAAACGCACAGCCACTTAGATTGCTGTCAATGTGGTTATCTCATCACTTTTAGAAATTAAATGGAGATGAAAATGGAAAAAAAAAAGGGAAATCTGGGAGTTTTTGGATCCATTGCAGTCAGGTTTGTAGCAAAGTGCCATCATTAGGAAATTTGGTTCACAGAAAATGGCACCATTAAAGCTGTGAGCAAGATATCAAAAATTGAAGGAATTAGAAGCAAATAGTTTCCAGAAATCCTTTTGAAAATGGCTACTATTTAACATGTACAGAGGGGGAAACTGATGCTCCTAGGGTTGAGATAACTTATCAAATTACTTATTTCTGACTCATATGTTATTTTTATTTAATATTTTATTCCTCTCTCACTCTCTTTTTTTAACTTGACAGATCGGACACTATAGTTATTCAGTACTTTAAAATATTTACCCGCATGTTTGTGATTTCCTTGCCTCCTCATGTCTTCTTGAGAATCATTTTACGTCCTCCTGAGATAATTTTCTTCTTTCTGAAAGTCATAGTTTAGAAGTTTTTTTAGTGAGTGTCGGTAATAATCTCTCCCGGGTTTTTCTTTCTGGAAATTATGTTAATTTTCACTACCTGTTTGAAAGGTAGTTTTGCTGGATTGTCAGTGGATTTCTCTCAGTTGTTGCTGTTGGCAAGTCACCTGTTGGGTTAATTATTCTTTGCAGGTTGTCTCTCTTTTTCTCTGGGTGCTTCTCTGTGTTGGGTGATTCTGTAGTCCCACTTTGAGGTGTCTGGGTGGGGCTTTCTTTGGGAATATTGGTTGGGTTTTGGGAATCAGAGGATTATAGTCATTAATCAACTCTAGAAAAGTTTCCATTATCTCCTTTGGTGCTCCCTTTGGATATATATTAGAATTTTTTCCTTGGGGCACCTGGGTGGCTCAGTTGGTTACGTGTCCAACTTCAGCTCAAGTCACGATCTCGTAGTTCATAGGTTCCAGCCCCGCATCGGGCTCTGTGCTGACAGCTCAGAGCCTGGAGCCCGCTTCGGATTCTGTGTCTCCCTCTCTCTCTGACCTCTCTCTCTCTTTCTTAAAAAAATTAACATTAAAAAATTTTTAAAAATACATTTAAAAAAAAAGAACTTTTTCCTTGACCTTGCCTCTTACTCCCTCTTCCATATTTTTCATCACTTTGCCACTTTACACTGCATTTTTGCTTATTTTTTTCAGCTTGATCTTTTTTATTAATTTCCATTTTCAGTTCTGACTTGTTACTTCAGCTTTTGTTTCTTAAAGTTCTAATTGGCCTTTTTAAAATCAAAGTCTGTCTGATTATATTTGACAGTCTCTTATTTCTCTGCCAACGTTTTGAAGCTACCTTTCCTTTTTTTTTATTGTGCTAAAAATCACACAACACTAAATTTTCCCTCTTAACAGATGCTTATGTGTGCAGTTCAGGATTGTTAACTGTAAGCGCAATGTTGTATGGCAGATCTCTAGGACTTGTTCATCTTCCCGTCTTTCATTTTGTAAACATCAAACACATTTAATATTCTTATCTGAGAATCCTATCATTTGTATTCTTAGATTGTCTCATCTTGCAAGTTGTACTTGCATTGACCCTTTCCAAGGCGGCTGGTCCCTCCCTTTCCTTTTCGTAAACACCTTGTGTTTTGAAACTTTATTGGAATTCTCTGAGATGCGTGTTGAAGTGGAGTCCTCTTTAACTAAATTTTGAGCTTGCGGTTTTAGACCGAATTCCAGGCCCGAACCATTTTAAGTGTGGGTTTATAGTTAAATATTCTGAGGCTTTTTTTCCCTACTTTTTTCCCCCCGTCCATCAAGAGCCAAGGACAAGACAGATTTGTATTTACTTCCCTCTCTATCAGATTCTCCTATTTTAGATTCACCCATTGATAGTGTTTCCCTTCTGAGGTCTTGTTTGTTTGTTTGTTTTTGCCAGAATTCACTCTGACATTCTCATCATACTCTTGCCCAGGCATTGCTTCCTCCCCTGCAGGTATGGACACTCTTCGAAGCCAGGCGCTAGGTCCCTGGTCGTCAGCGGAGGACACAGTGCGGGCTCTGGTTGCAGTTCACCTCCTTGGATTCATGCTTTCTCACTGTTTCTGGCCTCTGAGAATTGTTCTTACTTTCTTTCAGCTCTACGCTTCATTTCAAAACAGATTTTCCAATTTATTCAGTGCTTCAGGTATTTCTGGACCTCTAGTTAGCTGTATTTCCAGAAGCAGAAACTTGAAGGGTGAATTCTCCAGTATCTGATCAATATGATAGTTGTCACTCCTGTTTGAGAGTTAAATGAACCTGCCAACGGGATAAGTGACTTGATAAATAATCAGTGTGTACACCAGATCCTCAGGCCAGGATCCCTGCTATCCTCTTAGCTGATGAGGTAGCACTCATTCGACCGGCTTGTACTATAAAGATACTCAAAGACAAAAGATGACCTTGTTGCATACTTCTTTAAGAACACAGAATTAGAGAGGAAATTCTTTTTTTTTTATGTTTATTTATTTTTGAGAGAGAGAGACACACGCACAGTGAAAGTGGGGGAGGAACAGAGAGAGAGAGAGAGGGAGACACAGAATCTGAAGCAGGCTCCAGGCTCTGAGCTGTCAGCACAGAGCCTGACGCGGGGCTCAAACTCACGAACTATGAGATCATGACCTGAGCCGAAGTCAGATGCTTAGCTGACTGAGCCACCCAGCGCCCTGAGGAAATTTTTAAAAGTTTGTTTGTTTGTTTATTTAGAGGATGCACGCCCCCCGCCCCCCCCCCCCCCCCCAGCATACACACGTGCACACGCACGGGAGGAGCAGAGACAGAGAGACAGAGAGAGAGAGAATTCCAAGCAGGCTCCTCACTGCCAACATGGAGCCTGACTCAGGGCTCAATCTCACGACTCTGGGATCATGACCTGAGCCAAATTCAAGAGTTGGACGCTCAACTGGCTGAGCCACCCACTGGCAAATCTACCAACATACCTGCTTTCATACTCCTCCTTACTGCCCTGCCTTCTGTTTCTATGGGTAAGATTTCTTCTATTACCTAAGTTTGCCCTTTCTACCTGCAGGTGCTTTGGACCCCTTCCTTCTGGCTTTCCTGCTTGTAATCGTCCATTTTATTTACGACCAGTCCAATTTCTCTCTCTCCTTTGGATTATTACCATGATTACTGGTATACCCACGGAAAGACCTCTTTCCTGTGACCCCACATCTATCTCCAGGCACTACCTTTACCTGCTATTCTTAACAGCAGCTCATTCAAAGTACTTTCTGTGTCGTGGGCCACTCCTCTTCACATTCTTTCCCACAGCCCATTGCAGGGGGGCTTCTATCTCTTCCAGGGGCTCATGTGAATTAAGAATCCCTGTGTTGTCATGACCAATGATCCCTGATCGGTTCTTACCTGGGTTGGCCTTTGGGTAGCATCTGGCACCTCTAACCATTCTCTTTTTCCTTGCAACACTGTCTTCTTTGGTTGTATGATACCACACACCGCTGGCTTGCCTCCTATCCTGAAAGTTTGCGCTACCTTAAGTCCCTCTTCTCTGCTGGACCTCCCTCTAAATTTTGGAGTACTCTGAGGCTGTCTGCTGGACCCATCTTCCCTTCTCCATGTGCAATTCCATACTCTTTCTGTAATTCCAATGGCTTTAAATCTGGCAGTGACTCTCAAATCTGCATCTTTAGCTCAGACCCTCCACTGTGTCCCTGGGCACAGCACCTGGAATGGTGTCTAACAGATAGAATGTACAAATGAATCTAGAAGATAAGAATCAATAGACCAAAGAGCTTCTCAAGAACTCAGAATCTAAGCCCTGAACTGCTTTCAGGCCGGCAAAATGGATGTGAATAGAATGCATCTTGGAATCACTGCCCCTCACCTGGTTCATGCTGACATCTTCAAGAATTGTGGCAAAAATCCATGAAATTCTTGGAAAAAAATCCAATTTAAGTCTTTTCTTCATGTAAGCTTGAAAATGGACTGGTGAGGCCTATTGTTCCTTTAAGTATCCTGAGCTTTGTAATGAAATATTTAGAATGGGAAAGAAATTCACAAACCCTGGGGCAATAGACATCAGAGCACTGGGGAAACAAATCCTTTTCAAATCTGGGCTGCTTTTTTTTCAGAAGAGGGAGAATGTGTATGTGTGTGTGCGTGTGTGTGTGTGTGCGCGTGTGCGTGTGTGCGCACGTGTGCACATGCATCAGGGGAGAGTGCCGGGTAGGAGAGCACTGACTGTAACATCAGTGGAGGAAGGGACAGGAAAGGTAATGTTCCTTACAAAGAGGAAACCTGTGTCGTGTCATGTCTGGCAAGAAAGGAACAGATTGGCTCAGATATACTAGCAGATCCGGGAAGTGCAAGATGATAATTAATTGCACATCTCCTTCAACCCAAGGCGTTCTCAGATGGACTCCTGCAGGGGTCCCCATTAGTCCTGGGCTTATTTCAATTCTGGCTAATGATCTGGAGGAGGGTGCTGCCAGTATACTAATGACTCTGAATCACATTCATTTCAAGGGCTTAAATCATCAGCATGGACTGAAAAGAATGCACATTGTATAAACTTTCTATGGCTGCTGTAACAAATTAACACAATTTAGTGGGTTAAAACAATATGAATTTATTACCTTCCAGTTCTGTAGGCCAGAAGTCTGACCGGTCTCTGCGGGTTCAAGTCAAGGTGTGGGTCAGGCTGCATTCCTTCTAGAGGCTTTGGGGGAGGATCCATTTCCTTGCCCTTCCCAGCTTCTAGAGACCTCTTTTGGTCCTTACACACAGACCGCTCCGTTTCAGAACCAGCAATAGAGTATCAAATCTTTCTTCCACTGCCATCTCTCTCTGGTTCTCTGCAGCCAGGTGAGAATCCCCCCTCTAAAGGACTCTGCGATCATACAAGGCTACCTGGATAATCCAGAAGAGTCTCCCGAGCTCAGGGTCCTTGACCTCAGTCATATCTAATATTCATGCTAATGATTGAGAGAAAGCCAGGGTAGGCCTAAAAGCAATTTTAGAAACTTAGGCCTGTGCAAACACCTTAAAGTATAGTCAAGGAGTGTAATGAGAAATGACAGGCTAGAACGAAGGCTGGTCAGTCTTATTCAGCTATAAGGAATGAACACCACTGAGACTGGGGAGGTGATGGACAGGATAATGACCCCTGAAGGTGTCCACACCCTATCCCCAGAACCTATGAATCTATAACTTTATAATTGGGCAATATGTAGTAGAGTAGATTATGCCATATATGTGGCCAAAGGGACTTTGCAGAAGTATTGAGTTGAGGACCTCAAGATAGAGAGATTGTCTCACATTATCAGAGTGGGCCCAATGTGATTATAGGAGTCTTTGAAAGTGGACAAGGGAGGTCGAAGGGCAGAGAATCAGAGGGACGGCAGTGTTAGGAAGACTCAGCCAGGTGTTGCTGGCTCTGAATACAGAAGAAGGGACTGTGGGCTAGAGAACCTACGTGACCTCTAGGAGCTGGAAAAGGCAAGGAAACTGATTCCTTCCTGGTGCCTGCAAAAGGAACACAGCTCTGATGGTGCCTTGATTTTAGCCCCGTGAGTCCCAGTTTGGACTTCCGACCTTTAGAGCTGTAAGATAATAAATTTGTGTTTTAAGGTGCTGGATTTGTAGCAATTTGTTACAGCAGTGGTAGGAAACTGATGGAGGGATATGTCTTCGTGGGTCTGCTTTCTGCAATGGAGTTTAATGCTAAGTTGATGTTCCCTCAAAGTTTGTCTTAAAAGATGAATAAGTAAATGAACATATAAACTACGGGGCAGTCTTCCCAGGATACTTAGAAATGACACCGCTTTGCTATTTAAATTTATTTTCCTCTTTCATAAGCTTCCTTTGTCTTGTTTTGTTTTTAGTCTTTATTTTTGAGACAGAGAGAGACAGAGCATGAGCAGGGGAGGGGCAGAGAGAGAGGGAGACACAGAATCTGAAGCAGGCTCCAGGCTCTGAGCTGTCAGCACAGAGCCGGATGCGGGGCTTGAACTCACAGACCGTGAGATCATGACCTGAGCCGAAGTCGGACGCTCAACCGACTGAGCCACCCAGGCGCCCCTCATAAGCTTCCTTTGATTAGGAGCATAGAATACCAACAGAACTTGTAGACACACACACATGCAAATAAACAGTGTGGGGCTTCTAAAGGACAGAAGGAGCCTCCCCCTCTCACTGTTCCTAAATTAAGCCCAGGTTGGAGAAAATGAAATGCTCGTTTGCATTTCGTTGGGGCCCAACAGCAGTGTGGCAGGATGACCAGCATCTCTGATGTTCAAACCAGGGTGTGAAATGTTCTTAATCATCTGACCTTAGATTCTTGGTTCAGGATAATTAAGCCTCTCCTGAGTGCACAGAATGTCCTGGCTTGTAGCAGCATTAGGTAACAGTTGATATGAACACCTTTGCTCCAGGAGCTTGCTTGCTTCTCTGTTTCTCTTTTGTTTCTCTCTGCAGGATTCAGGCCCTGGTGGGCTGTTTTCTTTTAATAAGAATGCAATCTACCTGCTGCTCTCATGGGATCTCTGGGTTTGTGGCCATGGAAGGGACTATTTTAGGAGGCAGGCAGTGAGCTAGAACCAGGTACGTTACTACCCAGCAAATCTCCTCTGTGCCTAATGGTCTCTTTCCTCCCTTCCAGGGGAGAGCTTACCTAACAAATTCTCAGATGGGTTTGGAAGAGGAACCTGCCACCCGCTGTGTCTGAAGAGGGACAGTGGGGGGAAAGGTCACTGAGAGTCCATGGGAGTTAGGGTGGGAGGAAGAGAGCTGGTTAGACTTTACAATCTATTTTATCAAATGTTACTTTACCACGAACTAGAATTAATAATGAGCCTTCATGGCTTGTGTGTTGCGGAGTTAATTTCAAATTACTAGTAAACCCTCTCTAGGGTTGAAGAAGCAGGTTCTCCCAGAATCTGAGTGTGTAAATCTAAATATATCTCACTATTTCAGCACCAGCTAGGGCTATTGTTCTTATAGCCCCTTGTTTTGCAACAAAATCTGAAGTATTCTCAATTTCAGACTCTTTTATCTACAATCTACCTAAGGTGATGGAGATTTTAGGAAGGAAAGTAGCACGTTCATTTTGGGCAAAGTTGCTTAGCTTGTCTACGCCTCAGTGTTTTCATCTATAAAGTGGGGGTGTCTCAAGCACTCAGTAGAGTGCCTGCCACAGGGTGGGCTCTCCACAGAAGTTAGTTAGTTTTCTTAGTAGCAGAACTGTGGTTAGATCTCAGGTACAAGTGCTGGATCACAAAGATGACTAAAATGTCATCCTGACTGAGAGATTGTTTGAAGTTTGTTGGGGGGTGAGGACAATATGTGGATGAGTAAGATTAAAATGAAGAATGATGCATCCCATTAAAATTATGAATAGGGGAGAGCCAGTGGTCCATTGTGCCTGCGATAGGGGTGAGGATAATGAGGAAGGGCTTTGAGATCAGGCAGGCTGGAGCTCAGATGCGAAATACGAGTATGTGTTAATGAGGCCAATGGATGAGAAAGGCAGGAGGGTACCCCCTCTCCTCCTGCTCAAGCAAGTACCTATCACAGAGGGGCCTGGTGGCACAGACCTGGAACATTGCATACGTGTCCCTCATCAGGCACTTTTTTTACATCCCCAAGCTGCCGTCTCACTTTAGTTTTCTGAGGGTGGGGGGATATTACCCTGTGCAGATGTAACAGGGAGCAGAGCAGTCATCCAAAAGTATTCAAGTTCTGCAGTTAGATGGTTTATGGGGCATGCAGAGGAGACACTATGTGAGTTCAGCTTCTTCCAGGACCCCGTTCAATGGAGACTAACTCTGCAAGGTGGATAGACAGACTCCTGCTTCCTGCCCTTGCTTGCAGCAACGTGGGGGGAGGGGTGAGATGGGGAGTTAACCCTGGGAAAGTGGGCTCTTTGTGCAGACGTAGGAAGAAGGATCCTTACCACTTGTTAAGTGGTAATTAATTGTCCCCATTTCTCTGACTTGCCCTTTCCTTCCCTCAGTGAGTCCTGCTGATGCTCGCTGACTGTAGGTAGCATGTGGGTCACCCATCAGGGTGAAACACCATTTCTCTTCATCCTATCCTTCTAGGACTGGAAAGACCTAACTCAGTTTTGCACGTAGTACATGCTCAGTAAATGCTAGTTGAAAGAAACTGTGATTTCTTCCACAAATGGAGGCACTACGCAGAATGTATTTGGATTACAAGTCACACGGAGGCGGAACCCACACCCAAGCTGCTCACTGGCATATGCCTGGGCCAGCCCAAGGCACGGTGCTTGCTTGGTGCACAGTAGATGTCAAATATATTTTAGTCATTAACGCAGAGTTTCAGAGTCATCTCTAACCATTTTGCCTCCCTTTTAATGAGTTACCAGCTCTTCTAGACTGTGTCCATAAATACTCTTACATTTGTCTCTTACATTCCTACTGCTACTTTAATTCAAGCCCTGGTTATTATTTGTGTGAAGTGTTACAAAAACCTTTTATCCAGTCTCCTGGTCTCCCTGTTTGCAGTGTCACAATCCCCCCTTGCTACTCCCAAGCCTACTTTTAAAAAATATGACCTGATCATATCTCATCTCATCATCTATGTGAGTGTGTGTGTGTGTGTGTGTGTGTGTGTGTATTCCTCAGCCTGGAAATATGTCCCTTCACAATGTATTCCACATCGAACTCTCAAGACATTATCTCCTTCTGCCATTTACTGACTTGGAAGTACCCCATGCAGTTCCATGAAGATTCCATGTTTTTTAGCTTCATGAACTTGCCTGTGTCATTCCCCGCTTCTGGAATGCCTATCTGTTACTCAGTGCTCATTTTGAATGCTACCTTGCCTTACCCAGAGGCAGAGGGATTAAAATGTTAGAGCTGCAAGGGCCCTTGGAATATTCTACTGCTACTGCTAAGTGGAAACTGAACCCTAGGAAGGTGACTAGGCTGATGTGAGCTCAACTTTAAAGCCAGGATTCAAACAGATCTCCTGGCTCCTAATTCACTACTGTTTCTATGCAGTCAGTGTCCTTCATAAACCTTAAATAACTTCTCTTATGACACCATTTACATTCCATCTTGCTTTACAGTTTCTTGTAGTTGTCTGGATTTGTGGGTCTGAGGGCAGAGACTATGTCTTAATCATCTCAGTATATCCCACAGCACCTAGCGCATGGCTTACTCATGGTAGGCGCTTTCTCTGTGGACTAAACATGAATAAATGGATGGCGGGGTGGATGAGTGGATGGAAGGGTGGATGGGTAGACGGATGGGTGGACGGAAGGGCAGATGGAGGGATGGATGACAGGTGCGTGAATGGATAGACGGGTGGATAGATGGACGGATCCAGGCTCGGACGAACAATTGGATAATTATCGATGTAGCACTTCTCCAGGAATGTGCTCAGATATTCTAATAGCCCCATGGCAGACTTTATCTGCAAATGTATGCCTTGTTCGGCACAGCTGCAGGTGTGGCCTACTCATTTTCTGATGTGATGAGGAAAAGATTATGGGAGGAGGCTGGGTGAGGGATCTACCCTTCCAGGTGTGTGTAATAACAAGAACAGGAGTCTTCATTTGTTCCAGATCCTGTGTTAAGCACTCTGTGTACATTATCACATTTAATCCTTACAGCAACTTTATGAAGCAAGTGTCCTTATTATCCTCAATTTACAGGCACTGAATGAGGTTGAACAACTTGTCAAGGAAACTGCAGAGCTAGGATTTGCGCCCGGCATTAATGGACTCGGAAACGGGGGCTCTTACCCGCTACACGGAGGCAGGAAATATCAGGGGGGCAGTTGGGTGCGAGGCCTTGGGAATCAGAACTGCTATGTTTGAACCAAGTCAGGCCACTAATTTCCTGAGCAGGCAAATCACTTAATTTGGCTTCTCAGTTTACTCTACGGTTTAATGGAAGTAATAGAATCTTCTTAGCAGGAGTGCTGTGAAAATTAATGACTGCATAAAAAGTGGTTTAAGATAAAGATTCTCAGATAAAAGGAGCCGGAGGGCAGGAGTTTGGAGTGCCATGAGGAGAAGAGTGGTGGTGGGGAGGGGCTCCTTGCTCTTTGCCTTGGACTGGTTTGCGACCGGGACTGTGTTTGTAAAAACGTCAGCTTCAAATCGATTTGCATGGACGGGGTGTTCTGGGGAAGTAGAACCTGGTAAATACTTTCTGGATTCCATTTTTACACATTTATGAAACATTGCTTTTAGCATTATATTATTTAAAAGAGAACTACCGTTATGAATTAATAAGGGTGGTGATTATCTACCACTGGGGAACCGGGGGCAAGAGTATACACTTTCAATGGCCTTGATCTCCGAGTCAGCCTGGCTTCTCCACGGGCAAACTCAGACGCCACATTCCTGTCCTTGGTCTGCTTGTGCTCAGCCATGGACACGGGCAGAGGATGGGCGAACAGCAGCACTTCATGTCACCACATCCTCTCCTCTCGCCTCCTCTCCTCTCCAGACGGGAGTGAATGGCATGATTTCCGTAGGTAGGATTCCTGCTCCTGGATTTTGTCACTCTTCATCAGATGGTCCACAACCACCACACGTGCCCTATTGGATGACTGAACAAAGGTCCCCCAACCTCTTCTGTCCCAGCCGGGTAGCCCTGTCTATTCACATATCCTTTCACATCCATCTGTCCATTCACCAAATATTTATGGAACCTTAGCTCTGTGCCAGATGCTGTTCTAACACTGGGGACACAGCAGATGTGATCTCTACTCTGTGGAGAGATTCACCATCAAATAATCACCCGGCAAGATAATTAACCTGTGATGAGAGGTGACAAATGGATGAGGAAGAGTAAGGGGAGGTGGAAAAGCTTATGACAAAAAAGCATGACCCTTTGTGGTGGGGTCCAGGGAGTCTCCCTGAGGAGGTGATTTGGAGCTGGAGCTGAGCAGGGTTTAGAGTGTGCAGACGCCAGGTGTATGGGTTGCTGAGATGCGTAGGAGCAGGAGGCAAATGGCACAGCCCCGACCTCAGGGTGCTTTCCTTCTGGGCAGGGAGATGGACAAACACACCAGCAGTGACTCAGAGGGGGGCAAGTGCTGGTGGTGGGAGTGTGTGAGTTGGAGGGCAAGTGGGGAGCCCCTGCCTAGTATGACTCCAGAGGAAGTTGATGCCGTGCCGGGAGTCAGAGCCGCTCTGGGCCATGAGTGGAGTCAGCGGATGGATTCCAGGTGAGGGGGCTGAGGGCATCTTAGGAACACCTTGTGCCAAAGCTCAGAGAAAGCACAGATAACTTTTCAGATCTGGAGAGCAGGGACATGTTGGGAAGATGAGACTAGAGAAAGGATGAAGTCTGGTAAGGAAGGGCCGGCCACGTGACTTACACTAAGGGATTTGAACTTGAAGGAGAAACCTCTGGGTGGAGAAATGCTGGAGGGGGTCTAGCCAGGGGACCAGATCTGCGTCAGAGGGTCCTCCCGGGGCAGGAGTGGGACGGGCGGGAGGACAGGAAGCTAGTGCAGAAAACAGCAAGAGCATGGGTAGGATAGGAGGGGCATTTGAGAGTGAACTTGGGAGGGTACAGGAGGACAGTCAAGGAGCCATTCTTTACCGTGTTCTCCAGGAAGTGACCCTTTGCAGTAACAAGTCCCTGAACGATGAGTTCCTTGAGCGACTGCACTTCTCTCCACTCTCTGGGACTCCCCCTGCACTGAACGATTGTGAGGAACCCAGCAGGAGAGACTCCTGATAGATTTGTTTGGGCTTTCCAAGCATCTTCGACCATGGGGCCATTTCCACGTTTAGAGTGGAAACTAAAAGAGTGGCATTAATTAGAAGCTGAGCATATCAATTCTGACTTAAAATCATTCGGCGGTTTATGGACGAAGCTTGGGTTCCTTGCCTTACACCTCCAAGGCCTGTCTTGACCCAGTTTTTGTCAGAGCATACTCTGGGAGAACCGGTCCAGGACGACTCCTTCGGTAGATCTTCTCCTAGAGAAGTGTCTTCCCAAGTCCTCTGCCCATTTCCTTTGGTTAGATTGCTCTCTATTCTTGAGTGGTGGGAGTTCTTTATACACTTTGGATCTTAATCCCCGGTCAAATATATGTGTGGAAAGTGGTCTGTGTGTCGAGATCAGAGGAGTATGTGAAGACTCACAGGGAAGAGAGTTCCGGGGGGGGGGGGGGGGGTGGAGAGCACACACACGCCGTGTTGGCGGGAGCCCCTCTGCATGTCCTGGAGCTGTCAGAAGTCCGGTGTGACTGGGGCACAGTGTGTGCATGCAGGGGTGGGGCCTGGAGGGGTGACAAGGGGAGCTCGGGGAGTTGGCATGGCCTTCCCATCCTGGTCTCAAGCCGGTGCTTTGGATTCAGCTGGATCCTTCTAAATAGTCACTTGTTTCATGGAACCTTCTGCGAGGCTTGCACTGGGAGGGCGGAGCTGGGAGCTGAAGCTCAGGCCTCCTGGCTGTGACAAGCCTCCTCTGGAGGGCGGACAGTGCCTGGGACCATGAGCACCTGTAGACAGGCAGCTCTGGGCAGTGTTGCCTCAAGCCCTGGCCTCTGTGCCTCCTCGAGCCATCTGTAGCCCAGAGCGAAGGGCTATTTATGCCCTGAGTGAAAGTTCAGATGACAGGTTTTATGTAGGTGTTTGGGCCACAGTCCACGTGGCCTCTCCTAGATCTGAGGCGCCTGTCGTCCGGGTGCTTTGCTGGATGTCCATCCAGGCCGAGTGGGCACTCTCTGTCGTCTTTCCCCAGGGGCCGCCCCACACAAAAGCATGTGTCCGTTCTGCAGGGCCAGTGGCTCTCTCCCATGCGATGCTGTTGGCCAGGACGTTTCAGGTAAAAAGCAACTAAGACCTTAATGAGCACCTCGGCAATTCTCATCGTCCGTCTCCGAGCGCGTCGGCTCACTGTTGCTGTGGTGATTCATCTGTGTGGAACATGAGGCTTTAGTCGCCCTGATGATGCATTTTACATGAATGCAGCCCTAGTTGACAGATAGAAATCCCCCTGCTTTAATGGAAACACAGCCCGAAATGCAGCTAGTAACTGGTGGGTTTGCATTTTAACCTCCTGTGTTCTTCAGGAAAAAAAGAAAGGAAAAGAAAAGAGAATCCTACCCTGAGTGACTATGACTCTGAAATCTGACGACATTCGACAGATGTTAAATCATCCTTCCCGGGTGTGCTTCCCAGTACACAGACTGTCACATAGTAGGGGCCCAGGAAATGCTAAGTCCCTCCTCCTCCCTGAATGACTGGAAAGGAGTCCAGGCCTTTGGGCTGGATCCTGGAGGATAATGGGTTGGATACAACCGACAGGATTTGAGAAAGGAAGTGCCGTGTTCTCTTGTGCTGGCAGACATCGCTCGCCGCACGATTCTCTCTCCGCACAGGTATCGAGTACTGAGATCAGGTGTGTCACCCTTTGTGTTGCAGGGCGAGAATGACAGCTGTCTCTTTGTAGCAGTTGGCAAGGAAACTTTGCCTGTTTCAGAGGCTGCCTGTGGCCTGCTGAGCTCCACTTGCTGCACGGAAGCCGATGCGGTGGGTGTTTCTCCAATGTTCCCCAGGGCCCACGTGAAACTGCACGTTCCAGGGTGCTCCCCGCTCTGCCCCAGAGCTCTGATTTGGAATGTCTACGGCAGGGTCCCAAGCTTCAGGAAATACTGGGCCTAAGCTTTGCAGTGGAAGGTGGCTCTCTGCAGGTTCACGAGCCTGAGACTAAGAGAAAACAGCCTGTGGCCGGGAACAAAAAGAGCTGATGACAGACAGCGGCGAAAAGCATGCCGCTTGTCACGGCCACGCACCGGCCGTGTGCACAATGCTCTGGGAGCCAAACATGCTAAGTGCTTTTCGTTTCTTCAGCGCCTACTAGGTGCCAGTCCCTGTGCTACGTGCTGGGAATGCAGAAATGAATGAGAGGTAGCTCTTGGAGTGCCTGGCTGGCTCAGTTGGAAGAACATGTGACCCTCGATCTCAGGGTTGTGAGTTTGAGCCCCACGTTGGGTGTAGAGATTACTCCAAAAAAAAAAAAAAAAAAATAGCTCCCACCTCATGGAATTCCTAGGCCAGTGTGTTTGGGCGAGTGGACATACACAGACCTATTGCAATATATTAAGATTGATGTTACAATATTGTACTACGCATCCAGTCATGGAATGAAAATTATCGTTGCCATTTATTGAGCACGTACTATGGGCTGGGCTTTGTCTTACGTAAATGAAGTAAATTCATCCCACCAACCATACGAGACAGTTAAGGAAAGAGGTCTAGGCTGTCAAAATAGTTTGCACAAGGCTGCCCAGTTAATAAATAGCAGAGCCAGACGGTAGTGGCCGAAGTCCATGTTCCAAAGAGCTATCTTGTAAAGTCCGGAGAGAAGAAGCCTGTTATTTGCTGAAAACCTACTGTGCGTGGGCTCACTAAATTGAATATTCACGACACTTCTGAGGGTGGCCAGAGCTCTGTGGGGAGAAACACTACAAGTGCACGTAACGTACAGGCAAGGCACGCTTGTCTAGATGCCACATCACATCTCCTAGCCAGAGCCTGCACGGACACAGGTGTGCTGGGATGTTGGTTCCCTTAACCTTGCTGGTAGCTGGGCGGGGTCTTGTCACCTTATGCTGTGGCTCCCTGTCAGTTTTACACCAGTGGGCTCGCAATATGGGGTGCAGACTGCTCTGGTCTCTGTTTCCTTGCCCCACAGAAGAAACTGATGCTGTGTAGGTGGTAGTTCTTTCAGCCTGAGGCGACTGGGGATTGCAGTTTGCATTTCCATCCTCTGACCACTCGGGATGTGAACTAGCTGCCTACCAGTCCCCAGCCTTTGGGTCAACTCAGTCAGGTTGGTAGGTGGGTGCTGGGAGAAAGCACCCATGTGCTGGAACAGGAGTGAGAGCCCTTCAGTCCCTCACGGTCCATTTGCCGTCCCACTGACTCACTCTGCACACATTTTATCTGTTGGGGTTTCGGTTGAAGACACCCATCTTCACTTCCTCTCCTAAAAACGGTCATGTCTTGTGTCCCAAGAAGCATGGCTGCTCCAGCATTAGCCACGTGTCACGGGTGGTTCCTGGCACCTCAACTTGAAGATGGGTTGCTATCTTTAGAGACATCAGCGACAGGTCCTTTATCAACATGCAATTTCTATATGCTTCTTTATAAGTTACTACTTGGGGTCCATTATATTAAAAAAAAACACTTTCTTTTACTTGGTTCATCAAAAACAGGAAGCCAAAGGTATGAACACTCTTCCTGTGAAGCAACAGAGAAACCTTTCTCATCTGCGCTCATGAATCTGCAGCCTGGGGCCGCTAGATTTGCTACTAGAAGAACGGAAGGTTGCAAGCTGGACCCTGGGGTATTAGGCAGGCAGGAATGGGGTGTGGGACAGCTGTGCCCATTGACCTTACAAGCTAAGCCTGGGAGGCACTAAATAGAGAGTCACACACGGTGAGCTGGAGCGGCAGGGGGGCGGAAGCCAGGGCAGGGACAGGCAGCTTCATTCCAGGGGTGTTATAAATAAGGTGACAGGCGAGTGCTGACGAGCAGCTGATGCCCTTTAGTAGCAGTCAAACTTGAATGACAGCCCTGGGCCTTCAAGGAGCTAGTGAGAAGGGGCTGGGGGTGTGGTGGGTATAGGAGGCAGGGCTCATGTCAACACCTTATGCTGGATCAAACACACACATACACACACACACACACACACACACACACACACACTATTGTGACACACACTTCTTCGGCCTTGCTGATTCCAGCCAGCACTGAGTCACGGGTCCCTAGTTTGTGATGAGCAATACATATTTCAATATTAACCAATGAGTCACGAGTATCAAGGACCAGGGACTGGTACGGTTTCAAGTCATCCCATGATGGCACTGGGGTTGAGAGACCGCGCTTTCTTGGCTGTTGAGGTGGCTGATGGCCAGAGAAGAGCCATTTGGCACCTCCTGTCCAGACAGGCTGGTTGGTGTGCCTTGGGTAGCGCCCACCTCCTGCTTCTTCCCAGGGAAGAGGTAGGCTGAGTGAGATCATGTGCAGGGAATGTTTGAAGATCTGGAAACAAAAGGCCCTCTTTCTGTAGGAGCTATTCTGCTACTACTCCTGTGTCCAAAATAAATAGGCTTTTGTGCAGCTGTTGCTGGGTGCTGAGAAAGCAAGAGAGCATCTGTGCCCAGACTTGTCTGATGGCTCTCACCCTCCACCAGCTTCCACCTGGAACCTGTGCTCGTATCAGGCTTTGAGCTTCCCCACGAGCATCTCTTTTGTTCCTGTTTATCTGTTGAACTTCATTTCTGTAGAACCAAGGCTTAGGTACCAGTTCTCCTCAGCATCACCAGCTCCTATGCTCTGAGTCAGCTATCTGCAGAGGGGGGGCGGGGGCAGGGACAGGACAGCCAGCCCTTCTCTGCTGTTGCCGTCCGTGCCCATTGGCCTCGTCCATCTCTTCGTTCGTTCGGCAAGATTGTACCGAGTGCCTGTTGCATGCCGTGCGCTGTGGGATGAGTTGGGGATACAGAAATGAAAGCGTACGATCTGTGGCCAGGACTTGCTTCAAGACCATTTGGAGAAAATGGCAATAATCTAATCAGTATGTCCAACAGATACAGGTGAACAAATAGTAAATGTGACTACAAGTGGGATGTTTATACCCTAGGAGACACTCAGGCAGGTAGCTTGGTTCATTTGTTGCCAGATCTCATGATTACACTGAATCCAAAACTCCCCTTCTGTGACCTTGAGTGATTAGTCCAGGTTTTTCCCTCTGCAGCCGCACAGAGCAAATTTTCCTCCTCTTCCGTAATGATGGAGTCCTGGACATGAAAACTTCTCATCCGAGGCTAAAAGTCTCGTGCCATTGGATCTAGACCTGTCGCCGTTTTAATTGCTGTCTTCTGGGTATATTCTACTTTCTTAGCATCTTTATTGAAGTGGGAAAATGAGAACCCAATACACTATTCTGGGTTTAGCTGGACAGAAAAGTGAGAAAGGCAAATAAGTGATGGGTAACGAAGAGACTAAAATAAAAAGGAGCCTGACAGAGTGTGTGTGTGTGTGTGTGTGTGTGTGTGTGTGTGTGTGTGTGTGAGAGAGAGAGAGAGAGAGAGAGAGAGAGAGAAGAAGAAGAAGAAGAAGAAGAAGAAGAAGAAGAAGAAGAAGAGAGAGAGGGAGAAAGAGATGCATGGATAGAGAAAAAGAATATATTTTTATTTTTAATTTCACATGATGAAAAATCACTTCAAAGACTTTTTCGTATAGCATCACTGATTTGGGCCGTCTTAGATGATAACTTATAGTTCCATTCTCTGGTACGTTGATGCTAAAGTCCAGTTAAGAAAGTTTGGTGAAAAGATCTGATCTACCTCGCTGGGCCAGTACTATGGCTATCCAGCCCTCAAGTCAATCTTGATTTTTATCTGACCTTCCGCCATCAGCCGTGGCCTGGGTGACCCTCGATTTCTAAGTAGCTTCCTAATCTAGTTGTACACTTGCCTTTCTCTCTGTGTCAGCGCAAGCAGCAACCAAACCCTGCCCTCATGGGGACTCCCCTGGAGAAGGCTGGCTCGAGCTACTCCGGGGTGGCCAGCTGCCTTCCAGTCTCTATGACTAACGCACAGCCTGAGGGGTCCAAGCCTGTGCAACCACACATTGTACCTGGACATGGATGGCCTGTGACATCTGTCTCTACAGCACAACCCAAACATCCTGGTTCTAATTTGACTTGGGAAAGTCTGTCATTGTGTCAGAATCCACCTGTTAGGGGTATAGTAGTTTGGTACCTGGCATCTATGCCAACTGTGTATCTCCCAGAATCCCTTGCAGTTAGGCTTATGGATACAAAGCAGAGAGAGTTTCCCAATAAGATGCACCCCTGCAAGATTTGAAAAGGGGAAATATGATAAAAAGTGAGATTTCTGCAACTTTGGCTACTGTTTCTGGCCAGCAAGAACTTAAAGATGCTGTGTTTTTCTGTAGCAAAATTCTATTGTGTGGTCACCAGCCTCCTGTCAGTAGAAAGGCAATCATAGCAGCATGCTGATACTTTCCAGATCCCACAGCTCTGTTCTGGAGCTCAGCTGTTCCTGTGGCAGCCTGCCAACTCTCTGCCTTCTATTTGGGGTGGAGGGGGCTCCCCTCGTGGGCCAGGTTGGCCGCATCGTACTGGGAGCCATTCTCGGAGATCCAACTCCCAGCCTATCCCTCCATCCCTTCCAACAATTTTGTAAGTCTTAAATCCCTTGTATTCCCTGTGTTAAATCCCCTTCTCTTTAAAATAACGAGAGTACTTTCCGCTTCCTAAAACCGAGCCTTGAGAGGTGCATTTATCAAAGGTAGTCTGAAAGATGATTTCAGCTCTTTTACCTTAATGAAAAAGCGTCTTGTGAGGTTGGTCTCTTTAGAGCCTTAAACTAGAACTTGAGTTTTAGTTCTGTGTCTGTTGTGCATTTGACCTTGAACAATCACTCAACTCAGCTCTCAAGTCCTTTCCTTATCTATCAAATTAGGCAAATAATACCTGCTTTGCATATGTGAGCATAAATGGAGAGAATCAATGTGCAAATGGGGTTCAAGCAATGAAGTGACTGCTGTCTTTTCTCCTCGGTCATTATGATATATTCCGTGATAAACCCAATCTCTTCCGTTCACAAAGTTTCAATTAGGAAATGTCTATTCATCAAAAAGCGAGAAATAATATCAAATGTCCTGTCACACATTTTGTTTAGATTCCCTATGGCTATTTTCCAACCAGATGCCCTGAGACCCTGGACAGAGAGTCAACATTTCTGCAATAATTTCTAAATGAATAAATGGAAAGTTGGTGAAATCGGGGACCTTTCAAAGTCAGATGACTATGAAGAGGGATAATAGTGTTATCTAGCATGTGAACTCAGTGGTTTACAAACAAAAGTCCTATGGAAAAAGAAGATAAAGTCAAATAACACCTTGTTGATGGCAGACCATTGACCCCCCCCCCCCCCCCCTTCTAATATCACTTGAAGATCTGCCTTGTGCAAGGCTTTCTGCTAGTCATTGGGTCTTATGCTAGATGTTAAAAGAAGTACACCGGGGAAAATTTTACTGTATGTAAATTATATATCAGTTAACCAGACGAGATGCAGAAGTAAATATGAGTTACTTACTTGCCATGCCTGGCAAAGCCCGTTTGAGGTATATAACAGACCCCTGCACAGCACGATGTAACTCACTCTTGCGTGCAGAGAATTGCTCCTTGACACATGCCTGCCCTCACCCTACTGTCCCCTCTCATGGGAATCTCTGCCCCTCTCTGGCTACCTGATTCTCAACACCTTTAGGGCCCTGCTCCCAGGCAACCTACTCTGAGAAGGTTTTCTTGATTTTCAAAGTCTAAATGAATCCTTCCCTGCTGCCTTTCTCACTGACATATGTTACCTCTAGTATGCCTCATCTTTGTGTCTCTTATGAATTGTTTGTGTTATTTGGTTATTTTTTTAGTTACTTAGATAGCTAAGCGTGAAATATTTATGTATGTTAGTCAATGGAGGCTGGTGCAGCATGGCACTGGTAGGGAACAAAGTTTGTTGAATTGGATCCTGAATGGATCCTTCATACATTTTACTGAATTGAATGGTTGAGGGAAGAGAACCGTGGAGTGGATGCTGGTGAGGTCTTAGCGAGAACCGTACTCCCTGCCCCCATCTTTCCTATTGTTCCCTGTCTTTTTCCTAGCTTCTACCTGCCTACTCTCACCACATGAACAAGCGTGTGCCCATCTTCCCAGAAGCAGATCATGTTCTATAGCAGGCAAAGGGTATTAGGATCACAAGAAATCGGGGCGCCTGGGTGGCGCAGTCGGTTGAGCGTCCGACTTCAGCCAGGTCACGATCTCGCGGTCCGTGAGTTCGAGCCCCGCGTCGGGCTCTGGGCCGATGGCTCGGAGCCTGGAGCCTGTTTCCGAGTCTGTGTCTCCCTCTCTCTCTGCCCCTCCCCCGTTCATGCTCTGTCTCTCTCTGTCCCAAAAATAAATAAAAAACGTTGAAAAAAATAAATAAATAAAATAAAATAAAAAAGAAATCATGTCACCTTTTTGGCTTCAAGTTTAATGCTTTCTAGTCCCAGGTACATGAAATTTCAGGGAGGAAAAAGTGTAAAATTTATTTAAATTCCAACTAAATGCACTAAGGGAAGGGCATAGGTGTATTCTGTGAGCAGTTGCCCTGTGCACGTTACCAAATTACTATTTCAGGTGACGTACGTATGCCCTCAAATTCAAGAAGAGGTTGAGAAAAACAACGAGGAGACGGGGAAAAGAGACATTTAACAAAGTATAGACGATTTGCAGCCACTTGCATGACGAAGTGAAATGTGAAAAGTCATTTAGAAAAAAATTAGTGCTGTTGATGGAAATGCCATACGTACATTTGTATAGAGCTGCAAAGTGTCTAATTTTTTACATTTATCGTCTCACAGACCTCACAGTAACCCTGTGTGGCAGATAGGGCACATGTTTGTACGTGAAGAAATGGATTTAGTCCAATTACATGTCTCCTTGACCTCTTTGAACATACCAAATTTCATTGTAAGTAATTTAGAGAAATATGCCTATTGGCAAAATTTTAGCTGCCATTTTGTTTAAAGATGCCAGACTATACCACTAATGAGCTTAATTCCCATTAGTAGCTTACTAGTTAGGGTCAGAGTCAGCTAATGTTATCCTGGAGCAGACAGAAAAACAAGGTGTTTTTCTGTGAAATGAGCACTTGGCTCATATGGGTTACAATGTTGGCATGGTCTTGTCTATTAAGATCAAAGTCTGTACAAAGCGAAAGATGCTAAACGTTTGATTCCAGGCATCTGTCTTTCTCTCTTCCGTGTAGTGTGTATCCACACTCCATAAACACAGAGCCGAAAGAACGTGGGGGGCAGATACGAAATGCTCTGCATTGGTCACAGGTGAGTGAGGCTGTCTACTTTCAACCCTCTGTCCAGTTGATGTGATGCCAGTGAGAAATCAGCCAGAACATGTGATCTGAAGAAAGAAATTAGAAGACCTCTCTCTCTCTTTTTTTTTTGTTTTATTTTTTTATTCGTATTTTTATTTTATTTTAGAGACAGAGAGAGAGAGAGAGAGAGAGAGAGAGCGTGCATGAGCCATTGGGGGATGGGGCAGAGGGAAAGAGAGAGAGAATCCCAAGCAGGCTTCATGCTCATTTCAGAGCCTGATGCAGGGCTCAACCCCACAACCCTGGGCCCATCACCTGAGCCGAAATCAAGCGTTGGATGCTCAACTGACTGAGCCACCCATGCTCCCCAACTCTCTTTTGTTTTAAATGGAGGCACGGGAAATAGTAAAATGTTTAAAATGTAGCAGGCTTAAAAAAATGTAGCAGACATTTTTCAAGTTAGATGTTCATTTGCTTAGCTAAGAGGTAGGACTGCTGTCCACTGGGGACACAGAGATAGAGGTGGCATGGTTTTCATCCTCGTGCAGCTCAGTAGTTGATGGGGAAGATGAACCTGCAAACGGAAACAATTCAATATGAATGTTTATAAGGGCGTGGGGTGGGAGCAATGACCTATTTGAGGGAAGGCTGTTGGGAGAAGGTGACACTGGAGAGTTCAGAAGCTAGTTTCAGTCAGTGGAGAGAGGGAAAATGATTCTAGGCAGAGGAAATAGTGTCAGCAAAAGCACAGGGACGTGAGAGGTAGGGATGATTAGCTGAAATGGTTAGCGATTCATAAAACATGTGCGAAAATCCAAATTAAGATGGAGGAGATTACACACGAAAATAACGAGAATTTCTAAAAGATCTGTTCCTACTCAAAAGGTTACCGCTCTGGAGAGCACAGCCCTAGAGTGATGTCTCTCAAACTCTAATGTGCCTAGAATTTGAATGGGGATCTCACCAAAACACAGATTCCGATTAAGTAGATTTGAGGTGGGGCCTGAGCTTCTGTGTTTCTAACACGCTCCCAGGTGATGCTGCTGCTGCTGGTCTGCAGACCGCTCTGGGGATACGAATAGCAAGCAGGAGAAGGGCAGTCAGGGTGACAAGCCTGGCACTCGGTTTGAGGCTTGGTGGGAGGGTGTGTGTGTGTGTGTGCACCTGTGAGTGTGTGTCTACCATAGTCCGGACCGGGTGCTCTTCAGCAGTGGGCAGCAACCGATGCTTTTAAACAGAGTGATGACAAGATCATATGTATGTCTAGTGACACTGTGAAGAACGGCTAGGAGTGGGTGGGATTGGGCACAAGGATGGGAGGCTGGGAAAGAATCTAGGGACTGATATTGGGAGCCTGAACTTTCCCAGTGACAGCAGAAAGAGAGAGGATAGGGTGGATTCAAGAGATACGCAGGAGTTAGGACAGACAGGGCATGATGACTGACTGGGTTGAGGGTGTGAGGGAGAGGCAGAAGGAGGAGAGAATAAGGACAGGAGCAGTCACGGAAGAGCAGGGTTTGGTGCTTTCATAACGGGGTACATAATGCAGAGAGAGGAAGTGGTCAGGTTTGGGATGGAAAGGAACCTATAGGTCCCTCAAGCAAAGCTGCTCAGAAGGCAGTTATGATTCAGAACCAAGGCTAAGGAGAGCTGGAGACAGTCCTGAGATGTCTGGGTGAAGTTGCACTAGTCAGGGAAAGAAGCAGACGATTGAAGGGTTATAAGGGATGGCCCAAGGGTTAGGAGGAGAGCAGCAGGTGGTATTGCAGCGAGTAGAAGCCAAGTGCTTCAAGAAATAGGTCACGTCAATGTCAAACACTGCAGAATGGTCGCATGGTGGAGTTGACCGAGCATTTGTGTTCAAGACGACTTCAGCGAAGGTAGTTCTAGAAGCATTATGGACACAGGGCCACATATTAATAAGGCCAGGAGAGCGTGGTAGGCAGAATAATGGTCTCCCAAAGAATTGCCTGCTCCAGTCCTTGGCACCTGTGAATATGCTATCTTACTTGGCAAAGAGACTTTGCAGTTGTGACTAAAGTATGGACCTTGAGTTGGGGAGATTATCCAGATGGGCCCAATCTGGTCACATGAGTTTTTCAAGTAAAGAGGAGGCGGGGCACCTGGGTGGCTCAGTCGGTTAAACGTCCGACTTCAGCTCGGGTCATGATCTCACAGTCTGTGGGTTCGAGCCCCGCGTCAGGCTCTGTGCTGACAGCTCAGAGCCTGGAGCCTGCTTCGGATTCTGTGTCTCCCTCTCTCTCTGCCCCTCCCCTGCTCATGCTCTGTCTCTCTCTGTCTCAAAAATAAATAAAAACATTAAAAAAATTAAAAAAAATCAAAATAAAGTAAAGAGGAGGCAAGATAGTGGTTTGGAGAGACATGGCATGCATGACCACTCAACCCACTGTTGCTGGTTTTGAGGATGGAGGAAAGGGACCATGAGTGAAGGAATATGGTGACCTTCTAGAAGCTGGAAGCCTTTCTCAGTTCACAGCCATGAAGAAAACGGGAACCTCAGGCCTACAACGGCTAGAGATTCTGCCAACAGCCTGAATGAGTAGGAAATGAATTCTCTTCGAGCCCCCAAAGGGAATGAAGCCCACTGACACCGTGACTTTTGTCTGCTGAGACCTGTACCAGATTTCTGACCTAGAAAACTGTCTGCATTTGACACTATGTGATTTCAGGCTGTTTGCTGAATGAAGCTGATTGATAAGTAAGATCACTGTATTTACTGCAGGGATTATAACAACCTCTCCTTCCTTTTGAACTTTCTCAATTTATAAGTAGACTTTATTTTTTAGAGTAGTTTTAAGTTCACAGCCAAATTGGGTAGAAGGTACAGAGATGTCTGATAAATCTCCTCTCCTACTATCTACATAGTAGTTCATTGGTTACAATCGTTGACCCTATGTTGGTATCTATCAGCCAAAGACTATCATTTACTTTAGGGCTCACTCTTGGTCTAATACGTTTTTAACCTGAAAATAGAGAGATTCCACCAGCAGCGTTAGGTACATTGGTTCCCCTGCTGTGGTCACTCCGTAGCCCAGTGCAGCCCACACTGTGACTTAATAGGAATGTGCACATGCGGTCAAAGACACCTTTAGTGTTTCCTGCTCTGTCTCCTTCCACGGCTCCTGCTCAGCAGTCCAGCTATTACAATAAGTGCTTAATGTGTGCTCTAGCATTGTTGTGGTATCATTTAGACGATTGCATGCTGTGCCGACACAAGTCAGAGGCGGCGAACGCATTAAGGGCTCGTCGTTATCAGCTTGCGGGGGATCCAGGCTATGCGATGGTGGTAAACCTCAGACATTCTACGGAGACACAATCTTATCTGTACCCTTTGCTCATCCTGTCTCGTTCCCTCGCGTTCTGTCCTGTATAAATGCTATCTCTGCGTGTTGTTTGAGGCCAGTGTGTAGTCTGGCTGCTTTTCGAGTCTTGCCCACCCCCCGGGAACATAGAAGTGTCAATGGCCAAAGACACTGCCGTTGCCTTTCAGTCAGAAAGGGTTTGGGGCGCTGTAGGAATGGCCGTGGGCATTCTTAACCATCTTTTAAAATAATTTATACATTTCAATGTACTTTTAAATTTCGGTATATATTTCAGTTGTTCCAGTTATACTTATTTGGCTTTGGAAGAAAGTTGCTGGAAGCAAGGTGCACATGTCTTTAATATATATTAAGTATGCCCTAAACGAAGCATCCAACACCACACCATCAATTTCTTATTAACACTGGTAAAAGTCTATAAATCTAATGGAGCTCTTCTTTTGTTTTTTCTGTATCCATCCATATTTTTCTTTCCCCTCTCTCTTTTGGAACTATTCGTACTAAGCACTTCTCTATGGTTATCATTCATTTCAATTACTAGATACACCACAGAGTGCTGGGCACTGGGACGACGCTAACTGTAACGGTAATACTTCTAATAATGAACATTAGGCCAGTTCTCTCCGTAGGTGCTCTAGCGGGTCAAACAGGCACCCGCAGGCACCTGTATGGTTGTATGGGGCACACACGTGCTTTCCTCCTCCCTCAGAATGGCACTGAACTCTGCCTATAGCCTTAGCCCCAGAAGAATTCCCTTTATCCCAAAGGGGGTACAATTATGAGAAAAAGGGTGTAAGAGAAGATCACATTCTGTGAGCTGCTCACCCATCAAGCTACTCTGTGTTGCTGTGTATCCTCCTGTTTCAGCTACCCTGGGTCTCCTTATCGTAGGCAGTGTCTGGGTGAGTTTTTCTTATCATGTACATCTGGCAATACAGGCACTGAACAGTACAGGTAAATTCACAGTGAATTTTTTTGCCTGGGTTTGCTCCAGGTCTTTGGGACCAAATCCTACTTATCTGTCCACCTACAAAGCTGTCTTCTTACCAGTAACCCTAAAATACCATACCTTCTTTCTGCTCACCTTCTTGGAATTCTCTGATGGTTTTCCACCGCTTGAGGCTTGGAAATTATATGTGCATGCATTCAGCTGCTAGCATTTATCAACTACCGTGAAACAGGAACTCTACCAGGCAGTAAAGATACTTAGTTGAGTATGACACTGTTTCTGTGTTCAATTATTCCATTTGTGTGGTACCTAATGCAACACTACCAGTCACTAATTTGGATCAATATACTAAGGTAAATAATTCCTTCCTTTCTTGTATATAACACTGTGTCAATGATACAAAAAAGCTATGCGGATGTATGTATGAAAGCTTAAATATTTACATTTATTGAAACAACTTTTCTATTTGTAAATTTAATGGGATTATGGTAGAACATCCCCGATAAGGGAAGGAGCGTGGGTGTTCACTTTCAGGTTGTTTCGTCTGCATCTGAGCAGTCGTAGATACTTCGGTAGTGATCTTTGGTGATGGAGAAGGAAGGAGGGGCATTGTAGAGGGAGGACATTGGGAGATGTCTAGGATGGCTTTGAGGGTTTGATTGCTCTAGGGCTGGGTTTGGGAGTCTGTGGGTGAATATTGAAGAAGGAGGGTGCTGGAGCTTGGGCACAAGCACCTGACAGAACAGATTTGGGTGGGTGGTTCAGGCCAGGGGTGCAATCCAAGGAAGTACGGTTTTGCTTTCTTTTTATTTGGTTTCGTGCCAGGTAGGGCAATGACGACTGGTGTTGTTTAACTTGTGCCCCTCAAGTGCCTCAGAAAATGGGTAGCCATGTTTTGTTTTGCTTTCAAGAAGTTGATATCCCGGCCGGCTGTGGCCAGCGGCAGTCACTCCTGATTTCACCCGCTCTGCGCATTCTTAGGCAGGAACCCTTTCCCCGCTCACATCCTGTGGACACAGAACACTTGAGCCACGGAGATCCATAACTGCTTCCTCCTGGGTCTGAGGCTTTCTTGGCTCTGAAAGCTTCCTGGGTTTGCTGACATCATCCTCGTGTGGAGGAGGACTGGCCCGGTTGTTGAAAACATGCATGTAGTTGAATGAATTCTACTAAGAAAAAGGAAAAGGAAAACAAAGCTAACTCAACCAGACACACCTTCAATGGCCATTGTTCAACACTCGGAATTTATGGTTCTGCGCCATGGGCAGGAAAGGAAGAGGTGACCCCGGGAGGCATTTCCTAAGTGCAGATTAGAAAGAGCCCGGTGAGACTCGAATTGGTCAAAAGGAAATGGAAACACAGTGCTCTCCCTCCAAATAGGGCCATTCTGAGGGAGGTGATCTGAGGAAAAGATGTAACAACAGGAGCCTAACAACCAGGAATTTCAAAACAATACAAAACGCTGTTATCACCGCCGAAGCAGCCAGGGGCTCCCTGGCATTTCAGGGTTCTACTCCTCCCCACACATAAAAAGCCAGACGTATTCACTCTTCAGCCATGTTTCAACATCCTCTTTCAGGGACCTATTCCAGTGCCGAGCATTCCTCAGTCTGGAAAAGTCTCCTCATGTCTAACCCGAATCCCTCATCCGACATCTGAAGCTCGTTTCTTCCTACTCCCTTTTGAGGGATGATGGAAAAGAACCTGTTGCCATTTCCTCCTGAAGAATCTTTCAGACACTTGATGACTTACAAACGCATTTGATTTTCCCTTGCTGGTTCAGAACTTCCTTTCTGAAATGGTCAATTCTGCGGAGTCCCGGTCAAATCTTTATGCTCGGGGGAATGAGCTCTGGTTACCAAGCCAAGTAAAAATGCAGAAACAAGCCCCACCCCCCCACCCCCACTCTGGTTCTCCAAGGAAAACCCTTTGCCCTGGACTCTCAATTTCCAAACAGAATGCAGCACACTGTTTAAAGAGTATTTTGTTTTCCTTTTCTGGAACCCATTGTGTGTTGCATCAAAGACAATGTGTTCATACAGCTGCAGTTGTTGATGTATTAAACTTCCCATGCAGGTCCCCTGGAGTGTTCAGAAAGAAGGGGAGGACTAGCCGGCTAGGAGGTGTGTCAGGGTGTGAGCATAGAGGCACAGCCCTGTGCTGGGGGCTCATGCCCTTCTTTCCAGCT
The DNA here is from genome assembly GCF_046562875.1 of Panthera onca. Classification (NCBI taxonomy): domain Eukaryota; kingdom Metazoa; phylum Chordata; class Mammalia; order Carnivora; family Felidae; genus Panthera; species Panthera onca. Next base: position 222,310,435 of record NC_138339.1, read on the forward strand.
TGGAGCGCTCGTGGCCTCTTTCGTTCAGTCTCTGGAGGCTGTCCCCACAGCGACACTCACACGCTGAGGAACTGAATAATTGTTGGCACGGTCCGGGGGCCAGCGAGCCAGATTGGGCGGGGAGAGCATTCCATGATTATAACACAATGCCAGAGTAGGATATAAAATTCCTTTCATATTAATTCTTATACAATAGGCATCTTAAAACTTGACTTTTACACTTAAAAGGGAGGCAAAACGCAGCCCTCGGTTGTGTTTTTGCAACTGAAGTTAACTCATTTGTCTTGGCGGCTTCCGCGTGGGTCATAGCTGCCCCGTTCTGTTTGAGAAAGTGCTGGGCTCCTGTGGAGGAGCGTGGGGCTCACCCGCACCAACCAGCCCAGAACTTTCTCCCAGGGGCCTTCCCTGACGTGGCTCCGAGCCTGGCAGCCGGTGCCGCTCTTGGGAAACTGGTCCTGCCAGAAGGCCACGCTCGTTCTTCGTGCCCGAGACCAGAGGGCCTTGGAATGTGGAGCCAAGGCATGCCCAGGCCTCCTCAGAGTTCTCAGGCTTGCAGGCCCCGCAAAGCCGATGGTGCACATGTTGGTCTTGGAGCGAAGCGTTCACCTCTAACACCCCACCTACCCAGCCCCGGGGACTTGGCACGATGCAAGGACGGGGTGTCCTCCTTCCTGAGCCGCTCTCCCTGAGCCTCGCAGGGCCCTGTGCGTACCTTGTCAATGTTGTTGACTGGCTGACTCACAGGCTGGGCACGGTTGCTGGAACCCAGAGACCTGGATGCTATTTCTAGCTTGGCTCTGGTCCCCAGCTTTGGTTGCCTACCATGGAGTCCGGGTGGAGAAGTCATTGGGCTCTCAGCTAGGCGGTCGATTTGGGGTAGATACCAGGAGATGTGGGACTTTCTCTTCATAAAAGAGTGGCAAATGAACTCAACGGTTCCCGTGACCTGGTCCATCCCACGTGCCACCTCTGACTTTGGCAATGGTAGGGAACATATTCGAGAAACCTCTCTGAACTCCACAGAGTTGTACTACGTTTTTGAGAGTAATTTAAATGCTCACCCTTAGTTCACTGATGTACATATTTGTTGAGCATACATTTATTTAGAATATTTAATGAGAGCCCTTCATAAAAATCTCCATAAACTTTAAGTGCAAATAAGCAGCATTCTCCAAACCTGGAAACTCCCCATGAGATCAATTCCTTTCCAAGCACCTTCCAAGGCTGGGGCTGCTTGGGCAGTATTTCAGACTCTCTTAATAATACCTTGTGGGGAAATTATGACACATTTTCTTATTTTCTATTAGGCGTATACTTGTTCTTTGGATAAAAGGGACTCCACATGTAAATTTGATGATTAGTCTCTGAATTTCTTCTATGAGAGCAGAGCACCAGAATCTCCTGGGCTGTTTGTACAGGATTCAGGCTGGAATTTTAATGGCAAATATCCACTAAAAAAAGCAATAACATCCATGAAAAATTAACATTGCTAAAGAGGCCCCCAGGCCCCGGGGATTACAACCCTAAGGGTCACCAGTAAGTGACCATGATTTAATGAAGAGGTGCTCCCTCTGATTAGTACCAAGTGGCCCTGGCATCTTCCACAGCATAAATACCCGGTCGCCGAGCTTGCCAGGCAAATGCTTTCAGAGGCTGAATTTTCTCGCAGCTCCAGTGAGCTGGCCGTGGACGGCAGAGGACATTCCACTGAAATCGGGCCATTGGAGCCGAAGACAAAGGCGGCTGATTCAAGTGCACCAAATTGGAGTTTCTCTAATCAAACATATTAAATTCACCATCATTCTTGATTGTTTTAATGGGAAGAAAGGGCAGCTGTGCCCTTCATTTCCTAAGCATTTTATTTGGTGCCGTGGGGAGGGGAAGAGGAGGAGGGAAAGGAGGATGGGAAGGGAAGAGAGATAGAGATGGCTAGGAAAGCTACAGGAAGCTAATGTCTTTTGTCTTAAAAGTAAAATGATTTTGCATGCTGTTCAGATCCACGCTGAGAGTTCCCAGAGCCGTCACTCACGGACAAAAACCCGAGATAACCAGCTTATAAAACACGTTTGCACAGGCATGGAGAAGCAGGCAGCAAACGGACCGGGGGGTTTGGAATCCTCGGGCAAAGAGAGACACGGGTAACTAGTGTTGGACAGATTTGCTTCACTGGTTCCATGAAAGCCCGCTCAGTTGAGCATTTCCCCCCCCCCCCCCCCTGCATATTTGTGCTTTGTACAGAAGGATTTAAATTTCAAGACACTTGGGAGAACATATCTCCTCTCTTTTGTAACCTTCCTGGCTGAGAGCAGAGCTCACAAAAGGCCTTTTTTTTTTTTCTTCACCATTTGAGCAATGGGATGCAAAATCCCAGTTAAGAAACTGATGGCCCAACCTATTTTTTTTTTTTTTTTCTAAAACAGTTTAACAGAAAGGCCAAGCGTGATGCTTCCTGCCTAGGGCACAGCACGGCATACCAAGTCTCAGTAGGCACCTCCAGCTTCAAAGGGGAGCTGGGGCGCATGATGTCACTTCCTCTGTCTGCTGAGTTGATAACAGGATGAACCTGAATGAGATATGAAGCAGACATTCCACTGTGTAATTAATCATTTCACTCCATTGTAAAGCAGGGTACTTGGGTAGACATTGTTTTCACACTTGGGGTTGCGCATACACAAATGTACCTCTCGCAGAGGAAACAAAGGTCTAGGAATTGCCGCTGTGGGCTCGCAGGCTCACACAGGCTAACGTGAGTCATCCAGAGAAAGGGCTTTGGAAGCTGGTGCCTGTTACAGCCTGAAGCTAGCCTGTTTCTGAGCTGGAATGTGAAAGGCAGCTGGCTGTGTCAAAGGGGCAGAGAATAAAGCCACAGTGTAAAATGAAGACACAATTCAGCAAAGAGGAGATGCTATTAAAATGGTTTTTGCTCCTCTGGCAGCTTCTTTAGGAGGGCCCCCTTTTGGAGACAAATGATTCTAGGCCTCTTCTTCGGGGGGGAAAAAAAAAGAGGAGGTGGGAGCTTCTTTCAGAAAAATGTTATCGGACTCTTTTTAAATGTCTCCATTTGGAGGGAATCAAAGGGAATGTGATAAGGCAGTGTCTGTATACTCAGGGGCATTGTATCAAGTGACACAATGCGGGCTAAATGAAGCTCTTCATCCTTTGGGGAAATCTAATAACTCAATCAATCAGCTTGGGTCTCCTGTCATATACAGTGGGCGTGCAGCCCCTATCCGGAGGTTCCTTCTTGTCACCACAAGACAGCTGGGTGAGGCCGGCTCAATGAGAGGAAGAAATTGTCCAGTGCATTCCTCCCCAGGCCCCCTCTCTCTCCCACATACAATGCCTCTTTGTCCCTGTGGCCCCCATTCCTTGGGGCATGGCCTGAGCTGGGTGGAGGCCACTGACAGGGAACCACTTGGCTTCCAGCATCTTCCCCTTGCAACAGCTGTGCGGGGTGAGCCTCCTGGGCGGGCTTGGAGTCACATCCAGAGCCCGTGGGCTCTGGAAGGTGTCCACTGCTCTTAGCCTGGGTCTGGGTGGCACGGAGGGTAGCTGTCTCTTCCCCACTGTGGTGAGGGCCTGTGGGTCGGCAGGGGGCACCCAGTGGTGCTTGTGAAAGCAATGGGGACCACAGAGAGAGAGAGCTCAGGGCTGGAAGTTGACCCGGTGAGTTGCAGCTTAGATCCATTGCCGGGTTCGCGGAGCAAGCCTTGGGGCAGAAGTCGCCTAACCTCACTGTTGCTTGGTCTCCTCTTTTGTGAAATTAGAGGCCGGGGGAGATGATACCCGAGGAGATGATACTCTTTCAGGCCCAGTGACGTGTGCCTCTCAGTCATAACCAAGGCCATGGAATAGGAGACAGCGTGGGCTTGCAAGTCAGACGGGAATCCTGACTTCACCACCATGCGGTTTTGTTCCAGTTATAAAATTCCTGTTTGAATTAAATAATATCCACCATACAATTATGTCGTGTGAGCTTAATGACCTGAATTACAAGAAGGAGTCTGGTGTGATTGCTGGCACACAGTGTGCCCTTCTAAATGTCAGCCTTCCCTGTAACCTATATGATGGTAACTGTCAAAAGGAAAAAGTACTTACAAGAACTCTGCATCTGTCCAAGAGTCTTGAAATTTAAAAAGAAGTTATATAGTACTTCCATGTCTTAGGTTAGCGGTTCCTGGACATTTCATTTCACAGACAAGTGAAGTTAGAGGGAAAAAAATACAGGATTGGTTGCAAGGTTATCACCTTTTTAATTTTGGCCAAGTAAGTTGGTTAAAAGATAATTCTCATTGGGGCGCCTGGGGGGCTCAGTCGGTTAAGCGTCCGACTTGGGCTCAGGTCACGATCTCGCGGTCTGTGAGTTCGAGCCCCGCGTCCGGCTCTGGGCTGATGGCTCAGAGCCTGGCGCCTGCTTCCGATTCAGTGTCTCCCTCTCTCCCTGCCCCTCCCCCGTTCCTGCTCTATCTCTGTCTCAAAAATAAATTAAAAAAAAAAAAAAAGTTAAAAAAGAAAAAAGATAATTCTCGTCTACTTTTACCATCATTTGAAAAAATAAAGGCCATGATGACCATCTTTACCAGGAAAGGACATTTGTCCTCATTAAACTGACAAATGTATGTCATGCATGTATTTCTATAATACATAAGATACATTTGGACACTGTCCTTCCTTGTCTTTCTATCTGTAATTCACTATGGAGGAGTGGCAGTTTGCCCCTTCTGCCATTAATAGGGGCGCTGATCTTGGGAAACTACTGTCTTTTTTTTTTTTTTTTTTAACGTTTATTTATTTTTGAGACAGAGAGAGACAGAGCATGAACGGGGGGAGGGTCAGAGAGAGAGGGAGACACAGAATCTGAAACAGGCTCCAGGCTCTGAGCTGTCAGCACAGAGCCCGACGCAGGGCTGGAACTCACGGACCGCGAGATCATGACCTGAGCCGAAGTCGGACGCTTAACCGACTGAGCCACCCAGGCTCCCTGGGAAACTACTGTCTTAAGCAACCAATTTCGCTTACGTATATATCTTCATGTGTTTGTATAAACGAACATCTGCTATTTTACTTATTTTCCTTTTTTTGCTTTTCTCTCTAATCCCCCTACCCCTCTGCACACAGACACATACGTTTCACTTATGTTGTGTTAGCCGACCCAGTCTACCCTGAAATTTCCAGAAGTGAGCAAAATGCTTTGCAAGTGTCCTACATTTCAATTCTGTACGTACCCTCCTTCCCTCTCACTTGAAGGGAGCATCCTTACTAGCACGCTGAGCCCTCCCCTGGGGGAGAGGTTCCCCCTGTCACTGGCCAGCATTTCGGGGCTGCCCGGCTCGACTACCTCTTCTGGACAGAGTGCTATGTACACAGAAAGCAAGGGAAGCCTCCAGCCTTTGCCCTTTGCATGGACCCACTTTGCATGGGGCTGGAGGGGGTTTCCAACCCTCTCCCGGTCTCAGCCATAGCTTCTCCTCTGCACTGGCTCACTCCAAGGAAAGAAGGGCTTTTGAGCTAGTCCGTTGGTTCCTTGCTCCTTTCCTTCTTGGTAGAAAGCAGGAGACTGCTGAGCTCAGCCAAGACTGCTCCCTTAAAGCAGAAGCCTGGGCTGCTTTTCATCAGCTGGGAATCTGGGCCATCACCCCCCAACATCGAGTCCTGGGCAAGCGCTCATGGAGCAGGAGCCGGATGGGAAAACTGGACGGCTCTTTGCCTCCTACCGCTTCGGGTTCTCACATTGTGGCCTCATGTGTTGTAAATTACAGAAATACCAAACACACCCACAGTTAAATATAAGCACCAAAATGCTCTTGAATGCCAAGTGACTTTGAAATGCTCTCTCGATTTGTGCTGCCTATACACGGCCTGCTTTCATTAGTGCCAACATACTGAGCTTCCGGCTAGCTGGCTCTTTGCTAGCTTGCCTTGTTTCTGGTGCTTTCCTTGGACTCTCTGCCACCAGGAAGCGGGGTTGTGCTGGGATCACATTTTCCCTATAAGAGATGTGACCTTCCTGTGGACATATCTGGTCTTCGCGGGAGGTCTCTCCGTGGTCAGAAAGGAACACACAGAAAACCCGTTAGGCCCAATATCAAATTTCTTTCTGGGGTAATAGATGTCGGTGCTACTCACAGAGATCTGCATCCTCCCGAAGCTGAGTGTGGCTGAGCCCAGTGGTCCAGCTGGCTGGCCACACAGATACGGAACATGGCAACACCTCCCTACTCACCATCTGGGTCCAGGTCCTGTAATATGCAAATCACAGTAACGTGTGGAGAGCAGCCGGGTCCTCCCTCTCCCCCACTCCCTCCCGCCCCTGACCTGCTGCTCAGTGGGGTCTAGTTCCTGCAAAGTGTGGTGGAAGAAGCCGGCAAGGAAGTGGGGTGGGGTACTCATCTAAGCCGGGCTTGTGAGTCTCTTTTGAAGTGATTTAGACCTTCAAGAAAGACGGTGCTTGTTTTTCATTTGGGAGGCTTCATTTCTAACAAGAAGCTTCTTCGGTATTGAGGCTCACTGAGGTTGGTGCTGTCTTCCTTCATGTGGTTGCAGTTCTCATGTGTTACTTATTTTTGATGTGGTAGCTACAGCCAATGAAAGCCAGTCCCCCCGCCACCCCTCCCCCATCCCCAGTTCAAAGTTATAAACTGAGAGTTTTGGGTTGCTGTCTTCAACATTTCCTCTCTTTGACGACCCTGCAGGCCCAAGAATATAACTTTGTTATTCCCAGTAGCTTCAACTCTTGTTATGTCCTTTGCTCATAAATGGGGGCAGTGGGACACGTGGGAAGGGAGCCAGGGTCAGGGGGCCGGGGCCACCTGCCATAGCAGACATTCCGGAGTGCAAAGCAGGTGCCAGGCACATGCTAGGTATTGAGGATCCAAAGACCAACCCAGCAGAGACCCTCACCTTGGGTGCTCCAGCCTTCCTCGGGACAGAGGGAGGACTCCACCGTGCCCTCTTGAAGGCCAACAGCACCCTTTTACCTGCCAAATCCAAAGACCCTTTTCCATTCCTATGCTTCTTTGCCCTTCTCCAGCTCTGCCCCTATTGACTGTTTCTCCTTTAGTCACGGTTTATTCAGTGGGTCCTTTTTATGTGGCTGATTCCTATAACATGGGAAGGTACAACGTGAAGGTTAAAAGCGGTTCCAGGGTCATACCATCTGTCTTCATATCCAGCCCTGACTTGTGTGTGTGGCACAGGTAAGCTGTGCAGCCTCTCAAAGGGTTCAGTTTCCTCACCTATTAAATGGAATTACTACTACCTATGTCATAAGGTTTTGTGAAGACTAGACAAGGGAATATGGAGATTGTGTTTAGAACAATGCCCTGGCACACGTAGGTGCTCAACAAATACTGGCTACTGTTACTATCGTTACTAGATGCTGTGCTAAGCGCTGGGAATACAGCTGTGAACCTGACCGTCATGGTTTCTTCCCTCACCAAGCTTATAGGCCAGTATGGGAGACAGCCATTCAGCAAGTGGGTGTCAGCGTGTTAACATCAAAACCGCAAGTACCAGGGTGCCTGCGTGGCTCAGTTGGTTGAGCGTCCAACTCTTGATTTCAGCTCAGGTCATGATCTCACAGTTCGTGGGTTCAAGCCCCGTGTGAGGGGGTTCTTCTCTGACAACATGGAGCCTACTTGGGATTTTCTCTTTCTCCTTCTCTCTGCCCCTCCCACTCTCTCTCTTTCTCTCTCAAAATAAACAAATAGACTTTATAACAAAAGAAAACTGCGAGAATCAAGCCATGCTTCTGACAACGTGCACTACTAAGCTGTCTCCCAAATTCTCCTACCTTTCTTGATTCTTCCTCCGTCACTGATTTGTCTTTCTTTCTTCTTCCACGAAGCAGCGAGTCCACAAGATTCTGCAGTTATTCATCCCCACGCGCCCTCCCCCACCCTTTCCAGCCTTCCCTGAGAGCTGGCAGTGCAGTGAAGGCTGAAGATGAGTTGAAGGTTTCAGGCCTGCATAATCTGAGTCACCCTGGGGTAGGGGTCAACAATGCAAGGAGGTGCTTTGTGTACGTGTGCGGGCTTCCTTGTTGGAGGAGACTGCTTCGGATGGCCCCCCCCGCTCTGTGGTCATCACCTACCCTCTCTGTGACTCATTTTAATCATCTCTAAAAGGGAGACGATTGGGGTGCCTGGGTGGCTCAGTCGGTGAAGCGTCTGACTCTCAGTTTTGGCTCAGGTCATGATCTCATGGTTTTGTGGGTTTGAACCCCACATCAGGTTCTGTGCTGACAATGTGGAGCCTGCTTGGGATTCTCTCTCTCTCTCCCTCTCTCTCTGCCCCTCCCTTGCTCATGCTGTCTCTGTCTCTCTCAAGAATAAATACATAGATACAAAAAAAATAAAATAAATAAAAAAGGAGATGAGAATACTCTCTGCATGGGATTAGTTGACTGTGTACACATATAGATATTCTCAACTATATATACACAACAGATGCACATATATAAACATGTATACACATACATATATACATGCATACATATATGTCCATATATGTGTGTTGATATCCACATATATAAATATGTATATGGAAAGTCTCAACTCAGTGCCTGGTCCATAATAAGCACTCAGTAGGTCTGTCAATGGTAGCTCCAGCTCTAGCTGTTAGTATGAGTGGGAGCATCCCTGTGGGTTGTGGTTATTAGAGCACAGTTTCTGGAACATAGAAATGCAGCCCTGTGCAGGGTAATTCAGCCCTGTGTAGTCACTGAGCTGGGAGACAGAGCTGACAGAAGTCGGTGCGTGTCCCTGAAGGAGTTCACGCTGCAAATCTGTGCACAAATGCAAGCCAAGCTCTAGAAGACAATCAGAGGACACATGTCTGGGTGCAAGGTATGTTGAAGCTCAACCAGTTGAGCTTGGAGAATCAGAAAAGTGTAGCAGGGAAATGAGGCTGGAGGAAGGGCATTCTTATTGGAAGGCGGAGGGAAGCGTATGAGCAGATGCAGGGATTTAGGCAGCTGTGTGGCAGGCCTGTGCTCTAACTCTGGCGACCGGGGCACAGCAGGCATGGGGGGCACGGCGGGGCTGCATCTGGAAGGCAGGCCGGGGTGGCAGTGGAAGGTATTTAGGCTGCGAAGGACTGTGCAGCTAACCGCACTTTTGAGCTAAAAATACATTGTCCTAGATTGACTCGAAGAATCCATCAGGAAGATCCTAGCTTGTAAGAAGACGAATTTAACAAAACGAAGAGGGTATGTGAAATAAGGCAATGAAGCAGAATTGAATCACGCCAGCAACAGCACCTTCTTTGTTTCTCCTGGCAGAGGACTCTGTCATTAAGTCACAGCACCGTAGCCCCTGCCATCAGATTAAAATTGTCAACAGATTTCCATGTGTAATAGAAACTTTAAACTTTTTTATTACTTAGAAAAAGGAATATGGTGCCAAAGCCACAGACTTGGTGTTATTAAGCTTTGGTATTTGAGCCTGGCTATGTGAGGAAATAATCTAAACACCCAGTCTTTCCCCCATCTGACCCATCTTCTATCCACAACTGAAACGTGCAATGGCTCCTCGTTACCCGGTGAATAATTTCCAAACTCTTAGGTGTAGTTTATGTCTGCTCTACTCCGTCAGCCTCTTCCCTGCTCATCCTTCTTCAGTGCCTCTATACCCAGGCCATAGCGAACTCCTTGTAGATGTTTGATCCACGTGATGCGTCTGCTGGGCTCTGTGCTTTCCCTCTCTGTCTTCTTGGCTAGGTTAATGTCTTCTCCTTATCCCAAACCGTGTTCTGATGTCACCTGCTCCGAGAAATCTTCCTGATCTCTTGTCTTGGGTAGTGCCCCTTCTTCTGTTTTGCACAGCAACGTGTGCCTATCTTTATAATCCTTACTCTTATACCATGCCGTAAACTGCTCATTTAACCAAACGTCTCCCCCATGTGCTCATGAGCTTTTGAGGGCAAGGACTGCTTCTTTCATCCTCTGTCTTCAGAGCCTGGCTCACCATATGGATTGGAAAAGGATTTCTGAATTAAGAGCCATCCTAGGAATCCAAAACACTGTACTGTTTGCTTCAGCAAGACATTTAGATATTTTAGGGGCCTAGAGACAACATCTAACCTTGAGTACTTAGTATGAGTGGGGAAAAAAAAAAAAGAATCCATCCTGTGAATGCTGAAAAAGGCAGGATCCTCTTGAGTGTTTAAAAAGTGGTGACTTTGACCCAGGCCAGTGTGCAAACGTGGCCTTGGACCTCCTGCTTCAGAATCAACTGGTCCGCCAGCTGAACATTCAGATTTCTCAACACCTGGTTTGCATCCCCCAAATCAAACTGCTAGAGGGTGGGATCTGGGAATTGACATTTTTAATACATTCCCCTGGTGATTCTGATCCACCCTTTGGCCTGAGAACCCGTGACCTGGGTAGAGTCTCCAGTCAACATAATATTGGTAGACACAGGATGGAAGAGGAGATTGAGAAGGGATAGTGCACACTGATGCATTCTTTTTATGGTTTAAGAATTCTCAGCAGGACTCAGCCCCCTCGAGTAGACTTTATACTTCATAGGCTATCAGAGGAGGGCATCTTGACTGCAAAATTAAACATCTCTTCTGCTGCCTTCATTCTGTTTATAAAACAGGGAACAGTACGACGATTTTCTGAATGTCATATTACCCTACTTGGATATTGGAACAAAGGCCTTTGGCATGAGCAGTGAGAGTAGCTCCACAGGTGAGAGAGTGTAATTAGAGGTGGCCCTGCCGTGGAGGGCATGAGGAAGACTGGTGTCCCTCAGTTAGCAAGTGGAAATACATAGACCCCTCTGTGGGGCCCGGAGGTGACAAGTCTCCTAGCGTCTCACCGCTTCCTAGTTCCAAGGAGTAAATGGTGAACTCACGGAAATGAGCTGTAGCCTCCTAAGCAGACAGCTTCCATCAGACTGAGGACTCTTCTCAGGTTGGAGAAGATGAGAAGGAATTTGAAGAGTGGTGGCTCCACTGTGGTGACTGACACTCAGGTTGGGGAGACAAGTGCCTTCCATTGAAAACAGGAGAAAAAGGGGACTGAGGACATAAGCTGAACCATTCCCAGCCTGCTGTTTTCTTCCTGGGGTGACCTGTGGTTCCATGATTGTGGAGAGGGAAAGGTCTGGATCACGTGCTGACGGAGACCAAAAGGACAGAGATGGTTGTCCCTGATTGGGGAGCTTTGCTGGTTGGCGACTCAGGTGCCATGACAGAACCATCTGGGGATAAAAAGACTTAGAAGTGAAACCCTGTTCATAATGATGCTGTATCCTCAAGACAAAAAACATCGACGTATAATAGAAGCATGGATCTCACATTTGCCTTACTTTTGAAACTAAAGGCAGAAAGGAACACTGGATATATGTTGTCAGGTAGCTGAAGAGAAGATTAAGGGATACATCTCTGATGAATAAGGAGCTGTAATCTATTTTTATTTAATTTATTTTTTTATTTTTTGAAATTCGTAATGAGATAGGAAAGCCTTGAGAACGAACTGACCTTAGAAGCAAGGGAAGAAATTATTGCAAACGTTTTTCCAGCCATTTTCCCCAATACTAAAGGTGAAGGCAACAGATTACTTTTTCTTTTTTCATACATATATAAATATAATATTTTGCTTTAGGTTTTGTCCTTGAACATAAAATGGCTTTAGCTAATACAGGATTCTAATCACATTGTAAGACTGTCATAATGGAATTACAACCTTTGACAATGACAAATCTGCAAGATGTGGCTAGATGCAATGATTAATATTTACTGTGCAAGTACCTTAGCACTTATTTGCCCTGAAGGAAGTGAGAGAAAGTTCCGTATGGGAACTATGTCTAATGTCTCACTTACCTTGTAATACCTTTAAGTTCTTGCTAATACAATCTAGAATAAAAGAGGGAATAGTCAGGCAAAAGACTCTAATAAAAAATAGAAGTCCTGGCTTAAGAAAACTCAATGTGTGTCTACCAAATTATAATTTTTAAAAAAAAAAGCCCTCCAGAAAAGAAAAATTAGGGGTAATTATTTATATTTAAGAGATTTTTCGGATATGCTGCAGGGTTGTTTGAACCAGATATTCGTCAGGCTTTACTTCTCCATTTTTTTTCCCTATATGCAGTTTTTAGGGATAGATTTAGCACATAAAACAAGCCAAGTGTATCCTATTACCCATCTGTTGAATTAGTATGTCTCCTGCAACTCTGTTCTTTGAAAAAAACAGGTGTCATTTTTTTCATTTGTGGCTTAAAAAAAAAATGAACATTGACACCAGGCAGGTCTTCGTGACCCCGCAAGACTGCAGGCCAAGGACTGTTGTTATTCACCTTTCTTGGACAAGTTCAGCTTATCCACTGGACGTGCGGTGTCTGTGTGTGATTGTGGAGCATAACCTATGACTTGGTTTTGTTAAGTATTGAGGGACGTCATGTGTCTGTAGTCACTCAGACCCGTGATTGTCGCACACGATAGCTTCCTATCCTGGCTGACCCTGTCCCCTTCTGCTCACCTCAGAAATATGCTTTGGGGCTTCTCATTGAGAACGGCATCTGCGTGACTGATAGATTTCTAGTCGGTGATCCTGGGTCACCAGAATACCTCGCAGCATCACATCGCATTTCTGCTGTGACGTGAGGCCTCCTAAGAAGTCCTTGCTGAGAAGGCAGTTTCTTCTAGCGAAAAGTATCCTGCCTTTTCTGGTTCTGTCCTGAGAAATATTCTTCTCTCCTCCTCTCTTCTGCGATCTTACTACCAGTCACACAAAGGTTATCGCTAATTCTTAAATCTGCTACTAACAAATAGTAATTATCGAGCTCACTGTGGGCCAAATGCTGTACTCAAAACACATATAGTACTTGCTATGTAAGCCAGACACTGGTCTAAATGACTCTAAAATGTTAATCTTCACAACAACTATGGGAGGTTGTTAATATTATCTCCCCATTTACATCTGAGCACGCTGATGTAAAGAAAAAGTTAACTTGCCAAGTTTATATTTAAGCAAGTGGTGGGGTGTGGATCGAGACCTAGTCAAGTCTGGCTCCAGAGTCCTTGCTCCTAATGACTTCCCTATGTTGCCTGTGAAAAGTGCGCTGTATCTCTTAAACCACACTGTGGTCCTACAAGGTAGATGCATCAGTGGCCTCATTTTGCTGATGGAGAAACAGGCATAGATGGCCATGTAATTTTCCTAGCATCCTACACTCAAACTCGAGCCATCCAGGTTCAGGGGCTTTTAGCTCTTTCTCCTATGTGGTCTCCTAAAAGTGACAATGCCGAAGGTTCACTCTCTTCTGCAGATAGTGTTTATAAAGAACCTCCGTGCCAAGGGCTAAGGTGGCTAAGAGCTACCGAAGGGTGGGGTTGGTGCTTGAGAGAAGCAGAAGAGGTCTGTAGTTCTTTCCAGGCTGCAGGCATCTCGTCTACACCCTAGTGAGTTTCACGTGCTGTACCCAGAGACCCAACCTCAGAACTAGTGAGGGAACTCAGATCTCTGGGCTCCCTCTCATGGACTCTCAGATTCCATGTCTATAGGCATCTGAGGAGCCAGGGCAACTTCTCTCGTTGGGTCTGCCGCGCACCTGCAGATTTCCCATTAAACTGCCTGCCGAATCAGGAATAATGATCCTCAGGGGGAAGAGATATTATTTGCATTTGAATTAATGTCGAGTTCAGAGTCACCAATTCCTCATCAAGAAGGATTTAGAGCAATTGCTGATATCCTGGGGATCTGTGACCAGCTCATTATTTGCATCTCACAGGGTAGCACTGGAATTTTTAATTTTTTTCAAGTCTTCTTTTGAAAGTTTGGCTCTCTTTATCCCCATGATCATAATTATAATAATTTTGAAACATCAGTCTGCTCAGATATCAAGGTGTTGAACGGATAATTTCACTTTAATGAATTTGTCTCATATGGGCTTATTTTCCACATCTGTCCTAAGCTGAATAGCTAACTGGTTAATATGAGAACTGTTCCGTTTCATTAGCTTCTCCCTGTTGATTTCCTTGAGGTGGAACTGATGCATTGCCAGTGTAAGCCGTGTCAGCTCTTTCTCTTTAGGCAAAGCACGGATCCATGTTCTTTCTGTTCGAGGGTGCTGATATCAACTAAGCAGAATGTAAAAAATGAAGTAGCTTGATCATCCAGATAAACTGCAAGGATTCCATATACCCGATGGCACGTGAGAGATTAGCTAGTACTTGGCATGGGCATCATAAACACTTGTACCTGAGGCCATCTTGGGTAAACTGTTCAGAAAGACCACAAAGCCCTGACAGGAATGGAGAGGGAAAGAGATCTGGCTGACGAATGTGGGAAGGGATAAGAGAAAGAAAAAGAAGGATGCGGTGTGGCAGGGGGTCCAGGAGGCCATGTTGAGGGTCTTGAGTTGGCCAACAACAATTTCAAACTTTTCAGGTAGGAGATCTTTTGATTGCTCTGGTGGGCTTAGAAGGTGTTTCGGGATGTAGTTTAAGGCAAGAGTGCTGATATCCGTGGATTTCTGAGCCTCCTGGAGGGAGAAGGGCAGTGCATCCTTTATAGAAACCAAAGTTCTGCCAAAGTGGAGAAATGATCAGTTGAGACGCTCTGGGGTCTAAGAGAAAATCTGACGCAAACAGTCAGAAGGTGCGTCGTCTCTCCCAGCAAGTAGGTAGAATGTACTTCAGGATTGTTCGATTCAACGACTCTGGGGCGTCAAGGATCCAGTTGTCTGTGTCTTTCTGCCCCGTGTCCTTAGCATTGGTTTTCATTTTTAAATTTGTTCTCCTTATGGTTGAATGATGGCTACGAGCACGAAGTGCGCCCGTGTGTTTCCTTCCTCACCACTCTGGGTTTCGGCAGGGGAGAGGCTCTCTTCCTTCACTTCAGTGTGATGGGGCCAATTCAGGTCTCATCCCACCCTGGCACTAATAACTATTACCAAGGGAATGTCATGAGCTTCCAGCTGACGCCTGAGCCACAGAACCAGTCACTGGCAACAGGTGTGGGGTCACCTGGTCTGTGCTTGGCTAATCATTGCCCACTCCTGGGGTCGCGATGGGGTCAGCTTTCCGGGAGACACAGGAAACATGTGGAGAAACGGTAGAGTCTGCAGATGAAGAAGAAACAGAGAAACAAACAAGAAACAAACGCTACCTGCCATACTATTCCACGGGGTTGCCACCCCTACCGTGAAGCTAAGGATCTCAGCTGAAGTCTGCTGACCCCAGAGGTAGATCAAGACTAGACAACCTTCCCGTAATGATCTGAGACCAGGCACTTGCTTGAGTGTTTACGAGCCCTGCAAACAAAGGAAAAAAAAATTGAAATGAAACCAGAAATAAGAAAGCGGCACTGAGAGCTCGGCTATTAAAAGGAATGGGCATGTTGGGGCGCCCGGGTGGCTCAGTCGGTTGAGCGTCCGACTTCAGCTCAGGTCACAATCTCACAGTCCGTGAGTTCGAGCCCCGCATCGGGGTCTGTGCTGATAGCTCGGAGCCTGGAGCCTGCTTCAGATTCTGTGTCTCTCTCTCTCTCTGCCTCTCCCCTGCTCATGCTCTGTCTCTCTCTGTCTCAAAAATAAATAAAAACATTAAAAAAAGAAAAAAGGAATGGGCATGTGTGTGGGAGGCTCTGTGTGCTGTGTCAGGCTCACAGAGCCTCTGTGTCAGGTTGTGCCCGCTACCATAGCCCATAAGCATTTACAAAGATAGAGACTTGATCGGGGCATGCTCTGTACATCCCGGGACTCTGTGCACTTTCAATATCCAACAAGAAGAAAGAGTAAAGAATGGGTCCCGGGTCTCCTTGAGAGAGACAAAAAGTGCCTTCTTGCTTGGTAAAACCACCTCTCCAGCAGTCATAGACTCCTTCATGCATTTCATTAATTTTTACGCACATTAGTTCAAGGGTTCTTTTATTCCTTTTAGTTATGCAGGAATGTTTGAGAATTGTCCTATGTATTCTTCAGTTCATCCTTTGGGAATAATAGGTTGGTTTCCTCTTTTTTAGCTAAGGTTAGGTATGCATGAGGAAAGAGCCACTTTCGGCCAGATTATCCGATGTTCGCGTTAACAGTGTAAAATTTTAAGTAGCTAGGAGGTTGACAACAGACGTCCCGGAAGAGTGGAATGTGGGTAGAGTCACATTCACATTCGCGTTCAAATGGAATGAGCTTGAACCAGCCCATGTCCAGCAAGAGACATATGGGGGTTTCTTGCTCCAAGTTTGGGATCAGAGAAAGGCAGTGCTAGAGAGGAGAGGGCCATCAGTGTGAGAAGGAAGAAAGAGCTTGCCTTCTAGTGCTGGATGTGCAGATTGGCTGAAGAATAAGCAACCCAAAGGGGAAGGTCGGGGGCCGATACCCCTCAGAACAACTTAGAGAAAAGACAAAGAATCAGAGATACACTAGGGCTTGTGGCCAGAATCCTTGTGCATCTGCCTTTTTCTAAAATGGCAGCCTGCCTTTTAGGTTGGTGCAAACCTGCCTGTGTGGCTCTCCCACAAGGACCCACCAGTCACGAGGTAAACTCTGCAACGCAGCAGTCCTCAGGAAATGAACAGCCAGGCCGTTCCTGAGAGGCTTGAAAGTCCCCATGGGGCATAAAGGGTTAAGACCATTTGGAGGACTCCTGCGACGGGAAATGGAGGGCAGCCAGGAGGGTGGAAGATAGGCGACTGAGGTTACTGCCCTACCAGCTTTAATCTAGGGCAGGGTTTCTGTGCTTCAGGACCATGAACATCTGGGGCTGGATACTTCTTTGTTGTGGGGGGCTGTCCTGTACTTTGTAGGGGGTTTAGTAGCGTCCCTGGCCTCTACCTACTAGATGCCAGTGGCATTTCCAGCCCCCAGTTGTGACAACCAAAAATGTCTCCAGACGCAGTCAACTGTCTTCTGTTGAGGGTTTTGTCCCTACCCCCTCTGGCGAGAACCACGGCCCCAGAGTGAAGTAGAGACTGGAAGGCTGGGGATTAAGGGGTCGGTTAGATGGGTGACCGGCTTCTCCCTACGATCCTGAGGTATTGATGAAGGTGACCAAGAATGTACGCAGATTGGGCTACAGCTAAATAACGAACTTTGGACTCCAGTGCGGGGAAGTGTATAAAGGTGGTTTTAGGGCCAAGCCAACTGGATTCAAATAGTGGCAAGGACTCTTTTATGCAGAAAGTGACACAGAGATTGGTTGGGACTGAATTAGGTATAACTAAGTATCTGAGAGTGAACACCACTACAAGCTGTATTACAGGTGTTTTGGTTTTTTTTTTTAACGTTTATTTATTATTGAGAGACAGACGCAGAGCATGAGCAGGGGAGGGGTAGAGAGAGGGAGAGACATAGAATCTGAAGTAGGCTCCAGGCTCGGGGCTGTCAGCCCGGAGCCCGACGCGGGGCTGGAACTCCCAAACCGTGAGATCATGACCTGAGCCAAAGTCGGTCGCTTAACCAACTGCGCCACCCAGGCGCCCCGGTATTACAGGGTTTAATGATAACCATGCTCATCACGGGACTCCAGCTTGTTATGCACCTGACGACTGCCAGAAGCTGTGGCCAACACAGATTATACCCAATTTATAATCCCACAGCTGCAACGCAGGAATTGCCCTTGTTTTGTAGATGAGGAATTTGCGGCTCAGACGGGTTCCCGTGACTTGCCCAAGGACTTGCCACCGGTCATGGCAGAGGCAGGCTCAAACCCGGGTCTGCTAACTCCGGAGCCGGTGATGTTTTCTCTACAACATGTAACATAGGATTAGAATGTGGAGTGTGTGTTCCACAAAGGCTACCATAAAATCTTAATGATCGTGTATAGCACTGTATGTGTTATACACTCAACATATATGTGTATAGGCAAAGAGGCTCTTAACATCAATCGTGTGGTAGCTCACAAAACTATTAAACACATGAAGTGGCTGGTGTTTACTACGGGAGCTGATGGCCCTTATTTCCTGGGGATTCAGTGTCCTCAGGCTCCCTGAGCAATTTTGACTCCAAACTGGGAGGAGGCTGGGTCAGCTGCTGGGTAAGGACGTGTCTGTTGGTGGGGTAGGAGCTGGATTGGGGGGGGACGGGGAGGGGAGGGGGGGATTCTGTGCTGGGAAGGAGTCCCTGAGCCAACGCTCCTGGGGCTTGAGATGAAGTTTCTCTAAAGCAGCTACTTAAACTTTAAATGTGCGCTGTTCTTGTTAAAACACAGGTTCTGGTTCAGAACCTGGGTGGGCCTGGAATTCTGCATTTCTAACACACTCCGGGTAATGTTGCTGTTGCCAGTCCAGGCAATGCTTTGAAACGTGGCCAGGGTCTTCCAGCATTAGAGAGGGAACTTACTTTTCTTAACGTTTCTTTGTAAAGCAAGCCAATTAAGAAAGGGACTGGCCATAAAGAAGCGATAGGACACAAGAGAGGCACCTGGGTGGCTCAGTCGGTTGAGTATTTGACTTGGGCTCAGGTCATGCATGATCTCACGGTTCATGAGTTCGAGCCCCGCATGGGGCTCGCTGCTGTCAGCCTGTCAGAGCAGAACCCGCTTCCAATCCTCTGTCCTCCTCTCTCTGTCCCTCCCTGGCTTGCGCAAAATAACTAAATATTAAAACAAAACAAAACAAAAAAAAAAAAAAGCAGCAGCAGCGGCAGCTACAGGACACGAGAGAGCCAAACAAATCATGTCTAGACGATGAGCTCGGTGGGGAGGGGGGAGGGGTGGCAAGGACAAGAGAACAAACAGGACCCTCCTTGCCTGATAAACAGATTATTAGAGACCGAAGCGGCTTGAAGCTTTAAAGAACATGAGTTTCAGAGAAGTTTGTAAAATTACAACTTCATGCAGCAGGTAGCAAACGTATGGAACTCGTTATCCCTAAGCTTTAGCAGAGATTAAAAATATAGTTATGTCAATGCTATAAATAAAGTAGTAAATTACATACTTGCAGTAGGTTACTGAGGGAAGGGAGGGTATTTTGGAACACCTCCCTAACTTTTGAGGTTGACACACATGTGAGCTCTGTGTTCATAGTTTCTAGACCAAAAATAGGGACTTATGATTCACGAAGGATTCCTTCCCCCCCCGCCCTTGCTGTCTCTGGGTGGGAGAGATACTGGAAGATGTAGTGTGGAGGCTAGAGGAATAGCAGTTTGGGGACTTTATGATGGTTTCTGAGAATGAAATGCTAAGCGCTTGACGTGAAGGCTGTGCCGGGTAATCCAGGGTCTGTGGGGGCTTCCTTTCAGATACCACATCAGGTCGAGTTCCCTGGCCATCCTGGTACTGGTGAGGTGTGTGGAATGCTGACCTGATGGGCTCTTCCGCACGCTGGGGCTGTGGTCCAGAGCTGGACCCCCATGTGCCGACGCTTTGTTTATCCTGTCGTGGTAGCTCCTCCTCATGGATTTCCTGGGGAGTCTCATTGGATGGGACTCGAAATATCCTGGTCATTGCGTTTACTGAATTCACCCACTTATCCCACCCTTATTTGTGAATTCCGACCTGCCTAACACCGGGGAAATCAAAAAGGAACAAAACACTACCTCTGTCTGCTCACGAAGCTTGCAGTGAAGCGGGGGGGTGGGGGGGGGTGGGGGGGGGGACGGGCAGTGAAGTTTGTAATTTTTTTTAGGTGTCTTTTTGATAACGTATTAAGGAAACCTTGTGAAGGATAGTTTACAAGTACACACACCCGGGGCGTTCTGAGATGGGGTGGCACGTGGGAGTTGTCTCGGAGGAAATGACTTTCACGTTGAAACTGAGGGTGAGTGGGAGTTAGCTTGACGAAGAGTAAAAGGAATAACATTCTGGGGGCACGCAAAGGCTCTAAAGCAGCAAGGGGCTTGAAGGCTGGTGTCAACAGGTGTCGTGACTGGGGATAAGAGCACTGTCTGCTGACATTGGAGACCGTTCACAGAGAGCCTACTGAGCCACAGTGGGTTCAGGTCTCCTCCTATACCCATTAGAAATTTGGCAAAAGATTTTGAGCGGGAGTGTGCCTTCATTTGCTCTAGAGCTCAGGCTATCCCAACCCTCCACCCTGAGAGGGAGACATGATGCTGAGGCTTGGGTTTGCATCCGGTGAGCTCAGATGCCCAGTGGCACAGAGCCATGGGCATGGGCTATTTTAGCCCCCCAACCAGGATGGACACTGAGGGCTCTGTGTCACTGCCCAGTGTGTGAGGCGCAGGTTGACTTCGTGACAGAGAAGAGGGGTGGCATGAACATGGAGAACGCACGCAAGAGAAGAGCTGTGAGCGTCCGTCATTCATCCTCTGGCATGGAGGAGGGGTGAGCCCCACGCACAACACTCAGGCACTTGTCATCGATTACGTTCCGGGCTTACAACACCTTCTCCTGGGAGTAACAAGCAGAGTGCTCTAACGACCTCAAAAACCGTTTCATATTCCAAATTCTGTCACCTTCCTGCCGTATTCCTTCAGGTTTGGGGGATAATTTAGATGATTATCTGCTAAAAGGACCGGCCTCTTAGTGGTAAGCTAGTAGATGAAGGTGGACAAACATTTGTTGTTTTATGGCTCATCAGGATGCATAGAAAAATCACTTGGTCTTGTCTCTTTTTTAAAAAGAGCTAAATTTAGCTTGAAGGAAATGAATTCACATTATTTTCATTTGCCTTAGCCTTCATGGTCTCATTTATCTGTAATCTCTTAGCCTCTAGGTTTGGGGCTGATTTTAGTCACCGCCTGCCTTAAAAACCAGGCAGGAACGAGAAGGGGTCAAGTGTCAACCAGGAAAGGGAAATTTTTTTTTTTTTGTATTAGCTTGTAGACCTCTTGATAAATTTTCTGGCGATCTGCTTGCAGTCTGGAAAACACAGAGATGGAGCTTAGAAGTCTGTTGTACAGTTTTTAGCCAAATAATTCACTATTCTTGTGTCACTTTTAGCATAAACATTTTTCAAAAAGAAATTCTTATGCTGTTCTGGCATCCCTTCTACCTACCCACCTCCCAAAAAGATGTGTCAAAGTTGGAGTCCAACAAAGGAAAGATGAAATTCAGTATCTGCACCCTCAGGAAGGCATACATCAGATCAGCGAGACTGAATTGTCTGAGACTATAAAGTCAATATAATTCAGGAGTTGGTTTTAATTCTACCCCAGAGTTATCCAGATTTGCTCGCTTTCCGAGCAAAGCAAGTTGGGAAGAATCCAGGGCATGGTCTCATTCTACTTATTTTGATGTGAGATTTCCCCGTCTTCTCCAGGTACCGTCTGGGACTTGGAGATGAAGGAGAAAATAAGTAGTGAGATTGGCTTGTGACATGCATGGGGACCCAGAGTTCTCAGGCCTGAGCTGTGAGACCTCAGCCGAAGAGTGAAAGCATAAAGACATAGACGTTCAGGAGCTCAGAAGAGAAGAAGCGCCTGTGATACTGAGAAACTGTGTTAGAGAATGATCTTCTGCTTCATTATCAGCGATAACAATAATTAAAGGGTTCTGGAACCTCAGTGGTCACCACTGCTCTGTTTAATAGTAATTATTGGGCAATTACATATTATTATATGAGAGATACATAATTATATAATTGTTATTATTAAGTATGATGTTGACCATTGTGGTTCCAACCCCTCCTTCGTTTGTGGGGCCTCTTTTGGGATGGTAATTGAGATAATAGGGATAAAGTCGAGAAGAGGGAAAGTAACTGGGTGAAGACATGTTTGCCCCGCTCGGCTAGAGCAGGGGACGGGGAGACGGGACCTAACAAATCAGCGGCACCCGCACTGAGAGTTGTTAGGTTGGCCTCTCTGACTGACCCATGGGACGATTGTGCTCCAAGAATTTCTGGCGCAGAGGGTTCTGGCTTTGTTTCTCCCGCTGTCTTTGCGGAGCGCCTGGCTGTGGGATCTCACGGAAACACAGAACACATTTGTGTGGTGCCCTACCTTGGCCTTCAGGCTGTCAAATGCCTAGGGAGAACGTGATGTGGGCAAGGGAGTTGGGGACGGAAAATAAGTGGATTCGTAACCAAGGGCAGCTCCGTCTCGCCCGGAGGGAGTTTCCTAAGCGTGTTGCCCTGTGTTATTTTATTGATCCTCCCACCAACCCTCGGAGAGGAGGCCACATGTTCTGATGGATGGAGCCTGGATCTGGAGTCTGAAAGACTGGATGGAACCAAGCCCAAGTGCGAACTCCCTTGTGCCGCGTGGTGACGGTGCCCCTGGGTCTGTTTTCCTGCTGTGTCAAGTGGAGATAACAATGTCCTCTCTGCCAGGTGGTTGGAGGGACTGAGATACACCATGAGCACGGCAGCCACAGCAGCTGTGGCCTGCGAGGGGAAGCCGGTGGTGGCTGTGGGCAGGAGTGGTAGTGGACATTATCCGCCCGGGAGGGCATTTCATATTCAACAATGACTGTGAGAGTTGCCCCGCACGCCACAGCTGGTAAATGGCAGAACTCAGGTCTTCTCAGTTTCTGTGCTCATCTCGTTACCCTAAGAGACTCGGGTGACCCTCCGCTTGCCCCTCTCCTGCGGAAGGGGCCCTCAGGCAGCTCAGAGGAGACGTCCGAACTGTCAGTGCCGGTCTCTGTTTAGTGCGGCAAGAGGCACGCCCGGGCATGTCTGCTCTGTCACCAGCATCGCCCAGGGTGCAGGGAGGGAGCTGCCGGGCAATACGTGGGAAGCCTTCCCCGGGCAGTGAGACCCGTCAGAGAATAGGGCGGGCTTTGTGAAGAGGCAGGAACACTGCCTGCCCGAGGAAGTGCCCTCTCTGGAGAGTAGATGATTCCCGAAGGGAAAGGTACAATAGTTTTCACAATGGAGATAATCCCCAAATCGACCCTAAACAGTGTAATTCCTTAGCCACAAGCACATTTGCAAACACTCGGTAGGAAAATGAACCAAAGATGCACACACTCAGGGTGAGAAGAGCCATCTCGGTAGGAACAGGACCCGGTCCCCCTCTGGGGTTTATTTTAACTACATTCTTCCTAGAGGGAGTCAGGTGGAGAGAAAGCCATTCAAGATTAGACTGAGTACAGAAAAATAAAGGAAACCGAGCTCATAAAATTGAGTCTTTAAAAGTAAATATTGAGTTTCTCTGTTTTTTTTTTCCCTAAGAGCTCAAGATTATTCTCAAACATCAACTTGCTTTCTCTTTCTCTCTCCCTCCCTGCCTTCCTTCCTTGAATAGGAAAAAAAAAATGTAGAAGGCATAACTAGTCTAAGTGCGGGCAAAGTTTCATCTTGAAATGAGGATCTTAAAATATGACTTTCATTTCCTCCAATTAGTGATGCTATCCCTGAACTTTGTGATGAACAAAACTTTTGTCTTATTTTTTGAAGACTTTTATTTTTTTGGTCTAATATGGGTACAATTTTTCACTTACCTTAGAATCAGAACACCAATGTCCAATTTCTGGATTTTACGGTAAATAATAACAGAAGTTTGGTATGAGAAGGAGGTAAATTTAGTACTAAAAAGAATAACTGGCCTGGCATTAGGGGAGCTGAAGGGTAGAGTGTTCATTTTGGGTGGGTCCGTTCAGCCAGAAGCGATTAGGGCTGGGTATTTTTAAGTAGTATTTGACATCTAGAACTTTGGGCCACTCTGGGTGGCTTTGGGTATGCTGAGTGAGAATCAAGAGTCACCTTTGAAGAAACCTCCAATAGCAGGAAGGGATTCTTCTTCCCAAGTGAGTGTCTGAGACTTAGTTTGTCACTTGGTGTTAATTCATGGATGAGCCAGAGAAGGATGCATTTTACTGGTCAATGGCCTACAGTTTCACTAACTGTTAGAGGTGCGGCTGCAATGGCCTTGAACCAAGACTTGTAAGATTGGGTTCTGACCTTGACCTATGATTAGAGTGACAATATATTTTGTCATTCAAATCAGGATATTTTTGAGAGTGCTTTTGAGGATACTTCTGAATTATTTTTTAAGTTTATTTACTTTGAGAGAGAGAGAGAGAGGGAGGGAGAGAATCCTAAGCAGGCTCCACACTGTCAGTGCAGAGCCCGACGCAGGGCTCTATCTCTCACAACTGTAAGATCATGACCTGAGCTGAAACCAAGAGTCGGACACTTTAATGACTGAGCCACCCAGGTGCCCCAAATTAAATGAATTCTATTTAAAAAGGAGCCTTATATATTAAGGAACACTCCTTAATAGTGCTAAACCCTGCAAATAAGCTCTAAGCGTTCCAGTTTTTGATTACCAATAAATTGCTTTATTGTTATTTTTTCCTAACCCTTATAAGCTGGGAGCCAAGTCCATTACTGGATTTATCTTTTGGTGCAGGGAAGAGCGATGTCTGCCCAATGCTGGAGATTACACAGCATCTTCATGTTCTTCTCTTGGTCAGAGAGTAAGGAAAAGAAATTTTCTTACTAGTGTTTTGAGACAGTCCTAACCACAGTCACAAGAATTAGCATCAGAAAGCCAAGGAATGGCATCCAGTTTGAGGTTTTTGTGTGGTTTTTAAAACGTTTAGAAAATGACTAGATCTCCAAGCTCGTCTGTCCCTGCTTATAACTATTTTGGTGGTCTCTAAGTGGCAATAATTGAAATATTATTGCTTTTGTGCCATATAATTTCCCCATAACACAACGCCTAAATATGTTCCTCTCAGCTCCATTGGGTGAAATTTCCTGCAAGTGTGGGCTATGGCAATCTCTGTGTTGTGAACACATAGAATTGGAGAAAGGTTTCTCTTTAAAGTATCCCTGGATTCCAGCACCTGATAAGCTCACTGCTGCAAGCACTGATCTTGACTCAGAGAGAGAAGCTGGGTATTTAAGGTCAAACTTACACACACACACACACACACACACACACACACACACGCACACTTATTTATTTATTTATTTACTTATTTATTTATTTATTTATTTGTGTGTGTGTGCGCGCGTGTGTGTGTGTGTGTAGATTTGTTATAATTACATGGTTAGAAACACAGTGTGCTTGGAGCCAAATGTTGATTAATGTTAATTTTAGGGTAAACAGAGGGAGAGAAAGACAGGAAAAGCCAGTGGACTCCAAAGCTAAAAATATTCTTGAGTTGAGACTCAGCATCTATGGGTGTACAACCCGATAATTACTTCTGAACAGTGATTACTTCTTGTTATATAATTAACCTTGAGGTTCATCTGGACTGTTAGAGCTTTTCTCCTGGAAGGCACCAATCGCTGTGATTCACAGACCACTGAACTAAATCCAGAAATGCCCGCACACCAAGTGACTCCACGCTGCTCTTTCAGAACAAGTGTCTTCTCTTCTGGAATACAGGAGGGATATTGTTCATTAGAGACTAAATCTGCTGGGAAGGTAATAACCATTTGTCTTGCTGAGGGTGATGTGATTTGGAAAGGAGACACAGAGAAACTTCCAGCTTAGTTTAATGAAGGCCAGTTGAAGAGCCTTCCCATCCTAAAGCTCTTTTCTCTGTTTCACTTGGGAAAGCCTAGAAAAGAAAACGTTAGCAGCCCTTCAGCATTCTGGCACTGATTACTACAAGCTGTATCCAAAATAAAGAGAAAGTGAGAGACCCAGGGAGACAGAAGAAGGATCTGAAAGTCTGTGAATGTGGAATGAAATTGAATACTTTAAACTAGAACCGGGTTGCAATTAAATGAAAGTGGGGGGTGGGGAGGAGGGGAGAATACTGTGCTGGCTTCTCTTTTAGACATTCCCTGACCATTGGAGAGACCAGCATCAATTCTAGTCAATGGATTTAATTCATTTTCTAAAGCAGAAATTGTTGGTTGCTTACCAACAGTGACTCTCCCTTTCACCCTTATTAGCAGAAGCGTGGTTTTATTGGGATAACCCACCTGCCCAACCACGGCCAAATGTTTCAGGAAGTCGGTCCCGGTCATCCCATGTTCTATGCAGGCAAGAGCATGTGGTGCAGTTTTGCCCAGTGAGGTGTGAAAGAATGTCTGCTGGGAGATGATAGTGCCTGGCAAAGATTTTTTTTTGCTTGTAAATTGAGACCACCAGGAAGAGGTGGGCACCTCCAGCTTCTGCTGGTTGTAGGTGTTTCCATATGGTGCTAGTGTCTGCTATGTTGCCTCCATGAAATGAGTTAGCTTGAACACCAGCCAACCTGTTGAGAAGGGCAGAGCTGAAAGACAGGAGGACCTTTGGCTACGGATGACCTCAAGGAGCCCATGAATTAACTCACGTTGGAGCTGCCCTGAGTTGGAACTTCTTACCGTGTGAATACCTCCCTGGTTGTTTGTGGCAGTTGAGTCAGGGGTATTTCATCCTGGCAGATGGAAATATCTCAACTGATATGGTGCTTTGTTAGAAGAGTCACATATCTCTTCTAACAAATCCATTTCTTTGCCCACACGAGTAGCCTCAAATCCTTGGGAGCGGCCTTCTGAGCCCCACGTTGGGCCATGCTCAAGATCAGTAATAACAACCATAATAATAAACTCACACTTGTTTAGGCTATAAATTTTCCAAAGTACTTTGATGTGGATCCTTACTTATGGGGCAGGTAAGATGAATGTTATTATCCCTGTTGTTAAGGTGAGAAAACAAACACAAGGAGGTAGAATGATTTACCTGACCCATCTGACGACACATTGATGATAGAGCTAAGATTTAAAAACAAAAAACAGAAAACAAAAGCCTAAGTCTGCCAGAGAGAAATGTTCTGATAGTGAGAAAGAGTAAATGTAGAAAAGGATTAATAAGCATGGCCTTTGGAGACCACTTTTGGAGGCCAAACTGTGTTTAAATTCCCACTCTAGAGAGAGAGCCAAAGCATAAGAGACTCTTAAAACCTGAGAACAAACTGAGGGTTGATGGGGGGTGGGAGGGAGGGGAGGGGGGTGATGGGCATTGAAGAGGGCATCTTTTGGGATGAGCACTGGGTGTTGTATGGAAACCAATTTGACAATAAATTTCATATAATAAAAAAAATGAGATAAAAAAAATTCCCACTCCACTTCTTGTTGATATTGTGGACTTAGACAAGTGACTTAAATCTCTCTCTCTGATCTTTAGCTTCCCCATCTGTGAAATTCTAATGATAAAGCCCAGATCACCAGGACATTTCAAGACATTAATTTAAAAATGTATTTAAAGTACCGAACCCACTGCTTGGCACATTACAGATACTCCTCTCCCGAACACTGCTTACTGAAAGAAATTGTGGTTATTCCTTCCTTGCTGCTTTTTAAAGATGAAATGGGCAGTCCCACATAAGGCACAGGACTAGATAGAACTCGTCATTTCTAAAAAGCCTCCAAAATGAAAAGAGTCTATGGCAAGAAAGAAAGAAAAAATAAATAAAACAGAAAATGAAAAGCAAAAGTGTTTCTGGCCCGTTGCTGAAGGTGAAAGGTTTAAAACAGGATGCCACGTAATGGAGACAGGGCTGGGAGATTTGTGTGGGAATGAAGAGAACACCACAAAAACAGGCCAGGAAGGAGCTGGCAATATACAAGTATGGAAGAAAAAAAGGCAGGGCCTGTGTGGTACACAAGTTAAACATGAAGCCAGCTGTGTTTTGCTCTTATTAAGAAAAAGGCAATCATAGCCCTGGAATTCATATAGGCATTCACCATGACGGAACTTTAAGCTGACCATCTCACCCTGACCAGCTTCTGTCAGATCTCTCTTAGAGTACTACATTCCTTCTGGCCTCACCTCTTAGGTAAGGCGAAGTGATCAAGAAAAGATTTGGAGAAAATCCAGAGAAGGCAAATGAAAATGATTCAGAGACTGGAAGGTGGGACTGGGGGAACTACAGTCCTTCAGTTTCTCCTGCAGAAATGAAAGAAGGCAGGGAACCCAATGACTTTGGTGCCTGAAGGGACATTGTGCAGAGGACAGGATTCTGACCTTTCCAATCTTCCCTAGCCTCCTTGCCGGGGCAGGAGTTTGCACATATCAGGTGTTCAGGTAGCTGATTTCTGATGATATTAATGATGTAAGTTTTAAGTGCTTTCTGGACATTTAGGTCGAACATTATAAAAATCTTTGTGACACTAAATATTAGAGAACCTTCAATATGAATGAGAGTACCTGTATCTTCTTTTACGAACTTTTTAGAGAAGACTGTAGAAATGCTGTGAAGTTTAGTTTATTCCCTCTTTATTTAAGCCCTCAAAGAAACTAGGCCAAATAAAAAGAAACCCATACTAAAACTCATAGAGGTAGGTAATCAGGTTCTGGGTTTGTGTCCCTGTTTTGCCACTTACTGACTGTAAATTTGGGCAAGATCATTATCCTCTCTGAGACTCAGATCCCTTAACTGTAATTTGGGGTAGTAATACTTCATAGGATCGTGGGGATTAAATGCGATAATGCCTGTCAGCATTTGCACAATACTTAGAACATGGGAAAAGATGAAAAGCCCAGATATTTGCGCTTTGGAAAAAGTCAATAAATATTCTATTATTATTGAGTATGTAGAGAGTGTCAATTTGTTCATTTCAGGAGGTGCTCTAGAATTTCCTTAGTCTTGGAGCCTTCTGTCCATCCCCTGAAGTGCCTCTGTTCTTGACTCTAGCAGCTGCGTTGGCCTACTGCCCTGCTGTGGCCAAACTCCCTTTCCAGGGTAATTTGGACTCCCTCCCACCTGCAGCCCCATCTGAAAGGGGTGACAGGGTGGCTGCTCTTGTAACGTGTGTGTCAGCTCTGTCCTGACCACAGAGTGGAAGAGTGCCTCTGGCCTGTGACGTGCCTTGCTTCTGTATATCTCTTCCTCCTACTTTCTGTTGGAGGCATTTCAACTCAGAGACACAAGAGGCCAGGACTCAACTGGTGGTAGTCTCCGAAGTTGGAAGGCCATCTAGACTTGGTGGCTAGGGCTTCCATTTCAGGACTGGCCAGGCGAGTGGTCAGTGGGCACTGAGCGGGCCTGCAGAGAGGGGACGTCAATCAGAAGTGAGAGGTGATGTGGCCTCAGGGAAGCAGAGAGCTCTCTGCCCGATGACCTCCCAGTTGGCCCAAAGCCTAGCTGTGCTGCTTGCCGATTTTCTGTAATAAACCCTCTTGTGATTTGAACTGCTTAGTTCCTTGAAACCACATGACCCTCACCCTGGACACTGGCCCACAGTCTCCTCTGTCAGGCTTGAGAAGCCACTCAGTAAACGTTGATGACAATGGCAGTGAAGATCACAAGGCGGGCGGGGGTGGGGGGGGGTGTGCACGAACAATCGCTTTAGATTCTGAGTTCTGAGATCCTGCTGTGCTCCCGAGATTTTTATTCCTGCCCTGTCTTAGCCCTTGGCCGAGATAAGATACCCACAGTAAGCTCCTTGTTTCCTGGGATGGCAGGTGTAACTTCAGATCCAGTTTCTACTGAAGTCCCCATCTTACCCTTCTGTCCTTTTCTTCTTTGTTGAATGTCTGTGATCAGACATTAAACTCAGACCCTGGGTCCTTCAGTTTAATAATTTTTGGGTTAATAAGTCTAGTCACTTAGCATAATTAAACTACCTTTTATACCTACAAATGTGGAATTGCATCTTTTAAGGAAATTGAGTCCCAAAGTCAGTTAGAGGAGGCAGAGATCAAGTATGCTCAAACTCACTATGGAAAACACCTTCTATCATCTGAAAGTAGATAGCAGTGTATGTGGTTTGCACACATACTGCAAAACATACTGCTGCGCAGTAATACTCTTGTATAAATATTTAATAATACATGCAGTAATGTGGAGGGAATGATAAAGAGTTCATACTAAATCGATCTCCTGCTTCCCTCTTCCCGGCCTCCATGTCTCTGTCTCTCTCTTTTTTCTTTTTTTGCTGAGCACCCATAGTTTCATGCATATAAGTTAGACGCGCCCATAAGGCACTTGGCTGTGCTGGACGCCAGCAGGATTTCCCGACCTCAGGGGTTTCCAGTCCGGGAGAAGGCGCTTGTCATCTCAGGTCTGTGCAGGGAAGGTGCCAGCAGGCCCTCCCTCTTCCCACACTTGCTTCACAGACACTTCTGCAGCCCCGCAGGCAAATAGGCTCATCTGAGACCTAATCAGGAAACTAAAAGGGAAAATGAGGAGCTGGGAAAGATGCTAAAATCGTCAATTATCCACCTGGGACACCCACTCTTGGTTTCCTTGGCAAAAGCAGCTTATGAAAAAGGGATGCGGGGGAGGGGGGGATGTGAGCGGAAGAGGCAATTCGGGGCTCTCAACCTGGGATCATTTTACCTGCAGCCTTGAGCTCCGAAGGGCGGGGTGTTAAACGGAGGCAGCTGGGACCTCTACTTTTCACCAAGCTCGTGGAGCTATGTATCGGAAACTGGCAATCCCTCTGAAAACTTCAGATTGCCCTTCAGATATCAGTAATGACATCCCCAGGAATGGAAATGATCTTGTTCCCACGGAGCCCTGGATGTCTGACTGTCTGCATGTGCCTTTCAGTTCTGCATTTGGCATGGCTGACTTTTTAAATAAAAATCACCTAGCATGGTTTACCATATGTCTGATGAAATGCTGTAAAAATGAAACGCAGATCTGCGCCATTCACTCTTGAGCAAATACATATGTTGTCACATCTCAGAGCTATTTATTTCTCCTTATTTTAAGTGTGCCCGGTGCCACCCGTCCAGATGCACATCAGTTGCACGAGGAAAAATGGGGAATAATTTCTCAATTATTTGAACATGTACATTTTATTGGTCACGTGGAACAGATACAGTGTCTTGGGTAATAAAATTTAAAAAATGCAATGTATTTTTAATAAAAGGTTTTGGATGATGAAATGACAAATAATGAAAAAATAAAAGGCAATCATATGGGGGCGCCTGGGTGGCTCAGTCTGTTGAGCGTCCGACTTCAGCTCAGGTCACGATCTCACGGTTCGTGGGTTCGAGCCCCGCGTCGGGCTCTGGGCTGACGGCTCGGAGCCTGGAGCCTGCTTCGGATTCTCTGTCTCCCTCTCTGTCTGCTCCTCCCCTGCTCATGCTCTGTCTCTCTCTGTCTCAAAAATAAAAATAAACGTTAAAAAATTTTTTTAAAAAATGCAATAATATGATAAAAACTTCAGGAGAAAATAGGCCAAACACGTACCTCCTAGAGGAGCAGGAACCTTGACTCACGGGTTTGGAGATGCCATCTGAGTCCTACTCAGGTTTGGTTGTGCCCTGTGTCACTGGATAAACCATATCAGTGTTCGGTGACTCATTTTCCTGATTCTCCGGGGAGACTAATTCTACCCAGGTCACACCCCCTTGACACAGGATGGTCCGAGGTGTGAGAGAGATAAGTGGTTAATAGTAAACCAGAGATCGGAGAGACGGTCTTACACGTGTGGGGTTTCCTGCGTCTTTTGAAGCCTGACAATGGGCTTTATTGAAATAAAAATCAACTATTAGTTACTTGCGAGAGAATCACAGCGAAGCTGCCCGCCCTGCCACCCTGAGCCCGTCGTCTGCGGCGGCACGGGCCAGAGTGAGGCCGGGAAGTGCTCTGTGATCGTGGAGGGAGGGCCTCCTCCGTCCTGAGGAAATGGGTGTGGGCAGGAGGCTGGGACCATATAACATTGCTGCCCCCTCAAGGGAGATGGGGAGCCGGTCTCTGCTCGCGCTGAAGCGTGTGTGGCTGTCCCTGCCACTGCTGTCCTGGTCTCTTGTAGCAGCTTTTTAACATTCTGGCTTCCTGGGTGGCCTGGCAGCGTCCCTGGAGAGGCTAGGCTCTCCGTGTCCCCTGAGGCCATGCGGCTCTCTGTGACAAAGAAGAGGTCACTCCACACTGCCAGTGTCACACAATCAGATGGGCCCAGCGTCCAGGAGAACAGCTACCCCGCGGCTGGCCCCAGTACGGCCCTGACTTGTCAAGCAACTTTTTCCTCGGAGAAAGAGACAGCCGACTAATGCCATGCGCGGAGCCTGGCTCCAATTGTCCAGTTCATTGGCTCTCACACGGCACATGCCCGGTTCTCCCCAGAAATGATGGCGCATTCAAACTACCGAACCGCCTTGTCCATACGACAACCAGCTCACTCCCCTTCCCAGCTGCAGGAACCCTAGGATGTCAGATGACAAGCCTGAAGAATCGGTGATTTGCATGCTCTCATTTCGCAGAGGAGTCGTGAGCCAGGCTGAGGACTTGCCTACGGGCAGTCTGCAAGCTGGCCTACCCCTTGCTTCTGCCCGGTAGGGTTGGTGGGGGGGGGGGGGGGGTAGCCGAGAGAGGTAAAAACCTCCGCTTCTTGAGTCTTGGCTCAGGGACCTGGTGCAATGCCCCCTACCTCTCTGCAGAGCAGAGAAGCCCTGGGCGTTCCTGCCCGAAGGCCATGCCCAAATCTCTGTCTAGCTGTCTCTTCCTGTCACTAGGCCCCCCTGCCTCTGTGAACACGAGGACCTGTGTATTAGTTAGGCAGGCCTGCTATAACAAAGTACCACAGGCTGGGTGCTTAAACAGTGAAAATGGGTTTTGTCACAGTCCTGGAGGCCCAGGAGTGCCAGATCAAGGTGCTGGCAGATGTGGTTTCTTCTGAGGCCCCCTCCCCCCCCCGCCCACACTCGGCTTGTGGGTGACCTTCTTGTCCCCATGTGCTCACGCGGCCTTCCCTGGGCGCTAACCTCTTCTTGTAAGGACACAGATCAGACTGCGTCAGGGCCCCCCTCCGAAAGGCCCCATTTTAACCTAATCATCACTTTAAAGGCTCCATGTCCAAATTTAGTCACATTCTGAGGTACTGAGACTAGGGCTTCAACATGTGAATTTTGAGGGGAGCACAATTCAGCCCCCTCCCACCTGCCCCAAAGACACTGGGCTTCCATACTCTGGGGAGGTCATCGGGGATGCTGGAGACATGAGGAGACCCTCGGCCTCTCTAGTGAGGCTGGGCAGGAGCCCTCCTGCGATAGGATGTCCCCACCTGACCTCCCTCCCTGTCTGCTCCTCCGGAAGGGAGCTCTAGTCAGGAACGGGGGGCTCATCTCACCATTTCCAGCAATGCGGACTGAATCCCCCGATTCCCCACAGCCGTCCCCCTCCTCCTGTGGCGGAACCCACGCGCGTGAATGTTCAAAATCAGTGAATCCCATTCCTCTTCGTCTTGGTGGCTCCTAGCTGCTGGCACAGCTGCTCCTTGCTGGGGCTTCTGTGGGTGGCAGCCGTCGGGCAATGCCTCACCTTGTAAGAGTAGTAACTGCCCTTTATCGAGCGCCTGGCGTGTGCCGGGTCAGCTAAGGGCTGGGAACTTGATGTGAATATTTAATAGAGTCCCACAAGAATCCGATGAGGTCACTATGGTCCCTCTCATGTGACGGGTGGGGGAGGAGGTTCTAGGAAGTGAAGGCGACGTAGCTGGGAAACAGAGGGATCCACCCCTGAACCCAGGTCTATGTGACTTCCTGAACTTGACTCTACACTGTCTCCCTAGCTAAGCTGACCAGCTTCTCTCTTCAAGTATTGTGCATTCCGTGGAACTTTCTCTCACCACCTGGAATAGTTCTCAGGTTCCAACGTCAGTATCACGCTTTCAGTATCACCTCCTGAAGACAGAGCTCAGCGCAGCGTAAAGAACAGGGGGCGGCCTTTGGAGTTGGGGTTGGGTTCAAATACTGGCCACGGCGTTGACTGTCCACGTGACCCTGGCTAAGTTACTTAACATGAGTAAGCTTCAGTTTCCTTGTTTGTGAAAGGAGATAACCCTCTACTCCACAGGGATGAAATTAGATAAGATATGCCAAGCCACTTGCACTCTGTCTGGCATGAGGTAGGCACACTGAAAAGGTTGTTCTGGATTAAAGGGAACTCAAGGAATGCACAGTTAAGTGGGTTTGGGATCCTTGATTGATCTTGGATCAAAAACAAAAATGAATAAAATTTTATTGTGTTAAATTAGTAATATATATTAATAAGGTGTGTATGTATGTATATATACATATACAAAGTCCATATGCAAATTCCTCCAATTGCGTGTACCTATACGTCATGCATATGTGTGTATATATATACACACACCAATGCATATACACAAATATATAGTGTTTAAATACACAAATATATGTGGCATATTATATATTAATGTGACATTATGTATATGTATATTTGTGTACATATAGTTGTGTACGTATAAACACACACACACGTTATTGGGACAATGGGAGGAATTTGAGTGTGGACTTTATATAAGCTAATGGAATGGTGTTAATGGTACATTTCCTGAGTGTGGTCATGGTGTTGTGGCTACGTAGGAGAATGCCCTTGTTCCTAGGAGGTACACGCTGAAGTATTTAGGGATGAACTGTCTCAACATCTGCCACAAACTCTCAAATGGTTCCTCAAACAGATGAACACACACATGTGCTTCTGTGCACACGCGTGCACATGTATGTGGAGATGTGACAAAATGAATATCTGTTGTATTATTATGGCAACTTTGCCGCAGGCCTGACATTTTTCAAAATACGCAGCTGTGGGGCACGGGAGCTGCTCGCAAAGGGTAAGGCACAAGCCTATGGAACAGCACGGTGGGACGTGGGAGCTCACTTTGATTTTTGTCCTGTGCTCTGTCGTGGCCGGAGGACCGCCTCTGTCTGGGCCAGGGGAAACTGACTCTTTTAGCATAGGGGTCAGCTCCCCAGGTTCCCCAGAGCGCTGGCCACCACCTGCATCCCAATGCTGAGCCCACCTGCCCTCCTAGTTGTGTCCTCACCCAGCATTTTAGAGATTCGCAGGAGCCCACATTTGGGATTGCCAGAGTTAGAAAAGAAAAATACAAAATGCCCAGTTAAATCAGAATGTAAATAACGAACGTATTTTTTTTTAGTGTAAGAATGTTTCAAATACTGCATGACCCATAACTTGTACTAAAGAAAGGTATTTGTTGGTCATTCAAATTGAACAAGGCATTCTGTATTTTATCCGGCTGCCCTACTCCTGCCCCCACCCCATCTTACCCACATGCCCACAACCAGAGGTCATGGTCGTCTATGAGGACTGGAATCTTAAGAACACAGCAGAAAGAGTTCCCAGTCCCCTAGCAAGATTTGCAAACTGCCACAGTGACCCTGGGCGTTCTGCTCTGGGACTTAAAAGCAGGAACAGAAGAGGCAGATGGTTGGGGTGGGGCAGGGGGAGGACAGACCGTGGGCTGCAGGGAGGGAATCTGGAGCCGCTGGCTTGGGTTTGAATCCTGGCCTTACCGCCTCCTGTCTGGGTGCATCTGGACAATAAATGATCTCATCTGTCTCAGCTTCCTCATCTGGAAGATACAAATAACAATAATGCTCCTCCTCCCAGCCTGGTTGCGAGGATTAACTGAGCTAATATTCGCAAAGCACTCAGGCCACTGCCCAGTATGGAGTCAGTCCTGTGTACGTCTTTGATAACTAAATAATGCACCTATGGAGCGGGGCAAGGGTCGCTGTGCAGTAAACCTAGTGACCGGAGACCCTGCAGGGGCTGCTCCTGGGTTGTTTGATGGCACGAGCGATGTGCTCCATCCACGAGGTTCACACCTCGCTGGGACCTTCCGGTCTGAAGTCAGGAAGGTGCGATGGAGGCAGCTGGCGGTGGGACTGTTCCACAGGCTAAAAGCAGTGGTGCAGAGTGGGTCACCATGGGCTGTGTCGGAAAAAACTTCATGAGCTGTCCCATCACTGGGACATCATTTTATTCGTTTATTCTTTGCTGCCTTTTTTCTTCCAGGCAATGCCTCTGTCCCTTTTCCTTAGGTTTCAGTTTTGATTCATGGCTTCCTCTCCTCTGTTTTGATTTCTACCCCTTCACTTTATTCTTGGTTTCGGAAGGAAAAAAAAAAATCACTCACATGGTGTCCAGCAATGTCAAGGCTTATGGTTGGGGTAGGTCAGCTGGTGTCTCCAGCCAGCCCCACAGGGAGATATTGATGGTGGCAAATTGACTTGGGCCAGGGGTTGGCCTAAGCCTTGTGTCCTTGACTGGATGGATGTGACGCTCAGGCCTGGGAAGGGGCACCACACTGATGCACGCTAACAGTCTTCTGGAGAGAATGATGCTTAGAACAGCCATTTTCTTCAAGAACAATGAGAAATGTAACCACCCTCACCCTCCTTATAGGCAAAGTGTACGAGAAGGAGCCTCCAGACGATTCCAGTTCCCGACCGTGGAGGCAGCCCCGACGTTCAGGTCTTCCCAGCTGATGTCCCGCACCTCATGGAGCAAAGACAAGCTGTCCCTGTTGTGCTCAGTCCAAATACTTGACCCACACAATCCATGAGCGTGGGGTGCCTGGGTGGTTCAGCCCGTTGAGCATCTGACTTCAGCTCAGGTCATGATCTTACGGTTTGTGAGTTTGAGCCCCGCGTCGGGCTTGCTGCTGTTAGCACAGAGACCCCTTTGGATCCTCTGTCCCCCTCTCTCTCTGCCTGTCCCCCATTCATGCGCTCTCTCTCAAAAATGAATAAACCTTAAAAAAAAAAAAAGAATCCATGAGCATGATAACATAGGTGTTGTTTTAGGCCGTTAAGTTTTGGGTTAGTTTATTTTTTATGGGTTAGTTTACTTATTATGCAGAAAGAATGACTAAGACACTGTTTCTTATTGGTTGCACCTGTGTTTGCCTGTTAACCTCCTTCTCCTATGCTTCCATTGCTGACCAAGCCTTCTTATTATTGACATATTTGTAACTTTTTTCAAAAATCCTATTACTATAACAATAGAAATCTAAGATATAAGTCACCTAAACAAAACTTTTTTTATTTATTTGCCCAGACTTGTCATTTAGATCCATGAGTGCTTTCTACCTGCTTACTGTGCGACAGGTTGTAAAGAAATAACGTTCCCTCTTTCGATGCCCTCCAGCAAAGCTGTCTTTTCCATACAGACCAGCCCAGGTTCATGCAAAGGAAAAAATTATTCAATGATGCTTGTTAAAGACTTTACCCGAGGGGTGTTTGCAATGGGTGTGGGGACCACTGAAATGGGTTCTAGCACTGGGGGAGAGACATTGGACTCAACTCGGCAAGTGGGAATTTATAGTCAAAGACTGGGCTGGGGGTTGGAGGATGGAAAATTACTAAGAGGGAACATCAGCAGTCAGGGGGGGCTTCTGGGTAGGCTGACCTAACAGGATTCTTGCTGAAGGCAGGCCAAATGATCAGACGTCACCTGGGGAACGGTGGGCGATGAGGAACACAATCAGATATTGAGGTGATCAGATATTGAGGGTGGGGGGGGTTCCGGTTAAACTGACTTCTCAGGACTCCTGCTAAAACTGGACAATGCACAGAGGAACACGGAAGCTCAAAAGTCAGACCCAGCCCAAATTACTCAGAGGAGCCTGAGTAGAGACAGTTTGGTCAAGAAGAGAATGTTTGTCATTCATAAGCTACACACACACACACACACACACACACACACACACACATACTCACACACACTAGAGGTACAATTAAATCTTGCTCTCCTGAGATATATTTTCACTTCAAGGTTGGCTTTGAATGCTGTTGATATTGATCCATTGTGTATTAAATACTTACTACTTACCTAATTTCCAAGTTAGTGTCGGTGGTGACAGGCAGCCACACTTACTTTCCACCTGTCCTCGTTTTCTTTCTCTTTCCTTTCATTATTACTTTTTCCCCAGGAAAGGTTTGTTGATCATATGGTCTAGGACATGGGGGATTAGCAAAATCCCAAATAGCTAGGTGATTTGAGGTGTGGACTGAGCCCAGTAAGAGATGCATATATTCTAAGAGTCTGGAAGACTAGGGTTCCCCCACAACGCACGTTCTTGCTTCTGGAGTCTTAATTCAGCACCAATCCATTCTGTTTCCTAAGTCAGATTTGAAACTGTGCTTAGGTCCTTGGGTCTACCCATTCTCTCATCTCCTGCTAACTCTTACTGAGGTCTTTTGTCTCTGTTTCTACCTCTTTTCTCGGCCATTGGGGCCTTTCCCTCAGGCACAGAGTCAAGGACAGTCTATGTGAGCGCTGCAAAGATGACCTTTCAGAGTTTTTCATTTTATGTCTTTACTGAGAGACTATCTTTAAATTTGTTGAAGGTGGACCAGGAGACCCAGGGCTGGAGTTAGAATGAGACCAATGAGGCAGGGTAGTATAAATGCAGGGCTGGATCCATCCAAAAGTTTGAGAATCTGTTTATTGCGGGGTTTTTGCATTGATTTTGCTTTTCTAGAAAACATTACTAAAAAAAGACGTTTGTCTCGATTGCTGAGTTTGGGGCACCCCTTAAATTTTGCACCCCAGCCAAGTACTTTAATCACCCCTCCCTGACAGGACCACAGGCCTCTTTCCTTGTGGGTTTATCCTCCTTCCAGCTCCTGGTTAGGGAGACGAGGCACAGACACGCTGCTCTGGCCCTGGCCCAGCCACCCTTGCTAAGCCACTGCTTTCTCTCTTCTTCACTCCTGCTGCCCTGCATCGTCACCTTCCTCTCACTCTCGTGTAGGCCTGCCCCATGGGAACACTGGAACATCTGGTTGATGTCTGCACCTGGAAAGGGCTGAAGCAACTGACTGGCAAAATTCCTGCACACATGACTCTCAGCATGGATACAGGTAAGTGAAATGACTTTTTGTTCTTTCCACAAAATTATCAGAGCAATCATTTCAACGTTCCTATTCAGACTAGGGTCCAGAAATGGCATTCCACTGTGACTTGCACAAAAGGATGGCATCGGATGCATCCTTTTTTAAAGCCAGTAACGTGTGCCCCACTTATCCCCTTCCTGAAACTCCTCTGTCTTTGAATGGGAGTGGGAGTCTGAGTTTCAAAGGTGATGGAATGGATGGTCTGTCGGGAGGGACGAGGTTATTCGCTTTCCCGTTCATTGTTTAAAATAAAAGCTGAGGGGCGCCTGGGTGGCTCAGTTGGTTAAACGTCCGACTTCAGCTCAGGTCACGATCTCACAGTCTGTGAGTTCGAGCCCCGTGTCGGGCTCTGTGCTGACAGCTCAGAGCCTGGAGCCTGCTTCGGATTCTGTGTCTCCGTCTCTCTCTGCCCCTTCTCCGCTCATGCTCTGTCTCTCTCTGTCTCAAAAATAAATAAAAACATTAAAATTTTTTTTTTAAATTATAAAAAAAATAAAATAAAAACTGAAAGATTTTTAAACATGACAAATTATTCTTTCACCATAATAGTTGTATCAAAGCAGCAATATAAAAAATGATGCCCTTCACTTTGCTGATTGTACTTATTATGGTTCATGTGACCTGTAATTTAAATTTAATGAAGTTTCAAAGGAAAAGCTAACAACATGGCAGATTTCTCTGACATTATGGATATATGCATATATATGGGCCCCTTCCTTCCTGCCTGCCTGCCTGCCTTCCTGCCTTCCTGCCTTCCTGCCTTCCTGCCTGCCTGCCTGCCTGCCTGCCTGCCTGCTTTCCTCCTGCCTTCCCCCATTTCCCTCTTTTCTCCCCCACCCCAGTTTTAAATATTGAAAGTCCTTTGGTGGGGCACCTGGGTGGCTCAGTTGGTTAAGCATCTGACTTCAGTTCAGGTCATGATCTCACAGTTTGTGGGTTCAGGTCCCGCATGGGGCTGTGTGCTGTCAGTGTGGAGCCTGCTTGGGATTCTCTGTCTCCTTCTCTTTCTGTCCCTCCCCTGCTCATGCTCTATGTCTCTCTTTCTGAAAAATAAATATGTAAACATTAAAAATAAATAAATATTGAAAGTCATTTGGGGTTGGTCTGTTAGCCATTTATAGCAATGTATTACACCCATTCTAATGAGCCAAATACACCTTTGTGTACATTTTAAATACTGATAAGTTTGGTTTTAGTAATGATAATCTATGGGGCTTTTTGGCCAGATTAAGCATAAAGAATACCTTCTTTCTAGATGTCTCTGGGCATTGAACCGTGCTGTTTTCTACTGCACAGACAGAAAATATATTTGGATAGACTGGCATAGAGTAGAGAGCTCATCAGAACATCAAAGTTCCTCTTTCTGGGACATGTTTTGACTGCAGCTTAATTCACCCTCTAAAGGAATTTAAAATAGATTCTTTACCTATAACATATATTTGGCAACACTTTGAATTTTAATGTGAGTCTTTGCAATGGAGACACAGCTGAACCTGGCAGCATATTAATGTCACTGATAATAGCACATTTTATTTAGAGAATTTACCCTCTCCCCAGTTCTCAGTTAGAAGCCCATACACAGTAATTAAACCATTATAAAAACACAATAAGATATACCATAATAGAACTATCCTGCTGTCGAGGCACACAGAGCAGGAAAATCAGGATAGCACAAAGGAACACAATACATCCAATTTAGTCCTGCTGCGGAAATGCCACAAACCAGTGCCCTCCAAAGGATAAGTAGGGGGAAAGTTATTTCCACAGACAACTGGGCCTCGAGTCTTCATTTTTCAGAAAACAGCAAACCAAAAGCAGCAAGCTAATCAATCAACCAGCCAATTGATCAGTGAGAACAAGTGTCCATAGCATATGAGGCATATAAGATGCTGTCCTTGTACTCAAGAGGCTTGCAGTCATTTGGGAAGTAAAGGCTTAAAACAAAAAACACAGCATGACAGTGGTTCAAGATCTACCATAAGAAGAACAGGATTAAACAAATAATATAGAAAGCATGTGATACTAATCCAAAGGAAGCCCAGCTTATTATGCCCCAGACATGCTGGGGAAGACTTTACTCAAGGGGGCTTGAAATCGGCCTAAAAGAATGCTGAAAATTTGCACGACAAGGGAGGAGAAGGAAATGGTATAAAAAGGAAAAGTTTTAGGAAGCCAGATGTTCAAGAAAATATTCACAGGCAGATAGTTGGTGTAGGAGTTCATAAAATAAAGCATCAGACAATTAGACCGTGGATGTATTGTCTTTCCTTTAAAATTGAGAAACAATAGGGATGCCCAGGTGGCTCAGTCGGTTAAGCGTCCAACTTCTGCTCAGGCCACTGTCTCATGGTTCGTGAGTTCAGGCCCCACGTTGGGCTGTGCTGACAGCTCAGAGCCTGGAACCTGCTTCGGATTCTGTGTCTCCCTCTCTCTCTGCCCCTGCTCCCCTCATGCTCTGTCTCTTTCTCAAAAATAAATAAACACTAAAATTTTTTTTAATTGAGGAGCAATAAAATTATAAAATGTAGGAAAAATACAGATATAAGATATATATATAATATGATTGGATCCATAAAAGAAATTCTCGTGTAGCAGAGAAAAATGACTGGAAGGAAATATGTCAGATGTTAATTTTTTTGATGGGAGATAGGAATGTGGGTGATTTTTTGTTTTTAATTTGAACTTTGTATGTTTTCCAAATCTGAATCCAACCAATAGAATTCCTACAATGAAGCAAAAACAAAGGGAGACCAAAAAATCTCAAAGTGTATTTTTAATGGCCTCTTTATATAAATTTTACATTCTACCATTCATTCATCCATTGACTAATGGGCAGAGTGTGTTAAAATGATTTTTCTAAACTGTATGTAAGGACTGAGTTTTTTCTCCCCAAATTCATACGGTGAAGCCCTTCCCCCTTATGTGACTGTATTTGGAGATGAGGCCTTTAAAGAGGTAATTAAGGTTAACTGAGGTTATAAGGGTAGGATCCTAATCCATAAGAACTGGTGTCCTTCTAAGAAGATGAAGGGACGTCAGAGATGAACGCACACAAAGGAAAGTAACAAGAGGGCACAGTGAGAAGGTGGCCACCTGCAAACCAAGGAGAGAGACCTCAGGGGAAACCAAAACTACCAACACCTTGACCTTGGACTCCCAGACTCCACAACTGTGAGAAAGCAAACATCTGGTTTTTAAGCCACATCAGTCTGGGGTATTTTGTATGGAAGCCCTAGAAAATTAATATACTATGTCTACATAACTTATATGGATAATAGAATTTTTCCACCTATGTTTTTTCTATAAAATTAACATTAAACTTACTCATGACATTTCTCTACCAGAGTGAAACTTCCATACCAGTTATGTGTCCTACTCTTGGTTATTTATTTATTTATTTATTTATAATTTTGCTGAGTGCAAGCAGAATGTTGGCCATGGGTCAACGCTTGAAGAAGCTACAGATTATATAAGGCACAGAGGACAGTCTCTGCCGTGCCAATATGAATATAAATAAATATGAATGCAACAATATAAAGGAGTATCAATGGGCACTGCTGGTTACCTAAAGAGACAATCCAGGTAGGAGATCCGATTTGCTTCTTTTCTTATGTGTGAGGCTCCGTGCAACTCTTCATTCCAGGCTGAACTATCCCCTCAGCTCTGTGTGTGCTCCACAGTCAGTCCTCTCTGGGAACTGCCCTCTAG
Source organism: Panthera onca (assembly GCF_046562875.1). Taxonomy (NCBI): domain Eukaryota; kingdom Metazoa; phylum Chordata; class Mammalia; order Carnivora; family Felidae; genus Panthera; species Panthera onca. Next base: position 222,352,557 of record NC_138339.1, read on the forward strand.
AAGACTGCCTCCTCCCCCAAGGACTGTACCCTGCCTGGGGCAGCTTCCATCAGATAATTGCTAGATAAATGGAGGCAGATAAAAGTCTGACCCCCCTTGTCCCAACTGGGGACATCTCTGAAAGTCCAGCCCAGCTCCAGAGCTCACCGTGCTAAGACCTTTGCCATGTCCACAGTCCAGTATTACCCTCCAGCCAATCCTACTTTCTTCCTCCCCAACAGGTATTAACCCAGAGACCACACCCTCCTAAATTTCCTGTTTGGTAATCCTCATTTCAGGGACTCTAGGGAAGAGACCTACAACATTTCTCAGTTTATCTGCACCATTGCTTCCTGCCCCAATCCCAGACTGCTTATCTATGTAATCTCAAGGCAATTACCTACACATCAAGGATCATGAAACACCCAGTGAAGCATCTGTAATGTGCTCAGGTGGTTTGTCAGGACTTCTGGTGAGCGGGAAGATTTACTTTTTTTCTGATTTGAATTCCTAGTGAAACTGTTGTTGATTACTGGGATTAAGTCATGAAGGTTCAGTTTTGTCTGCCTTTTCCACCAGGTAGTTTTGTCCCTCTCCAGCCTTAGGAGTTTGAAGTGGGGAGTCCAGATCTCCCTTGGTCCTTAGCAACTGATCTATATTAGAATCGTAGAATATTAAATGTCAGAGCTGGAGAGCACTTTAGAAATTATCTAACTCGAAAATGGCCAAGGAGTTTTAATACATGTTGTGATTGGACTAGTTAGTGGTGGCTGTTGGAGAGCTGCCTTGAGGATCCTGAGGATGGCCAGGGCTCATTTGCAGAGTGCTGTGGTTGCTTATGGATGTCGGGTGTGGATGTGGGATGGGGGCTGGTGGCAATCAACTTCACTGACATCCTTGATAGTCCTACTCTCTTTTTTTCACTGGAGATGACTCTGACCCAAGGTCAGACTACCCAAGGTTGTGTGGCTGGTTATAGGAATTTGAACCATAGCCAATATGACTCAACTAACAGTCCGGAATCCTACATCCCATGGATGCTGTATTTAGCCTCTCTGGCTAATCCTCCTCTGCTCCAGCCCCTGGTCTACTTGAGCACATGAGTCTTGGACCAGATCCCAGTCCCCCCTTCCTTCTTGGCTTTCTTCTGTTGCCATATGTGAGCATGATTCTCTGGGCCAAATTCCTAGGAGTAGTTTCTGTTTCCTCTGTGTCTCTCATAGTTAAGCCCAACAAAGTTCTAGCACTTCAGGGTGGGTAAACTTGGTGAGAGATTAATTCTCTGCCTCTCCTCTCATCCATTCATTTATTCATGAAAACATGTTTTAGGTACTTGCTATTAGAAATACTAAAATTCATACCAAAAATCCCACCAACACCTTTGAGCAGTGACTTAAATGTGTAATAAGGCTCATTCTGCCTTTAGCAGACATTTCTCTCTCCTCCCCCTATTCCTCCCCTGCTAATAGCATCCTGTTCTTCACTAGGGGACTTAATCTTCCTTCCCCTTCCACATGGTTTTATTGGAGCCATCAATCACACCAACACATGATCTGGCTATACAGGTGGATACATGGTCAAAACCTGGCTGCGGTAGGTAAATAATGCTGCCCCCACCTTTTCCAAAAGATGGTGATGCTCTGTTCTCAGAACCTGGGTATGTTTTGGGTATTCGTTGTCATCTACATATGAGTAGGCTCTTTAATATACATTGCTATTACATGGCAAAAGGGACTTTGCAGATAGCATTAGGGTTGTGGACTTTAGGATGCTGAGATTATCCTGGATTATCTAGATGAGTCCAGTGTAACCACATGGGCCTTACAGGTGGCCTCTGGAAGCTGAAAATGGTCCACAGATGAGGAAGGAAACAGGAGACAGGGATTGTAATCCGACAAGCACAGGGAATAATTTCTAGCAACAGACTGAATGAGCAAGAAAATGGATTCTCCCCTAGAGCCCACAGAAAGGAATGTATCCTTCCAACACCTTGGTTTTAGTCTGGTGGGACCTCTGCCGGACTTATGAGCTACAGAAACATAACTTAATACACGTGTCCTTTTTTAAGCCACTGGGTGTGGCTACAGAAAATAGAAACACTGGTCAAATATCCTGGCCACAGTGATTGGCCCAGACATGGGCATGTGATTCAAGCTGAGCCAATCAGAGTCCTTCCCCCAAGATTCCAAGAAGTCATTTCTCTTGATTGTAGCTATGAGCGTGGCCCCTGCCAAGTGGAGAATCAGATGAAAACTGAGCCAATGCACAGGCAAGAGCTGCGGTGGGAGTCAGTGCAGGTCCTGACAAGGTTCCTCTCCAGCTGGGCTTGAGGCCAACTCTACCCCTGCTCTTCCCTGTCGCATAAGCCAATTAACTCCTTCTTTGTTCAAATTCATTTCAGCTGGCCTTCTTCTACTTGTCATTGAAAGACTTCTGATTAAATTGTGTCCCTCAAAATGCCAATTCCTGGTCTTCCATACTTAAAATCACTTCTCAGGCTAATATATCTTCTCTAGAAAGAACCCAATGAGTGCATATATCCCCAAGGAGTCTTGGCACATGAACAGAAATGAGTGATGCCAGAGCTCAGAGGAAAGAGTACACACAACTAGGGGTTTTGATAGAAGAGGGGACTGGGAAAGATCTGGATCATGGGGGAAACAGACCAGGGAGGTGTGGGAGAGGGTGTGGTATCGAGTGAATGAGTGAATGCAGGTGGAGGCAAACCATATGAATCTGAAACACTGGGAGACACATGGGGGTTAAAGAGGAGAGGGGCGATAACCCTTCTGGAATCTGCTTGATGCTTTCCACTGAGGCAAGATTTTCAGTTATCTTTGGCTGCCTTGACAGTTTCGATAATCTGTTCCAGTTCTGGGTGAGCAGTGGACCCACCCCGAAGGAAGGAGGACACCTGTTCCTGGGCATGCCCCCTGGGCTGCCAGTGCTCCCCTACATCGAGTGCTTCTGTACCCCTTGAGTTAACCCGCCTGAGCAGGCTGCTATGAGGGCCACCAGGGTGGCCGCTGAAGTCCTGAGCGTGGGCACAGGCAAAGTACCCACAGCTCTATGGAATATCACAAGGTAGAAAAAAGAAGAGCTACAGAAAAGCAACACAAAACAATCTCCCTGTGCCGTTTGCTTATTGTTCAAGTTTGAAATTCTGCCAAGTGCTCATACTTCTCACTTGTCAGCAGTTTGGTTTGAAACAATAGTGAAAACGGCCCTCTTGGCCTCTACCTAAACTTCAGCAGAGAAAAAAACAGCCTCAGAAGTTGAACTTGAATGGTCTCCTTACCTTATTTGCCCTGACCCCGAGTTGCACCGCACTAACAAGGAATCTAGAACACGGGGCATGGAAATGCTGTGTTTATGAGATGAGGCTCAGGCTTACACATTCTTTGAGTCAGAGCCTCTGGAGTTGGTGGTGATTTAGTAGAGATGTGGGAGGGAAGCATTTTGCCAACTTGAGAACCCCCTTCTTAGGTTCAGCATTTTAAGCAATTTGAAAACTCCCATCTTTCAGCTTTGGGAGTTTATTTTCTCTTGGAAAATGTCTGGATCCTTTTTCTCTGTAAGTAGGGAAGAAAAAGGCTGCGAGTGAAGATGACAGGTTTACTTGGGCATGAAATCACTGTTGGACAACTCATTTTTCCTGAGTTAAGTGTCAAAAAATCTGCAATTTACAAAAGAAGTTTTCCTGAAATTACACATAGGGTGGATAATTGAGAGCAAAGTGCCTGGGCTGTCCGGCTGGAGCAGCACTGCCCTTTCTGGGAACTTGGGTCCCTCCCAGTGCAGAGTCCCCGGGGCAAGTTGTTGATTTCCAGTACTGGGGTCTGACCCACACCTGCTTAAGTCCGCAGCTCCTGGCCTTGCCCAAATGTCCTCGTTTCTGAGCAGCCCCGAGGCTAGTTTCTAGTTTGTTTGTAAGATCGGCAAGTATTCAGTTTTGTAGTGTCACTTGATAATGTTTTTATGTGAATCTCAGGAAAACTGGTAAAGAATTAAGAGTTTTATGTGGCCTGGAAGGTGGGGGAGCTGGATCCTCCCCATTTAGCAACAAGTGATTGACAGCTTCTCTGTCTGCAGTGGGCTGCCCGTCACCAATGCCATCAGAATCTAGAAGTGGGTGTTCTGGCGTTTTCTATTTCTGTCTCTATGGGTTCTGACCTATGACTCTCTCATCTCCCTATCTGTCTTCTGGCTGGTTTGGCACAACAGTGCTGTCATGTGGATCCAATCTGGAAGCCCCGAACAGGCCATGGAATTTTAGGTCTGTGCAGTAAATGGCTTCTTTCAAAAAGCCTGTACATAATGTGGCTTTCTCAATTAATGTGCTGCCTACAGGGTTTTCTTAACTCTTATTTGTTTAGTGTGTGTGTGTGTGTGTGTGTGTGTGTGTGTGTGCGCGCGCGTGCGTATACGTGCACGCGTGGGTCTTAGGACTTTGCACCATCATTCGTTGACATTAATAGTATTACTTATCCTTCAGGAATCACCAATTCCACTTTAAAATTATGACTAGCTCCCTAAGGAAAAAGAGAATCTGGAAAGAGGCAGCGAGTGTAGGGATTGAGGCCTCCCTAGAAATACCGGCTTAAGCTTTGCAAGTTTTGGCTCCCAGGTATACCAGTATTCCAAACGTCAGTATAGAAAGGAGACTGAGGCCCCAGGATGGGGCACTAAGCTTTTCCGCATGGAAGTCAGTGGTGCAGGCCAGCTTTGCTGTTCTGGTGCCACATGGTCCCTTGCTGTAGGGAGCAAGAATTGAGTAGACCACGTGCCCGTAGGAAGGGCCAGTTTTATGCTCACGGTGTTCATATGTTCCGAAGTGCAGGCCGAGGTAAGATCCTCTCCTCCAATATCAGACAGTCTGTGAAGAGGCAAAAGCTCCCCAGTGAACAGCCTTTCCCCTGGCTTCTCCCGACTGAAGTGTAAATGACTTTTGAGAGCAGAATAAGCCGGTCGATAAATTCATTCTTTGAACTTCTCTGACTGGGAAGTGGTTCTGAGGCTTTGAAAATCTTCAAAGATCTCAGCCTGTGAAGTCAATAGGTCACGTTTCGAGTTGCCGGAGCGAAGGCCAGGATTCCGCTCGGCACGCACTGTGTTGAGGACCTAGTATGTGGGAAGCATTCAAGGTGCTGCTGACCTAGGAAGAGCACAGCCCCGGCCCTTCAGAAGCTGTCTGGGGAAGAACAAAAGACAAGGACATGCATGTTCTCTAAGCTTAGTCCAGACAGCTGTGGGAACCAAGGGTGGGGATGGGGATATTGGGTTGGGAGTGGGGGAGGGAAGATGGGGAAGGGATAAGGGCTCTTTGCGTGCAAGTCATTGCATAAGGCAAAGGTTGGGAGGCAACAAAAGTGATCTGAAATATGGCCTGTCCTTGTGCATTTCTTGACTCAAAAGTTTGAAATGATGACGCAATGCTAATGACACCTAACATTTATTAAGCCCCTGCTAGGTATCAGATATGATGAGTTTACATGAATTGTCTCATTTAGTTCTTATCATAAATTCTATGAGATTTGTAAAGTTATCCCTACTTTTTTTCAGATGAGAAAACTAAAGCTCAGAGAGGTCAAGCAAGTTTCCCAGGACCTCTCAGCTAGAACTGGATATAAATCCATGTGTATCCGTGTAACTCCAGCGCCTTCCCCCTAAATCAACCTTTTTTTCTGGATTGCTTGTTTTTTCTTTTCTTTTCTTTTCTTTTTGTTCATTGTGGAGACCTGAAGAAGAATCCTGTGGTCCTCGGTCCTGAAAAGGGTCTACCAGAATTCAGAGGACCTTGTGTCTCTTGCATCCAAAGCCATGGCTCCTGGCAGCTGGGACCTGGGCCTCACCACATGCACCACGCGTCACTGGCTTCCAGGTGCCAGGGGCTTGGGCCGAGGCCACACAGTTGTCTGCACGGGGCCCGGCCCCACCGCTGGCTGTCTGGAGTGAACGCCCGGGATGGATCCTCTCCGTCTGCCAGGCTGTTTTCCTCATCCATCTGCCTTGTTGGCTTTTAATGCAAGCAGGAAACAAAACCGAAAAAAGAGGAAATCGGTGCTTTACAGAAAAGGGACAACATCTTCCTTTAGCCAGTGGGGGTCTGAGGAGGGGCGCGGTGACTAAGGTTTGCGGGGCGCTATTACCTGCTGGTGAGGGGCTACAGAAGCCAGCTGCGGATCAGGCTGTGTCGCCGGTGCCTGCGAGTGGCTGATGCGGAGGCCTCTTGGCGGCTGGGGGAGGCGGCACGAGCTGTCAGCTTCGAGCAGGAAGCCAACCCAGCCCGCGGCACCCGGAGGGCCAACAGTTGAATGAAACACACACTTGGTGAGGATGTTCGGCTTACAGATGTCACTAAGCTGAAGCCGTGATCTCTAGGAGCCAATACATCGCGGCTTGCGGCATTGGACCCCACCGACCTGACGCTCTCTTTCCTCACCTGTGGCCGAGAAGGGATACGGGATAAGCCGCTTCTTGGCCGCAAGTCCTGGGAATACTATTTTGTGTTTGGAAACTGCCAGAGAAGCACTGATGAGCCAGGCCATTGCGCCGAGCACGTTGGTCGTGGCGGGCTCCCTTCCGGTGACTGAGGCGGAAGCCAGGGAGAGCACAAGTTCTGGTAGGTGTCCAGCGGGCAGGCCAGGGCCACGGCGCGTCCTGCGCTCATCGCCTTTGGCTCAGGTGGGGGACGCGGGGTGTGGCTCTTGCCGTATCCTGGGGCAGGCGGGCTTGCGTCTTCTTCTGACTTGAGAGGCCATTGTTCTTGGAGGCCTTACACTCGGGTGGCACGTGATGTGTCGCACTTCGGGCACCTGTTCTTTTCCAGGGAAGAAACACTGATCCAGCACCGCAAGGGCTTTGCAAACAGTGCTCACAGGCAGCAACCAAGGGATCCTCCGCCCTGTGGTGTCTAGGCAAGGGTCGCACACACGCACCTTTGTGTCTCAGCATTACGTTTTCATGATCGAGATCAGAGAAAATATTTGTCCCTATACTTGGGAGACTGGGACAAAAAACAGCCATAATCTCACCATCCTCATGTGCCCATTCTTGACACGTTTGCATACGAATTCCCAGCTTTTTTAGCCAGGCATTTTTTTTTTCCTACACCCGTGGTTCAAGACCACGCCATTTGCCGAGCCCTTATCGCGCGCTAGGTACGGAGGCTGCTGGAGAAGCTTTGGGAAGTTTCGGGAATATCAGTTTAACCAAATGGTAAGCGATTTAAAAGAGTTTCTTAAATGAAAGCAGATGTGGTTGTACTATGCAGTAGAGTGAAACAATGTGCATGAATCAAATGTCATTATGAGCGAAGACTTCAAAGATGGGCCACCACGCAGCTTCTGCGTGGGGGAGGGGAGAAGCGGATTCGTAACAGGCCCCTGTGAGGAAGTCCCTGCAGCTGGTTGAGGTCTATCCTGTGAGAGATGAAAAAAAACCAGACGAGGGCAGGGCAGAGTGCAGGACCGAAGTTCTTAGAATGCAGAGTTGAGCTCACATTGAGTTCTATGTGCTAGGCATCATGCTGACCTCTTCACATGTATTATCTCATTTAATTTTTACAGCCACCCAGGAGGTAGGTTCTACTGCTAGATTTCCTTTGCAGATGCAAAAATTGAGGCTCAGAGAAGTTAGGCCACTTGCCCAAGATTAAACAGCTTTTCGTAGGCCAACACCCACGTGGCTAAAATATCAGGAGGGCATCTTCCAAGATGAGAGATCTCACATAAATATAAACCACAACTCCTCAGTTTTATTAGAGTCCATTGAATATGAAAATATGAATGTTTCTGCATAGTGTGTTGTGTTTTTTGTTTGTTTGTTTTGGATATTAGAAACATAGTCCCCTTTACACACTCCTTATAAAGCTTGAACAACTTGGTAAGGAATCCTTTTAAAAGATAGCCCATGAATCCCTGGCCTCTTACAGAGATTATTCTGTACATGACTTAACCTTTGATTGAAGCTCCATTTGGCTGCCAGGAGCATCCATACTGTCATTCCGAGAGGCTCTCGGGGTGCTTGGGTGAATGGGATTCTTGGTCTCCCTGGAGCTGGCCTTGCTCTGGCACTGCCTGTGGCCTCCGTCCCCTCTCCGCCACCTCTGGTCTCTGCTTCCAGGTCTGCCGTCTGCTGGACACTTCCCTGTCTCCTCTCTGTGTTTATCTTCCCGTCTTCCTTGCCCATCGCCTCAAGGCTCAGCTTCCACAGGAAACATGTTGTCTTTTTCTTTTTTTTAATTTTTTAAATGTTTATTTATTTTTGAGAGAGACAGAGCACGAGAGGGGGAGGGGCAGAGAGAGAGGGAGACACAGAACCTGAAGCAGGCTCCAGGCTGTCAGCTGTCAGCACAGAGCCCGACACGGGGTTCAAACTCCCGGACCGTGAGAGCATGGCCTGAGCCAAAGTTGGACACCCCCGTTGTCTTTTGTGATGCAAAGAGCTTCTGTTTGCCAAGTGCCAGACGCTGTGAAGTCTCTACACGATCCCGTTTAGTCCTTCATGCAGTCCAAGGGGCATCTTGGGCTTGGTTTCTAGCAGAGGGCACTGGCTCAGCCACGAGGCCATTTGTCTCTGTAATAAGCTCGCGGCTCTTGAGAGTGGAGCTGGGATTTGGACCCATGTCTATCCAATTGCAATCCTGCTTCCTTAGGTGTGCGTAGCGCCGTCTGTAATAACTGGGCCTAGGAAAAGGGTCCGCTCCTGGCCTTCCGCATAACAAAGCAAGACATGGTTAGAGCCTCCGCCGCTTCTGGCTTGTTTTCACCAGAGCAGCAGTGAGCTCGAGGGGTCTTAGGGAGGTAGCAGAGTCCTGCCTCTGAGTTGATGAGGAGCCCACATTCTAGAGACAGCGGCTGAGGCCCAGCCCTTCACCCGAACGCACGTGCTCCGTGACTCGGGGGTAATGCCAGCACTGAGCTCACTGTGCCCTAAGTGCAGTCCTACGAAATGCTGGTGATGGTGACAGTAATCCTAACGCTAATGGCAGCAGACCTTCTCTGAGGGCTCGCTCTGCGTCCGGTGCTGCTCGGAGGCCTTCACACACAGGAGCTCTCGTACCCTCACTTTGACCCTGTGCCGTAGGTCCATGCCTTCTACGTCTTACCGACCGGGAAAACCACGGCACAAAATGGTCAGGTGACGTGCCTGAAGCCACAGCCCTGGGAAGTGGTGTGGCTGCGGTGCCGACCACGGGCCATCTTGGTTTAGTGTGGGGACGTTGCCATTCCTGTCCCCTGCCAGACAGGGGGATCCTATCTCTCCCTCTGTGCCCCTGACTCACCCTGTGCCCTCCTGTTTGGCTCAGGTCTATGCGGCTACTCTCTTGCACCCCCCCCCCCATCCCTCCTCCTCCTTTCTCTCCTCCTTCCCTGCTTCGTCTCCTCTTTCCTCCCACCTCCTTCTCCCCTCTCCTCCCTTTCTTCCAGTCCCCACAGTGGCCTCTGCCTCTCGAAGCTGGGGCTGCCGACTTCAGGTAGCCCAGCCGTTGCTGCTGCCGTGTTCGTGTCCCTTGGCGTGCGGTGCTCCCCCAGCAGCCACGCTTGCCCTGAGCACACAGCCCGCTCTGAGTGCCAGTTGCTTACCCACCTTGCCACCGATCGTGCCCACGTATCATAATTGTGCATTTTTTTCCTTGAAAGCCAAATGATGGAGCTAATAGGGTTCATGCTGAGAACAGATGTTCTTATTTCTGTATGTGGCGAGGATTCTGATTCTTTTGTACTCCCATTTGAAGTGTTTCTGGTCGAAGGGTTCTTGGGAAGGGCTGAAAACTCACGTTGTCCTTCCAGTAAGGAACTGGGCACAGGTCTTGAGGGGGTGTGAAGTAGCCTTCCTTGGCATTTTAGACTCCATCTGCTTCCTGAGGACACAATCCTGTTCCTATTTGAAAACTGCCTTTGCTCGCATTTTATAATTAGGCATTCAGATTTTCGCTTTTCTAGTTGTTTCAATCTCAAGCTAATGTGGCAGTTAACAATTCGTCCATTTTCTGCTTTATTTCCTCTTCTCCCCATGCTTGGAATTCATGGAGGGCTTTTTTTTTTTTCCATTCCCATTAAGAATGCTAAAAGACTGTGATAGTATTATTCATTCATTTAATATTTATTGAGTGCCTTCTATGTGCAAGGCACTGGGGTACGAGACAAAGTTGCCACTTTCCTGGGGATAGTGTTCTGGTCAGGGAAGACAGACAATAAACAAACAAATAAACAAGATAATTTCAGCTTATCTTGTTTCAGAAGTGCCGTGGAAAAATGGAATCAGATGAAAGAACAGAGACAAGAGGGGAAGTGAGGGTGACTTGGTATAAGCTGGTCAAGGAAAGTCTTTCTGGGGAGGGGAAAGTTAAGTTGAGGTAAGGGGAAAGCATTCTAGAAAGGGACTGACAACTGCAAAGGCCCTGGGGCAGGGGAGAGTTGGAGAGTTAAAGGCACAGGACAAAGGCCAGCATGGTTGGGTGTGCTGAGCATGGGGAGGGGATACAAGGTAAAGTCAGGGAGGTGGGCAGGGACTACATCTCATAAGACCTTCAGGGTTTCTACCTCTCCCCCCCCACATATTTTTTTTTACGTCAATCCGTAAAGGATGACTAACTAAAAACTTTCCCTACGATCTTCTTGTGAGTTCTGGTCTGCTTTCTGGACCACCGGCAGATATTCTATACCAGTTTCCCCTTCACCTGATGGGCTTTGGCTGAACTCTCTTCAGTTGTACTTTGTCTTAGGGCTGAGATGGAAGAGGAAAATGCAGACTTACTCAGACAAGCCCTAGATGGATTTCCTTAAATCAAGCCTCAGTCCTGGTGAAATTTGACCACAGTCACAGTTGGTATTTCAGTCATCAAAGGCAGCAACACTGTGCTCCAGTGAATGATACATCGCCTTGAGTCAGAGACCAAATCTTACAGCTTTGTTCACTTTGGACACACATACATACAGAGAGATGTCTGCATATGTCTGCGTTTTAACGGTGCTGCTAATATCAGGGAGGGGTGTGATGATGCCCCTGGACAACTCCTCTGGCTCGTGCAAAGCTAGTCCTCTTCTGTTCTGCTCAGAACGGGGAGAGCAAAGGGTTTCATCATGAAATTGCCCGAGGTCATCTGTGGCCATGTGGTGAGCATTGTTTTGGGGTCTCTTAGGCTCCCTCTGTGGTCCCAGGTCAGAAGTAGAGGCTGGGGTCTTCTCGTGGAGTCACGGGCCTCTTCCAGAATGAACCCAACTTCCCCAGATGCTGTTCACAAACTTGCCCTGCCTTCAGAACCTGAGGTCATGTCCAAAGATGAAAGGGAAGGTTATCTCAAGAATCTACCCAGTTTCGGGGCATCTGGGGGTGGCTCAGTTGGTTAAGTGTCCGACTTCGGCTCAGGTCATGATCTTGCAGTTTGTGGGTTCGAGCTCTGCGTCGGGCTCTGTGCTGACAGCTCAGAGCCTAAGCCTGATTCGGATTCTGTGTGTGTGTATGTGTGTGTATGTGTCTGTCCCTCCCCCTCTCACACTCTGTCTGTCTCTGTCTCTCTCTCTCTCTCAAAAATAAATAAACCTTGAAAAAAGAAAAAAGAATCTACCCCGTTTCATTCAGGGGGAACCTATACACAGGCATCACAGGCATCTATGGGCTTCTACTGGCCACTCTTTAAAGTCAGTTCCTGAGCACCTGCTGCAGTCCACACCACACCGCCTCCACAGGTGTGCCCATGGACAGGTATGCATACCACCCATCAAGCACGAGGTGCCTCATCCTAGCTAACAGTAGAGTAGGGACTGGAACGGACCGGGTGAGAGAAGCCCAAAGAAAAATGGAGTGGACTCTGAGGAGGTAGGGAGCAAACAAAATAGTCTCTGATTCACTGGAGAACTGCCCTGCCCAAGACCCGGGTGGGCAGACTGGGGCGGAGAGCCCTCTGGAAGGACTGGCGGTGAAAGCACAGAGCTCTAAGATTTCTGAATGCAACTGAAGGAGCTGGTGTGTTAGACTCAGAAGCCCATGACAGCGGTCTTCAACTATTTACAGTGGAAGAAGTCATTAGATTTGTGCTTTGCCACCCTGGAAGGCAGAAGGCAGAACTGGAAGGCGGAACGACGCCAAAAATAGCGGTGACACACGGGTGCATGGCAATAATTGAGCGGATCCTGTGTCCCAGGACCTGGTATAGTCTACGAGGAGTTCCTTTATCAGTCCTCACCACAGCCCTCTGAAGGAAGTCACACACATGTCCTCCTTTGCCCTTTACCCTTGGAAAAGATAAACTCAGGCACAAGAACTTAGGCCTTTGCCCACGGTCACGCAGCTAGCAATACGGAGAGCTAGGGTTAGACCTTTTATCTATAGCTGGCTCCAAAACACATGCTAGTAATTGATGCCCATTGTCCCCTTGCGATTTGACACAAGGAAGAACGTTCTCAAATAATGGAAGGAGAATATGTGAGCTCTTTGTTGCTGGAGGTGCTCAAGCTGAGACGGTGTCATTACTCAAGGGAGGTGTGTGGGCAGAGATGTGGCTGCATGACTGCCAAATCCCCTTCCAACCCTGAGATGTCACAAGGGTTCAGGAGCTAGGGAGTCTTAGGCCAGCTTGTTCTCAGCTGAAGGGAGACGCAGAGCCTAGGAAGGGCACAGGCTCATCTGTTCAGATAGATTCTGTGGATTTGCCATTATGGTCCAGTAAGAGCCTATAGGTATAGGGTCCACTCTGTCTCACACACCTCAAACCTGTGGAAAATCAAATGGGAAGCACTGAAATGCTGGCCTCAGAGGGGGGTTGGCAGTGACTTGCCTTATATTTTGAAACAGTTTCCACCCTGAGCTATTTCTTAGTTAAAAGTACCACAATTGTTAGGAAAGGCTCTTCTGTATATATATATATATTTTTTTTTTAAAGGCGCTTCTTTTTAATTGTCTGAAACTACTGTAAGCTGGTAAGCACACCGCTTGATTTCCTCATTCCTGACCTGGGTGATCCAGGTGGAAAAAGGGTGGGAGGTGGGGATGGGCACAGAGAGAAAAGTGTTCTGGGCAGAGAGGACACCAAAACCTGTGGGTCTCTCAGACCTGCCCGAGGTCCTACCTTCAGACATGTTGGTGTATAAAATAGCAATTTATATCTATTAGTTTGAACTATTGGAAACTGCAATCTTTACAGGTTAAGATGGCTAAATATAGTAATATAGAGTGGTAGTAATAATGCTAGCAATTAAGCAAATAGTGGGCATTGAAGCTTGCTCATTAGTACTCAGATCTGCAAAGGGTTGGAACGTGTTCTTATTTTCTTTGGAGGTCTCATTTCTCACTTGATAGCAGAAGGGTGGGTGAAGGAGGGAGAGCATGTTTTAATTTCCTGATTTAATGCAATTCTGGTCCTGTGATTTCAAGCAGCCTCTTTTATGTTAACATGGTTCATTTTGAGAAAATAGTGGTCCTTTGGGGTTTCTTCCCGTTTCTGTTCTCTTTCTGTTCGTCTAATGCTGCCACCGTCTAAGGGAAGCTCGTGTAACAGCACGGGCAGGGGAAAGGGGTCCTCAAGGGTGTCCCTGGGTCCTTGCTGGCCTCGCCTGAGCTATGTGTCCTCCTCGCTGCTACTGGGCACCCTGCATGTGTGCCTGCTGAGGGCTCCCGCGGACACCTATGGACCGGGCCTCCACCTCTGCCTCTGCCTGGAGCTCCCTGGGTCTGTAGCCTCCTGTTCCTGTCTTCTTCCTCATCTTTTGGTCTTTTTAGTGTCGTTGAGGTCCCTGGAGGCTGGTAAATTTCAATCACGTTCTCTCCACCTGCCTCCATCACGCGAGGCCCTGGGAGGCTGCTCGTATGCTTTCCTTCTGTCTGTGCTTCTCTGCCTGCTCCCATGCCACGCCGGATGCGCTGGATCCCAACGCAGGCTTTCTGTGAAAGGCTTTCGGGTTTTCCAGCCAGCGCCCAAGGAAGGAGGGCCCTGACCTCAATGAGTGTGCCAGTAGTTTCTCAAACCTGTAGAGAGCTTCTAGGAGTCTCATGTCCTCTCCCTATCCTCTCTTAAGATTTGTTTGAAGGGTAATGGACAAAGAGAAGTGGGGACCCTGCTTGGGCTGACTCATGCCTGTTCTCTCCTCTCTTCCTACTTCCTCCTGCTTCCCTTCTGGGTGGAAAGAGCTCCTCTTAATGTCAGATCACCCTCTTTTCCTACTTGATGGAAGGTTTCTGCTGATTAATTTACGTGTTGCTGTTCTATGACTTTCTTTGGTCTAGGTGGAATGAACTTCACCCTTGCTTGGGAATCAACATGGGAAATACAATAGGGTGCATTTGAGAAACAGTATTCCCGATGTCTACAAAAGGCCAGGTAGGTGCCAATCACTTTGATTCGATTCTCCTAACAACCCTGTCCACAAACTCAGTTTATAGCTGATACAACGCAGGCAGAGAGATGGAATGATTTGTCTGAGGTCATACGGAATGATTAGTGCCGCAGAACCGTGATTTAGACCCAGACCTCCCAGACTGTAAAATGTAAGGACTTCCCACTAGCAGCAATCCTCACAGGTCTAAAATATCTACTACATCTGTCACATATGTACCACACAAGTGTGCTTTTGGTGAGACTACCATATATTCCTGTATTTCATAGAGCATAACTCAGAGGGAAAGAAGAACCTTGCAATATTTCAAGATTATTGTAATATGTTCATATTTAATGAAATATGCATAATATTTATGTAGTATTTTAACTCGAAGAGTTTTGTACCTCAGTCTTATCATCGTCTGGCTTATTTACTCTCCCCCACCTCTGTGTGGCCCCATTGACGCGGTGAGTCTCTGCTGGCCATTGGTTGGGTCTGTTGTTAGTAGTCCCAGGTATGGGTTGGCAGAGCGGGAACCTCCCATCCTGTCCCCCCACGACCTGTGTCGTGTTCTACTCCCATGGTAAGCTCCCATGTCTCCATGACAGGCTGGCCGAGAGAAGCTACTTGCAGACGGCCACGGCCAGCACTCAGAAGTGGAGAACATTGTTTGGGAGTCAAAGAGACAGGCCCCAGAGGCAGGCAGGAAGAGTAGCAGACTTAGCACCATTGCCAACTTCCACAGACCAGCTGATGACCCATGTGAGCCCAGAATGGAAAAGACTGTCACATGTTGGGTGCTTGGCCTGGACCTCACATCAGGTGGTGAGTATTGTCCGTTCTGACCGTGAAGGTCAGTGACTAAGGTATGAGTACAGTGTGGGTCTGACAGCTCTGGCTTCTCACTATGCCAGCCTGTGAGCCCAGAGTGGGGACTCAGAGAGACAGGACCCGGGCAAGATCCTCCCGGCTGCCCTTGCTCACAAGGACTCATGTAAGGCACAGGTGCCATGATCGTTGAGTGCCAGAACACATTCTACGGGACCGTCAAGGCCGATGAGCTAGACCTGAATGTCATGGGGCACAGCTCGATTTGGGGCACTCATGGGAAGCGTCATCGTGTGAGCTCACGATAGAGATGACATTTGAGTTGGCTTCTGAATAACAAGTGAGAGTTTGCCAGATAAGAAGTGGGAGAAGGCATTCCAAAGAAGAGGAAACAGCAAATTCAAAGGTGTCAGAGCAGGAAAGTGTGTCTCTGTGCGGGGTCTGGAGAATGCCTTGTTGTGGGTTGGAGGCCACTGGACCATGTGTCCTTGGGAGGTTGTATTTCCTACTCCAGATGCGCTTTTTGCATCATCATGATGACAAACGTCTGCTCCCTTGTTTTGGTCCCAGTTTCCCAGCCCCTCCCTAAGTGGAGCTGACTTGTCACTCTGTCCTCTTCCCATAGACTCAGCCCATCCTGATCCTTAGCACCAACCACTGACCTTTGTATATTAGAGATGAGAAACATCTCATAATATAAAGGAACTGTGGTTTAATTCTCGATTCTACTTGATCTTTCTCCCATGAAGACTTTGGCCTGGTCCTCATAGACTCATGGTTAGGCCCATAGCTAAGGGTCCTGCCTCTTTTACTGATATTTCTCCAAACATTTGAGTCCTTTTTTTGGAACTGAAGCTCAGTGACTGGGGACTTAACACATGCTATAAAACTTCTGTGGTGCAGCTGCCTCTAAATTGATCCATTATTTGTTTAGAGGGGCTACTTTTTTCATTATTGCCTGAAAAAAAAATCCTGCTTCTAATTATTTACGGTTTCCAAAATTGCCTCTGTCTCCATGTGTCGACTCTGAGGTTTTCTCTCATTTACCACCGTGCGTGCTCTAAATTATTAGTGCTAAGCCCATGCCTTTGTGTGCTCCACACTGTGTCAACATTGGGGGAAATTCTCTTTCTCTTTCTTTCTTTCTTTCTTTCTTTCTTTCTTTCTTTCTTTCTTTCTTTCTTAAGTACCTACTATGTGCTAAGCACTGGAAATAGAGTGGTAAGCAAGACATAGTCGTTGACATCACAAAATTTAAGTTTTAGTGAAGGAAGACTGATGATACCCAAATAAGTCAATAGGAAAGCTATTTAAAGACTTAGATGTGCCAAGAAAAAAAAGATCGATGTGTTAGAATCTGATGGGGGGTAGATGCAGTGGTAGTGGGATGACCTCTCAGGGGATGTGTCATTTGAAACAGAAAGCAGGGGCACCTGGGTGTCTCAGTCGGTTAAGCGTCTGACTCTGGATTTCGGCTCAGGTCAGGATCTCACAGTTCATGGGACGGAGCCCTGTGCGGGGCTCTGCGCTGACAGCGTGGAGCCTGCTTGGGATCCTCTCTCTCCCTCTGTCTCTGCCCTTCCCCAGCTCGCGTGCTCTCTCTCTCTCAAAGTAAATGAATGAATTAATTTAAAAAATTAAAAGGAAAGTACGTGATGAAAGTAGCTGAGGGAAGCACATTCCCAAACAGCAAGTGTGGAGGCCATGTGGCAGGGAAAAAGTTGGAGGCTTGCAAGAGGCAGTGAGGCATGCCGTGAAACAGGATAGTAGACAAGAGCCCAACCTTAGGGAACAAGGCAAGGGTTTTGCATTTTTTCAAAGACACTTGTTGAACCATGTTATGGAGGATCTGTTATTTAGCCCGGATTCATAAAAAGTGATTGCAATGGAAGGTCCAGAGACTGTACTGTGAGGACGGAGGCTTCGATGAGGATACGAGCCACATTCAGAGGCAGAAGCTCCCCATGCTTTTTGCAGTGTTCAGTGGGCTGCAGGGAGATAGCCAATTTCCATCTTAAATGTCCATCGTCAAGCCAAACCCGTGAAACCACGCGGAGGATAGAAACGGCTCCCAACCCCTTGGCCTCGTAGCATCATAGTCTTTCCTGGGAAGGGGTGTGTGTGCGTGTGTGTGTGTGCGCGTGCACACATGTGGATGTGCAGGGAGCGTGGAACGTATGCCAGGCTGAACGCCTCATTTTACTTTCATTCTAAAGTTTGCATAACACGTTGGGTTGGGTACTTTTGAGGTCTCGGCTCTGGCTAAGAAATTAGTGAAACTGCAAACAGGGAAAAGGTAACAACAGGTCACCAAGACAAAACGCTTCCAGGACAAAGGTTTTCAACATCTTCCGCACGTCTCTGCTGTGGCTTGCATAAACTGTAGCTGTTTCGTTCAAATTTTATCTCAGAAATAGTTTTTTGTCTATCAAGAAGTTATGATTGACAACACTCGCATGGATTTCTTTTGTATCGAAAGTTCATCCACTGGCGATAGCACTCACTCCGATAAATTTGTGCCGCCACATCCACTTAAGTTATGTGAACTATGAGGGAAAGCTTGTCTCGCATCTTAGTTGAACTGGACCATTTTCTGAGCCCATCGGATGGCTTAGTTATTGAAACATTATTATATGTAAATATTTACCTACTACGAATCAAAATTGTCTTAGCACAATAGATTCTGAGGCCAAGACAGCAGCTGCCCTCCATCACCGCTAGCCTAAAATATTTAAGTAGCCTCGTGTCTTTATTAATTAACTTCTTACATTTTACAAACACCAGAGTGCTCATGAAGAACTATTACTATGGAAAAAAAGTGGAGGGAAATTCAGCCCACTTGAAAGGTAAAAGAAAAGGTGAGAGGACGGGGGTACAGGAGTCACAGGAAAGTCAGAAGAGTGCTCCGTCCAGGACAGCCTCCTCTGGTGTCAACATCCCCGTCTTCCTGCCTGTGTTTGACAGTTGTCACAATGTCAACAAGTCTTACATGTGTACAACATAGACTCACCACATACGTATATATACACAGAGGCGTACGTATACATATGTGGACATGTGTATGGAACTGTTTATTACAAATGCATTTCACAAACATTCACTCAGTGAGGTAACTGACAGACCTTTGAACTCTACAAAGTTCAACACTACTGCAGGCAGTAGGAATACAGCGGTGAACAAAACAGATAGAACCTCTGCCCTTGGAGAGTGTCCACCAATTTTAAGAATTCTGGGGTATTCTGTCAGATGCTGATACCATGGTTTGCTTAACCATTGTCCTGTTTTGGGACTTTCCAGTTGTTTCTCATGATTATAGAAGGTCCCTGACCTATGATGGTTCTGGCTTACGATTTTTTGACTTTATGATGGTGAGAAAGAGATACCCATTCAGTAGAAACTGAATCTTTGAATCTTGCATTTTGATGTTTTCCTGGGCTAGCAATATGCAGTGGGACCCTCCCATGTGACTCTGGGTAGCGGCCGCAGCCCCCAGACGGCCACATGATCACAAGGGTGAACAGCCGATAGGCTGGCAACCACTCTGTATCCATATGGCCGTTCTGTTTTCATACTTTGAGTATAATAGTCAATCGATTGCATGTGATATTCTACACTTTATTATATAAAATGGACTTTGTGTTAAGTGATTTTGCCCAACTATAGCTAATGTAAGTGTTCTGAGCACGTTTAAGGTCAGTGAGGCTAAACTGTGATGTTTGGTGTTAGATGTGTGTTAGATGCATTTTTGACTCGTGATAGGCGTAACTCCGTTGTAAATCCAGGAAGATCTGTATTAAAAAATGCTACACTAAATGTCTTTGTACATTTTTGTCCTTGTGTGTGAGCATGTATCTGTAGGACAGATTTTTTTATTTAAGGCTTTTCCAAAAAGTTATTCCCCTAGTTAAAAGCTTTGAAATGAGTTTCATTTTGAATTATGTATTTTGATTAATGCCATTTTGCCAAATCCAGAAAATCATTTTAATAAAAGGTTAGGGGGAAACTCCTCTGGGGTTCTTTTTCTATTTCCCTGCCTTTTGCCAAAAATTTTTTTTAATGATTTCCTTGCCAGTAACTGCTTTTGGCATAGCCAGAAGCTGAACATCATGGGGTTGGTGGGGAGGGTGGGGGGAGACGGAAAGGAGCATTTGGCTCCAAATTGCATAATTTGGCAAGTTTTCCTACTACGGTAGTCATGTTTTTGCAAGATTCAGTGAACTTTCTGAAGGCTGACTCTCCAGAAAAACCATGACAGCATGGCTGCCTCTCTCCCTCTTGACTCATCCCTCTCGCCCTTGTCGTTCAGGGCTCTGTGGAGGCTGTTGAGTTTCTTGGGCTGTTCTCTTGCCCGGTGGAATAGGCCTTACTTCTTCTTTATTCCATTTTGCATTTGAACTCTTTCCCCTTCTAGTAGTTACCTCAGACACGATAACAGAAGGCCAGTGAGGGTTTTCCTTGCCAAACTCCACTGGTGTATGTGTGTAGGTAGAGACCATGAAGATGTGCTTCCAGGATGACTGATGAAACGGCATTCCATCTTTGTCTGACGCCAGAATAGTCATCGACAATGGCAAATACCCTTTTTTTTTCTGACCGTAGGTGACACACAATGTTACATTGGTTCCAAGTGTACACACAGTGATTTGACAAGTGTATACATTGTGCTGTGCTCATCACAAGTGTAGCTCCCATCTGTCACCATACGTCACTTTTATAGTATCAATGACGATATTCCTTAACGGTAGCGAATAGTCTTGATCACTTACTCGGTGCCAGGCACTGTGCTAAGCCCTCGTCTTGTTTGTTTCATTCCCTTAATAACCCTACAAGGTAGGAACCATCCTCCCCATTTTCCATGTGGGAGAATAAGAAATGAGAAAGTAACTGCTCAAAGCGCACCCAACTAAAAGTTGGAAGATCTGGAATTTGAAGCCAGGTCTTTTGCATTCTGGAGTCCCGCAGTCCTGACCTCCGTGCATCCTGCCTCATTTCCTGTCTAGGCTATGTCTGAGGGTATCTCGTGTTGAAGGAGCTTTTCTCTACTCGTCCTCTGGCACGCATCAAAGCCACAGCCGTAGGCCAGTGCTGAGCTGCTGAGAAACACGATAAAGGCGTTTATGATGCTGCTGCAGATGACTATGACCTCATCTTCCAAGACAGACCTACTATGTGGGAGAGAGGAGGCAGAGTTAGACTCAGAGACCTGAGTTACAGTGTTAGCTCTATCACTTATCGAGCACTGTGACTTTTCTCGGTTTCTTAACTTGGAAAATAGTGACCATCACTCCCTTCTAAGTTGCAGTGAGGACGAGACAGTATGTGTACAAGCCCCCACTAAAGGGTACTTTTATTGTTATTTGTTATTATCGCCCCAAGTGAGGCAAAGACAATCCAAGTCTCCATGAGAAGAAAGAACGTAAGTCTGAGTTCCTGACTGAGGAGAGGCAGAAGTTTCCGGGAACTGCAACATGGATGAACCTTGAAAACATTACACTAAGTGAAGGAAGGCAATCACAAAGATCACATACTGGATGATAACATTCATATGGAGTATCTGGAACAGGCAAATCTATACAGACAGAAAGTGGTTCGTTGGTGGCCCAGGGCTGGGAGGCCTAGGGGGACTGGAGCGTGACCACTGAGGGGTATGGAGTTCCTTTTTGCGGTGATACGCATATTCCAGTGTCGATTCTGGTGATGGTTTTGTAACTCTGTGAACATACTGAGAACCATCGAATTGCATACTTCGAGTGGGTGAATTGTAAAGTATTGGAATTACATCTCAATAAAGATTATCTGTCAAAAATAAGTTTCTGATGTCTGCTTTCTTAAAAGAAATTGAGAGATACTCAGTCTATCATGTTTATATTGAACGCATTTCTCAAAAACAGCACTGCCTCTTTCTTAGCCAGGGCATTTAGACAAAAGTATCAAAATATCAGTACAGAGTAAAACACAAAAAAAGCTAAAGGCAAAACAAAGTCAGGAAGAGAAGCTAGACGGAAAAAAGTAGAAAGCTGGAAAGGAGACTGCCTATAAGTCTACACTGAACCTGACTCATGCTCCACGGGGCAGGCATTTTGAGCTGTTTGTTATACAATGATGGATCTGCAGTGATTCACCCACACACTCTTGTGGGGAATCCATGTGACAAAATGGCCTCCATGAAAAAGCAACTTGACCTTGCCCCACAGGCCACACAGATGTGCGTGTGGCAAGATGCCAAGGTAAGATGAGGACAGTTTGGTCCTTGTAGAATCAAACCATGGTGGCTGAATCTCAATTAACTGACCTATCCATCCAGGTCCAGCTGTAGGTGTTTGGTCCGCGGCAGGTGTGATACCTGCCAAAATATGACAAGATGCAGAAGAAGTAACTTGGCCATAAATGTCTTGTCTCTTGTCTCTGAAAAAAAAATACCTATAAAAGTGCCTGGCTCATGTTAAGACCTTAATGGATGTTTGCGGAAAGGATTGTTGTTGGAATGAACCCAGCCATAAAAGATGTTGTCTCCCTCCCTGACTCTTAGGTAGTGAATCCAGGGGGAAAAAAAGAGATGAACCACTTTTTGACATAATAATTTTTATTTTTGGTTGTACCTTCCAGTTTTTAGAGCGCCCCTACCTACGTCAATAGCTCATTTGATTTTGAACAGCACTATAGAGGTATAGAATGCTAGATGGCATTTAGAGATGCCTGTCCCGTTCAAGGTCATATGGCCAGGGTCAAGACCCAAGTTCAGTGTCTTCCCAGGTCATGTGAGTTGAAATTACCTGGCCTAGTTAGTCAATTTAATTTTTCAATGTTTCAAGGGATTATATCGAAGCTACCCAGCATCACAGAGTGTGCTGTTGGTAAAAACATCACATATGGCAACGATGGGGGTTGACCAACCAAGTACCACTTCTTGAAGCCAAAATGAAGGAGGGAGCTATGACTAAGAGCACAGAATCCAGTGCCTGTGGGGGAAGGGGCTTAACAAGGTGGTTAAGAGCGTAGGTCCAGAACCACATTCTGGTTGCGGTCCGGTTTTGTCATCTGTTAAATTGGGACAGTGTCACCATGATGTAAGATTGTTGCCAGGGTTGAGCGTGCTGTGTGCTGAGTATTTAGCAGAGTGCTTAGCACATAGTTAGCGCTCCTTAAAAGCTATGTTTTAAACACTCATTTCTTTTTTCTATTTTTCTTCCATCCTCTCATTGCCATCCTCTTCACTGTCATTTGCTCAGGAAAGTACAGGGCTGTCTCATAACAACTGAGAATTTGGATGTCTTGTGAGGAGGCACAGACATACGGATGGGATTCAGGGTATGGCTGTGGTCTGCCCTCTCCACAGGCTGGACAAGGTTGGAACTCAGAGGTCCACACAGGGCAGCAAGCATAGGCAGGGATGTGGTGAAGGTGGGGGTCCGGTGGGGAAGGCTGCGGCAACAGGCACCTGTCTGGTTTCAACGCTGCAGTCGAAGCAGCCAGGTACAGGACTTGCACCGAGAGGCCGAGGCATCGGTTCAGAATCGGATGGGTGAGTGGGCCGTCCAACCTCCCACCACACACTGTGGGTGCCCCGGCTCAGGGCCTTTACCCCCAACCCCTGGGCAGACTCGGGCTAGCAGACAGGTGCTTTTCCCTCCAGGCAACGCGCGGGCCTTCAGAAGCTGGAGCTTGCAGCAGAGGGTTCTAAAGGGAATCTCATTAGCTCTCAAATGCCCAACTTTATTCTTTTTTTTTTCCCCGTATATGAAATTTATTGTCAAATTGGTTTCCATACAACACCCAGTGCTCATCCGTGCCTTCCTCAATCCCCATCACCCACCCTCCCCTCCCTCCCACCCCCCATCAACCCTCAGTTTGTCCTCAGTTTTTAAGAGTCTCTTACGCTTTGGCTCTCTCCCACTCCAACTTTATTCTTGATGTTCCTAAGACATGAGGGACAAATGCAAACTAGTAAGAGGGGGCGAGTTAAAAATCACGTGATGTCTCAACCACTGCAGGATTCTCCAACCCATTAATCAACTCTGTCAGTCGCCAGAGACTCATTTGACCCCATGAACCCATCACCGCAGGTGCACGCGACCTTCTCTGCACGGCCCAACATCCAGTCTCCTGTCTTCTACTAAATCTTTTGGTGTGCACCTGTGCAACAAGGTAAAGGACATCGTCTGCGGTTTGTCCAGTTTAAACCAGTACCTGCGAGAAATGAGTGTTGATTTCAAATCTGGGCCTTGCAGGAAATGCTAATGATGTGCTACGGGGAGAGTGGGAAATACCACTGGCTAGATGAAGAGTGCAGAAAATGCCGCTCAGTGGAACGGGCTACTGTATCAGGATTTAAGAGACTTGAATTCCAGACTTTGCTCTACTGCTGACTGTCCTATAACCTGGGTTGGCCCCGGTGTTGTTGACTGTTAAATATGGTTAACCCTTGAGCTCTGTCTTTGACTGTCACAATGATCTGATGAGATAATATGGGGAGAAGAATTTTGGAAACTAAAAACTGCTTAATCCTTTCATTCAAAAGTATTTGATAGCAGCATATTGGATACTAACTCAATGTAGCAGGTCCGGAGGGGGCAAACAGACCCGGGGTCTCTGTTGCTTACAGGATGAGGTTAAGCCTCAACTGCTATGAGAGAAGGAAGCAGAGTGGGGAGGACGGGGTGGAGGAGCAGGGCCCGGAGCCTGGGAGGGAAACTGACAAGGCAGTTCCCTCAGGTTCAACGGGCAAAGATTATGCCCATGGAACCAGACTTCAGGGATCAGGAACCACAGCCGGGAACCTGGAAAACAGAGGCGCCGAGGTTCAGAAAGGGGGCTGCCGAAGCCCTGGTCAGGAACCCCAGCAGGCCCGGGGTGCAGGCAGCCCAAGGGAAGAACAGGCCTTTTCAGCATCACCCCCTCTTACCAGACCAGCTGACCGAAGAGACACAGAAGCAGCTCTAAGTAAGTGCAAAACAAAGCAGTGGGGCTCCCACTTGGGTGTCATCGGGATCACCTGGGGCGCTTCTGAAGCCACAGCTCTCTGGGCCCCACTCTCAAGTTTCTGATTCAGTAAGTTCAGGGTGGGGCCCTCGCCCAGGGCATTTGCATGTCTAACAAGTTCCCAGGTGCAGCTCGTCTGCTGGTCTGCCGGGGACACTTAGCCAACCGAGCACCCTGGGGCAGTCTCTCTGAATTCCTGGCCCGTGAAAGAAATGGTAGGCAGAGCAAACATGTCCGAGTGTCCCCGCATCCCCCTCACCCGAAGCAGGTGCTCTGACTTGGTGCTGCCACAGGCTCAGACCGCCCACCCCCACCCCCACCCCCACCCCCACCCCTGATACCAGGCTAGGAGCCCTGGTGTGGGCGGTGCTGGGACTGCCTTCTTCTCTTTGTAATCGTGGACAGGGGCCGGCCCGGGGCGTCTGGTGCCCTCTCTGCTTTACCTCCACGACTTGAGGATGCTCGGGACAGGTTAGAACTACCATCTATGGACACAGACGGTTTGGGAGCATTTTTCTCTCTTGGAATATTTGCAACTAGGAAAACACCTTCTGTATCACGTTGAATCGCTTCCCTCGTCTTTGTCTGCCTTTCTTCAAGGTTTGCAAGTGGTTGTGATTAGCCGGTTCCGTTTTTCTCATGTTCTGTGAGGCTTCTGCACTGGTTGTGCACCGTAAACTGGAAGAAGTTGGGTGGCCCCTTGACTCTCCATCCCTTGCACGGTCTTGGCAACACGACTGGTAATGCAGGGGCGTTCTTCTTCCCCCTCCCCTCCCTTCTATTCCCCGTCCATTGAGACATACAGGTGCTCTTTGCCCTTCATTCACAATTTCCTCAGTGCTCCGGTGGTGGGGAGAGAAAGACTAAGTAGAGTATAAGAAGCAAATTGTTACTCGAGCATAGAGGATGGAGTGTGTTGGCCATGGCTGGGTCAGGGAAGATTCTCTCAACTGGCGTTTCCTAACTCCGGCTGTGTGATACAATCCCTGGGAGTTTTTTGTAACTAATACTGATCTGGGATGGGACCCTTGGCATTGGAAAATTTGAATCTCCTCAGGGCATTGTAATGTGTAGTCAAGCCTGAGATTTGCTGTTATAAACCAATGTTTCTTAACAACACCTGGGTGCTAAGCACAGCTGCATTTTGGTGTGACTTCCTTTTCATAACCACAAGCCATGCTAAGGAGGGTTGGAGGCTGCCACCTATGGGGTAGAAGTCCACTCCACAACCCTAAGTTTAGACAGGTAACAATAGGAAGTAGGTTACCTCAGGACCAGGTGGGCAAGATTAAAAAAAATGCAATTTCTGAGGGCAGCAAACAATCCCCAGCTGAGGATGACAGGGGCCGGAACCAATTCAGGAGTACGAGCCAAGGATTTCAGTGCCGAGAGAGCAAACTACCAGGGTCAGATCATCCCAGGCCCCTGGAGCCAGCACAGGGATAAAGCTTCATTCCAGAACCAACTGCGGCTCAAGGCAGGAACTCCATGTCCTGGGCCAGCACTGGGTGAGTGGGACTGTGTTCACCCGGGGTTTTCCCACCCGGGACATGATAAAGAGGAAGGTAGCAGGGTCTTGAAAAGTAAAACGTGGAGAGGAAATCGCCTGGCTTCCATAATGCTCAACAACCAGTTGCATTGTTTTTGTTTTTGTCTGCACCAAACTGACCTAATGTTTCTGACGTTGTACAGATCCCCGGGATAATGAGAATCCAGACAAAATAGTCTCTCGGAGCAGCGCTCTTTAAATAGTGCAAATGAATTCCCAGGGGATCTTGTGAACTTGGGAGATCCTAATTCATCTGGTGTGCGGGGCGGGGGGAATGGAGGGGCCCGAGAGTCTGCATTCTTCACGGTCCACCATGCGATGCTCATCTGAGGGCCACTTTTCAGTAGCAAGGACTTAGAGACAAGGGGGTGTCTACCTCAAATGCACCGGAGGACAACACCCCGCGGAGACCCGTGGAGTCGCTATTGATGAGGAGGTTGACACCTGCTTTCCCTCTTTTCTCAGATCAAGGGAGTCTATGGTTTTTGCCGAAGCGTCCCCTTCCTTGAGAAAAATGGCTTTCTGAAGACCTGAGTGCAAGGACAGCATAAACAGTGTCTGTCTCACATCACACGCTGTCCTTCTCCTCACCCTGTCCCATAGGAAAGACTGATGTTCCACAGAGTGAACCAGGCTTGAGCTGACCTAGTGAAGCAAGAACCACAAATAAGTAACCTGTTACCTGGGAACAGAGCAGCAATTCTTTCATAAATGAATGTCAATGAGGTATAATTTTCTGCTGTAGCAGAATTTCTACACCTGACAGTATTCTTAATATACTTTAATTAAGAGGTTAATCTGTTGTAGAAATTGCTTTTCTCTGAAGCCACCTGAAATCAATTTAAACTCAATTACAAGTGGTTAGCTATTGTTTATGTGGTTAAAAATTAGAGAATACATTTTTGCTTGTCAGGAGCCATCCGAGCAAATTTTGAATGTCATGATCAGAGGAGAGTCTGAATAGTTGAGTGCTCTTTAATGGGCATAGAGAAACCATTAGAAAATATAATCAGTCATATTTGATGACTGGACCTTGGGACTCAGCTAGAAAAGGGTCTAATCATTTCTGTCCCTTAAGTGCCACGAGGATTGCTCTGCTGAAATTAATTGATCATTACGTGCTTTCTGAGAGCCTAATATACCCTATTTGATGGAATATAAATTGCAAAAATAATCTGTAAATTATATAACAAGCTTCAGAATACATTTGCCCTCTGTCTCTTTCGCACAGATTAAATCTGACAGCTAGTTTCAAAATGATCAAAATTGCTTAACTCCTCCAATAGTTTGGAATGCTTGAGTTTTACAAAGAAAAAAAAAAAAATCTATTGCCTGCCGTGTGCCCAGTATATAAATTTGAATTACAATCCATTTTCCATCAGCAAAACGTAGAGATAAAAAGAGGTCTGAAAAGGTTTTTGGGGGGCTTGAATGCATTATTTTATTCAATCGCTTAGTAAGGTACTTAGCTGCTATTAAAAATTTGGATGCATGTCAGAGAGAAAGTAGCTGTTTTGAATCCTATCCACTTCCACACTAAGTATATGAAAGACTTACATGCCTCTAATAGGGCAGCCAGCTTGCTAATGTGATATCCCATAGTCTGGTTGAACGACACACAATGACAGCACCCTCCGCTGATTATCGGCGGGTTAAAGGTTTCTTGTCAGCCTTTCAGGTGTCAAAATGATGAATCCAATTACCTCCTCTGTTTGTGTGGATTCTTCTGGGATCAAGACATTCTGCCATGATAGCGTACACATTCCATGACATTTTGGTTAAAGTTGCAGCAAAGTCTTTTCTCTAGAACCCTTCCCCTCCAGAGAATTATTTTCAAATTTTTCCTTTGGGTTGACACTTCTCGTATTTGAAATAAACCTTCCAGGATTTTCTTCCATAAATGTTGAATGGTTAACTATTGAGTAGAGGACCATCTGTTCCTGCCTAATTGGTGTAATGAGGGAAGACCACATTTTTGGAGCCTGGAAAGAAAAAAAAAAAAAAAAAAACAACCAAACGTGCGATGAAGCGGGTTTCAGAGTAGTGTTTAGCATAAGAGGCTGGGGCAGCTCCCTAAATGTCAGGACAGTGGGAAGTTTTCTGGGAACTGGGTCTTTGAAAGCTAGTTATCTCTTGGGAGTTGAGGGAGGGGTGAAGTCAGCTATGGGGACCATGTTTATATTACGTTAGGATTCTGGGTTGGACTCCAGAGGTTCAAATCCTGGCTCTGTCACTTGCTAATTGTGAGAGCCTTGTGGGGGGAAGACTTCTTAGCTTCTTAAAGCCTCAGTTCCCCCCAACTGTCAAATGAGGCTAGTAATGAAGATTTAGTGCGGTAGTGTCTATAAAGTACTCGGTGGAATGTCAGGCATGCTCACTTCCTAAGCTTTTCATCAGAGTCAAAGCAAAGCATAAAATGACTTGGTGTCTCTCTTTTCTAAGCCCTAAATAGGGGTCCGTGATTTGAGAAAGCCTTTTTTTCCTTGGCTGGTGAAATTTTGGTATGAAGTCTTTCAGAGGTACCAAAACGAAGCTGCGTTTGATTTTTCATTTCACAACTACCTTGATGACAACTCCTCTTGGAGTGAGGGTGGAGGTTAGGGATCGGAAGGATAAGCTGTGCATCGGGAAGGGGGGGGGGGCGTCTCTGCGTGGTAGTCTCAGTTCCTCCATAAAGCAGCCGTGGGAGCTTGAGAGCAAGAAGTCCCTCCTTCTCTGTGCTCAGTTTGTGCAAAATGACAGGGTTGAACAGATAGATGACTGTTAAGGTGGCTTAGAGCACTGAGATTCCACGATTGTGTATTGCTCGCCGTCTCTGGGAGAACGTTCCCTGCTCCACACCCAGGCCACAGGCAGAAGGTGGGCACAGACGGGGCAGCACGGTAGTATGGTGACTGCGGCTTTCACCCTCAGGCTGCTTGACCTCGCTGTTCATGACCCCCATGGTCCCACTTGGGGGGCCCCATTCACTAAGGCACGGTTTTAACAGCCTTTAAAAATCATGTCTCCCCTTTGAAAAACCCAGAACAAAAATCCTGTACTTCCTGGGTTCGCTCCACCCTGGGAGACGCTAAGAAACCCCCATCATATCCCCTGACACCCCTTCCCTGCTTTGTGATTTGAAGAGTATCTTCTCTTCCCACCTTGTCCTGCGCTTCCCCAAACATCCACCCTCAGCAGAGGCATTAAAAGGGCACCGTGAGGGCCAGATTCAGCCCACAGATGATGTCACTTGTCCTGCCCCCCACCCCAAAAAGGTTTTCCACAATTGGTATTAATTCCCAGCATATAAAAATCAGAAGATTTCACATAAAACCCAGATTTCCAGCTTCTTTTGAAAAAAACAACAAAGAGGAAAATATGAGCAGAATGTCCCCCTAGGAGGATGACCTCATTCTTATACCAGAGGGTGAAGAGTCTGGTCAGGAAGTGAAAAGGGCGACACCCTGATTCTGTACTCTGGAGAGTCTCAGGAGCAAGGTGAGAGATGTCCCCTCGAACTGGCCCAGGACCATCAAGTTAATGAGTCACCAGGAGACCCTTGGTGCAAAGAAGCCTCAAGGAAGAGACTCATTCCTGCCCCCTGGCTTGCTTCACTCCCAGCTGCCTGCCAGGTGCTCAAAGGCATTAGTCTGTGCTCCACCCATGGCTCATACCTTTTAAGAGTTTCAGTTCTATGAGATTCAATCCTTGTGAACATGCAAATCCCTCAAACAGGAATTGCACTTTGAGATTTAAATAAATTATACGTCACCGATTGTACATTTTGCTGGGAACAGAGAGGAGAGGGCCTGGGGGCATAGAGGTTCTAGGCTGGGCCAGAGGGTTAAACCAAGAATCTGGGAGAGGTGAGAGAGGGGGTGGGGCTGGACAAAGGACGGATGGCTCACAAATCTCCCTGGACCAGAAGTTCTGAAAGTGAGCACGGGGTAGGGTGAGATAGGGAGTGCCATGGCCCTCTCTCAGTGGGGTGATCATCTTGCTTCCACACGTTGTCTTGGGAGGATTGGTGCTCCCAGCCGTCTGCATCCATAGGAGGACAAAAAGTCCTCAGGGGCAACAGAACGGTGAACAGGAGGTCTGGAGCAACCTCACTGCAACGAATTTTAGGAACGGAACACATGTAAATAGTATGCTGCCTGTGGACCTAATTTTCCTTGGACGCTAAATTGCCTTCCACCTCTGAATTTCTGTAATTCTGGTTTCTTTTGCCATCCCATGACAACGGTGACTTTGGGCCACACGTGAGGGGTCAACACTAGTGTAAACCTGCATTTGACTTCACATGATACTCCACGGTTTGTTTGCCTGTCAGGTCACAGGTGAGTCCTGTTGAAAGCAATCCTGCAGAAATTGTACTCTAGAGAAGGTTCGTATTAGAACCACAGCATCACTAAATCAAAACTAGTGAGGAAAATACCACCAGTGGCTAACGTCAACCCATGAGATTGGGTTCAATGTGCCGGTCAATGACTGACCTCAGAGAGAGTCAAAGGCCATGAAATCAATATCTACATAGTTACTTCAATACGATACTTAGCATCACCTTGAATGGAGTCATTCATTTGCGAACCCAGTTACTGAACCGAATGCAAGAACGGATGCCCTCAGAGTACACGTGCAGACAAAAGGAAATTCCGATTGAGGAGATAATCTCCATTGATTTAGTCATACAATGAAAGGTTTCACTCCTGTGCAAAATACTTTAACAGGCAAAGGCTTTCTGCTTTGTACTCTAAAAGCTCTAACTCCATTTCCCTAGAAATTGCAAGCATACTGTCACATTAAATTCAGCTGAATTGTCTGACATGGAATTTTGGGGTTGAATCATTTTGTCTAAAAAGGAAAAAAAGTAGATCATTGGCTTTTTCTCTCCATAATTCTTTTGTTCATTCACTGGGTACTTCAGCCCAGTCCTACTGACGGACTGAAATGTGGCTTATGCTGCATGCAGACGTGATACGAGATTTGGGTTGTCCACTAAAGCTGTCAGAATATTTTTAGAAACATAGTTAAAAACACATTTCTGTCATCCGTATGCAACTATCATTATCTGTATTTCTCCTCTAACCTTTTGTACGTCCATTGATACGTTGTAATAAAAGTTAACACGCATTTTTTGGTTTCTTCTTTTAACGCTCTAAACTTGTTCCATAGGCTTTATTTTGAATGACTGGATAATAATCCATCAAATGAGTCCACCATTGTGGCAGATGACAAAACTGCCTCTTCATCTCTCCCTGTTTCTACGTCCTTTGCCACGTGATTTTTGCAGCTCCTTCCATTGAGGTGAAGTTTATTTTCCACTCCTGGAATATGGGCTGGTCTTATGACTTGCTCTGGCCGACAGGATGTAGCAGAAGCGACCGTGTGCAGATTCCAAGCTTGTGCCTGAAGATTTTTGTACTTCCGCTTTCCTTCTTGGAACCCTGCTGTAGACTATCAACATGAGAACAGTCCCCAGCTAGCCTACTAGAGGTGGCAAAACCACGTGGAGGGGTACCAGTCGTCCCAGCTGTCAGAGCTAAGCCCTTCCTGTGCCCGTCGGCTTCCGGTTGACCTATCAGCTGACCAGTTTCATGAAGCAGTCTGGCTGAGATCAGAAGAAACCTTCTCCTGATCTGTAGTTCAGTGTGAAAGAGCAAATGCATATTGTTTTAAGCCAAAGAGTTTTGGAGTGGCTTACTGTGCAGCAATAGCTGACTGAGATAGCCATAATTCTCTATTTCCATTTCGTTGTTTGGGTATTTCCAAATTTTCTTAATTGTCAAAGATGCTGGGATGAACATTTCCGTGCAAGTGGAGAATGTGTCTCTCTGAGGAGTTTCATTTCGTTTAAGGAAACTGCCAATTAGATTTTATCTCCTTTAACACTTACCAAAATACTGTATTATTGAAATTCTGGGGTTGTCTATAAAATTATCATTGTCAAGCAAAATCAAAGCTTTTACATTGCATAATTGCTTTATATTTCCATATGTGGTGCAATAACATGCATTTTCCTTATGGAAACATATGGCACATGATCTATCCAATCTTAAACCAGGAAAGTCACAAAAAACCTCAGAAGCTCATAAAAACTCTGTTTCAGCTGTGTGAACCCTGAGCATATTGACTTCTCTCAGATGGTTCTAAATAATGACAAATATATATATGTATATAAAACCAACCCATCTTTTCTCCTCCAGAGAAACCATGATTACCCTCAAAATTTGGCAGCCTCTTGAAAATGCCAAACCTCTTCCTGAAGAAGCTGTGACCACTTGGATTGTATATTGGCATGGGGTCTCCAGCAAGCCATCTGTTTAAATATAAAATCATTCTACTTAATGACTGCTGCATATAAACTGAAACAGTCCCGCGATAACGGCACTCTTTATTTATAATGTTTCTTCATTGGATCGATACAGGTCTTGCCCAACAATGGTCTATATCATGTCAAAAATCAGTCTGAGGTGTTTGATATTTGAGAAGAGTTGTCTGAGGAGAGCACTGGCCGTCAAAGATCTAGCCCTTTGTAAATTAGATCACCAGAAAGCAATATAGCCGTGTTATTTATTTCAGGTCCCTCGGTTCATCATTATTATCATTGTCATTATTAGTGCCATTATTGAGGTGTCTTCAAGAAACGAAAAGCTGATGAAAGGCATTCTTGGAGTTTTGGAAATCTTATCCTGGATGATCCTGTCACTTGGGTTTTTACCGTTTCTCCAAACCAGACAATACATCCTATTTAGATTTTGAAGCTGTTTTACACTACCTCTCCTTTGGTAACTTGTTAGGCATCCTTTTATTAGCTTCTGAGAATTAGAATCATTTTCTTGCGATTCCTTTGACCAGCAGGAAGTTCAACTGCAATACGTGTCTTTACCTAGATCATGCTATAACTCTTCTCCTCCCTCCATTTCCCCTTCATGGCTCGCCTACTAGTTTAATCTTTATTATAATGGCTCTGTTATATTTGTATACATTTGCAGATTCCTTTGAATACTTGTTGGTAATATTCCTGTCCTGTCCTGACTATGTAGGCCTCTGGAAAAGTCTGAGTCATTCTGATCACTTGCCTTACCAGAAAACTAGAACTATCATCATGGAGTATTAGAACCATCTGGTCCTTCATTCATTTTGCAGAGATGTGGAAGCTCCGAAAGTCTGCCTACTTGAAGGGTGTTCACTGTGGCCGTAGCTGAGCCAGCTCTGAGACACAGAGCTCATGTTCTCTTTGAATTATAGGCATTATATACAGTACTTGTTCACTAAAAATGAGAAAAGTACCCCCTGTAACATTTCACTCGGTATAAGAGTCTTCATGATGAAGAGAAAGACCTTCCCCCACCCCATGTCAATAGAAGTTGTATTTTCCAAGCATTTCTGACATCCACCCCTTCTTACCCAAATCTAAATAAGGTCCAAGAGGTGAGTTAAGCCCCGGATTTTTCAGGGTTCTTACCCACTTATATAATTCCGGTGTTTTGAGTCATACCCACTAAAAAACCCAAGAGTGTGAGTTATCTGGCCCAAGACTCTCCCTGCCCAGTCATCTTGAGAGT
Source organism: Panthera onca (assembly GCF_046562875.1). Classification (NCBI taxonomy): domain Eukaryota; kingdom Metazoa; phylum Chordata; class Mammalia; order Carnivora; family Felidae; genus Panthera; species Panthera onca. The sequence goes on from NC_138339.1 coordinate 222,385,760, forward strand.
CCACGATTTGTATTTACGAATCGTCCATATTTTCCCAGGGGTCACTTGACACTTTTGTATGGGTGGAGAGAGAGAGAAAACCCCACAAGCGTCTGCCTCCCTCTCCCCCGGCAGGGGGAACCTCAGGTTAGCATCACGTGCTGCCAGGGTCATCAGAGCAAAAGGGCTCTGTGTGTCCCCGTGCATCCAGTATGACACTCCCCCACCCCATCCTCGCTTTATCAGGACCCCTCCTGCACAACCTTGCCCCATGAGGTCTGGGGCTATTATTATGGACCTGAGGTCTGCTGGGATCAGGCGCTCAAGTGATCATGTACCGTTAGATTTCACTTGAAAACTGGATCATGTGTATATGAGTTGCCACCATATAATAAAATCACATTTCCCTAAAGAAATATTTTTAAATAACATTCCCATTTGACCTTATTAAATCTGAGAACTTAGCTGAACTAAAGAATTTATAATAAGCATCAGTAATGAGTTTAACACTGAAACTTTGCAATACTTTTTGGAACCTGCATTTTTTTCTTAAAGGAACGCCTAGTGAGCCATTTCACATCAGAGAGATACGTAATGTGCTTTACTGAAGGAAACTAAAATCTCAAAATGTTCTCTGAAACAAATTGGTTAATCAGTCCCCACCTTTTTGCTGCTTCATGATCGGGAATCCTGCTGTTAGTAAAGCTTCTATCTTCCTATGACTGCCTTCACTTTCCTTTTCAACAGGTTTTTTCGCCTTTCCTATCTAAACCAAGAGTGAATGTGTATATAGTCTTGGTGGGAGAGAGTCAAAGTCAGGATTTTGTCCCATGGCCAAGAGGAAGCTCCAGGATATGTCTCCGAGGTCATAGGTTATCTAAAATCATGGACATGTAATAATAAAGATGATGATATTGTCAGTTAACATTTATTGAAGTCCTATTATAGGTGGTAAATTAATGTGCCTCTTTCTTTTGAGCCTTAGTTATCCCTTTACTTACTAATGCACCTAGAAACGTTTAGTGAATCACCTTAGATAGATGTTTGGTTAGATCCATTCATTTATTGATACCTTCTCTGAGCTGGGCAGTGACCCATATGCTGGGGGTACAGCAGTGAACATAAAATATCCCTATTCCCAAAAAGCTTACATTCTAGTGGGGTGGGGGATGGACAATAGGCAAATCTGTTTGTCAGGTAATAAGTGCCATAAGGGAAAAAAATAAATAGGGAAAAACAATAGTGATAGAAACAGAGCAGGAAGCATTATTTAAAACATTTATAAAGGTGGGGGCGCCTGGGTGGCTCAGTTGGTTAAGCGTCCGACTTCAGCTCAGGTCATGATCTCACACTCCGTGAGTTCGAGCCCCGCGTTGGGTTCCGTGCTGATGGCTCGGAGCCTGGAGCCTGCTTCAGATTTTGTGTCTCCCTCTCTCTCTACCCATCCCCACTCATGCTCTGTCTCTCTCTGTCTCAAAAATAAATAAACATTAAAAAAATTTTTAAAAAAGGTTTATAAAGGTGGTCAGAGGAGAAATGTAAATTTTTGTTTTCACGTTTTGGAATTATTAAAGTTTCTTTTTTCTCATAGGATAAATGCAGATCATCTAAATCCCATTAGGGCAGCAATTCCAAAATTTGGACTCTAACTTCCTGTTAGCTCCCTTGACATGCATTTGCACACCTTTAGAGATGTACCTGGAGAAGGCAAATAATCTAAAGAAGCATGAGCATATGACCCTGGAGGTCACCTTGCCCTTAACTTGTAAAACACCATTTGTAGCCAGTCTGACGTCAATCAGCAAAGGCTGACAGATGATTCATCCGTGTTCATACCATTGTTGGTTCCTGTTATTGTTTTTCTCCTCACATTTTAGTTAATCATTTGTTTGAGTTAAGGTTAAACACTCACGTGCTCTATTGGGCCTTTTCCTACGGTTTTGTCCGGCCAAACCTTTGATGAAGAAATGTAGGTGTGGGTGATATAAGGTCCCTGTCCTTTTCCCGAGAGGGCCAGCACACTGGCATGAGAGGCCAGAATGAATGAATCCAGCTTGTAAAACAAACTCCTAAATATCTGGAAGCTGGAGAACAGAATGTGTCACTTTTCACACAAGCAAACTCACCTTGAAGGTCCTATTTCTACTCTGAAATTACTGTGAAGCCTCTTTTTTAAGTTCTTTGTTCTATTGAGGTATAACTGACATATAACATCATATTAGTTTCGGGCATATGTTATAATGGACTTGTATACACTGTGAAATGACCACTGCAATTAGTCTCATGTCTGTCCCCACACAAAGTTACAAAGAATTGTTTTTTCTTGGGATGAGAATTTCTGAAGTTCATTCTCTTAGCAACCTGCAAAGACGTAATACAATATTATTGCCCATAGTCACCATGCTGTGCATTACACCCCCATGAAATACTTATTTTATGACGGGAAGTTTATACCTCTTGACCTCCTTCACTGGTTTTACAAAACAGCACCCCCCCCCCCCCCACTGCCGGCAACCACCATTCCTTTCTCTGTATCTATGAGTTTTGTTTTGTTTTGTTTTGCTTGTTCATTTGTTTTGATTTTTAGATTCCACATATAAGTGAAATCATATGGACTTTGTCTTTCTCTCTGTGACTTATTTCACTTAGCGTGATGCCCTGAAGGTCCATCCATATCACACATGGTAAGATTTCCTTCCTTTTTGTGGCTGAGTAGCAAAGTTTGAAATAATTCCATAATGAGCCATTGACCTGAGTCCACAACATCAAATAACAAGAGAAGGGAGGGCAGTGAGGATTTAAGGATAAACACAGGAAGGACAGAGACCAGACTCCATCAGGAGTTCAAAAACCCAGATCTGCTTACAAAGTACATTCGAACCAAAGTTTCTGAGTCAAAAGTCACTCCTAAGATATGCAGACATGAAGGCAATAGCTTAATAATACCCTCCTACTTCCTAGCCAGGGTGAGGCACAGTCAGACCGCAGGAGGGTCTTCAGCAAGTCTTGCTTTTTTTTACCTTTTTTTTTTTTTTTTTTTTTTTTAATATCCTCTTTCTTAGCTTTACAGCAAACAGGACAGACACTCTGGACCCGACTGGCTCCGTCTGGATTGGGAAGCCTTCTTCCTACGCTTGTCAGAAGGCTCTTTGTCCTCAAATACAGAAAGAGGTAGATCTCGCTACCATCAACAGCACATTTCTGCCCAGGCTCCAGATGAAACTTTAGACCGGAGTGAAGTCTTTCAAAGTTGGGTCGAGCCCAGGCTGGGCCCTGCTCGCAAGAACCTAGTAATGACTTTCTGGTAACCACCCAAGTCCGAGAAGCCTACAAAATGCTCAAAACAGGGTTTTGGAAATGAAAAAGAAGTTTCTTCTCTTAGTTCATCTCATCACCATCTGGCTAGCTTTTATAATCCTTGTTGCACTGTGATTAATTTTTTATGCCATAGGCTTCTGCTAATTAATTGTAATTACCAAGAACAGGAAATTTCAGCGTGACCAGATCATGTTTACTCAGAATGACAAAGTTGGAGAACGGTTCTTTAAGAGACGTTCTTGGGGTTGTCTGATTTGCAGAGCTGGATGGACCTTTGGATATCAACTTGCTCAGATAGTTCACTAACACCTGAGCAAACGTGTGTGTGTGTGTGTGTGTGTGTGTGTGTGTGTGTGTGTGTGTTAGCCCAGGTCTTGTAGCTAGTTAGTGACAGAGGGAGGATGAGCACACCAGCCGGTGGTGTTCACACCAGGCTCCGCTGCCTTGAGAACTAGTTTGAACCAGAAGCAGCCACTCCTCCCCATTTGGGTGGATTCATCAAATCCAGGATGGAATTTGGTCAAAATGCTGCATTGCGTCATCGTGTCGCTTTGAAACTCCAAGTTCTTTGGACATAGAGTTCTTGTCTGTGTGATGTGAACCAATAAATTCCCTGGAAAAAAATCAGTCCAAACACTTGGCTGGTGTTTTGGAGGAAAAAATAAATGTGGGTGATTGAATTTTTAACATCGAATTAAGCAGCTGTGTTTGCATCCTATGGGCACTCATATTAGATCTAGAAAAACTTGTCCAAAGCTGGGCTTGGGTCACAGAATTATATGGAAATTGTGCCGTGACTGTCAAAGCAGCACAGGACATATCAGTGCTCCGTGGATGTCTAGGGTGATGGGGGAAGCTCCGGGTTTTAGTCCCGTGTTTTTAAACTGCCAAGCTATGTTTCACTTTGGAAGAGTCGATTTTTTTTTTCCCCCAAAGGAGATATTTATAGATAATCTAATCTATGCACATAAAATAGCTAAGGGCAATATTCTATGTTTAAAATGATAAATTTCTCCTTTCTAAAAATAACAAGAACAATAATATTGTCTTAATGAGCTAAGATTTGAAATTGTGAGTTACAGGAATCAGTGTTAGAATTAGAGCATCGTCAGCACTAATTCGTTTCTGGATGTGGATTTACTGGCCCCGTAACCTATTTATCTGGTATATCAAGTGCTCAGCGCATGACCTGTCTTATGCGAAGAATGAATGCTTCAGTGACTCTTAGCTTGTGAGTTTCGTAAAGGTAGGAGCTACATCTTAATGCACCAGTTTTAATCCACCCCCCCCCCCCCCCAGTGAAATGACTGCCAGACTTTAACAAAGTAGACCTGCCACAAATATCGGTTGGATTGGGAGGTACTGAGTTTGTACCTGAGGAGGTTAACGAACGGTGATGCTCTGGGAGCTCAGAGCAGAGGAGAACTGTGGCCACGTCCGTGAGCTCAGTGGGGTATTCGAACTGCCATGTGGAGGATGAATTAGAACGGAACGTGTCAGCTTGCTTCGTGCAATCTCCCCCTTACGGCAGACTTTAATTAAGGACGTTCTCCCATCCATATGGTCGTCAGGACAGGGACATTTTTCAGTTCCTCCTCCGGCCTTCTTCTCCTCTTTCAGCCAATGACCTAGTGTATAGATTCTATCTCTTTTGTGGCCTTTTGGCCTCTTGAGACCACAATCTTGACTCAGGTCTTCATTATCTTTCACGTGGACTCTTGTAATAACAGTATAACTGTCTCAAGAGTCTGGTCTGCTCTGGTTCATGTTGTGCTTTGTTACAAAGTTTATTTTCTAAAACCCAGTCTGGCCGGTGAACTCACCTGCTTAAAAGTCTTTAACGGCTCCCTAGTGTCTGTGGGTTAAATTTCACATTCTTTTGCAGGGCATCGAAGGTCATGCTTTTCCTTCACCCCCACTGTCCCACCTCATGTGACCCTTACTTTACCTGCAGGACGTGGCTCTCCTTGGGGCTTCTGCTCCTTTGCTGGTGTTATTCTTCTGCCAGAAACAGCCTTGGATACTCTCTGCCTTTTGTATCTGTCCCCCACTAGCCAGCAGTCCCCATCAGAGCAGGCGCTGTGTCTCTTCCGCTCGCTCTTTTCTTCCTAGTATTTAGTCCAGTGTCCGGCACGAAACAGGCATCCAATAAACATTTGTTGAATGAAGGAGAAACTTACAGAAGACGGTACATATGATTTGCATTGAATTAAAAATCAAATACATTCTCTGGACTAGGAGGGGGCATACCCAGACCGAGCTTGCTCCGTGCAGTTCAGTGTTATACATAGCAGGGAACACAAAGAGCGAGGAGACATAGTCTCTACACTTTAGGAAGTCAGTCTGAAATAGTCAGCACTGGCAGGAAATGTTAAGGCTGTCAGAACAACAGGGCAGACTCCAGTAGGGAAAACCTAAGGGTAGTCTCCTTACAGGAGGATTGATTCCCTGCCTATGATTTGCGCTCTCCCCAAGCCAATCTGCACGTAGTTCTCAGATTCACCTTCTCAGGGGCCCTGATGGATATATCAGCCCTCCTCTTAAAAACCAAATGTCCTGTGAACCTTGTTACCTGAACGTAAAAGCCCAAACAACTTATTGAAGCCATCTCTTCTCCCCAAAGGCTCCAGTCTTTGGCTACCGGGCTTCTGTGGGCCTCTGTCTTGCTCCGGGAAACTCTTACACTCCACCAGCCTGTGCTGGTCCATTCTTGCAAGGGCGCTGAGGGCCGTGGCAAACCTAAGGCAGCAGTACTGTCCTGGGAGCAGTCATCACCTGTGCCGGTGTGTGATAACCTTGCTTGTCTGGGTCCTAGGAGGCAGGTCTCAGTGTGCCGCACCAAACTCTTTTTTATTTTTTATGATCTTCTAGTTATGTTTTATGACACCCTCCCCCTCTCCATAGCCTACATTCAGGGCCCTTCTGCCTGCAGGAGCCTCAGGGAGTATAACTGGGCTTCTGTCTGCTGGCCTCTCTTCCAGCCTTATGGTCAGGGTCCACTACAGATACTTTCCAGTTTCACTTCGGTGACTTCCAGAGTCTGTTCCCTCCCTCCTGCTTTCCTCCATCCACAGCATTGAGAGCATCCTCTCGCATTGAGAGCCGTGAGGATTACCCAGGAACTTGCTAAAATTCAGATTTCTGAGCCTCACCTCCAAGAACTGTGCATTTTAGATAAGCCTTCTGGCTGGTTTTGATACAGGGGGTTCACTGCCTACACTTTGAGAGACATCTTAAGTGTGGTCGGTCACCAACAGTTCTTGTGCATATGTTCATTCATTCAGTCAGTCGGTCACATATTCAGTTCCAAACATAGGCATTTTTTGGTGCAACAGAGCTTTTATAACAAGAATTGCATGTGATAGGATCAATTAATTAAGAACAACGGGTTACATCTGCTGTTTATAGTTCTAAAGCATTGTCTTCTAAAACCATTCAGTAATCATACCTCCTTAAGGGGAAAAAAATGCTGGAGTCTCTTGTGCACAGCTGCCTGGAGAAGCTGTGTGATTTACTTGGCACATCGGCGGATATGAAAATAGGAGAAATCTGCCCTTACATGGTGAGAAGAAAAGAAATGCCTCACTTCAGTGAGATGGATGGGTTTGCTTAATGATGTTTAGTTTTTTAAATGTGATCCTTATAATTTTTTTAATTCCGAGAGGAAAATAATAACTTTATAATTGTGCATCCAGAAAGGTAGCCCCTAAGGCCCTAATATGAGTTTCGCTAACTAAGCGTTTATCAGGAACAGAACTGTCAAAGTAGAGAGAACAAACCGTATTGGTTCATTTAGCCTACTAATTTCCACATGCTATGGTGGGGACATGGTGATAGAATCACAAGGGGGGACTTACTTTCCTGGCTTCAGGGGTTCATCAGGGTTTAGTAGGTGGTGACATAGAGAGATCACATTTTCCCAAGTTCAAGGTTAGGGGCCATGATATCACATATGGTCTTACAAATTGCAATGTGAGATTATTCTCAAAATGCCTGGGTGTATGTTCCTCTTTCCACATGAATTTACAACTCATCAGCCAGACTGATCTACTCACCAGCCCCTAACCTTGCCCCACACCTCCCAGTTGCTTCCCTTTAGCTCATGCAATTTTCCTTTCTTGGAATACCCTCCTTGCTATTGTTCTACCGTCTAAACCTAACCTTTATCCAAGATCCAGTTAATGTTCTACCTTCTTTGTGAAGCCAGCCTAAATCATCTCAGGCCACAATGAACTTCAGAACACCTTTATGCCTTATTGTTCGCCCTCTTACTTGGCATTTAACAGATGCCAAGACAGCATTGCACACCATCTTACGTACAGGTCCCATTTCCAGAGGAGTTACACCACTTCAGTCTTGTGGACGGCAGTGGTCATGTTGTGTTCACTTTGCATTCACTAGATGGAGCATAACGTCCGACCCGCGCTGGCCGCTCCTTAAATTTAAGGTACGGACAAGAACATGGACGTTGTCTTTATTTTTTATGTGTCAGGTCTTCTGTTTGGGGGGCCATTCCATCGTGCAGGCTCTGAATTCCACTTCTGTCTGTGCCACCTAAAATTTAAACGATGGAGGTTGTCAAGTTCAAAGTTATCTCCTGGGGTAATGTCCATTGACACCGGAAGCCTCAAACTCCTGCTTTCCAGGGCCAGTCAAGTAACTAAGTCGGTCTGCGCCCACCCAGCTCCGTATTCTTGCCACAAGGTGATATGGGGTCTAAGCCAAGGGGGTCTGTTCTGCTCAGAGCCATTACTACAGCATGTTTGCAACCCACAGTGTGCCCCACTGGGGCTCTAATGCCACCAGCTCTCCGTGGTCATCTAACTCACTGCTGTGGCAGTGTGTTCTCTGGTTAAGACCCTCTGGCCACCCTGACCCAAATGAAATGTCTGGCTGGACCCAAGTGCAAACTCCTGTCTTCAGGTGTACCCTGACATAGGACCCCCTTTTTGCCCAGAGCCCAGTTCTCAAATATCAATACCATCTTGCTGTGCAAGGCTTTCTGTTGGCTTGCGTCTCTGTTCTCAGTTTGATGGCCAAAGGCGTTCACCAAGTTCCAACTCTCTGCTGCCCTCACCAGGCCCTTGACCTCATGGGCAACTCTGATTAACTGGGTTCCAGATGAGACAAATAAGTCTTGGAGTCTGAGATTCATCACGTATTTTGTGTTGAGGGATTTTGTGTGTTTGGTCACTGATGTTTGTTCTGGTTGTGCGTGGGGGGAAGGGGGCGGGGAGGAGTTGCTTTCTTTCTTGGTTCACTTTCAATTATTTAGGTGCATTTTGATTTTTCTTCTCTATATACCCGCCATCTTTTCTTCCATCCACTTGAAAGAGCAATGCTATGAAGTAGGAGAAGTCAATTATTTGGGGAAAGGCAGTATGGTTTAAACTAAAAACATGTGACATTTGGAGTAAGGCAGATCTGTGTTTTAGTCTCAACTCCACCTTTCGCTGGCCATGAATTTGGACTACATTTTTCTGTTGTTGTTGTTTTTTTTTTCCTTTATAAGAAGTGCATTATGTAATAATATGCAAGCAAAACTGACTCACAGAGGGTGCTCAGTACTGTCTCTCTCTCCCCGCTTTCTCATGAAGTATTTTCGCTTTGACTAAGGTAGCCAGTCATCAGCTTTCCTGCTATAGAGATTAGCAGTCACTGTGTGGGAGACATTTATTATCTTCTTCTCCCCTCCCCCTCCCTCTTCTTTGTCTTCTTCGGTCTGTGGTCTCTTAGACTCGGGAGGAAGGATATACATTGGGCAAATGTTTAGTCAGCAAGCCCAGAATTTTCTCCTAGCGCTGACAAAGGGATCTTACTTGACCTTCAAGCTCGGGAACCGTCCTTAGCCTACAAGCTACAATGTTAGTTATAGGAAAGCTAGGCATCCTGCTATGTCCTGTTGGATGACACCGGGTCCTGAAGGGCTTGTTGGAAGGCTAGGTGCTAGTTTCTGTAAGTATGATGGCCAAATGTGATTCTACTAGCAACATGAATACGGGGCAAGACCTGACTGACATTACCAGTGGTTGAATTTGTACCGTGTCAGAGATTTTGGGATCATACCATTCCATTATCAGAAGAGACTTGTGTGTTAGACTCTCACTCCCACTTTACAGATAAGGCAACCGAGGCTCAGAGAGGTAGAAGTAACTTGCTCAAGGTCATAAAACGGGTAGAAGTCAGAGCTGAGATTTGAGCCAAGGTCTGACTGGACGCAAGTCTGTGCTTATATCGTTGTGTTCCATCACCTCTAAAAACCAAGAGAAGCAGCCAATGGTGAGGGCAGCCTGCGGGGATATAGATCTTCATTTGGCTCTGTGTGGACCCACAGGTATTGGCATCTCATTACCCTAAAGAGGCTCTTAAAGGGTAAGTTGAAGGCCAGTGTTAACTATGATACCATAAAAGAATAATGTCAGATCGTTGCCTCTGTCTGTTACTGTTCCAGTGTTGATTGATAGGTTACATTTTTAAAGATTGCATCAGTAATTCATGCTTTATTACTCCTGAATTAGCGTAATGCTTCAAATCATCTTGTTATAATTCAGCATAATTATCTATAATTAAAAGTAAATTCCTGTAGGGTGAGAATATTAATTCCTATCTAAATCTCTTTATTCTGATTGAGCCTATCAACCATTACCCAGCTCATAGCCAGCAATTCTGAGCCTTTACCGTGGAACTAGCTTTGCTCTATCCAGTGAGTTTATCCTTCCTGTGCCATGGCGTGTTCTCTTTTCCTCGGGATCAGCATCCCTCCAGGTATTTTGCCTGAGTAAATGTTCTTAAGGCTCTTGGCTTTTGTTTGTTTGTGGTTTATCTCACTTTGAGGTTCTGATGAAAGCTCTGAAGCAAGGTCTAGGACAAAACCACTTAGGCACATAGACACAGTTCGTGCATAGAATTTTAGGAGAGTCAAGAATCTCCTGGGACCTAGCTTCTCCAAGTGGGGCTCCCAGGAATTGGGAGTTTGTCAGAGAAGCAAATCCTTTGACTTTGGTCGAATCAGAAATTCTGGGAGTGGGGACCAGCAATCTGGGTTTTAAGAAGCTTTCCAGATGATTCAGATGACAAAAGTTTAAGAACCATGGCACTGGGAGGAATTGTAGACCTTGCCCTGGCAGGAGGTCATTGAACGTACTCGAATAAACATCAGTGCTTCTGAAAGCAGAAAGGTAATGGATCTTTGCAAGCTCTGAACTTGTTCCTTTCACTGGGTATTAAGAACTGCTTCGTGTTTCAGACCAAGGATCCGTTTCCTCCCAGTGAGCAAGGAGGAGCAAACATGGAACCATCTGGGGATACCTCAAGGAAATGTTCCCAGGTGCCTGGGAATATTAAAGAAGATTCAGGAGGTGACAGAAATGGGTAGGCCCTCTCCCTGGGTACATGCACATCCTTAGGCGGCTCTCCAGCCCTACCTGTCCTCACCTGGGGTCATCCTTGCCCTTGGGGCAAAGATGCTGTCTCTGGAGACTCTCACACTCCACAGCAGAGCCTGGGTGTGATTCGAGAACATGGTGTGATGCTCAAAGTTTCAAGAAGGCAACTTTTGAGGTCTGTCTCTAAGTTTTTCCGGGTAGGAAGTTTTACTTAGCCAGGTCACTTGGTCGTTAGAGCTCATTTTTGAACGATGTTTCCATGTTTAAGTTTTACTGTGTAAGGAAAACATTGCTTAGATTTATAAAGAAGTTCTCACAGAAGGCCTAAATCTTTCTTTTTCTTTTTATTATTTTTAAAAACTTATCTGAATGAGGCTCCGAATTTATTTTTTTAAATTTTATTTATTTATTTTGAGAGAGAGAGAGAATCCCAAATAGGCTCTGCACTGGCAGCACATGGGTCTCAAACTCACGGACCATGAGATCATGATCTGAGCCAAAGTCAAGAGTTGCACGCTTACCTGACTGAGCCACCCAGGTGCCCCAGGCCTAAATCTTCCTTCCTTTCTCTTCTTTCTTTCTTTTCTTTTTTTAATTTTTTAAATGTTTATTTTTGAGAGAGAGACAGAGCGCAAGCAGGGGAGGGGCGGAGAGAGAAAGGGAGACACAGAATCCAAAGCAGGCTTTAGGCTCTGAGCTAAGCACAGAGCCCAATGCTGGGCTCGAACCCACGAACCGTGAGATCATGACCTGGGCCGAAGTCAGATGCTTAACAGACTGAGCCACCCAGGCGCCTCCCTCTTTTTTTATGTTTATTCATCACATTACTGTGAGATCATGACCTCAGCCAAAATCAAGAGTCAGAGACTCAACCGACTGAGCCACCCAGCCGCCCCCTAAATCTTTCTTGAGTAAATGCCTTGACACATGGAGTGCATTGCCTTGATTAACCATAATCGTGTGTCTTCACATCATAGGCTCTGCTTCCAACTCTTGCCCCTTCTCTAATAAACCCACCCACTAGCCTCCCAAACTTAGTGCAAGGAATGACAACACACAGAAAACGTTTTCTTTAAAAGTGAGCTTCCATTTAGATACTTATCATGTTAAGTGTTTACATTTGTGTTTTCGTCTTCGAAATGTGAGAACCGCAGAGGGGTTATGTGTTTTAAATTTAACATTTTACCATTTCAGTGTACTAGAAGTTCTCTTGAATGCTGATAAGTAGGGTGCCTAGAAGAGTATGGAAATGTGATTCTTCTTTATGTTGGTCACTTGGCTTCTCTGTGTTCAGTGGCCAAATTCCTTACAAATTCATGTTATTGGTTTCAAGGAGGGACGAGATTGCAGAGTGTAAAAAAATATCTATTAGGGGCTGAAGTTGAGATGAGTTCAAGAAAGAGCCATCCTCCTTCTGCAGGCTCCACTGTCCTGAATGCTTTCTCACCTTTGTGTCAAGCTTCTACTCATTCTTTAAGATCCAGATTAAATATCATGACCTCTGTACTAACACTGTTTCTTGTATTACACGCTTACGGCATCGTTTCGTAAATGCCTGTTTTCAGGCGTGTTTTCCTGGCATTCTGTGACCTCCCCAAATTGAAGCCCTATGTTATACTAATTCTTGCACCCTCAACACCTATCATAGACGGGCACACCATAAAAGTGCTGTAAGTACCCCTTGAGTTTAGAAATGTTAGCACGCACACAAAGCGGGTGTAGAGGGGTAGAAACGAAACACAGTTTTGCTGAGTGAGCCACTTTGTGGGTCCAGCTGAAGGCTACAGCTATTTCTATTGGCAACCAGGACACCAAGATGCCTCGTGACAGAGACTTCACTCCATTCCTACATTTCAGGAGATCTTAACGCTTTTAAAAACAAAAGAAAACAGGGAAAGAGGCTTTTAATTGAATATTTGAACGGGCCCCAAACTGCTAAGCACTTTCCATGAATCTAAAAATTCCCCGATTTGCTTTCCCCTCTGGCTACACACCCCATCTCTCTTCTCTGCTGAACAGCTGTTTTCATGTGTTTTTTTTTTTAATGTTTTATTTATTTTTGAGAGAGGGAGCATGAGAGGGGTAGGGACAGAGAGAGAGAGAGGGATGGAGGACCTGAAGAGCGCTCTGTGCTGACAGCACAGAACCCGACCCAGGGCTCAAACTCCCAACTTGCAAGATCATGACCTGAGCTGAAGTGAGACACTCAAAAGACTGAGCCACTCAGGTGCCCCATTGCCTTCATGTCTTTAAGCCCTGATCTGCCTTCGGCCCCCTCAGTCCATTGAAATGGTTTGACACCAATGTGTCCAATGGTGACCCTGTCTCTGTATCTGCTGGTATTCAGTTCTTACCTCATTTGGGCCTCTTTGCAGTGTTTACTGCTGTGGTCATATGATCACCTCCCGCTTTTCGAAATGATTCCCTTCTTTTTCAAAAGCACCTTTTTTTTTTTTTTTTTTTTGGTAATTTTTAAAAAATGGTTGTTGTGCCTTGGCTGCTAGCCTGCCTGAATATCTAAAGTCCTTGTTGGTTGCTGTGTTTCCTTCAGTGTGGATTTCCCTAGCAGTTCTGGAGAGGAGAGGGGCTATTTCAGAACCCAGCTGACCAGCATGGACCCATTGTTCACCGCTCCACTCCAGCTGTTTCTTTGAGCCGTCATCCTCCTTTCCGCCCTGGAATCTTTATACTCTCTACTCCCTCTGCCTAGAGATCTCTCTCTCTCTCTCTCTCTCTGTCTCTCTCTCTCTCCATCTTTGCTTTGCCTCAGATATTTGCCCAAAAACCCTTCCTCATAGGAGTCTGTCCTGAACACCCAACCACCACCATGCTAGGTGACTTATCCTTCTTACCATTCTTATAGCACAAGATGCTTTTCCTTCAAAGCGTACGTCCAAATTTCTGAATGTATATTTTGATTTCCATCTCCCCGACCTCTTTATTTCATCGCCACGGGTTAATACTCTAGATGCCATGAGTTGGGTGTTATTTGGGACCCTAACAAAAACAGCAGCCTTCTTAGATTTTCCCTTTCCCTGTTGTGATTCATGCCCTTGTTCCCTGAATAGGTCTGAACACTTTTTTCTGTTTTCTACAAATTATGGTATAAATTGTAACTGAGTTCCTTTTCCCCTCCAAAACTCCTCTCCTAATCAAGCGCTATAATTCATTGAGATGACTAAAATACATTTCTCATATATGTTTGGCCTTCCACCATGGTTCCTGACTCACCTCTACCAAGAAATTCTTGGAATTTCCAAAGTGTTGAGAGTGACAAAAGTGTCTCTTGTGATGTTCATGAGGTAATTTTGAACCCCACCTAAGGATGGGGCCTCCCCACCAGGGAAGCCAACCCAGGCTTAGAGGGTGAAAATTTTCAGTCCCACCCCTCACTGCCACCTCCATATTTGGGGAGAAGGGGAGAGAGGGCCCCGAGGCTTGAATCAACTGCCGATGGCCAATGATTTAATCTATTGTGCCTATGTAATGAACTCTCCATAAAACTCCAAAAAGGGTTTGGGGGTCATCTGGGTTGGTGAATATGTAGAGGTCCCCTGAGAGAGCATGGGAGCTCCTTGCCTTTTCCTCATGCCTTGTCCTATGCGTCCCCTCTGTCTGTCTGTTCTGGAGTTATATCCTTTTATGATATACCAGTGACCTAGTAAGTAAAATGTTTCTCTGAGTTCTGTGAACCTTTCTAGCTACTTAACTGAACCCAAGAAGGGGCTCGTGGGAACCTCTTATTTATAGCCAGTCAGTCAGAAGTATAGGTAACAACCTGGGGTACATAACAACGGCCTCTGAAAGGTGGGGGTGGGGGACAGTCTTGTAGGACAGAACCCTTAACCTATGGGATCCGATGCTAGCTCTCCATAAATAGTATCAGAACTGAGTTGATTGGGACACTCAGCCGGGGTTTGAGAATCATCTGTTGCTATGGGGGAACTGCCACCCCCACCTCCTTGTTGGAATTGGGTCTAAGAACGCGTCTAACCTACCACACAATCTCCCCCACTCCTGGCAACTGAGCAGACCTGGGGGCTGGGGGCACTTGACCCATGGGCAGAGACGCAAGGGGATCAGATTTCTACCTGGCGTATAGTCGGTGAGGCAGTCTGGCACAAGAGCACTGTTGTAACAAGGTCAGCAAATGATTAACTAAGCTGAGTAGAATTCTTCCCCGAGGGAGCTGAATTGGAGATGTGGGCAAGTGTCCACTAGTTGGAAGGAGAACCCAAGAAGGAAAGCGCATAAAGAAGCTGGAATCTGATAATAACTGAATCTTGGTAAGGGAGGAACACCAGAGAGAGGTCACCAAGATCCTGCTGCTGGATGGGAAACCAGGTTGCTAGAACTGTCTTGGAACCCTAGTGCACTGTGCTCCACCTACAATACTAGTCGGAGTCTGGGTACTCTCTTCTTTCACAGCCACAAAAGCCCAGCAAAGACTCAAAATTCAGGATGCTCCCATTTCTCTCTCCTGAATTTCCCTTGTTTTCTCCAGGCCCCTTGAGGAATTTTCTACATGGTATCCCTCAGCACAAAACAAGAGCATTTATCTATCCTTTTTCTTTTTTCAAGTTAATTTAATGTATTTATTATGAGAGAAAGAGCTGGGGGAGGAACAGAGACGGAGAGAGAGAATGAGAGAATCCCAAGCAGGCCCCATGCCGTTAACACAGAGCCAGACATGGGGCTGGGTCTCAGGAACCGTGAGATCATGACCTGAGCTGAAACCAAGAGTTGGATGCTTACCTGACTGAGCCACCCAGGTGCCCCTCAATGGTGTTCTTTATAATCAGAGTTTCTGACTTTATAACTTGAAATGTTCTACTTAATAAAAATTGTCAGGGAGCCTCTGTCCTCGAAATAAGGTAATTTTTGCACACTGAGATCTTTCTACACAGATTTTATTTTTATTTGAAAGAGAGAGAGAGAGAGAGAGAGAGAGAGAGAGAGAGAGAGAGAGAGAGCGCGCTAGCATGAGTGGTAGAGGGAGAGCAGCCTCCATGCCCAGGGCAGAGCCCAACACGGAGCTCAAACCCACAAATTGTGAGATCACGACCTAGCCGAAACGGAGTCAGATGCTTAACCGACTGAGCCACCCAGGTGCCCCCAATGCACGTATCTCTTCTACATCAAGCAACTATATCCATGGTCTTGGTTCCCTCCCCACTTCACATATGACCTTGCTGGCCACAAGGTTACATGTAATCTGTGTGGTGGAATGGAGGAAGCAGTGTGGAACAGAGGTGGCAAACACACAGCTTGCAGGCTGGTCCCAGCCCTTCTTTTACTTTGTTAGATTTATTTATTTATTTATTTACTTACTTACTTATTTATAGAAAACGAGTTGGGGAGGGGCAGAGAGAAGAGAGAGAGAATCCAAAGAAGGCTCTGCACCAGCAGTGTAGAGCCCAGTGCGGGGCTGGAACCCACCAACGGCGAGATCATGACCTGACCTGAAAGTCAGATGCAGGTGCCCCTGATCCCAACCTTTCTAAGCGCCCGGTTTGGCTCACAAATATTTGTAAGATAGAATTTCGAGTGAATGTGTAAAAAGAAGGAGATTTGAATGTGTAAAAAGAAGGAGATTCCCCATAAAAATCTAGATTTTTAGATGCTCTTCAAACTGTGAACACCCGTTGGCCAGAACTGAGTAATAGTCACCCCCCTACCTTAGTTAGTCATACCCTTAGCTCCAGCTCTCATTCATCCCTGGCCCGCCCTGTCACTTATGTGCCTATCCTACCTCTGTATTCATCGGACTTTGTGCTCACCGACAGCCAGAAGGAGGGAGCAAATGAATGAGGAGAACTACAAGTTGTTTCTTAAGCCAAGACAGGAAAGAGATTAAGGAAGGGGTGCATACAGGAGAGGCTGTCAGGGAGAGATGCTAAGGATGAGACCCCGGCAGTGTCATTGGGTGTGAGGGAGGGATCATTGATGGTTTTCATGAGCCCGAAAGGCAGATGGCACTAGGGTAAAGAAGCTGATGATGGTCACGTCAGAAATTGGAAATTCTAAGAACTGAGTCATGAAACACAGAAGAGAGGGCTGTTTTGGAAATGCATGATAGTGGCTGTTGATAATGTCTTCAGAATTTCAGAGACTCATGAAAGCCTCAAACAAAAGTGAAGCCTAAGATACGAGGGGCAAACGGATATTGTCCAAAAGAGAGGTGATATATATCTATGAGGAACATATATAAGGAAGTAAGGATGGTCCTGATTACTACGTGGGGAAGGTTAGCACCCAGGGCTGGAGAGAGGTCGTCCGTCCCCTACGAGATTTGTGAGCTCCTATGGCACTTTGTCAATCCGTGTTTTCATTTTTCTCTCAAAATGAAAGGAATCTGAAAAAGTTTTGATTCACAATTGAAAGCAATGCTGCCTCTAAAAAAAACATGTTGCCATCACAGGGTTTTTTTTTTTTTTCTTCCCCTGCATATTACCCTGTGGCCTGTTTTGTTTTTCTCAGTGCTTTTGAGAATATCTCCTATAAAATAAATACTGCAAATTTACATGGATGAATTTGACTTATCAAAAATGCTATATAATAGCTATTCAATACTATTTGGCATATCTGCATATATCACTGAGAATTGTGATTTCTGTTTGCAAACTCCACGTGCCTCAAACCCACAACTGCTCAGACTTCATTTCATTAAGACCTCGAGATAAACTCGCTTTGCGTTCCCCTTCCTTGCCTCCCTAGGAGTCCTACTAAATGCACCCACTTCTGTCTTCCTCAAGCTCCCAGACTAGAGATATCCGCTGTTGAATAAAATTTTAATGATTTATCAGGGCTAGCCCTTCTCACAAAGCCACGTCCGGCTCCTGACAGAGGCTAAGAAAATTCTTTCCGATTCACTCACTTGGAAGGCCATCTCTTCTGTGGCCTCAGGCTCTTTGCTTCCTGCTTTGTTGAAAGCTGTAAGTTATCAGGTAATTTTTGCCTCTCTAGCTTGAGCTCTACCTGAAGCAAAAGAATGCCTGAACTCCCTTCTGAGGTCAACACGGGAAGAAGACTTGGTTCTCTTCATTGGTGGCCACCATCTTGTTTCTACTCCCAACACTGATATTTCTCCGCCCACGTCTTGCTAGTCAGCTACTTCTCCCAGCATTGACTCCCTCCCCTACGGCGAACTCCCACAACACACAGCTGTGGAGTTTCTCTGTTTACAATTTGCTGTGGGGTTCATTATATTTACTTGATGGGGAAGGTTTCAATTACACCTCAGCTGGCTTGTTGTCTTTAATTTGTACTCCCACTACCTGCTCTCTTTACCTGTGCTTGTAAATATATGGAAGGAAGATATTAAAAATGTCTTCCTAGGTTGGCCCAATTGTTTAGTTCTTTTCAACTAACAACTACTTATCGAAGGGCAAATTAAAATCTGAGGTCAGTGAGAGATTTGTAGTGTTCACAGCATCAGTGTTTTTTGGAGCTGGAAAGATCTTGGGAGAGAGATTAATCCAAAATCTTTATATTCCAGATGAGGCTTGGGGAAGAGAGATGATTTACCTAGGATCATTTCATTAGCTAATGTCAGATCTCCTGATTTCCAAGACAAGACCCTTTCCAGCCCAGAATATTTATGTATACATGTGTGTGTGTGCATGCGTGTGCGTGTGCATGTGTGTGTGTGTGTGTGTGTGTGTGTGCATGAACGTAGGAGTGCATGCATCCTCAAGAATGGTTGCCATACCTGTCAGAATCATCTGGCATGTCTTTTAAAAACTACAGTAGCACAGGATGCTATCAGACCCCCTGAAACAGAATCTCTGGGGCCAGGAACCCCGGGTCAGGGGTGGAGAATGCTGTTTTGCCTCCTCCCCCTTTTCTCTCACATCAGGCACTGCATTTTCTAAGACTGGCCCCAGTTTTATGTGAAATGAATCCTAGGTCGGTTCACTACACCACATCGTCACAGCAGAAACCAGAAACCCGGAGGAGAGAGGTGTGTATAGGCCCTGTATCTTTTTTTAATGTTTTTTTATTTTGAGAGAAGAAGAGAGAGAGAGAGAGAGAGCACACAAGCAGGGGAAAGGCAGAGAGAGAGAGGCAGGGTCTACACTGTCACACAGAGCCTGATGTGGGGCTTGAACTCATGAACTATGAGAATCTGAGCTGAAATCAAGAGTCAGATGCTTAACCAACTGAGCTACCCAGGCATCCCCAAGGCCCCGTATCTTTAAGTAGAGCTCCACAAGCCTAACGACGGGCTTTGTTTATGTGTTTACATGGAGGCAGCCACCAGCTTGGGAGCAGTACCTGGAACCGTGGGCGTTCTCTGGGGAAGCTGCCACATGAGTCAGGCCTGCAGAGAATTGTAGAGTGGAGTCCTTGATGTGCTTGGTGATGATTCAGGGGCACAGCTGTCACCTCGCTGTGCTGGGCTGACCGAATAACCCACTCCTTCTGGACCAGAGTTGGCCTTTATGGGTGGTAGGGAGTTGTCTTGACTTGGACGACTGCATAACCACTTCCACCAGTAAAAGAGATGGAAATGATACTGTTCTCCCAGAATCAGCCATGGTGTATGTGTTGGGGGGTGTGGTCAAGCCATGGAATTGTGGGGTCAAATGGTCCAGGATGACCAACTCCCAGTGACTAAATTACACTTGCTACTAAGGCATTAGCTCTAAGAAGACTACAAATTAGCTGGATGTACCCTTGGGCAGTTATTCACCAGCCTGATACAAAGGTGGGGAGCTAAATCCCTTCCTATATTTAGGCATTGGAAAGACCCCCTGTGGTGGAGGACTTGGGGCGGTCCTGCGTGGAAGCAATGAGAATAACCCAGTGACTGTGGGGCTGCCTCCCAGTCCCACTATGGATACATACATCTGCATTTTGTTCAGGTGCTCTTTGTTCTTGACCCTCTGGAGGTGAAATATTGGCCTCTCTTGTCCTGAAGATGCCCAGGGTGGTGCCAAGTTCATAAATATTCACCTTCTTCTCACCCAAAGCCTTGCAGTCTTGCAGGAAAACCAGAGGCTGAGGAGTAATAGGAGGCATACTGTGTCACTCAGATTTTTCTGGCATCACTTTGTCTCAGAATTGGAGAGTATGTCTCCTACTTCATGTTCAGCAATCATTTAGAAACCAGGAGTCACAGAGCAAAGGGTGGATTTCATGTCGAGCAAAAAGATCTCGTGGAAGTCAATGAACAGATGCAGCTAGATCAATCGTGCCCGTCCACAGAGACAAAGGATTACAAGTCCCAAGATCTATGTGTCTTTATTTGGTTTTGCCTTGAATTCTTCAGGCATTCTTGTTGGACAGCCAGTCTTGGGAGAGGAGCTTCTTGACTAAGAAGCCTGCCCATGTTGAAGGGGCATAGTGGGGAGAAGTGGGCACTGAGGTTGAACTATAGCAATAGTTTAGTAATATGACCCTCTGACAATGCTCCTTGTCAGCTTCTCTACTGCCTAAGCACAGGTTGGAGCAGCGGATGAGGGCATCTTGAGTTACAAGAAGAGGAGCCACCATGATAGCTGGGTCATGTGAAGAGAGAAGCCCACCGAACTGCAAGAAACAAGGGGAAATGAAGAAGTTCTCTCATAAGAACCCACAGGATGGTTAGTCTATGCAGAGGTTAGGGCTGGAGGCAAGATAGCTCTTGGGGCCTTAGCACTTGGGGATGGTGGGTCTTCATGCCCTTCCACTAAAGCAGTGTGGCCAGCTCTTAGGTTTCTGTTGCTCTGTCTCTGTATACTTTAGCTTTCCTCCCAGCACCCTTGACTCAATAAGACCCTTCTATGTTGTATCTTCTGTTTAATCATAGTTTTTACTTCCTCACAATTTCGGCTTGTTCTTAACATCAGCTGGCTCAAGGCTCCTCGTATCCTTACTTGGTGTGACTCAGCCCCCATGGCAAACAGCCTGTGTCTCTGTGTGCCTCCCAATTCAAAGTCCTGTGAGTGAATATCTGATTGTCCCAGTGGATCCCTGTGTGAACTCAGCTCTTTACAATAGGTCATGTAATAAGCCTGGATAGGCAGCCTTGAGACAAGTAGCTACTTCCAGTCCAGTCACATGAGGACGGGGTAATGGGGACATATATAGGGCTGCCATTTCAGCGGGGTTGGAGAGGACAGTATCTCTTAGAAAAGGCTGTGGATGTGATCTAACCATGTTTTACTACAAGCAGATAAAGGTCTCCCAAATAAAGGGAAAAGCAACAGTTCCAATCTCCGGCAAATTCCATAAACTCAAGTATTGTTACTAGGCCCTTAAAATATGGAGAGAAGTTTGAAGTGGCCTTGATAAACTATACACAGGCTAAAGTATAATGTTGATGGAACCAAACACTAAATTTAGGGATACATTGAATTGCACACAGATGCAAAAATGGCAGGCAAGGGGAGAGATGGGGAGAAGAGAGGCTTGGAAATCCAAGCAAGCATGAGATACAAAGATCTGGAGGTCCCGGTGGAACACAAGCATCACTGAATATGTCAATAATGTTGAGTTAGAATATGAAATATAGGAGCCAATAGAATCTCTTGTATTCTTCTCAGCATTGGCTGACTCCTTATTACATTTAGTTTTGTTTTCATGTTTTTTTGATAAAAGAAGAAAGGAAAAGAAAAAGATACTAGAGAAGATTGGGGGATGCAAGGGAAAAGGAAAGAATTTACGAGGAACGTGAAATGATAGTTGGATTCTTTTCATCTGGGAATTAAAAAAAAAATAAAAAAGCAGGCTAAGGATTGACTTTTTAAATTAAGCATCAAAATCCAAGGCAGCAGATGGGTGGACTATCCTTTTATTCCAATGCCACAATTAAAATCAGAGAGAAAAATGGGGAGGCAAAAACTATTGGCAAGTTGATTGCCAAGCAACCGATTGAATTGCAAAGGGCCAAGCCAATTCATTTTTCTTAACAACAAAATAATTGGGCTGTGTCTGAACTCTGTGAAATTATCTCCTTTTTAAAAACACCAAATGAGTTTGATTATTCAGTAATCAATTCGCTCCTCAGCACTAGCATGTTGTATCAGCCAAAATAGCTGATGTGACTCCAAAAATGTCAATTCAGGGGCACCATGTAAACATACCCCCAACTTTCATGTGAGAATGAGCTCCAGAACCGGAACTTCAGTCACTGCTTTGCCCAAAGAGACAGCTGACACGAACGCCACTTGGCTTCCTCTCGGAGGGTGTAGCGCAAGGAGGTGAAAGGCAGTTTGCCTTGACCTCCCTCCCTGGACTGTAGGAGACTCATCTATTTGTCAAGAACATGCTGTAAAGCAATTCTGACACAGACTACTCAGAGGTAGCCCAGACTTCACAGGTCAAGGGCATGTGTCCTCCAAAGACTCCATTTTGTTCACCAGCCACAGCCACCCCTACTTGTGAACAAATGGCTACAAACTTGGGGCTGTCCACAACCCCCGTAGATCTGATGGTTCATTAGAATGACTCAAAGACCTCAGGAAGGCACTTGTAGTATTATTATAAAGGCTGCAAATCAGGACCAGCCGAGAGAAAAGACCCACCGGGCAAGGTCTGGAAGGACCTCAAATACAGAGCAGCCACGTCCTTTCCTCCTAGATTCAGGGTGCATCGCCCTCCCGGCACACTGATGTGCGCTCCAGCTGGAAGCGCACCTGAGCCTCTGCGTCCAGAGTTTTCCTTGGGGGGTTACTATGTAGTTACGATTGAGTCACTGGCCACTTGTTTGAATTCAATCGGCAGCCTCCCTCCCCTCCTTGGAGGCCAGCGTGTTGATATCTCAGGGCTCAAAGCTCCAACCTCTAGTCACGTGATTGATCTTTTGGGCATGGCCGGCCTCCTTTCTGAACTGACCTAGTGGACCCCCGAGTCACCCCATTAACCTAAACCCAGATGTGATCCCAGGGGCCGCTATCTTCTGATGAGCCTGGAAACTCCCAAGCTTCTGAAGCTGCTACCATTTCCCATGGGGAGAAAAATAAAACTTAGATGCCTCTTCTGCCTCCTAACCTGCCTCCCAGGGGCTTGCCCCTCCAGCCCGACCCTCCCCTCTCCTATCAGGCTTCCCCACAGCTCGTAACTGCAGGCACCCGGAGCTCGGAGTTGGGGACGTGGCTCCTTCCTCCCATTCTCATCACTTGTTGATTCAGACTGTTAGTGAGATATTTATTCCAAAGCCCCAGCCGACAACCCTAAAAAGAAAAAGTTGCTCACTGGGGCATTTCCCAAGGCGTGTGTTGGGCTGCTTGGCCTGCGTGTACCTTTCTCCTCCTCCGCCTCCTCCTCCAGTCGCCCAAGAACAGTGGCCTACACGCGTCTGTAGGAAGCTACCTTCTGTGTTCTTACCTAGAGAGAAAAACCAGGCTCTGGGGAGGGAGGCAGACAATGGGCCAGCAGGCACAGCACGCGTGATGGTGGGCCCCACAGAGCCGGGAGGAGGGAGGCGGGGAGAGCCGGCAGGAAGGACGTGAAACATGGGCCTTCCTGCAGACGGCTGGCGAGGCCGGGCCGGCTGCCGGCGGTAGGCCAGAATATGCCAGAACGTGGCCTCCCAGGGAGACGGGTCCGCCGAGGCGGTCAGAGTCAATTGTTTGAAAACGGCTTTCTGAAGGAAGGATGGCAGCAAGAGTAACGGTGCTGGTCCCTGCCCTCTGCGTCCCCAGACACAGGGACCAGGAAGAGCACAGAGCCAGAACAAGCCTGCTCCGTGGGCGGCCTGCACTCACAGGGGCAGGTGGCCACACAGGACACATGCACCGCTCATTGTGTTCTCCTAGGTTGATCCGGTCGTCATGGAGACGGAGGGAGACTTGGGAGGTTGTACCAAGGGCACAAACCGGGAGGTTGTGCCCTTAGCTTCCAGATACGTAGCCGAGTGTGGCGCTTTAGTCCCGGGTAGACTTAGGTTCGAAACCCAGCCCCGCCGGTGGTTCGCTGCCTGGTGTGGGGCACGTGACCTGGCCTACACTGAGCCTTGGTTACCGTGTGTACAAGAGAGATATTAGTACCTTCCTCTTTAATGTTGTCGAAGCTCCTATGTTACCGTCACGTTTAGACTGTTTCCCTTTGTCCTCTGTCTTCAGGTCTCTGGTGCCACTGTCCTTCTGTACACAGGGCTTGTAGATTTGGCTCCTGCTCTGTTTCCTGCTGGGCCGTGACAGTTCAGTATCCCCTGTGGTCCCCAGAGTCTGCCCCTGAGAGCGAGCAGTGCTGAAAGAGAATTTACCGTTTCCCCTTCACTCGCCCCGTAGACTTTGCTGGAAGAAACTGGAGACTGGCATTCTGTGTTGTGATTCAGGGACACCGGAAAGGCCTTTCCTCTACTCACGCCCCCCCCGCTAATAATCGGAAACCAAAACGAAATCTCTCCTCTGTGTTGCCTGCTGACATGTCACCATTGGCATTTTGTTCTTTTGATTTAAGGCTTTTCAGTAAAGTGCAAATTTTCTTAGAAGTCATATTTAAAGGCTGACATTTGTCTATCCCCGTGAATGAATGAGTCATTCACTCAAGGGTCCTCCTGTTAGGGAGGGCCTGAGGCCACCGTCCACGGAAGAAAAGCAGTCCAGCCTCTTACTGACACCTACTTCACAATTTTGCTCTGAGCCCTTTTCAGCAGAGAATGCAGGACCAATCTCTCGCCAAACCCACAAAACTCTGATTTTCAGCCTTGGAGTTTCTTCCTGCTTTGCCCAGCCCCCACTCCACTTACGGCCACCTCCACCTGCCACTATTGCCAGAAGAAAAGGGTTAGCGTTTGTTGGGGGCCTACCGTGTGGCTGGTAGGGAGGGCGATGTGTATTATCTCATTTAAACCCTCATTGCAATCCTGCACCAGGGACCTCTCATCTCCCTTAATGAAGAGAAGAAACAAGTAACATAAGAGCCAGTAAATTGCCCAAAGACATCAAACCCGTGGATGGTCTAGCTGGGATTTGGACCAGGCTGGTCTTGCTCTAAAGACTTTACATAAGGCAGGGTTAACTGTTTCTACTTTCTTCTTAAAATTTTTTAAAATGTTTTTTTTTAATTTATTTTTGAGACAGAGAGTGAGCGGGGGAGAGGCAGAGAGAGAGAGGGAGACACAGAATCCAAAGCAGGCTCCAGGCTCTGAGCTGTCAGCACAGAGCCCAACACGGGGCTCAAACTCACAAACTGCGAGATCATGACCTGAGCCGAAGTCATATGCTTAACCGACGGAGCCACCCAAGCCCCCCTCTACTTTCTTCTTGATCCTGTTGCTCTGCTTTGACTTCTAGTTTGTTAATCTTAATACGTAAAAAAAAACAAACAAAAAAAAAAAACAAAAAAAACACCTTCTAGGAAGAGGATAATACATCTCAAACAAAAAAACAACCCATGACAAAACGCTAGTATTTTAAAGACATTTTATTATGAAACAAACATCCATAAAAGGTAAAGAATAATATGACAAACTCCCTCTAATCATAGACTGTTCCTGCAGGTGAACAGGGAAGATCAGGGGAATAGCCAGGCAATATGAAAAGCACAGGGAGAGGCTTTGACAGGAGCCAGCAAAGCTTGCATCCCCTTCAGGGGCACCTGGGTGGCTCAGTCGGTTAAGCGTCTGACTTCGGCTCAGGTCATGCTCTCACGGTTTGTGGGTTTGAGTCCCACGTCGGGATCTGTGCTGACAGCTCAGGGCCTGGAACCTACTTCGGATTCTGTGTCTCCCTCTCTCTCTGCCCTCCCCTGCTCATGCTCTCTCTCTCTCTCTCTATATCAAAAATAAGTCAACATGAAAAAAATTAAAAAGAAAAAAACTTGTATCCCCTCCAGAGTCTTTCTGCAATTCCTTTTCTGCTACTCCCCACCGGAGGACAGGCCCCAGCTAGGTCCTTCACAGGTAACCACAATCACCAGTCCTTACTGGCAGCTTACCGTGAGGCCCAGTGCTTTGTGCCTCACAGATCATAATGCATGTCATTCTTCTGGCCACCCCGGGGGGAGGGCAGAGTTACCACTGCCCCAGTTGGCAGAGCTGGGTGCTAAGTGCAGAGATGTGCGTTTCTCATCTGACGCCTCAGGCTGCTGGTTAGTGGTGGAGCTGGGACAAGGACCCAGGTGACCAACTCCAAAGGCCTCCTCCGGTCCTGAACTTGACTTCCTCAGTTCTTCCCCCCACTAAATTTATGAGGCACGGCATAATCTGAAAACACTATGTTCCCCATCCTTTGATCACAGGACTATGCTAATCTCTTCTTGTTTCCTTCTACCAAATGCAAACCATTTAGAATTATTATTTGGTAATTCTGCGACATTTGTCCTGAAAGAGCAGGGGGCCCGGGACTTTGAGATTTCAGGCCAAACGTTGTTCACCCTTCTCCCAACTACCTCTTTCCACTAAGCTTCCCTAGACAATCTGTGGAAACAGGGCATCCACGGCCCCGGTCTACCCTCCACCTTACCACACCCCAGTTTTCAAACAGAACTGAGACTCTCCTTATTTGTGAAGTTGCCAAATCAATTCTACGTCATTAACTGAGAGCAAGCAAGCCAACAAGGGACCAGATCAGAGGTGCCAGGATAAAAACAGGGATTCACAGACAATTTTAGCAGCATGGGAGAGGTGCTAGAATGGGCACGGCTGGCCGCAGATGAAGGCATCAGGAGACACCCCAGGACCTCAGCTCTGCTGAGTCCCTTTCGAACAAAATCACACCCCGGAGCCATGTGATCCTAGCTCACCTTCCATGTAGTGCTGGAGACAAAACCCGGCCCCAGGAAGCTAGGGTGCCGGCCTGGTCTGCCCCAAGACAGCAGCGGAGGAAGGGCCCCGAGATGCCTCACACCCATGAAGGGGGGAGAGCCAACTTGAGGCGGACGTCTTCAAAGAGGCATGGGGGCATGTTTATAGGGTGGGACACCCCCCTGTGCCAGACTCTGTACTAAGGCCTTAGACCCATTATCTCCTGGCCGCTCAGCACAGTGGCCCTTCCTCTGCCGCTTGTGAGTGGTGAGTCGGGTCCTACAACATAGTGCTCGAGAGGGTGGCCTCGGGACCGCAGGGCCTGCCCTTCCATCTGAGCCATCTCCAGCCACGTGGCCTCAGGCAGGTCACAGAAGTTGTCTGGGCCTCAGTTTCCTCCTCTGTGTCTTGGGAACAAAAATAGTTCACGTTTCATAGGGTCGTTGTGAGGCTTACCAGTTAGCACGCATAAAGCTCTCAGAACGGTACGCGGAACCTGGAAAGCTCTACACACGTGGTCAGATACCGGAGAGAAAAGCCATGCCGGCCGGCAGCGGCTGCCAGAGTCCAAATCCTGGCACCGTGACTTGTGTGACCTTGGGCTAGACGCTCAAATCCTCTCAGACTCAGGTCCTCGTTTGTATGAAGAGGATAATGGTGACCATATCAGGGGGTTGTTGAGAGGTTTAAATGAGTTATATTACAAAGCCCTGAAAACAAACAGCACAGGCACCCAGTGAGCGCTCAGAAAAATTATTATTCTACTCTACCACAGCTTAACATTGTGCGAGGCCGTTACCTGGAGCAGAGGTAATGGAGTGACCGTGGTACCTATGATTTTCTTCCGTAATGAAATAATACAAAATTTTGACCAGAAAATGACCACTTCGCACACTAATCAGAATTTCCAAATGAGTATTTTCAACAGCTATGGTCTCAGTCATCAGCTCCTTATCCATGACCTCTCCCCTTTCCTCCTATCTGAGTCCCACGCCCCCCCTGATCCTCTGTGCTGGCGACCCACCCATGTGACAGTCCTTTGTTACCGACTCACGGGTTTCTGCCACCTGCCTGAGTCTGTACATTAGCCATCATTGCTCCACAAAGTTATATGGCTCATGAAACAGAGTGGCATACTGAATGGAAAATTAAGCCACAAATAAGCTGGTTTCATCACACTCTTGCAAAGGTGCATGGAACAAAATTTTTCCATGCGACTTGACTCCAGATTCAAAATTGCAGTAGGGCTTTAGTAAAGGCAGCTACTATTTATATCTCACATTGTTCTGGGAGTTTTCCGACTATCTCAGAGTCATAGGCGTTCTGTAAATGTGTCGTCTGTTAGCTCCTCCCCTTTCAGTGCTATTAAAAGTAGGCAAGGAACGTGAGATTTGGGGATTTGCTTAACCAGTGGCCACGCAGCACGGCCCAGGTGATTTTGGAGAACTGGAGAAGGTAGAGGAGGAGGGGTTTGAAGGTTCCGCTTTGATCCTCTATGCAGCACGGGATCGTGCAGATGGGCTGGGCCAGGGCTACAGAGCTGCAGAGAAGTCGATCGGTCAGATGTCGCTGAGAAGGGATCAGGTGGATCGGGGACAGTCTGGATCTAGGGTAAATGAGAAATTGAAAGAAATCCCCTCTTTGAGTCTGGAATGAGAGGGAGACAAGTGTCATGAAAAGGTTGGGAAAAATCAGGGATTTAAAGAGAAGAGAAACCACCAGTCTTTATCTATTCAGCACCATGGGAGAAATGTATGAAAGATGTTTCTGCTCTCAAAGGGCTTACACTTTCCCTGGGGGAAAGAAGACACAAATATACAAAAACAAGAATGATAAGACAACTGATTCAGAGACCAGTCTGGGCCATGAAGAAGGATGTTGCATGACAGGAGAGCATTAATACTGGTGTGTGATTACTTTCCAAATGGTTTCTGTAGGCAATAACCATTGGAAGGTCGTGTCAGGCTAGGGGCGGGGACAGAGGAGGCTGTAGACAAGAAATGCCAACGGAGCTGCTTTGGAAGCATTGGCAGGAATTGCAAAGGTGGAGAGGGAAGGCCTGCAGGCGGGAGCCAGAACATGGAGGCCCAAAGGCCAGAGGCAGGGCGACTGTTGCCAAGGGGAGTCCTAAGGGGCGAGTGGCTGGACGTAAAGCTATGGAGGGAGAGCAACACGAAGGGCCTGCATGAAGGCTAGGGAATGTACTATAGTGTCAAATGAGGCACGTTATGTAAAGTATGCAAATACATTGAGCCTCTTCACTGGCCATGGGGCTTTTATCCTTGGCTTTTGACTTGGTCTTCCAACAGTTACCTGCAGGACAGAGGTTTAGGCCAGTTAGGGAAGGTGTAGTCATGGTGCAGGATCGTGAATGGTTCAGGACGGCAGTGCCCTTGGCCGCAGAGAAGAATCCTTCCAATCACAGATCTCTGAAATGGATTAGTCATCATCTCCCTGCCACTTGAATATGTCACTTTATTTTTACCACTTACACCTTCAAAGGTACCGAGCAATTTGTACATGTCGAGCACCGTGGTAGGCACTGGAGACACATGATTAAGAGATACTTACAGGAAAATGTCTCAGTGCAGGGATTGCTGCTTGCACGAAGGGGGTGTGGGAGGAAGCACGTAGCCTGGAACCTCAGGCTCCTCAGGCACCAGCCCCAGGGTTCAGGGAAGGTTATTTGGAGCTGCTCTGGTCTAAGCCAAGTCTTTGCAGGTAAGCAGAAGATGGCAGGCAAGAGCAAAGAAGGGAAGGAGAGGGCATTCCAGGCAGAAGGGAGAACATAAGCAAAGCCACAAAATGGGTGACAAAATTAAGAGTGAGTTCTAGAGTCCAAGTACCTGGGTTGAAATTCTATCTCTGTCCCCTGCAAGCTTTGCCAAGTTTCGGCAAGTTACGTATCCTCTCTCTGACTCAGTTTTTTTGTGTATAAGTGAGAAAAAGGATAGCATCTATCAGATAGGGTTATTGTGAGGAATACACGATACACCACATATGAAGAGATCAGCATGGTGTCCAGGGCATGGTAAACAC
This sequence comes from Panthera onca, assembly GCF_046562875.1. NCBI lineage: Eukaryota > Metazoa > Chordata > Mammalia > Carnivora > Felidae > Panthera > Panthera onca. Next base: position 222,415,157 of record NC_138339.1, read on the forward strand.
TCACTGAATAATAACAACAATGATCGTGACGATGGCGACCACCAGTGGTTCAATGTTATTGGAAATGCAATGGAACATAAGACGTGGTAGGCAATGAGGCCAGAGACATAGGTGTTGATAAAAAAAAAATCTTACTATTGCTTTTTATTCTACAGGTCAATGGGACTTTTTAGAGGGTTTTCAGCTTGGAATAACACGAGCAGGTTTGCAATTTAGATGGATTCTTCAGGGCTCTCTGTCATCAACTGATTTGAGGAGGACAAGACCAGGGGCAGGAAGATCTGTCAGTGATATTACAGTAGTTCAGGTGAGAGATGAGAAGCACTTACCTAATCCAGGGGCATCACAGTAGGGATTCAAAGGAAGAGGCATATTTGAGAACTTGAGGTGGCGCACATGATGGGAGTTGGTAAAAAAAGAAGAAAGAGCTGAGGATGTTCTCAGTTCTTCCAACCGGGAGACTGGATGAAGAGTGATTCATCCACTGAGAGGGGGACCATAAAAAAGAAGCTTGTGTAGGAACAACAAAGATAAGATCATTCAGAAGAGCTGAGTGGGAGGAATCTGCAGATAACCTTGGAGAGGTCCAGTAGACTGTTGTTTACTTAACAGGGAAGCTTATGGGAAGGCCCCAGCTAGAAATACAGATTTGCATGTAGCCAGCCAATATAATAGTGGTTATAGAACCATGAGAGCAGATGAGATTGCCCAGGAAAACAATGCAGGATGAGAAAAGAAGAGGGTCAAGGACAAAATCCGGGGAAATACCACTATTTAAGGAGCATGATTGGAAGAGCAGCCTATAAAGCCAAGAAAGAACTGATCAGAGTGGTTGCCAGAGAAACAAGAGGCAGTGTGATGGACATTAGGAGAGCAGAGAGCATGAGAAAGAAGGGAGAGATGGATTCTCTTGAGCGCCACACGGAAGCCCACCAAAGCAGGACAGAGAAGCGCTGACCGATGGGTAAATAGGAGGGAAAGAAGGGGAGAAAGGGGTGTGAGATGAGGAAGAAGAGACAGAACGTTGCCTCTTTGAGATATTTTGTTGAGAAAAGAGGAAAGAGAAGTAGCCAGAAGAAGGAAGGGAAAACAGAGTTAGAGGATGCTTCATTTTTTCCCCTTCTGGTGGGAGATATTGAAGAAAGTTTGCATCTCATAGAAAAGAATTTATAGAGAAGAAGTTGTAAAGGCAAGAGAAAAACAAGATATTTGATGGATCACAGTCCAAAAGGAGATGGGTGGACGTGATACCAAGAGCTCAAGAGGAATGAAGTTGGTCTAGAATGGAATAGGAACGAAACAGACAAACGAAAACACCATTTTGTCCATCTTTTGTGAGACTCTAGGCAAGGTGAGGGGATGAAGTTGTGTGTGTGTGTGTGTGTGTGTAGCAAGCTTCAACTTTGCACATAACAGTCTCAGGTTTTTAAAAGATGGAGAAGTGGAGGCCATATACTGGAAGTGAGGGGAACAGGGGGTGATAAGGATGATGAAACCTTGCTGGAGGGTTGCAAAGAAGTGGGATTTCCACTAAAAGGATGCTGAGCAAGGAGAAGAAAAAGACGGACCCTCTGTCCTGAAGCTCAGTCGAGGGAGACCACGATTCTGTAGCAGTACCCATCTGAACTGCTGGGTGCTGTTTCTCTTCCCTCTTTTAATGAGCTGAGTCTAGGAGGAGAAATGCAGTATTGACTCAAGGCTGGAGTTTTGCCACTTAGATACGGTGAAAGTCCAGGGATGCAAGGCTACTGGGGGTCCTGGTGACAGAGTAGTTGCAAGCCACAAGCTTAAAACAGGCTCAGGAAGCTAACAGTAGTTCTTCTGTCTTCTTGTTATTCCCGTTGAAGCTCAAGGGAAAGAAGTGACCTCAGGAGCAATTATGCATATCTTATAATCATTATTCTTTGATAGATTAGATCCCGTTTTCATTTTTGTTCCAATTCACAATCATGAAAAACAATATATTTAACTTCAGATGTCTCCTTGTCCTTGTCCTGGTGTTACGCTTCAGCTTCAGGTTTTGGAAACTCCAGAACCATTGAATGATCTCCCAGGGAGATCAGAGTTTCCTCAGCCACCTGGGGGATATCATGGTCTTTATGCACTTTTCGCAAGGGAGGGGGCATCTACCCAGACCTGCTTGAGGGGAGGTCATCCAGCTCTAGATAGATGTGACAAAAGAAAGACCAGGGAGTCACCTAAACAAACATTTGGAACATGTGGTAGAACAGGAACCCAGCTATCCCTCCTCCCGCCCCTCCCAAATAAGAATACGGCACGAGAGGTAAAGAGAGTAAAAAAACAAATAGGCTGGGCTGTGGTCTAATAGAAGTCAATTGGTTGGATGGGAAAATTAAGGACATAGCAAACGAGGTTGTGGCACTACCTTAATTTAATCAGAGCCACCTTTCTTTTGGTTCTTGGGGGCGGTGGCAGTGCAAGAGCAATAGTGATTTCCTCTCCCTGGTTCCAGAACACTCCCTCAGCAGAGTGGCTCGAGAAAGAGCTGACACCACTGTGGATGTGTCACGGCCGGCTCCTTGGGAGGCCAAGATGCTCGGAACACGTGCATTCTGACATGTCTGGCAGATATTTGGAAAGGCCCTTCATACTCATCAGCTCTAAGATAAAAAGTTTCCTGACACGGTCTCTTCCATTCATTAGCCACGGAGAGCATGCAGATGGCTTGGGTGTCATTCTGACTTTGGACAGTAGAGAATTGAATTAAAGACCATAGAAATACACTGTTAAAAGTAGGAATGACAATTGGTACAGCACATAATGGTTTACAATGGAATCACTCTTTTTAAAAAAAAATTTTTTTTTAACGTTTATTTATTTTTGAGACAGAGAGAGACAGAGCATGAACAGGGGAGGGGCAGAGAGAGAGGGAGACACAGAACCTGAAACAGGCTCCAGGCTCTGAGCTGTCAGCACAGAGCCTGACGTGGGGCTCAAACTCACGGACTGTGAGATCATGACCCGATCTGAAGTCGGACGCTCAACCTACTGAGCCACCCAGGCGCCCTACAGTGGAATCATTCTTGTTACCATATCTGAGCCTCTCAAAGACTCTTAGTAGTAGGTTGTTATTCTGAATAAGAACAACCCCTTACATTTCTTAGCTTGAAAATATACTTTTTTATTATATTAATTTAATTGTATTTCATTTCTTTCCTTGTATTTCTAAGTCACTTTTATCTCACTCCCTTCCCTCCTAAAACTTCCATAGATTTCTAGAATTAAAAGCTCTCATTGATGTTTAGACAAGTTGTTCTTCCAATGCTATCTCCTCACTTCACCTCCTTGGAAATATATTTCTTTGTTCTCCTTCCGCCTCCGATCCTGTCCTTGCCTTCCTCTTCTCCTGACTCTTCTGCTCTTCACAAGGCTCTGTCCTAAAATTTAACCGCTTTTTAAAGGCTTCGCGTAAACACCGTCTCCTTAAAAAAATCATTCTTGCCAGGGCACCTGAATGGCTCAGTCGGTTGAGCGTCCGACTTCAGCTCAGATCATGATCTCACGGTTCATGAGTCTGAGCCTCGCGTTGGGCTCTGTGCTGACAGCTCAGAGCCTGGAGCCTGCTTCGGATTCTGTGTCTCCCTCTCTCTCTCTGCCCCTCCCCCAATCGTGCGCGCTCGCTCTCTCTCTCTCTCTCTCTCTCTCTCTCTCTCTCAAATATAAACATTTAAAAAAATTAAAAATAATCATTCTTGCTAATACATTCGGATGTGATCTCTTCCTTTCCAAGGTTCCCAATATATGTGATAACTTTGTTTCAACAACTATGTCATAATGGTGTCAGACATTTACTGAAGTAACATATTAGATTTTAACTTCTTGAAAGCCCTGGCTTTCTTCTTTTTAATTCAAACCCCAGATCAAACATGACTTCCAGTGTGAATTCTTTTCCACACACTTAATTCCCTTCTCTGCCTACCATGTACTTTTTACATGCTCCGCACAGATGCGCTTATCACATTATGTTGAGATGGTTGGTTTTGATATTTATCTTCTTTTTTAAGCTGTAAGCAACTTGAAGGAGCATAGCATAGTGGTTAAGCTGCCAGACTGTCTGGGTTTAAATTCTAGCACTGCTAGCAATGTGACTTTAGGCAAATGACTTAACTTCTCTGTGCCTTAGTTTTCCGATCTCTAAAAATGAAAAAAATAATAGTAGCTACCTCATAGAGTTGCTGCAAGGATTAAATGAGTTTTAACATGTAAAATGCTTATCAGGCAGTGAGCAATTATAATTACTGTACTTCATTGTCCTTTGTATTTTTATTGACAAGAACAATGATTACAGTACACAGGCACACAGCAGGTGTTTGCTGAATGAATGAATAAATAAGAAAAGGTGTATATGATGTTTCTTCCTAATAGATCCCAAAGTCAAAGATAGAATGTCTTTTCACCCAGAGGTTTCCCACAGCAATTAATATGGGGTTTATAATAGGTGACCAATAAATGTCCGTGGAGCATGCTTTGTAACTATTAATCCAGGGACTGCCAGATTGAGAGCAATAAAAATAATAAATTATACAATGAATTAGGCTCCCATCAAATAAACGGTCACACAGGATCTTACATTAAGGTTGTGAGAACATTTCCCTTTCCGGTCAGGAAGATTACTTAACTTGCATGGATGGTGTTAGCCAGACTCTGGCTCACTAACGATGTGGGGGATGCCCACAACGTAGATCTCAACCCGGATCACGGAGGGTCCGGGACCACACGAGGGGAGAATTTTGACACTGAGGTTCTGTGGCCCCCAAAGGGTGGATGTGGGCCCCAGCCCTGCCACGAGGGAAGGTGCACAGAACCCTGCAGAAGCTCTCCACAAAATCTGGTCAATCTGACTCTGCATCCCAGAGGAAGGCTCCCACCGCCCTGGGGCTTTGGCTACGAGGAGTGAATCAACTGGGGATTTTGAAAAAGTGGACTAAAAGAGAAAAAACAACCCTTCGGGGCAGATTAATCAGGCAGGCATGGGGCTATTTCACAGTCCGGCAGACAAGCACTCTCATGTCAGCCACCCCACAGAAAAAGGCAGGGGACCTGTTTGTTCGACTAGAAACGCTTACCCTGGCTTCTTCTCCCTCCCTCCCCACCTTTGTCACTCAACTTTCCTACTTCTGTGTTGGAGAGGTTTCTTTCCCCCTCCCTTCGGCTTTTGAAAGTAACATCGGTGGAGCAGCTAATGAGGCGGTGGAAAGCAAGCTGGTCCGTTCTGGGTTGCTAATGACTCCATTCCCGGGAGCCTAATCAAAGATTTGTACATTTAATTGCTGTCAAGTCAGCTCCAACCACCTGCCATTTCTGCAGCACCTGAGCTCCTAGCTCGGTAGCCCCTGATTCTAAATGAATCCATCACCATTTCTAAAGGCCAGAAAGTCAGGCTGCTGGGCAACCCTGAACGGGGTATATCCTGGAGGGCAGAGACCAGCCGGCCTCGCGGAGCGTGCCTGATCTAACCGGGTCGGCATTGGAGGGACACCTGTGCCTCTCTGGGACCAGACTTCTGTTTCTAGGGGGAAGGAAGGGTGGGTGTGGTGAGGACAGGGTGTGGGAACAAAGAGGAGGAAGAAGGTGACATCTGATCACACTCTTTCTGAATCTGTTAATGCTTTTATCCTGAAGGATGACTTAACTTCCATCCCGGTGCATGGTTGGCCCATGGATCAATATTTGCTAGGCAGCCTTTCCACGTGAAATGGTAATTGTTTTATTGTCTTTCCCAAATTCAGGTCGTAGTTGTCCCCCTGGGCTTTTTTTTTTTTTTTCTTTTTTTTTGGCGATTTCAGGAATGAGAAAACAGTTAATCTGGACCTGTGTTCAACCTAATGGTAAAACAGGCTACCTCATGGGGATTTAAATGAGTTGGGAAAGAAAATTATGTTTAGCGTCTCCTTTTCTAATTGCAGTAAAAATTCTTTAAACACACATCCTATACTCGCACGTTATTCTTTTCTCCTGTGATGGGTATATCGAGTACATGCATCGTAGCTGACCTTTATGAGATCAGTCTCCAGAGCGATGGTTCTCAAACTTGAGATCGCGTCGGAATCGCCTGAAGGACTTCTTAAAACCCTCCTTGGCCGGGCCCTCCCGCAGTTCTGATTGAGTCTGCTGTGGGTGAGGTCTGAGGCTTTGCATGCCTAACAAGTTCCCAGGTGATCCTCACCCCCCCCCCCCCGGACTGAGGGAACTTTCTTAAAGCCTCTTGGAAATGGCAATCTCCTTGTCTACAGGGCAATGAGATTGCCATTTACTGAACACTTGATTAGCTGCGTCTGGCTGCTGGTAACTGAGTTGACCATGGCAAAGAGGCACTGACCCTGACACCTCAAGCGGGAAAAGAAGGGAATTCTCCTTTTTCACCTTCCCATCACACGCTCACATGTGATGTGTAAAGGAAGAAGATACAAAGCACCGAACAGCGGTTGGGCAGATACGGTGCTTTGCCCTATAGATAAATAGCCCCTCCCGTCCCCCGAAATCCTTTAGTTGGAATATGGCTACTTGTATTTGGGAATTCATTTTCCCTTAGGGTGACCAGCCCTCTCGGTCTGTTCAGCCCTGAGCTTTCCCAGTGCTAAAACTTAGGGTTATGGGCAAATGGGGGCCCTGATCACCTTCCCTCCCTTTTGGTTAAGCAGAATCTACATCAAGAAGGGCATATTGTTAATTCAGATCTACAAAAACACAAAACAAAAAACCCCGCAAAAAGCCAAGGTAACTATTGTCAGACTATGAGTATTTTTGCCAGACCCTGCCAAGAAAAAGGAGGGAAGTAAGGTATTTAGATTGATAAATATTCACTCACGGTCCCCAACTTGCCATTGGCAAATACTTGCCCTAGGCAACATTGGGACTGGGCCCATTTTTCATTATCGATTAATAGTGAGGAGGTTTTCTTTTTTTATTTCCTCGATCTGAATTTCTAGCCTTTTATGACCAGCCAGTTGATCTGGTGAAGAGGTTGCTGTGACCAGCTGTGTCCTACAGCTTTCTGTTACTTGCTGTTTTCTTATATTTCTTTGTCTTCCTCCTCTCCACACAGTTGTCGCCATGTTCCAGACAAATGCACACTTGTTTTGATTTCCTCCTTACGGCTTAGTCTATTTATATCAGGGGACCCTGGAAAGTGTGCAAGATAACCTTACTAGAAAGCTAAATGAATTCTAAAAAGCAAACACCATACGATCTGCCAATCAGATGGGAAAATATTGTTAACTGTTATTCACTTACTACCTGAGATCTTTCCCTAGAGTGCTTGAAATCACAGAACTGAGGTACACTTGCTCTCTGTTCACCTTTGGAATTTAGGTCTAAATGCATCGATGATCTGGGCAGATAGAACAAAAAAATAATTGCTCGCAACCTGACAAGACCAAGGACAAGGGTATGTATGTGCACGTATATATTTTCATGGAAAAATTAAATCAGCGGCTCTCTTGATGGAAAATTCAGTGCTCTCCGAGTTGAGAATTCCCCAGGAGCAAAACTGCCTTGAAGGAGGGGTCTCCTGATTCTGTCATTTTCCGCTCATCTTGCGAGGCTGCACCGAAGCACCATTTTCTGGGAGTATCCTTCCCTAGCCCGGCCCCTCCCCACCTCCCGGCCTGTTTTGCAATTATTTGGTGCCCCTGTTTTAGCTCTTCTTACGTAGCCTTGGGGTTGTTTGCGTGTGTATTTGTCTTTACCTTTGACTGTAAGACTCGGAGGCCAGGATACAGGATATATTGCTAGTGGGCGCCTTGCTACCTCATGCAGTGCTTGGCATCCAGTATGTGCTCAATAAACATTTGGTGATTGAACACTGGCCGTTATACTTGAAGCCGTTTCGGGGGTTCTAAACACGACTCCTGCTGATCGTTTTGTGGTATTTATTTTAATACGGTAAACAGGATTGGGGCCAAGTCCAGAGATGTTTTATGTTCCTCCCTTGTAACATACAGTCTGGGCACAGACATCCTCAAAGGTCAAATTGACCAAGAGACGGGATTAAAAGCATGAGGTTGAAAAGGCAATTGGTTCGCTTTATTTCACTCATAGTTCATACGCTTGCTTCGTTCCCAGTGGTCCCATAAAACCCAGAGCTATGGAAAGTGAAACGATCGGGAAGCTCATCCCTCTTGCCACCATATTTCCCCCTCCCCCTTTCCCGTGTAAGTTGGAAAGCTGCCTTCTGCTCTGCTGTGGGACAGACGGGCTGACTCTGGCCCGGAGAAGCATTTATTATCAACCTGGAAACCTGGCTGGGAATAATGTTCAAAATGGTACTGTTGGGGCCTGGGACAGAGGTCTGTGCTCAGCCCAGCCTAATGCTGACCTTCACTTTTTCTGCCTTCATCTCACCAGAGTATAAGGCAAATGGTGAAAGAAATGGAGAATGTTCTCCTCTGGAAACTTGGACTTTATTGCAGGTGGGACTCACTTCACCCCAGTAGGAGTGGTCCCAAAGAGCTATGTGAAAATCACATTTTTAGAAGTCTAGTCATATTTAAAATGCACTCCAAAAACTGGCCATTTGAGAGAGGTTTTCATGAATACTTACTTTCAAAGTCTCGTCTTTGCTAATGGAATATTAATTCATAGTCCCGCTTCTGTGAAAATCCAGATTTCCACCGGCTAGATTTGCTCCACGCAAGGTGCATGAGAACTGTTCAAGTTTGGTTGCAGGTGGCATGGAGATGGGTAATCATTAATCATTATTAATAAGTTCGGAGTCCTCTCAGGCACTCGTGCTTGGGGACTTCAGCTTTTCCTCCCTCGTGCCGCCTCAGGAGTGCCCCTCCGTCTTCCCTCTCTCTCCCACCTCGCTCTTCCCTCCATGGGATGAACAAGATAAAAACAAGAGGACCAAAGAAGAGAGACCTCTGCAATGTTCTCCGCTTTATTCGGAAGGTATGGGCTTGCAGCCAGAAGGTGATGAGCGAAACTGAGAAATGGAAAGCAAAGAGAGGGGAAAAATTCCAAGCTCCGGACCAGAGGGTAGCAACAGGGTGGATTTAAACCTCCTGTGGAATCTTTCTTCTTTCTGAGACATACCCTGCCTGGGAGGGGGATTCAGTGTGATGTGTAAGAGTGCCCACACAGCACTCGTCACATCCCGTCCCTAGTTTCCTCTCACACTAACCCCGTGTTCAATGTTTCTGGGCCTCAGTTTCCTATACGGGCACGGCAGAACCTCAGACGGTCTGTAAGCAGGGGTGCCGTGCGAGGGTGCCATCCGCTTAGTGCGACTGTTCTGGAATTACACAGGACTGTTTTTCAGTTAGGCCGTGTGCCAGAAAGAGAGGAGAGAGTCTAGTCAGGATATTTAGCTTATCAGCTGCCACTGCACGAATTTTCCCCTGCTACAAACTTCCTAACATTCCGACCCTTCTGGTTTGAAAATTTCCAAGGCTGTTCCTATGCCAACCAAAAACATCACACGATCCGTGTTTCTTGTGCAATGTAGCAGTGGGGTCTATGTTACCAGGAAGATGTGTCAAAGGTGTGGTTTATTTCTCATTCTTTTATGTGGAGGCTAGTGATTTCAGAGAATGCAACAGAGCCCTGTGAGACACTGAAATGCTCATCCAGACACCCAACTGCCCTGTGCCTCCGCCAGGTCCCTTAGGATAAGACAAATGCTCCCAGACATCTCGTCCATATGGAAAATGTCAGACGGTTCATCTCAAAACTCCAGTATCCGGGTGTTTTCAAAACACCCGAGCGCCGCCCTGAACTACACAATTATAAATCAGATGCTTGGTTTCATGCAGTGTCGTCTGACTATTCTGGACAAAATCCTGACATGTACTTTGTCTCTTTTTTCGGACAGTTATCCTAATTTCTATCTTTGCAGTGAAAGAACAGCTTCTATCTGTCTTCACCAGTCGGTCTTCTTATTTTGATGAGGGGCTCACCTCAAAGATGAAGAGTTTAACCACTCAAACCACCACCACCAATAACAACAGTCACCGACCAACCGCAAAAGAAAGAAAGCATGAAATCAAAAGCCCCAGGGCCCAGCCCTGCAGTCCGCAACCTTGCTGTGATCTGGCCAGGTCATGAGCTCCAGCCTCAGCTTATTCACTTATACAACAGGGATGATAACCCTCGTTCTGCAGACTTCTTGCAGGATTCAATGAGACGCAGTTTGGAAGTACTTGGAAATAACACGTGCACTGCATTATGTTTTGGCCCATTGATCATTCAGGCGTTCGGCCTTTGCTCTGGAGAAGGACCACTGACAGCCATGCACCCACAGGCCCCAAGCTGGGCTTTTACTCCAGCCATCCCTTTGCCATCCCAATCTACACTGTCCACAAGCTCTAGAAGTCAACAAATTTGAGATTCTGTTCCCACAAGGGCCCTCTCTGGTCTTCCAGAAAAACAGCCATCAGCTTGCCCTGCTGGGTGAATATTGCTCAATGCTGACCTTAGTTAGCTATCATTTTAACCATTCTCAACCAAAAAACATCTACCTGGGTTAGAGTAGTATAATCGCACTACCATTTTTTTTTTCTTTTTAGAAGACATTTTATATTAAAAGTGTTTTTGGTCAAGTTTATTGAGGCATAATTTGCATACTATAAAATTCGCTCTTTTTATTGTACAGTTTTATGAGTTTTGAAAACACATGGTCTGTGTGACCACCACTGTGATCCTTATCTAGATCGATTCCATCATCTCCCAAAATGCCCCTTTTCGAGGTCAACCTCTTCTTACTCCAGGTCCTGGCAACCATTGATTGGTTTTCTGTCTCCATAGTTTTGCCTTTTCCAGAATGTCTTACAAATGCAGTCATAGAGTATGTGGTTTTGGGGTCTGGCTGCTTTCACTTAGCATAATGCATTTGAGATTCATCCATGTTGCTGTGTGTATTCATAGTTTGTTCCTTTTTATTGCTTAATAGTAATAAGCAGTCCAACGCATGCACTGTATCCGTTCAACAGTTGAAGGACAGGGAGATGTTTCCATTTCTTGGTGATTATAAATAATGCTGTAAGCACTTTTGTAAGGTGTTTCATATGTACATACATTTTCATTAGACCTTTGCTTTTAAGAGATGTATGTAAGTTTCATTCCGGATGAACAATCAGAGACTGAGAGATTTGGGAGACCCCTGGGGAGAGGAGAGAGTATATTTCCTTCAACATTCAGTCAGGCCCAGACCTGCCAGTTAAACAGGGACTAGTTGTAGCAAGAGGCTGTTATTATTTCCACCGAGGACACTTGTAGAATAGAAATGAAAACTAACATTATTTTTCTGAGCCCCAGGGGAAGAATATAAGTACATGATGGCAACCATCAATTTAGTGGGTCCAAGGTTGTCTAGGCGATTAAAGTAATATTTCCACGGGTTTTGGCAATTCCCGGCATAGGTCACCTTCATGTACTGGGTGAATTCTTTTTCAAATCACTGGTAACTGTTCTTTAATATGTAGAGAAGAATAAAGCACCTGTTGGCAGATTGTTTACTAACAAACTCTCCAGGGTCGTTCAGGTTAAATAAACTCTCTTTTTGGCTAATGTAGGGGGGAAACCGTGGTTCTTAGTTGAAATAGTTATATTGGAATCTCTACTGTGCACACGACACCAGGGTAATTATCAACCCCCACTGAGAGTTTCAGGCATAGCATCAATTCTACCTGATTTCTCCCTGTACCCATCACAAAAATAGGAGTTAGGGAGGAGAACCAGCCATACCAGTAAGAAAGTTCAGCTAACCCTGGAGTCTCATCAAATCTCTCCTGCCGTCGTACTTTTTCACCCTGGGGCTCCTGTGTCCTCTGACCCCTTACCATTAAATATTTGTATCCACTCAGGAGACATTTACTGTGCGCTTGCTTCTGTCAAGCCCTTGGATGAGTCGGGAGCTCCCAAAGATGACTGCACTTAGAGAACAATCATGCCTCTCTCACGTAGCCTTCAGTGTGAATGAGTTTCAATGCTGGTAGTGCTCCAATCATCTCTGGACAATTTTTTTCACAAGCAGCAAAGGCGAAAGAAGAGATAGCTGAAATAGCTAAACTAAGATGTAAATAAACAAATGTTTTATTTAAGTAGAAAAATAAAAGTTTTGCCTACCTAATATATGGCGTTACGCAAGTACGACAGTCTCGTGTTCCGCCTTTTGATTACGCGTGTGGGGCATCTCAGCTTACCCGTGTGGGCCAGCCCTCTCTGAAACGTTATTTCAGTGAGGAAGTGTGTTTGGAGTTCTGAACAACTAACTTGTGAACAGAACTTCAGACACAGCCTACAAACAATTTGAAGAGTTAGATCTGTCGACGGCTGATTTACGGAACTGCTGGTTTGGGGTTCGTTAGTGTCCACGTTGGGAGGCACCCCACCGTCTGAGCCCTGAGTTCTGTCAGTACCACTCAGTAGCACTGAGGCCTTAACAATATGAAAAATACTAATAACAATGGCAATAATAGTGAGAGGAGCTAACTTTTTCGGAGCATCATAGCTGAGAGAATAGGAACGAATTTAGCACCGTGAGTGGTTCCAAAGGTCTGAGACTTGGAGCGGGTGGGTTAAGTGGAGATGAAGACATACAGACACACACGTGTGCATACACACACATATACGCATACATGTGCACGCACATACATACATACATAAACACATGCACACAGATACATGCATACATGCATGCATGCAACTGGGGAGCAAAGCCAGAGCCTGCTCCCCTCTAGTGTTGTTATAGGGCTTGACTGTAGGGTTTTACAGAGGGAAGTCTTGATTCCATTTTGATGATGACCATAAATGTGAGATCAAAGGCAGGGAAATCCGTTATTGGCTACTGCAGTAATCCAAGAACGGGTGATAAAATCCTCAGGATGGAGGGAAGGCAGCAGACCCAAAAGGCTATTTTACAAAGACAGATTCATTTGGGTTTGGTAGCCAACTGAATGGGAAGAAAGGGGGGTGTATGGGGCCTAGTTTCTAAGCGGTTGATCAGTGGTTCTATTAATTAGAATGGGAAACATCAAAGAATGAGCCAGTTTGAAGAGGAAGGAAGACACATTTGGTGTTAGATCTGCCATGGAAATTACCTGGAACTACTCTGCCTTGATATAAAGAAGATCTTCCTGATATTTTAATCTATGCAGAAGTGAGCTCTCCATCACTAGGAGTATTCAAGCAGAGGCTTATATAACCATCTGTCAAGGTTATAAAAGAGGCATTGCCTGTATTGGGTTAGAGGCCAGGGTGAACAGCCTTTACATCCTTTCCAGCCGTAAGAGTCTATGATACTCCAGAAGTAGGGGGAAAAAAGGCTATTTATTTCATGCACTGTTGTGGTCTCCAGACAGATTTTAAATACCACTGTGACATATACCATGAAATAAAAACAAGTTGAAAAAGGGAGTGGTTAAGTTAACTGCACACTTTTTATGTGCGTGCCAGTAGCTCTATATTTACTTTAGATGCATTTTTTATCTGAGGCTATTTATATCCAGAAATTTAGCTACTGCATCACAAATCGACATTCAGTATTTGGCACACTTACAATGTCGGGGGCTCTGACATAGCCATCTCTCCGCGCGTGTGTATAAATGTGCGGTTACGTATGTGTAAATAAAAAAAGACCATGATTTGCAACCAAATGATTACTATTTTCCATTTAGTGCATATCTATTCTATTACTGCAAAGCAGTCATTTATAAATCTTTCACCAGGCAGCGATTTTGAGGAGAGTTAAATATCAATCTAAGTATAACATCAGTATGTAAACAGATTGATGAATTGCTAGATTGCTACGATATAAACCATATGGAACCGTGAACAACGCTCTGAAGAGCTAGGGATAATTTTAGCATTTTATGAAAACCGAGGACAAGACAGAGCTACCCTACCACTTCTTGAAACTTCTCAGCGCTCTTCTGTTTTCACTCTCCAGGCTGCATGGAACAATTAGCATTCTGAACATTAAAAATATAACCTGCTAGATTGTTTCCGTCCTCAGGCAGGATCAGCGGACTCTGTGGGTGTGAGTGCCGGAAAAGTCTGCAGAAATAGACTGGGGAGGATGTATTACCCTGAGAGGCAGGCTCTGTTATCTGTTCCCTCAAATTCCGTACGTACATGGTTAAGGTTCCAAAGCACTGAGCAGGTCTTCAAAGGGATCCACGAAGGGGGAAAAAAAAAAAAAAAAGAAAGAAAGAAAAGGCTAAGAATCCTTTACTTCTCAAGTGGCAGGAACAACACTAGAATCCAGGCTTCCTGTCTGTCAGTTCTGAGCTCTTTTTATAAAATGACACTAGCTTCGCATACTAAATCCAGTGATGGCATAATACAGTTTATACTTTGCTGCAGTCATGAAAGCTTCTCTCTCTCTCCCCCCCCCCCCCCCCAGTTATATAAGCGGATCCTTTTCTCTTTCTAGTTGCAGATACAGCACTGCACTAACGCTGAGGGTGGATGGAATGAAGTTAAGGGATCCTGGGGATTCTTTTATGATTTCAGGAATTTTAGGCTAAAATCTATGTGGTCAGAGTAGAGCAGAGAATTAAGCAATTTTGGGCTGAATTTAAGCACAAAAGGCAGCCAATGTGGAAAATTACTTAATCCTTCGCTGAATTTGGGTTCTGCAAACCTGACCTGCATCAGCACAGAAGAGAAAATTCCCTGGGGGGTACTCAGAGGTGAGCCACGGAGATTAGCAAAGAAGGCTCTCAGGTAAGGCTCTAAGAATTGCAGTCATTTAGCCAAGGAGGCAGAGGGCGGATACGGTAATGGCCGCCAAGTTTACACCACACTGTCATACAGGGAATTATGGCCTGTCGTCTCTGAGCACAGAAGGAGGTGGGCTGGGCCTCCAGACCCAGACCTTCACCTTAGCTTCTGGGAAACCTGTTAACATAACACGAGCATGTGGACAATGAAGTGTCCTTCCTCTTCAGAGGGGAGGCCAGCAGCCCCGGGGACAGGCTGACACTTTCTTCCTGAGGGCAGGAGAGGGGTCCGGGAGTGCCTGGCTGGGCTCGGGAGGAGCTGGGCTTAGGAGCAGACCCTGTACTTCTGACTCCAGACTGGCCTCCTTCCTCTCAGGAGGGGCCCTAGAAGGAAGACTGGAAAGTGACTGGAGCGAGAACCATCGTTTTGCTATGTTTCCTGTTTCATTCTGCTGGGGAGTGGGGGTGAGGGTGGGGTGGACGCTTCATGGTTTTTAAAAATAAAACAAACACGAGTGCCCTGATTTACTGTGTTGGGATAATTTTCTTTTAGGGACTCTAACAAATGCCTCTTGCCATTGAATATGATGATTTATTCTAACTTCATTAGGTATCGATCCCAGATTCGTCTCCCGAGGCCCTTCCAATGCGCTTACCTACCTGGAGCCTCTCGCTGGGACAGGCACAAAGAACAGGACCGAAGAATTCCATTTCTAAGAGTGAGTATAGTAAGCAGGGGTAGAAAAACATGTGCACATCACCTTGAGTGGAACCCGGTAGGGCTTGGTGTGAGGCCCGTCTTGCAAGGTTCTAGTGAAATAAAAAAACATGACACCATAGGACAGAATGGGCTTTATAAGTTCAGTGCATTGAATTAAGTGGGCTGATTACTGTTCAATGAGAGAATGGGTAATATGGAGGAAGGGGGGAAGGAGAAGGAGATGGAGAGAATATTGTAGCCGCAGAAGACTATATCCTGAACCTTAAGGCACTAAAACCCACGCACTTCCCAAAGGGAGTGTCTCCATGTCACTCACTACCTAGACATCGGTATCATTTCTTCACTGCGTGTGCCGTCATCAGAGGCGCTCCCGATGATGTCAGCTGCTCCTCTAGGCACGTAACCTTTGGCAGCAATAGCACGTATTTGCTCCTGCCCGACTCCGGGTAGCAAGTCCACATAGATAAAGCCCTCCCCTCAAGGCCGTCTCCCCACCGATGACCTCTGGGGCACTCAGGCTCAGCTTTCCTGCTTTGAGAACTTCCTAGTTAAGTCCCCCTTATCACTGGGAAAACTTGACCTCTAACATGCAAAGCGGGTCATGGAGCAGGGAGAACGGAACTCTCTGACTTTAAAGTCAACTTGGCTTTGCTTACCTTTGAAATAGAGCATTTGTATTTTGAAACTGTTTATGAGAAGTTCTCTGAGTACTGAACTGCAAACACAGATACCAAGAAATTCTGGGGCCAGAGTGTCCAAATAACTGGGATAAGGACAATTGAGTTGAATAGTAATAAAATCTGGCACCGATTGTTTAGGCTTTCGAATTCTCCGATGACAAGCCTTCCTTGGCTCGGCCCTTTGGTCCAGGGAAAAGAGCACAGGATCTGGAAATAAAGAATGTGTATTTGAGTCTTTTCACTGCTGTCCCCCAACTGTGAGAACTTAGGCATTCTGCTTTGTTCAGGACGCTAAGCTTCGGTTTTATCACATGTGACAGGGATCAGCAACATCTACTTTCACGGGATTTTTGAGAGGATTAAATGAAGGAATAAATACTTTCCAAGTGCTTCATGAGGAGTCCTCCCCCCGCCCCCATTTTATAGATAAATATACTGAGGTCCAGAAAGGTTAAGTAACTTGTGCAAGGTAACACAGCCGGTAAGTATTATATCCTGGAACTTCGATCAGAGTAGGTGGTCAAGAAATTTCTGTTAAAATGAGATTAACATCATGTATGTGATTCCATCTTCCTGAGAAAAATTTGCCTTTTGGGCAAAAAGAAGCCTGGTGCTCTTTCACATTTTCCCAAATTGCATTAGGCTCAATTTTCTGCCATGAGACATGGAAGGAAAATGAGCCCCTGTTGCATTTGTTTCTCCGGTTGGTTTCTCTGATCCTTGTAATACAAAAATTACAACAGGATTAACCCAGAACTATAGACAAAATTGAGGAAAGCATTAACAGATAGAGTCCTTAGTATCGTGCTTTACGAAGAGTACACGTTCAATAAGCGTATGTTGACTGAGGGTTTAGAAAGATCAGTTCTCCGATATTCTGGTAGAGGGCCAACCAGTCCCGGAAAAGAAAACAGGCATTTCAGATGGCTTTAAGTGTCCTACTCTGGAGGAAAATAAACAAGCACAGAGTGAGGACAACAGGGCTGGAGTCAACGTGACACTCTAGGAACTACAAAATCACATCAGTTATTTTGGCAAATGGAGTTCTAGACACTTGCCATAGCACCAGATGATGTTTATTCCCACAAGAAGATTATTATAATGCATCTCTTGGATTAAGTTTTTCCTTTTACGAGGACGCTATGTCAGAGTCGGCTAAACTAAACTAAGGCTAAGTCTGCCTTCCAAATGTACCTGCTTTTCACTTTCAGAAGCACGCCTACATCTTCATACACTGCCTTTATGACTTGGTCCTCAGAATAATCGCGGTGGGGGGGGGGGCGGTAAATAGAGCAGGTATTATTATTTGTGATCTTTACGGGGTGGGGCTGGGGAGACTGTGTATCCTGCGTGCATCTAGCAGGGTGGCTGGTGTATAAACAATACATAGGAAATACACAATAAATAATAGCTATCATTGAGTGCTTTTACTGGGTGGCAGATACTACTTTAAGCACTCCACATACATGGACACATTTCTTTAAGGGGAGTTAGGCATAACTGATGAGCGTGTGAGCCTGCCACTCGCCAGCTGAGTGACCAAGGGCACCTTGGCCCTGGTTTTATCACCTGGAATATAAGGAATAATAACAGGGTAACCTCATGGTGTTGTTGCAAAGATCACCTGAGTTGATACACATACAATAATGCTAGCGTACCTGAACGCTCGATAAATACTGGCTGGTATTTGTATTTATCCCAAAGTAACCTCTCAAGTCGTTGGCGGAACCAAGATTTGAACCCGGGCTGCCTGGCTCAAGACCCTGTATCTCTAGTCACTATTTATTTTGAATGAATAACGAGACAAGTGAATAAATAACCTAGAGTTGCCCTGCAAGACGGTGGCCGAATCCAAGTCCCCTGTCACTGCCCCCCTCCCCCCCCAACAACTATAGCCCTAGATCGAGGCTGGGCCCTGGCAAATACACAGAGCCACTTCTTGGAAGGAAGCAGGAAGTTGCCACTTATTTATGGGTTTTATGTTCCCTCTTTGTCCTCAGGTCACACTTCCTTCCAGGCTGCTGAGCCTGGTGGTGTGTGTGCGTGTACTTAGAAGTGTACCCCTTCCCTGCAGAGGTCAGTTCTTTTGCATTTCAGTGGTAGAGGATTGGATTCTTAACTCACTGAAGGAGAAACAGAGTGAGCAAAACTCTAATAAGTGACATTTGAAAAACACTGTCCGGTTCACAAAGCGCTCTCCCATCCATTTTGTCACTTGATCACTGGACATAGATTATGTTCTCTGTCTTTGAAGCAACCCAAGCATAGAGGCATCACGTGACTTGTCCAGCTCGTGGAATTGGTAAGTCCAGACCCCAGACTTTTCACCAGGGTCTGCCACCTCTGGGTCCCACGTCCCTTCCTTGACGAGAACTATGACCCTTTACACTAAGGGAACTAAGGGAACTTGGGCCTTGTCCTTTGTCCTTGGCCCTGTCCTTGGTCCTTGGCCTCAGAAAAATAATTTCATGGTATTTCCAGTGTAGATTTTGATCTCCTTGGGAAAGTTTCGTTTTGGACCTTCGTGATGACGGAGGAATGGGACAAGATGAACTCCCAGGTCACACGCACAACCGTGGAGTCTGTGATTCTTTCCCAAGAGTTTACGAAGCATGGAATGCTTGGTACAGGAAATATCCCAACAGCTGTAAAGAGCTATTTATTTGGGACCATCCAACCACGTGCTGTGATAGAAAAATGTGGGAGAAGGAGAGGGGGCGTCGGGAAAAGGATTTTACGGATTTCACGTATGCTCTTGTCTTATTCTGATGTCCTATGTCAAAACTTTTGTTCACGGCACTCTCCCACATAAAGCAATGCTCCCTGGATGCTCTCTGCCTCATCACGCTCCTTCCCCTCACGTGTATAGAGATTGTTTTTCATTTTGAACCCAACTGCTGCTTCTTTGATTCTGTAGCAAATCGCCCTTTTGAGTGTGTGGTGTAATTACTCCCATGGCAATGGACCGAAGTTAGACACAGGCCATCATGTGAGCCCGCAGCCTGAGCGGAGAGACGGGAGCAAAGAGTTCCTTTTAAAACCGCTCTCCTTAATAATAGCAGGACAGAGGTAGAAAATTACTGGCATTACAAATTGCTTTTTTCCATAAGGGTTTTGTCCCTATCTTTTAAAAGGCTGTGTCACACTGAGAAAATTTCTCTACGTTTTTAATTGCAGATAATTTTGTGTAAGGAAAACCTCCCAGTGAAAATGGTCTGATGAAATGTGCTTAGTTTGGCTTTGGCCGAGCTCCTCGTCGTCCTAAACGAGGGCACAGAAACACGCACAAACAATATTTGCTGCTACCTAAAAAGTGTAACCGCGCATTTACGGCAAAAGCAATGCAGGAGATTGAGAAGTGGAGACTGGCCCCTAAGAAGAGCTCCGCTTACATAAAAGAGGAGGGCCGAAGGAGGTGTGGTCTGCTGCCACCAAGCGGTGAGCCACGTAAGCCTGATGGCTGCCAAGAGCCCTCACTTATCGGGAGCCCAGCCTGGTCCCTGGGGAAGGTGGACAGGAAGAGGAGGAAAGTGAAGAAGACGCCAGTGCCGCCAAAGTAACCGTTAGGAAAAGACGCGTCCTAAAGCCGAATGCGCTTTTTATTCGGAGAACGCCGCATCGGGACCTCATTCGTGCTGTTTTAAGGCCCGATTCTAACAAGCTTAGTTTTCAAACCCTACAGCACGTTAGAATGAAGGAATTAGCACGCGAAGAAAGCCAGCGAACACACTACATATTTATTTTAGTCTTAACAAACACCAGTAGCAACCAACGCGATACTGGTTACGGACTCAATTTTAAGGATGATGAAACAGGTTCAGAGAAGGTCAGCCAGTAAGTGATCAAGTCTGTCTTCACATTCAGGGTTCTGGCCTCAGAGCTCATGTCTCTTCCTTTTCTCCCCCTCGCCTTTCCAAAGAGAGGCACGCCGAGAAGCAAGCCTTCATGGCCGCACAATGACAGGACAAGGGCGGGAGACAGCATGGAATCAGTATTGAAAATTTGCCGCACCCTGGGATGATCCAGTATAGAGGAAAATGGCCTCCTCGGTTCCCAAATGCGTCTATTTTAGAGGATAGTCGTCATTGATTTGCATCAATATGTCCAAATGCGTCGACTTTCTCGGGGTAAAGAGTAGGGAGAAAGAATCCTGGGGGGGATACAGGTTCAGGGGATCCAGGCGTAGCTTTGCCTTTCACTGGCTGTGGGAACTTAGCCATGTTACATCACCTCATCGCGCCTCTGTTTCCTCATCTGAAAAATTAACATAATTATTCCGCCTACCTCATGGAGCTGGTTCCGGAGGATTCAATGAGGCAATTCGTAGAAATAGTTAAAGCTGTACCTGACGCTTAGGAGGCATGACTTATGAAGCATAGACGCTTCAGAGAGGTAGACGCTTACCTCCCGAAAGGACTAAATCTGACTTCATATTTAAATTGCTCATCTGTCCATTCATTCGTTCAACACACATTCACTAAGTCCATATTATGAGCCAGCAGCGGGTGGCCACCAGGCAAACAAATATAAATAAACTACCGCTCTTCGCCAGTAGGAGCTCAGACGTGTAAACAAAAAATCTGCCGCGACGAGGGAGGTGCTGGGAGAGCATTTCTGCGGGAACACGGAGACGGGAACGTGCAGCCTCCTACCTCGCCCTGGAAGGAGTCAGGATGGCCGCCCGGAAGTGAGGTTCCACAGAAGGTGAAGAGGGAAAGGGCATTCCAATGGAGGGCACAGCATGTTTAAGCAAAGACCCAAATGGAGGAAGAGCAGGTGAATTCGCACGTCGGGTGCCGGTGTGTGGGAGGCGAGTAGGAAAGGGTATAAGGCTGAGGAGGGAATATACACATATTTGTTCTAATTGTACGGTACTGAGAAAACGGATTCGCTCACGGAACTAGTTGCAAAAGGTAGCTTTTTTATAAAAAAAGAACTCAATTTGCAATCTTGGGGTCCTCTACTAATTTGGAAGCTCGAGAGGCAGTAAGACATTTTTAGTTCAAATCTAAATTATTATCTCCCAACATCTTACGTTTCTTACCATAAAAGTCAGATGGAAAGCAGCGCGACCCTAGGATCGGGACTAAAATGGTGTAAAACACAGTAGCATGTGCGACCTGGTCCGTGTCCACTTGTCGCTGCTTGGCTGTCAGACTGGGATGAGAACACGCACCTGAGCCTCACCGGGCACACGAGTGAGCAAGGCCATGCGTGTGCACCCTGGTGAGCCGGGAAATGTCTTGTACTGAGCAGTTGACGTGAAGTAGGCTGGTGGCTTCGCAAAAAATATGAGCAGATTTTTTTTTTAATTATTGGGGCGCCTGGGTGGCTCAGTCGGTTAAGCGTCCGACTCTCGATCTTGGCTCAGGTCGTGATCTCACGGTTCATGGGATGGAGCCCCACATTGGGCTCCGCGCTGACAACGTGGAGACTGCTTGGGATTCTCTGTCTCCCTCTGCTTCTCCCCGACTCATGCTTAAGCTCTCTCTCTCTCTCTGTCTCAAAAGTAAACAAACACGTAAAAATAAATAAATAAAATAAAAATCATTATTACTATTATTATTACTGTCAATTTCAGTGACAAATTCCGCAAGTATCTGGATGCCAAAGTATATGTGAGACCCGACAGCCGACACCACGTTTTACGCATTTCCCTCCGCCCGGCACCCAGCCCCGAGCCTGCCACACAGTAGGTTCTCTATTGATGTTTGTCGAGTAACGAGCAAACATCTGGATTCGGACATTTCCAGGGTGCGCGTATGGTAACCGAGACCCTCCACAGCGGTTAATAAGCCCGGGGAGCACGGTGTATGGAGTGGGAAGACAGGTAGGGAAGCACGTGAAGGAGACGGAGAAAGTGCCAGTTGGCGGGCCCCGGTGATCTGACTATGCGACGCCAGTGTGTGCCGTGAGAACTCCTTGGCCACATCACGTACCTACTCGACTTCGCTCCCATGTAACCAACTTTTCATTTGCTTTAACAGCAATGTAAAATGTAACGGTGATTCATCATACATTTTGGGAGGACCTCTCGCTTGGAAGGAGTTGGTTGGACTCTAGAGGATTAGTGGGTCGAGAACCAAGTCGGTGCATACTGAAGGCACTGGGCTCTCTTAGGAGGCTGAATCATACACCCCAATGGAAACTTTCCCCATCCCGGGAGTCATTAATGTGTCATAACCCATAATTTAGAAATTATTGGGTGTTTGGGACTTCCTTTCTCACTCGGCCCACAGATCCTTATCCTCACACACAGACCGAACCCTCAGAGTATCGATGAAGGAGGGGACCCTCCGTCAGCTCCTGTTGGAGGAATAAGATGAGCACAGACCTAATCAGGGAGCGTCTACTCTGGGCTTCTGAACAGGACAATAATTTTTGCCGTCCTAAGTCCTATGCGTGACTGCTGCTCATCGTTCTCAAGATCTCAGCACCTTTTCCTTCTGGCGGGCCCTGGGTGACGAGTCAAAATGAAGTACTCCTCCCCGCTCGGCTGTCCGGTTCACCAGGGGTCAACCCACAAGGGAGACTGCTCAGTGAAGTGACAGAGGTCACGCCTCTGGGGATGGAAGTCAACCTTATCAGTGTTTTAGAAGCAGACCTGGATTTCTAGGCGCCTCCACACGTGAGCCCCTGTTCTGTTTCCGCATTTGCCGTCAAGGGTTATGAGATGGAGGGAGAGACGGGGTCAGGTGTTTGCAAAGGTCACTCAGTTTCATGTCTGAAAGGTGAGCGGTGATGTCAGGATCAAGTGGCCAGTGAGGACAGGGGAAGGATGACAGAGACAGACATTTCTTTTAATATTTTTTAAATGTCTATTCATTTTTGAGAGAAAGAGAGAGAGAGAGAGAGCAGGGGAGAGGCAGAGAGAGAGAGCAGGGGAGAGGCAGAGAGAGAGGGAGACAGAGAATCCATGGGATCCATGCTGTCAGCGCAGAGCCTGACGTGGGGCTCGAGTTCATGAACTGCGAGATCGCGCCCTGAGCAGAAATCAAGAGTCAGATGCTTAACGGACTGAACCACCCAGGTGCCCCTGGAGACAGACCTTTTTAAAGGCATAACCCCCACCCCCCGGACTCGCTCCCATTTCCCCCCCTCCGGCCATCCCTTTGTGCATCCTGCTGGTAAATTTCGATGTTGATGCTGATATTTAATTTTATCTGCAGAAAGAAGGCAAAATAGAGCTCATCAGACATTTAAAGGCAGTCATCTGTGTTTCTTATTTACTTTTAGATAAGCAACATACCCACATAATTTACTCTTGATAAAGACTACAGGAACTGCTCGTTTGCCAAAGACAAGTGACTTTTAAACAGCGAACAGTTTGAGATGTTACCAGAGCAAAACTTGTAATTCCTACTGGCCAATCCCCACCTGCCCCCACCACCCCCTTCTCTCTCACACACACACAGTGTTTGTTGAGCCCATATTTATAGATGTCACCAAGAGCCTGTGCCTCTGTCCACTCCTGTTTAAACATCTGCATGCCCATATGTTGGGACATCAGTCAAACTTTGCTCCCTGCCAGCTCAACTGTGTTCCCCACATGCCCGGGGCTTCTCCTGGTCTGCTCCCCAGCCCCATGAGCCCCATCACCCTCCAGAGGGTTCCACATGAAGGCGAAGGGTCTCCAGGGTGTGCACAGGAATAAGAACAACATGACGGCCAGGCCTGCGGGACAAGGACATCTGTCTGATTGCTCCACTCGTTTCTGCCCATGACCTCACAGAGGCCTCAATTGGATCAGGCAATTAGTATGGGCAGGATCAAATGCTGCCCAATTTAATTCAATTACTCTTCACCGCAAGAGAAAATATGGTTATTATAGTGACAGGACCCGTGTGCGGAATACAGGCTCCTGGCCAGCGACCTGCCAACACGCTGCCAAGCTGTGAGGGGCAGGGAGGGCGCAGAAGAGGATGATTGGAGAGGATGGGGCAGAACCGTACCAGCTCCAGAGTGTCGGAAGTGGGGTTCGTGTCCGGCCACAATCGCCCAGAGGCCCCTTTTCTGACAGAAACCCCCGGGTAATGGGGGCATATCTATTGCCCAGGCTTGGGATCGAAATGTGGAGGAGTCAGCTGTTCCACGAGAACTATGAATTATTTACCGGGTCCCGGGGAGAAAGGGGGAAGCACGAGTGACAGCAGCCAGAAGAAGAACGGCAGCTATTTTCCAAAATTACCGTTTTAAGGGAAATTTCTTATTTATCATTCTTAAGTCTCCATGGCAAATCTGACAACTAAGAAGACAATGTAGACATTGAGTCTTTTTTTAAAAACGTTTCCGTCCCTTCACTGCCATTGATCTCCCCGTATTTAATAACTAGTACTTTCATTTTGCCCTTATGGTGCATTTCCTGTTGGCCGGTTATGGTCAATGATGTTTATGTGGGCCCATTCCTTTTAACCTCTCAAGAGCCCTGTGAGCTAGAAGCTTTCATTACTCCCATTTTGTAGGTGAGAAAAATGAGGTTTCAAGAGTTGAGTAACTGCCCAAGGTCACATAGCTGTAAGTGGCAGTGGATGCCCGTTGGATCTGTTGATCCCAAAACCCCTGTTCTTGACCATTATGCTGAACTTCCCCTTGGCCTCCTTTCATCAAATCTTCCTTGCCTTTCTATGCACGTCCTCGGGTCACTGAAGAGAGAGAGGTCTGACCACACGCTCAGTACATTGGATACACAAGAGCCCACGTCCACATGGAATCATATCATTGTTTCTTAACTAACACACTGAGCTCTGGGTTCAAATCCCAGCCCCGCCGCTTCCTGGCTGTGTGACCGGACAGTCTCTGGGTCTCAGTCTCCTCATGCATAAATGAGGAACATATTTCCTCATCGAGTTGTGGGAAGAGCTATCAGAGTCAACGCACTTAAAATGGTACCCGGGGAAAAGATGCAGAAGTTGTCAGCCGTTAGCATCACTTCCCTTCTGGAAGCAAGTAATGCAAAGATCGGAGGCAAAGCCGTTATCTGCCGTATGCACACATGCACACTTCCAGAGGTAGACTGCACATATTGGCAGCGTCCACATCAGTCAAGCCTTTGCTGGGCCCGGTGATCATGAGTAGTTATCTTGGCTGACGAGCCCAGGCTTAGTGGGGGTGGGGCGGCTGTAGGAGACCGGAGCGACTCTGAAGCAAGTTTCTTTTGGGGTCGAGTAGGGTGCTCCTCTGACTTGATCCCTTGTCTGAGGCTCTACCCCTTTTTCCTCAGAAACACAGTGAATGGGAGAGATTGGGGGACTCACACAGGGAAGGGGCAGTAGCTCCCCCCACCCACTTACACTGAGTGACAGGCACCGGCTATGCCCCTTTCCGTTCCCTTCTGGCCCACTGCCCTCTACCCCAGCGGACCAGGGAGGCACGGTGCTGAATGTCCATCGTGGTAAATGGCCTTCACACAAAATTTCTGAGTTTGCCAACTTGAAGTACTGTCTCGGAGCTTTGCAGGGAGTTTTGAAAATTCTAGAAACTCACAGGAATTTCCCCAAGGCCTTACCACACTCGCTTGGGTCGGCATGGCAACATCTCCGTGAAGCCAGGGTGGGGGCGTCTCCAGCCTGAAGAAACGGAGCGTGATGCTTCGAATCATACGTTGTTCGTGGTCATTCTTCACCACTCGAGCTGCTTTTAGGGCCAGGGCCACTTTTGCAGGTACTATAAATCTAAGCTAATACACATATCAGTGTGTACCAAATAACGTGAGCTCTGGTCTGGAGTCGGGCTTTACGACGATCATTTCCTCTCTCCACCAGAGCCCGTCATGGCTCCACATTGCTCGGATGTATGGCGTGATGAACCACTGCATTTGGTGCCTGTTGTGATCACTTATGATGTCTTGGCCCCATGCCCTCTGCTTTCAGATCCCCTGTGGAGGATACAGAACACGCTAATAGAAGCCAGATCTTTTTGGTTAGTTTTGATTGAGCTTCATGGAGTTATAACTCTGACAGTGGTATTTTCATTAAGAGGAGAATGGTTTACTGTCCAAACTGGAAATGGTGTCTTCTTGTATGGGATTGCAGCTGGAATAAATGGAGTGAAGACGAACAGAAAAGCAGGCACCTGGCTCTTCTTCCTTATTCTGCACTTCTGAGTGAGTTCTGGTCCCTCCCAGCCTCAATTTCCCCATTGCTATGGGAACTGAAATCAATCCTACGGCCCACACTGTCTCCTGCAAATGAGCTGGATTAGTGTTCACCACCCTGAGCCCTCCAATATCCAGCACTGTAAATTTCAGTTGTAATTGCCGGTATTACTCAGACAAGGAAAAGAAATATTTCCAGTTCTGGGAAGAGCAGGGCTAACAGCTGTAGCTGAACACGAGACGGGGGAGGATGACAAACCACAGACGTGCCCAGCTCTTGGGTGCTCCGAGGGGAACCTGGGCAGAAAATGGCGGCCCCCGTCAGGTAACTGTTTCAGCGTAACACGAAGAGATGTGACCTTGATATCCACGCCAGCTGAGTTCCTGAATAGTAATATTTTAAGCAATACGGAGCATAAGACAGATAGACTCACTTAGCATCTGGGGAGCCAATGGCACCCAGGCTTGCCCAAACTGGCCTTTCTCATTGCAGGGTGTGGGAGAACACAGGGCTTTGTGGGTCCCTGGGGGCCTGCCAGGCCCAGAGCTGTTGCTCAGCTGTGGGAAGCACTCCAGTTCTCAGGTCTGCTAATGAGTGGTGTGGTGTCTGGCAAGGGCCTGGCCTGTGAGCGAGTGTGACTAATCATGAATCTTTTCAATAACGCTGACAGTTCATTCTCCGCTCTCTCCTTCGGCTGCTCTCTGTGCTGGAGCTGGCTGAAAGAGGAGCAAATTAGCCTCATTCTGGAAAAGGCAGGGCATGATAAAGGACCCCCTAAAAGGTCTCCAGTGCTCCGTGCCTGGATGTTTTGCAGCCGGTGTAATTATCTGACTTGGGTGGCTCGACAGGGTATTTTTGATGTTGTTGTTCCCTCTCCTCAATAGCAGGCAGTGTCTGAAGACAGTGCCCGGTTACTGTTCTGGGAGCTATTTAACAAATATAGGTTTGACACCAGCAAAGACAGTGTCATGATTATCCTGCATATGCGCCAGCCCAAAGTGACGACCCTCCCATTTCCTGTCCAAAGGCTACATTTTGTTGAATTATGCTTCTGTCCCCACACGGAAATGTGGTAGACCTTAAATGCCCTGGACTCCTTAATTGGGGGTGGGAGCCAAAGAGGGGATGAAGCTTTCCCTCCGATTCCTCTGTCTCCCCGCCACCCACTTTGCTGCTTGATAAGTTCACTGTGCTTCTCTCACCACAGCCAAACTGCGTGTTCTGTCACGGGGAAGGGGTGTGTGTGTGTGTGTGTGTGTGTGTGCGTGCGTATCTCAGGAAAGTTAGTAATGCCATCTGTTGGTTAGTGGACTGGAAGAATTTCAAGCTGGAAGGCAAGCTTTGCTGATGTTGGACCAAAACACTTAGAAAAGAGTGGTAATTGTCAGTGGATGTGGTACTCTCATCATGGACTGGGCTTCTGAGAATAACTCATATATAATTTTTTTTTAGAGAGGGAGAGAGAAGGAAAGGGGCAGAAGGAAAGAGAGAGAACCTTAAGCAAGCTCCTCGCTCAGCGCAGAGCCTGACGTGGGGCTTGATCCCACAACCCTGGGATCATGACCTGAGCCGAAATTAAGAGTCAGGCGCTCAACCAGCCGAGCCACCGAGGGACTCCTCAAATATAACTTCTTAATAACAGAGCCAAAACATTTGCACGTCGAGAGACATGAGCAAGTGAAAGGGGAGGAGAAGTGCATCCAGTGCTGGGAAACTGAGGCCGTGTGTACTGTTCTTCATTCCCTAAGATAAACGCATTGTCTGGCACTTTTCACCCTCTAGCATGTAGGCCTGTTTCTTCTCCCTTTCTGAGCCTGGTGGGATCACTATGCACTCTTAAGGAGGTCCAAAAGGCTAACTAGAGACACTCAAGCTGTATTTTCCAAATCAAAAATTGAGACATGTGTCAGAATATTCTCAGGAATGATAAGTGAAAGTATTTGAAATTAAGAGTTTTCTTTGAACATCGTGACCACAGAATTCTCTTTCAGTTTCTGAAGGCCGTGTGTGTGTAAGGTGCCATGGGTTATGGTTTCAGGTAGGGGTTGTAAGTGGTGACCGCAGGTCAGATTTCTCTTCAGCCATGCGGTATCTCAAAAACTGGGGAACTTCTCATGAGCATCCAAATTTCGAACTTTTTTTTAAAAATCATCAAATCTGGCAACACTGACTTCATAGACCCGCATGAAACTAAATGGTTGCTGCCTTTTTACAGAATACTTTGTCACACTCCTCACTACTCTCTATTGCTTCACATTTAACCTCCTTTTCCTACCTATATGATCTACCTGCCTCTCCAGGCATTTAAATCTGTGCTTGCTGATTCAGTCACACATACCGGTGGTTAAGGCTCCTGTCTGTGCACCATCACAGAAAGGATAGAGTTTCTTGACTCCTGTCAACTCACGTCCCACCTCAGAGGGCTGGCCCTCAGCACAGTGTTGGTCAAAACGTGACATTCCCTGAGACATTGGGAACTCCAATGTTTATCATATGTTCCAGCTTTGCTTCTTTGATCAGAGAAGATCCCCAAAGAGGGACTCATCAACAGATGATTTTGGTCATTCCTCGATGATATAAAATGCAAGACACAAACATCTCATATGCCTTGTTTGTTCTACTGTTCATGCAGCCAGTTTTGTAACCACAAGAATCTTTTTTAGAAGAATAGATGGCTGGGTCTGGGGGTAGGACTGGGGGGTAGGAAATTGTTGGGCTTCCAGATAATACACTGGTTAATTATGGGACTTCTTATAGTGTTTTGAGCTGATTCAGTAGGGGAGAAACAGGGATGAGAATGCCCAAGTTTAGAATTTAGAATGGTCTAAGTTCATTCCAAAGTGTTTATGTGAGTATATATGTGAACGTGTGTGTGTGATCATCTTTTTTTTAATTTATTTATTTTGAGGGAGAGGAAGAGAGAGCATGAGCAGAGAGGGACAGAGAGAGAGGGAGAGAGAGACAATACCAAGCAGGCTCTGAGCTGTCAATGTGGAGCTCGACATGGGGCTCGATCGCATGACCGTGAGACCATGACCTGAGCTGAAATCAAGAGTCAGATGTTCAACCAACTGAGCCACCCAGGTGCCCCTCATCATAGATAATTCTTAAATCTTCTATTTTCTTGAGAACAATATTATGAACTTCATCATTTCATGTAAAAACATAATTCACAGATACAACATGTCTTTAACAAAATTCTACTAGAAAGTGAGAAAGGTATTAACATGTATCCAGGAGACAAATCAGCGTTTGTGAAAATCATGGTGTCATTTATGATACTTGTCAACTAGTTGTAGGCCAGTGGGGGGGAGGGTACCCATTCATTCATTCCCTCATCAGCAGATATTACTAAACACCCACTCTAGATTGAACCACATAAACCTTCCAACATTTGAGCTTTTAATCTTTGAAAATAGACATCTCACATGGTTCCACATGCACCGTGCTAGGTACTGTGTTAGGAATGGGGATAGAAGAATAAGAAACAAGAATGGATTCGTAAACAGCAGTGCAATGAAGGGTCACAAGTGCTGTAATGGGAACATGTAGAAAAGCCTGTGAGGACCCAGGGAAGGCGGAAGTCGGGGTGGGAAAGTCTATTGTGGTGAACACGGTAATCTTCTCAGTAGATGATGCAATCTTCTTTTTAAAATTATTAGTGGTATTAGCTAATTTAAACGGAGGATTTCTATTACAGCTCCATGTTAAGAATTTTATATTTATCTCATGTTATCCTCACAGACCCCTATGGAGTAGGAGTCATCATAATCCCCATATTTCAGAAGAGGAAACAGAAGAGTAGAGAGTTTAAGGACTATACTCAGATTACACAGCTGGTGAGTGCTGGAGCTGGGATTCACCCTGTCACCGTGTAGACACAACCATATCATGACCATGTAAACACAACGTTGTCCTGGTTGTGAATAAATAGCAGTAACAAGAACAAAGACTTATGACTTTTCAGGTCAAATCCGTCTTGGGACCCACAACCCACTTGGTTTCAACCCCTGAGAGACAGTTTTCTGGTACCAGTCTAGACCACTTGGCATTGAAGCAAATAGGAACGTACTTACACTCACATTCACACACGCACGCACACGTATGCTCCCAGGCCCACTTTGGAGTGGACTTACCCCCTTTCTGAGGCCTGAACTTATACCTACTGAAGAACACGATGCAAAGGCGGTAAAATGTGGTGGTTTCTCAAGCAATTCCCTATTGTGAAATGGAACGAGAACGTTGCCATGATGTAAATTCCAGGGATATTACATGAAGGAGCCAGCTACTATTTTGTAAAGTGATTGGTCCTCCTTGGAAGAATTTCAAATGGTCATTATTCATTGGCATAGCCCCGGGGACGATGAGGGGAATAAAAAAAAAATTGTAAGTTAGAGCCCTTGAGGCTTTTTATCAGGCACCACCTTGTCATAAACACAATGAGATTGGGTTTCCTGGGTGTTCTCAGGGCTCATTATGCAACAAGCCCCTGGCTCTGTCCTTCCCAGAAAAAGTCCAAAAGCCACTCTTGCAATGTAGTCTCCCCCCTGACCTCAGCAGGGCACAGACAGCCAGGGCTCGGAGTGTGATTCTCATAGTCCTGGGATGGAAAAGAGGACTCAGTGTGGAAGGGAAAACAAGGAGAACACACCATCAGGCGACTGTGTCCACCACCTCCTTCTCCTACCATTTCTTGGATTCCTGACCTCAGCCGTGGGCAGCAGTAGCCTTTGTAAGGAGAAAACCAAGACTCAAGCTCTAATGAATGGACTGACAGGTGATTCAAAAGAGGTGTCCTACTCCTTTCATCATGTGAGAATAGAAGTCTTCAATCAGAAGAGGACCCTCACCCAACCATGCTGGCACCTTGATCTTGGACTTCCAGCCTCCAGAACTGTGAAAAATAGATTTCTGTGGTTTATAAGCCAAAAAAAAAAAAAGGTATTACATGGAATATGTCAACCAGAAATGTGAAGAACCAAAAAAATGGGGAAGGAGTCATGAAAAGAGACTTATCGTTAGTGAAAGGAAAATGACGGCCCTGAGAGGGGAGGGGTTGGCTGTGGCTGATACACCACAACCTGCCACGTCAGTGACAGCAGTGCTGTGAGAATAGGCAAGTCCCCAAATTGCACTGGTTTAGCACCACATTCATTGTTTGCTTAAAGACCAGTCTCAGGGAATCCTTCGCTAACACAGTATTTCACGGAGCCAGCCAGATGATGGAGGGTGACAGAGAACTTGCAAGATCACGGGTGTTCATGGGCCAGGCCCGAGTGTCACACATCACTGTCGCCTACATTCCTGACCTGGAACCGAGCCAGCATGGACCCACGCAGATACCAGGACAGCCACTTCCGAGCCATGACTCTACGCTGGAGAAGGGAAGCCTGAATCTTCCGCGGGTAGCCGCTGTCTTCGCCACACCTGCACGCGTATTACGATACAACGAATGAACTTCAAAAGACTGTTTGAGAGAGTCCCACTCTCCAATCAGTCACTCATTTCAAGGAAGCACTCACATGGCATCGAGGGTCAAACCACTGAGAAGGGAACCTGTGAGTTTACTGTAATTTGTGACCTAAATTATGTTTCTTGTGAATACCACTCTTTTTATGGTGCTCTAATTTTGAAACATTTTCTGTTAGATCCTAGGTGCCTGGAAATGTTACTGTATTAATCACTTTCAGAATTAGCATTTTTTTAATGGTAAATTGAAGTTTGTCAGGATGCTTTATTACGGTATCATGGACACTTCCTTTGGTTGATATATATTGTAGAGACGTGACAAAGACAGTAAGACCCATATCCGTATCAATGTGGTGTCTGTGTTTTTAAGACACTTCAAATTAAAAAGGGGTTTGCATTTAATGAATCTTTAAATGATTTCCTTTGTGTCTTGAGCTGTCATCCTGATCATTTGCCCCGTAGTTCTTGTTAAGCAGCAGCAGTAGCAGAAGTCCTCAGACATAGAATAGAGGGGGCTATCTTCTGTCCGCCTGGAATGTGTTCATATGTGGTCATGAGGGGTCCTCTGTAAGCAGATAGTGGGAGCAGGGCATTACCAAATCTTTACAGTTCCAAAAGGTGAGGGGACTTTCCCCATCTCATCCTTTCTGAGCATTTCATTTCTGAACACATGAATAGCAGAAACTCTGGGTGTATAGGGGAGGAAAATGATAATTTACAGTCCCGTGTAAGATACTTATTTGAAACTAGATTGAAATATGTCTATATCAGATCTCCATTTTTCTGTGTATCAGTCTATCTGTATCTACCTTGTTTATGTTCTGCCATTATTCCCACCGAGTAAGTCTCATCCTTCTGATACACTTCTTCATGTCAGGGATTGTTTCTTCTATTATTTTTATAACTCTACCTCTACCACCAAAGTGTGTGCATGCATGCAAGCACACACACATGCACACACATACATACACACACACATGACACAGCTTGAAAAGGCAGCCCATGACTTGAAGTTGATTTTGCTGTTTTCTTATTGAAGAAACAAGATATAGTGGCAAAAGAAAAAGACCACAATTCAAAATGATATATTAGAATCAAGTAAGACAGTGAGTAAGTGATGGGAGAACTCCAACATTTTAGGCAGCAATGGAGAAAGGTGGGGGAGCGTGAAGTGTATACTCTAGGTTGAGTTATCCTACGTTGAAGGGCTATTCTGGAAGTTACACTCAGTAGTTCAGTTTAGACTCTATTTGTCAGAACCTAGCTACAGGTCCGTCCTTGCTGCAAGGGAATCTGGGAAGCATAAATTTTGGTTGGATGTTTTGTGACTGGGATAAAATTGGAGTATTTTTAGTAGAGAAGGGGAGAATGGGCTTTAGACAGGCCATTCACTGTGTCTAGCAGATCCAAGTTATGCTTTGGGGGCCATCACTGGAAATGGAGTCCTAGAACAAAATACAATCAGTTACAGAAAAAAGGCTAAACTCGGGGTGCCTGGGTGGCTCAGCCGGTTAAGCGTCCGACTTCGGCTCAGGTCATGATCTCACGGTTTGTGAGTCCGAGCCCCACATCAAGCTCTGTGCTGACAGCGGGGCGCCTGGAACCTGCTTCAGATTCTGTGTCTCCCTCTCTCTCTCTGCCCCTCCCTGCTCATGCTGTCTCTCTGTGTCTCTCAAAAATAAATAAATGTTAAAAAAAAAAAAAAAAGGCTAAACTATGTTTTCCCCAGTCTGAGTTGTCTTATGGAAATTTCAGCTCTGTTATGAGTTTTTGCTACAACTAAGGATTCTTGCTGTTGTGGTGACAGTGGTTCGTTGGAAAATACCACATCAGCAAGCAGAGGGAAGAAGCCATGTCAAGCGAAGACAAAACCCAAGCACAATCTTCTTTTTACTGAAACACACGAGAGCTTTGCCACAGCATAAATGATGATGACGGAAGTGTCTACAACAGCAAGCAGGGCTCACAAACACCACCGGACACTCCAGCGCTTGGAAGGGCGCTCCGAAATTACACACGGGGGTTAGGTATCACCAACTCGAGGGGGTGGAAAAAGCATTCTCGATCCTTCTCTGCCAGAAGAGGTCTCTCCGCATAGCTGGAATGGGGATGAGTGAGGTCAAGTTAGGCTCAAGCACGGCCCAATGTGAACTAAGAAAACCCTTCACACTGTCTGGGGAATGTTATCCAAGTACTTGAATTAGGCCGATGCCCTAAAACAGCCTAACACAAGAAAGACTTTGGTATCTCACTTCTCTCCCATGTCTTCTTCCTTTTGCCCAGCCAGGGGGAGTAAGTGAATTCATTGCCTGAGCAGAATTAGGTCAGACCAGAGCAGAATATCAAGCTGACAGAGGGGAGCTTCGTGCCAACATTGATTAAATGAGAAGGGAAAAGAAAGTCTCACTCTGAATCCAAATATGGGAGTTTAGAAGGGAAAAGGCTAATGTTAGGCTACTTAAGAATTAATACAAAAAGACACATTTGTTATCAGAGAATCAAAGAGTTTCCATCCGTGAGAATACTTTGCTGTAAAGAAGCCACGTTTTTATGTTGATAAATCTTTAAGACGCTCAAGCTTTAGCTGTTAGGCTAAAAACCGTTCATTTGTTTTTTAGAAAGCCTTCAAAAACTGTGCGTATTACAGCTCTTCAAATATATATCATGGCATACATTATTCTTGCAGAATTGTTTTCTTAAGAGTGTTCTGACTGCCACCTTCCACCCTGGAACTGAAAGAGCGGCTCTCCGTCATAAAGGGGACAGCTTCTGACAGTCTTGTCTCCACAAATGACAATCTCATTAATGATGCTAAGTTTATATTGTAAATATATTATCACCACTCTCATACCAACTGCTTATGTTAAAAAATAATTACTAATTAGTTCCAGCAAGTGCATTATAAAAAGGTGGCTAATTTTAACTATTTTTCTTCTCCTTATTTCAGAAAAAAAAATTGAGTGATTCAGAGAAAGCAATCTGTTACCTGCAGCAATTTAGAATTTTTTAATGATCTGTGATCAGAGTTTTTAATAATCTCATGAAAATGGTGGTTCAGGTAACAAGAAGTGACTTGTAGCTTCCAGCTTGTGTCTTTATCCTTGAAATTTAACGATTGAGAATAAAGCTATTTTTTAAACTTTTTTTTCAATGTTTATTTTTTGAGAGAGAGAAAGAGAGACCGAGTGCAAGCAGGGGAGGGGCAGAGAGAGAGGGAGACACAGAATCTGAAGCAGGCTCCAGGCTCCGAGCTGTCAGGGCAGGGCCGGATGCAGGTCTTGAACCCACAGACCATAAGATCATGAGCTGAACCAAAGTCAGACGCTTAGCCGACTGAGCCACCCGGGCATCTCAAGAATAAATCTATTTTACTGACTTTATCTTTGTTTCTGATTTACCTCTAGGATGCCTTGTAAGACGTTGTCTGGACACCCATCCTACTCTCTCTGACAGCAAGCTAATATTCTTCTAGGCCTCTTCTCTTGCTTTCTGCTCTTCAGCCTCAAGCAAATGCCTGGTCCCCGTGACCCCCAACCCCTTGCTGTCTTTAGCTACACCTTCCCCCTGACTCGCAGCACCACCACCCCCCATTCTGCCTAGATTCCAAGATGGAATTTTTAAACCAGTCTCTCCCCAGACCATCTTGTCTTCAGCCACTTTCCAGCAAAACCCCAACCTAGGATCGATCAACCATCCATTTTCTCTACTCTTTATACGTTTCCCTATATTGGCTCTACCACAGATTTGTGTTCTCTAATATCAGTTGTTCCAGAAATCCTGTTCATTCCCCAAGAGCTTATATTCCTCGTTGTGGTGGGGCTGAACTTGACCATTCCCCATTGCCAGCTGCAGTCTGGCTCTGCCTGTAGCCTTGCCTGGACACCATTCTTGCCAAGCTGGACAGCACCTCCTCTTTGCCGAGGGTGTATTAAATGGCCATGAGTGAGGGTTCTGGGCTGGACCATTGGGGTCCATATCCTGACTCTGTTACTTATGGGCTGAGTCATCATGGCGAGTTTCTTCACTCCCTTAAGGCTTCATCTTTCATCTACGAGACAGACATGAAAA
Source organism: Panthera onca (assembly GCF_046562875.1). Lineage (NCBI taxonomy): Eukaryota > Metazoa > Chordata > Mammalia > Carnivora > Felidae > Panthera > Panthera onca. The sequence goes on from NC_138339.1 coordinate 222,450,873, forward strand.
AGGAAGAAATAATAAAAGAATTAAGTGAATATTATGGATATGATTGTAGAACTAAAGTCTAATAATCTTTATCTTTTCATTGCAGTAGTTCGTTTACTAAACCCTAAATTCAATCGCTGGCATACTGAGTTTAAATTTTCCGTCTCAGTATTTGTTTTGTTTGTCCCACCTTTTTCTGTTCCCCCCACCTCTTTTTTCTCCCACTTGTTTCTTGCTCTCTTTTGGATTAATCAAGTATTTTTTTAATTATTCTAATTTTGCCTATTATCATGATGAGTATTACTTTTATTTGGGTGAGGATACTATCAAATTGTGGATTAAGGATTTGTTTGAGGGAAACTGGCAAGGATGAAATTCTTGATCTGGCAGCAAGGTATTATTCTTTTATTTATTGAGCACCTACGCTATAACACGGCCTCTTCAAAGCTCGGAGAATCAAGCAGGGAATAAAAACAATAAAAACTGCCCTCATGCAGTTTATAATCTCAACAAAAAAGAGCACGGACTCTGAGGTCAGGCAATCCTGGGTTCAGAAACTAGGGTTGTTGGGGCGCCTGGGTGGCTCAGTTGGTTGAGCGTCTGACTTCGGCTCAGGTCATGATCTCACAGCTCGTGAGTTCAAGTCCCGCTTCGGGCTCTGTGCTGACAGCTCAGAGCCTGGAGCCTGCTTCGGATTCTGTGTCTCCCTCTCTCTCTCTGCACCCCCTCCGCTCGCACTCTGTCTCTCTATCTCAGAAATGAATAAAAACATTTAAAAAATTAAAAAAAAATAAATGAGTGTTGTCACTAACTAGTTGTGTGATTTTAGACAATTGCCTATGCAGTTCATTCAGCTGAAAAGGTTGGGGTGACACTTTCCTCGGATGGTTATTATAAAGACTAGAGACAATGCATAGAAAGCTCTGGCACAGGTGGGGCACACAGTATATAATTATTGTTATTACATTCACCAAACACTACCATCTGAACATCTTGCCACAAACTAGTATTATTAAATATATGCCAAATGGAGACCACTTTAATATTACTCTCACTGTCTCTGCCCACACAATGAGACTGTGATATATGCGTCTTAAATGTTTGTATTTTCCTGCACGCTGATTTTCAATTTTGTGAGCATGATTTACCTCGTGGTACATGAGTTTGCAATACTAATAGGATCTGGAATAATAATAACCATGTGTAACATATGGTGACATTCGCCATCTTCCTAGAGAAGGCAGATGTTTAATGTTAGTGTTATATTACTTCTGGTGATTATTATTAACTACTAAGTTTCACGTTCATGCAAAAAAGGATGGGTGAGGAAAGCAGGATCATGACTTTCAAACAGTACCGTCTACAAATCTACCTACCCAGAACTGCGTAACTAATTAGTAGGAAATGTCTTTTCAAATTCCCTGGCTCATAACTACAGTTGTTCACCTTTGGAATGACTAGAAGTTCAAACTCTTTATAATTATCGCCATGTTGAAGTTAGTGCAGACACTTGTTATGTATTTATCGCGTTTGAGTTCACCTAGACACCAAGGAGTGAATTGCTCATAGTGTTCAATAATACGTGGTTTGGGTTGTACCTCCTAGGAAAATGCAATTTAGCCAGAAAAGAAGTGACTTATTGTTTTACCAGGGGAGGTCATTGGCAGTAGTTCTGGAACTTTGGATGCCTAAGGATTGCCTAGGAGAAAGCAGGGAGTGAGGGAGTGTACTTTTGAAAGTTAGGATTGTTATAAATGCAGATTCCTGGGCCTCACTCCCTGTGACTCCAAGTGGCAGATTGGTCACAAATAATCTCTTAATCTAAAGAGGGAACTCAGTGGGGATCTTTCACTTCTTGTGGCGGTGCCCAGGAATCAAAGCTACGGGTAGGATATCTGCCGAATTATTATCCTTCAAAGCTTTTCTTGGGATTTTTACCGTAGTTATTACACTCTAGAAAAGCTTACAGCTGTACCTTGACCCTACTTTAATTTAATATTTCTATAAATGTTTATCTGTAAAGAAATTATATGAGCTATATTTCTTGACCTGAAAATGAAATCGTACATAGTGATAAATTTAGCTATAATTTAAGGGGAAAGGATGAAATTAGAAATATCGAACCAGTGATTGGCAAAACTAGAGGTCAAGTCAATTCGATCACAAAAGAAATGTATGAGATGTCAAAGAGCTCAACATCCATCAGACAAAAGAAACAGATAAACAAAAACTAATCATACAGTATTTTAAGCATTAAGGCACAGAGAAAGATACCATGGAAATGAAGAATGATGGTGAAGAAAGAAACATTTGATTTCATCTGGATGCCCAGGGAAGAAGTGACATGTAAGTGGACTTTGAAAAACAGGTAGAAAGTCATTGAACAGAGGAGGGAGAAGGTATATCGAAGCAGAGGGAAGAGCGTGAGCAAGGATGTGGCTGGGGCAGCTGGTTTATTCAGGTGGGCAGAGTAGTAGAAATAGATTGAACAAGTAAGCTGGCCGAGTCGCAAGGGGCCCTGCATGTCTGCTAAGGACTTGGGACATTTCTCTGTAGGGAGCAGGGAACTGTTAGAGGCTTTTCAGCAGAAGAATGACATGATAAGATCTGTGTTTTAGAAATGCAACTCTTGCTGTGACACATAACCGAAATGGGGCCTGGTCTGTCCTGCCCCTGGACCTTTGTATATGCAGTCCCCTTGCCTGCATGCCTTTCTCCATCTGTGGCCCTGGTTTGTGGCTTCCAACTGTCTCTTGCTGCATCTTCAAGCATCTGGCGGTTCACTCTGGTCTACTTAACTCCTGCTCATCTCCAGGTCTCAGCCTTAGATGTCAGTTCTTCCATGAAATCTTTCCCGGCAACCCCACCCTACCCCAGAAATGGGTCAAGTGCACCTAATATGTATGTGCTCCCCAAAGGCCCTGTGACCACCCCTACCAGAGCCTTTGTCCGATGGTAACAAAATCAATATGTCTTTCTCAATAGACTGAAAACTTGAAGTCAGGGAATGTATCTTGGTTCATTTTTACATAGATCATGTCTGCCTCCTCCCTTGTCTGACTTACATGGACACTCTTGATTTTCCTTGAATTGATTAATTTTTGGCACTGGCCATGGAGCCTGCTTGATAGTCTCTCTCTCGCTGTCTACCCCTTCCCCTCCTCTAAAATTAAAAAGAAAAGAAAAGAAAATATTTTGAACTGAATGATAATGAGAAGACTCTAGTCAAAACTTGTATATGCAACTGAAGTCATTATTTTTTTAATATTTATTTATTTTTGAGAGAGAGAGAGAGAGAGCATGAGCAGGGGAGGGGCAGAGAGAGAGGGAGACACAGAATCTGAAGCAGGCTCCAGGCTCTGAGCTGTCAGCACAGAACCTGACAGGGGGCCCAAACCCATGGACCATGAGATCATGACCTGAGCCAAAGTCAGATATTTAACTGAATGAGCCACTCAGGTGTCCCTGAAGTCATTCGTAGGGAGACATTTTATACTTTTAAATCAATGCATACAGTTAAAAAAAAGAAGGGCTGAAAAAAAAATCAATGGTCTAAGTATCCATCTCAGCAGTAAACAAAATTTTGTTAATATCTTACAGACATTTAAAAAAATAATAAATAAACATCTTTATGTCAACCAACTTGAAAATACATATGAAATAGATGAATTCCTAGAAAACCACTACTTGCCAAAGCTGACTTAAAAAAAAAAAAAAAAAGCAAAGCCAAAACCCAAAAAACAAAACTCTAAACAGTCCAAAATAGATGTAAAAAAAATGAGTCCAAATAAAGGAGATAATGATGATGGTGATGGTATTTGGAGTGCTTTGTAGACCCTAGCTCCCATTTTTCCTATTGTGGGGTTTTTATTAGGCTAATGTCTGGATTCCCACCTTACCTCTTATTTATTCCTCTTGACAGGTTATTTATTTAACCTCAGAGCGGGGTTGAGGGAAGGTTCTAGGCATGCTCAGTTCAGTCTCTCCTTCCCTCAGTTCAGATCTGGCTTCCTGATGAGAGGCTCTCTGCTCTGCAGGTGGTAACCTGCTTCTCTTCCCCAGGAGACTCGCGATTGTCCAGTGATGCCTGTAAGTGGGAGGGCAAATTGTCTTCTGGGAAAAAAGATTAGCAAGGTTGCACGTCTGGAGACGTCTTCTCTAACTGCATCAGTAATAAAAGTAACGTTTAGAGCTTCCTCTGCCTTCGCCCTGTGTTTATCTCTCAATTCTTTTCCAACCTGGGAAAGGAAAAAAGTCATATTATTTATTGATCTTTTAAATTTTCAACAATTAAGTGGCTCCATTTCCTCATCTGTAAAGTGAGGTAATAATAGTATTAAATGGGTTGATGTGAATGAAGTGATAAAGACGTTGTCTCATAAATAATAAGCACTTAATAAATGCTACTTACTAGTTTATTTTAAAAAACGAAACCCTTACTGCATGCCAGAACTGGGCTAAATGCATTATTACTGCATTATGTTGTGTAAGATTTACAAGAAACCCATGAGGTAGGCGCTGTAATTAATTACTCTTATGTCATACATGAGGCTGAAATTTGGGACAGTTAAGTAACTTTGTTGAAGGTCACACACTCTGTAAGGTCTGCCTTCAAAGTGCTCAGCTCTCCCTTGCAATGACAGGCCATTGGCAGTTATAAGTGGGTGAAACGAGAGAGAGCAAAGGATTTGCCGTGTGGGAGAAGCCATGTGGAGTGCAGGCCAGCTAATAATAGCCCTGAGTCCTGAAAAAAAAAAACGACAGTAAGTTCATTACGATATTTAAAAGGATGTGGTTTAACAGAAGTAAGATTCAAAGTGACATTAGATATTCATGGAACTGTAAGCATGTCCAAGAGTACTTATGAGTGATTTGAGTATCGCACCGCTCTAAGAGAAAAGATTCGGGGCTTTTCAGATGTCTCTAGCTAACCTTCGGACCCCTAACTCCATTCTCTTTGGTGTTTTAGCTCCACGAGAAAGTCCGAAGGGTTGAACCCTATCCCCAGTCATTCCCACGCAGGTTAAGTTAGATCACTCCACTCTTGCGAAAGATTCCGAAGATTTCCTTTCCTCTCCTCTCCCACAAAACTGGGCTAGCCAATACCTTCTTTCTTTTCAGCATCACAAGCTTTTCCTAATCATTCCTGAGGAGAAGGAAAAGACCTTTTCGGAAGGAGTGTATGATATCTGAAGCAGAACTCGGTAGCGCTTGGTGGAGGAAACATGACTTCTTTCAAGATGAAAACATACAGGCCCCTTAAGCAGATTTGGATCTTGCTAATATTCATGCAGGTGTTTGGAAAATCTTTACTACCTGAATCCGGGCCAGGAGCCGGAGAAAAAGATGTTCCTTACACTTCAGTGAGGGAGTACATGGGAGGGGATTGTAAAGACTAGTCATTTCAGGAGCCAAAACTGTAAAATTCTGAGAAGGGAGCTCTGCATTAAATTTCAAAGTGCTGTTCACAAAAAGTCAAGTTGTCCAAATATCTGGAGTTAATGAATTAATCAGCATTTGGAACATGTAAACAAAACTAGAAACACTTCAAAGGTTTTTTTTCTTTTTTAATGTATTTGTGTGAAGTCTTGTTTCTTATTGAATAAATCTGACATGTAGCAATGTGTAAATTTAAGGTGGACAGCTGTTACTTGGATACATTTATGTATTGTAATATGATTGCCAATGTAGCCATATTTATCCTGTTACATAATTACAGTACAATATTACTGTCTATATTTGTAATATTGGGCATTTGATCTGTATAGCTTATTTACTACTAGTCACAAGTTTATAGCCTTAAACACCGTTCATTTTTATCCTCCTCCCATCCCCGGATAACCACTATTTTACTTTGTATTTTAGTGTTTAAACTTGCTTAGATTCTACACAAAAGTAATATCATACAATCCTTGTCTTTCTCTGACGTAGAAGTGTTGTTCTTCATGGCCGATCGTGCTGTCTTTGGGCAAGTATGAATCTGTTCTCAGGGAGCTCGGTTTCCCCATCTGCAGTGAGGACTCTATAAAGCATATTGGCACGTAAAACGGATTCTTCTAGAAGGCCCTTGACTTTGACTTTCTTGGATACGGCAGCTATAAAAACCACAAATACCTGAGCCAGATTTTCCTTGTGCCCGAGCTCCCTGCCCCAGGAGGATGTAAAACGCTTTTCAAAAGTACCATTAGCTCTGGTGAATTGCGACTTCCTTGTATTATATGGTACCCAGGTGGCTTTTAAGTGTTAACACAACTTCCTCAAAACTGCCTCCCTGGGTCCCAAGGATTAACTAAGGTACTTGGAAGGTGAGATCTGCTCATCGTTTTAAGATTTTCTGTATTTTTTTTATAGGGCATCTCCAGTGAGGCCACCCCAGAGTTTCCGTTTTATAGGAATGCCCCTTCCCAGCAAGAAAGAATACTTAGGAAGCTGGGTGTGACATCTCCAACATGAAAACAATAAAAAAAATGGTTCCAGTTGCCAACCGGAAACGAATGTTACCTTTCCAATAAGAAAGAGTGTTTTTGTGAAGCTCACTCTAACATTCTTTAAGCCTGCCTTTCGGCAGTGAAGAGAACACAGTGAAAGTGTCTGCACGCCTATGTTAAGACCCCTCCGTGTTGAGGTCTCAGAAGAGAACTGTCCTCTGTCCTTCAGTTGGCTTTACCATTCCTTGTTTTCTTCTTTAGGTAGAAATATTACCTCAAGTTCAAGGCTCGTGCCCTAGCTCAAGCCCTAGCTTCATGCAGTTTTACAGAGATTTTTGTAGAGTGAGTGTCTCTGAAAATCATAGCAATTTGCAGTCTTGGATTACCCCCAAATACTAAGCAGAAACCCGTGTCTTTCGGCAACAAATACCACAAGCCCAGGGGAAAAAAGAAAACGTAACATGTGGAAAAAGAAGGCAAATAAAAGGGGGTAAATAAAAAAGTGGGTAAAAGTACCAGAGGTGTATTCCCCCCATTTCCAGAGAAACCACTCAGTCACCACGAACACTTAAACTTACTTGGGAACCTCTCATCAGAGGAGCAAGTAAGACTCTCTATCAAAAACCATAAGAGAAACATTCATTACAAAACTGAGCGAAACATGATTTTGCTCAAGCTTATCAGAGCAAGAAAAAAGGAAATTCTATAAAGGCCTTTTCCAACTGCATTTGTACAAAATATATTCCATGTTGTTGATCCACACGACGTTTAAATCAAGTTTATTTTCAGAATGGTAACCTGAACAGGACTGCTATACTGTGTGTGTGTGTGTGTGTGTGTGTGTGTGTGTGTGTGTTGGGAGAGGGATTGCTGGGGTCAGAGACCATAAATGATAAACAATGAGTAATAATTGTGTGGGAGGTAAAACACATCTACCTTTTTATGCCGTTATATTTGTAATTATTAAATCCCAGACTTGAGAGAGAGAAAACCTCAGGTTCAGTAATAAAAACTATGGTATCTGCCCAAATTTTGCAAGAATAAAATCTGTGTGTGCCAGGGAGTTTTGATGGATGATGAAACATCTTACATTTTGCTCTCAAGGCTTTACCAGGTCTCCAGGACCACGGCTGAATTACAGCTTTGAAATGCTCAGAAATGTACACTTGATTCCTTAGGTAAATTATACATGAAGCTACGCTTTAAGCGTTTGCTAAATTTATAGTTGCTTTAAATGGTATAGAATCCCAAAGTGTTTGGCCTCAAAGTAGAGAAAAAAAATTATGCTGATTTTAAAATAATGTTCTGTTTTTATTAAAACATGTACATGCGTTATGGGAAATTTGGGAGCTCCATAAAAGAAAAAGAAGAAGAAATCATGCAGAATTTAGCGCTCAGCAATGAAGACCATTGTATCATCTCACATATTCTTTCCTCCGACATTTATCGAGGCCACGCAGTAGAATGTTGTATGGATGTACCATGGTTTATTGTACAAATTCCTTGTTCTAAGAAGTTGAGGCTTGTTTTTGAGGTCTTGTCCCAATACATAATATGACAATGATCTGTATACGGATCCGTTCGATCTCCTGCCATTAACTCTGGGCAGGAACAAACGCACATGAAGGGAAAATGAGAAACATGGCAGTGGAGAAGAAGCGTCGCTTTCTAGGAGGTCGGCTCTGCCTCCCTTAGGCCCTGTGGGCCAGTGTCTGACTGGCCTGCTGCCTCCAGGGCTGGGTAGCAGTCTCCTCATTCAGAGACCCGCTTTGGATAGTTTCATGGGGAGAGATCCAGAAGACTCCCGGGGAGATTCTAGAAACACCTCGTCTTCCAGCTCCAGGAGGGCGGACAGCTCTGGGGATGTGTCTAAGCTGGAGACTGGGATCTGTGGGAGTGAGGGGCGGGAGCAGCAGGCAAGGTGGAAAGTCTTGTCTTGGCATATATACTATCAATATATCCCATTGCTTTGAGAAACACTGTGGCTCTCCTGCCCGGGCGACTCCTGGGGTGCCGCATGCCCTCGGGTGGGTGCACAGGGTAGTAACAGGCTGCTTTTATGATTCTTGCCTTGGCAGGGACAGCGTCCCCCCTGTGCTCTCCTGTTGCAAAATCTTCACTGAGTCCTTAGAGCCCACACGGCGTAATTCCTTAGTCTGGAATTAAGTAAATGAACTGCCCTCTCCCTCTCTGGCCCAGCCTCGCCTCGCCACTCGTTCTCAAAGTGCTGTCAGGACTCTGTGCTCTCAGCCCCCTGAGCTTGAAATGTCCTTCCTCACTTTCAAAGTCTCCCTCTTTCTGTAAAACATCATGTTCTCTGTGGAGCCTTCTCCAAGAGTCCAGGCAGAGTTACCTTCTCCTCACTCTCGTCCTCATACCGGTCTCAACCTCAGGTTGGATGTCCCCGCATTGCCTCCCCCAGGACGCTGTGAACCTCTTCACGGTGATGATTGAGTCTCTGTGTGTCTGGCTTCTCGGTAGTGAGAGCAGAGTCTGACACACAAAAGGCACAGCTTTCCAGTTTCAATTTATTTTCACACGAATGGGTTGAATGTTTGAAGCCACCAAACTCAGGAATTTGCTGCTGAGGATATATTGGATATATTGGATATACTTAGGATATATTGAGAGCATATATGCCAAGAGAAATAACTGTTTTAAAGTTTATTTATTTATTTTGAGACAGAGTGAGCAGGGAAGGGGCAGAGAGAGGGACAGAGAGAATCCCAAGCAGGCTCCACACCATCAGCACAGAGCTGGATGCAGGACTCAGTCTCACAACCCTGAGATCATGACCTGGGCTGAAATCAAGAGTCGGACGCTTAACGGACTGAGCCCCGAGGCGCCCCTGCAGCTAAATATTTTTAAACAGCATTAATGAGCCAATATCCACCTTTATAATGAAGTCGTCTGTGCAATCCACCTGACCTGGTTATTAAAATGGGGGTAAAGTCACAAAACAAATTTGTCACAAAACGATTTTTGAAGAATCTGTTGCTTTTCATTATATCCTGTTTTTAAAATGAACACCAAAAGAAGTAACACAAAAGTCGCAGCATCATATTATCTTCTTCAGAAGTATCTCTTATTCACCTTGGTTTACTGAAGTATTCATGGGAAGAGCAGAGAATCTTAGAATTTATGTGAAACCCAGAATAGGTCCCCACACATCCCCTTATTAGAAGGCTCGGTACAGTGGGACCTCAATATAAAGATGGAGGTTGTTATCAAATGGTTACAAGTCATTTCATAAGAGACTCTTAAAAACTGAGAACAAACTGAGGGTTGATGGGGGGTGGGAGGGCGGGGAGGGTGGGTGATGGGCACTGAGGAGGGCACCTGTTGGGATGAGCACTGGGTGTTGTATGGAAACCAATTTGACAATAAACTTCATATTTAAAAAAAAACAAATGGTTATAAGTCATCAATAGGAACACACAGTGAATGTTTCAAAAGTAAATATAAACTAATATATTCCTTGGAGTGGCTTTTAATAATTTTTTTCTCACTGAGTTCTTGGGAAGGGCCACCAAAATTCACAGTGCGTGAAAGCCCAGAAAACTTCATGTGGTGGCCATTTTACGCAAGAAGTGAAACAGTTTGAAAAGTACCTTCCAAACACTTGAATTTTATTTTGATAGTCAGGGTTTGGTATAAGGAGAGTTTATCTTGGAAGGCACACTAAGAAATGAAGTAAGTGAATTTAATCCTACCGGATCTTGGTGTAAGGTGAGTTTACCTGCAGAGGCTGTCAGGGCAGAGAACCACAGGGGGTCCCTGTGGTTGTCCCACCCATGCTGGGGCAGCCATAGCTCCCTGTGTGTGTAAGTAATTCTGGGGACAAGGACTGCATGCATTGTGTATAAAGGACAGTAAGGCCCACGGACAGAGGCGGCCAGGGGAACAACACCAGTCCTGAAGGGTTTTCCAAGGGAATGTCATCCTTCAGGATTCCAGAAAATGAGTTTCTAAAGGGAAAGCAGCTTGCACTTGACTTAACGTTATTTCCATGCTTACATTTACATTTTAGTTAAATGCGGACGCTGTTAGTATTTTTGAGCTTTCTTCCACTTGAAAGTCATTTAAACAAGAGCCTAGATAAGTAAGATAGAGATGGGAACGTGCAGGAGAGGCACCCAGGATGGGTTTCTCCTGGGGAAGATCCCAGGAAATTGAAGGTTGACATAACACAGGGGCATATACTAAACGAAACAGAACATCACAGTTCTTGAAAACTATAGAGGCATCACACACAAAATAGAAGACCAGTCCTAGAGGAAAAAGAATTCTGACGTTGTTAACAGTCTTTGCCTCTGGGTAATGAAGACAGAGGGAGACTTAAACTTTTTATTTTGGGCTCTACATCTGGATCTTTTAAAAAATATTATTATATGCATGCCTTGCTTTTAGTCAAGGAAGAAAACCTTAAAGTAACTCTAATGGGTACACCCTTTAAAAATAAGCAGCTTGGATTTCAGGTCCTCAGGCTATGACTCAATGTGTTGAATCTTTTAAAGACGCTGCCTTCGTAGTCTGTGTAGCACTAAATTGTTGCTGTTGTTTCCATTAAACATCTATTAACTGTACCAAAATGCTCTATAAAATAAAAATGAGATACTTATAGCAATTTCCTTAAAATCTAAAAACCAACAAAAGAGAGAGAAAACAATGGGGCTTATCTTTTTCCCCCACAAGTCACCTTGTTTTCATGTGTCCTCAAATTCATCTAATGCATGAACCTTTTCAACTTAAATGTAATATAAGCAAAGTACAGATAATTCCCAGTGATAGCACTCTTAAAGAAATGCCCCATAAAATCATGGTATTTGTATTCTATTTCATGAAAATATAATTTCCACCCCTTCTTCAACCCAGGTGAAATGAGATTGGGTCTTAACAAAGCATTCTGTTTATTGTTCCCTGTTTATTAATAGGGGACCAATAAAGCCTTTTAAATGAAATGTAATTCAATAGAATTAGTTTGAAAATAAGTAGAGCACGTGTGGTTAACTTTGCTTTTGAAATTACCCTATCAGGTGCAGATCTTTGTAATTAAAGAATCCTAATTCACAATTCTCTGAATCACTGCATTTGGCAGGCAAATGCCAGTAATTTTCATTTCACAACACAGTGCCTCAGACAGTAATAAGCCAGAACGAAACACATGCAGGTTTAATCAGGTAACAAAGCATGTCAAATACTTATCCTGAAACAAGGGAGTCTGGCACATGAAGTGTGAGCCTCCGAGAAGTCCCTTAGGGGATGTTATATTCTCTGATCTGTACCTTTTCACAGCTTCTGCTGACACCTTTAAGAGCAAAAAAAAAAAAAAAAAAAAAAAAAAAAAAATCTCATCCCGAATGGGCGTCAGTATTCAAAACAAATCGCTCTCAATGGGACTTCTGGGAGCCAAAGACACAAACACAGGTGCGCACACACACATGCATAAATGCACACATACGCACATACGCACATTCATTCACCGATGAGTATCCATGCGAGTAAAGATGCAGATAATTTTTTTTAAAAAAAAAGGTACTTAAAGAATAGTCTTTGCTGATCATCAAGTAACCTTGGTTTAAATGCCATAAGAAGGGGGAAAGAATGCTACATTTAAATATTAGGAAACTATATAAAAGTTCAACTTTTTGGTCTCTAGGGTTCCCAACTAGCTGTCTTAGAACCCAGAAACAACCTATCAAAGTGTTGCTTTTAGACGGAGAATCACAAGGCAGGAAGACTTTCCATGGCTCTCTTACAGCAGCCTGGGGATCCTGACTAAGGGACCTGAGACCTAAAATCTAGGGACTATGGAGCAACCAAGGAGCTAGTGAGCAGAAACGTTTGGAAAATACATCACTGTAGCCTACATTCAAAGGTAAGTCTCATCCACCAGTGGACATGATTGCCCACAATAGTGCCTCCCTTAGACCTAGAGAGCCAGGGTGGCCAGCCTAGAACCCTCTTTTTGCTGTGCCTCTCCCTGTGGGGTGAAGAGTCCATAGGGCCAGGGGGAAGAGCCCATCAGAATCCCTGTCACGAAGGTTGGGGTATGGGGTCCCCAGTACACACACCCTCACCTCAAACAACTGGAAGTCATTTCCAAGGTCCTTGCTGTCTTTTTCTGAGGTCCATCCTCCTGAGGGCAGAGTTTATTGCTGGGGTACATACTCTAGGCCCAAGGTGGTGGCCAAAGGCTGATTGTTGGAGTGGCTATGACTCAGATCTTGGGTTGGGGTAGCCATAAGTATGTGCTCTATGTCTTTGGTGAGGTAGATGGAATATAAGCAGGAGAGAACTGGGAGTGAGCCCCGGGTGGAGGCAGGTGGATCTATTTATTCACTTTCCCCAGCCCCACATCATTAGGAAAGGACCTGGCCACATTTCTGCTGAGAAAACCTTATGTAGGTTAATCTGAGGCCTCAGGATCTCAACAGGACGATGTATTTAGCTCCTTTCCAATCTCCTTTCTAGTCATGACCAAGAAGCTCTCCTTGGTGGCCTTCTGTGGTTATCTGACATTCAATGACAAACTTATTTTCAACTGTAGTAATGAAACAAAATGAAATATAAAAATGCCTAGTAAAGAAACATAGTGAAGATTTTCTTTTCCTGGTCATCATATACATATAATCAAGCCAGTTGAAAATTAAAATAAAGTTTTACAGTATGAGCAATTATGCAAGTAATGGGTGAAAACTTTATAAATAAAGTAGTTTTTGAAAAAGAGGGGAAGCATATCTACATATTTGTTGCAATCATGAGCATACATTTCAGTCTAATAGCAAGTACATCAAAATTACATGAGTAATAATTTAAAAATTTTGACACTAAAAGTCAAATATTTCACGTATAAACTAAGATTGGTGTTTACCAAACAAAAATAGTATGGTTTGCAATTTGCACCTTATTTCTCTGTTTTAAATTTTAAACACGAATGAAAGTGCTGCATAGTTACAATGAATGACAGAATTGAAATGACTGAAATCTGTTTCTTATTCTTTCCACTCACTATGTGTTATGGACGGAATTATATCCCCTCCCCACCAAATCCATATGTTGAGGTTCTAATCCCCAATGTGATTGTATTTGGAGATGGGGCCTTTATGGAGGTAATTAAGGATAAGCAAAGTCATGAAGGTAGGCCCTGACCTTGTAGGATTGCTGACGTAATAAGAAGAGAAAGACACTGGAAATCTGTCTCTGGGTGTGCACAGAAGAGAGGCCATTTGAGGACTTCGTGAGAAGATGGCCATCTACAAGTGGAAGAGAGAGGCCTCAAGAGAAATCAGTTTTGCTAGCACTTTGATCTTGTACGTCTAGCCTTCAGAACTGCGAGAAAATTATGTTTAAGCTCCCTAGTCTGTGCTATTTTGTTATGCAGCCCAAGCTGACTAATATCCCATGATTGTTTTTTATTGTTTATTTTGTATCTATTATGTAATTGCAGGAATGTGTAGTACCATAGAAAATGAAAAGTACACTGTCACTGAAACAAGCTTGAACAATTTCAAATCGCTAGCCACAGACTCTTGAAAGAAAATGTGCTGCTCAGTTGGCATGGGTGGGGGCCGGTGGGGAAAGGGGGATTCTCTTCATTAAGTTCTAAGTAAAACACCGTGCTTAGTAAAGAACGCATAATCAAAGCATGCTAATTTGATATAACACTTTTATGTGTAAAATCAATAAAAACTTCAGCAATTATTCTAAACATTAGAGATGAAAAAAGATTTTTTTTAGGAAGGCATGTTTTATCACTGACATTTTTAGAAGTGCCAGCACATGGAGATAATAAAAAACAGACAGACTTGTACCTGATTTTATCGCTGCTTGTAAATTCTCTACAAATCCCGTACCCCTTTATTACCTGCATTCAGAAGGACCACTTCCACAGCTCTACCTTTGATATCCCACTGTCCCTCCTTTTTCTGGATCTTCTGAGAAGCAGCCATTGGCCTCATGGGACAGTAGCTACAGTCATCTCAGTGGGTCTCACATCACATGAGAACTCAGGCATCATGATCCCTGAAGGAAGGGAACTGACCATCTGCCACTCTAACTTCAGGGTTGAAGTAATATTTCCTTCAGGTTACAGCGGTCCTGCATCACGGGGGAGGAGAAAAAAAGGAGTGGTAGAAAATACATTGAGCCTCTGTCCAGAATTCTTTGTCAGCAAATGATAAAGGAGTCTTTTGGGGGTCTATTTTCAGGTTGATCCCTTGGATTCTGTTATTATAGCAGGTAGTACTAACAGGTAGAAGACTATTGGCTCCAATACTAATATTCCATGTGATTTACTACCTTGCTGAATTTTGGCATCTCCAGTGTTACTTAGAGCTGAAAAGGTACACTGAGACTGTGTTTAGTCATTGGCAAGCTATGGAGCCAAAAGGAGCTTTGGTTGGTTTTAAGAGCCACAAGGGGAAGTCTGGTTGCTAAAAGGAAAGGAAGATAAGAAACTCTAGCTCTTTTTTTAAGAAGGAGCTTCAAGCAGTTCTGTTGCAGAAAGCCCTACCACTCATCTCTGATTTAATAATTATATTTTCTGACAGTTCCCCTCATGTACCATATCACTTATTAGCTGTGTGCCAGCTATCTCCTTGGTGTAGAACAGAACTCCACCCCTCCATCTCTTGGAGTAGAAAATTCCAGAAAGATGGTGCTTGGGGGGAGCTGGAGAGTCCTGTAAACAAGCCATTAAAATGATGTTTAAAAACAAACAAAAAAAGATCTGTCCATTTCAGAGTTAATTTTAAAATATGTATTTCAAAACAATGGAGGGATTTGAAAAAAACCTACCAGCTGGACTTCTAAGGGGAAACAATGCCTAGTACATAGCAGGTGCTCAGTAAATAGGTATTGAGTGAAGGTTCTCAGCTCCTTAAAAGAAAGCAATGATTTACTTAATTTTCGGCTAATTGTTTAAAAACAAAGAATACACGAATATGTCCATTTTTCACTCTCATACTGGCAAGCTTTATGAGTTAAAAGGAAGAGGAAGAAATGGAGCTTCGGTGAGTAGTGATGTCCATGAGTGGCAATGACAGAATTGGTATAAAGAAGGGAAATCCTGGAGTCTGAATCTGTGGCCTGAACCAGACTCTTGAGACATCTGGTGGGACAAACAATTCCTCGGGAGAGGTCAGGCCACAGATCAGAGCACAAAGCAGCCTGCCCTTGGATGGCGAGATAAGGTGACATATGGTGGAGGGAAAGAGACCCTTCTAGGCCCTTTCAACAGGGCCAGCTAAGGGGTGGCCACAGATGTTTGTTTGGACAGCCAAGGGACTTGCAGAACATTGGGCTTTTTTCCCACCTCATCTGGAGCTCTCCTTCTTGCCAGATAACCTGGAAAGTCAATAAGTCTTCCTAGACCTAAAGAGGGAAGGTGTAACTCAGCATTCTGACCAATGATCTAATCAGATCATCGACCCAAAATGCCTGAGGTCAGAAAGTCATCACCTATTGCCAAAACATTAAGGTTTCCAAAAGGTGGCTCTGAGTAAATTGCATCCTTCTGAGGGCAGTGATAACCACACTCAGAGTGTGCTGTCTTACTCACTTTTTATTATAACTAGACACCAGGTAACAGCTCGGCAGAGACATTATAGAGTAATTTCAACTGCAGATAACTGGGTAGAATAGAAATACTTCAAAGTCCTTTCTTAGGCTGAGATTCTTTTGTGTGATTGCTTTCTATTCTCACCTTACATTCCCATATTCCACTCCATTAACAGATGCTGGGACCAAGTACGTATAAATGGATGATGTTCAAGTCAGACATGGAAGGAAGAAAACATCTAACCACCGCCGCCCCCTCCTCAATCTATTCCCTCTTCCTTTGAGAAAAAAGTCGTATCAGTAACAAAAGTTCAAGGTAAGTCTCCAATAGTGCCACTAGTGTTTTATTTTTGGTGAGAGAGGCTTCCACAAAGCGTAATCCAGAGCTAAATCCAGAATGTCATGTTCCCTGAAGCTCTTTCCTAGATAAGGGATATTATCAAATTGCCATTTTCTACCCAGCTTTGCAGGTCACCAGATTTCTCCTAGTCCAGAGACCTTGAAGCAGAAAACAAAAATGGGGTAATCGTCATCATGTGACCTTGTTGGGGGCTCAGTGCCTGCTTTGCCCCATGAAGAGTGAAGAAACAATAGAGTCCATTATGCAGAGTGTCCCCAACACGAAGCTACCCCAGAGTGTGTTAAGTTTTTTCTTTCAGTAAGATTTTGAATGAGAAAAATAATCTGATATGGTTCCACAAACAACAAATTTTTAAACTTTGTGGTGAAGGCTTATTTCCTTTGACCTTGACCATGGCCAACATGCTCCATCAAAATAACCTTGGGTTACCGGGTATGGATGTATGGGCTTGGAGAGAAATAATAACGGCAAGGACTTGGTAAAAACAGTAATAAGAACAAGATGGAAGAAAAGCAACAAACTGCACCAAAATGGAATGTTCCATTCAGGAAAAAAATCTTCATGGATTTTTTTTTTTTAGATCCACTATTTTGGACTTTCAAAAGTGAAGGCAACATGTTCTAAAATGCTTGGACTGAGCTCAAACAGACTGTGTCATTTCATCTTGACAGAGATCTCTTCCAAAAAAGACTCACTGAACTACTCTGGATATGAATTAAATTCCTTCTGTTGAACAATCTCAACTTTTAAATATTTGGGAGAAAACTCAAGTTGACCAAAAACGCATTTTTTTTTCTTGCTTGATATTCCTTCTGTATGATGCACTGTTATTAGTGAGGGTTTAACATTTACCTTTAACGTACCAATTGCTTATTGGAGAAAAAGTGATGGCAGTCAAACAGGAAAGTACTACAAATTAAGTTTTTGTTTTGTTTTGCTTTTTGCCCATTAAACTTTAGACTTCATTTTTTTTTTACATTCTATAATATGGTTCGGCATTGGCAAATTTACTTGTTTCTTTGACAAAAATTCTTTATTATGTATCTAACATATACCAATTGCTAAGTACCAGTAATTCAGACAGAAAGGAAGGAGACTCCTTTGTTTCAAGGGATCCCTGGCCTGTCGAGGGAGATACATTCACAAGCCAGGGATGACAATACAGGATAACACCTGCCTCTTTAAAGGAGGAGAGGGGACAGGAGAGGGGACAAATGAGCCTGTACTGTGTGGGGAACAGAGATCTCAGGGACTACCATGAAAATGTGATTTGTCCATAAAAATCACTGTGGCGATGATTATAAAAGAAATGATCCAAAGGCCCATGCTAAAATATCTTATGAAGTTATACATCATGTAAGTGTTCAATGCATCATGCGATGGATAATTTTTTAAAAGTTAGCAAAGTATTCATTCATTTGCTGCTAGTATATTTCCTTTCTTCCTTTTTAATACAATTGAAGAAAAAAGGACATATTCATGTGTATGCAAAGTCACTTCAGCTCAAAATAATATTCATTTGTCCATGAATGGAAGGAACAGACACTGAGCAGCCTGCAGAAGGCGCTAGAATTTCTGTTACATTCGGCCGTTTACACACTCATTTTCGAGAGAACGGTCTTACTAGATTTCCAAGAGTGAGTTGCTTATCGTGCACGTTCGCTGATCCTCCAAGATGGATGCATTTTGGGTCAAACGTTTCTGCATCAAACAGGAAGTTCCTGTTCACGATGTCTTGCTCATAATGGCTGAGAAGGTGATCAGGGTCTCTGGCACCACTAGAGTAAGTGAACACCGTCCGGCACCAATCAAACGCCGGGGTGTTACATGAATGTCTCCTTATTGTTTCACAAGGGGGTGTTGGTGACATTTCTAGAGGAGGCACGGTTCTTGGCATTTTTCTCACGAGAGTGCCCTCTGCTAGCTCGATGAGGGAACACCTCCCATCTGATTAACGAAGGAGGAGGCAGCGGGAGAACAGTCTGGGAGGCCAGGGAAATGAACTGCCCTCTATGTGGCTGCTTTTGGGTGATGGGTGTGCCCTGATGTCACGATATTCTCAGCTAGAGCCATTGGGAGAACGGGCAATGCGAATCTCCTAGGTTTACCCATAAGTTCCACCGAAGGGGAGTTAAGTTACATTTTTATTTTCCTAGGAACCCCCCTTCTTCTGTGGGTAAATATGAGTAGCTGTTGGCATCTACAGAAAAATGGGGCTTATAGGTATCAATTTGGAAGTTTCATCTCTCTGGAGAAATTGCAAGATGGAACATCATTTTTGATAATAATCTCTTGTTGTGACGGAGTCACTGGAGGGAAAGGGGAGCTTTGTTGTTGGTCCAATTCGTGGTTTAAGTACCAGGGTTTATGACACCTAAGAGTATGCCTTTTAGAGAAAGTTTGATTGGCTCTTCAATTTTCATGGGGCGTTCACCCATGTGTAGGAAAGTCAGTCACTGTGGAGGGGATGATGGAAGTTGAAAATACAGTCTCTGCTCCAAAGAGTTCCTAGCATAAGGAAAAGGGCCATTCATTTTTAGACCTTAAAGAAACCTTAAAGGTGATGTGGTCTAACCCTCACGCTTTAAATACAGGGAAATTGAGGCTCGAGGAAGCCACTAATTGGCTCCAGGACACATAGCAGGTGTTAGAACTAGTATTCAGCTCTTTATCTATGATCTTTTAAAAACAATGCATTGGCCTTTCTATGAAAGGGGGTAGGGTTGGGGGGAGACGTACTCTTTGATGATGTGATGAGCCGGGTATCAGAAAGGAGAGCTCTCCACCTACAGGTCTGGGACTACTTATGAGTAAATGCTGTGCTTTGCTTCCCACCATAACCAGCCTCCAGTTGAGCAAATCTTGATGGTTGAATAGGGTTTCACTTTCAACCTCAGGCTGACAGAAATGGTCATGATTCACCCAAATTCCCTGTGAACAGAAACAACTTGACTTCTCACACCTCCGGTGAAGGCTGGACAGTAAATGGTAGATGGCTTCTGGTCTCAGTTCCAAATTTTTCTGGCCCATTTGATATTCTTGAGAGCATATTTCAGATTGACCATATGTGCTGTGAACAGCATCCACATCTCACCAGTTGACATGGGGCAGCCATGGCTGGCTGGTAAAGCCAGAGTTCTACCTGTGTGTGGATAAATTCACTGTGTGTCGTATAGGAGTCAAAACTCAGCTCGGCTGTGGAGTGGCTTAAGACTGGTCATCTTTCAGTGCTCTAATAAAAATAAAAACTCCACAAATGGCTGAGTTCTAGACTTGGTTTAGAGTTGTACTCAGTTGCCTTGACAGACGAGAACGCCCAGGAACAAACAGGGAGCTAGTATTTTCTTCTGAAGGGTTTTGAAGGAATCTGCTTGTCTTATAAAAATCTTGTTGAGGATCCTTATATGTCAATGACATTGCTAGCTGCTCTGAGATAAGAAATTCAGAGTAGGAATCATTCGGTTCCAGGTTACAGACTCACTCCAACTTGCGTAAGCTGGAATGTGAAATTTGTTGGAAGGAGATGAGATTATCACTTGGAGATCGGGGCAGAAAGAGGATCCAGGGTGCATGAAGGCCTGGAACAAGGAACTGGAGCAGAATCGGGAACAAGCATCTTCCCTGAGGAGCCTCTGTGGGCCATCTGCTTCTCTCTGTGGATCGGTATCATGTCTGCCTTTATAGACTGGCTCTTCCTGCGTTTCTGGACCCTTGTTCCACATCACTTCCCAGTCTCAGAGCTCTCAACTGACCGATCCAGGTTATAGGTCCACCTTCCAGATTTCGGAGAAAGAAACACTAACAGTTTCAGCTTACCTAGAGATTGGCTCTCCCTTTTCACCTTTGGTTTAACGAACCCTGGCCAGGAGCTCAATGGCATGTCGAACGATCGATCTGCTGGGGCCAGGTCCAGGGGTGGGAGAGGTGATTCTGCGAGGAGGGTGATTTGAGCTAGGCAATTGCCCTTCAAGCAGCTCCCAAGAGTTGTCATTCTAGGAAGGAGCTCAGAGTGACTCATAGATGTTATAGCTGTCATATTCGTTCCCTCAACATCTTCTTAAATTTAGCACGGTGAGCACAACTGTTTTACAGATAGGAAAATGAAGGCAAAGGGTTGTCAGTAAATTGCTTATGTCAATTTGAAACCTGAGTCGCTGGCTCCTGACTCAGGCTTTGCAATGTTAAATATTTGTCTCTTGCACAGCAAGGGCTGGCTAGCTGTGGAGGCTCCTTGACTTTCAGAGAGGGGTGGGGAAGCTTGTCCAGATAATCTGCAGCGAATCCAGGCAGAAAATGAAGTAGGCCCATGGCTCATGCTATATCATTTCTTACACACACACACACACACACACACACACACACAGCTCTTCCCCAAAGCACGGCCTGGCTCACCAGGGAGTATCCTGCTACCTTGAGAAAGTGTGGCCCCAGGTCAAATGGTGGTGGCTCAGCTCAGTCTGGTTGAGCCTGGCACTTTTCATTGGTAAAAAAAAAAAAAAAAAAAAAAAACTTGTTAAAATTCATGTTGAAATATTCTTCCATCATTCTGAAAGTATGCACTTTGCTCATCTGAAACACATAACCAACTTGCCAGTTTCTAAGTTGAAATCTGTGTGTGCTGCCCAGAATAACATTGACTCAGTATTCCTTTTAACATCAAGCTTCGGTAACGATTCCCTCCCCTTTCGGGTTTCCTCTTTGATGTCCCCTTCACAATCTTTTACCCAAAGGTGCGCACACACGCATACGCGCGAGCGTGAACGCGTGTGCGTGTACAACGACAGATATGCACATGCCTTTGCCCTCCTGCACGTCCCAAGTTGCAAGGAGTAGTGCACACAGCGTTTGTGGACTGAAACATCTCTGAAGCTGACCATCTTCACGTCGGAGGTTAACAAGTCGAGGTAGAGACGAGCCAGTCCTTCCCTACACTGTGTACCTCTCTCCTCCTCTGTGGAATTTCAGTACTACCGACCGATTGCTACGTGCCGGTTTGTTGTGGAAAAGGTTTGGCAGCACATTCAGGGAGATTTCAGCCAGAAAAGGTACATACGCTTTTCTTAGAAAAGAGGCATTAAGTTCTAAGGGAATTAGTGCAACGATTCCTTACTTCACAATATAGTTTACGAACGACCCTCGGACAGGCGGAAAGGAATTCTGAGGCCAGAATACAGGTCCCAGGCTTCATCATTTTTTTTATTCAAAACACCTGCGGAGTGGTTAATCTTTATGAGACTCTCGTCTCCCAAGCACATGTAACAAGAATGAAAACACCGAACCCTCCCCGCCCCCCCACCCCCACCCCGGGCCCTCCAGATGTGGAGACGTTACTTGAGTCAGAACCTTCTCTAACAGTCTTATTTCTAACAGTCTATCTACCGCTCACAGCTGTTATTTTTTCTTTTGCCCCAGCCCCTTTCTGGACCCCACACCCAACCTCATTCCCACCCTACCTCAAGCCACTGAGAGGGCAAATGCGTTTCTTTCTGGCCATGCCTCTCTGGCACACAAATAATACATGAGATAGCAATAGCGACAATTAAGATCCCTGAACCTTTTCTATAGGACAGTCACAGTGCTGGGGCCACAGCAGATGCCATTACTCCTTGCTTAGCCCCGGGACATAGGTTTAATTCCCAGGCTAGGACGTAAGATCTGCCTGCCTTTAAGCCGCATGCTTTCAACCATTAAACTGAAATTTTCATTCACAACAATATTTTAAGTTTATTTATTTATTTGGAGAGAGAGAGAGAGCGCGCATGAGCAGGGGAGGGGTAGACACACACACACACACACACACACACACACACAGAAAATCCCAAGCAGGCTTCGCACTGGCAGTGGAGAGCCCAACAAGGGGCTCGAACCCACGAGCCGTGAGATCATGACCTACGCAGAAACCAAGAGTCAGAGGCTTAACCGACTGAGGCCCCCAGGGGCCTCAAAATATAGTTATTTTGAGTATTTATTTCTTCAGTCCTCTATTCCAAAGATATCCGGGTGAAGCAGAACATCGATGGGAACTCCGGAAGGACCATTCTCAGACTTCAGCTCCAGCTCTGACCTCCATCCGGCCCAGACCCACAGAGCAGCTGACATTTCCGGGCCCAGATAAAATGTCTGGAATGCACTGTGACAGAGAATGCCAGCCTCGAATGTACAAAGAACCATAAAACCTGGGATTGGCACAACTTCTCCCTCGCGGTGGATTACTTTTGGTTTCTATTTTTCCATTCTCAGCAAAAACAGGTGTGCCTTCCTGAAGAGACAAAGTGAATCCCAGAACATGTGAGTTAAAGAGAATTACTTTTAGGTGAATATCAGTGCTCTTTAGATTCATAGGGGAGGGAAATCCCTGAGTGAGATTCTCTCTCTCTCTCTCTGGCCCCGCTTGTTCTCTCTCTCTCTCTAAATCAACTTAAAAAAAAAAAAAAAGATTCACAGGAGAAAAATAAATAGGAAATCAGAACCACAGAATCACAGAGTCTTTAAGTTGAAATGATTTTAAACCTTTTTGTCTAATTGCTTTTATTTTAGAGGCAAAGAAACCTAACAGAGAAGAAAAATATCTTAACTTGCCAACTCTGCTCTATTCCATGAGGTTGGATGTAATCAAAACACATTTGGAGATGTAGCACAGCTTGATAATCAGCCTTTGAGGAAAAACTATAGCTTTTGATAAAATTATAGTAAAATGCACAATTTTATTGGTACTCAAAATATTACTAGTATCACTATATAATATTAAGGCCTAATAAGCCTCAAATGAAACTATTAGAAGAGACTGTTCAATAAAAAGCCACTCTATTGGGGTACGTTTCATTCAACTTTGGCTCCACAAATATCGTTTGAACACCTACTATGTGTCAGGCACAGAACAAGGTGCCATGACTTCAGAAATGAAGGCATAGTTCTTTCCGGTTAAGAATCTATAATCTGGTGGATAATCACCAGCTTTGAAATGTAAGTTATGGAGACAGCCTTTGTAAACATTTTAGTAATTTTGCTAGTTTATCAGAAGTTTCAAACCACCTCACATCATTTACGTGGAAAGTCACGCACACACACATACACACACTACCCTTCCGATACATTATCAGTGTCAAAACTGAAAGGTCTGAGGTTTTACCCCCCTTGCAAACTAAGAAGCCAGTCTGTAACAGTCTCATGGATGCTGGTAAAGGACATGAGACACCTGAATCAGAGACCGAAGATTATATTACTCACAGCAGTAGTAAGAGGCTGATCTGCTTATTTTATCAGTAGTGGGACCGTGCTAGATTATTGTATAGCTACGATGCTCAGACTACCAAGATCAGGCCCCACGTTTCGATCACATGATGAAGGGCACAGCTTCTTTAAATTGTGGCTATTTTGAAACCTTTTCAATTACATAGGTTCAGAAAAGCACCTTTGGAATGCATTGACTGGCAACTTTGAAACTGACAAATGAATAGATGGATGTGGGGGCTTGACTTCTATCACTCAGAAGAAGGGCACCGAGGTTCTACCACATGGCAGAAGTCTGATAACCCTTTCACTTCCTTATTTTAGGCCTTTAAGGCAGAGATTTTAATATCCATCTCAGAGGCCAGGAGCTGAGACGTACGTGGATTAAATAGCAGGCCCCAGGACAAACAGCTAGCGAGTCTCCGATCTTCGTTTGCCATCACTGCTTCTCCTTCCACCAACAAACAGCTGTACCCACAAAGATGCATCATACCTCACCTTCTACGGAGCCGTGCAACTCCAAAGGTTTGTGTGTGAGTAAGTGCATAGAATAGCCATAACACGTAAGTTTATACACAGATATGTGGCATATATAATTTTGAGCAACTATTGTAAGGAACGTTTCCTTCCCGATCGTTCCACGGTTCGCTCGCTCATTTTCTTGGTCTTTATTCAGAGGCTATCTTCAGGTGCTTTGTTCCCTTTGGTACTTAGCACCAGCTAACTCAGTCAGTATTTTCCTCATTTATTGTGTTTCTAATCTGTTCTGCCTTCACTAAAATCCAAGCCACACGAGGACAGGAATTTTTGTCTGTTTACTGTTGAGTTTAAAATAGCTTCTGGCAAGTCGTAGGGGATCAAAAATATTAAGTGAATGAATCATGAGCATCAGGTCTACACTGCCATCTGAACGTGCTGTGTATGGGAGGCTCGGCTTGCCTTCTGGAAAGGGGTGGGGACTTTGGCCTGTAATCACAAGAGTTAAGAAGTGTTTCCCCCAAGTGAATACCACCAAAGAAAACAACAAGGACTCTCTGCCCTTGAGAGATTGCAAACTAACTGGGGAGACTAAACATATAATGCATGACAAAAAAAAATAGACTAGATCCACAGAATAATATGTCAACATCAACCGTTAAATCCAGCAAAGGCTGGTTTCAAAAAGTGGTAAGTCAAGGAGCTTTATCAGAAAGTGTTTGTCATGGGACGCCTGGATGGCTCAGTCGGTTACGAACCTGACTTGGTTTTGGCTCAGGTCACGATCTCATGGTTTGTGAGTTCCAGCCCCACATTGGGCTCTGCACTGACAGTGTGAACCTGCTTGGGATTCTCTCTGTCTCTCTGTCTCTGTCTCTGTCTCTCTCTCCTTCTCTCTCTGTTCCTTCCCCCCACCTTCCCAAATAAATAAATAAACTTTAAAAAAAATGTTTGTTATACAGGAGGAAATCAGTACATACCTGAACACTAGAAAGCATTTTTACATAGTCTCAGAAAAGGGTATGCACATACACACCTTATAGAATAAGTACCTTTGGAGAATACTTATGAGAAGGTCTCAAGCACACGTAGTGGGACTATTTAGTCTGTAATGTGAGCATGCAAAATATATTTCTCAGCAAATACTTTGTTCCTTGCATAAACACAGTTCCACCAAGGGGCAACTTAAAACAGCAACTTAAAAAAAAAAATAGAGACAACAGAAACTCCTAGGAACACTCTGAACAGGCAGAAGGTAATCACCAAACTGGAATCTGGACACCACCTGATAAAAACCAATTAAATTTTGTAGAGGTGGCAAGTGATAAAGGAAGTAAAGTTAACTGGAAAAGACCTGCGATGGTTGCTTCTAATCTTTCTGCTGTTCTGTATATTTCTCTCCTTTTTATTTTTTTCCTTTTCCCATTAAAGCTTTCCCTCTCATTTCTTGCATAAGTAATTAAACCTTAACCTCAGGTAGAAGTCCTAAAGGCAATTATCAATAAAAAACTAACCACTTAACTAACGGGAGGTAACTTCTGTTTCCATGCTGACTCACCACGTGGTCTTAAGTTGTCTATAAATTCTTTGGAAGAAATGCACTGCACAAAGCAGGAGATATTATGGAGCAGGTACTACCATTATTCGTCTAAAAATAACCCCACTTTCACTTTTGATGTCTAAAGCTTCTATTCTTTCTCTTTCTTCCTCTCCCTACTCATTGAACCTTCCAGTAAAGTGATGAACAAGTCCATGGGGGTTCAAGTCAAGATTCACAAGAAAAAACCATATTGATGTGCATCTACACAGTTGTGGACATTAGAGAAACTTTTATGAAGTGTCCAACATACTGAGATAGTAAGGGAATGTGCAAAAGTCTAGAAGAATATTCCAAAAAGGTGTTTTCATTATATTATACTGTATATTCGTTTAAATGCAATGCACGTGACATGTGGCCAAGTTCCAGAAGCATAGTCACAAGACACGGCTGCTTCTTGAGACCAAACTACACATGTATTAGGACCCAGTGACCTTGATCTCATGGTAGAAATGTCTCCTAAGCCCATTGCTCTTCACTTTGCAAGTCAGAAATAAGAAGTACTTAGGGGGGCCTAAGCGGCTCAGTCAGTTAAGCATCCAACATTGGCTCAGGTCATGATCTCACGGTCTGTGGGTTTGATCCCCACGTCGGACTCTGTGCTGCCAGCTCGGAGCCTGGAGCCTGCTTCAGATTCTGTGTCTCCCTCTTTCTGCCCCTCCCCTGCTGGCATTCTGTCTCTCTCTTTCAAAAATTAAAAACAAAATTAAAAATTAAAAAAGAAGAAGTACTTCATGGTGGAGACTACACACAGAAATACCTTAGTGTTGCATGATGCTAGACTGTTCGCCCCTGTGGTGAAATAGTTGAGGACCTCCAACAGATATACAGAATAAGTACATTTCAAGAACATTAATGAGAAGGTCGCAAGCATGTGTATTGGGAATGTCCTGTCTGTGATATGAGCACACAAAATATATTTCTCTGCAAATACTTTGTTCCTTGAATAATTTATAAATTACTTGACATATGAAATAGCATGCAAATTAAAACATACAGAAATAGAACAGAAATTTCTAAAAATAGAGCATTTTATTATTTTTTTTTTAATTTTTTTTTTCAACGCTTTTTTATTTATTTTTGGGACAGAGAGAGACAGAGCATGAATGGGGGAGGGGCAGAGAAAGAGGGAGACACAGAATCGGAAACAGGCTCCAGGCTCTGAGCCATCAGCCCAGAGCCTGACTCGGGGCTTGAACTCACGGACCGCGAGATCGTGACCTGGCTGAAGTCAGACGCTTAACCGACTGCGCCACCCAGGCGCCCCAAAATAGAGCATTTTAAAGAACGGCTTAAGGATAAAATAGGCAATATTTTTTATAAATACATTTTTAGTCTTTTTTATTTTTGAGAGAGAGAGAGTGAGAGAGAGAGAGAGAGAGAGAGAAACAGAGCATGAGTAGGGGAGGGAGAGAGAGAGAGAGAGAGAGAGAGAGAGACAGAATCTGAAGCAGTCTCCGGGCTCTGAGTTGTCCGCACAGAGCCTGATGCGCGTCTCGAACTCACGAGCTGAGAGTGAGATTATGACCCGAGCTGATGTCGGATGCTTAACTGGCCATCTCAGGTGCCCCTAAAATTGGCAATATTTCTGAATGCCTTGCTAACCATGATGGCTTCGTTTTCTCATTAGCTAACAGCTCAAGGCTCAACCTAAGCTTTGGCCAAGGTTCACCTTTAACGATAATGAAAGAAATCCGTATTTCAAATAGTCCTGTGGATAATGCCAAATGCTTTCTGCCCAGATCTTCTCAGGTGTGATGAGCCCCTCAGCATCTTGCTCACGGTGAGGTGGGCAAAGAGCCTGTACTAAGAGAAGGAGAAGGGTCAGCTCTGCTGTCTTCCTTCCTCCGGCTTACATCACTGGGTTATCTTTCATCGGGGGCTCTTTGAGGGGTTACTTTCAAGCCAGTGTTCCGTGATGGCTGATTTAATGAACACTAGATCATATAATCCATACACTTTTTCAATAAAGGCACATGTAAATGCCATATGCTGTAATATTGAAAGTGACAGAAACATGGAAGCGGCTGTGTTTCTGGGTTGCAGACCTCCTCCCTCACCTGCCTTCTGCTTATTGACTCAAGGAGCCATGCCAATCCGTATCATGAACGGTAATAAAGCTCAGGATCTTTCTAAATTGCGGGGGGGATAAAGAGAAAAGATCTACTATATGGCTTTATAATCATTTGTGTGAGGCATGCACATTGGGCACCACCGCTCTAGGAATTTTTCAAATAGGAGTTCCTCTTGATTTTGAAAACACACTTAATGACGCTGGTAACGTGAGATTTTAATTTTCAGACATCTGCGTCAAAGTATCAGACTAGGATAAAGCTACCAAGTCAGGACCAGTCTTGCTTTTCTCTACTGAGGTGACAGTGTAGCCAAATGCCACATTTTACTGTCCTCATGTTTTATTCTTTTTTTTTTTTTTTAGTTTTTTTTTCTTAATGTTTTTATTTATTTTTGAGACAGAGAGAGACAGAGCATGAGCAGGGAAGGGGCAGAGAGAGAGGGAGACACAGAATCGGAAGCAGGCTCCAGGCTCTGAGCCATCAGCACAGAGCCCGATGCGGGGCTTGAACTCACAGACTGTGAGATCATGACCTGAGCCGAAGTCGGACGTTCAACCGACTGAGCCACCCAGGCGCCCCCTCATGTTTTATTCTTATCCCTGTCACCAGCTAATAATAGTTCTTCCTCAGCATTGCTGGGTCTATAATCACTATTATTTCTTTTTATTTTTTTATTTATTGAAAAAAAATTTTTTTAATGTTTATGTATTTTCGAGACAGAGCGAGACAGGGCGCGAGTGGGGAAGGGCAGAGAGAGAGGGAGACACAGAATCCGAAGCAGGCTCCAGGCTCCGAGCTGACGGCACAGAGCCCGACGCAGGGCTCAAACCCATGAACCGTGAGTTCACGAACTGAGCCGAAGTCGGACGCTCAACCAAGCCACCCAGGCACCCCTATTATTTCTTTTTAAACAGTTATTAGTGTAAGCTATTTCTTTGGCCTATGACTTATGGAAAATGTGCAGTCAGTAATCTTTTGACTAAACAATTAAAGGTGTATTAAGAAATAAACTACCAATACATGCAACAACTTGGGTCCATTTCAAAGGCATCACGTTACGTGAAAAAAATCATCTGCAGAAGAGTATGATTCCACTTACCTGAAATTCCAGAAGAGGCAGACTAATCCATCATGATGGAAATCAGGATGGTGAGTGTCCCTTCAGGCACGGAAAAATGGGATTGACTGGGAAAGGACAGGTGGGAACTTTCTGCGGTGATGGAAATGTTCCCCATCTTGACAGAGAATTGGATTAAATGAGTGTATGCATGTTTCAGAACTAGCTTATCTGTACGGTTAACATCTAGGCGTTCGATTGTATGTAAATGATGTCAATAAAGTCAGGTGCCTAGTAAAGCAGTTTCTTATGATGACATCTTATTCTTATCCAGCACCTGAAGAGTAACTAGTTTGTTTAGTGAAGTTAGTTCCAAAGTGAGGAGGATCCAACTGGTAAAATCTGCACATTAGAGTCAGGATCTATAATCACAATAGGTATTGTTTTACTGCATATTGACTGTATGCTAAGTACTATGCTATTGTTATCGCTATTGAAGAAAACAGACATAAAACAACAACAACAACAACAACAACAAAAACCTTGAGTAATTTTGCCAAAGATATGTAAGCAACAAATGGTAGAGTTGAACTTGGAACTTGGGTTTCTCTCCTTATGGAGCCCCTGGCTTCAACTACTGGGAACAAATATGTTCTCTTAGAGAACAATATGAGAATTTTAAGTCTTTTCAAGGATGCAAAATAAAAAAAATCATTTATTGAGTGTGCATTTTGTGCCAGCAACCATGTTAGGTGCTTCCTATCGTTGTTTCTGCAGAATTACTATTATTATCTCCTTTTTTTCCCCAGATGATGGATTTGAAGCCCAGAGAGGTTAAGCAACTGGCTCAAGATCACACAGTACATGGACGATCTTTGATTCCATTCTAGAGCCATGGAATTAAAGCCCAGTTTTTTTCTACTTTCAGTGATTCTTCACTAGAAGGTGCATCAGAATCAAGGGTAGCAATTTTTAAAAATCACACATTTTGGGGCCTACCTTGGCTACTTTTCTTCTGTAGAGTAAAGGAGGACTTGGGCATTAGTTTCTTTACAGATCCCACCAGTGATGCTCAGGAAAATCCTACCTGAGAACCACTGTGCCAAGTCGTCATTGGTTTCTCAACAAGACCACCCCCCTCTTAAAATGTCTATGCATTTCTTTTATTATAAAATTTAATACAGGGGCGCCTGGGTGGCTCAGTCGGATAAGTGTCGAAATCTTGATTTGGGCTTGGGTCATGATCTCACAGTTTGTGAGTTCAAGCCTCACATCAGATTGGGGATTGCTTGATTGCTTGGGATTCCCTCTATCTTTCTCTCTCTGCCCCTCCCCTGCCCCTGCTCATTCTCTCTCTCTCTTTCTCTCTCAAAATAAGTAAAATAAACATTAAAAAAAATTAATACAGAAGGGGCCCCTGTATAAACAGGTAGGCTTAAACATCAGTAGATCTTGGTTTTAGACTCACTTCTGCCACTAGCTGGCTGTTAGGGCTTTAGGCAAAATCATTGAGATCCTTTGGAGCAGTTTCCTCCTTTATAATATTAAAGATGGGGCGCCAGGGTGGCTCAGTCGGTGGCTATGTGTCCAACTTTGGCTCAGGTCATGATCTCTCAGTTCCTGAGTTCAAGCCCCACATTAGGCTCTGTGCTGACAGCTCGGAACCTGGAGCCTGGAGCCTGCTTCAGATTCTATGTCTCCCTCTCTCTCTGCCTCTCCCCTACTCGCACTCTGTCTCTTTCTCAAAAATATATAAAACATTAAAAAAATTGTAATACTGAAGAGTTGAACACGCTTATCCTTAACATTCCATCTTGCTCTAACATTCAATCAGTTAAAACTAATCCTATTTTTTTTTAATGCTGTAACCTCCTTTGAGGTGCTGGAAGGGACCTTGGGGTGTCTATCAGGCAAGTCGGTGGGAATTTGTTGAAATACTGAATATCAACATAAAAAATAACTTACTTGTAGTGATGGCCTCTAGGGGAACCTAGAGATACCATTGGTTTCTAGACAGACTGACTTGACAGAGAATTCCAAATCTCTGTCACTTCAAGAAACATTAAGTGAAAGCCACAATTCTGTATTTCACGCCTACGGTGTCACGCGTGCAGGGCCATCTGGGTATAAAAGAGGTAAGAAGAGCAGAGAACTCTGCCGCAAATAGAGTTCCGGAGATGCACGAGAGACACGGAAGGGACTGGCAAGCGGGATGTGTCCAGTCGGTGCTGACCGTGATGGGCCGGGGCAGCAAAGTTGCAGGATGCTGCCATCGGGTCGCCAGTGAGCTGGTTGGCACAGAAGATACAGCTCCAGGGCTCTTGGCTTGCTGTGTTAGGCGTGGAAGGCAAGCCACAGACAGGGAGGCCTGAGCTCGAGAAGAAACAAGACAAAAGCTGGAAGAACAAGAACGAATGCAGGTGGGCAAGAGCTGGAGGAACGAAGAGAGGACGCCCACCGTGGTGGCTGCACGTGGAGTGCACGGGGTGTCTGAGCGCCCGCACGCGGGGCCCCCAAAGACCGGCGTTGTGGAGGATGACCAAGAAACCATGGCACCCACAGGGCTTCGGCTGGCGCCCGGCAGGTGCCTGCTGCCTCCCCTCTCCTGCTGGGGGCTCCACAGAGCTGAGCGGAAGCCAGGGTGTTGTGGGGGAAGGGGGGTAGCCCACAGGAGGGTCGGGTTTGGGTGAGGGAGGGCAGGACCTGTGCTGCCCCCTGGGGGCAGGCAAGCCTAGAGAAGAGATTGAACTTTGACTCCTTTCCTCTTGCTTCTTTCTCTTGCCTATGGCTCCCTCTTGTCTTTCCGGTCATGCTCTTGATAGCCTTGATGAAAAGTTGAAGAGGTGCATCTTTTCGGGGAGTGAACTTAGGGGGCCTGCTCTCTCCCTTTGGACTTGGGCTCTATGTATTTTCTACTCTCCCAGGAAGGGATCTCGCGGGTTTGTTTTGTTCTCTAACCTGGAGCGGTGTATTTGGGAAGAGCTTTTGGTCAGATCCTACCTCGTGGGCCACGGGCGGAACCGGCAAACCTCTGGCCACGACAGAGACTGAGCTCTTGCATATCAACCGCGGCTGGGATTGCAATCACCCTCCTTCGAGTAGGACAGCCTGTGAACAAAAACAACATCAACGAGTCCTTTGATCATTTTGTTGTAGAAGGAAACACTAGGTAGAGCGTTCAATTAGAGTTTCATGGGCCTTTCAGATACAACTAGATTCCTCGTAGTCACAGTTAATTGAAACAAACAGAATAATGTTTCTCTCCGATGAAGCTTTTCCATTTTAAAACGCTAAGTGTTAAGTTTTCAAGAAAACAGTTCAAATACAAACCGAAGTTTAAAACAATGTCTACAAAAATATGCGTAATGAAGGCTCTAAAGCACTGGCTTTTTATTGGAATAAAATATATGTACAAGAAAATTATTCACCAATGTTAAGAGTACAATCCGATGAGTTTCATGAATGCATATGGTAGTTCCCTCTTAATCTGCTGGAGATATGGTCCCAAGACCCCCAGTAGATGCCTGAAACTGTGTAGAGTACCAAACCCTATATATTCTATGCTTTTTCCTATACATACAGATCAATGATAAAATTTAATTTATAACTTAGGCACAGTAAGAGATTAGGAACATCATCAATAAAATGGAACAATTACAGCAATATATTTTGTGTATATACAAGTTATGTGAATGTGGTCTCTTGCTCAAAATATCTTATTGTACTTTTTGTACAACACTTAAAATTTTTGTTTTAAATGTTTATTTTTGAGGGAGAGAGAGACAGAGTACAAGAGGGGGAGGGGCAGAGAGAGAGGGAGACTCAGAATCTCAAGCAGGCTCCAGGTTCTGAGCTGTCAGCACAGATCCCGATGCGGGGCTCCAACCCACAAACCGTGAGATCATGACCCAAGCGACTGAGCCATCCAGGCACCCCAATACAATACTTTTTGTACAATACAAGATACCTGTTGTATCTTTTTTAATGTTTACTTATTTTTGAGACAGAGAGAGACAGAGCATGAGCAGGGGAGGGGCGGAGCGAGAGAGGGGGAGACACAGAAACTGAAGCAGACTCCAGGCTCCGAGCTGTCAGCACAGAACCTGATGCAGGGCCTCAACTCACAGACCATGAGATCATGACCCGAGCCGAAGTCAGACGCTTAACCAATTGAGCCACCCAGGCGCCCCAGTATTCACCCTTCTCGTGTCGACGTGAGATGATCAAATGCCCGCATGATGGGATGAAGTGAGGTGTAGGACGTAGACATTGTGACGTAGCCTTAGGCTACTAATGACCTTGTGAGGATACATCAGGGAGGATACTCTGCTTCCACACCGCTGTTGACCGAGGATACCTGAGACCCCAGAAGGCAAAACCTCAGATGAGGGCGGACGACAGTGAGCTAACCACCACCGCAATCGTGTTCCCATCACCTTAAAAAGGGTCCTCACGTCTCTTTGTAGCCCATCTTCTCCACCCACACACTGGTCCTTGGCAGCCATTCAGCTTCTTCCCGACGCTATACTTTTGCCTTTTCTAGAACGTCCTTTAAATGGCATCACGCAGTATGTAGTCTTTTGTTCCTGGCTTCTTTCACTTAGCATAAATCTTTTGAGATTCATCCACGCTGCTGTTTAAAATAGCTTTCGGGCTGTATACAGCTTTGGCTCTGGCATTCAAGGTCCATATGACATGAACAGTACTTGTAAGCTTCGTTTGACGATACAGATTATTTTTTCTACCCACAAAGTTTGAAGTACCTCCAAATCGCTGGACAACAGCTTTCTGCTCTTCTTCTCCATTTGCCCTGTCCTCATTCACTCGCTTTTTCTCCCCACAAGGAATAAGGAGAAAGCGTGTGAGGGAGACGCATTGACCCATGTATCGATTCTTTTCTCTTACTGGACCACGTTCCGCCTCCTTTGAAGTTAGGACACCCACCCACGTGAACTTTTTGGCCAATGGGCCGGGAACAGAAGTGATGTCTGCTCCTTCCAGATATCAGCTGTGACCCTTGCTGCCCTAGTAATTATGGCAGCATGTGTGGAGGGGGATCCTGGGTCTGTGAGCAACTGTAATCAGCAGAGACCTCTGCCAAGTGTGTTGGACGTGAAGCACGAGCAAGAAATAGCAAACTTTAGGTTGCGAGTAATTTTAGCGGGGGCCTCTCACTGAAGCACAGTGGCACCCTCGTCGATCCTGACTTAACAAGAAAGGAAGCAAGTGACCCGGCCGTGTGAATGACATCACAATTATTGATTGTCATCGCCCATCAGGAGGTTATTATTCTTTTCCTCCTGGCTTACTCAGCAGCTCCAAAGTGAATGTTCTCCCTTTATGATCAATTGCATCGAAAGACCAAACGTGTTTGTTCAACTTGGTCTCTGACGCAGATGGTCATTCCTCAAAGAGATCATGGCCTTCCTGCGTGGCATTCGATTTTAAACGGAGTGTAATGGGCACAAAGTAATCCCTCCCTGGATGAGAGCAGTCGTCAGCAATCAGGCTCTGGAGCAGACACGTCTAGGGCTCACCTGTGATTCCTCTTCTTCGTGAACACAGCTAGGTTCCATCCTCCAACCCCTCTGCGCGTGAGTCACCTTCGAGCCCGGACATCCGAGAGCAGATGCGTTTGTCCGTACTCTTTTTACTTGAATGGCTGGATGCAGAGGAGGACAAGGCCCTAGAATCAGCGGGAAAGAAGGAGCCCGGGCCTCTAAGTGACAGCACAGAGCCAAGTCTCCCCACTCCCTTAGCCCTCCATCGACCTGCTTTGGGCCATGTTGCAAGCAAGCAATACCCCTTTACTTTCTGAAGCCCCTGAGGTTTGAGATTTGCTTGTTACCTCGGCAAATGTTAGTTATCCGAATACAGAAGCTAATTAGCAATGCTACAGCACCACCGTTTGAAAGCATACGTTCCTTTATTCACACACACACACACACACACAACCCTGTGAGCCCCACTGCGTTTATGAGAAGAGAAGTTACTTACGTGACTTGTCAAAGCCATACACGATAAATGGCAAGTATCAAAATTCATTCTGTGTCCTGAATCTAGGACGGCAAGAGACGGCTACGGTGTCTCGGCAATTTACGGTTTCAGCTTTAGCAAAAATATATAATGATTAACACATGTATACGTATACTTCACGGTTTAGACAGTAGTGGGTTTAGTTTCGCCATCTCTTTAAGGCTTGGTCTCTGCATCTGATGTGATGTGGTCAAGAGGAGATTATAAGCGAGAAAAATTGGGACCCCTCGAGAACAGGCTGACCCTCCGTGGTTGTTGTTGCCTCGGACTCTGGTGATGAAGATACTCTGCGGAAGTCAGTCCTTCACTGCAGAACCGAACGTGCGCATACCTGATACGGGAGTCAGAGGGCCTGAAGGAAGATCCAGGGAAGGTGCGGCCGCTGTAGGTCCGGATCCTGCTTCACACCGATGAGGTCAGTCAGCAGATCCGTCATAATGCATCTGAGCTTCCAAATGGTTAGATTCCTTTTTGGCTTTCTCATCCCCTAAGAAATCTTCCTTATGACCCATGCTAGCCAGAAATTTGCAAGAAAAGCAGTTCGGGGAAATATATGTCAGCCTGGTCAAATTGTCACTTGCAAAGCCACCACGGTAGCATTTAATGTTTCACTCCGTTAATATTGAGCAGTCTGCAGGTACTGACTGACTGGCCAGGGACTGTGTGTTCCCCGCCTCCAGTTTTCGGTGACCTTCCCATTCTTCTGGTGTCCAAGCCCCCGCTGGTGGTTATTTCGCTTTTCCAAAACCATCTTTCAGGGAAGGTGACGATACTGGTCCCAAACACCTCGCAATAGCTTGAAGTCAACGCCACCTCTTGGGGACATCCACTTCATCTGGAAACCACAGGCCTCTGCGGCAGGGGACCACAGAGATGTGGTCTTTGGAAACCGTGCCTGGAGATAGTGGTTCCCAAAGAACAGGACAGGTAGGCCTGGTGGATATAAAGTGATTGTAGATGATACGGGAACATGTTCATTTTAATAGACATGTCCTTTTAGTG
Organism: Panthera onca; assembly: GCF_046562875.1. Lineage (NCBI taxonomy): Eukaryota > Metazoa > Chordata > Mammalia > Carnivora > Felidae > Panthera > Panthera onca. The sequence goes on from NC_138339.1 coordinate 222,486,676, forward strand.
TGCAATGGAAAGTTGATCAAGAGATATAATGAACCAAAAGTTTTAAAGTAAATCACTTAAACGAGTGCTTTCAAGCTTTCTTCTGAAATAGTTTCACATTATAAAAGTGTGCATGTTTTTAGATTTACTAAGTAAATGATAGGGAGTTGATATTTAAAAACATTAAGTAAATGCCATTACAAATGATTCCCTGAGATGTCAAAAATCATGAAGGTAAAATTCAAACTGTTGAGCTTTGAAAGTTGCTCCCACATGAGAGAGGTTAAAATCCTGACCTTTATGACAGTCCAATGAGAATCCTTAATTCTACAAACCAGCTAATAACACCCTCTCCTCTGAAGCCCCCAACCCAATTTCTGCAGGCCCCTCTTGTGTGGAGTTCAAGTTCTCACGATCCTGTGTGGTAATCTCCTGAAGGCCCTGATTGTGTCACATGCTTCGGTTTGTGCCGAACTAAACAGAGGGTTGCCCAGACATCAACACCGGGACAGCCCATTCATCGCAGCAGCCACACCTGGATGTTCCAGAAGGCCTTGGAACCGTTGACTACGTGATGTCTTCCAAGAAATCAGGGAGGAAAAGCAGAAATGCCCACACACTTGAACCCCGCCCTTCTCCCAACTCCTTGTACGTGCAAAAACTCAAGACGAATTCTCCTTCTCTAAAATTCTTAGCCAGCTCTTAAAAAAAAAAAAAAAAGAAATCTCTTTGTTCCAAGACTGTGGGTGCCAGAGTCAGAAATGCCAAAAAAGGAGGCCTTCCAAAAAGGGAGTGTGCTTTTTGATATCAGCCTTTCTGCTTATGTACCCGAAGGGCAACCTTGGCTGGTTGGATTTAGGGAAGCAGAAAACAGACTCCGTTGACATTCATTCTTATGATTCAGTCATCTTGGGTCACTGCTCATAGGTTTCTATTCCTTTGTCTCTATGGCCCTGCCTTTATGGAGAGTTTAGGAGTGCGGGACATCCAGGGGCACTAGGGGCTCTCTGGGGCTCATGGCCCCAGCCCAGTCAGTCACATCTCAGAATGTGACTTGCTTTCCTTTTCCTCAGCCTCCCTCCAAACCTGGTAAGGAGTTTTCCTCATGGATCACCCACATCTTAACACAGTTCTTGCTATTCTTGGTGCCAACACAGCATCAGTCAAGGTTAGCTTCCTTGATTAATGGCCGGAGAAGACGGCAGATGCATATAAATAGGCCTTGTCTCATTTCTGAAACGGATCAAATGTTTCTTTAAAAAGATTATTGCAGAAAGTAGACTAGAAGCGATTAGTCGAGATGGTCCAGGTTGGGTTTCCTGAATGTGTTCTGGTGTGTGCATGCATGAGTGAGCAAGCAGGAAGGCCAGTGACTGGGGCTCGGGGGTAATGCATTGGTACATACAGAGGTGGTGATGGATCTGGAAAGGGAAGGACTGAGGAAGAGAAAATTAGTCTCCCCAAATTTATCATAGACCCAAATACTGTTGACCAATGAGATCTTACCTAAGAGTTAGGGATTTCAGTGGTCTAACGAGAAATTTGCTGCTACGAGTGTGCAACTGGCTACGACCCAGTCCCATGTTTTACCACCTCCAGGCCCATCGGGAAGTCTGTTGCCAACGCTTCCGCGGCTTTTTTCCCATTTTGCTTCCCCCTCAGCTCCCCCCCACCCACCTCCGAACAAGGGCAGGAGGCAGACAGTCAACTGTGCCTAAATATGCCTGGTCCAGGCCCATCCCTCATCCCAGTTTGCAAGTCTTCCTGCCAATGGGCCATTTGGCAACCACAGATCATGAAGATTATTAAGTGGAGTGATGGGAGATTTTGACGACAGACTCCTACATTTCAGTCTTCAACTTTTAAAGCGGATTTACCTCTCCGTTCAAATTTTACTGGAATAATTGAGTGGTGGTCAGAACCCAGAGGTAAACACACCCAGCATGTAAAATTTAGAACGGGCTTAGTCATCAATTTCAGAACACCTAGTTCAACTCTTCACTAAATTCATGCTTAGATCATTTGAAATAACATACACATGCTTCAGAAGAAGTCTTTACCCCTTTGATAAAAACTCCTGATTTTTACCACTAACAGCCCTCGCCACACATGATAAAACCATACCTGGAAGGATTGATCCTGGGGGACGATCAAGACCCAGTACCAATGAAGCATCATGAACCTTATCAAGTTATTGGCAGTGAGCTTCTAAGACAAGCTCCTGTTTCCACTGTGCATGGCTGAGGAAGTTGCTTTCCTTTCATTTAAATCCACTATCAAATAACTGCATGCATTTTGTCGCCGAAGCATTTAGGCTGCACATGATTTAGCTAATGACATTTAGGACCAAGAGAACTCATTAACACACATGCTGGTGGACTATTAAAAGAAACCACAAGGTCAAACATGATTTGGGGCTAGCAGAGTATTTAAAAGGCAATGCTGTAAAGGGAATAACTTGATTCACACAATCTTGACTCCGCAAATCCCACAGCCCCCCCTCGCTGACCCCCCCGCCCCCGCCCCAGGAGTTACTTATGTGCAGGGGAACATATCCATGTTTGTGTGAGATTCTGATCTCGAACTCAGCAAAGATTGTCTCCTTGGCTAAATATTTCCATTTTTATATGAATCATGATTGCAGTGACATCATGCTTGGTAAATATTACATAAGGAATTAGAAATTAGTTTTGATCAATCACCCTTAATGGGGGGGTGGAATCATCTCGCTTGAGATTATGAAAGTACTTTACAATATGCTTTCCCACCTCATTATTTTGGTTTCAGGGTTCACCAGCTTTCCAGATCATTTGTATTATGAAAGCCATTAACTGTAACTCTTGTTCATTTCGGGAGGTGTAGATTCTGAGTCACATGTAACACATTTTCTCAAAATATTACATGGCAACAGATTTTTAGCGTCTTTTTGAAACTCTCCCGTTAGCAAAAGTATCTTCTCTTACCATTCCTCAGAGCTATTCACCATTCATCTTGCATGTTGTGAGGCAACTGCTCTCCAAAGTGAAAGATCCCAGGATATGTCTTCTTGGTCTTTCTTAATAAATCATCTGTCAGTCAAATCTCCTTGAACCTAGACAAGGTGTCTCAGCTTTGGGTTTTCCTCATGGCTCAGCCAGTGTTCAGCACATCACAAAATAAAGGCACAGTAAGGACGAAATGAGGAGCTAGGGGGTTGAGTCTCTTTCTAAGTTTTTCATTCTGTGCTATAATTATCCATTTACATATATCCCCACCAGAAAGTACATTTTACAAACTGGGGTCGTATCTCTTTCACCTTTTTATCATGGCACACAAGCACAGAGCCGGATCGAGTTCTATGACTCAAATCTATGTCAGGGTAATTAAAAAAAAATTATTTCTCCTTTTGTACTTCCGAAACATTCTTTGGTGTCAGCCCAAGATATTATCTGCAGGGCTGGAAAGTTGGGAATGCAAAGATATAGAAAAAATTGCTTTTTCTTTTTTCAATTACCAAATTAAGTTCTTTCATCAAGTCTTGGGAGCTAGGATTTTCTAGGAAGTTTCCCTGTGCCTTGGGTAGGGTTTCTGAACGTAGCTAATGGCGCTGGCCTACAAGATTGCCATTGGGTTCACTATGATGGCCACAGAGGGTCCCATTAGCCCCCCCAGCTGGAGGACAGACCACCAGAGGCTGGAACTGGCTGCAGCCACATTTTGGGAGATTGTCATCAGCAAAGTTGAAATGGACTGAGACAAAAGGAGGGGTCCTCTATGAGGTGTCGTGTGTGACAAGAACTATCTCGATATATCTCAAAAATATTGATAACTATATCAATACCGATAGCTAACAAATTGCTTCATTTCTCTTTCTCGGTTACTGATTAAATAGGACAAGTTCTATGAGCTTCCGAAGTAATGAAAGTTATAAACTAACTTTCATTAACGAACTAATCTTTTCATTGATGATATACAGTGTGGATAAGGATCTGGATTTAGCTATAAATATAGATACAGATATAAACAATATCTGGGGCATGCCAGGTGGAGCCAGGAAGAACGAGAGATGTTCAATTCACGATCTGCTTAATGTTCTCAAACTGTGTTTAGTAACGGTAGCAAAATGCCCGCCTTCTCTGTGTCTTTTGTTGTTGTTGTTGTTGTTGTTGTTGTTGTAGTTTAGGAATATGTGATCAGGGGTGGGCTTGCTTTTTCCTTTTTTTAAAAAATATGGATATGGATGTGATCATTCATTTATTTTTTAAGAAAACATTTATGCTTATTATATGCCAAGAGTTATGTTTGGAAGACATTGAGGGATTTTAAACAGAAGAGTGATATGATATTTTTGACTTTGGAATATGAGACATGATTTTGTTTTTCTCCCAGGACTGCTTTCAGATGTGTTCTGCCAGATCCTTTCTTTCTCAACCTTTGACCACATCAAGGAAGATCCTGTGGGTTTCCAGTCACGTTCAGCTCTAAGAACAGTCCTACTTTGACAAGGGACTCGTTTACAGATATGAAAAGTCCAGTAGAAACTAAATCGAAACACCAATCTCACATTCAATCCATAGTTTCTTCTGTTCCTTCAGCTCAGTCCCGACCTGGGGCTTGGAGCCTGCAGTAGGGATCCAGTCTATCATTCCTGTTTCTGGGTCCTCCAGGACTAGACTGGAAGGAAAGAAGAATTAAAGGAAAGGGGGAAAGGTTCTTTTGTGGGTGCATTTCCAGGTTTCTTGAGAAGACTCTGTAAAATTGTACTGTATACGTCTCTGATGTAGGCTGTGTGTTCTAGAGATCCCCTCTAGCAATATCTCCCCAGCCCCTGCCTTTAAGAGTATATCCCGTTCCCTCACTCCTGGTAGGTCAGGATACCTTAAAGACAGCCATAGCCCACCTTCCTTTCTGTGGCACCCATTTTCCCATGAAAATTTGCATATTCCTGCTGGGAGCTCGGGCCTATGCGTTATTTTGTCTCTTCCCCTCTTTGAGTTGTCGCCTGCCTGTATCTCACACGTGCTGACAGACTCCCCGGGGCGTGCAAGTCAAGTTCTCCCTAGAGTCCTCTATTGTGCTCTGCTTCTGGTCGCTCACTCCAAGTTAATGGCATTCAGTAAACATCTAGCTGGGGAGTGAGGCTCCAGTGTCCTTCTTCATAGTCACCTCTATTCGTCATGAAAAATTCTCTTATATCCCACATCCTTGCCTTGAGGGACAGAGCCTTCTCTTCTCTCTAGGAGGAAGAAAGGAGAAAAGTCAAAGCATCCTTTCCCTTCACCCCGGTCCTCGGGGATCCAGCAGAGATGCTGGATACACTGGTGGGAGTGAGAGAACTTAGTCTCACTTGGCCACTGCTCAGTAAGCTCTGGAAGGGAGTGCCTGGTACTTCTACGGCTCCTCGGAGTAACCTATTGTTCTCAGTAGTGGGGCTCCAGACAAATCCCCAAGACAAGAGCAAGACCCCTAGTACACAGTACGGTGAATCTTGTGTACGTAATACCGTGCTGATAGTGTGAAGAACTGACTAGAAGGAGATGAGACCAGAGATGGGGATTTCAGATAGCCATCCCGGTGAGAAAGGCATGGGGTTTGAGCTGAAGTCATGGTAATGAGAGGAGGGGAGGAAATGGGTTCATTCAGGTTTCTGGCCTGGGTGAGCCATCGCGCTGCTGGCAACGACACGACGTAGAGAAAGAAGAGGCAGGCTTTGAGAACCAGCTGGTACGAGACTGGTGAGTTGTCTTTGTCACGTTGAGTGTGATGTCTCCAGGGGATATCAGGCAGCAAAGCCCACGTAGGTGTATCGCACGCGGCTCAAAAGAAGGGTCTGACGGAGGGCTGTAGTTGGAGGAATCCTCAGCATTCAGGGGGCTATGACACCACAGAAGCATTTGGGGTCACCCAGGAGGAGTGTATAACATGCCAAGGAAAGGGGGCCCGGTCAAGCCCCAAGAAGCACCTGCATTGGAAGGCTGGGTTGATTTCTATGGAAGACTCAGAAGGGCCCCAAAAGGTAGGAGGAAAAAGTTCTCTGAAGGATACTGACAAGAGAATGCACCCTCCTTCCTTAAATCCTTTAGTATACGTGTCCCTACTCACCGGAAGTTCTGCCCCTTGCACTTCGTTTTCTTGTCCTGTTCTCCTTTTCATCTGCTCTAAAGAGCCTCCTTCCTCGATCAGCTATTTCATAAGTTCTCGAAATGAAAGACTTAATCGCTTTGCTCCGGGGATTTGATGGCTTCCCCAGCCGTAAGCTCCTGACAAGGGCGTCTCAGACGATAGACAACTAACTGGAGGCATGTTGTTTCTGTTCCTCAGGTAGGCTGCCAGCTTCTTGGGCTGGTGGCTGGGTGCCACGAGGCTGCTGCACTTCCCTGCCACTCTCCCCCTCACACTCTGTAGCTCCCCCTTCACAGTGGGAGCCGGTGCTTTCTGTTCCTTGGCAACCTAGACGCTCAGAGGTTCCGAAAGGCTGAGCCGTCGGTGCCCGGTGCCCGTCAGGTTTGACAAGCAAATGGAATTGAGTGGCTGATTCTTCACGTTGCTGGAAAACACCTTGGTGTTACTGGCCGAGGAGAGAGACAATCATCGGATGTTACCAGTGCTATTTTGTCATGGGGCTCTGAGTGCTCTCTTGAGAGGGGTTATCACGAGGCCCTTATTAATCTCCAAATAGAAAGAGATTTCTATTCTCACCAGTGGATTTCTATTTGGTGGATGGAGAAATGGAGGGGAGAGTCATAAAGAGGGCCGAAAAAAAGTGTTTCTCAAGATACCCCACGCCAAATCGATACACTCGGGAGGAAAGAACGCAATATGTGAGGTCTGGTTTGCTTTATAAAAGCATCGGTTCAGCCAACCACCTACTTTGCTGAAAATAAAATGAGTACTTCTCCCTCTCTGCATGCTTGCCTCTCCCAGCTCCCGGAGCGTAGGTCCAAACTCACATCTGCTTTTGTTTTCCAGTGCTTTTGAAGTAGCGAGCCAACACACAACACCGGCCCTCATGCCAGGATAACCATGCTATCGTGTGGGCAAGCTTTGGGTTCCACGCCCTGTGTGGCTCTGCCGAAGTCCTGGAGGAGGTTGATGGGGAGGCCAGGACCGCTCCCCGGCTTCAGACTTTCAGGCCCCTCCAGGGAGCTGCAGGCATCCACACTGCTTCTTTTTCTCCGTTCTCTGTATGCGTTCCCTGCTCTGGCGGGGAGTCCCTTCTCTCTTTCCAGCGGAACACAGACAATTCCTTAAAAATGCCTGGCAGATATGTGTCTGTGAGCATGTACCTAGATTCAGGGGCATGGTATGCAAGTTCCTAACACCCGCCTCAAGACAGGAGCCTCTGCTACTTTCAGAAAGATCCACGTAATTCCGGTATGGGGGGCAAAAAATCGCAATTTATGATGATAAAGGTCATCAAGTGATTAGAATGTTTTAGGGCAAGGAAGTGTTTTCATACGTAAGCTGCGTGCTTGGAGAGTCAATCTGTAGCGCAGGTTGTACGATCATGACCAGAGCGTAAGTGACATAAGATACAGGCAAGATGTTGTGCATTCACCACAGCGGTGCCTTTGACCAGGCAATAATACTGGAACAAGAGCAGATATTTACTGAGCACTTGCTGTGTGTCACGTGCTCTGAATCTCATCACTTAGCTCTCAAAACAGCTGTGAGGTACAACCTAAGCTTACCACCATTAAAAAACATTTTTTTTAAAGTTTTTATTTATCTATTTTGAGAGAGAGAGACAGATCGCTCACAAGTGGGGGAAAGGCAGTGGAAAGGACAGACAGAATCCTCAGCGGGCTCCAGGCCATCAGTGCAGAGCCCCGTGAGGGGCTCGAACCCACCAACTGTGAGATCATGACCTGAGCTGAGATCAAGAGTTAGAGGCTTGACCGACTGTGCCACCCAGGTGCCCCTGATGACCGCCATTTTACGAATGGACAAACCGAGCTTGAGTTGGCTTTAACGGCTTGTACGAAGTCACCCAACTCGTGGTGGGAAGAAAAGATGGCTATTAACTAAACCGGTAGAATCTGTCTTCAGAGAGTTTTTTCCCCTGCTAGAAATTTTTTCCCCTACTAGAAGATGTGTCATCCAAATGTTCTCATATGCCTCATTTTACTGGAGAACCTGCCAGCTGTAAATCATAATTAGTAGTCACAAAATAAAGTTTCTTTGTTCATAAAGCCTGCATGCACGTAGTCTTAGGCCTAGAAAAATGATAATAAATACTGCATATTTTGCAACAAATATTGCCTGTTAATGATATTACCATAACATTTTAATAATTGTCATGAACCACATTTGTAGAATGCATTCATTTACTTTCTAATCTTAGTAAGCACGATACAGTAAAAGCACTCAAAAAATTGACTTAACATTCTACAGTGTCTCAAGTAATTTTTCTGGATGCAGAATTGCTGGAACACATCCTAGAAAATATTAAGCTCTGATTGTTTTCTTGTGCTTTATCTCTCTCTCCTGTAAATGTAGTTAAAACAAAAGGAATTTTCCATGATCTTTGCCCCATATTTTTTTTAGCAGAATAATAACATATCAACCATTGGGCTCACTTTCCTTCCCATACCTTCTTCCTTTTTTTTTTTTTAATAATTTTTTTTTTAAGTTTATTTATTTATTTTGAGAGAGACAGAGACAGCGTGAGTAGGGGAGGGGCTGAGAGAGGAAGAGAGAGGAAGAGAGAGGAAGAGAGAGAGAGAGAGAGAGAGAGAGTCCTAAGCAGGTTCTGCCAGTGCAGAGCCTGACACAGGGCTAGAACTCACGAAACTGTGAGATCATGACCTGAGCAGAAACCTAGAGTCAGATGCTTAACTGACTGAGCGGCCCAGGTGCCCCATTGTCTTACCTTTTTCTTGACAGAAATTGTTTTGACCTTCCCCATTTATTTTTTTTTTAATGTTTATTTACTTTTGAGAGAGAGAGAGAGGAGAGAGTGTGCATGTAGGGGAGGGACAGAGACAGAGAGAGAGAGAGAGAGAGAGGGAGAGAGAGAATCCTAAGCAGCACAGAGCCATACGTGGAGCTCCAACACACAAACCTGAGAGATCATGACCTGAGCCCAAATCAAGAGTCAGATGCTTAACCTACTGAGCCACCCGGGCACCCCTGATCCATCCCATTTCTAAGTATATCCCAATTCGGCCATCTGAGGCCCCACCATGTCATTGGCCAAACTTTCTCTGTCCATTGGTTTTGGAGCCTCTTCAGGCCACAGATGCCAAGGCTTCATTCCTCTGCTCCCAGCTTGTCTCCTGGCTGCCAGGCTGCTGCTTCTGCTGTGAGCACAAATGTGGTCACCAGTCCACCAGTCATGGCAGCACGTTCCCCACCCCCTTCTCCTTCCCTGTCATACTCGATGCCAAGCTGGAGACAGGCCGCTTACTCACAACAGAAGCGAGACTGTAACTTCTGACAAGATTATACTAGGAATTCGGAGCTAAAGGAAGAAGAGTGCCGCACAGAGACTCTTATTAATGCAAATAATAATATGTAGATTATAACACAGACATTCACTATATGAGTCATACCAATCCACAGGGTCATTCTTCCAACCACCTCCCTGTTTAGCGCCAGCTCACTCCCACGCAGCATAGGTAACATCCCTTCCCCTCACCCCAGCATTTTAATCCAGAGGGTTGGCCAAAATTAGTGTAAAGAAAGGAGAGAGCTGTTTCGTGACCCAATCTAAAGCCAGCTTCCTTCTTTCTTTAAAAAAATTTTTTTAACATTTATTCGTTTTTGAGAGTAAGAGAGACAGAGCATGAGTGGGGGAGGGGCAGAGAGCGAAGGAGACACAGAATCTGAAGCAGGCTCCAGACTCTGAGCTGTCAGCACAGAACACGACGTGGGGCTCGAACTCACAGACCGCGAGATCATGACCTGAGCTGAAGTTGGACACTTAACCGACTGAGCCACCCAGGCACCCTTCCTCATTTCTTTCTTAGGGCCATCTTCTCAAGGATGATTGACTATATAAATATTCCTTCCTTTTTAGGAAATATCCTGCCCTTTCCACGGGTGTGGTCAGACCTAAAGCCTCAAGAAAGGGCTGCTATAGCTCCAAACCAAGAGATTTACCAAAGCCTGTGCTATTCACTTTTATTTTATTTTATTATTTTTTAATATGAAATTTATTGTCAAATTGGTTTCCATACAACACCCAGTGCTCATCCCAACAGGTGCCCTCCTCAATGCCCATCACCCACTTTCCCCTCCCTCCCACCCCCATCAACCTTCAGTTTGTTCTCAGTTTTTAAGAGTCTCTTATGCTTTGGCTCTCTCCCTCTCTAACCTCTTTTTTTTTTTTTTTTCCTTCCCCTTCTTCATGGTCTTCTGTTAAGTTTCTCAGGATCCACATAAGAGTGAGCACATATGGTATCTGTCTTCCTCTGTATGACTTATTTCACTTAGCATCACACTCTCCAGTTCCATCCATTTTGCTACAAAGGGCCGTATTTCATTCTTTCTCATTGCCTCGTAGTACTCCATTGTGTATATAAACCACAATTTCTTTATCCATTCGTCAGTTGATGGGCATTTAGGCTCTTTCCATAATTTTAAATAACATGATCTGTGAGAGAACAATCAAGGCCACAGTGAACGTCACCAAATTCTTCCTGATTCCTTTTCAAGCTCTCTGCCACCGAGAAGGAATGTTTAGCTCACGTCTCTGTCACGGTTCTGTTTCCCCTGCAAACAAACACTCAGTGAAAGAGCCACAAGATGGTGAGCTCCAGTGGTAGAACAAAGCATGGTCAACACAACCCATTAGTTAATCTGTACCATTAATCCAAACTTAGAAACTTTTCCATCTTTGCAAGAGACAAAGATGTGCTGAAAGATGCAACACGTCCCTGCCGACCAATACGGATCTGCTTACCCCCTTTCAGACATTTCCCCAAGGTTACTTTTGCCTCACTGAGCAGGCTACTCCGCTGTCCTTTCCTGGAACAAAAGGACAGTGAGCCTCAAGGGTAAGTTTAAGATTCCACTCTCAGAAGGCTTGAAAAATGCTTAAAGCCCCCATAAAGAGTTCAAAAACATTTAAGGCTTACACACGATCAGGTTCAGCCTGCGGCATAAGCAAACTTCTCGTCTGTCTTTAGATCGTCATCCGAAAACCACAAGTAACGTCTTACGTGCACCTAAGAAGCCATGTGGCTCAGTCCTGCCCTAGATCACCCACTGGTAGGTGTCCCTTGCTCCCTGGCCTTGGGCCACCACGCTGCAAGGATCCCACCAACAGACCGGACCCAACAGCCCATGGATGAGGGGAATTAAGGGGATTCTTCTGGTCCTGCTGACCATTCCGTCCTTCTATTCAACTTTTGCCCCAGCAGTAGGTGGGGCTCAGTGGAGCACCCACTCTGACACCTAATTTCTGCCAATATTCCTACAATAGAAAGGGAACAGTATCCGCAGCCTCTCGTTTTCTTTACTGCAACCAGAACTAATAATTTAACCCACCCCAGACATTTGTTGGAAGAAATAAATGGCATGATTTACCGGAAAATACTTTTTTTTTTTTTTTTTTTTTTACAAAATGCTATCCAAATGTTAATTGTGATTATTATCTTCTATGATAAAAAAAAATTGTGGGTTTATTTCAGTTCACTCTTTTAAGTACCAAACTGCTGTGTCTATTACAGCCTTATGAAATTCTACTCGTGGTCATGATTTCTTGGGCTGTTCCTTGTATTTTCTCCAGGTTCTCTCCCCTGAGTTTTGTAGGCACTTAAGATGGGAACCCTACTGACCTACCATCAGGGCTGTTGGCGAGAGCTGCTTTATTTTTCCAATTACAGAAGTTTATGATACCTGAAGATCATCTCTAAAAAGTCTTGATTCCATAATGATCTTGTTGTTTTTGAAACATCCCCCGAGACTCTACCATATCCAGGACTCACATCTACGGTTGCTTTGAAATTGTAGAGTTGATCAAAATATTTGGGGGAACCACTGAGAAGTAAGTATAATTTTTAAAATCCGTGTGGTGTCTGAGTTAGTGTCCTGGCCCCTGATCTGATACCTAAACCAAGTTTTGCCTGTGGGAACTCATTCTACACAATTGTCTCATTGTTACTGAACACAATGTCTACGATGATCCTGAAAATTCAAACACTCTTCCCAGAGTTATCTCTTTCGACCCCCGCCTTATTTTTCTGACCGAAATGTCTAAGGTTTCTTCTTCGCTCTTTTGTGAAGCATGAGAATCCCGAAAGGTCGATCTCTGAGGCTCTCTCTTCCATCCATTTTCACGTTCAGGGAATCTTTGTAAAAGGCTGTCAGGTCCTCCAAGGGGTGTGTGAGACGCAGGGTCATCTTAGAGTTTTATGGCGTTGAAGAGATCCAACAGACACATGTCAGAAGACACCACAGGGGCTCCCTTGGTCTGCCTAGGCACACCGTAGAGTAGCTTGAACTGGACTCTGAGGGTGGTTCTAGTGAGGATAAGCTCCGTTCTGCTGCACTAGCAGATAAAACTCAAGATGCGAGGATGACAGTCCATGGCTCAGTTGTGTGATGGCCACGCCCATCGGCTGGGCTCTCCTCCAAGCACTGATTTGGGATCCACGTTTGTCCATCTTGTGATGCCACCAGATCACCATGTGGCTCCCCGGGGGTGCTGTGGCAGGGGAAAAGAAGGCAGCACCCTGGCTATTCAGTGTCTCATCGTGGAAGAAACAGAAGTCATTTATGCTCACCTATTGTGGGCCAGGACTAGCCAGGTGGACTCGCCAGTCTCTAGTCAGCTGGAAATTGGAGGGAAGCCCCTGGAGTGTAGAGTGTATCACTGCAGTCACGTTGCTGGCTAATTCCTTTGATGCCGGTCAAATCTGACTCCCGTGACTGGCACGCAATCTTGCTTCCACTTCCCTGAGAAAAATCAAGTTATTATGATACTTTCTTCCTTTCTCAACCCATAGTTTTCTTTTTCTTTAAAAATTTTTTTTCGGGGGTGCCTGGGTGGCTCAGTCGGTTAGGCGGCCGACTTCGGCTCGGGTCATGATCTCGCGGTCCGTGGGTTCGAGCCCCGTGTCGGGCTCTGTGCTGGCAGCTCAGGGCCTGGGGCCTGCCTCCGATTCCGTGTCTCTCTCTCTCTCTGCCCCTCCCCTGCTTGCTCTCTGTCTCTTTCTCAAATAATAAACATTTAAAAAAATTAAAAAACAAAACTTTTTTCAATGCTGATTTATTTTTGAGAGACGAAGAGAGACAGAGCAGCCAGGCTCTGAGCTTTCAGCACAGAGACCTACATAGGGCTCGGACCCACAAACTATGAGATCGTGACCTGAGCCGAAGTCTGACGCTTAACCAACTGAGCCACCCAGGTGCCCCCCGACTAGTTTTCTTTTTTACCTCAACAGAGACGTCCTGAGGAAGAGTCTTTCCTCATTTCTGGAGTAGGTGCTCCATAAATAGTTACAGAAGAGTACCGAGAATGTCCATATATTTAAGCAGTAAAAACTCTGATATCTTAGAATCATGTTATAGAATTCTAGAGAGAAAATAAGGGGACAGAAGGGATAGTTGAAACAAGGTTGGTGGGTCTTCATGACAGATGAAGCTGCTTACTGGGCAAATAGGGTTTATTACACTGTCGTGTCTACTTTTGTGTGTATGCTTGAAATTTTTCATGAAAAACAGTAGAAAAAAAGAATCCGATGTCTCACTTCAAACAAAACTTGAATAAAATGGTTGCTTTCAGAGACAGACACCCCATTTCAAACAGCTGAGTAGAAGAGTTCATTCTAATAGGTTAATTTTAGGATACTGAAAGAATAGAATCCAAGAATATTTTTTGGCTCTCAGCCCATGGCTCTTTAAAAACTGGGAATTATACACATTTTCATTCACGGAAAGTTTCTCAGGGTTATTTGTAAGTGAGCACGGACTTGGTGGGGCTCTTGGGCTCTGTGACATGGCTCCCCCCCAACTTGAAACGCCCTATTTCCACCATGCTATTTCTAGACCGTGATTCGCTGACATAATTTCTCTAAATCTATGCGGAATATTAATATTTCTATTCTGTTTAATAGCTTTAGTCACGAGTGTAACCTTTCATTGTCCCACCTCCCCTTGCTTTTCGACACCTTCTTTGTATATGAAATCATTTTTTAAAAATAAACCTTTTATTTTAGAATAATTTTAGGTTTACGGAAAAGTCGTGAAGATGGTGCAGAACGTTTCCGTCTACCCAGCACCCGGTCTCCCCCGTTGTTAAAATCTTACCTCATCGTGCGACACTTGTCACAACTAACGAACCACAATGGATACATTATCAGCAACTAACGTCCATACTTTACTCAGAGTTCCTTAGTTCGACACGATGTCTTTCTTCTATTCCATGACACCACCTGCAATACTGTGATACATAGTCATCGTATATGAAGTAATTTTTAAAAGAACATTTGTGTTTCTCCAATGCATGGGATCGACTCAATATTTTTCCCCGAATATTCGTCTGGCTTGGGAAATGTATGGTTCCCTTTGAAAATACTTTATTGATTCAAAATCTGTCTTCTCTCTGAGCATCCCATTGTGAATAACGTTTTGAAATTTCAAGACAGGGGAACCCCCCCCCCCCCAACCCTCTGCCCCAAATCCTCTATCAATTTGAGTTGGTCTGTGCTTCAGGCTTTGAGTTCATCAGGACTTTTCTAAGCCCCACACAATGGAGACAACCCAGAGTGAGATAAAGTCCCATCCATTAATTTGTCTGCCTCCCCTCCTCAGTGTAAATTAGTTCTGAATCCCCTGAGCAGTTTTTGCTAAAGGAGAGGAGAGAGATTATAGCTCCCAAAACTTAGTGCATGGAGGCCTGGTGTCCAAAAGCAGGAAATTATGTTCCAGGTGCAAAGCAAGTGGCACAGAAGATGCCCCAGAAAGGGAAGGGGAAGGAAGAAAAGCCCCACACTGGAGGTGTCTCACCTTTGACCTTGGATATCCAATCACACCCATCCCAGCGCTGGCCACAACTGACTTCTTGCTAGAGAAGCAGTGACCATGTCTTTGCTGCTAGAAGAGGGCAATCACAGGAAGGCAAAAGCTTCAAAGTCATTACATTAAAATTCTCCTTCTTTAAATGATTGTGCCCAGGATGAAGCTCCAAGGCCAGTTTTGGACAGCCTGGGCCCGGCTTTCACTCACTTTCCCTGAAAGGAAAGCCACGTGTGCAGGAAGGGACGCTTGCCAACCTCCCATTGTTCAGAGGGGCCTGCTTGGCTCAGTGTCAGGACAAATATCCCCGCCAAAGTCTCTGACGCCCAGTGGACAAGCACACTTTCTCACTGGGATGTCACCACATCACCTCCATTCTGTCCACCTGGGCTGCTGCTCCCACCAACCACTTCGGCCCTCGTGATGATGCTGGGAAATCACCAGTCATGCTACCAGAACACCCGACTGGAGGGCGTGCAGCCAAACAGCACTCCAGCCTGGTCAACTATGAAAACCGCAGCTGAGGGGATCAGAGGGTGGCTGAAACGAGCAGCACCGGGCCTTCAGTGTTCCAAAAGGAGCTGAGCAGCGGACAGTGACCCAGGAGTCATTGGCCACTTTGCCCCCGGGAACAGTTGCTGATTCTGGGTGCGGGAAAAGAAGCTGAGCTTTCCCCAGGCAGAGGCCCCCACAAAAAAAGAGAGAAACCAACAGAGATGGCAGCAGTCATTTTGGCCGGAAATTTAAAATTAGATCTGATGAACTAGGATCCTGGTGAGAGAAGTGTTCAGAGAGCCGAGCCTAGCACGTGGGTCGTCGTTGCCTGTGAGATATTTCCCTAATGCCGGGAGTTTGAGAAGCTAAATGGGAAGTTTCTGAAAAGCATATTTGAGTAATTGGTAATCTTGCTCTATTGAAGAGACAAGGATCAGAGTGCGGGATCAACCGGAAGGAGGTGTCCCCATGAGATCAGGCTCTTGCTGTTGGCGTTGAAGGTAGAATTGGCAGAAAAAATGCAGAAGAAGGCCCCGTTTAATCTGAATCGCAGATACACAATAAACATTTTTATAACTATGATCCAGATACTCGGTAGGACATACTTAAAGTACAAAATTATTTGTTGCTTATCTGAAATTCAAATGTAACCATTTGTTTTTGTAATTTGTACGTTTTAGATCCGTAACTGTTAAATCTGGCAACCCCACTTGGTAGACTCGTGGGGGGCCGAACGGTGGCCTCTGAAGCTGTCCACACGCTAGTCCCTGAACTTGGGCGCACGTTACCTCATGAGGCAAAAGGGACTTGGTACGTGTGAATAATGAAGAATTGTGAGACAGGGCGGTTATCCTGGACTATCCGGGAATCACAAGGGTCCTTGCAACAGATGAGCAGCGATGTCAAAAGCAGAAAGAGGCAATGTTAGCGCGGAAGTAGAGAAATAGACTGGAGGCTGGCACACTGCTGGGCTTGAGAAGGACGAGGATACCATGAGCCAAGGCATGCGGGTGGCCTCCAGAAAGGAGAAAAGGCAAGGAGACAGATCCCCCTAGAACTTCTTGAAAGGAGGGCAACCCTGTCCACGCACTGATCTTAGCCCAGCGCAAACTACGTCAGTCTTGCCACATACAGAGCTGTAAGGTAGTAAACTGTGTTGTCACAAGCCACTAGGTGTGTGGTAATTTGTTACCGCAGCAACAGAAAACAACAGGGTAGCAATAGGGTTAGCCTTGAGGAGGAAAGTTCCTCAGAGGTCAACGGAGTCTTAGCAAAGCTCCAACTCGGCTTCTAATGATCTCGTGAATACTTGGATTAAGATCACCACCTGCGGGGCGCCTGGGTGGCTCAGTCGGTTGGGCAGCCGACTTCGGCTCAGGTCACGATCTCGCGGTCCGGGAGTTCGAGCCCCGCGTCGGGCTCTGTGCTGACAGCTCAGAGCCTGGAGCCTGTTTCGGATTCTGTGTCTCCCTCTCGCTGACCCTCCCCTGTTCATGCTCTGTCTCTCTCTGTCTCAAAAATAAATAAAACGTTAAAAAAAAAATTAAAAAAAAAAAAAAAAGACCACCACCTGCCAAGCAGAGGGACGGGTGAAGTCTCTCTGATGGAAGATAGCTGAGAAATGAGAAATGCTAAAAATTTTACCAGCATCGTTCAGCATTAAATAACAAAATGACCAGACAGAACCATATGGCTGAAAATGTGAGGGAAAATATGACAACGGGAACTGTCTCATAGGTGATCCGAATATTGGAAATTGCAGACAAGGACCTTATAGCTTTGAGTCATATGATTGAGTAGAAGGGTAAGCGTGGTGAAAATAGATTTTTAAAATGAAAATCTCATGAAGAAATGAAATCTTTCAAAAAGAATAAATATTCTTGAACTGAAAAAAAAATGAAAAAAATTACAATAACTGGAATTATGTACTCAATGGATAGGTCTAATATCAATGGGTACACAGAAGAGAAGGTTAGTTAATTCTAAGTTATCCTACGTTAGTTAGTTATAGCACTAAGGTGCTGTAAAAACATGTGGGACATTGTCAAAAGTTCTACTTTCGTGTAATTGGAATTCCAGAAGGACAGGAGAGAGACAATGGATCAGAAGTAATATCTTAAGAGACAGCGGTCAAGAATTTTCTAAAATAATGAGAAATATCACGCCGCAAATTTGAGCTCAGCAGAACCCAAGCAGGTTAATACAAGACCTGTGAGATGATAAATTTAAAACATCATTGAAAGATAAACAAGGAGCATTGACCAAATTGAAAAAAAAATTTTTCTTTTTTTTTGATTTTTAAAAAATGTTTATTTATTTCTGAGAGAGACCGAGACAGAATGTGAGTGGGTTAGGGGCAGAGAGAGAGGGAGACACAGAATCCAAAGCGGGCTCCAGGTTCCGAGGTGTCAGCACAGAGCCCGACGCGGGGCTCGAACTCACGAGCTGTGAGATCACGACCTGAGCCGAAGTCGGACGCTCAACCGACTGAGCCTTCCGGGCTCCCTGAGAAAAAACCTATTTCTGAATGGAAAAGCTCAACCTCATAAAGATGTGAGTTTTCCCCAGGTTATTTTATAAGTTTAACGTTTATCTCGGTTAAAAGAGCATTGTATTAGCATATGAACAAGCCAATAAAACAAAATGGAAAATTCAGAAATAAATTTAATGCAGGTAAAACTTTAGTATAGAAAAGCTGAGGGGAAATGGTGGACTTCTTATCAAGTTGTGCTAGAATAACTGTAGAAAAAAGGCTAAAATTGGATCCATCATAAACAAGGATTAATTTAAAATCAATCAAGTACCAAATGTAGCCCCATCGATACAAGTTCTTGAAGAAAGCATGAGTGAATTTCCCTTAACCTGAGATGAGAAAGACTTTACAAACTATAACTCAATATCCAGAGGCAATAAAAGAAAACAATAGACAGATTACTTAAAAAACAAACAAACAAACAACTTTTGCATGATAACAACACCAAAACAAAGTAAAAAAAAAAACCCCAAAAAGCAAAACGGGGGTGGGGGGGGGTGGGGGTGGAGAGAGGGGGGCCTGGGTGGCTCAGCCAGTTGAGTGTCCGACTTGGGCTCAGGTCGTGATCTCACAGCTTGTGAGTTCGAGCCCTGCATCGGGCTCTGTGCTTACAGCTCAGAGCCTAGAGCCTGCTTCTGCTTCTGTGTCTCCTTCTCTCTCTGCCCCTAACCCACTCGGATTCTGTCTCTGTCTCTCTCAAAAATAAATAAACATTAAAAAAAAATTAAAAATTAAACTCAATGGCAATAAAGAAAATATTTGCAACTTATATCACAAAGTATAAATAGCCCTAAATTTAAAGAAAATAGATAAAATGACTGACAACCCTTTTGTGTGTGTATGCAAAATTATAAATTTAATATTAAAATTTAAAAACAGACCCTAAAACAAAATCAAAATTAACAAATGAATCTATGTACTAAGTTGTTGTCCTAATCATAGAGAAGAGCATTTCAAGTGACGTTAAAACAGTATAATGTAACAATACACCTATAGTCAGGATACATCTTAGGGTCAGAAAGAATTATTAGGATGTTTTAAACTGTTTTCGGGAACCATATTAAGAGTATTAACATTCCATTTGTTATTAGAAACTATTACATTTAGGAAATGATTTTCAGCATAAGAGAAACAATGCATAATATAAAATAAAAGATGTTAACACCACAGCATTATAAATTTGATTTGGAAACATTTCAATAAATTCGTTCATTTTTCTCTAAAAATAAAATGCGTTTTCTACTTCTATTAAAAATGCCAAGAAACGGTAGTCCGTCTAGTTATACTGACCACTTCTAACATCCAGACCGTGGTCTCTAAATGTCATTTCCCAATAAAATAAGACAGGGCTGCTTGGGAGAAAGGGCTCATTCCAGATCCAGGGAAGAAAAATGTTCTAGATGAATCGGGAACATTTTGTAGCATCCAGAAAACAAGGAAGTTATTCCAGGTTACTGGGGTCATATTAAAAGAATTTCGTACTCGACTCGTAGGCAGTCCCACCAGCCAAAGAAGACATCATTTGAATGTCAAAAAGGAGAGTAACCATAATGGGTCGAAACATATGAAGTTAAAACCCACCCATTTATAGTAACACTAAAACAGAAAGACTGCAACAACATCGTTAGTCACCTTTGAAGAATCAACTCATTCTTCGGAAAACTGGTAAAGTAAAAAAATATACTTTATATTGTCTTTCTTGCCCATGTTATACCTAAGAGTAACCGAATGCTTGATGAGCACCAGTTTTTATCTGTAATTGAATTCCAGCCAATAAAAAAAAAACCCAAGAAATAATAGAATTAGAATATTAGCATTTTGCAAACCCTAATGAAATAATGGATCTAGTAATGATAACCAAGACTGTTAAAACCCTTAGATAAACTTGATAAAGAATAAACCAGGCTAACCCTGCTCCAACCCACCGATCCATCTGAATGTCACCAACAAAAGAAACAAGCACCTGATAGATGCCCCTTGAAGATGCAGTGGAAAGCACACATCAGTTCTGAGGGATTCTTAACAAAACAGACCTGAATGTACCAAGTTTCTGGATATACCACCATGTCACAGGAAATACAAGAGATAAAGGAAAAAGCTTAAAAATTGCAGATGTAGGTAGCAAAATCCCGAACGTAGGAGGCTCTACAGAACCAAACAACCAACGTTTAAATAACTGAAATATATGGCAAAGGGAAAGATAGAAAGATTGAGGGAGGGGGGAGAGAGAGAGAGAGAGAGAGAGAGAGATTGAGTCCCTGTAGATGTGATATGAGACTAACCAACCAAATGCAGACAGCAAGAGCCCTTGGGAGAGGGAACTCTTTGACATAGAATTTCTAAGGTATTTAGGGTTGAGGACAGCCAGTGTCATACGCAGGCAAATGCCACGGCGGCGGGGGGGGGGCGGGGGGGTGTCAAGGTCACCGCTGCAAAGTGGAGTGGGGAGCCTCCGAGAGGAAAGCACACAAAGAGAGCGTGAGTGGGGACCCCAGTGCCAAGTCTACCCTTCTTCCACGCATGCTCAGGGCCCGCCTGGCCTGAGAAATGTACAAGCACCTTTGGGGCACATGCGCACGTTACCCCCGCGTAGGAATCGCCTCTAAGGGTAGCCCAGGGTTAAACTCCTGCCACCGCAGACTTTGAACTCCGTATTCACTTCAAATATTATTGTCTTCCCACATAAGTCAAGTACTGCATTTTCACGTAGATTAGATTCCTCACTTGATATTCACGTTACCCTAAAGATACGATCTCTACCTTCCACATAAGAGACTCTGAGATATTAAAGACATGTGCAAGTAACACATGATAAGACACAGAGCCTGAATTCCGACTTTTGACTACACATTCTAAGTTCTCCTCCCTTAAAGTCCTTGTAACTGAGGAGAAATTAGCCTCTATCAGGCCGGCCTGACTAATCCTTTCTAGTGAACGATGACAAATGTCACACCCTCCTTTCTATGCTGAACTAACCTCCATCATCAGGGAAGTCCTATAGGACTCAACACCAAAAGTAGATCTCTTGGGGAAACTTTCTTTCTCCTTCTCAGATCAGTTTTATTTTGGAGTTGAAGCCAAAAGAGAACTTTTCTCCTCCCCAATCATTTTGAGACATTCAGATTAAAATGACACCCTTGTCAAAGTGTTCTTAATGGTGCGCTCAGAGCTACACAAATGAAGACAGATGATGGAGGGGAGAGGAGGGGAGAAGAGGAGGTGTCCCTGAATTGATTAGAGATTGCTCAAAATGGATCATGTTCAACTGAATGATCTTCATTCTCTCCATTGTTTTCTGTTCTGATGGAACAGCATCTGACTGGTAGGCGGAGACTATTTTGTGTCTTTTTTTTTTTTTTTTATGTAGTTGCCAATTTTCCCCACTTGTGTCTTGTCATTTGCAGACACAGCCTTCTCTGAGATGATGACACGTGTCTGTGTGGGAGCGGGGCTGTGCCGAGGAGGGGCTCCCCAACGTGGACTACAGCCTGCTAAGGTGAGGACTAAGTCCTCAAAAAGGGACTCTGGGCAAAAACGATCTGTTGCTCATCTTAATAGTGATTCGAGAGGAAACCGAGGAAAGAGTTTCATAAAGACGCACGACACGATGTCTCAGCGGTGTCCTGTGTCCCAGCGCTTCCGACCGCATTTGTATGAAATTCAAACTACAAGCCCCTCTTTGCTGGGGAGTAGATCACTGAAGTGGATGGCACAGGATAGATATTCCACATAAGCTCATTCCCTTCTCACATCAGCTACTAAATGCATTGGGATAGGCAGTTAACTTTGCTCAAGCTAGAGAACTCCCCATATGGCAGAGTCTTTACATGGAAGAAATCACAGCAAAAAAGCAAAGTGGCACTCTAAATTTAGCCGGGCTTTGAGCCCCCTCATTTCCATTGTTTGCTTGTCTTTTCTGCCACGAAAAGTTGCAGACTAGATTATAAAGAGAATATTTTGTTTCCATCACTTATGACCACATCAGCTGACATATTTATAAATGAGACAAACTTTGAAATGATATAAAATATCAAAGCCAGGGAGCTAAGTTATTCGTGTATTGGCGTGTCGGTAATGACCATAGTCAATGTGCGATCCCATTCCTGCTAATGGATTCAAGTTAATGGCACCCAGCTCAAGAGACCCCTTGCCTGCAGCCATTTGTGCTTTGCTGGTTATTGCTTTCTTTGTCTTCACTTTGAGTACGTGAGCCTGAATATACAAGGAATTGTTTGGTTTTAAAAGAGAGTTCTTTCGTAGCTAGAAGGCCATTCTGTCAGGAATCAGCTTTCAGCTGATGCTTTGGCGGACTGCTTCCCAGTGTAAAACGGAGACACTGGTAAAGATCTATTTTATAACACGCAAGCAGTATTTGCCCATTGGCTGCCTCAATGAGCTGCCTCTAATCTCATGTCAGTGGTTGGTTATCAAAAGGTTAGCAGGTAGTCATCTGTGTTCAGGGGAGTTCTTAACCATCTAGAGGTACAATGAACATGACTGGGGACGCACAGCGCTCAGACGTGTAGTTTCAATTTCAGACTTACTCTGAAACTCACTCACATGTTTCAGCCGGTTAACAGCAACATGTCTTTTGTAATATTTGCTTTAAGCAGTACAGCCCCTCTATAAAAACTATCATAAGGTAAGACAAGAGTAAAAAAACAAAAGTTCTCATAATTCATCCAGAAAATTGTCAGTGATGCTAAACCAAATTGGAAACTGAACTGGGGCACCTGGGTGGTTCAGTTGGTTAAGCAGCCGACTCTTGAACTCGGCTCGGGTTGTGATCTCACGGTTTCGTGAGTTCGAGCCCCGCATCAGGCTCTGTGCTGACAGCGTGGAGCCTGCTCAGGATTCTCTCTCTCTCCTTCTCTCTCTGCCCCGCCCCTGCTTACACTGTCTCTATCTCAAAAATGAATAAATAAACTTTAAAAAGAAAAAAGAAAGAAAAGAAACTGAACCAATGACAAGCAATCTTACCCGGTATCTTTTGGCACAAATGATATCCATTCTTAGGTTTGGGCCTCGTGATCTCCTGAGTTTTGTTTTTTTTTTAATTTGACAGAATACTTAACACTTTTATTTCATTGAGTGTTTCTACTCGAACACTTTATGAAGACTTGCCCATTTATAAGAAATGAATTACCATTGCAATGATCTGGAAACGGGAGATGGGAAGAAGGAAGAAGAGGTAAGCAGGAAAGGCATTTTTTCCTTGTCAGGACATAAGTGGGTAGGGCATTTTAAAAACACTCTATAAGTGAATCTGTCTTCCGATCTCAATTAAAAATCATCTCTTATTTTGGGGAAGCTTAAAGCAGGAAGGTCACACTCTAGTAATCAACTGTTCATGGGTGGAGCGCTTTTTTCACGTTGCATTTCTTAGTTCAGTCCCAGATATGTCGTAGGGGCTTGTTGACCCTTTGCTGACTGTATTAACTAATTAATTAACAAATGAACTAATTGTAGGATTTCAAATCAGATGCCCTAATATTGAAGAATGTGTGATAGGAAGATAACACAACAAAGGAACACTCATGAAACCTACACTCTGAATTTAGAACATACAAATATTTTATAATAATTGCTTCAAATGTTTTTGTGAAATCACATATTACAAAAAACTTTGAAGTTCTTTACATTTCCCCTTTCACTGTCAGTCTTCTCCTTCCTTTCAGAGAGGCAATACCAGATATTCATCTTCTAAGAGCCAATATTGGTTGTTACTTACGGAAAGTCAAAGGGGAAGTACGCTCAGAGGGCTTTCTGTTGGCTATAGCTATAATATTCTGAACACTTCCTAAGATGTAGGGCAACCTAACAGTAATCATGGAGATCATATATAAGCTCAAAATATGAGGGTATTGTGTAACTTTAAAATTTCCATGTGTGTGGGGGCGCCTGGGTGGCTCAGTCGGTTAAGCGTCAGACTTCAGCTCAGGTCATGATCTCACGGTTCGTGAGTTCGAGCCCCGCGTCGGGCTCTGGTCTGACAGCTCAGAGCCTGGAGCCTGTTTCAGATTCTGTGTCTCCCTCTCTCTCTCTCAGCCCCTCCCACACTCGTGCTCTGTCTCTCTCTCTCTCTCAGAAATAAACATTTAAAATTAAAAAAAAAAATGCCCGTGTGTGTGTGTATGTTATGATGACTGTTTCTAAGAGCTATTTCCTAGGTGCAAAGAGTCTGAAGCAAAGATAAAAACTATATACTCAGACCAATGAACACGATTTTCCCACTTTAGCTCTAAATGAACCATTTCAAGTTGAAGACTAGATGGTGTGAAAAGTGACGAGGGCATAGAAGATTATAAGCTTTTCACAAAGCATTTAGGAGCTGCATTTTATAAAACATTTATAACATTTTCTATAAGACATTTAGGAAGGCAATTCTTATCCCTCAGATCTCCTTGAAATGTCATTTTCCAAGATAACTTTCCTGTTCCTTCAAATCAAGTCAGGTAACACTGTCATTCACTCTCATTATAAACTTTTATGTAACTTATTATAATTGTAATTAAACTACTTTGTGAAATTGTTTGTTTGAAATCTGCCTCCCATGGTATTGTAACTTTCATGACAATGAGGTCACATCCATTGTGGTCATTGTGTCACCAGCCACCCAGCTTAACTAATTTTAGAAAGAAAAGAGAGAGGAAAGAAAGCTGACCGAACATTTGATTTGGGAAAATAGTGCCCATGTCAGGACATCTAGTGCAGTTTATGAGAACAGAGCTAGTCATTCGGCAGACATCATTCTTATTATTTCCTCTAAGCCCAACAGTCAAGCGGTATCATTGCTCTGAGATAAGTTATGTGGGTTCGGATCTCTGCATTCACCCTCTAGCTCAACCTGCTAACTTAATATCTCTTATGATACCTTCTGCTGCCCCTGTAAGTTCCGTATTCTCAAAGGCTCAGAAAAATAGTTCTCCATCCTTAAAATGTACCCATTTTAAGGATAGAAGTGTAGGAGGAAAACATAGAGCTTCAGTAAGTGGAAAAGCTAGGATTAACCAAAAAGAGGGAACCCAATGGTCCGGGTGATTGGTGGAGAATTCACCATCAAACAGCAGCATCTCCTCGTCATCTGTCCTTCGATTTCCTTGCTCTTTTTGTCTGGATTTTTTTTCCCTGAGATATAATTGATATATAACATTGGGTAAATTGAAAGTTTACAATGTGCTAAGGTGACGCATTGATATATTGCGATATGATTGCCACCATAGAGTTGGCTGACACCTCCAGCATGTTGAATAATTACCACTTCATTTTGTGGTGAGAACTTTTAAGATCTAGTCTCTCAGCAACTTGGAAGTATATAATACAGTATTGTTAACTAGAATCACAACGTGATACATTAGAACTTCAGAACTTTTCTAACTGCAACTTTGTGCTCTTTGACCTAACATCTCCCCAATTTTCCCAGTCCCTGGCAACCACCATTCTACTCTCTGTTTCTGTGAGTTTGTCTTTTTTCCAAATGTAAGTGATAACATTCAGCATCACATAGTATTTGTCTTTCTCTGTCTGACTTACGTTACGAGCGTAATGCCCTCTCTAGTTCCCTCCATATTGTTCGAAATGGCAGGATTTCCTTTCTCATGGCTGAATGATATTTTGTTGTGTGTGTGTGTGTGTGTGTGAATATATATATATATATATATATATACACATATATACATATACACATATATATGTATATATGTGTATATATATATATATATATATATATCACATCTTCTTTATCCATTCATCTGTTGGCAGGCACTTACGTTGTTAGGGAGAAAGAGTCAAGATGCCTCTCAAGTTTCTGCTTGAAGAACTGTAGTGACATTTACGAGTTTACGAGAACAGAGCTAGTTTGTGGGTGGAGCAGGTGTGAGATCTCTGAGACACATTTTTGGGATAACGAACTGGGTAGACTCACCAGTTCCAGAGAGGACACATTCCTGGCCTGAGAGCACAGAGTCCACATGACCAGTGACCGCACCAGTTGGGTCTGCAGACGACTGATGATTGAGACTCCCTTCGATGACTTCCATCTTTTCAACTGAAAGGCTCAATAACTTTTTCCAATCTCAAGGAAACTGAGTTGGACAGGTAATTGAAAGAGAGAAAAGATAATTTCCCTTTAGCTAGCTCTTCTCATCTGCCTGAGAAGTCGTTTCCGGAAGGAAATATTTGAGTCGGTGAACCAGATAGGAAGGCTCAAACATTTTTGTTCTCATTTTGGGGTGGGTTTCTACCTAAGACCCCGGGATGTCAGTTATTTCAAATGGTTAACTTTGAGTTCATGTTTTCTTCCAGTGACTTTAATATGGTCATTTAATATGTAAATACAAACGAGTATGTTTGAAACAAAATCTACTGAGTTTCCTTGTTAGTATAAAAAACAATGAAGTTTCGGCTATGTCTGAAAATATTTACTTTTTGTCTTCTGCCCAGAGAGTGGCTCCTATGATGTGTAATCAAATCGAGGGATTTCACACTGTTCTATAGCATATGGCACAAATCCAATAACCTTGAGAAAGCAAATCAGAAATGATCTGAGTTCTCTCCTGAAGCAGTATCTGAAGACTGGGAGAGCGTAAGATCTATAGCTTAGTTTTCTCATGAGCTAGAAACCTTCAAACGACACTTTGTTTGGTCTCTTCAAATCACTGCACTTTGGACTCTCTTCAAGTGAAAATAAATTGCAGTCATTACTTGGGTTTAAAAACTTGTTCAGCCTAATTTCTATACTGCCCCCCAAATACGTGGCTTAGGCCCATAAATCTGATAAATACTTAGAACTTAATGCCACTGAAACAGGGGTTTATCTTTTCAGGCTTGTCTACATAGCCTACTAAATGATAATCCTAATTAGAACCCTAATTATGTTTCTGCTCAGAGTATTTTTAGATAGACTTAACATTTGATCTGTTTAGTCTAGTTTTACAGGTGGCAATAGATTAAAAACAGGTTTTAAAATAAGATATGACTATTACATTTCTAATAATAGGCGATTGTGGTCCCAGAAGCACTTTTTGTTTAGTGACGCATGGAACAAGTCTTTGATGATGGTAATTGTGCCCACACACCCTATCCCTACGCTGGGAAAAATAGGCCACCCTTTGTAGTCAGTGCCTTATTTCCACCATATAAACTTTAGCCCTTTCAATTCAGGATCTTGAGTTTCTTTCATTCTTTTTCTCTAAAATAACCTAGCTTTTCAATCCTGCCCAAATCCTCTGGTTACATGTTCCCGGGGACACTTGTCCTGACATTACCTCCCTAGCCTTGCTACCCTTTAACAAAAAAGTCACTTGCTTTCAGTGAAGCTTCTCCAGCTTGAGGGTGCCTAAGACTCACCCAGGGAGCTCAGCAAACAATGCGAATTCCCAGGCTGCACCCAGAGAGGTTGCACCTCTTCTGTCTTTCGGGGGTCTGGGAGCCTGTATTTTCAACAAAAAAATCCCAGGTGTTTTTTGGACAAATTCTGAGAAACCTTGCTTTAAAAGACTTATTTTTTATTTCCAAATACACAGTTTCAAATTTTCCATCATGCTTACAGTTGTTTTCCACGAATGACAACATCCTACAATTATACAACATTAGACAAGTAGATAAATACAAGGTGTTATTTTTATTATTTTTAATATTTTTCTAGGGGAAACATGGCTCCACCTCAAATCAACCTGATTCTTCCCTCACTTTACAAGGTAGAAGAAAGGAAGGGATCGTCAAGACTTAAACGAAAAAGCGGAAAGAGACTCCAGGCAAGTTCACTTTGGCTAGGCTGAGTGTAGAGCTGTCCCGCCACTGTCTCCACACAAAAGACTTGCTCAGTCCCGAGTATTTTGAGGTCCAGATGGTTCTGTTGTCCGTGGATCATCAGCTACACCTGACAAGGCACGTAGGACCCTCAGCTTGTCCATTTGACCCCTTTTAAGGTTTAGGGTTCTGTCATCCAAGAGTTCACGTGACACCTGGACGAAAGCTTGACCGTTTCATGCACTTATGTCTTCCACGCGGCCAATTCTATTGTTAAAAACAGATAACTAACTCCAAAGGCCAGTTGGGGTTTACATTATTTTTGCAAGGACAAAATCAGGACAGCTTTAAGATGCCCAGGATCTATGCAACATTTCTGGAGACGATGGCCTCAAGGGACCACCGGTTTGCAAAGCCAAAGGTTTGGTGGTTTAAAATGTTAAACAGAGCCATAGTAATAGGATGTTTGAATTTAGTGCTAAATGGTACTTGAGTTATTACCTGACTGTGAGTGCATTCTATAGGGTGTGCCCTTAGTAATGGAACTTCTTACACTCCTATGCCATTCAGAAGGAGTGAGTCAGCCATTCACTAATATGTATTGCACAAACTTTTACTTAATATCTACTATGTACTGAGTAACAAAGAGACAGAGAGTCATAAGAAACAACCATGGCCCTTAAAAAACAAACCCTGTAGTTGGGGGAAATCCCATCTGAGTATGACATGTGCTACAATAGAAGGAAGCGTGGGTTACCAACAGGTGCAGGGAAGGAGAGACAGAGAAGAGAAAGGGACCAGAAAGCGCATTCCAGAGTAAGGGACACTGAACTGAGTTTTGAAAGACAAATAGAGCTTAGCCAAGAGGATCAGGTCTAGGGGAGGTAGTGGCCGACATTCTAGGCAAACATTGCATGTGCAACAAAGAGAGGCTAAAAAGAATATGGCTTAATTTGAAATGCAAGCAATTTTTTAATGCTGAGAAAGAGAAGAAGACTCACATCCAGATGACATGCAAAGAATCTGGCATTTCTCGAATAGGCTCTGACAGCCTTTGAAAGACTTTAGGTAAGGGATAAATATGGAAGAATTTGGTTCTTCATTCATTTATTTGCTTCAACGAATATTTGTTACAAACCAACCATGTGCTAGGCATTGTGTCATGCCGAGCACTGAGCGTATAATGCTGAAGAAGACAGAACGATCCCTGGCCTCAGAGAGTTCAAATTCTGATGGAAAAGACTTACAAAAAGCAAGTAAACAACAAAAGAGAAAATAATCACCGTCGTGGTAAGTACTAAAAGGAACGCGAAGATGGATATGTGACAACAATGGGGGGATTTGACTGGGAAAAGCTTCCCTTAGGATGTGACGTTTAAGCTGAAGTATGCAGATGAGACATGAACATGATACAGACAGGATAATGCTTATGGAGATGTGGGAGGGGGGAATTTTAGGATTTGCCTTGGACACAGCGGGAAGAAGAGAGCCTTGCAAAAATCACACTGCTATTTATAACCTCGCTGGTTAATGAGCGCCAGAGCCCAAACTAGAAAACCAGGTCTTTCCGCTCATTGACAATGGTTCTTCCACTACACGATGCAAACTCTGAAAGATCTATAAAGTTTGGGCAAGTGCTTTTTTTTTTTCTCTCCCAAATTGTTTTGATTTGAAGCGCTGTCAAGAAGTATAACACAGCAGTGACGGGGATATTCCAGGTAAAATAAGGGGAGGAAGAGTGAGCAACGATCATACACGGCGCTGTGGTTGTCATCCTATCATTCACTTCTTTACGCGTAGATCGTTTTCATTTGCACCATATTTACCCCGAAGGTTTTGTTATAGAAGAATGTGCACTCGGTTACTCGTAAGCTCGAATTTTTTCCTTTTAATGCCCAAGAGGATGTTAGTCGTGCGCTGAAAAGAGGTCACGAGATTGGCTTGGTGGCAGTTCTCTGCCTGAGTCTTCATAGGATGAGAAGCAAAGGAACAGAGGAAGCAGAGCAGGGTCCTGTGCTAATTCAAAGAGCTCCGGGAGGCTTGAAGGATGGTGTTTTTTGTTTTTGTTTTTTTTGAGTCTGTTCATCCTGTGGATAGGGACACCCAGACCTGAGCACTTGGGGAAGGACCCAGTTCCCTCTTGAGCAGTCTGGGTGTTCTTACCGGCTCCATGCACGCCTAGCATCAGGCTCATCTTTTTCTATACCCTTTGCTCTCCCAAGGCAGTCCTTCTGCTCACTTCTCTCACTCCTTCTTTCTCTCCCACACCCACTTGCAATAGTCCTAACAATACACAAGGGGAAGAAAAGACAAGCTAAAATGTTTCAAGGACAAAAATGGCAGAAGGCAGTTGCTGTTACAATCACCACACGTAAGTGCCATTCATTATGTATTGTTCCTTCAAATTAGTAGCTTCGTCTAATTGAGCTATGCTGCTCTCTTGAAAGCTCTCTATCAATGTCAAAATCAGAGATAGAGGGTGGAGGAAAGACTAAGTTTGGGAAGATGGCATTTTAAATGTGGATTTATCTAAAAGAAATACTGTTCTTCCTCCATCTATCTTTGTAAGCCTTTGTTCTCAGTGTGTTAAGAACTCCACTAGAGTTCTTGGTTTTAACACAAGTCCCAAGGAGAATTCTTCTTGGGAGCCAGACATACGAAATCGGTGGGTTGGGGCTCATTGTGTGATGTGGAGGAAGCCAGAGATCTGGATTCAGAGTTCAAATAGCTCAGTAATTTGGGGTCTATCAGATTAGAGATAAGTCCTAGACCCCATCCTCATTGGGTACATCAAGTCACTTCATGTCTCTGGGCCTTGTCTTTATCACCTGCCATGAGAAAAGCTAAAGAACATCAACTGACCAGGCATTGAACTGAGTGTCTATGCCATTTAGAACCAATGAGCTAAGGATTATTATTCCAATTTTACGATGAGGAAACCAAGTCTCCAGAAGTCAGTCTAATTTTAAGACCTGGGCTCTTTCCACTACATGTGTCATCTTCCACGATTTCCATAAACATTTCACATAAAATTGACTTTTTGAAAGTCCGTATTTGTAGTTTACACTGTAACAAACCCAAGAAGTACACTCAAGTGTGTTTTATTACACAGGCTACAACATTGGAGATGTTATACTCGTCACTTTCTGCCGTTGAGTTTATTGACTTTACGGGGAAAATGTACTAATGCTTCCCCTGCCTACCTTCTCTGCCAAATTCAAAGGAGTCCACAGACAGCAAAGGGAGTTGTTGAAAAACAAAACAAAACAAAACAAAACCCGCTATTACCTTTTGCAGCTGCTTGCCTGGTGTAGTAGTTATCAATTGCTGCATAACAAGTTATCCCAAAATTTAGTGGCTAAAATAACATTTGCTATCTCACAGTTTCTTTTCTTTATTTTTGAGAGAAAGACAGAGTGCGAGCTGGGGCAGGGCAGAGAGACTGTGAGACACAGAATCTAAAGCAGGCTCAGGCTCCAGGCTCTGAGCTGTCAGCACAGAGCCCCACGCAGGGCTCAAGCCCATGAACTGCAAGATCGTGACCTGAGCCAAAGTCGGCTGAGCCAACCAGGAGCTCCTATCTCACAGTTTCTATAGGTCAGCAATATGGGCAAAGCTTAGCTATTTCTCTAGGTCTCTCCCAGGCTGCAGTCAAGGTTGCAGTCGTCTTAAAGCTCCACTGGGGAAGGATCTGCTTCCAAGCTCCCTCACCTGGTGATAAGATTCAGTTCCTCACAGCCTATTGACTGGCGACCTCTCTCAGTTTCTTGGCACACGGATGTCTCCACTGGGGCAGCTGGCATCACCAGAGCAAGCCAGCAAGAAGAGCCAGAGAACATGTGTGCTAGCAAGACCGAAGTCACAGTCTTGTCTTTTTTGTTTTTTTTTCAATATATGAAATTCATTGCCAAATTGGTTTCCATACAACACCCAGTGCTCATCCCAAAAGGTGCCCTCCTCAATACCTGTCACCCACGCTCCTCTCCCTCCCACCCAGTCTTTTCAAAATCTTATCTCAGAAGTGACATCTTCTCACCTTGTTGTATTCTACTCATCAGGAGCAAGTCACTAGCTCCGTCCTATATTCAAAGGAGGAAGCTACGCTTAGACAAGGATGTTGAGAAGTAAGGATCTGGAGACCTTCTTAGAAGTCAGCTTACCACACCTGGTGGACCAGTACATTGCAAACTTCGTAAAGTCCAAACAGAATTGAGAAATGACTTGATGCTGAGGGCAAAAACACCGTGGTTGCCCCTAACTTCAAATTGCATGTTTTGGCACTCAGCAGGCTCATTGCTGTCACTGATGCAACTAATAATATATTTCAACTCATATGAATAAATTCATATTTGAAAAATATGTCTCTATATCTGTGTGTGTATTTTGCTTCCCTGAAGGGCTTTGTTGGGTAAGGGTCAGGGGATAGAACGTCTCTGCTTACAACAAACCATATGAAAGGGTGTGGGTTATTTCACACACCATGGAAAATGAGGGAACTGGACTTTTAAATTTATACTGAAGTTTCCTTCCAGCTCTAAAACCCATTTTCCTCATCTGTAAAATGGTCAAACGAATTCTTCTCTGACTACCTCATGGAATTGTTAGCAGAATTAAACAACCAGTAATGGATGTAAGTGTGTTCTTGTAGAACTATAAAACGCTGTTTGATAATATACATTTTAATATTTTTTTTAATTATAAATTGCTATTCAACCTAGGGTTTTCCAATACCAACCCTCTATGCAACTGACCAAACTGCCAGGTCCTCTGAATTGTCTTGAGGAAGGTGGGAGGGCAGCTGGGAAGAGCCCCCTGAAGGAAAAGGTGACCGCATCCAATAGGCTGCAGCGACTGGTCAACACCTCTTCGTGTCCTGAAGTGAGACCTGTTTCCACTGGATGCTCTGAAAATGACCGAGACCTGCAAACTACACCTTCAGAAACTGAGTGACAGAAAGTGACTCAGAACTGGGGAGGAGGCTTCCTCCAGGTAATTTGGCTAAAAATAACATGATCATAAGCAATTGACTTCAAAACAAGATGGCAGTGATGAAAATTAACAACTTGTGTCGGGCTGAATATTTGGTTTGGATAGATGATTTCTTAAAACAAAATGAATATATCTCAAATTCTGTATTTTTTCTGTGTTGATCATTTGGGTGTGTCATCTGCCAGTGTTATAACTATTTATGCAAATGCTAATTATTTTTGCTTTTTGAATAATTTATTAGTAGATAGATATATTTCTTTTCTTTTCTTTTCTTTTTTCGTTTTTCCTGGTTTTCTCCTTCCAGTACATATTCTGCCAATGAAATCATCATACTCTGGGGAGTTCACCATAGTGAAAATGTGGCAGCAATTTAAAGGTTGTTTCCAACTCCTCTATACTACAAATAGTACAAGGCAGGGACATTTGGCCGAAATAATTTCCAAATTAAAAATAATAAAAGTAGAAACAATTTCTTGAGACATAAACATCAATTGAGGATACTTCATTTGGATCACATTATTATTTCCACCAAGTTATTGTCTTAAGTTACTTGTTTGTTTGTTTGTTTTTTCCAAAAATACATTTCAAATGTTGGCATCTTAAGGGAGTCCCAGGATGCAGGGCTCTGGGCACAGAATCAATGTCTTCACCAAGGACATTTAGCCCTAGAGACAGCGGTGAAGCAACTTCCTGAGCGACTGCCTCAGGAAGGAGAACACGGAGGAGAGCTTGAAAAGATGACTTACAAATACTTGTAAGATTCCCCCCAGGAAAAGCCAGAAATTAGTTAAGGGAGCTTTAGGAAAATTGGATGTCTTGCAACAGGTAGGTAAGTTCAAAATGACAGTGAAACTGAAAACGTCACTTAATGGTCTTTTTTGTGAGGCTTAGGGAGACTCTGATTGTACAACTGTAAGAAGTCATTGTTTTCCTCTTGCTACCCTCCCCCTGCTATTCGTTTAAAGTCGTGATTGTCAAGGTGGGATGCAAAGATTATCCGATGAGCCTAAAACTGCTTTAAAAAATAGTTTAGATTTTAAAAGGTTATCCACTGAGGTATGGGAAAAATATTTCCACTTCTATTTTTAAAAAATTTTTTAAATGTTTATGTATTTTTGAGAGAGAGAAAGAGAGAGAGAGAGAGAGAGAGAAAGAGCATGAGTGGGGGAAGGGAAGAGAGAAAAGGAGACACAGAATCCGAAGCAGGCTCCAGGCTCTGAGCTGTCAGCACAGAGCCCGATGCGGGGCTCGAACTCACAAACTATGAGATCACCACCTGAGCCGAAGTCGGACGCCTAACTGACTGAGCCACCCAGGCGCCCCTTTGCACTTCTGTGTTATGTATTATCATATATAAAAGATAAATGAAATGAAATATACTAATATGTGATATAAGGATCACCACCGGTTTCCTCACTCAAGCCCTAGGTCTAGTTGTCCCAGGTCACCAATGGCAAGTGAGGAGTGAAGTCACTTAGCAACCTGCATTCTGTGAATGGTGATGTATTGCGGTTGATGTATGCTGTAGTTAAGTGGGTTTTGCCATTTAATTCTAACTAACCTAACACTCCTTAGATATGCAAGTAATTTAAAAAGCCTCTACAGGGGCACCTGGGTGGCTCAGTCGGTTGAGTGTCCGACTTCGGCTCAGGTCATGATCTCACGGTCCGTGAGTTCGAGCCCCGCGTCGGGCTCTGTGCTGACAGCTCAGAGCCTGGAGCCTGTTTCAGATTCTGGGTCTCCCTCTCTCTCTGACCCTCCCCCGTTCATGCTCTGTCTCTCTCTGTCTCAAAAATAAATAAACGTTAAAAAAAAATTTAAAAAAAATAAAATAAAAAAATAATAAATAAATAAATAAATAAAAAGCCTCTACAAATTAAATGTAGATAGCATTCCATGCAACTCTCATGATGAAAGAGGAAGTTATAAGTAAGACAATTGCAGAGCATCTTCTAATACACACTTTTATTAGACATAAATGTCAAGTTTCCCTTCAGTGTAAAGGTGACATTACAACAACGAATACAAAACCATTCACTTTTCGTAAGAAATTCCAGCAATAGAGAGAACACTTTGGAAGCAAGTGTCTAGAAATGTTACCGTTGTTTTATCATTTTAGTGCCAGAGCGAGGTATTCCCCCTGAACAACTTGTAATTTATACAGTTAGGAAACTCGGAAACTTTCTTCTAGCGTGTTTAAGAATTCTCAAAAAAAAAAAAAAGTGTCAGTGATTTTTAAAACCCATTTGTCAAAAATGTTAAAATGTAGCAAGTTCTGATTAGTTTTAAAGAACATCTGATTGACATCAGAGAAAATGGAAAATTACTAGCCACATTTCAGCTAAAACTTTTACAGAAGTATTGGGAAGGATGGATAATCGCATGTCATGATTTAGCAGGCACAGCTTGAGATGCATGGTCTCCATCTAGAACTGCTCCTACTTTGGGGTGTCTTTCCAGCTATGACAGGTTTAAACCAAGTACACAAAGAAATCCAGTTTATACCCTGAGCTTCAGATCGTTGTATCACAGGGTGGTAAAGCAAGATTTAAACACTTATAAAGCATATTGATTCCTCTTATTGTCACTAAAACATGACATTTAACATAAGGAAATGCACAATTATGAATAAACATACCTAGACGGAGGAGGATGTTCAAGTATTTTATTGGTAGGAGTGCAAAATGAAAAGTCCTTGTATCATCTATTTAAGGTAATAGTGACATCTAATACATCTGAAATCCAGATGCCGGAGAAAAGAAAACTCTGCCCTCTTCAAAGGAGCCAATATGCATATTAATAAAAGCAGCTTCTTTCGCCCTCACACTGGGTCTTCCTGGCCACGAAGATACCTGGAGGGAGAGACGTTTCGCTCCCCTACGGACCGAGGGGAAGTGCAGCAGACTTCAGACCACGGCCGGTGTCGCCCTGCCATGGGCTGTGCTCGTTGCAAATGAGACATTCATTCCAACGTGGGTAAAAATTCTTAGAGACACAGCAGAGGCGAGCATGGCCAGTACTCAGTGGTGGTTTTGAAATGAAACACAAGAAAGGGACGCTTACAAGATTGTTTATGAGTGCTCTTCTAGACTAAATTTGCCAAGAAAATGTATGCACTCACCATCTGACTTGAGTGAAGTTAACAAATTATGCCACCGAACGGACAACTCTCTTCCACTCTAGTCCCGGCCCGTTATCATGGCACGCATGGGTTCCTGCAAACATTTGCTCCTGGTTTCTCTGGGGGAAGCTGCTCCTATCCTAACCTATCCTATCCTAACCTGAGAACTGGAGAGCATCTATCCATCCGTGCTGGGGACCGCTGCCACAGGGCTCTTCCCTAAATGCCATTCCCTGATTCTGCATATGGACCAGAATGTATCAAAGATGACTGCCAAGGCTTTCCGCCAAATGGCTCCACCCTTTCTTCTGGCTTTACTCCTTTTGACTTCTCAGTAACATCCCTGTCGCATCAATCAGACCAGTCACTTCAACATTCCAAAGACACATTGTCCCGACTGCTCTTTTCAGAAGGTTGATTGCTTGCGAAACAAACTCACAAAACACACCAGCTTCTCTTCCTTTCCTATAATCCGCCAATATGCCCACTTCAGATTCTATTCCTCTAGGAATCGTCCCCTGTCTCTTCAAGCCCTCAGGGACTGTTGTCTCTTCGGAGTTTCTACAACGCTTAAAATGTGTTAGACATGATGCAGGATTCTCTTGAATCGTTTGCTGTTATTTGACTCTATTATTCCAATATTTTCAACTAGATCAAATCTTCAACTAGAGAATAAGTAGACCTTTTTTTAAGTTTTAATTTTTTTTATTCTTGATAGCACTTATATACAGTAGTTGATCAACAAATACTATTGATGCGTTGATTTCTCTGGCCCAGTATAATTTCTTTTTTCTCTATCTCTATTTATCTTGTTGAGTTCATTTCCCTTATCTGACACGTTCTTTAGATAACTGAAATAGCACCCTTTCTCTGAAGGTTAAAGGCCAAACTTCAATTCCATCCAGGCTTCGCCATTTCGGACGGTATCTCCTTCTCGGGCAGAGAGAGTTCTGATCCTATGAATGAGACCATTGTTTGTTTAACAAATAAGTAAGTAAATACATTTCCAAATTCCCTCTGGGAGCTTTATTATCCTGGAAAGAATGACCTAAAACAGAAAAGATAACCACCATATAAACCCTTAAGTAAACATGAATTTTCATTAAACTAGGTTCAGACATGATAGTTTTCAGATTTCAAATTCTGCCATTGTCATCAAAGTATTCATATGTGTCCAAACATACTGATTACCAGCTAAAATCTTCTGATCGCATTTTCATTCAATCGTTCATTTAAAAAATTAAGATTTTACGAATTCACCTGAGGTGCTGACTCATGAAAATATTGCCGGGTTGGCCTCTGTGCTATGAAATGCACGACAGAGGAAACTCAGACAAATGAGTGAAATAAAAGCACAGTTTCAGTTACTAATGGATTCATGAAACCAGAATCTGTTCAAATAGCTTTGTTGATAGATATTAAAGAGAAACGGAAATCGTGCATCTACTGGAATTTTCCTCTCATTCGGTGGGCATCCCTATTTATTTGTTTGCCGGTTACAATGCGTTTACAGCCGGGATGAGCAGAACGTAGTTCACGTGCGATGCAGGAAAACAAATCTCGTATTTTAATGCTCCCACAATTGCACTTTTTGCCTTTGCCACTCTTCTTGACTCGTATTTTGCTTCTGTGCATAGCAACTTCGTAATTAACATTTTAGATGAGCACGTCAAAAACAGGGAGATGACAGACTGCTACTATTCTTGGTCTTGCTGACACTTTCCCCGTGGCAGGATGACAGTCACAGCTGCAAGTCACTGCAAGGAATCTGCCTGAAGTCAGTATGAAGGTTGGGGCAGAAAACCTTCAATTTGTTCCAAGCCGTTTCGTTGTCCCACGTAGTACTCAACCAAAAAAAGAAAGTCACACCACGGAGTGGGGTTGTGAGTAAGCCTCTTTTGAGGGCCACGCGGCCATGGGAAGACCACAAACCAAACTGTGCATTTCTCACCTCAGTTATTGAGCTTCTGCATTCGCGGCGTGGAGGATACAAAGAAGTGTAGAAAATGGTTCCGCCTACCAGTGGTTTGCAAACATGTTGGGTTAAACGAGGCAGTCCACAACTCCAGACTTTGATGAAGGCTCAGCATTCCCCTTGTCGTTCACGCCCAGCTGCATAAAATGGCATCACGTGAGTTGCTCTATGAGGAAAAAGTTGGCAATTAGGCAGTTATTTATGCTGAGTACTTACACAATAAAATCAGCCAATTCAGTGCACATGCACAGGGAGGGTGAGGTGGGGTAGGAGAAGACTCATTCCTTGATAACAGGTTTGGATGGAGCCACCCCGAGGCAGTTGGTTTCTGTCCTCTTCGCTTCTCTCGTCCTGTGTAGACAGCGATGTCGGGTCATGCGGCGGTCATGACCCTGGGCCTCGAGATGCTGAGTGCACCCAGGCCTCAATGGATGGTGCTGACTGTTTCCGGCCCACTTAGACGTGCGGGGCTGGGGGCTATACAAAAGGAGCTGCTGTAGGAAGAGGCAGACCGACATGACTCGTCCTAGCTCTCACCCTCCAGATAGGATTCTCTCCCATTGAGAGATACACTCACTGGCTTTTATTTTACTCCTCTGTCCATTTCTGCGCTGCGGAGATTTGGAGTGTGAGAGATTTTTCAGCACGAATCTCGTGTAACCTGTTTTCAACACACATCCCCTCTGTTCCCAACAATACCTGTTGCTTTCGCCACATAAAGTGATCTTCAAGTAATGTTTTATCACCGGTGAAGACATTTGCTGTGGCTTCTTGTGTGTGTGTGCGTACGTGTGTGTGTGTGTGCCTGTGTAGCCGTGAATCTTGCCCGAGTGATTGCTAAGATGAAACCCAACTTAATGCTTAGTGGAATTGGAAGCAATGGTTCAGCATCTAGCTTTTCCTGGCACTAATATTTCCAGACTTTTTGAAATCAGCTATCCCTTTCAAAAACCTTTAAAATATTTTGAAACGACAGCTGATTCTCCTTCTTTCTCTGAAGCCACACTTAAAAGTGCTTAGAAAGAAGATTCTGCTGTCTGCTAGGCATTCCAAGATGCCAAATCAGGTCAGTTAATAGTTTCGAGCAATGGGTACACTCCTTCCTGCCACATTCAGACAAAGCACATCAGAGGGTTTAGAAGCATTAGTTACAGGGAATTCATTCATCAACACTGGCATGGGTTTATGTATGAACAAGAGCCTCTATTTCACACAGCCCACATAACCCATCCAGAAAGTCTATTCTAGTGCTGGTACATTCTCACGTACCAGAAAGGAAAGGGCTGCCTTTTAACTCTGTTCCCCCACACACCCTTCCAGTTACTTCCTGCCTTCCTTAATTGTATCCCTTCTCTCTTCAAAGTCTCTCCCCTCTTCCCGGAAAGCAAAAAGCAGTAAAATGAGGCCCTGCACAGGGTAGGAGTCATCTCCTCAAAACCACAGCAACAGTTTTTGAGCTTGTTGCTTATAGCTTACTTCTAACCAGCTGTAAGGGGGGTCCACTGACCCCCATCATCTCCACCACCTCCGTCCTCAGACCACCATTATCTCTTCTGTGGACTGGGTGCCAGCTTTCCAACTGGCACCCAGTTTGACAACTTCTGCCTGGACTGTCCCACAGTGAAGGGAGTGTACAAGCACACAAATGTGGTCATGTCACTCCCATGTTAAGAACCTGGTGAGAGCTTCCCATTGTTTTAGGTTATGCAAAGTCCAAACTTCTCCACGTGCTTTACCAGCCCTCGCGCGCATCTGTAGTCTCATCTCTCGTCATTTTCTGTCTTTCATTCTTCCTTCTAGACACCCTGAATGCTTCCCCATGCCTCTCTCGTGTCGAGGCATTTGGCCACGCTTGTCCCTCTCTTGGAATATTCTCTGCTCCTCCAACTCCCCAATACCTGTCCAACTTGGCTAATTTATTATTGGGCCTTTGGATTTCAGCTTAAACACCACATACTCACTTCTAGGCTACTAGACTGCTAGGATCTAGGGCTCTCTGTTCTCTTGTCACTCTTCTCCTTTCAAAACAATCAGCATGCTTATTACAATTGCATGCTTAGGGACTTCCCTCCTAGACCGGGACTCAACAAACTATGACCCGCAAGCCAAATTTGGATCGGCACCTGTCTTTGTGAATAAAGTGTCCCGGAAACATAGCCACGCCATTCATCTGCATGCTGTATATGATCACTTTCGTGCTACAAAGGCAGAGTTGAGTAGTTGCCAAAGGGACCATGAAATATTTAGTGTCTGTCCCTTTACAACAACCTTTCCCAGCACCTGTTCTTAACTATGAGCTCCATGATTGTACAGACTGTGTCTGCCTCGAGTACCAATATGTCCTCCGTAGTTGACACAGTACCTAGAGACAAGCGAGTATTCAATAAATATTTGTCAAATGGAAAAAAAAAAAAGAGTGAATGGATGAAGTTGATCTGCTTCGGATTTGATGAAAACCCTAGGGAGTCTTGTCTCGCCCCATCCTGAGAAGGACATTTAACAAAGTAGGGAAAAATGAAGGAAGCGTGAACACCCCGATCCTTGCCGTGGTTTTTAACTGTTTTGGTTTGAGTGGGCCTACTTAGGTTTTATATGTCTCCAAATCTACTTGTTGTCCCTCAACCTCCCACCCACCCCTCCCTGCAGACTACCCCTTGGTTCAGTTTCCTTAGCCACTGCTTCAGAGCCTCCCTGGGTTCAGTGCCTGACTCACTATAGATATTTAACACACATGTGTTGCATGAATTGCAACGTCTGCCATGGTTCCCCGGTGGCTTCTGTGTCTAGTCCCAGATCCTCTCATGATTCCCCAGGCCCTTCAGGCCACACCCAACCATACGTCTTGGTGTGAAACTTTTCCCTTGTTGGGTTAATTTCTTCCATTTCCCTTCTAAAGAGACATGCTACCTGGGGTGACCCTGCTGCTTCTGTTGTGTTGTACCTCCCATAAGACTCAGCAGAGCTTTCAAGCTAATCCAAAAGGGGAGTAGCCCCATGGAGCCAAGCCAATTACAGCAACCGAGTCACAAACAAACTACTCAGGGAACTCCTTCTGGATCTCCCCTGGTAGACCCGACTTCTTTTTTGAAACCTGATTTACGTTCTCTGATTTCTGACCCAGTTCTCACGCTGGACTTTGGGATTCTGACTCCCTTGTGGTGTTTTTTAGTGTCTTCTGGAACAGACACCCGCCATCAGCCCTGCCACCCGTCACCACAGGCACGTGCACACTCCACTGCCTTCTGTGACAGCTCCTGCTGTGGTGCCTACCGTGGTCACACCCCATCGAGATGCCACCCCTCCTCAAATATTCAATCTGGATCTGACCTCCTACATGAAGACTTCCCCATCTACATCAGACTACTTCAGGCAGCATTTGGTGTTTACTTCTTGGGAGACTGAGAGGATCTGGTGTCAGAGAATGGAAAATGAGTCTCCAAGCTACGCAGGAAGCAAATCTGTCCATAGCCATTGGCCTTAAACCACAGAAACAATTTTGAGCTTGTCACTTACTCTAGTGATGTCCCAGGGCTGTTGAAAGCATATGGGACAAAAGAGAGAGGAACAAGGGAGTCTGTTACAAGAGTGATAGTTTCCTAAGAATGGCTGCAAAGTCTGATATGTGTCTCACTGCTACTCCAGTCTCAATAGTGTTTCATGGCAAAACGTGTGACACATGTGACAAAGGCAAAGGCATAGTAGAACATCTTAGTTAAGAAATCAAAAGAAGGTCAATCCACCTATTGTTTAAAGGAAGGATTCTGAAATGCTAGTGGTGACTTTGCAAAAGTTTTTAGTGACAATAGCATGTCACAAAAGACTGCAAGAGGGGGATATCTGTCTATCTCTAATCTATCTCCATTCTTATATCTATATCTATATCTATATCTATATCTATATCTATGTCTATGTCTATATCTATACCTATATATCTGTTTCTATCTATATCTACAGAGAATGCATATATGGTCAACTTGTTTGGTGTTGGGGAAGGAATCTTCTGAGAAAGACCAAGAGAGATTGGAAGCTGCCCTAGGAGAGGGAAGCCAATGGATTTCCCATGACTGGTGTAGGCTGCAGCTCATGTGGACTCCAGTCATTCAAAACTATTGAGCACCTACTATGTTGCTGACCTGGAGATGACATCAGAAAACAAAGGAAGGGTGGCATCTATCCCGGAGCTTTCAATTCAGTCGAAGAAAATTAACTGTGTTGACAACCAACAAAGCCCCTACCAGGGGCTTGCAGCAACGAGACGGATCCTTCCATGCAGTGCAGACATGAAGGGCGCATCCTCCGTCAGCATTAGAGTCAAAAGGAGTGTGGCCATGACCGTACCCCACCATGGGGTCCCAGCATCACTTGACACCCGAGGGACACTCTTCAGATCATGAAGGTTTGTGAGATGTGGTCAGGGTTCCTCTCTCAGCCTAATCAGAAGAAGGGCTCCTTTGGAAAGCCGATTTTGCAAGTCAGCTGGAAAACAAACACAATGCTGTCTTTGCTGCACCCAGGTTTGTGTGGGCTGAAGGAAACACCTGTTTGGCTCACGCGGTGCTTGGCACACAGAAGACTCGATAGGCACTGCCATTTCCCCGCAATTCTATCCAACTTTATTAAGGATTCTTTTTATTAATATTTATGGTAACTTAGGCAGGATGTAGGTGACAATACATAACAGTATAACACTCCTCTAGAGGATGCTAAAAATATTAAGGCATGATCAAATCCAATCATAACCTCAACTGATATTTGGGATAAGGAAAGTTTGGAGGGAGGACAGACACGCCTACATTTAGTATATTGTTGAACAACTTTTCACAAACTGACCGCGACTTTTGAGGGAATAGAAGAAAAATCACAGATCTGAGAAGCCCTAATCTGAGAAGAGGAATTCTGACCTCTGTGGGCAAAACCATCTTTTTTTTTTTAATGTTTATTTATTTTGAGAGAGAAACAGAGCATAAGTAGGGGAGGGGCAGAGAGAGAGAGAGGGAGAGAGGGAATCCCAAGCAGGCTCCACACTGTCAACACAGGCTCAAGGCCACGAATGATGAGATCATGACCTGAGCCGATATCAAGAGTCAGACACTTAACTGACCGAGCCACTCAATGCCTCGTGGGCAAAACTATCTTAAGAATGATGCTGGAAAATCCAGATAGTCTGATTTTGGATTATGGGCCAAGGAGCAGACCCCAGGATCTCAGATTTCAAGGTAATACAACCTGTGAGGAGACACTGGCCAGGAAAAGAACTAGCTTTCATGGCCCCTCATCCTCAGGCTTTTTTGTCAATGTGGTTGCTGCGTGTGATCACAAAATCCCCACGAGGGAAGTCCGAGTGGATCCCTCTCCAACAGCACGAGTGCAAGCCCGGGCCCTGCGCTGTCAACACAGCTTCTGGGACGTTCTGTCTGTGGCATCCAGCCCTTCAACAATGATGGCTTCTGTGTGCTAATCAGATAGCTTGGGGGAAAACATAAAAAGAATTTCTGTTTTTGATTTTTTTTTAATAAAACTTGAACATGATCGTGTCTCAAACTGTGCAGACTCTCTGTATCTATCGAGGAAATACCGCCTCTGCTGGGCATCTCCGCGAGTCTTGGGGTGTCCGTGTTTGGGCCGTGTGTCTGCCTCCACTTTCTGCCAGCTGCTTCCCTCTTCTCCGGCCTCAGGCTTCCCTTTCTGCCTGCAGATGCCATCTCTCTGTGCTGAGAGCCTTTTCGGGTCTGAGTTCTGGACGGGGAGCCTCCCTCCCCTCTGTCAACTGGAGCGTCTCTTCCCTTGGGCTCTCTGGTGCCTGGTGGCGGTGGGGTGGCTTCCCAGGGCTCTGGCTGCAGAATGTGTGGCCGTCAGAGATTTGCTTCCTGCCTTCTCGTTTTCACATTCGACGTGCACACATTCTCAGTTAACAAGATCGTGCTGCACGCAGGAAGAGCTGAAAACGATTGCCCCCCGGGTTCTTGGGTCTTTTCCTTCTTCCCTTCAGAGACTGAAGCGGGGGGAGAGACTTCACAGCTGCCTGCAAACTCGCCTGTGTTCGGCCGAGGAGTGAGGTGCTCCTCCGTCTGGGCCTGGCCTCTCCCACGGAGGGTGGTTCTGTGTTCCAGCTACCCAAGGGGCTGTTCCGGTACTTAAGGGAATGACTACCTAATCTTTCTCTCTTGTTTCCAAGACAACCCATGACTGCGGGCTGTCCCGAGGTGTTTGGATGCACACAGAGATCACTAAGGTTACCTCCTACTACAGAAGACAAATTTTCCCGGGTGGGCAAAGGCCAGAGAGACTGCCCTGGACTCTGGCCCCTGTGGTGAGTTCAGAAGGAACCATGGACTGATGATTGCCTCCAACAGAACATTCCCTGGTTTCTGAGGCTGTGTGTCTTCCTGTTCTGAGTTCTGCCCTACGTGGCCCTCAGTCCTGTCTCTGCCCCCCCCCCCCCCGTTTCATCGTCCAACCTTCATCCAGAGGAATCCACTCTCAGCTTTTCCACCCTGAGCCCCGCCCCCACACCACCCTCCTCCCCAACCCCCTGGCTGATTATCAGTCCCCTCCCTGATGTTATCGTCAGCAGGAAATCAAAACACCATGTGTGTGAACATAAAATTCTGTCATTTATTTATGCTACGG
The DNA here is from genome assembly GCF_046562875.1 of Panthera onca. Lineage (NCBI taxonomy): Eukaryota > Metazoa > Chordata > Mammalia > Carnivora > Felidae > Panthera > Panthera onca. The sequence goes on from NC_138339.1 coordinate 222,531,091, forward strand.
ACTTCAGGAAGGAAAAAAAAAAAATTACAGCTCTCTTTTCATTAAAAAAAAAAAAAAAATTGGCACAACGTTTAAGCATTGGTGGCCTTAAATCAGCCTGTTATTAACAGCCAGGAAATGCCTGACCCCGAAGGTCCTCACTGCTATTATAAACTGTGAAAATTATAAAAATGGAAATAAAAAATAAGGTAATTACCTCTTCATGTGTTAAAAAGTTAAGTTGAATGGCCCGTTGCCATGGAGATGACTTCCTGTTTACCATACTGGTCTTCCCTAGCAGTTAAAGACCATTCACCAGCCAATGGGAAAACAGCCTTTAGCTTCCCATGTGCCATTAACATTTGTCATAGTAACTCAATGTAGTCTGTAATTACCAGCGAGTAAAATTTGGTAAATTGTGTTTTCAGATGTATTAGAGGTTTTTAATTTTTATTCATTGTATGAAATTACTATCATGGCCAAAAGCACTGCTTTGTGTTTTGAGGCAACGGGATGACCCTAGATTTCAAATACCTTAGTTCTTCCTTTTAAAACCTGATACGATCTTTCTGCCGCAGCAGAAGGACCTGTCTCGGAAAAGACCTTCTTATCTCCTCATTGTTTTAAGGACGCCTGTATTGTTACCAACAGTAATATGCTGATAGTATTCACATTAACAATAGCAAGAACCAAAGCAGCCATTCCTGTTACCTGCGCATCAGTTCTTTGGGCTTTATTACTTGAAAGATCCCAGGATTCTAAAATAAACGACTTGGTGCATGATAACAACGAAAATTATTTGAAAACCAAGCAATTCGTTGCCTAAATGTAAAACTAAAACCCAAGACAAGGATATCAAATGCCTCTGAGGAGGTAGAACCACAGATCTGAGAGTCTGTAGAAGAAGGGAGATGTGTTGACTCGTTAAAAGTTTCAGGCACCGTAAAAACACAAACTGTGGCGATAAACAGGATAGGGAATTGTATGCTTTCTCTGGCACATCGGGCTGATAGGAAGGCAGCTTGAAGCAGTTTGACCCAAAGCTGCAAGGTGTTCCATTTACATAGCTGGCCCCGCACCACAGCTCTGGGAGCACCACCCTCTGGTCTTAGCTTTCTGTCTCCTTAATGGCCCTGCCTATGCCTCTGACAAAGCCCAAAGCTTCCGTCTCACCCGCTCTGCTTTGCCACCATTCCCCTCCCCGCCCAGTACTCCTGCTGGCTGGCTCCCACCCCAGCCCTCTCGACCTCTCCTTCCTGCCCCTCCCCTGCCACCCACCTGGCTTTCACAGCTGGCCCTCTGCAACACCTGTGGCTTCTAGACACACCCCACCCTGCCGGCACAAAATATTGGCAACAGTATGAAGCAAAGAGAGCTCGTGGCCGGACTTACAGTGGGCTTGAATTTTATCCCAAAGAATTACAGCATTCTTGCATTTTAAAGAGTTTTAATTAGCAATAGATAGGGGGTTCAACATTAGAAATCGGAAATGTGGAGCGTGATCCATAGTACCGTTGATTTGTGTGCACGCTAGGCACCCGCACATTGTGTCGTTCCCATAGCTGCGTACTTGTTTAGTTCTTGTTTCTGCACTAACTGCCCCTTGGAGGCAGCAATTCTTCTCCATTGACCCTTGTCAGAGTTTCTACCAGAAGTTCTTGGGCAGAGGAGACACTGGATATTAACTGATGAAAGAAATAGTCAAGATCTAAACAAGATCAAGAAGCATGTTTTACATGCTAGGCATCTTAACTTCTTTGTATTCATTCCCCTTAGCACTTTGCGAACAAGCTTCAGTCTGCGCTTTTGGAAGTTGAACTGGGATCGAAAGGCGGGTACAAAAGGAGGTGAGCTATCGCTTCAGTAAGTCTGAAAAAATGTCGGAAAAACCTCAAACCAAAAGACAAAATGAACTATGCTTCTGTTTTGAAAGGGATTGTGAGAAAGAAGTCCATTGACCCAATCCAAAGAGGGACTCGGAGACTCTGAGTACAGTGAAAGGAGGCTTTAAGCAACGTTCTTGCAAGAGCGGGTGTCTGAAGGACAGGCACACTGGGGCAGTCACAGCAGACAATTTATCTCTTAGTGTGAAGTCCCTCCCCCGATTCCTCATTGGCTGAGTACTACAGAGGTTACAGCCTTACCCGGAAGTCACCTATGCTCATGTTAAGGCCCAAAAGTAGTCTGATTGGAACAAAGGTACATTCCTCGAGGGGACGCAGTTCCCTCAAAGACTTCAGTTCTTTGGCACATGCTCACGGCAAAGCCTGGAAAAAAAATAAGCCAGGGAAATGGAGAGGGAAGAAGAGCCAGGAAGGGAAGTGTCTAAGCCTTCGGTACTCCATTGTGGGGGGAGGGGGGTTGTACATATTTCCAATCAACTGTAAACCTATTGTTAACTAGACAGCACAGCTTTTATTTGGTATTTCTGACAATGAATCACCTCACTTCCTTCTCCCAGGGATGAAATAGAGTTCAGGCAAAAAGAAGTGGAATGCTAGGGAACAGAGCTACACACGCATGGATGGCAGGGCTGACCTCTGCCAGATGTGTTGCAACTTGTCTGATCAATGAGGGGGGTCCCCTTTAGAGTTGTAGCATTTGGCAACGGTGTATGTTTGAGGTACGATAGTTTTAAAATCATCCCTTGAACCTACTGCTGAAAGATACACATGGTTCTGTTGTGTGTGTTCTAGAATGAAACCCAGCTCCTTGTCAAATGCCAACCCTACCTTTCTTAAAGTGAAATGCATTTTGATTACCATTGCTAACGATAGAAAGAAAGGGTTTCCCAACTTTGATTGGCAGGTGGAAGAGGCCTGGGTTCTTTACTTTGGGAAGGTTGGAGGGGAGAGGTAGAGGGAGAAAGTGCCCTATGGGATGGCCTTGGCAGTGCCTGTGGGGTCAAATGCGGACCTCTGTCATGGAGGGCAGGAGGTGAGACAGTAAGGAGGCATAATCAAATGCCACGGGAAGGCCAGAGACTTATTCTGGAAGCAGAACTTTGGATATTGACACCAGTAGCTCTTGCCGCTTTGAGAGTCTAAGGGATGCCCACATCAGTGCCCTCGGAATTAGAATTAAAAGTCACCATTTTACTTCCCACGCCATTACTTCCCCATTACTTCACACGGTTGCTTCCATTTCTATTGGCTTTGATCCTTCACCCTGGCTGTGGCCAAACCTTTCGGGAAACCTCTGCTTTAAAAGCTTGTATTATTCATCTGTCTTCAGCAAGTTACATAAAAAGTATCGAAAGGTAAAGAAATCCTGCCTTCCGAAAGAGGAAGAGGCTGGAAGATTTCCATTGTGTTGCTCTGAAAAAGGAGGTGACGCCCAACATACTTATCTGTCTGACACACGCCAGGCAGTGATAGGTGATGTTAACAGAAAGGTCAGATGTGTCTGCCTCTAAAGAGACAGATCACCCAACCAGCAGTATTTCATGAAAGTTCATTTTCCCCGTCTTGAAATGCTAAATGGTCGAACACTTCTATCCTGGAAAAAAAAAAAAAAGATAAATGCATGTGTAAGATGGTTTTTTTCCCCTCCTGTAATGTCTGCTTGACATTAGTCATCTGTTCTGATTCACACAGAAACTCTGGGGCAACCATGGAAAGCATTTAATATGCTGGGTGTTGAGTTGAATCTGACACATAGACTTTTTTAATGGTGCAGTTTTGGACAGGTGCATCAGGCTTGAGCCTTTATAGATGGGGAAAGTGATCTGTGGAATCGGAAACTAGCGTCGTGCCACGAGCGTCGGGGAGATGTGGCTGCTTCTCAGCAGTGCCCGGAGAGATGGACGTGGCTCCTGATTGAGGCTGGACCATTTCATGCAGGGACGGTCACTGTCTCTGGGCTGACGCCATCAAACTTGTAAGGGGGCTCCTCCTGCGGCCCCCTCTTACCCTCCCCCTCCTGGCGCCCCCTCCTCACCCCCACGAGGAGCATGTGGGAAGGGTCTCCATAAACTGCCTCAAGCCTTTCCCCAAGGTTCCTCGGCGTGTCTGGGTTTCCACGGCAGGCTCCCAGCCCGTCCAAACTTACTCTTTCTCGTTGGGAAAGGGCTTGGTAGCACCGTCCGGTGGAAATCTAATGTGAGCCACAGACATATGCAGTTTAAAATTTCTTTTAAGTAAATAGTATGGAATGAGGGATCTTAATTTTAATAAGATCCTTTATTTAGCCCACTATAGTCAATATATTATAATTTCAACACATAATCAGTATCAACATGTGGAGACATTTTGTCCTCCTTTCTTTCGGGCTGAACCTTCGAGATCCAGGGTGTTTCAGGCACCGTGGGCCCGTCTCCGTCTGAACCAGCCACATATCAAGTGCTCCATAACCACGCCACCTGGTGAGCGACTACTCCGAGTGTCGTCCTCATGGGTGACTAATATGTTGCCTCTGGGGGGCTCCAGCAGCCTTTTCCTCCCTGACCCGCTTGCCCTCCAATCAGCAACCAGAGCTCCGACGGCAGGACAGCGGCAGCGCCCCCTTCCCGGGCTCCACCTCTAGAGGGCAGCTCCGAAAGGTGTCCCCGTGAGCCCTCTAGTGACTGCTGTCAGAATGCACGGGGACCTGCAAAAAACCACTCTTGAGGAGCTTAGAAAAAAAAATCCATGAAACGACCAAGACAGGAGCGGTGCAAGGGTCACATCGCCGCACAATTCTTTTCAGCCGTTGCGTGAAATAGGATCCAGCCCTGTAAAGGCCTTGGAGCAAGGCAGCTGTGCTCGGCGGACATGCCTTCAGTACCGCAAAGTGGCCCTAGCTCGTCCCTCCTTTATGCCACCAGCAGAATTCAGCTGTCTAGGAAGCTGCTACACAGCGTGTTCTTCTTCATTTGCACCCCCTGCGCACCCACGCCGTGCCCTCAGCGCATAAGCTGTGCCCAATCCATTTGCCCCTCTCTCCTGCCTGAGGAGACCCCGGCTTTGGGTTGACACCCGACCTTCTTCTCAGAGCTCCTGGGGCCTCAGGGAAGCTGCCCAAGCCCAGCCCACCTGGTTGGTCTTGACCATTCCCTCCCCTCCTCGGTTCGTTGACTTGATGGGACTAAGCCAATCAACGGAGTCCCCTGGACCAAGGGACTTTGGGCCAATTCAATGCTAGAGGAAGTGTGATACAAGCTGCCAAGAAAGTTCCTCTCTGTTAAGACCACTGGTGGGCCACCCCCCGCACCGGGTGGCTCAGCCCGTTCAGCTTCTGACTCTTGATTTTGGCTCGGATCATTATCTCATGCTGGTGGGATCGAGCCCTGCGTTGGGCTCTGTGCTGAGCGTGGAGACTGCTTGGGATTCTCTCTCTGCTCCTCCCCCCCTCAAAATAAATAAATAAACTTAAAAAAAAAAAAAAAAAGACTGAGCAACTGGAAGAGATAATCACTTTCTCTCCCCCGTGTGGGTGTGAAGTCAGAATCTGCTGTAGATACTTTTGCCACCGCAAGGGTAGCTGAGTGGATGCAGCCAAGACATGGAGAAGGCAGATGCCTGGGGAACCGTGGGCTGACGGAGTTGGAGCCACTGGGTTAAACAGACTCTGAAGTCCACCTTTCTGTACTTCCGGTGACGTGCTCAATACATTTCCTGTTGTTTACACAGCCTGGGCAGGTCATTCGTGACTTGTCGTGGGAGTGTCCCTTACAGAAACAGGCGCCGGCAGAAACTGGACTGTAGAAACTTCCCTGCATAATTTACAACTCCTGAAAGCAGGTGAGCAAATGAAATTCCTTGGCGTTATTTATGCCTATATATCTACACACACACACACACACACACACACACACATATGCAAACAGAGATAGAGAGACAGAGAGTATGTCAGGCTAATGTCTTATACCCCCAAAGTCAGGATTGAGGTGTCTGCTCACTTCTCCTAAGGATGTGGACACAGATTCAACTTGATACTTACTTATTACCATTCAAAACCAATAGAGACATCCTAGCCACTCCACAGACTGAGATTTCTATTGGCAATTGGGGGACGCTGTGTGGCTCAGTCGGTTGAGTGCCCGACTCTTGACTCCAGCTCAGGTCATGATCTCACAGTTCATGGGATGAAGCCCCTTGTTACTTCTGCACTGACAGCGTGGAGCCTGTTTGAGATTCTCTCTCTCCCTCTTTGTCTGCCCTTCCTCTGCTCTGCTGCTCTCTCTCTGTCTCTCAAATTAAATAAATAAACTTAAAAAAAAAAAAGAAATGAGAGGAAATAACAGTGTTGAAATAATAAGTCTTTGGGAACTTTTCTGCGGAAAGGACTTTCTCTGGCCCCTTGGTGTAGGTGCCATGCCTCATCTTGGCCTGCAGGTGGCCGCCTCAGCTGTCCTGAGCAGGAAGAGGATGGGGCGAGGCCACAAGTCCCACCTCCCGGTAGACCAGTCACTCCTCCCTGCTCCAGTCGCAGGCTCTTCCCTTCCCATCCCTGCCATCTGCTTCACAACCTCGTGTCTGTGGAGAGGGCAGGTAGTGGCAGGTGGCTCAGTACAGACTAACCTCTGAGACTGGAAAAGCAGCCCTCGCCCTGACCCTGTGAGAATGGTTACCTCCCCACGACTCAGCTGGCCTAGGAAAAGCCGAGTCCATTGCAGCTCCGTTGGTTTCCTGGTGGTTCCTTTTTGGCCTGTCCTGTGAGGACTGCTTCCTTTACCTTCCATGACTTACAAGCTTCCGGTTCTAACCTCACCTTCTCTTTCCGATTGGAGCCTTGTCCTCCCACTTTGTCAGGGACATCTAAATCATCCGATGTATGTCTACACAACCTCTGGCCCCTATGGCTCTTAATTCAGAGGAAGGCTTGCCTTCCCAACATTTCCTCTTCCTGAAAGTTCAGTGTAACCAAGTCTCTAGCCTTTGGCTTCTTCCTTTTCCAGAAGCTTGTCTAAGAAAGACAGTACATCACAGAGATTGTAATCTGAGACTCTAGATCACACTCCCTGCTTTTGCATCCTGGCTCTGCCACTTACTAGCTAGGTAACCTCGAAAAAGTTAACCTAGTTAGTTTCCTTTCCTAACCCATTAGAATGATGTTTCTGGCACATAAGAATCAAAGTAGTTAATGCATGCAAAAGCATTACGACATTCAACGCATTGAAGGTTAAAACATAATCTGTCACATAATAAGCACTCAATAAGTGTGGTCGTTATGAGGTCCACGTCACAGGGAACCTAAGTGCTGTTCCTCGTAGCATAATATTTCAATAGCTGTTAGCTGTTATTTTACTGTTATCATTACTATCGTAGTTACGCCATTCCTCCTGACCACTTTTCAACCAAAGGGCTTCGGGGGGGAGGTTTGCAAAGGAAACAGGAAGGATTTCTGATCCCCCAGATACAGTTTCCACTATTTCGCTGTCACTTACAAGTATGTGATCTCTGTCGAGTCATTTGTGGACTCTGATTCTCAGTTTTGTCATCCAGCGAATCGAGTTATGAACATCTAACTGGAAGAGTTTGGGTCAAGGTGGCAACTAGTCTCGGTACATGGCACTTGGTGGGTGTTCAGTATTATCCCCATGGTTATGACCTTCCTGGTGAGCACTGCTGGTAACATGGCTCAGTAAGGGACGGTGTCAGATTGCTCACTAATTTATAGCATGGATTAGTAACTGATCTTGTTTATCTGCAGCAATGCTGACTCTATCAACATTATTAATGGAGACAATTGTATAAATACCAATTTTGTAGACTTTCCATTACTTAAAAGGTACACCTTTTTAAATGTTTATTTATTTGTTGAGAGAGAGAGAGAGAGAGAGAGAGAACAAGTAGGGGAGGGGAAGAGGGAAAGAGAGAGAATCCTAAGCAGGCTCCACAATCAGCACGGAGCCCAACACAGGGCTCGATCTCACAAGCCGTGAGATCGTGACCTGATCCAAAATCAAGAGTCGGACGCTTATCCTACTGAGCCACCCAGACGTCCCAGAAGTGCAAACATCTTTATGTTGTGTTTCAAAGTGCTTTTATTCTCAGAACCTGTTGAGTCTTGGGAAAGCTATGCATATTTTTTACAAATTCATTATTGTTGTTGAGAGGTTTTCCCAAGGAGCTGCAGATACTCACCAGTAATACCAAGTAAGCAAATACAGACCCAAAGGTAGAACCAAAAGTGGGCCGTCGGCATTAGAGGAGAGATACCAGAGCTGCCTCCGAACAGAGCAAAGGGTCCCCTCTCGTGTGAGAACCACTTGGGACGCTTGATAAGTTTTTCCTCAAAGATTTTTTTTCAAAGAGGTCCTCTTAGTTTCAGAGCATTTTATCACATAAGACAAGACTAGATGAGCCATCTTCTGCTTTCCTGGAACAAGTTGTAAATTGACAGTGAGGGATAAGCTGACCCAGCGGTATTTGGGGGCTAGACAAATGTTTCAATTGTTATTTTCCAATGTTTGGGTTTTTATGAACCAAAAACACATTTTGCCCTAAGCTCTTTCCCCTGGATTTTAACAAGTCATGTGTATTTGAAGGGAAATTCAATCCAGATGTGTCCAATCTATTTACACTTAAATCATTAAAGTGTTGTTTTGTAAGATTATTTAGGTGACCAGGAAACCTTTTGAGCATCTTTAGAATTCTGCTTCTTACACCACAGAAGTCCTCATTCTATGAAGAGGTCGCATTTGCCCATAGGTCCTCCAGCTTGACCTTATTATACATTCATAAATCAGATTCCTGAGACCGTTCTAATTTAGTGGGCTGGTGCTGCATGATTTCCCAATCCCAAGAAAGGAAATATGCTTGTATGTGTGCTACCAAAAAAACAAATGAACTCCAAAGTCCCCGAGACAGCAACAATATGTTGTCCAAGGTTGGGATGAAATACAAGTGGCCGAATGAGGAATAAAAATATACCCTATAGACACAAAATAGGAGGATAACTGAGAGCTGGAAATAGATCCAAAACAATGCTTGGGATTGTCAGAAATACTGAAGGACAGGAAGCAAAAGAAATCCTAGTCAGGAGGCCACACAATGAATCATGCACCTGAAGGGCTTGTTCCCACAGGTTCTTGCAATGATAGTTTTAAAACTCACGATTGTTGTGGGAGAGAAACCTAGGCAGGTCATTTCATCACACTTTGAAAGATGGTATGTTATGCAGGGCTGGTGCAGGAATAAATAACAGTCATTAATGCTAAGGTACTCTGCAAAGACTTGCCAGAGCTTCCCATCGGGACCTCCACTGAACACGCGTAATGGGAATCCATTACCTTGACCATGCCGAGGCAAAGGATCCCGATCCGAGGTGTCAGGATCAAGCTCATGTTTTGCATATCCCAGTAAAACCATTCCTTCCAGCGAGGCCAAGTCCAATCAGAACTCAACAGACCACATTATACAAGTTAAAATCAATTCTAATGGTGGCCGGCTTTCTACCTAGAGAATTTTATAAAAGCCGTTTGCATATACACCAAGTTTAATGAATCCAGTCACAAAAGGAGTTTCATCTTGTAATGGACACCAGCAGCTCAGCAGCATGTCCCAGGGTCTCTCTTTCTGAAAACATGCTATAGATCTAGACAAGACGTACGCATAGGGCTGCACTGGGGAGAGCTTGGCCCAGGGCCCGACTAACTACGGAATATTGGCCAGAGCGTAGAATGATCTCTGGTTTTCATGCAGCTGCCCTTTTCTGAATATCAGCAAGACAGCGCTAAACCCATGTTTAAAGAGAGCAGTAGGTAGAAGGTTAATCCACACACACACACACACACACACACACACACACCATCGTGTTGTAATTTCTTCACCACATCAGAAACCACATTTCAACGCACTGCATCCTGGTACAAAAGTGCCAGTGTTTGCTAGGGTAAAACCTTGGCTCTCCTGAACACAGACAAGAGGTAGAGTGCCAGGGTCTGAACGTATGATGGGTGGGGACCATGGGCCAAGCTTGGATGAGCCACTTTGTATACAAGTAGCTCTCAAAAATAATCCTGTGTGGGAGGGAAAACTAACACAATTTGAATGTCTTCTCCATCAGTGATTTGACAGATTAAGTCATTTAATCCACCCGAAGAGCCTGGAACGATGTTTTGAAGCTCGGCTGTTTTACTTACCACAGCAAAATAGATACGTCAAATATTCTACAACTTTGTAGTGGTTATATGGTATTACACTGAATAAATATACCATGTTTTATTTATCGGTCTCTTGTTTTGTTGAACATTTACAAAATTTCTAATGTTTTGCTTTTATAGATAATGCAAGCAATAAACTCCCTTTTAAACAAGTGTTTGTTTACCTCTATAATAATTTCATCAAACAATTACCAGAGGCAAATTTCTGGGTCAAAGAGTTGGTACATTTTAAAGGATTTCGATTTGTGCATCAAATTCTTTCCTGACGTAACGAATCACATATATTCCTTGCCTGCAGTGCATAAATTTTCTTATAAAACAATGATCTCTTTTGGGTCTGTGATTTAAACTGCTTCCTCATGACTATAGATTAATACTCATTATCATTTCATTGCTACTCACTACTACACAAATTTTATTAATTTGTGGGGTTTCTTTCCTTTTTAAAATAAATTGCTGGAAGTTTTGTCCAATTCATTGGTTCTTATTTGTTCATTTTTAACTCAGCAAAGACTGAACTCTTTGATTTATCAACTGTAACACTTGTCATTTCTTACTTTTACTTGTTTTTACTTTATCTCGAACATTTTCTCTTTTTTCAGTTAATTTTTTTGGTTTCTAAGACAGCATGGAATTCTGTGTTGTTTTTTAAATTCTCACTTCTTAAAGGAAGTAACAGAGGTTATGATTGTTGTGTAATTTTTAAGTTTTCAAGCAAGCTAAGGTAGTTTGCTTACTTCTTTGAATCAATGTCCAAACAGCCAGAGGGTTTTATTTTCTTTTTACCTCTTATTACTAATTTCTGGTCTCACTTCCTGATAGTTTGAGAATTGGGTCTATCCACCCTATTTCAACTCTCAGGAATTTATTAACTTCTAGGGCAGCAATTTTCATCCGGTCGTTATTGTTTAACCAATGCAACACTTAAAAAAAAAACAACCTTAATTGAAACCACAACATGTAAAAAGATAAAAAAACAAAACATTTTTAGTTGAATGGAAAATCAGGAGACTTGCAAACACACTGATAATAGGGACCTTTGCTTTTAACCAAGGCAATTCCAAGGATTTTCTGAAACCCTATGGCTTTGCAAAACACAATATTTATTAGTTAAGTGATCAACAGACGTGTGTCACGGGTCCTTGAAAAGAAGGAAAATTATCTTTCCTTACATATTGATACATTATTAATTGAAGGTTATCAATAATGATTCAAGTCATCTATGTATTTACTTAACTGTCAGAATGCTTATATTAAATGTCAGAATCAGAAAGTTTTTCTGTGTCCTCTGTTTGTTTTATTTGCCATCATTATTTTTTGCCTCTTTTCATTTCCCCAGAAACATTGGGAGAACTTTTCAAGCTTATCCTCTGTGTTATTGATTAGCTTTTCTGTCACGAATTCTGATTTTTTTACCGTTTCCAATGAAGATTTGAATTTTACCGTTGCATTTTAAAAAGTCAATGAAACAGGTATTATTTTAATCCCCACTATCTAGACAGGAAACCAAGGCTCAACAAGGTCAAGTGACTTGCCCAAGCTCATGCAGCTAAGAAGCTAGGTTTTGAAGGATGTGGTTCCAGAGTTCTCATGAACTACACTTTCTCAGACATAGTTTATAAGAAATCTATCGTAAATCATTTTCACATTGCTCTATTATTTGCATTTCTTCAGGAGCTTATTCTCTTGTTGTTTTTATTGTTTATATTTCTTCTTTAAAATTTTTTTTTAACGTTTATTTATTTTTGAGAGACAGAGAGAGACAAAGCAGTGGATGGGCACAGAGAGGGAAACACAGAATCTGAAGCAGGCTGCAGGCTCTGAGCTGTCAGCACAGCCTGACGCGGGGCTTGAACCCATGAACCATGAGATCATGACCTGAGCTGAAGTCGGATGCTTAACCAACTGAGCCACCAGGCACCCCATATTGTTTATGTTTCTTAATAGCTGTTTTATCTCGTTCTCTCTCTCTCTCTGTCTCATACACACACACACACACACACACACACACACACACACTCATACACACACACACACGCACACGCACACACACTCTCCCTTCCATATCTAGCAGTATAACCAGACCCAGGTTTTGGACTGGGCTTAGATTTCTTTCCATAATGAGATTGGGGAACATTGGAGATCCAGCCCCGGAGCCTGTGGCAACTGGCCCAATGCCTGGCTCCCTACTTACAGCCCTCGTAAGTAGATTTATGCAAGCCAACGCTCCCAGCAGCAGTTGTAACTTTTTCCACTTCCTTTTAGGGTTGGGGTGTACCCCCCCTGCTCCGACAAGCCAGGATTCAGGCAGGGGGCTAGCTCTGTACTGCTGACACATATGGGCACCCTGTGTTTCCAATATCCTAAAGGAATCAGCCCCCAGTGGCCTTGATCTATTCGAGCACGAGGCCTCAAGCAGCTCCTGCCTGCTTCTTCATTTTCTGGTCCACAGAGATATGCATCTCTGTGTGGCAACAACCATGTCTTTTCAATTTTTTAAAATACTGTTTTTCTTTCCTGCTATGTTATTGTAACAGTGTGCGTAAAACGTGAAATCTTGTTACCACCTTCACCGAATGTCCAGGAAAACATTTTGAGATGTTTTGAGAGATTTTCTCATATGCCTCCATTTTTTTTTTTTTTTTATTCTGCAGTATTTTTTTTCTCATACGCTCCTTGGGCGATTGTGGTTTTTCCTATTTACTTATCTGAGAAGAAAATAAGATGGATGGAGCAAGTGTTTTCCAGCTGACAAGGTCTGTGACCTGTCCTTGGCCTTGTAGTGTGGTTCATTTACAACTGGAAATGATTTACAATTGGAGGGCGAATTGAGATATGCAATTTCTAGCCTAATTCCCGGTGATTGGCCCATATCCCTCTAGTGCAATTGTCCTGAACTTAGACTTTCTCTTACACTCCATGCCTGGTTCCTTGTTCCGATAAACCAATCCCAGAATGCCCTTCCTGTATCTGATCTCATTCTAACTTTTTCTTGTTGCGACTGAAGCTCCCAGAATGCAACATGCCCCTGGCAGGCCTTCTCTTTCCTCTGCTTCCAGCTCTTTCCATCTCCTTCCATACACACTTCCTGCTACATGTTGTCCCAGAAGTTAAAATCTCCAAATAAACGAGGAAGAGAAATTGCCAATGGAGTCGGGGGAATGTGGGGGGATCAGCTCTGTGAACCAAGAAGGAGTATCCAGACCACTGCACGGTGGCCACACTCTTTTCTGCTTAGATCCGTGAGCCAGAATACAGCACTGAGACAAACTTCCCTACCTTAGCTAAAACAGTTCAGTTCCATGGAAGCTGGAAAAGCACGCCTAGCCCACTATTTGAATTTCTATTTGTACCTCACCTATGTCATCACTGGTGGGATTCCTTCCAGGATTCTAGCACTGTGTTGGTTGTCGGTTTTCATTTTTACAGTTATTTGAGTCGGAGGTAAGAAGAGATTGTGGCAGGATGTGTTGGCCAAGCGACTTTAAACCAGAAATCTGCCACTGACTTTATTGTTTAGTACAATTTTGTCTGCAACCATTAGCAGTCAGTGAGGTGTTATTTCACCACGTTGGTGAGGAAATTTTGCTTCAAATCTTGATCGGCCCACCTGTTGAAACTCTCCGCTTGCCTGGCATTGAGACTCTGCTCGGTCTGTTTTTGGAAGTCAGTGTGGTCCATCTTAAACTGCAAGACTCAGAAATACCTCTGGAATCATAAGTCTCTGTTCAAATTCCTTATTCAGAAGTGGCATTACTACATGACTCCTTTGCATGAGCTTAGAAAAAAGGTAACCCTTCGTGAAAAAACTTTGCTTCTACCTATTAAATAATTGCAATATTATACTTAATTTTTGCGTGACAGGACACTTTACTATAATTTGCCAGAAACTTGTCAGAATAAATAGAGAACACACAGCGTTTATGACAGGGATGTTTCGCTTAGAGTTGTGCACTGTGCACCCCACACAACTGCACATGACAAGTCAGCTCTTGTGCTCATGCTCCTGAGAAAACTACTTTTGGAGATAACAGGAGAACTTACGGTTAAGCAACTGCTTACTCTCCTGAAGCCTCTGCCTGACTTATTTCACTTAGCATGATGCCCTCAGGGTCCATCCATGTTGCTGCAAATAGCAAAATTTCATTCTTTTTTCTGGCTGAATAATATTCCAGTGTGTGTGTGTGTGTGTGTGCGCGCGCGCGCGCGCGTGCGCGCGTGTGTGTGTGTCTCATATTTTTCTTTATCCGTTCGTCTGTGATGGACACTTAACAATTGTTTCCTTATCTTGACTATTGTAAATAACGCGGCAGTGAACATGGAGGTTCACATACTGTTTGAGTTAGCATGTTTGTTTTCTTTGGATAAATACCCAGAAGTAAAAATGCCGGATTGTAGGGCAGGTCTGTTTTTAATTTTTTGAGGAGACTTCATACTGTTTTCCACAGTGGCTGCACCCATTTACATATTCCCACCAACAGTGGGCGAGGGTTCCCTTTTCTCCACAATCTCACCAACACTTGTTATTTCTTGTCTTCATGATACTAACTTTCAGTTATAAAATAAATGAGCCGTGGGGATGTACTATACAGCATGGTGACGATAGCTAAAGATACTGTATTGCATTTTTGAAAGTTGCGAAGAGAGTAGATCTTAAAAGTCCTCATCACAAGAAAAAGAGAACTCTGTAATTAAGTGTGGTGACAGATGTGAACCTAGACTCATTGTGGGGATCATTTTGCAAGTGTTGAATCACCATGTTGTACACCTGCAACTAATATAATGTTGTAGGTCAATTGCACCTCAATAAAAAAAGAATCATCGTGTATAGTTCTCTGCAACAAACTTATGTATATGGATCTAATTAAAATTACTTCCGACCATAAAAAAAAAAGTGAATACTATATTGTCAGTGGCAGAAGCTAGGAAGGCCATGATCTACACCACGGAGTCCCCCCTTCCTCCATTTAGCTGGTGAATGTTGGGACTATAAATCATGTATTATCACTCAGTTTCCAGGCACTGGTAGCTAAGCACACACGCTATGGAGAAAAGGAGGCTCTTGTCCAAAGAGATTGACATTAGGAGATCACCCCCTCGTGGGCCCCAAAAGAGGGAGGTGCCAGCCACACAAAGGGCTGCCTTTTATCCTTTTGAGGCCACTTTTTAAAATATAATCAGGCAGCTGAGGCTCCCAGGTATCTGAAGAAAGTCTCAGACATGAATAACTGAGACTAACACTTGCAAATAGAAAAAAGTAACTTGGGGAAAACAGACCAGACGAGTTGAAATGCAGAGAGCTGAAAAAGAAAACCATCAGTATTCTCAGAAAAAATCAGGGGCACCTGGGCTGCTCAGTTGGTTAAGCATCTGACTGCAGCTCAGGACACGATCTCACAGTTCGTTGGTTTGAGCCGTGCGTTGGGCTCTGTGTTGGCAGCTCAGAGCCTGGACCCTGCTTTGGATTCTGCCTTCTTCTCTCTCTCTGCCCCTCCCCCAGTCCAACTCTGTCTCTGTCTTTGTCTCTCTCTCTCAAAAATAAACAAAAGTTAATTAAAAAAAAGAAATATCAGAGAAGATCTTAGTTGCATAAAATGCAATAAAAGGATATTGGTTTTTTTTTTTTTTTAAAGAAAACTCTTGGGGGAAATAAAAGAACTCCTATGGACTAAAAGTGTGCTGTAAGAAATGAAAAACACAACAGAGATACTGGCTAGCAAAGCTGAGAAATCTCTGAAAAGGAAGAGAGAAGAGAAAAGGGTAGAAAATTAGTGGATCTGTCTAGGATGACCAATATGCAGGATTTAGGCAGAAAAACTGGAGGGGGTCTGGGGGTGAATGGTAATGAGGACATAAAAAAAAAAAAAAAAAACTAGGGAAGCAAAACCAAGGCAATTCTTGATCCCAAAGAGAATATAAAGTTGCGCACAGAAAGTTCTAACTCTCGCAGGACTCACTTCTGAGCAGCATTTGCAATAATGATAACTAATCACTGGCTAGGTAAGATACACAAAGGGATGGGAGCCAGGCTGGCAGAAAGAGAGTAAATCCTCCTCGAAAACAGGAGGTCAAAATATGTCCCAAACTGAAAAAGTTTGGAGATGTCGATCGAAATACTTTCCAAGTCAAAAAGAGTAAACTCTCAGAAATAGGAAAAAAAAAAAAAAGTGGGAGGGGGGAGTGCCGTTGTTTTTTTTGAAATAAGCCTTGGAAACTATTTTATTGTTCAAATTACATAATTTTAATGTAAATTACGTAAGATAGAATCTTGATTTTTTTTATTTGAGGATAGCTGACACACAGTGTTGCGTTAGTTTCAGGCACACAGCCTAGTGACCTGACGAGCCTGTACAGTATGTGACCCTCATCACAAGTGTAGCTGCCATCTGTCACCATACAACCCAACTAAATACTGTATAATGTGTGTTATTTTATTCTAAGTTTATTTATTTATTTAGAGAGAACGCTCAAGTGGAGGTGGGGTGGGGGGCAGAAATAGAGGACCAAGAATCCCAAGCAGGTTCCGCACTGGCAGCCTGGAGCCCCACGCAGGGCTGCAGCTCATGACCCGTGAGATCATGACCCGAGCTGAAATCAAGAGTCGGACACCTGACCGACTGAGCTACCCAGGTGCCCTGATGTGTGCTAGTTTTAACTGGATGGGAAAGGAGAAAAGGGTACACACCATCTGGCGAGTGCCTACGTCCGAAGCCTCAGGAAAGGAGGTGACAACACATCGACCTGTGCCTGCCCAGCTCACCCTGGCTTCCTGATCCCTACCCGGCTGGCCCCACCATCTCCTTGCTCCCTGGCTCCCCTCCCATTCAGCGCTGCTTGTCTGCTGCTCCCTCGCACCTGGCAACAAAACCTAGAACTATTCTGGACCGTGGGGAAGTCCCCTTTCTCTTAGTTTCCATCCAGTTGAGGCTCGTTTTTCAAGAATCCATGCGGAGTAAACACATTAAAAAGGCCAAAACGAACTTCCAAGGCCCACATGCTTTCCTCACCTGTCTGGGCACAGGCTGACACCCTTCAGAAAGCACCAGGTCCCCCCTCTTTTTCGGTTTTAGCCCCATCTCACAGTCTGCCCCCATCACTCATTTACTGAGATAACAAGAATGAGTATTGGGATTACATCCCAGGAAGGGAGCGGCTGGAAATCGAATGAAAATGGAAACAAGAAGGCAGATACAGGAATCCATTATTATTTAAGGAGTCCTGAATTGTTCAAGGAAAAGTTTAAATAAGTCATTGTTTTAAAAAGGCTGAATTATTTGGTCTCAGGCTGTAAGAAGAGTATTTTTCCCGTCCCCTTCTTTCTTGAACTCCAGCAGAAGATTGGCTTAAGTGGAAAAGCTGACATTTAATAGCCACAGAGGAGTGGTCGTGGACAGACATACACCTTTTCCCAGCACCTTGATGGGCAGAAAGGCCACCTCACTAAGTGTTCTTTCCGATCCTTCCCGATGCATGCCAGGATTATTTTCCCACAGCAGAACCCATTGATTCCCATCACAGAGACATGACTGAGATATTCATTGCACAAGAGAAAAGAGTTGAGTAACTTCCAATTAACCATGAGAACATTATCTGTTATGTGAATTATTCATAAACACACAAGGCCTACTCCTTCCACTGACAAGATGGACTTGCAAAGATATGCTCGAGACAAGATGGAATTGTGCTAAATGCATTAGGAAATAATATGAGTTTATGACTGTTTGTCTTATAGAATTTTTGATGCGATTCTAAAGACAGTCTCAGCATGTTAGTCATCTTTCTTTGTATCACTTACACTTCTTCTTCCCATCAGCATGAAAAATTTTTACATTGGTTAGATCTATCTAACAATGACCTGATTAAAAAAAAACATGGAGTCTGGGTTGGCACTCACTTCAGTCCCCTTGCAAATAATAGATGGTGTAGCAAGCTTGGCTACAAAGGATCCAGAATGCACAATTAGGCAGGCAAGCTATAGTACAGTGGGGTCCCAGACTTCTGTAAAGAATTTATTAAAAGCAATGGACCTTTGTCTCAGAAAAATGCAGAGAAGAAGTTATGCTTAAAATTTCACGGACTTATGGACTCCCTACAAACCATTCATTCATGGCCCCTTAAGTATTGAATGTGAACCCTGTATTTCCAAAATAAAGAATAGGCAACTTTATGGTAATTTTCAAACTCGTATCTGACTTGAAAAAATTTCTGAAGGCTTCTGCTCATGGAAACGTTCTGGGCAAGGAGGCAGCGTGGCATTTGACATGAAGCCCCAAGGTTTTCGCACAACAGCTATTGGTCAGTCCTGAGGCTTGATGCACTTACTGAAGAAAATCTTCATGCCTCAAATTATTTGCTTCAAAGATTGTAAAATCACAATAATGGGCAGAGAAGAGTTGCAAAGAGAGAAAAAAAAAGGAGGATGTCCTTTAAATAGAAGAGTATGGCTGTCACCTAATTTTACAATTTATAGCTATGACAACAAACAGGATGTCAGGCTGTGTCCCTCTCAGAGGGCGTATAAATCAAGGTAAGTGCTATTGCTACACTGAGCCACAACCAAGAGAGACCAGCTTGCATCACTATTCATTGAACAACACTGGATGGCTATTATCCTTGAAACTTAAAACATGCAAGATTACGTTCATCAAGGCCGAGAGGATTCTAATTCTCCATCCAGTGACCAACATCAGACTGGAATTGATGGCGATCTTAGACAATGGGTAACACTTGACCGTTTTGCCCAATCTTTTCTCATTGTTTATACGTCCGTTGGTTTAGCTGTGTGTGCAACATAATCTGACTGGAGCATTTATATACTTTTGAAGTTCAAATTATTTGGTTTCCCTTAAAGTTATCATCCCTTGATTTATGATTCTCTTTATTCTCATCTTAGTTTGGATTCCTGTAGCTTCATTCTCTGGTGATGCTCTTGGGTCCAATTTTATAGGCACTTTTAGTTTAGAGGACAAGGTGACAGGCACAAAAGGCTGATGTTTATAAAGGGAGCCAGGATACTACAGCATCATTGCTCTTGCACTGATTTCGAAGAGCATATTAAAAAGAGCAAATTGCCTTTTCTATACCAAGGACATCATCGGATAATAAGTTTTTAAAAAATGATCAAATGAGTAATTAGCATTAAACGTTTCTGACTTCACACCCCAAGGGAATGGTCCTGGAAAAGAGCTTTATTCTTGCTTATAAACCTGGCCTTAAAAGAAAGTTATTTTTAAAAATCCTATTAGATAAATTAAACCTTAGTTATTATGTAGCCAGAGGCCATACTTTTGAAATTTAAAGTCTCTGACTTCTAATCACTATGCAACCTGTAGTTTGTTTCGTGACCTTACGCAAGTCATTTAACCTCTTAGCTGTTCACGTTTCCTTGCCGGCAAAATATACACATTGGCCTTAGCCGTCACAAAAATTATCATGAAACACTTGCAAATACTGATGTAAAATAGTGCTGTCCTTCTTTCCTAAGTGTGGTTACTGATCTAAAGTTTGGCATATAGTAGGCAACCCAGTGAATGGTTATTATATGTATTAATGAATGGATGGGTGATCCAAATGTGCTTTGCCATATATATTTTTTTTCATCAGACAGCCCTGGAACTCCTTAGAGCCAATCTGTACCTTCCTACAATGCTGTGCAATTATCCCAGCTGGGTGGCCTTTGGATTACTCTTCCCTCTCCACTCCTACTCGTCACTTGCCCTTCCAGTCATCTCTCTGGTTCCCATGTTCTTCTTCAGGACACCTCTTTCTTTTCAATCTGTTGTTCCCCAAACCAATCCCATCTACCACTCCTTCCTCATTCCAATGCTAATCCAAACTAGTTTAGGGCTGGTCTGTAATGACAGGATAGATAAAAGTAGATGGGCACTCAAATGTCCATCAACGGATGAATGGATAAAGAAGATGTGGTGTATATATACAATGGAGTATTACTCGGCCGTCAAAAAGAATGAAATCTTGCCATTTGCAACAACGTGGATGGAACTAGAGTGTATTATGCTAAGTGAAATTAGTCAGTCAGAGAAAGACAAATATCATATGACTCCACTCATACGTGGAGTTTAAGATACAAAACAAATGAACAGAAGGGAACTGAAGCAAAAATAATATAAAAACAGGGAGGGGGACAACACATAAGAGACTCTTAAATACAGAGAAAAAACCAAAGGTTGCTGGAGGGGTTTGTGGGTAGAGGAATGCACTACGTGGGCAAGGGACATTAAGGAGGACACTTGTTGGGATGAGCACTGGGTGTTATACGTAGGGGATAAATCACTGGATTCTACTCCTGAAATCATTATTGCACTAGATGCTAACTAACTTGGATGTAAATTTAAAAAATAAAAAAATAGGGGCACCCGGGTGGCTCAGTCAGTTAAGCCTCAGCCCAGATCGTGATCTTGCGCTTCATGAGTTCGAGCCCTGTGCCGGGCTCTGTGCTGACAGCTTGGAGCCTGGAGCCTGCTTCGGATTCTGTCTCTCCCTCTCTCTCTGCCCCTCCCCTGCTCACACACACACTGTCTCTCTCTCTCTCAAAAAAAGAAAATAAATAAACATTAAGAAATAAAAATAAAAATAAAATAAAATAAAATAAATACATGGGCACTGACCCAAAGAACAAGGGGAAGAATATAGCTTCAACCAATGGTGCTTCAACTGTCTGTCTGTCTTTTAATAATAACCCAATTACAGACAACTGACTCAGTGGAGAAGAAAGAATATTTCTCAGGCATACGACGTTCGTGACCTCCAGGGATGCTTCTGGAATAGGCAATCACATGGACAATATAAAAGAGAAAAGTTCTCCTGGCTCCAGGGGACCTGTAATTTGCTGCCTCATAAAGCTTAACAAATGTTCCACGGCTCCGGCGTCTACAGAGCAAGTGAGCCTGTGGCAACGTGTGGGCTCGTCCCCAAATTCTATATAGGCTCTGTAAAGTCTTCTCAAACCTAAGATTTCCAAATCAAAACAATAGGATGATTGTTATCTTAAAACAATTGGAACGTTTGTTTCCCTTTTTGTG
The DNA here is from genome assembly GCF_046562875.1 of Panthera onca. NCBI lineage: Eukaryota > Metazoa > Chordata > Mammalia > Carnivora > Felidae > Panthera > Panthera onca. Next base: position 222,552,199 of record NC_138339.1, read on the forward strand.
GCTAACTGGTTAATTCTTCCTCGAAAGTTTAAATATTCCCTGAGACTCCTGGATACAGTAATAGATCCCATGGCCCACTGGAGTTTAAACATCAAATTCACATACACTTTATTTTTTGTTTAATTTTTTTTAATCTTTGTTTTTGAGAGAGAGAGAGAGAGAGAGAGAGTGAATGGGGGAGGGCCGAGAGAGAGGGAGCCGCAGAATCTGAAGCAGGCTCCAGGCTCTGAGCTGTCAGCACAGAGCCCCACGCGGGGCTCGAACCCACGAACTGTGAGATCATGACCTGAGAGAAAGTTAGACACTTAACTGACTGGGCCACCCAGGCGCCCCTCACGTGCACTTTAAAGAATAAAAACGATTGAACAGCATGGGCTGCACAGAGGTGGCTTTGTGGACAACATGACGTGACTACGTTTTTTAAACCACGCTCAGACAGAAAAGCCTACAATCTACAGAAGCCTGTCCATTGTGCTCTTCGGCTCCAATGCAGCCGTGACTGGAATGTCTCGTGGTAAGTGACAGGCTCCTGGTTCTTAGAGTTCCAACAAGGCAACCAGGTGATGGAGTCAGGGCTGCAGGGCTGGAAGGAAACTTTGAGATTCTGTGTGTGATGACACTCAGGCTTAAAGGGACCAAACCGAATGCTTTACTCGGGAGCAAGAGAACACCCACACCTGGAAAGTAAAGTTTTCGTGCTTGGCACTCAGGTAACGGGGACATGGCTTGATGTGCCATTTCACTGTCATCGCCGTTAAGCAGATTTGATTATTTCTTTTCATTCAAAAAGGGCATAAGCATTTCAGTGCTGAGATTTAAAAACTGCTTCTTTCATACTAGTTTTGTCTTTTTATTTGTTTGTTTGGTTGGTTTTGGCTTTTTAAAATATTTATTTATCTTGAGAGAGACAGTGTGTGTGTATGTGTGCATGGCAGAGAGGCGGAGAGAGAGAGAGAGAGGGAGAGAGAGAGAGAGAGAGAGAGAATTCCAAGCAGGGTCCATGCTGTCAGCACAGAGCCCATCGTGGAACTCGTTCTCAGGTGCTTGATCTCACAAAACCTGAGACCAGGACCTGAGCCGAGATCAAGAGTCAGATGTTTGACTGACTGAGCCACTCAGGTGCCCCATCGTACTAGTTCAGTCTTAAATTCATTTGCATTTAAGACTGATGATCAGCAATCTACTCCCTTTTCTATTGATTTTAAATAAAAATGCCTGTTGGAGTCTAGCCAACAAAAGAGGGCAGGAGAGGGTGGAGAAGGAGCCTCTGGTTCTTAACTGCCTCGACTCCAAAGGGATATACTTCATTAAACTTGTAGGATGTCACATGTCAATTACATCTCAATAAACCTGGGCGCAAATTGCCATCAATATTAACAGGATGATTCATATGGAACCTCAAAAGGTCTACAAAAAGTCAAGTCTCTTTATAGAAAATAAACACATAAAGGGACACACTTCATTCCCACCATCATCCCACTTGCAAACGCAACTCACATGTCCCCATCTAGATGCCAGGGCCTGGGAAATAAATGTGCTCCTTGATGGACAGTCACTGCTCAGTGACAATTTCACCCCATGGAAGAAGTCAGAGCATTCATTTTTTAGGAACATCTAGCCATTTCTGTCACATTCCCATCCATGCATACTCTATCGCATCACATAGATCCCAGCCTAGTTTGTAGTACAATCTAAAGATGGGGGTAGTCCAAGGGCAGGCTGAGTCACAAGCACTCCAGAATCCAGGGGCTTAAACAGCTTCAGCAAGATTCTGTGTCTCCCTTTCGCTTCTTGCCTTCCCTTTACTTTCTGCTGTGTTGGCTTCCTTCTCAGGCAGGCTGTCACCACACTCTGGCCAAGATGGCCGTTAGAAACATAGGGTGTATTATCTTTAGAACCAGTAACCTCAGAAGAAAAAGGAAATAACAAAATCACCCCCCCCCCCCGAAATCCACAACAATCCATGAAAATAAATCAGATTGCCTTTACTTGAGATGTGTGCTCACCATTGAAGCAATGGCTGTATCTCAGAAGCAGAGGCAGGGGCAGGGGGGTGGGGGGTGGTACTCCAGTCAGCCTCTACCATGGGAGAAGAGGTGTGGTCATGGGATTTATTGCTCAGCAGGACTCTGGGAAGGAGAAGTTTCTGAAAGGAAAAGCTATTGGCATATGAGGAATGACTCCCAAGAGTCGTTGAGGTTAGCACTGAAAATGGGAGGTAAACAGATATGGAACTTGTGAATTTGCTTATTATTATTTCTTCCTGTCTTTGTTAGTTTTCTTTTAGTCCTTGAGAACACATATCTGCTCCTATATTTTTGATATCTGCTTACAAGAAAAAAACTGTAATTCTCCTTTTCTCTCATTAGACTATAGAATTTTCTAGGTTAAGGATCATGTTACTCCTTATAAACAGCTTTAAAGTAACTAAGGTGGCATTCCATAAAAAACAAATTTTGACAAATGTCTTGATGAAAGGATCCCTTAACCTACTTGTAAAATCAGATTACATTTTATTTATTTTCATTTTAGGGAGTGGTATTCTTTGGGCTTTCAAAGTGGCTTGCCAGATGTAAGCATTTTGTTGACTAGAAATACTGCAAGTTTCTTAAGATACTGAGAAGGTCAGAACTATGGTGTTCATAGGGGCCAGACCTCCAATGTTTCTCAAATCTATACCATTTGGATAGTGCCTAGATTGAAACACTGGTTGATTGACTCTTCATTGAGGAAAAGTTATTATTAGCAGTATTGGCTTTATTTTAGTTTAATTCCAGTGCAGTTAACATACAGTGTTGTATGTTAGCTTCAGGTACACAATAGAGTATTGTTTATATTAAATAGTACTTACAATACGCCACTGGCACTGGGGATATTGAATTACATCTATAAAGATCTTCCTTCCAAATCAGGTAATTGTCACAGGTTGCATGGACTTGTCTTCTTGAGGGCCACATTCAGCCTTCTACAGAGGGCTAGACTTCCTGAATCTAGTCGACATTAAAGTTGAGGACCAGAAGATGAGTCAATGTCTGGGGAGTTGAGGTTGGAGAGTATTCCAGGCGGAGAACGGCATGCTCAAAGCCTAGAGGCAAGAGTGTGGTGCAATCAAGGAACTGAAGGAAGCTCCCCTTGGGCCCCCACTCAGAGCACTGGGAAAATAAAATAGGGGAGACAAGGCTGGAGCCCCGTCATGTGTAAGCCACATGAAGGAGTTTTAAGTTTGTCTTTAGGCAATGGGAAGCCATTGAACGTTGTACGAAGAGGAGAGATATAATCAAATGTGCACTTTGGGAAGCTCTCTGGCTGGTTATTTGGAAAATGAATTAGGAGAGACTGGAATAGGAACAGGGGACCAGTGAGGATGTTACTACCATGGGCCAGAGAAAGAAAGATAATGTTGAGGTAAAGACAACAAAGAAATAGTTAGACAGCACATGTATTTGAGGTAGAATTAGAAGAACATTCTGACAGTTTGCACATGGAAAGGAGAGGGAGAGGGAGGTGTCAGGAATGACATCAAGGTTCCTGAGTGTCATGGATTGAATTGCGTACCCCGAAATTCATACGTTGACGTCCTAACCTCTAGCACCTCAGGGCTGTGATCTTATGTAGAGAGAGGGTCTTTCCAGAAGTTATCAAGGTAAAATGAATTCATGGGGGTGAACTCTAATCCAATATGATCGGTATCCTTATAAGAAGAGGAAATTTGGAGACAGACATCTCCACAAGAACACCATGGGAAGATGAAGGCGAAGATCGGGGTGGTGCTCCCCCCCCCCCCCCAAGGGATGGTGAAGGTTAACAGCAAAACAACAGAGACTAGGAGAAAGGATGGAACAGATTCTCCCTCAAAGTCCCCACAAGGAAGAAACCCTTCTGACACCTTGATCTCAGACTTCTGGTCTCCAGGAGTGTGAGACAAATTTCTGTAGCTTAAGCCACTCAGTGTACAGTACTTCATTAAGGCAGCCTGGAAAACGAATTACCTGAGACATTGGTAGTACCACCTGCTGAGCTAGAGAGCACTGGACAGAGAGCAAGCTGGTGGGAAATAATGCTCTTAACCTACCAATGGAAGTAATTTTCCAGCCACACATCAAAAAAAACAAAGAAACAAAAAAAAAAAAAAAACTCCATTTTCACCTGAAATTGAGATAAGATATAACTTAAAACAAAATCAGTTTCCAAATGATTTAGTTCCAATGAACTAAATAAAAAGTTGTTAACGTCTCTGGAGAAGCTGAATGGCTGAGAAACAAGAACCTTTACAACACGCTGACATTTAAGGTTTCCTCAGCTCAGAGGCTTAACCCCCGCTCAGTCACCTTATGGCAGATTTCATGGAAGATTATATAAGAAAAAATTACATGAGAAAATTTCTCAAACTGAAGAATTCAGGTCTGCAGTCTGAAAGGGCTCTTCAAACGCGTAGCCAAAAACCCTCTGTTTCGAAAAGAGACCTACATAAAGATTCGTCAATTAGAAGTTTCAGACCTCTAAAGGTAAAGGAAAAAAAACTAAAAGCTTCTAGGGATTAAAGAAAAAAAATTCAACTAAGGGATATAAAAGCCAAAGCCTTCAAAATCCAAAGAAAAAAAATTTTTTAATTGAAATTCTAATACCCAGCCAAACAGTAAATCAAGTGTAAAGGTGAAATAAAGACATCTCAGATGACTAAAGATCTTTCCTTTTTTAATTTAATAATGGGATTAGCCTAGAAAACAAAAGCCCAGCCATGTCTTGGTGCCCCCAGGCCTTGCTTTCCTCCCCAGTTCCAGCCCCAGCCCCAGCCACATCCTTCCTAAATCCGGGACTACACTCTTCTTTCCTTCAACACCCGAGGCGAAATGGCTGCAAGAAACCAGATTGCTCCAAAGGACCTCCACTGGAGTCCAAAAGCCAGCAGAATAGTGAAAATTGGCAAGAAGAAAAGAAAAGAGATCTTGAAAAGATACTATTAATTAGGTGATTCAAAACAACTAGAGATCACTTATTGACTCCGTTCCAAAGTGCTGTGGTTTCCTGTTACGGCCTTTAGATAAGTATGGTTTTACTGTATTTGGTTAGGAAATTTAAAATAATGCGATATTAAGCTTCACGAGATAATGAGGAAGATGGTACTGGTGGTGATGATTATAGGTTTTAAAAGGAGAGAATGTGAAAGAAAAACAATGCACATAAGACGGTGAGTCCGGGTCGTCTAGAGTCAGTTGATAAACATACCGAGCAACTTATCTTGCTTTCTACATAACCCATAGTTTTCAGTAAAATCTTGAAAAAAGATGACACAACTCCCTTTGGACAGACATCTGTCCACAGCAAAGGTATAAATTAGCGATTCTGGGGCACCTGGGTGGCTCAGTCGGTTAAGCGTCTGACTTCGGCTCAGGTCATGATCTCGCGGTCCGTGAGTTCAAGCCCCGCGTCGGGCTCTGTGCTGACAGCTCAGAGCCTGGAGCCTGTTTCAGATTCTGTGTCTCCCTCTCTCTCTGACCCTCCCCCGTTCATGCTCTGTCTCTCTCTGTCTCAAAAGTAAATAAACGTTAAAAAAAATAAATTAAAAAAAAAATAAATTAGCGATCCTATGTAATAATCAGGGGAATTGAGTCTATTTCTCTTCACGCCAAAGTTACCTCCTGCTAGAGCATATGAGCCGCACACAGACATAAAAGTGTGGTGGAAATTTAGCGATACAAGCTGTATTCCCACAACACCAAACGTTGGCAAAGATGTGGAAAGACAGGACTCCATTGGTGGTGGAAATGCAAAATGGTACAGCCACGTTGGAAGACATTTGGTGGTTTCCTACAAAGCTATATGTACTCTCACCATATGATTCAGCAATTGCGCTCCTGGAGATTAACCCAAAGAAGGTGAAAATTTATGTTTACCCTAAAGCCGGCGACAGATGTTCACGGCAGCTTCCTTTGTAATTGCCATAACTTGGACGCAGTCAAGATACCCTTCGGGCGGCGAACGGATAAATAAACTGTGGTACATCCACATAATGGAATATTACTTGACCCTAACGAGCTATCAATCCTTGAGAGACATGGAAAAACCTTAAATGAAGTAAAAGAAGTCAATCTGAAAAGGCTACATGCTGTATGATTCCGGCTATAGGACATTCTGGAAAAGGCAAAACTATGGAGACAGTAAAAAGATGAGGCGTTTTCAGGGATTGTGGAGGTTGGCAGAGAACAGCCAAAGCACAAAGAATTTTTAGGGCCAGGACACTGTTCTGCCTGGTACTGTGACAGCTACATGTCTTCAAACATTTGTCCAAACCCACAGCGTGTGCACCGCCAAGAGTGAGCTCTACGATAAGCTATGGATTTGGGACGTTGTATTTGTCAGTGTAGGTTCAACAATTGTGACAAGTGTGTTCTCTGGTGAGGGGCGCTGATAGTAAGGAAGTCTGTGCATCCACAGCGACAGGAGCCATGTGGGAAATTTCTGTACCTTCCCCTCAGTTTTTCTGTGAACCTAAAAATGCTCTAAAAAAAAAAAAAGTCTCAAAAAATTCTATTAGCTTGACACTGTGATCCTTGCTGAAATGTAATAACTCCAGGAAATAGGAGTGCATTAAACTGAGAAGTCACTGAAGGCTTTTGCTGAGCGAGTTTTAAGACCCTTGGGAAAAGCGGATTTTTACAGGGAAGGAACCACGGACTGGGAATTGAGTGCAAACAGAGGCACAGCAGAGGCAAGCGTCTCAGGCACTACAGCTGTCCTCCGCCCTGTCTGGCTGCTGCCTGTTCATTCATTCAGCAGATGTTACTTCCATGCCTAGAAAGTGCCAGGCACCATTTGAGGCTCTTAGGACATCAGTAAATGAAACAGATGAAGCCCCCTGTCCTCCCAGAGCTTACTCTTTAGCAGGAAGGGATAGAAAATAGATAATAAACACACGAAATTAAATCATATAGTATTTTAGAAGGTGATTAGTTGCTACAGGGGGTGGGGGGGAAAGCAGAGCTAGGGAAGGGGGTTAGGAATGCCAAGGTGGTAGGGGCAGGTGCTAATTTTAAATATGGCGGGCGGTTTGCTTTTTCAAATACGTAATGCGGTTAAGAGTCCACTGAGTATATAATCAGATCCCAGGCTTGAAAACCGTAAAGTGCATCCGTGACAACTGCTAGACACTGAAAATTCACTTAACACATGGGCTCAGGGGTAGCAAAGGTATTTATTATCCCCTGTGGATATTGATAGATGTTCAAATCACATCACATTATCTCCTTTATTGTGTTGTGGGTCCAAGGGATGTGCCGAGTTTCCCAATCAAAAGCAAAGGCAAAAATGTCTGTTTTCAGGGAAGACACACCTTCGCCTCGTCTTCATCTGTAGGCTTCCACAGGTACAAATCACACCTAATTTGTCGGATATTTCTTTCAACGACATATGCAAATGTTTAAATATTTGAGTTAAATACGCTTCCCAAAGATGATGATTATTATGTGTTGAGAGTGAAAGAATAAAAGACCAGAGAAAGGATTGCCTCAGTATGCTGTCCTTTTCTCATAGAAGGTAGCCCTTAATCACCAGGTTCTGTTCTCTGTCATTAGCAGTCAGAGGGTTGAAAAAGCATTTCTTGGGAAATGAAGCTCATTGAAAATTGCAGGGGAGAAACGATCCTGAAAATCACACCTAAGAGCAAGAATTCAAGTCAAGATGACTTTGTGTTAGATCGACAGAACGATGCCTGGCGATTTGCTTTGTGTTGCATTTAGTCCCTAAATCGCTACTTCCGTAAATCAGTTCTTAACAAAACCTATGGGCTAGGACTGGAAGGGAAAAGAAAGAAGTGATCAAAAAGTTAACAATCTGACCAACGTAATTACTGACTGAAACGGTGAAGACTTGTGAAGCAAGAATCCGTAACCGGAGTACCTGTAGCAGATGTTTTAGGCATAAGTTACCCGGGTAACAGATGGGGTTCTGGTTTCAGTGTCTTCAGTGTCTCCCACTCTCTTAGTGGGAGAGGGATTTGCTATCCCACATCCGGTCCCTTTTGCTATTGGGTGGAAATCCCTTTGGGGGTTGGGTCAGCTAGATCCTTCCTCTGCCTGCTCCCAGAGCACAGGCAATATGATCGAGGAGCAACCAGTGGGATGTCCCAAGTGGAGACTCTGAATTCTGTGTGGGATATCAGGATGGTGACCAGGTGGTTAGTTCACTACACATGGAGCATAGTTGTAATGGTGACGGCAGCAGTATCTGTGGTCATGTCTACAGAGGTAGCCTGTCGGCAAAGTCAAACTTGCCCTCTTGTGGGACTTGTCTCTAATTCTAGCTACGTAAACTCCTGGAGGTGTCCTGTTCCAGCCCTGAAGTCTTGTCTTCCCAACCTTACTGGCAATTCTAACGTTCAGAGGTAGGGTAAAATAAATTCACTTTCTGTTCAAGTTTCCTTCTCCAACCAAGATCTCTGACTGATAATATCCATGTGTAACCTGAAAGATGAACTCCTTCATCTCACAAAAGAGGAGAGGTTGTCTGAGAGAGGTTGTGACTTTTTCTGGGCTACTCAGCAACATGGTGTTCATAAGACCATGGCTTAAATGTCGAACAGATTACGAAAATAAAGCGTGAGACGGCAGAACTAAGTCAGAGATAGATTTCAAGTTCAAGCCTTGGGAATGAGTGAACTCCCCATTTGAGGGAATGTGGTACATACACCAAAGGAGAGTGGGAACCGAACCACAGGAACATTTAGTTCTAAGCACTGATTAAAAAACAAAAACAAACACCAGAGTCCATACTAAGGCAGACTAGGAAGAGGTTGATAAAATACTAAGAGAAGGAACAGGAGTATAATGTCATTGAAAGCAAAGCGCGAGAAGTGATTCCAAAAAGAGTTAATTGATCAGTAGTTGATGACATTGTCAACAGACCAGTAACATTCTGGTCACCAAGTACAATATGCGGGGGCGCAGGGGGAGTTACCAAGCAACTCGCTGACCCTGGCTAGGTGCCCTAGACTTCCACTCGGTATGGACACTCTCTACCTGGAGCTGGCATCAGATCCCACAGGTTAAGGGTTCCATCCTACAAGACTGCCCCCGCTTCATACCCCATCACAAGCCCAGCTTGTTACCTGCGCCACTGACCGCCCGGCTATCCGTCAGAGGATCCAATGCCCCCTCCTTACGTTCAGTTAATTTGCTAGAGCGGCCCACAGATCGCAGAGGAACGTTTTGCTTGTTAGATTACTGGTTGATTACAAAAGGACAGAACTGAGGAGCGGTCCGATGGAAGACGTGCATAGGGCCAGGTGTGGAAAAAGGGTGTGGAGCTTCCATGCTTTCTGAGCTCACCACCCAGCACCTCCGTGTGTTCACCAAGCCGGAAGCTGTCCAAACCCTGTCCTTTTGGGGCTTTTATAAAGGCTTCATTACGTAGACATGATTGATGAAATCATTGACCATTGGTGATTAAACTCAATCTTCAGACCCTCTCCCCTCCCCTGAGTTTGGAGAGTGGGACTGAAAGTTCCAACCCGCTGATCACAGGGTTGGGGCCCCTGGCAACCCCCCCTCCCATCTGTGAGGTCACCTCATTAACATAAAAAGTCACCTCATTCACATAAAAAAGACCTCTTTATTGCTCTGATTTTTATTGCTCTGTACCAGAAACCAGGAGGAAGATCACATATATATATTTATTGTTAATCACAATATCCCCAGTATGAATCGAGAACTTTGTAATTACGAGTTTATTTACAAATTAAGATATCTTTAAGACACAGGTCTTTAAAGAGACCAAAGACCACTTTGCAAAAGACACAGAGTAAGTGAGGATATGATAGTGAGAGTTACTTTTTCTTTTGGAACGTTTTGTATAGGAAGAAAGACGGAAATGAGATTGTGTGCTGAGCATCAGAGGAGATATTTTTGTACAGGACAGATGTTTCGAGCACCAAAGAGAAGGAACTAATTTAAAAGAATGTGAGAGATAAGGGTAAAGATGGAGATCCCGTTTCTCTCGACTGTCTCTCAAGACCTTGTGTGCAGCCAGGAGAATTATTTAATCAATTCAGGTTACGAATTGTTAAATATTCAAATATTTGAATATTGGGATTTGTACCCGTTCTCTCTTCAGACCATTGATGGCTGGCTGAAGATTCTTTTCGTTTGGCTTCATGTAGCTGTGGCCATAGCCAGTTGTATGGCTAATCATATTTTCTACGTTTGACTCAATTGTTATAACTTGTTTTCAGTGTGCCCTACCACACAGCAAGGACTAGATGCTATGCATTTAGCAGGCAGATACATTCGTCACCAGCGGGACTGCGCCACTCTTTCAAGACAATTACCTGGATAAGTCGAGCCAGAGAAGATTGGCTGCCTGGGATACCTGGCTGCTTCATGCCTGTGTATGGAGTTTGGATGCACTCTGAGTGAGTGACACTATTGATTTCATGCTGTGTATTTCACACTGGGCTCACACGGTGAAAACCCAGCAGCCTCACCTGCCATCCCTAGGTAACCTCTCTAGAGAAACTATGATGACATTATCCGGAAGGAAAGATCTTTCTGGAAAGTTCACAGACTTCAGAAAAGTCGCTCTTCCAGCTGGTGCACTTTGATGGACCTAGCATCCAATTCTGAGTCGCTCTGGCGTAAGTGGTATTGATAAAATTTCCCTACCTGCCTTCTGGCTGTACCTTGTATATAATAATAGGCTGAATCAGGTTGAATCCTCAACCAGTCTCCAAATTATTAGCTCAGGTTATCGGTGTCAAAAATATTCTCCACTTAGGAGCTCTGCGATCTTGGCAAGTTACTGAACTTCTCAGAGACTCAATCTCCCTTTTTGCCACAATTAAGAGAGAAAAAAAGGTAGTCATCCGTCTCAGAGTAAAAGTCTAAATTCTTATTTTGACGTAAAGTCTCTATGTGATCTGATCCCACATTACTCCTTTGACCCGAATTCCTTTGTTCTCATCCTTGATCCTTCCACTGCAGCCACGTGACCTCCCTGTCATCCTCAAAACCCCAAGCCATGGCATCTCGTCAGGGGTTGCTGTTTTCTTTACCTGGGAAGCTGGTCTCCCAGATTCCCCACCAAGGGCTCACCACCCATCTCTTCCATCACATGTAGGGGAGGGGCAGAGAGAGAGAGAGGGAGAGAGAGAGAGATAGAGAGAGAGAGAGAGAGAGAAAGAGAGAGAATCCCAAGCAGGCTCCACACTGTCAGCACGGAGCCCAACGTGGGACTTGAACTCGTGAACCGTGAGATCATGACCTGAGCCAAAATCAAGAGTCAGACACTTAACTGACCGAGCCACCCTGGTGCCCCTAAGCTTTAATTTTTAATTTTTCCTGAATAATATTTGGCTCTTATATTTTTGATATTTAATATTTGGTGGTATTTTGTATTTCCAAAATTTCTTGCATCACTTATATTCAGATTTAATTTAACAAACATTTACCAAGGGCCTTCTCTGTACTGGGCACCATTTGTCCAATTTGATCTTTGGCATCATTACTGTCACAGCTCTATAATCAGCTGGTAAATATTTTTGGTTTTCAAAATAGGCATTCTTTCAAATTTGAATAGAAGCAAATTTTTATTCTCTGGGAATACATGTGGAGATGTAGATTATTTTTCTCCCATAACCATGATTCCTTTTCTTTATGCCACATAGACTTTATTAATTAGTTAATTAATTAATTAATGCCATGTAGGCTTCAGCTGCTCAAAATTAGTAGCAGTGCCTCCCTGGGCACTGGAATCACAAACGCACAGAGATACCTGCACCACGATAATCCTTCTCACCCATCTGTCTGCTCCTGGCCAGAAATGATTTTACACCATTTTTCCGAGAAAGAATATACTGTATTTGGGAGTCATTCTTCCAGGAATGTACACTTCCACCATAATATTATAAGAATGAATCTTGTGTGATATCATAATTCTCATTTTATAGTTGAAGAAATTAAGGCGGACGATTTAATAAATTTCCTAAGGTACCAGATCAAGTTTATGATAGAACCTGGATTGAACTTCACTCAAAGGTCAAATGGCCAACCTCTGAGTGGCTTTCTGAAGCTCACTGATATTTATTAGTGTGCAATTTCTCTCCTAAAGATAAATAACATTATTTTGCACAAATCAGTATCTTGTAAAGGCATAAAATTATACACCTTTTGACTCCAGAAATGACTCCATTTGAACTTCTCTCTCAAAACTGGTGTTTAATTTATAAATGCAAGAGTACAATTTTCAGAGATGCAGTTAAAATCCCATTACAACTAACTCTCTGGGATGTGCTAATTAATAACTTGGAGTGGAATTTTGCTATAGTGAATATGAAATTTAGGCATCAAATTCCTAAACAGTAAGAATAGGAGAGGACACAAGCCTGGTGTGTGAATGCTCTAAAATAAATTTTATTTATTTATTTTTTTAACGTTTATTTATTTTTCAGACAGAGAGAGACACAGCATGAACGGGGGAGGGGCAGAGAGAGAGGGAAACACAGAATCGGAAGCAGGCTCCAGGCTCTGAGCCATCAGCCCAGAGCCCGACGCGCGGCTCGAACCCGCGGACCGCGAGATCGTGACCTGAGCCGAAGTCGGACGCTCAACCGACTGAGCCACCCAGGCGCCCCTAAAATAAATTTTAAAAAGACGAATGGCAAAGTCTAAGAGGTCGTGATGTTAATGATGGTTACCATTTAGTAAACATCTTAAATGTATCAGACCCTGCACCAAGCCCTTGTCAATTATTTATTCTCACCCCTTTTCTTCTTCAAGGTCTTGCAACTTTGATTTATGAGAAATTCCTACTTAGGGTTAGTTTGGATAAATAATAAGGGGGTTAAACTGTTTCGGTTGCTGTACCCTTCTGAGTTGGTGATGAGAATCTTAAGTAGGAAAGAGTAGGAAAAGGTAAGTTCCAGTTCATATCCATTACCCTAAAACCGATGAAAAGATTCCCTTTTGCCGTGTGGTTCCCAGACAGCTCTAAACACATCGGTATCAGTTTTAGTAAATCAAGATCCTATCCCCAGATGCTGGTGCTCACCGTTGAACAGGAGGAACACAGTCTAACTTGGGAGGAACAAATAGTCTTTACCGACGGCCGTCAAATATGGGAGGTGCGGCCAGCTCACTCGCCATGGTGCTTTCTCAGGTTGATGTGGAAAGGAAGGTTACAAAGAAGAACCACCTGGGCTGCGAACCAATCTTTCCATATCTCACTCCATGCAAAGAAAATGCTCGTCCAATTTATATGTGAGGTTTTATGGAGAAATGCAGTTCATTTTTGTGACGGCGCTTGAACCGCAGGACCACTTACACTTATTGTATAATCAATAACTATGTGGCTTTGCAAACAGATTTTTCAAACTCAGTCCACAGAGACCGTCACACTCCTGTCCCACCAGAAGCAGTTTCGGTAGTCTTTTAACCTACAAAGCCGCAGTCATGACTCAAAGGTGTCATAGCCTGGCATCACAACCAGGAAGAATAATCACATCCGTTGTTAATTACATCTAAGACAGTGATAAGGAGAAAATGGTCACATTAATCATGTATTAAGAGACTAAAAATAGCTCCCCCAAATAGGCTGCTGAAATTCACATCACAGCACAGCATGTTGGGCATCTTAAAGCCCTCACTACCCACTACCCAAGAAACAAAGGCTGAAAATCAGCTGAATGAGAGGAAAATTCCCTTATCTGACACAGAACGATAATGAGAAACTTGAACTGTTATGTTGCCAGCACCAAGGTCACTGTAAGTCAATTATTTCATAGGATCTTGCCAAGAGCGTGTGTTTATAACAGTTAAGTACAAATCCAGCTATGTCAAGGTTATAGTATTTAGTTGAAGAGAATGCTTCAAACACCAAAAAACTAAATATTTTTAACCGCAGGATCAAAAGGAGACGCTATTTGCTCCTTACTGTGTACAAGTCAGGACCTAAACAGTTTGGGGCAAAAGAACCTGACAGAAGATAGAATTCCTTATTAATGCACAACACTGTTCTCTAGGCCAAGAGTAGAGTTACAGAATTTCAGAATAGGAGGGGACCGTGGAGGGGGTCTGACTCAACCTCTCATGTTCCAAGGGAGGAAACTGCAGCCAGCCCGGGGATGGGTAAGGAACTTTCACGGGCTTATAATCAGACCAGAACCCAGGCCTCCGGATTTCCTACTGCTTCCCTTTGCCGGGTAGATGTTCCCCCTTGTGGAAAGTGCAGAGTGCCCTCTGCCCCAGTGCCAGACCACATGCAAACCACGTAAACCCCCTTTGTCAAGACACTGTGTCATCCTTGCCCAGACACTAGAAATTCTGGAGCCCGCTTCAGAAACCCCAAGTCCAGGACAGTTGAATGTAGCCCACGACATTTGGTCCGAGGAATTCCAGCTTCCTATTCAAGCACTAGCCTTTTTTCTTTCAATGTATTAGCTTCTTATCATTCATTCTCCTTACGTTTCTAGAAAGATTGACAAGTGTCTTTCTCCTGCCAATACTTTCATGGTTGTACAACATGTGGGAACCCTCCCCAAGGTTCTGCCTATAGCTACCTTAGTTTTATAACAAAAGTCACAAAAAGGTTGGGGTTTTGTTATTTAGGTTTGAAATACACCAAATACTTCTTTCAATTATCATTTGAAACTTCATTTTCCAACTCTCCCATTCTCTATCACAATTTCTCTCTCTCTCTCTCTCTCTTTTTTACTTTTTTTTTTTAACATTTATTTATTTTTGGGACAGAGAGAGACAGAGCATGAGCAGGGAATGGGCAGAGAGAGAAGGAGACACAGAATCTGAAGCAGGCCCCAGGCTCCGAGCTGTCAGCACAGAGCCCGATGTGGAACTCAAACCCTCGGATCTTGAGATCATGACCTGAGCTGAAGTTGGACGCTCAACAGACTGAGCCACCCAGGCGCCCCTCTATCACGATTTCTCAATACCCAAACCACTAAGACTCAATTTTTGTTCTCCAATCTAGGTTCAGGAGTGAGCTTACCTGGTAGGCTGATACAGGTTTAAAAGTAAATATAATGCCTTTTGTAAATAAATTTCAAGATTATATATCTTCTGGCTGATAAAATTTGCTCTGGCCCTCTATTTCCCTCCGTTTCAAGAAAAAAAAAAATATGAAAACATATCTTCTCTTTCTTTCTTCTTCTTTTCCTTCCTTCCTTCCTTCCTTCTTTTCTTTTCTATTTCCTTGGAAAGCATGTTTCATCACCTGCTGTTCACCAGGCACTTGACCAGTTGTTGTGGAGTCAGAGAGGAATAATTCATAGTTTATTACTTCAGGGAGCCTGGTGTCCAATGAGAGAGGAAAATGTGTTAAATTCTTTCTTTACAAGTATCCTTTTCACACTTTTGTCTCTGTTGTGAACATGAGGAACAAATCATACACCAAAAAGATATTTGAGTAGAAGAATACTTTAGAAACATCTTAAGACTAACACATTAGTGTTGGTGTTTTAATCTCTAATTTGCCAATTTTCTTTCTTAAGCCATGTCCTCAGTTTCTTCTTTCCTGGAGTTTGAGTACCAAGCCCCATGCCTTCTGGGGGTGGGCCACAGGCGTTGAGAGACATGAATCTCAGGAACACTGCCCGGTAAGTAGGTTCCAATAACAATCCAAAAAACTAACGCTCCAAGCTTAGAGATTCTAGAGCCACAAACACACGAGAAAAAAATGCCCCCAAAATGACTGGAAGAAGACCTTGCTTAGCTCTGAACCACCTGTCCCTCTGCCAAAGCTACGCACTAATCAAATGCCCTGCATGAGAAACATTCTAGAGAAAATCAGGTCTAATTAGATTGAGCGCTTTACTCAATGTTTTAGTTTCCTAATGTGCTATAAAAAATTACCATAAGGTGAGTGGCTTAAAACAACACAAGTCCATTTCCATATCAGCAGATCAGAAGTCAGAAATCAGTTTCACTTGGCTGAAGTCCAGGTGCCCTTGGGGCTGGTTCCTTCTGGATGGTGTAGAGGAGAATCCTTTTCCTTGTCTTTTCTGGCGTCTAGAGTCTGCTGTGTTCCCTGGTTTGTGAACCGGTCCTTACACTGTTGCAGCTTCTTGCTTCCGTTGTCCTCGTCTCTCCTCATTCCTCCTTTTGACCTTCTTGCCTACCTCTTCTAAAGACGGTTGTGATTACACTGAGCCCCCTGGATTTCCCTGTATTGAAACCTATGTTAATCATATCTGCAAAGTCCCTTTTGTCATATAAGGTGAACAGTCACAGGTTCCGCAGACCAGGACATAAATATTTCTGTGGGGCCCTTATTCAGCCAAAAGTCAGCTCAACCAAGGGAAAAATTCTGATTCACTCAAAGATGTGGGCTGGAAACAAGGCTGAAATGTGGACATTACGACGACCCATTGCTCATTCTCCTAGACTGTTTTTTCATTGCTCAATATGAGAGTTTTTCTTTCTGGGTCAACAGAGACATAGACTCTGGTTATTTGTTTCACCATTTCCTGAGAAATGTTCCCAAGTCTGATGTAGTTTGGTTTACACTCTTACCCCAACGTTGCTTTTGGAACTTGATCCTGACCAATTTTCTCCTATCTATCATGGAGGTAATTGAGTCCCATTGGTATTGACATTCAACTTGAGAGATTTTTCCTATTCCTCCCCTTCCTTTTTAAAAAACTTTCTAGGGTTTTCACAAAATGTTGTCATTGGAGTGCCAGCTGCAAATTTCATTGTTGTGACAATTTCTTTAAATATTGTAATGAACCCATCTAATAAGATGACATCTAATTTTGATGTCCATCAGATAATTCCTATGAAACAAATAATCAGCCTTCGGTTTATAATCTATACATAGTTCAATATAGTCAATATAGTAGTTTATTATTTCAACATTTTTCAACAATTTTTATGGGAAGAGAGGGCCAAAGTCACATTCTATTTAAGGTCACCTATGTTCACACTATTACATTCACATTGTCACTTGTATACAGATAGCACTGAACAATGAACACATATTTGTTGGTCTTTTCTCCCCAACTAAGATTCTTAGTTCTTAATAGGAACAGAACCTTTGACTTTAGCACCCTCAATGATAACTGATAACAGATTGGCCACATAATTGGCAATCAAATTATTTTTGGTTGATTGACTAGTCTTTTCTTAAAAGTCACATTTGGCTGTATGATCTCATTCCTTTTTTAAACAAATAGAATGTGTGGAAACTTGGATTTATTTTTAACAAGAAAAAGAGTGGTGATTTACTTTCAAATAAAATATAAGATTCTTATTTTTTTTTTAATTTTTTTTTTAACGTTTATTTATTTTCGAGACAGAGACAGAGCATGAACAGGGGAGGGGCAGAGAGAGAGGGAGACACAGAATCTGAAACAGGCTCCAGGCTCTGAGCCATCAGCCCAGAGCCCGACGCGGGGCTCGAACTCACGGACCGTGAGATCGTGACCTGAGCTGAAGTCGGACGCCCAACCGACTGAGCCACCCAGGTGCCCCAAGATTCTTATTAATTATAACTCTCCACGATAAAATTTAAAATAAATAAGGAAATTAAATTGTACAGAAATGGGTTGATTGCAAAAGTAAAATATGGTCGTACACTGATTAATTGTTATTTTTTTTTCATCTTCAGCTCTCTAGTGATCTTTAAAAATATCAATGTGTCACAGGGCACCTGGGTGGCTCCATCGATTAAGTGTCTGAGTCTTGATTTAGGCTCAGGTCATGATCTTTCGTTGGTTGAGTTCAAGCCCCACATCGGGCTCTGCGCTGGCAGCGTGGAGCCTGCTTGGGATTCTCTGTCTCTCTCTCTCTCTGCCCCTCCCCAGCTTGTGCTCTCTCTCTTTCTCTCTTAAAATAAATAAACGTGAAAAAAAAGATAGATAGATAGATAGATAGATAGATGATAGATAAATCTATGAGTCGAGGCACCTAGGTGGCTCAGTTCGTTGAGCAACAGACTCTCGATTTCAGCTCAGGTCATGATCCCAGGGTTATGGGTCCCACGTTGGGCTCTGTGCTAAATGTAGACAAGCCTGCTTAAGATTCTCTCTCTCTTCCTCTGCACCTGTTACCCACTCGTGCTCTCTCTCTCTCTCTCTTTAAAAAAAAAAAATCTATGTGCTGCTTTATAATTCCATTAGTTTACTACACCACCCTTGATTCTGATTTATATATCACTGTAATCTTAATATTTACCTTATTTAAAACCTCCATCTTATTTAATTTTCATTTTTAATTTTTATCCCTGTGTTAAGGATACATAAGAGTGCACGGGTCACAGCGTACAACCCAACAAATCTTCATAAAGTACACCCCCTCCCCATCATCTGATGCAGGGACAGAAAAAGGATATCACCAGCATCCCAGACGCCCCCACCCTTCCTCTCCAAGGTCTGCCCCCTCCCCACTTCTCAGGCCGTAGAGTAATTTTGCTTGCTTTTGAACTCATTTTATTTTAAATGAATCCTTACTAGTGGCCAACTTTTAAAAGATTCAGATTTCTACATATTCCCACCCCCCTCCCGAAAAAAATTCCTGGGGGATATAGTTTCTTTCCTCTTGTTAAAAGATGAATTTAATGATGCAGTTCATTATCCCAATAATGTCATGTTCATAATTAAATCCACTTTTCTCTGACTTGCTAATAAGCTTCCTATGTTTCTTTCCTCTCCGATCCTTTCAGAAAAGCCTTAAAAGTTCCTCTACCCCTTCTACCCACACATTCCTTCCAGGGACTACTGTCCTTTCCTGTCCCTTGCAGTTCTCAGGCTTGCTCTAGTCTGAATCGACCCTCTTTCATATTCTCAGACAGAGATCATTTTATAGCTTTCAAGATGAAACCCTCTATTTTCCTTTGTGAGTCCACAGTATAGCTGTACTCTTCCTTTCTTAAAAAAAAAAATCCCATATGTATTAATTATAGAGTGTTGCTCAAATTTCTAAAGATTCCTGGGGCACTTTTAAGCGTCTAATAATTCTCGTTTCACTTGGCCGATTAGCTTTATTCTTAAATTTTTAAATCTGGAATTAGGCTTTATGCTGTTTGGGGCTACGCGTTCACCACATTTTACCAGGCCAAATAAATTCAAGTGGTCACGGGGGCCTCATCCTTATCCACTTCCCTCCCCTTTGTTCGAGGCAGATTGAGACTGCGGCTGGGGCTCTGTTCTCTGCTTCTAACATCAGGGCTTCTCTCTCTGACCAAAGAACCATTTGGATGATGGATATACCATGTGCTTGTTTCCCAGAAGATGACTAGAATAACTCTCCCCAAGGAGATATTTTGAGCACTTGAAGGAATTTGAAGAATTGAAAATTCCAAGTACATCTCATATTCTTGATACACTTGAACTCTAGGGACACAGAATGTTATGGAGGATAAAGCTCTTGACTAGAAGACAGGAAATGTGTTCTTATCTTGGGGAGGCAGCTAACCACCTATAGGGAGGCCGGGTCTTGACATTTTCTTCCTGTGTGGTATTGTGCTACAGGGATCCTCCGTGGATGTGACAAGGGAAGTACCCAGTCCCTCTGGGGGCACAAAAGAATCTGTAAGGGTGCGTATTTTCATGATCCCAAATATAAGAGCAATGAGTCAAAATCTGGGGTTATAGAGATACATGGAGGCTTCACTGAAAAAGCATCATGGAAGAACATAGATTTAGAAATGTTGAAAACACTGAGCAAGGATAACCTCAGATTACTAAGAATCTGATATTTATGAAGAAGATCTTTAGGTTCCTTTCATTTCTGGAATTTTTGGTCGCATCAGTCATTCTCTTTTCCAGTGCCCTGCCCTCTGTGGAATTCTCTATAAATTATGCAGTCCCCACCCAGGGTTTCTGGGCTTTTACTCCTTCAGATTTCCTAATGAAAATAAATAATTCCTTCTATTCAGGAAGAAATGTAATAAAAAACCCAAGGACCAAGTCCTCTGAGCAAGAAGTTTTCTCACTGAGCCTCTGCTGATGTTCCCTACGGCTTGGTTTTACCAGGATTTGGATGCTGGAGAGAACACGGACTGAAAGCTCAGATCTGAGTCTTTTTGGTCCTGTGGGGTGCACTAACTGTGTGGACGGAGGACGTGCTATTTCATCTCCCTGGTCTCCATCCTTGAACAAAGAGTCACCATCTTGCTTCTTATATAATGTAGAACCAGCCTAGAGTCAGCTCTGGGATGAGGTTTTTTTATTGCAGGGAGACCAGGAGACTCTGAGGCTCTTAGTTGGCCCAAAGAACCTTCCAACTAGAGTAGCATTTTTCCTTCGAGCAGATCCAGATTGGGGTGAGGGGCAGGAGCCCCCAGAGAAAACCCCTCCAGGAAGAACCAGAAGAGAAGAGTAGAACTCTGGGGACCAGGGGGCTTGAACAAGATGAGTCCCATTCCCATCTCAGACCTGCTGGGATATCAAAAAGGAGACTGGGGTGACAGAACTTGCCAGCAGTCGCCTGGTGGGGGGGGGGGGACACATGGGAAACAAACTATGGGGTCTCATTATTACCCTCATAGGAGTAATCAGGGAGGAAGGGAAGCAGGAGGAAAGAAGAGTAGGTCAGAGGACTATTGGGAAGAAGTTTGAAGATGATCACCATGGAAACTTTTTTGAATAGTGTTTTAAAACATTAAATGACACCATATCATTTATGTGTTTTTTATCATTTGGCCTCATGAACAATGGATCTATAAGAATGAAAATCCAAAGACTGACCGGCAGCCGGCAGCCTCCCGGTGAATTTTTCCTGTCTCTGCACCCTGAATGCAAGGTTCTGGAGCCCTGCGGAAAAGGGACTGGGGATGGAGGTCAGCTCCACGCCAGCAGAAGGCCTTTTCCTGTACCTCAAGTTTGCTTGCCTTGGCATGGAAAAAGGAAACTTACAAGTACAACTGTAAAGGAGTAACTTGCGTGAACAGCGAGTAACTGGAACGCAGGGAGCCAAAAGAAGGTTAAGCTCTCTTACGGTCACGCACAGGCACGTGCGCGCGCACGCAAACACACACACGCACACACGCACGCACACGCGGGAAAGAAAACACCTGAGAAACGGACCATACTTCCCCTAATGACTGCCGGGGGCTGACCGTGGACTCCTTCCAGCAAATGGCAGGATGAGCAATGAGGTTCTTCCTCGGGCTTGGAAGCATTTTGGTCAAAGGAATGGAAGGGCTGAGCCTGTTGCGCTGACTCCCACAGGAAGTGGTGGGCCGAGAGCGCAGCTACAGGCTTTCCTGTGCGGCGTAAATTGGCCCAGTTTGCGCAAAACATTCTTATCTGATGAAGGACTGGAAGTGTGAGTGCGTGCTCGAATGTTGGAAATAATGCCGGGTCTCTGCTTCGCTGCTCCCTTGGTTTTCTTTCTCTGCTGTCCCTTCTTTGTCTTTGGCCATCACGCTGCGCTCCTGGTGCTTTTCTAGCTTCTCACATGGTTTTGATTAGGAAGGACAAATGTAATCGAGAACAGAAATGCTCCTAGTTTTTCTCATGTTCTTTCAGATGAATGTGCTTAAGTGTTAATCTTAAGTGTTGTAGGCTTGGGGATCAGGAATGTGTATGTATGTAGACACATATATATCTCAACCTAAAAGGGTCCCATTTTTATCCTGGCTGTCTTGGAAAAAGAAGTATTACTATGACACAACCAAACGAGGCTTGGCTAAAAACTATTCTTGGGGCACTTGGGTGGCTCAATCGGTTAAATGTCTGACTTTGGCTCAGGTCATGATCTCACGGTTTATGCATTTGAGCCCTGAGTCGGGCTCTGTGCTGACAGCTCAGAGCCTGGAGCCTGCTTCAGATTCTGTGTCTCCTTCTCTCTCTCTCTGCCCCTCGTGCCCCCCCCCCCCCATCTCTCTCCCTCCCTCTCTCTCTCTCTCTCAAAAATAAAATAAACATTAAAAAAACCTACTTATAAACTGAACTGGCAATCAGATGTTTTGATTTTCAGTCCTGGCTCAGCATCTAGGTAGCTGTGTGGCCTTGGAGAATTTATCTGAAGTTCCTGGTGTTGATTTTGTCCTCTCTAAACATGACAGGGTTGGATTAGGTACTCTCCCAGGTGCCTCCCCGGAGATTTTGATTATCTGTGTCAGGTGCATTGGTACGAACTTCATGAGATAAGCCAAAATGAGACTCCTCACCTACACAGGAAAATGGAGGGTAAAAAAAATCCAAGTCCTTGTATTTGTTTCCCTAATGAAATTAAAAATGATCAGAAAATAAAGTCCATTGCAGTTTATCCACACCACTTTATTAATGACCTAGATGTAGCAGGAGCACAGAATTCAGAGCTATGCACAATCCCAGACATCTAGAAAGCATACAGTAAATGTTTCCTGAAGGGTATCCTGCTCGAGGTGCCGACAAAGTGGCATAACCCAGTGGCAAGAGCCCCAAATTTATAAAACTGAGCCTCAAGTCTCTGCCCCACCTACCCGTGTTTCCATGCTTTAGAACTAGCCATTAGCCTTTTCCAAGCCTCGGTTTCCTCAACTGCAAAATGGGACAAACATTGGCAGTTCAAGTTTGGGGGGAGAAACAAATGATATAACGTATAGGAAAATGATTAACAATGTATAGAATACTTGGAAATATTCTGGCACCTAATCAAAGGTACCTTACATAGGCCTTAGGCGGTAAGTTAAGGAAGTTGGTCTCTGTGGTCTGTGATGTGCCTTCCAGCTTTGAACATCCTTTACTCCGTGACTTGGCTGGGCTTCTGCCCCAGGCTGCAGATGTAACTGCCACCTGCTGTGTCTGGAAATTTGGAGAGAGAGGCTGGGAGGTTCCTGTAACTTCACCCCTGGACCTGCCTTGCATGATGTGGCTCCTCCTTCAGAGACATCAATGGGCCTATCGATTCATCTTGTTAACCTTTAACTGCTGCTAAGACATTCCACCCTGGGGCTCCCTGTGCTGTTATCATCAAAAACACTCTAGACCCAAAAGGCAAGCCGCTTGCCCTTATATCAGTGTTTATGCTTGTAATCTAAAGGAGGAGAAAAACATGTCGGTAGTCAGTAGGAAAAGAAGTCAAGTAATGTGCTTTTCCGCTTCAATTGAGTATTTCTTGCTTTGGTTTTCCCATTTACTGAAAATGAGTGAATTGCTGGTAGGAATATCCTAAACTCACAATGAAATGGTTGCGAGAAATGATTGTTGTAAGAGTCACCTGAAAATCTAAGCTACATATTGTGAAAGTGGGTTTATTGTTGTGAAGGGTAGGGGAAGCGTCTTTACCAGAAGGATGTGGGCTCACAGCTCTTTCACCTTCGGAAGACCTGGGCTCTCCTCCAGCCCGGCTGTCCAGACACCTCGGAGTGCTCCCTGGACTGCGAGCGTTCCCACGGAGCAGGTTGTTGCATAGAAGGTGTGAAAGAGGGCAATTCTCCAGGCTTTAAGAAATGAAGAATAAAAGCGCAGAGGAATTGATCAAGGAACAAAAACCTCAGTTTTACGATGAAAACATCTTTCGAGGTTTGTGATACTCATTTTTGTATTTTGGGATCAGTTTTTACTCACTGTTCTCTCTCGCCTATCCCAAAATGACTGTCAATGTGATTATTCATCACCCATGCGTCTGTGTATCACCAGTATGGCAAGGGGCGTCTTTGCTATTTTTAGACACGATGGTTATACAAGCAAAAAGGGCACATTCCTCTCCCATTCTGCGGAAGGCCGGCCACCCCCTGGCATGGGGACCGTTCTGAAGCAGCCTTTTCCTTCTGGCTATACAAAGGCTTTCTTTGACAGGGGAGTGTGCAGTGGGTTGAGGGAAAGTGGAGAATAAAGGAAAGATATTTCCAGATTTGAACTTGAACAAAAGTGACTGCTGACAGCCGAGTTCACTGATGGTCAGAACTGAGAAACGCAGGCAGCCATGGCATGACTGGGGGCTGGGGACCAGCACTCTCTGCAGGCAGGGACAACGTCTCTGACCACTCACAAGGGTGGCACGGAGTTTGAAAAAATCCCAGAGGGCAGAATTGATCTTTGGGGATTTGCCAGCCTTTGGTTTAAAGGCTTAGTAAATATTTTGGTAGGGAAGGGATCATGACACGGGGTTCTAATTAGCACGAGTGAGCTTTTCCCTCGCCCTTGTTGCTGGTGATCAGGGATACCTGGCTTTGGGGGCTCCCTGCTAACCCGCTGCCTCCCCTTACCTTCCCGTCCCACCCCCCCCCACCCCCGCCCTCAGAAGTTATCTTAAGAACCTGAACTACCTCAACCTGGAGGCAGGGCTGAAAAGAGGTCACCAATGCCTTTGCCCGTGACCTACTTGCACCCTCGACCTTCAGAGATGAGAACCCGATAAGCCGCCCACACCCAGTGGCCTAGGATTCACTGGGCTGTCATTTTGGCTGGGAGACAGGACAGCTTCTGGCAAACTTAATAAGCAGATTTTCTCAGTGATAGGAAAATTCTTGCTTAATGCAGGCAGCTCTATTTCCCGTGGTTAAAGTATTCAGCCTAGAGAAGATAGCAGAAGTCACCTGACCTGGCGTGAAATATAAACGAAAGTTGTCTCTTTCTTTAGTTTCCCCCTCCCACCTTTTTTAAAGCTTCCATTTTCTTCAGGGAGGTGGGCTTTATCTTTACTAGGCCGGGCTCACGTAAGCTAAGTTGGAATTAGGAAACTGGTATAATACTTAACCTGCTTCTAGACAGCAGCCAGCATCAGCATCAAGCAGAGCATTGAAGTGCTTTAATCCCTTGAACAACACTGAGTGCTTCTCCTGTTACTGTCACTCTTATGATCTCTATGCACGTTACCAGTGGCAGAGAAGGGACGTTGTCAAACTCTCAGAGGGCAGAGGGCAGAGGGCAGTACATGGAACCTAAGTAAAAACTAGTTCACAAGCTAGCATCTGCTCCCCAGACGTCTCCAATCTCTAAGTCTGAGAAAACCCAGGCTGCCGGGCTAAGCGGACGCCCCTTCACCTCCGACTGTCACAAAAATCGATCCTTCTGCTCTTCTACTCTCTTCTACTTCCCAGTCTGGAAATGTCACTTACAAAGGGGGGACTCCCAGGGCACCTGGGTGGCTCAGTCGGTTGAGCGTCCGACGTCGGCTCAGGTCATGATCTCACAGTTCGTGAGTTCGAGCCTCGCGTCGGGCTCTGTGCAGACAGCTCGGAGCCTGGAGCCTGCTTCGGATTCTGTGTCTCCCTCTCTCTCTCTCTGCCCCTGCCCAGCTTGCACTCTGTCTTTCCCTCTCTCAAAAATAAATAAACATTAATTTTTTTTTTTTTTTTTTACAAAGGGGGGGACTCCTGGCCCAACAGGTACACTGCCTCCCCGGCTGCTGTGGCGCTGAAAGGTAACAGGTTCGAAAGTGATTGTCAAAGTTTAAGATGCACAAAGTCTGAAGTCTGCAGAAGCGTATTTTTCAGTTTTGCTACAAAAAGGATAAATCTCAAAAGAGCTCTTTTCTTGTAACAGTCCAAGTAAACAAATGTCGCAGGCATTTTTACAATTTAGCAAGTCTGCATTTCATCAATTTGCTGGGAAATTAAACAATATACCTATTAAAACTCATTAAAAAAAAACTGGGAACTCTAATTCTGACTTTTATTTATAACTCAAGTTCAGTGAGTTGGCACCAATGTTTTAGAGAGACAGAGTATGACTCTGAGTCAAGACCAAATTGATCCCAGCTTTCTCAATTTGCGAACTTCCTTTTTGTTTTCTGTTGCTTCTACAGCCGCTGTGATGCTGTTCCATTATGAGGCGGCCGGTCCCATATGAACCATTCTTGCCCTGGACAGACTAGGAAAGGGAAGCGACAACATCCAGCCGTCCGAAATCAGTCTTGGAGTGAATTGGGCCGGGCCCCCGTTTCAGCAACGAATGTTAACACGCGATCAAAATCGTCGCACTTTGTTACCAGTGGGGATGGGGACAGTCATGAAGAGCCCAAAGGCCATTTTACTAAGCCCATCACCTGGGTAGTGACTTTTGCAAATCAGCTCTTGGTACCTTCATTTTGATTCTCCTTAGAGGCAGAAGCAAAAACCACAAACCACAGCAGAAATGCTTTAGGCTTTGTAACATGAGAAGCTAGAACATACATACTGACTCTACTCCTTACTGTAAATATATGATTTTGACAAATTACTTCAGTTTTTGAAGAACAAACCTCAGTTTCTTCCTATGTAAGAGGGATGCAATAATATCATATTACATATGTTAGGGTGTTGCCTTGGGGATTCAAAACATTATTAAATGCCTAAGGTAGAGCTTCGCACATAGCACGTCCCAAAGAAAGCGAGCCGCCATTGTTATTTTGTCAAATGCTTTTTCGGTCTCAGTTGAGATGATCATGTGGGCAGTTTTTCCTTCGTTTTGTTGATGCGGTGTCCTACTCTGATTCATTCTTGTACGTAGAATCATCCTTGCGTTCCAGGAGTAAAACCCACCTGGCCATGGCGTATAATCTTTTAATATACTACTGTTGAGTTCAGTTGCCTAGTATTTTGTTGAGTATTTTTGCATCCATCTTCCTAAAAGGATATTGATTTTATAGTTTCTTTTCTTGTAACCTCTTTGCTGGGTCTGCTATCAGGGTAATGATGGCTTTATAGCATGAATTAGGAAATGTTATCGCCTTCAATTTTGGGGAAGAGTTGAAAATTCGTGGTATTTATTTATTTATTTTTAATGTTGGCAGACTTCTTCAGTGCAAGCATCTAGCCCATGGCTTTTCTTTGTTGGGAGGCTTTGAATATCGATTAGTCTCCTTACGAGTTGTAAATCTATTCATATTTTCTATTTGGTAGATTCAGTTTGGGTAGATGTGCATTTCTAGGAATTTGTCCATTTTGTTCAGTTTATCCAGTTTGTTGGCATACAGATGTTCATAACATTCTCTTTGATGTCTGCTTTTAGTTATCGGAGTCTTTGCTCTTTTTCCTTCACTTATCTAGCTACAGGTTTGTCAATGTTGTTGATTGTTGCAAAGAACCAATTTCGGTTTTACTGTTTTTTCTATATTGTTTTTCTATTCTCTCTTTTGCTCTGCTCCAATTTTGCTTCCTTCCCTCCTTTTGTTAGCTTTGGGTTTAGTTTGCTTTCTCTTTTTCTAGTTCCATAAAGAGTAAGTCTGGGTTACTGATCTGAGATGTTTCTCTTTTTTAAATGCAGGCATTTAAGCTACAAATGTCCCTCTTAGCACTGCTTGTCTGTATCCCATCAGTTTTTGTGTGCTGTGTTTTTAGTTTCCTTTCTATTTGTCTCAAGGTATTTTCTAATCTCCCCGTGATTTCTTCTTTGATTCATTGGTTACTTAAGAGTATGTTGTTTAATTTCCGCATATTTGTGGGTTTTCCAGTTTTCCTTCTGTTACTGATTTCTGGTTTCATTCCATTGTGATCAGAAAAGAAACTTCATATGATTTCAATCTTCTACAATGCATTTACGATTTGTTTTGTGGTCTAACATACAGTCTGCTTTGGGGAGTGTTTCACGTCCGATTGAGAAAACTGTGTATTCTGCTGTTGTTGGTAGAGTGTTTTGTATATGTCTGATAGATCCAGTCGGTCTGTAGTGCTGTTCAAGTCCACAGTTGCCTTTTTGATTTTTCTGGCTGGTTGTTCTGGTCATCTTTGAAAGTCTCCTACTATTATCTTAGAGCTGTTCTCCTTTAAATTCTGCTAATGTTGCTTGATATATTTTAGAGCTCTGATAATATGTATATCATATATTTTTATAATTTTTATCTCTTCTTGGTGAAGTGACTCTTTCATCAATATATACCCTTGTCTCTTGTAATATTTTTTTACTCAAAGTCTGTCTGGTTTAATATTAGGATAGCCACCCCAGCTCTCTTTTGGTTATTAATTGCATGTAATATCTTTTGCGTCATTTAACTTCCAACCTAAATCTGAATTTAGAGCTAAAGTAAGTCTCATGTCCACAGCATATTGTTCAGTTTTTAAAAATCTATCCTGCCAACCTGCCTTTTGATTGGAGTGTTTAGTCCATTTGCGTTTGAAGTAATCATTGATAAGGAAGGACCTTCTTTTGCCACTTTGTTGTTTTCTGTGTGTCTTATATCATTTTCTGTCCCTTATTTCCTCCATTACTGCCTCTTTTTGTGTTTACTTTTTGTAGTGATATGTTTTGATTACCTTTTCATTTCCTTCCATGTATATTCTATAGATGTTTTCTTTATGCAAGAGTGCTGCTGAGAAACTGGAGAATAATCTATTAAGGATCATTTGTCTATGATGAGTTGCTTCACTCTTGTTGATTTCAAGATTCCCTTTGACTTTGGCTTTTGACAGTTTGATTATGTGTCTTGATGTGAATCTCTTTTGGTTATCCTAAAGTTCGTTGAGCTTCTTGGATTTGTATATTCATGTATTTCATGAAATTCAGGATGTTTTCAGCCGTTATTTCCTCAAATAAGTCTCTGCTACTTTCTTTCTCTTCTGGGATTCCCATAATGTATATACAGACATATTCTTTTTGCTTGCTTATTGCACTTCACTTTATTTTGCTTCGCAGATACTGCACTTTTTATAAATCAAAGGTTTGTGGCAACCCTGCATTGAGCAAGTCTATTGGCACCATTTTCCTAATAGTATTTACGCACCTTGTGTCTCTGTCACATTTTGATGATTCTCACGCTTTTGGTAATTCAAACTTTTTCATTATTATTATATTTGTTATGATGATCTGCAATCAGTAATCTGTGATGTTACTTACTATTTGTGAGTTTTGACGTGCCACATAAACCACACGTGTGTGTTCTGACTACAGATAAGGTAGAAACAGCAAGAGAACTAGAATTAGAAGTGGAACCTGAAGATGTGACTGCATTGCTGCAATCTCATGATAAAACTTTAGCAAATGAGGAGGTGCTTCTCATGGCCGCTCAAAGAAAATGGTTTCTTGGGATGGAATCTATTCCTGGTGAGATGCCGTGAAGACTGTTAAAATGACAACAAAAGCTTTAGAATTTTACACCAATTTATTTGGCAAAGCAGTGGCAGGACTTGAGGGGAATGACTCCAATTTTGAAAAAAGTTCTGATGTGAGCAAAATGCTATTAAAGAACATTGCGTGCTGCAGAGAAATCATTCACGAAGAGTCAATTAATGGCCAACTTCATTGTTGCTTGATTTTAAGAAGTTTTCACAGCCATTCTGACCTTCAGCAACCACCACCCTGATCAGCCAGCAGCCATGAACATCAAGGTAAGACCCCCATCAGCAAAAATATTACTACTTGCTAAAAACTCAAGTGATGGTTTATTTTTAGAAATACAGTATTTTTTAATTAATCTTTAAATTTCTATTTATTTATTTATTTATTTATTTATTGAGAGAAAGAGAGAGAGAGAGAGCACATGCACACGAGGGTCAGAAGGAAGGAGAGACAGAATTTCAAGCAGTCTCCGCACCATCAGCAGAAGAACCTGATGCAGGGCTTGAACTCATGAACTGCAAGATCGTGACCTGAGCCGAGATCAAGAGTCAGATGCTTAACCAAGTGCGTTACCCAGGTGCCCCATAAATAAAATATTTTTTAACTTAGGTATGTATATTGTTTTTTCTAGACATAGTGCTATTGCATACTTAATACACTACAGTATAGTGTAAACATAACCTTTATATACATTGGGAAACCAAAAACATTCATTTGACTTTCTTTATTGGGATATCCATTTTATTGCTGTGGTCTGGAGCTGAACCCACCATATCCTAGAGATATTGCCAATATTGGTCTTCTTGATGGCATCCCATAAGTTCCTTAGATTCAGTTCACTTTCTTTATCTTTTTCTTCTGCACCCCAGACTTGAGAATTTCAGATGTCCTATTTTCAAATTCTGTTGTGTTTTTTTTTTTTTTTTCTCTTGCCTGCCCATCTTTGCTGTTGCAACCCACTGGTGGAATTTCCATTTCAGTTATTGCACTTTTTCACTTTAGAATTTCTGTTTATTTCCCTTTTATAAGTCTTATATCTTTGTTGATATTCTCATCATTTTAATATATTATGTTCCTGATTTCCTTTAGTTCTTTGTCCATGTTTTCCCCTAGCTTTTTGAGCATATTTTAAAAAGTTGTTTTAGGGGGCACTTGGGTAGCTCAGTCGATTCAGCATCTGACTCTTGATATAGGCTCAGGTCATGATCTCATCATTGTTCATGGGATCGAGCCCCCTGTTGGACTCTGCACTGACAGCAGGGTCCCTCCTGCTCACGCATGCTCTTCTCTAAATAAATAAATAAATAAATAAATAAGTTGTTTTAGTCGTTGTTTAGTAAGTCCATTGCCAGCTTTCTTGGGAACAGATTCTGTTAAATTAAAGGAATTTGTCCCTTCAATAAGCCGTATTTTCCTGGGTTTGTTGTTGTCGTCCTCACTGAAAATTGGGCGTTACGTTATTATAACATGGTGATTCCGGAAATCAGATCTCTCCCCTTCCCCGGAGCTTGCTTTATTTTGATTATTAGAAACTGTGATCGCCACATTTGTTTTGTGACTTTTCCAGACTATTTTTGCAAAGTCTATTCCTTGCCGTATGTGTTCATTGAAGTCTCTGTTACTTTAGTTTGTGTTGAGCTAACACAGTTTGATAGAGATTTTCTTGCATACCAAGAGCTGAAAGAGACAAAAACACAGAGATAGAGATAGAGATAGAGATAGAGAGATGATAGAGAAAGAGATAGATAGAGATAAAGATAGAGATAGAGATGGAGATAGAAATAGAGGTAGAGATAGAAGTACCTGTGGGGGGGGGTGGGGGGTTGAGGGAGCATTCTCCGCTCACGGCCTTGGCAGATGGGCTCTCTGCAGGGTTACCGTTCCCTCGGTTAGTCTTGCTCTGAACCTAGGGTTCAGCTTAGGTGAAAGTTAAAGTCTTCTCAGACTTTTGTGAACATATGTCTTACCTGGGTAGGCATGTGGCTTTCTAGATTCCCTTATAGAAATAACTGCTTTTGAATCTCTTGGTTTCCCAGAGAGTCTTACCCCACTCTGTCCTCCAGGCCTCAGATGGTCTCTCGTATGTCTCCGGTGGGAATCTGTTACGTCAGGTGTGTACAGGTGTGTTTTCCCTGGTTGCTTTTATGAGCAAAGCCTGCAGCTCTTCTGGCCTGTGTTCTGAGTTAGGCGAGAAAGAGAGAGCAAGTCAGTCCTTCAGGAATCCCCAGCCGAGTTAGAACAGATGTACACAGTAATTTGCAGATAAGGTCTGCTCTCTCCCTCTGATTTAAAGAGTAGAACTGGGACCTGAATTTGCCACCACTTGAATCTAAGGCTGTTGCCATTTGGGCAAGGGTTTTTTGAGTGTTTTTTCCCCCATGATTGTATGGAAGAATATAAGCTTGGAGTTTTGGAGTCCAACATCTCCCTGATGTCCCATCACTATAATTTTCTGCATGCCAAAACTGCACTGAGAAGGTTATTTTCTCTCTGCCCTCCCGATACACCCTCACCTTTCCCTGTCCTAGTCTGTGTCCGGCAGGCTGATCTGCACAAACCATATCAATGAGCTCCCAGCCCCAGTGGGAGGAAAGGGAGGCGATGCATTTAATTCCCTTTCTGCAGTGGACACAATTTGGCCACATCTTTCCATCCAGTGTCACAGCTCTCCTCCAGTGACCCTCTCCCAATAACCACCAACCCTGAGATCTGTAACTGGCACATTTCCCTTCAGACCTGGGCGTGATGAAGTGCTTACCAATCGCCATCGCCTTCTGCTCTTGTAGTCCCAAGGTCCTTCACCATCCCTTGTGCATGTCCCTAGATCGTTCCACACCTTTGTAACTTATTCTTTTATGAACATTCCTCACTTACTCAGTTTGGGAGTGCCATCTGTTTCCTGCTGGAACTCCAAGGGACACACTGCACCATTGGCTGCTATTTCTCTTTTAGAGAAATGCTTCTGATTTTGGAGAAATGTGCTCAGATACCAGCAGATTCTGGAAGGTACTCTGGGTCAAAAGATAAGAATTCACTTTCCTGAACAAATGTGTAATATTCAGGAGAACGATACTCAGCTTGGGGTTCAGAAAATGTGTCTTATTAAACACACAGCCTTGGTCCTGTAATCTGAGATGTGAAAACAAACTTATGGTCCCATTTCTACAAGGCAAGGGCCCTAAAAGAAGACCGCCCTCCTTTGCGGGTGGGCGAAGCCATCTGCTGTCACGGAATCCTGTCCCAGGAGCCAGATCACCCCACCTTCCCCCAAACTGACAAGTGCCGAGCTGAAAGTACGAAGGGAGATATCGATTGTCTCCTGTGTCTAGAAAAGAGCTACATATGAGGCAAGATCAATTACATTAATTGCTTCTTCTCTGACTCATTCTCCTCACTGTTTACAGGACTTTCTTAAGCACAGACCCAGTGAAGCCATTTTCTCTGCCAGAAGGCTCCAGTGGGTCTTGGACCACGGGACAAAGAATGACAAATGCTCAGCAAGTGGGTGGCCGCTCCCACTCCTGGCTTGCAGGGCACACTTGTTCAATAAAGCTGCTTTCAGCAGGGGAAACTTTCCAGCGTGGATCTCCAGGTAGCCAGTACTTAGGCTGCTTTTCATTTCTAAGGTAAATGTATTGCCCCGCCTTGTCCTGGAAGATGAAATATATTCTAAATTCAGAAGCACAGCACTGCACAAGCTGGCCCCAGTCTTCCATTCTAGAGCCTTAGCATTTTTCCTCTTACCCTTTTGTGCCAAACCATTAGCCTTTTTTGCACTGTTCATAGCATAGATGGGGTGTTGGAAATATCTGTCTGTCTAATATTGATACGGTCCTATAAATTGAGTTTTTCTTTAAACACACAAACATACACACAGAATTTAAGTCTGAGCCAAATACATTTAGACTCTTGCAATAGCACCAGATAATGCTACAAAAATTAGTTTGTAGCATTTGCCCATACATTTATTTATGTATCTTTAAAGGGTGGAAAAAGCTTATTAGATGAAAAATTGGGAAATACATTCCTTATGGAGTGCCAGCCCAGTGTGCTTGTCACTGACTCTTCCAAGCAGGTGGCCTGATGGCCTTGGCCTCCTCCCTGTAGAGCGGTCAACACGTTCACACGTGAGGTCAAATCTTTTCTTAGCTGTACTTCAGCCGTCCAGACTGGAGCTCATTGTTTCTGAGACAAGCCCCAAAGCAAATAACAAATTCCTGCTGTTCTCCCAAGTTGTCTCAATTTTACCTCTCCTCGGAAAAGCCGATGACATCATTTATCTGCTGACTTTTTTAAGGCGTGAGCTTATTTAACACCCATTTACTGAATTCACATTACAATTTCAGCTTCAGTTTCTTAAATAGAAGAGGAAAACAAAAACAGGATCTTTACAATTGGAGTTAAAATTTTTATCTGTGTTAAGCATAAGAGACTCTTAAAAACTGAGAACAAACTGAGGGTTGATGGGGGGTGGGAGGGAGGGGAGGGTGGGTGATGGGTATTGAGGAGGGCACCTTTTGGGATGAGCACTGGGTGTTGTATGGAAACCAATTTGACAATAAATTTCATATATTGAAAAATAAAAAAATAAATAAATAAAAGAGCACCTACAAAAAAAAATTTTTTATTTGTGTTTACAGAAAAGAAATCAATTCTAAAGATAGACAACGATGAGCAACTAATCGGTGCGATGGAGATCATGGCAGGTGGATGTTCAAATGATTTTCATGCTACCATTGTTCACTGGGAGACAGTGCTGTGTGTCAGGACCAGGCTGAAAGCTGGGGAAGAGGCAGAGGTCAGAGGAGGCCACGGCACATCCTCTCAGAGCACACAGGCCTGTGGGGACAGGCGACATGTGCACAAATTGCTGTCACCCGATTAATTTTAAACTTCACTCTTTAGATAATATTTTCCAGCTCCCTTTAGTGAGCACTTAGTGTGCGATGGGCAATCATTATTTTACCTATGTCACTCAATTCTCATGGCAATTCTATAGTGTAGGTATTATTCTTTCCACTTCAGAGGTGATGAAAACTAAGCTCATAAAATCTGGATAATGTGAAGTTCAATTAGCTAATAAACCCATGCCGATAAGGAGCCAGAAATTAATGATTAAAGTTATATTTTTTTTTTGACAAACTCTGAAAACGCTGAAACATAGGAACACAGCCAAGGTTACAAATGATCCTAAAACCAAACTGTCAGCTCCTGGATAATTCTAGATATTCCAAATATGTGGTTGTCGGTAGTTGACAACCCAAAAGATATCTATCTATATCTATATCTATATCTATCTATCTATCTATCTATTTTTTTTTTTTTTGGTTCAGGGTAATTTCTTTACCCAAATCTTTTTTAAACAAATAAACCCACTGGAAAATATTTTCAAAGTCTTTTTTTAAGGCAGCAAAAATAAATTTAGACGCGGCAAAAAATAATTGTCAATTTTGATCTCAGCAGAAGATTTATCTTCACAAATAACCCAGGGTGGTATGTGGATGTGTGGCCAAAAGCGATAAGATTATAAAATATCAGCGAGAAACAGTCACAATAGTGGAGTCTGGGAGTGCAGATACTTTAGATTTGGCATATTTGGAATAGCTTTATTGTTATTATTGTTGTAACATATTCTGAAAGTGGAAACAGTGGGCGAGGACAGGATAATCCCATCGCTATGATGGCCTTTGGTTTCTCCATCACTTCCACGATGGGCACAAACTGTTTTCCAGTTACTTGCATTAAGACATTACAACTGTTAGAATTTGGAGAAATATGCCTCTCTTTCCTCGAAACTTCTCTGGGTGCCATAGAATGGGTTTTCTTGAGATCCTTTCACATACTAGGGACTGGGGTTAGCTACGGAGTGGCGCAGGGCTTGAGTCTTATACACAGTCTCGTTTGCATAGAGGCCAGAAGTGAGTAGAGTCGAAAAGAACTGGTGAACAAAACCTGAACTGGCTTCCAGCAGCTCCCTGCAGAGGCGCCCTGCACAAATGCCAAAAAGCAGAGTGGAGTCCGACTGGAAGATGGCTTGAGAGTTCTATGATTTTCTTCCATCAGGGAAACGTGGAAGCCACGGGCCAGAAGGCTCTGCAAAATGTCTGGGGAGAAGCAGATAATGAGGGGAACTTGACTTGCCCATATTAATTCAATCAGCAGAAACTGGAGGTTTTAGTCCAGGGTTCCAGACCTACCGGAAAGAGCAATCTCTGTGAGCAGATGTGTGCCTGTGCTTATGAGCCTGGAGGGGTGGTGGTGGGGCGGTGGGGGGGGGGGGGGGGGGGATGAACCTGGAAGGTGGGGACAGGGGTTCCAGTTTCTCCAGTGGCATAATGTAGTGTGTAAGCAAACTTGCTCCAGAAGTAGGAATTGCAGATGCAAATACAAAAACTCTTAAACCAAGGTGGTGGGAGGGAGGGAAGCAGTTGGTAGTTGTAACCTTGAAACAGGATTTATTTAACAGGATTTACCCAGTTTGTGTATGTATACATGTGGCCCATAGTGCAAAGAGACTAGAACATCAACTGGAAGCAAATTCAAAAATTCGAGTTCTACCACCAGCTGCGTGGCCAGGAGCATTTTGCTTCACTTTGTCAGCCTCAGTTTCCTCATCTGTAAAACAGAGATAGTCAACAAATGTAGTTTAGGGGCGCCTGGTGGCTCAGTCGGCTAAATGTCTGGCTCTTGGTTTTGGCCCAGGTCATGATCTCTTGGTTTCGTGAGTTCAAGCCCGGGGTCAGTCTCTGTGTTGACAGCACAGAGCCTGCTTGGGATTTTCTCTCTCTTTGCCCCTCCCCTCCTTGCACTGCTCTCAGTCTCTCTCAAAATAAATAAACTTAAAAAAAAAAAAAAGAATCCAGTTACAGATTTCTTGTAAGGACTGGAAGAAGAGATCAACATTGCCCGGTACTTAGTATTTCATCTCACTATATATTATAATGATCATCAAAGATCTACTTTGCATATTTAAATAATAAAATTTGCCCTTAACCGTACATGATTTGCCAAAAAGTCATTGTCTCTCTGTCTTTTTCTCCATTCCCTCCCTAGCTATTTCCTAGCATTGAAGAATTTACGTGGAAAGTCAAGAGCGTCTCATTTCCTAGAACTAAAGTAAGTACGTCCCCTACTAGGTTCCTGCTCACACAGTCTCAGAAGACCCTCTCCCGAAATCCCACCAGACCTTCTCCCAGGATGACCTAAATGCAGACGGTCAGCTGGTACTCCAGGTTCCAATCAGGGAAAACAACCGTACAACCTTCTACGGTAACTTCTAGAAGGCAGCCAGTCTCCTTATGAGCTTCTCTTTCACGGCACCTAGAACCCAGCTCTCGTGGCAAGTGTGAGTGTCGGTGAAGAGGGCCGGCAGCCGGGGAGAAAGGCGGGCTGGTGACAGCATTCTTCACCCGTGTGGTCAGAGTTCTTCCTGACCTGTGCAATCGCTTCTTGATGTTCCAGACGCAGGCCAGGAAGGCAAAAAGGAAGTGCAAGACACCATCGCACCTAGATTCCAGAAAGCTTTCGCTCCGTTTGGATCAACTTGAGAGGATGCGCTAATAAACAGGGTTTCCAGAGATCCTGGGAAGCAGCCCGGAGACCGGAGCCGGGGCACCTGGCGGGAGCTTCAGCATGCCTTCCTCCCTGGAACAGCGCTGTCACTTGGCACCGTTGTCCTGGCAAGTCAGCCCCGTTCACAGTCCCTCTGACTGGTCAGCCCTGTCCTTCCAGATATGCCTTTCTGACATCTTGCCTCCACGGTGCTGCTTTGCTGGAGGGGGGGTTCTCACCTGGGCCGTCACAGGGTCCAGCCTTCAATCAGGATGCTCCCCAGGTATTTCCAAATCACCAGGAGGAATGTGGGCTGTGCTCCAGGCCGATTCCTCCCACCCTCCTTCCCGTTCTTTCCTCTCTCCCTTCCTGTCTTCCTTCCTTTCCGCTGTCCTTTCTACCTTCCTGCCCCTTATTTATTGACTTCCTGCTATATGCCGGGCACTAAGAGTTTGTTAATTACCTGGGGGTTAGGCTGAGCTCTTAGATTTGAAGATGAGGGAAACAGTGTTGAAAGCACCTAAAGGAGAAGAAAATTTATGGGGTGTGTGTTGCATAAATGCCCTTCGCTAATCAGAAAGATTGTGAAATGATTTGGACTTGAATAAGTCGACGAAGGGGGCAGAGGGGCAAACGGCAAAGCTCGGAGACAGTAGGTGCAGAAAGAGTGATAGCGCAAAAATAAATCCGCAGTGCATATCAAATGAATTTGTGCAGTGCTCCTCCTGTTCATCCCGACCTGGGCCGGCGGCAAGGGGAACCGAGAGAAAAGTGGAAAAGATGCTCTGGGGAGGCGTCTTGCTTCGGAGCTGCTGACCGATACACTACGCGTGGATTCCCCGGGGATTTCCAGGCGGGTGGCTGTGGAACAGGCAGAGGTTTAGTGGTTTCCCAGGAAGGAATAAATTTCCTGCAGTGAATCACCCTGTGTCAAGGAGGATTTTTGTGACATCAGCTCCAAGCAGATCATCGAGGCTTTCCCACTCAAGAGGGCATTGGAGCATAACACCACCATGGCCCACACTTTATTTTTTCTTTCTTGTATTTTCCAAAGGGCCATTTGGACCAAAAGTGGCCTGTGGCCCCTGGAAACTCTGAGTAACGGCTTGGCATCTTCGGAATCTGTCTGTCGTGCTTTGTGGAAGAGTCTGGAAAGGTCTAGTTCTGTCTGGAAAACAAAACTCACGGTTGTTAACGTGAAAGTGTAACCCTGCTTCTTCCTTTTCTTCTAATAAATGCTGCAAACTTGAAATAGAATGAATTAGACCCCTTGGATATCCAGATATATCACTTAAAATCACTTTGCTTCTAGTGATCTAATTATATTAACTTTGGATTTTGGATGCACAGTTGCAACGCTTTGCAAGTATTTTCAAATCCTCAATATTTTCCTTTTTTATTCCCACTTTTATTTTTTTCAGTGAAGGCTAACGTCTTCCAGCCCCAGGCTGGTGGGCCCAAGTTCATCTCCGTGACTGACCCCATAATATTTACTTACATCGTTCATAAAAATACCCTGCATGCCAAAAGCTGCTAGCTGCAGGAAAATGATAAAATATAAAAATATTTAATCAGCCAGTGGGAATTCCCTTCCGCATTAATCAAAGGCTCTCTCAGAGGGCTCGCCGTGACCTTGGAAGGCCAGCAGCCCCAAGCCACACTGAAGGATACCAGCAGGAGGGAATGCCTGCTGGGAATCCACTCATCGGGGGTCCTTCATGTCTTCTGGAAAACACAGCCCGAAAAGAGGTTTTGGCTTCACTGTCAAGGAGCTCAGTGGCAGGTGTGTTGAGGCACCGTGTGGCTTTTCCATCGGGGTTTTTGTACCGGGTCGTGTCTCCTCCAGGGCCATCCCACCTGTGACACCTAGCCTGTTCCTCTCTCTCCCTACCTGCGGGGCTCAATCTGTTTCTCTCAAAGGGGCACTGTGAAGGCTTTCTTTCTCCTTTTTGATTTTTTTCTAGCTTTACTGAGATAGAGTCGGCGTATAATACTGTGTAAGTATAAGGAGTGCCATGGGATGATTTGAGACACACACGTATTGTGGAATGTTTACCACAATCAGGTTAGTTAACACACCCTTCAGCTCAAGTATGTGGAGGGGTTTTTACTTTTGTTAAGTTTATGTTGAGAGAGAGTGCGCAGGGGAGGGGCAGAGAGTGAGGGGGAGAGAGAGAGAGTCGCAAACGGGCTTCGCGCTGTCAGTGTGGAACCCGGTTGAGGCTCCGACTCCTGACCTGCCAGATCGTGGCCTGAGTCGAAACCAAGAGTGGGACGCTTCACCGACTGAGCCACCCAGGCGCCCCTGTGCAGGTTTTCTAGGAAAGCGTTGCGAGGCAAGTGGCCCGGGAAATGACGTGGTGGGGAAAACACCCCCGGGGGGGGGGGTGGGGGGTGGGGAGGAGTTCTGGATCCAGCCCTGGTTCCGCTGCTACGTGTCTGGACCAAGTCATCGCACATCTCTGGGAGTCAGACGTATCGGGGGTTTTCGGCTCCAGGTGTTCCAGAAAGTACCCCAAAGTTAGAGGGCGAGGGACTTGAGGCAGCTGGGCTCCTAGGCCCCTCCCCTATGTGCCAATCAACTCTGCCTTCTCAGTTTTTTTTTTTTTTTTTTTTTAATTTTTTTTCAATGTTTTTTATTTATTTTTGGGACAGAGAGAGACAGAGCATGAACGAGGGAGGGGCAGAGAGAGAGGGAGACACAGAATCGGAAACAGGCTCCAGGCTCCGAGCCATCAGCCCAGAGCCCGACGCGGGGCTCGAACTCACGGACCGCGAGATCGTGACCTGGCTGAAGTCGGACGCTCAACCGACTGCGCCACCCAGGCGCCCCTGCCTTCTCAGTTTTATATTTGGGATTCTACATGCTGTTTAATTCACAAAAATATCCGTATTAAAAACGAAAGTTCAAAAACCAGTGGACCAGAAAGAGTTTCCTATTCGGTATGCGTGTAATTTGGGGCTCAGTAATGTCTCAGACTCTGAGTTCCCTCTCCTTGGCGTTCCCTCCTAGAAGCTGGTCATAACTGGTTAGTTACAGCTGGTACCCACTAGACAGCTTCCCCAGGGGTGAGCGCCCCAGAGAGGGCCCACCTGGGAGGTGAGGTTGGGCCGCACGGTTCCAGGATGGTGCAGATCCACAAGCTGCAAGCCGAGCCAGATGGCACAATGCCTTTCTCCGCTTTGGGGTGATTTTCTACAAGAGTGGTACCAACGCAGTGTGCCGTGTTTCGACTGCTTGCTAAAGTGTTTTTTTTTAAACTTGGAACTGGTATAACTGTTGAGAAACTCAGAACAATCAGAAGTGGTAAGTCCACTTACGCCCTCGCCAGTTAAAAAGTAAATAGATTTTTATTTATGTCACCAATTATAACATGATCGTCCACGATGCCCAGGCTACATGTCCAAAATGTGACTGTCGGGTTTTAGGAAGCAGGGTTCCTCAGCTTAGTGTCTTCTTGGATCTGTATGTTATTTTTTCCTGATGCCTAGGGAAGCCCACCGTCCGGGCACCTCACCGCCACCTGTGAGTCTGCCTTCGAAATAAACCGCATGGCTATGACTTTGCCCGTCATCAACCGTCTTAGTCCCTTCAAACTGTTGTGAAAATCCTAATTTTCTCCATGAGGCTCCCACGGATTGCTTAGATGAGGACCCAAGGACATTCGTGTTATTCTACATGCACTTCTGTAGTACTTACCCTTGCAAATTCCACCAGATTGCAATCGCCTCTAACATGCATGGAATCTAAAGGCTTTTTAAAATTGCACTTTATTTTTAGATGAGTTTTAGATTAACAGAAAAGTGGAGAAGATTGTGCAGAGAACTCCCATCCCAGATTGGGTTTTGCGGTGAGAATTTCTATATTCCTCCCAGGCCGGTGTGTCCCTTACTTAAGTAGATGTGGGTGTGCCATTCATTTGCACAGACGTTGCAGAGAGTGACTTACTTTTAAAACATCAGCTCCAGGGGCACCTGGGTGGCTTAGTTGGTTAAACGTCTTAGTTTCAACTCGGCTCATGATCTCACAGTTTCCTGGGTTCGAGCCCCACGGTGGGCTCCACGCTGACAGCACAGAGCCTGCTTGGGGTCTCTCTCTCTGTCTCTGTCTCTCTCTCTGTCTCTCTCTGCCCCTCCCACACTCGTGCTGTCTCTGTCTCTCTCAAAATAAGTAAATAAGCTTTAAAAATTTTTAATAAAAAAATAAAGATAAAACACTAGCTCCAAAAAATGATGAGATTCTCTTTTAATGATGCCTCGTTTTTCATTAACAACCAGAGAGCTCTTAATGATTTTTGCTGCTGCTGACTACCATATTTCTGCTTTTAAAGATACTCTTAAGGTAATGAGGCAACAATTTCATTTACTGCTCATCTGAAGAATTCTTTCTTTCCTACAGTTCTCTTCCTCCTTCAATATCAAGACATTCACATGGCCTTCCTTGGCCAGTTTCTTCTCCTGTTTATCTATTTTCGGGCACTGTGTTTAAAAAGATCCTGCTGCTACCACGGCATGTGCATTATCAATTCCCATGGGGCCTAATATTTTTCCAAGTAATTCTCTCTTCTTAACACACACCGGCATTTTATTGGAACAAATGATTTATGCAGACACACTCATTTATGTGTCTGCTGCGATACCTCCATGTGTCCCCGCGTTGGAAAGCAATTCAGAAACAATCCGCCTGTTTGTTTAATTCCAAGAGGCATAATTTGAAAATTCTGAGGTGTATGTTGAATTTAATTCTGCACCGGAATGCATAATTTCACCTATTTTGTTAAGCGTTTCCATAGATTTTACTTTTCATTTCAAGGTCACATTTTAAACGAAAGTGCAGAGGAGTAGTTTTACCCGTTCCCTAGTTTTATGTGTTAGTTTTAAGATGAGTATTTTTTAGAGTGGCCAAAAAATAACAAACATGATAAATAAGTAACTCTCTTTTCCTTTGATGATTTTTTTGTTTGCTATTGTAATTGTAGAAGTGTGATTTAAGGGAAAAAAAGAAAAATAGCTTAGCTAGCACTGTAACTGCACATGTGACTGAAGCATTTGAGAAGAATACTTCCTTTCAGAATGAGAGGTGACCTAAAGGACAAAGGTCATCAAAGAACCCATGAAAGGGGGTGGATAACATGGGTTAGGTGATATTTGATTCTTTATTGCAGTCCCCATCAACATTATGCTACAAAGATGTAAGAATTGGAGGGGCACTGATAGGAAATAGTAACTCAGTGCATCCTGAAATGGATTCACTCACTTGGAAATATGAGTCTACAACGAATCGACTGAGGGGCGTTGAATGAATTGAAGCAACGTGGCCAGGTTGCAGAGAACATGAGCACCTGTCTTCAAAGCCATGTATGTCTAGACACTGACTTAGAATTATAAGTAAAGGAATCCAGCACCACCTGATAGAATTAATATCCATGACATTAAAGTTATATGAACTGAAGTATCAAGTACATATCTGCTCGTTCACTGCCATCCCCTCATTCATTCACTCGATGAACTAATGTTCATTGGGCACTTACTGCATGCCAAGAACTGTTCTAGG
Source organism: Panthera onca (assembly GCF_046562875.1). NCBI lineage: Eukaryota > Metazoa > Chordata > Mammalia > Carnivora > Felidae > Panthera > Panthera onca. The sequence continues at coordinate 222,594,210 of NC_138339.1, forward strand.
CACTGGACTACGGCAGTGAACCAAAGACCAAAAGTTGATTAGATCATGAGCCGTATTCAAACAGAAAATATTTACTTTAAGAAAACCAAACAAGGGACGCCTGGGTGGCTCAGTCGGTTAAGCATCCAACTTCAGCTCCCGTCATGATCTCATGTCTCATGAGTTCGAGCCCGTATCTGGCTGCGTGCTAATAGCTCAGAGCCTGGAGCCTGGTTCAGATTCTGTGTCTCCCTCTCTCTCTGCCCCTCCCCGCTCGCGCTCTGTCTTTCTCTGTCTCAAAAATAAATAAACATTAAACTTTTTTTAACCAAAACATAGAAAGAAAAGAAAACCAAATAAGATGGAACAAAAGACCAGGGACAAAAGCTCTGAGAGCTAGAGATTGCCATAAAAAGTCTGGGTTGGTCTTCCATGAGGAAAATTCTCTGAGCTAGGTGGGAAGTATATTCTTACTCTAGGAGTCCAGGAACCATTTGTCTATTTGCCTGAATATATATATATATATGTGAAAAATATATATGAATGTGTGTGTATTATATATATATATATATATATATATATATATATAATATGCCTGCCCCCCTCTCACTCCACACCAAAGATATCCAAATTCTAATCCTTACAACCTTAGAATGTAACCTGATATGGCAAAAATGGATTTTGCAGATGTGACCTAAATTCTGATTTTGAGATGGGGAGATTGACCTGGATTATCCAGGGGGGGCCCTAAATGCAATCATAGATCTCCTTGCAGGAGAGAGGCAGGAGAAGACTAGACCACAGAGGTAGGGACTGGCCACAAAACAGTAATGCTGGCCGTCAGACACTAGAAGAGGCAAGGAACAGATTCTTCTCTAGAGCTCCGAGAGGGAGCATGGCAGCTTGATTTCAACCTCCTGAAACTGATTTGAGACTGCTGGCTTCCAGAACTGTGAGGACAGATGTGGGAATTTGTTAACAAGTATGTGTTAGCTTTTTGTGTCTGTTGTAACAAATTACCACAAATGTGTGTGTTTATCTCATATATCCATCTATGTACTAGACATCTCTATATAAATAGCTAATGACGAATCGTTCTTAAAGCAGTCTCTATCCTAATCTTTCTCATCTTCAGAAATGGCACAATCATCAACTACTTCCTCAGGTAGAAAACTGGGTATCATCTTGAGTTTCTCTATTTCCTTTATCCGTATGCCACTCTGAATTCCAAGCAATTATCAATATCTTTTGGTAATACCTCCAAAATATATCCCAAACGTGGCCACTTCCTTGTCACCATTACTGTTACCTTAGCCAAAGCACTGTCCTCTCCTGCCTGGAGCGCCAAAGCAGCCTCCGAACTCATCTCCCAGCTCCTCTGTGCCCCTGCAATCTGTTTTCCACCGAGTAGTTAGAAAGAACCTTTACGAATATAAATCAGACTGAATCACTCTTTTATCAAGCTTGCACAGGTTTCCCATGGTCCTCTTTGTTAAATCATAAGCTTTTGCAGGTCACAAGGCCCACGTGATCTGTCCTGCTCTTTGGCCCCTCCCTCACGATGTCCCAGCCCCACTGGCTTGCTTCTTATTCCCCCAACAAGCCCAGCTCATTCAGACTACAAAGCCCTTTTCTCTACCTAGATGAGGTAAGTGCCCAGAGGTGGTACCGGTCTCACCTTTGCTCTTAAATTAAGAAAGAAAGAAAGAAAGAAAGAAAGAAAGAAAGAAAGAAAGAAAAAAATGAGGAGAAGAAGGAAGGGAAGGATAGGGAGAAAGGGAGGAGGGAGAAGGAAAAAGACACTCTTTTTCTATTTTATTAGTTTTCTATAAGGTTTCTTCTGAAAAATTCCAATCTTGCCTCTAAGCTGAATGGGGAGAAAGAGGATGTTCAACACAATGGATGATCAAGTAGGGAAAGCAGCAGGTAACCTAGTGGTCAGTTTTTTGGTGGCAATGAGACAGAAAGAACAGATGATCAGGAAAGAGTAGAGAGCCTGACGTTGACTATCCCAGTTGAACATGGATAAGGACGTTCAAATGTGCTCCCCTAAAAAATTCCACACTGCCAGTTTTCATACTGAAGTCACATGTACCAGAAAACACCAACTCAACTACATTAATAGGGCAAACTTGTGTCCTCTTAAGTTTTTAAAAAAATGTTTATTTATTTTTGAGACAGAGGGATAGAGACAGAGCATGAGCAGGGGAAGGGCAGAGAAAGAGGGAGGCACAGAATCCAAAGCAGGTTCCAGACTCTGAGCTGTCAGCAGAGAGCCCCATGCGGGGCTCGAACCCACGAACTGCAAGAACATGAGCTGAGCTGAAGTTGGTTGCTCAATCATCTGAGCCACCCAGGTGCCCCTCTTAACTGTAGAACAACTCCTGTGTTAGTTATTTCAAAGGCTGATATTATCAGGGACCCATTCCCTTGTCATCATTCTACTCAATATAGGGTTTGTCTTCAGGCACATTCTGGCTCTCTGCTGCTGGTGGACAGCAGGAGGTCTCGAAATCCCATCCAGCATGCTTACCCCAAAGTCCCTTGCAAGAAGAGTAGCCACCCCTTTCTGTGCACCTCTTTTTTGGCAAGGAAGCCCTTCTCAGAACTTCTCCATCATATTTTCTCCTCACATCTTATTCTTCAGAAACAACATCTCCCAAACAAAAGATTAGCAAGGGTACAGCTTCATTGCTTAAGATTATACAGGATTTATCCTTGAGCGAGGTGTGGGAAAACTCTCCTGAAATAGGGATACCTGGACAAAATCAGAACACTGACAGCAAGGAACAGATAAGAGAATGGATTTTGAGTGGACAAATAAGAGTCTGCCACATATCCTTCCTGTTATATTTTTTTTCAGTTCTCACCTTCCTTCAATTTCACTTAACAAAAGATAGAGTTATACTCCCATTCCTTGAGTAGGCACTTGATAAATGAGTCTAGCTGAGGAAGCACTAGGAGTTGGAGCTATAAATCCGAGAGCCATCTGCATAAAGGTGGCATTTAAAACGAGACTCAATGAGATGACCCATGAGTGTGGAAGAAGAAAGTGTCCCAAGGATTGAGACTTGGGACACTCCAGTGTTTAGAGGTCAGAGATATACAGGGAAAGGGCAAAGGGGACTGAAAAGAAGTAACCAAAAGATAAACAGAAAACCAGGAGAGTGATGATGTGGAAGTCAAATGAAGAAATAGTTTCAAGGAGGAGGGAGTGATCAACAATGTCATGGATAGTTTAAATAATATGGTTAAGTTTTGATGATTGGATTTAGCAATAGAGAGGTCACTAGTGACCTTGACAAAAGCAGTGTAGGTGGAGAAGTGAGAATGAAAGCATAACTGGGGTAGATCTGAGACAGAATGGGAAGGGAGGCTTAGGGAATACCAAGTAGAGGCAACTCTAGTAAGGAGTTTTATGGTGAAAGATGGAAGAAAAATGGCACAGAGATGGGACATATAATAGCTGATGGAAATTATTCAGTAGGTAGGGTCAGGGAAACTATTTAGGGAGAGGACAAGATTCCTGGATAATATCCTTGAGTGTTCCAGGGAATGGAATTTCAATTTCACATACAAGTGCAAGTGCTGCCCTTGGCAAGGAGCCAGGATGGCACATCCATAGTAGCAAAGAGGAAGGTGGACTGTAAGGTCTCAGACACAGAGTCACTCGGACGGGCAGTGGACACTTGTGGAAGGTTTCCTGTGACTGCTTTGATTTTCTCCATTAAATAGTAAGCGAGTCGTTAGCTGAGAGTATGGATGGGGGTGAAGGGATGAGAAGTTTGAGGAAAGTAACAAAATATGAAGCGATTGCTGAGGAATGTGGGAAACAGAATGGACTAAGGAATGACAAGATAGAAGAATCGTTTACTTGGACGTTGCTACAGACAGAATTCCGGCTTAAAGACGAAGTCTCAAAGGAGCTCACCGGGCTTGTACTTGCAACGGTAGTTCAACTGAGTTATAAGGTTCCAGAAAAACATATTTCCATAGTAGCTCAGTCGTTGGGAAACCCTGTCTATTAGAGAGAGAGAAACTACTGTCACCTTGATTCACAGCAGCCTCCCAGAGACATTTGTCTTCATCCTAGACAAGTGATGGTATTTATGCTAACGAAATAGGTCATGTTAGCGCGAGGTATTTGCAACTCACTTCCTGGGGTTCTCTGGCCTTTAATTCTGTCAAGCATCTGTCACACCTCCGTAACAGAACAAGCACCCCTGACCACAACTCTGGAGAGACCGGTTCACTGCAAACACACTTCAAAACACCCATAACTATGGGCTCAGGTGGAATCCTGACTCCACTTTTTTCAACGGTGTTGGTAGTTGAGCTTCTTGCCTAACTTCTCTGTGTCTATTTCCTCACCTGTGAATATGGATGAAAGTAAGGTTGTTGTGAGCATCGTGGAATAAAATAATGAAGCAAAGCATTGAGAACGGTGCCGGCGCACAGTAAGGACTCATAAATATGAACTACTTTTGTGACCGTCGGTCATTGGTCAGGAGCTGAGGGGTTCCTGAAACTGGTAACATGAAGAATATGTCAAGGACCGGCCCTGCCTAAACATGAAGGTCAAGACTGGAGTGGGAGTCATGTTGCTTGGGGCTGTCGACACCAAGTTATTGATTGAACAATAACGATATTGACACTGAGTTAATCATACATAAATACACATAATGGTTTTAGGCAGCTATGCTTACAAACGTTGATAGTATTTAAGCTCTGTGTGAGAGCATCTCACTGGGTAGGAACTAGCATAATCTTCTAGCCACGCTGCACCACAGGCCAAGTCTCAGCCTGAGTTCGCTTTGGGTGCCTTTGGTTTCCCCAAAGGGAGGCTGGGTTGGTTGACTTCTTGTTCCACCGTCTCTGGAAGCCTGCTGGCTGCCGGCACTCCTGACTTCCTTTCCACTTCAGATGGAATTCTCACTTCCAAGGCTTTTTGCAAGACCTACTGCTTCTAGTCTGCCGCTACGTGTCTTTTCTCTGTTGTATTTCCTTCGTTTTGCAGTGCGTTTTGCTTCTCCTCAGTGAAAGTCACCTCTCCTCTCTTTCTAGGTCCAGGCAGGAGAACACCATTCCCATTTAATCTGTTACTCCGACTTGCACAAGTTGGAGTATGTTCATCTCCAAGTGGTAAAAGGCGATATGATTAGGAGGAGAGCCTGCTAGATGTCCAGGGTACCCCGATCTTACCAAAGGTACACCATCTAAACTACCTTAGTATAAAAGAGACACGGATGTATTGTGCTAACTGTTCACAGTTACGTAGGAAGACACACATGACACCATAAAATTCCACTCCATGAAGTCGGGTACTTCAAAGAATAGCCCACATGTCAGTTCACTAGTTTCTGCCATTAGGCAATGGGGAGGTGGATGGAAAGCCAGGGTTGGCCTCTGGGGCCACCCAGATCACTTGGAAAATGCAATACAGCAGTGGCAATTAAATCAAGAGGAGGGAATGTTGGCATCACCATTCTGCCAGAAATACGCCAGGCCCGGCACGGAGACAGTTTCCCAGACCCTGGAATGGATGCCACGGAAGCAGCCGTGTCGTGGCTGCACGAGCCTGCTTGTGTGCAAATTGCTTGACAATTAACACTGGGGCAGCGATAGCTTTTACAGTGAGTAAGGTTACGTGTCTTAACTGAAGTTGTCAGCCTTTCAGACTTGGTTTCGTATCTATTAGCGATACTCATCAAAGAGACAATGATCATATTAATGACAGTGATAAAAATAGCGCCTCACCTTTGTGCCCCACTTTAGAAGTTGCACAACCTCTTTTCATTAGCTCGTTAACCTCACAACAACTCTTTGAGACAAATACTCTCACCTCCATTTTATAACTAAAAAAAGTGGGGGGTGGCATCCACCAAAGAACGTTCCTGATAGGAGCTGGGATTACATAGATGCACACATTTGTCAAAACTCAGCAAAAGTACACTTAAAACTTACGTATTTTAATGTATATGCATGTTTTATGTCAAAAGAAGAAATTGGAAACAAATACTCAATTCTTTCTTTTTTTTTTTTAATGTTTATTTTTTGAGAGACAGAGCACAAGGGGGGGAGGGGCCGAGAGAGAGGGAGACAGAATCCAAAGCAGGGTCCAAGCTCTGAGCTATCAGCACAGAGCCCGATGCGGGGCTCGAACCCAAGAACTGTGAGATCATGACCTGAGCCAAAGTTGGACGTTTAACCCACTGAGCCACCCAGGCACCCCAGCAAATATTCAATTCTAATTAATGATATACATGCTTAAGTATTTAAGGGGAAGTATACCAGTCTCTTCAAATTCACTTTGAAATCCATCAAAAAAGAAGATAGATTAATGGAGGGATGGAGGGATGGAGGGATGGAGGGATGGCTATATGAATAGATGTGTGCTAGAGGAAGTAAAATGTTAATGATAAAGTCATCCCATGGTGACGGGATTATGCGTGTTTACTGTAAAAGTCTTTTAGCTTTGCCTTTTGTTTGAAATTTTTCATGATAGAATGTTTGGGGGGAAAAAATAGAAGCTTGGAGACATGACATCTGCCTGCAGGTTACAGCCTGAAGCTGGACTGAGACCCGAATCCAATTCATTTGGTCCCGGACCCCATGCCTAACAGGGATGTCTGAGAAAATCGTCACCGCTCAGTGTCTACAAGAAGGCACCAGTGCAGTTAAGTACTAACTTCTGGGTACTAAGAGCTATGCGAACCAGGGCATACTCTTCCATAAAAGGGATGCTTTTTAAACAGGGAGTCTGTGTTTTTAAATCCCGCATTGATTCAGCTCAGGGAGCATTGCCCCTTCATAGCAGTCCCTTTGGGGTATTTGACATTTATTGTAATGATGCTGCTTCACTCAGAGTCTTGTCGCCCCTCTTAAGGGAGCGCTTTCAGAACTTAAAGCACTTCACATATTCTCCACGATGACATACCTTTGTCCTCTTGAAAGACCCAGATGTCACCTGAAGCCCGGTCAGGTGGATAAAACTCAGGGTTTCCAATACTGTCTCTTTGTAAAGCTACCCAGCAGTTACAGAGCATGAAAGGAGGTTTCTCATTTGTTTGCTTCTTGGTTTTCTTTGATAACATGAGCTGGACCTCTACACTGACAAAACTGTTTTTCTTGTGTGACACAAAAATGATCTCTGGAACTACTCTGTCATCCCTGAGAGAGCCTACCGATCTTTGTAACAGCCACTCTTTAACATCCAGTCCTCCGACAGATGGGAAACTTCACAAGGGTGGGGCCCCGGAAGCGGTCTCACCACCCTGACACAGGGCCCGTGTTTTTACTTGCAAAAATAACTAATAAAAGAATTAGTTAATGGATGGATAAGTGGATCAATGGACTGGTTATGTTAACTAATTTGAAAGCTAACAGGTTTTCTCTGAATTTCTTTTTCTGTCTTTTAATTACCATGAAGAAGCTTTGGTTACCACCCCTGAATTTTCTAAGTATACAGTGATATCTTTTGCAAAAAGGATTCTTGCATCTCTATATTGGCTTTTTTGTTTCTTTCCTACACTAGTAGTTATTAGCAGTATACGTCACACGAAGATAAGTGACACCGGTGGCCTGGGCCCCTGGGTCTTCTTGCTTTCAACTTTGCTACTAAATACGATTGTAACTCTTGTGTTAAGTATATAGTGTTCGTGCTATCCGCAAATACATTTTTGAATTAATATGTGTTTAGAATTTTATTCGTAAATGGATTTTGAATATTACTGAATTCCTTCTCACTGTCTTTCAAGCTAGTCATATGCACTGGCCCGTGCTGTTGGCCACCATTATGAAGCGATATAATGGGGATGCTAACACCTACCATCCAGACTGCTGTGAGGGTTGGAGAAAATAGACGTGCAGAGCTCCTGGCTGTGCAGGTTACATGATAGATGCCAGTAAATGACTCCCATCGCCTTCCTCGGATTCTGCTCAGCTCTAGACCACTGAGCTCTCTCTTCCCCATGTGTCTCTGTTCATTCTGTTCCCAGTTCCTGCCGCTGTTTAGGTGTTGTGCTCTGCTTTCCAATTCCTGGTTTGGCAAACCTCTGGATCCTCGGGTGCCTCATCTCCCTTCGTTCCTGACTCACAGTTGGCTCTTTGTTAGACTGTGGCTATTGCTCTGGCCATTCTTGGATTCAGTTCCTGCCCTCCTCATGCACCCAGGCTTCCCTCCAGACAGCACCGTGCTGCTGTCACTTGACCCCAGGGGCCAATAATAGCTTCTTGTTAGACGCGCCAACTGCTTTAACTAACTGGTTAAACTCATAGGTTTCACGGTAAGAAACAAAGTCATTGTTTACATCAACAGATCAAAGTGCTTTCTGAAAAAAATGAATAATTTCTCAAGAACAATTATAGATTAACTCCCAAAGTACACAGCTTAACTGGAGACCATTTTCCAAGAACCAGCTTAGACCTGAGTGAGAGGTGTCTGAAGGTTTAATTCTATTGGCAAATCATCTGTGGTGCTTTAGCAAATTTCTGCAGAGTCCCATGTTCTATTGAAACACATACACGTCCTTGTTTCGCTAGCAAATGTAGCCTATTAATACTGTGCAGATAAGTGTTCACTCACTCTTTTTAGCCAAGAGTTTGACCAACTTTATTTATTATCATAGCTGCTGAGAAGCTTAGATAAGAAGCTTAGATAAGCTAGTGAAAACAAAGAAAACCACTTTATTCACTTAGGTTTTTAAAATAATCATTTTACATCCCTCCTTCCTTTATTATTTAGATCTTGTCATTTTATTCTTGTGTTTTAACATAAAAGCAATAGCTTGGGGTCTTGATTGTGTTGCTGCGATAGATACAGTTAAATAAAGAAGAAAATGGAACTAATTTCTCCTTTTTCTTTCTTTGTAGAAAGCACAGCAAAGCCTTTGGGGTCTGAATCCTTCCCCTTGGGAGAGGTTGCCTGGTGTTCCCCCCCCCACACCCCAAGGACTAATGCTCTAAATAATCCCTCCCCCGTGTCTTTGGAAATGCTCAGCACTTTGGGAGAAGCAAACGGGGAGAAAAGCTTTAAATAGGAGAATGAGAGGGACATGTGCCTTTTTTTCCCCCATTTACTTATTTACTTATTTATTTATTGTTTTGAGCGAGAAAAAGAGAACACACACACACACACACACACATGCACGCACATGTGAGTGGGGGAGGGGCAGAGACAGAGGGAGACAGAAAATCCCAAACAGGCTCCACACAGCCTCGCAGAGCCGGACATGGGGATCCGTCCCACAAGCCACGAGATCATGACCTGAGCTGAAATCAAGAGTCTGACGCTTACATGATGAGCCACCCAGGCGCCCCCCCGGGGGACGTGTGCTTAAACAAGAGACTGAGGGTAAAGGCCAGAGTGAGATGCTGCATGACCAAGGCCTCGGCCCTGTGAGGGGCAGGCACCTGCAGACACCCGTAGATACCAGCGACGCCTCCTTCACGCCATCCCCAAGGTGGCAGGACCTTGGAGAAGGGGAAACTGTGCCTACCAAGTGGTTTGGTGTTCGAGACAGCCGTAAGACTTTCCCTGGTGGGATCAGACACAGTTGCGGGTCTGATCACTTCCGATGCTACTTGTCAGAGTTACAAACTCCACCCGCTAAGAGCTGGTCTCCTCCGTGTGTTGCTGGGGCAATGTTCTGTGTAATTTAATGAAGGTAGGGAAGGTACCCAAATTATTGTTTGATTTTGTATGGCTTACAAAATCGTGCTCAAAGACAGATGATGTTTGGTGTTTGGGGGAAAAACAGTTAAGATTTCTTTCATTCAAGCGGCTACGCAATTTACACATAACTGGATTTTTACCTTTTGTTATATCCATACCATATATTGTAAACGACTACACAATCCTTTTAGGAGGTACACAAATTATAAATAACCGAAGGAGAGGCATGTTTAAATTTCTAAGGCATATTCAGCTTACGAGGCTTTAACTTACAGATATAATCTATAGTTCAGCCAATTGATTTGATGGACAAAATTTTACTCTGACTTAAAATTTACTTTGTCACCTGAGGGATAACATATTTCCATTTATATCATTACCTTTTTACTCATTATTTTCCAATTACCCCAGGGCTTTTCAGAACTCAGTCTTAATCTCTTTACCGGAGCTTCAGAGTTTATATCTGAGTTAAAACATACATAATTTCTTTCCCCAAAAAGTAGTAGCTCTTCCCCAAAAAGAAAAGACAGAATACAACTTTATCCTTTTTTAGATCTGGTCTTTGTTCTTAATTGATTTGTATGAAGATTTTGTGTTGAGCAATATCTTAAATGTGGCAATTTCTAGAATTTGTGTTGGGTCAAGGCTCAAGCAAGCAAGTTTAACTATGTGAAGTGTACAAATTATGTACCAGGGGATCATTATCAGACCTCTTGTTGTGATTTGAATGGAAAAGCTAACTTAGCAAAGACTACCCAGTAAAGTCCCCTGAGCGTGCCACAGCCTTGATGAATTCAATGAACTCATCACTACGCAGGGGGCTAGTCCTGAGCCCTACAGGTTTAGGAACCTGATCAATCAGAACATGAAGAGTATATCCTTCTCTCTGGAAAAGACTCACATTAACTCAATCTCCAGTTGCCGACAAGTAGAATGGCAGTATATTAGCTTACAATGAAACATATAGCAGCAGACCAGATCTCCCTACTTGCTCAGTTGCTCACAAATCAATAAGAGAAGCCAAATTATTATCAGAAAGAGGCTTGATAGATGGAAGCTGGCAAGAGGAGCAAGTTGAACAAGCTTAATGGCTGCTGCAATCAAGCCATCTACATCTACTGGAGAGTGTCCCTGCCATTGTACTAGGCACCCCACTCTGGCCACCCCCCCACCCCGGTCTGTGCTAGAAACATTAGCTGGTGTTCAAGTGACATTCTTTTCTCTGAACTCATAGCTGACTAGCCTCTTGCTTTTTTTTACCTTCCATTTAAAAATTTTTGGTTTTTATGCACTGTTTAAGCAAGAAATTTTTACATTAGTAAGGGAAATACATTTTCGTTCAAACATATAATGAAAACTATTGTGGATATCTCACAAATTAAAACATTTTTCTAAAAAGCACCGAGCCAGAGGCACCTGGGTAGCTCAGTCAGTTAAGCGCCCGACTTTGGATCAGGTCATGATCTCGTTGTTCGTGAGTTCAAGCCCCTGGCAGGAATCTGTGCTGACAGCTCAGAGCCTGGAGCCTACTTCAGATTCTGTGTCTTTCGCTCTCTCTGCCCCTTCCCCACTCACACTCCGTTACTCTCTCTCTCTCAAAAATGAATAAACATAAAAAAAAATTAAAAATAAATACATTTAAAAAAAAAGGCACTGAGCCAGAACACATATTAGGGCAACGAAGTACCATGGGGTCCAAGTACCACAGTGTCCAAGTATCACGGGGTCAAAGTATCACAGGGTCCAAGTATCATGGGGTGTAAGTATCATAGAGTCCAAGTACCATGGGGTCCAAGTATCATGGGGTCCAAGTACCACGGGGTCCAAGTATCATGGGGTCTAAGTATCATGGGGTCTAAGTATCATGGAGTCCAAGTATCATGGGGTCTAAGTATCGTGGGATCCTAGTACCATAGGGTCCAAGTATCATGAGGTCCAAGTATCATGGGGTCCAGGTACATGGGACCCAAATATCATGGGGTCCAATATCATGATGTTCAATTACCATGGGGGTCCAAGTACCAAAGGGTCCAAGTGCCATGGGGTCCAAGTATCATGGGGTCTAAGTATCATGGGATCCTAGTACCATGGAGTCCAAGTATCATGGGGTCCGGGTACATAGGACCCACGTAACATGGGATTCACATATCATGGGGCCCAATATCATGACATCCAATTACCATGGGGTCCAAGTACCAAGGGGTCCAAGTGTCATGGGGTCCAAGTACCATGGGATCCAATTACCATGGGATCCAAGTATCATGGGGTCCAAGTACCATGGGTTCTGAGTACCATGGGACCCCCATACCATGGGTTCCACATATAACGGGATTCAATATCATGGGGTCCAAGTGCCATGGGAACCTGGATGAGACACAGAAGTAACCCTACAGTTTAAAGCACACAGTCCATCATGTCTGTGACACACCATGTCCTCTGACTTACAGAGATCTATGATTTTTTATACACTCATTATCACCTTGGGCAATATTTCTTCTACTCCCTACTTCCCATATCCTCAGAAAGTCTTTTTGTTGTCCAGCTTCCCAGTGAGCCTGCTTACTGCGGGATATTGATGGATTTTTGTCCCTTTCCATTTCTTTTGATCGATCATGACCTCGACACATCTTATACACTTCCCAAGCTTCATCTCCATGTCACTATCCCTGTGGAGGCCAACACCTCCATCCTGCTTTGCCTACCTGCCATTGCAGAATTTTACATAAACCTAGTGATGACAATGTTTTTTATTGAACATCTTTGTGTTTTACTGTTATTACAATGGTAAAATTTATACTCCATCATATAATAGCAATTTTCAACTACTAAATGAATAGCTTTTGCTTGTCTTAAAGCCTTAGCAATTTCTACTATAATTTTTCACAGGCTTACCCCTTAAAATAAATGATAAAATAATAGCAGTATATTAATGAAATATGACTTTTCCGGGAGGTGAAGTGCTCTTAAATTTCTACTTAATTCATTCATTAATCAAATACATCTAATAAATTAATGTTGAGACCTACTAGATATAATTGTTGGTGGGACAGAAGACAAAAGGAGCTGACGGTTATTGCACAAGGGGCATACCATTGTAGAACGATACATTTTCGTCTGCTTGTTTTGTCAATAATCCCACCATAGAGACAAAAATAAAAGCCAAATCTATACCATCCCACCTGAAAAATACCAAACGTTGCCCCTGTGCATCTATATGGCATATTTAAAATAATCGTTAGCAAATAACCATATATATCCCTTGCTTGTTTATATGCTGGAGTAAACTATATTTTTTAAAAGTATGTGAGCCCTAGTGATTTTATCATAAAATGACTCAGTGTCTTGAAATTCTGAAGTGGAAGTAAGCAATGTCTGTCGATATCTGGAGTAAGTCACTTATCTGATATTTTTTGTGCGTGTTTCAAAGCAAAGTAACAGTTGGAATTCAGGGGGAATTTTGGAAAGAAAATCGCTGTCTAATTAGAATGCAGCGGCTTTGATCAGCCTCTTTCTGATGCACATGTTCTTTCTTTGGATATGTGAATATCTTAAATAAAGTCACCTTCAGATTTTAAGTTTTTATTCATTTATTTTTTTGACACAGAGAGAGAGAGAGCATGTGCGTGCACACACGCACAAGAGGGAGAGGGGCAGAGAGAGCTGGAGAGAGGGAATCCAAAGCAGGCTCCACACTGTGAGTGCAGAGCCCAATGCGGGGCTAGAACCCACAAACCGTGAGATCGTGACCTGAGCTGAAACCAAGTCGGAAACGTAACCGACTGAGCCACCCAGGTACCCCAAGTCACCTTCAGATTTTAACCCAAGAGTCATGTGTCTGTGAAGGTGACACATGAAGTGGACCTGTTGCTTATGTCATTTAAACTTTGGAAGAGCAATCTTATTTCTCTCTCCCCCTCATTATGGGATCGAGGAAGGGGAGAAAAGAGAACAACTTCATCATGGGTCCCATGTTTATTGCCCACACACCTGTACTGGATTTGTTCCATTCGCCCAGCAGATGCACTCTCCACCCTTTGGCTTCTGGTCTCCGAGTCAAGACATTGAACAGAATGAACAACAGGCCCCCACACTCCCCACGCTAGGGACATCAGAATGGGGGGCCCGTGAAATTCTTACTGTTCCCGCAGCTCCTTGCCTGTGGGGTGACCACCCACAGGCCACCTTCCCAGGCCTGGCAGGACTGCTGTCTCCCCAGGCCTGGGGAGATAGAGGCTCAGGACGCTGCTAGCCCCCATAGCCCAGATTCACCACTCCCTGGCAACATCTTGGCATAGAGTCGTTTTCTCTTTTTTCAAATTACCCCGTTTGAGTGTGTGTCTCATCCATTTCGCCTGGAACCCTGACCGATAAAAACATTCTCTTCATTGGTCTGTACAGACTCTATCATTACCTGGTCTCTTTCAAACTAATGAAACCAGAGTTCCATTATTGGACTCAACTAAAATCATGGGTCCTCTAATGAAGAGTTAATGCCTCATTTTTTTAAGTGTAGGAATTTAGAGAAAAATGCCAATTGCCTAAAGACATTCAATTACCTTCTTTTTCCAAAGTGTAATTAAACTTTGAATAATCCTCTTCTTTGACATATGAAATCATATCTTTTTAACAGAAAAGAAAAGTCTTAGATTGAGTGCTTTAGACCTGAAGAGAAGTATGGAGGCATTCCAAATTAAGGTTTGAAACCTTAAAAAACAGATGGAGGAAAGAGCTTGCATTGTCTTTCTGTTATCAGTTTTTTGTAATATTATTTCCAATAATAATATTAACAATAATAATAATGGATAATAATCATTGAACGCTTAGTATGCTAGGGATTGTTTCAGGTGTATGAGGTCATTAAACACTCTCAACAAATCGGTGAGGTAAGGACTGGTATTATTCTTATTCTACAAGTGAAGAAATAAAATGTAGAGGGTTGAAGAGCTTGCCCAGAATAGTGCTGAACATTGCTGCCTTCAGTGGGCTTTAGGATATACAGAACAGTGATTCCTGCTCAGAAAAATCATACGTACTAGTATTTTTTAAAAGTTAAAAACCCAGGGGGCGCCTGGGTGGCACAGTCGGTTAAGCGTCCGACTTCGGCTCAGGTCACGATCTCGCGGACCATGAGTTCGAGCCCCGCGTCGGGCTCTGGGCTGATGGCTCGGAGCCTGGAGCCTGCAGCCTGCTTCCGATTCTGTGTCTCCCTCTCTCTCTGCCCCTCCCCCGTTCATGCTCTGTCTCTCTCTGGCTCAAAAATAAATAAAACGTTAAAAAAAAAATAAAAAAAAAAAGTTAAAAACCCAGGGCACCTGGGTGGTGCTCAGTCAATTAAGTGTCCAACTTCGGCTCAGGTCATGATCTTGCGGTTCATGAGTTCGAGCCCCCCGGTAGGACTCCGTGCTGACAGCTCAGAGCGTGAAGGCTGCTTTGGAGTCTGTGACTCTCTTTCTGCCCCTCCCCCACTTGCACTCTGTCTCTCTGTCTCTCTCTCAAAATAAATAAAAATCTTTTTTTAAGTTTAAAAATTACAAACCATTTTTATGTTCACTTCCATAGTGCTAACTGAATTCCAAATGTCTGTAGACCCAGCTGAAATAATCAACAAAACTAAATAGCAATGTGTAGAATAGGAGAAGATATCTGCAAATGACATATGTAATAAATGGTTAGTATCCAGAATATATAAAGAACTTATAAAACTCAACACCCACGAGATGATTAATCTAATTAAGAGCTGGGCAGAAGACACGAAAGGACATTTTTCCAAAGAAGACATCCAGATGGCCAACAGACACATGAAAAGATGCTCAACATCGCTGATCATCAGGGAAATACAAATTAAACCTACAATAAGGTATCACCTCATACCTGTCAGGGTGGCTAAAATTAACAACACAAGAAACAAGCGTTGGGGAGGAGGTGGAGAAGGGGAGCCCTCGTGCACTGTTCCTCCTAACCCTCGTGCACCGTTGGTGGCAAAGCAAAGTGGCACAGCCACTGTGGAAAAAGGTACGGGACATCCACAAAAAGCAAAAATATAACTACCCTACCGTCCAGCAGTTGCAAAGAACGCAAAAATACTAATTCACAGGGATACATGGACCCCAGTGTTTACGGCAGCGTTATCTACAAGAGCCAAATTATGGAAACAGCCCAAGTGTCCATCACTCAGCCATCAAAAAGAATGAAATCTTGCCATTCGCAGTGATATGAATGGAGCTGGAGAGTACTATGCTAAGTGAAATAAGTCAGCCAGAGAAAAACAAATATTATATGATTTCCCTCATAGGTGAAATTTAAGAAATAGAACAAATGAGCAATGGGGAAAAAAAAAGAGAGAGAGAGGGCAAACCAAGAAACAGACTTCCAACTAGAGAGAAGAAACGGATGGTTACCAGCGAGAACATGTGTGTATGTGTGGGTGTGGGGGGGGGGGGGTGTTAAATAGGTGATGGGGATTAAGGAGTGCACTCGTGATGAGCGCTGGGTGTTGTATGTAAGTGTTGAATCACTATATTGTGCACTTGAAACTATTACCACACTGTATGTTAACTAACTGGAATGCAAAAAAAAAAACTTTTAAAATATTAAAAATATTAAAAATATTTTAAAAAATGTAAAAGCTTTAAAAAAAAAACGCAAAGCTGATAAAGCCAATGCTTCAGGGCTGATAAAGTTAAGGCCACAAAGCCCCTTCCAAAACCCTGGTAGGGGACAGGGTTATGTGTTTACATGTCTTATGTTTATATAAAATCTGTAAAAGGCATTTTTGTATCCATTTTCTTCAAAAGGAACCCCCAAACTTGTATGAGCTCCAGGCCCCACGAAACTTGGGTTTGCTGTGTAATAGGTTATTCAAGGAGACTGTCAAATCTGCTTTAGGAAGTTTAAAGAAGAAAATTGTGCAAAATAATTCCAGAAGCCCTTCCTATGAAGTCCTGCCTGAGTATGAGGGGTGGTTAGAAAATTAAGTAAATTCTCAAGAACTCTCCCAGATCCTTGAGACTAGGACTGTTTTTAGAAGGTCTTCTAATCCAAAAGTTTATTTGTTATGAAGCAGTTGTTTAAAACAACATCTCCTACATTTTGAAAATAAATAGACAGATACAGATCTCCAAGCGTTTTCAAATGTCCCATCTTTTTTATATTAACTGTGCAATGTTTCGATCTTTGAGATCACGTTATAAAACCCCAACCAACGAAAGCCTACAATCCTGTAAGGCTGTATCAGGTACCACTGTATTATGTGAATGATAACCTAATCCCAAAACTACTATAATCCCAGATGCCTATGCACAATGAGTGGGTTATGATGAATAATGTAGAAGGTTGAATACCTCCATTTACTTGAATGCTAAATATAGTATAATAAGCAAGTGAACTTAATATACCTACAATAACCCTCAAACAATATACTCATTGGTTACACCTTAGGCTTAAAATAATTCACATACCTTTGGTTGGCATTGTTTTCAACATGAGGAAAGTAATGCCTAAGGAAGCTGAATTTTAGACCTGCGATGGTCAGCAAATGACATTCATGGAACTACTCTTTTATCCTGTCCTGTGGCAGACATCAGTCGTCAATCATCAGATTCTCTCCCTATATTCCAGGCAGCCATTACCCATGGATCCAGGTGGGCACATCAAATGAAACCTAGTTAATAAACCAGGTCAACATCCAGAACACATAACAGCCAGGAGATAACCAGGAAGCGGGATCAACAGCCCCCCTTACCACGCCCACCCCTCCCCCAAATTTGTCACCACAGCTTCTTATTTTGATACCCCTTCCACATGACTTCATTCTCATAAATACTCTTCTTCAAGAAAAATAATCCATTTCTCCAGTTTATGACTAAAACCACTCTCCTTTCCTCTTGACACTTTGCGGGGTGACGATGACTGAGAATCCTGTCTTCATCCTTGGCTCTCCCCATGACCTCACGCGGTTGGTGCAAACGTCTCCACTCGCTCTCCTGGGGCCTGGTGCTCCAGGCGGGGACTGTTGCTTTCTCTGGCCAGCAGCACTGCCTGAAGCCATCTGTCTAAACACGGAATCTCTCAGCCCACATTCCCTCATTGCTCATGTTCTGCCCCTCTCCGCCGTCTGCGGCTTTGGGCTCGGCAAACACCAGGGAAACTACTCAGGGCTTTACCTGTATTCTAAATAGTATTTAACCACGGAAAATGAGATGTGTCATAACAAGGGGGCTTTTCATCTTCTCTGAGGAGACTTCCCTTTCATCACCTTCGGCTCTTGGAGCAACAGGCGAAGACACAGAGAAAGAAATATTTTGTTTTGAAGGGGGAACAAATTAAATAATAGTGATGGATGTGGAAGTCTATTTTCTAGTTAAAAAAAAAAAAAATGCCGATGGAAAGTACTTGGTACTATAAGGTGGTGAGTAGGGAGCAGAGATTCATCTTTTCTCCAGTCCCCTTGAGACTGGCCCCAGAACAGAGTCACGGGTTCATCACCAGCTATCTGGGGACACGTCTTGTAACTCTGTGAACTTTTCTTCATACTTGCCAACAAGAATTTTGAGAAGTATCTATTTTTTCCCATTCTGATGGATTTGGGCTTCCATGGAAAACAGTGGTCCCTAAACTATTCATCCTACTAATTCAGAAGTTAAGTGTGAAAGGCGAGAACCACTGTCATTCCCTCCCCCCACCCTTCCTATGCTAACACTACATAAAACCTGGACATGTGTCCAAAGCGATAGGAGTTTGGGTGAGGGAACCTGACTGGGGTAAAGAGAATGGAGTGTCTTCCAGAAAAACTTCCTTCTCAGAGCTCTTGAGGACTCCTCCCTCTCTTTGTCTTTCATCAGTTTACTTATTTAACGTGCATTTATTGCATCCCCTGCTAAGGGCTAAGCATTGATTATTAAGAATGTGTTTCTTTTTCAACCCTGAGATAGAAGCATTATTATTCTCTCTCTCTTTTTTTTTTTTAACCAAGTGATAAAAAGGGAGAGTTAGAGAGATTATATAGTTTAACCTGTGGCCTAAATGGATTTGAACCCAACGTTGTCCTTCCACCATATTGTCTCAACCCTCACAATGAAGTGGAAGAAACAAACATGTCAGAATACGTTTACCTTCAAAGGGATTAATGTTATCATGCAAGTGTGAATCTGATGATGCTATGGGAACACATGGTGGACAGTAACATTCTGATCAGAGACTTCCGCCCCTCACCGGGTCCTTGTGAGGAGTCAAATGTGGGAGACCCTTAACACGGGAATCGGAAGCACTGTTGTTTTTACAACAGCACGCAATTCTCAAAGCAACCACATCTGCCCAAGCTAATGAGGTGCTATATGTTTTAAGTTTTGAACAACTTCAGCCCAAATAACACCTTGATGAGATGGCTCCTATGAGAAACTTAAAAGGAATGCTGATTTAGCAAACTCATCTGGACAGAAAAGCAAAAGTTACTCCAACAAAAATCCGGTCTGGCTAACCATGATAATATCACTTTTACAGAGGCCAAGAGAGAAGCAAAAGTATTTCCTTTTGAAACTTAAAGCATCTTGGTAATCAACATCTGGTTTGTTTTCCAGGAAAAAACATATAAATTTGCTATATAAATTTTAAAAAGGCTTTAAGTAACGCTTTAGGATAAAGTACTAAATTACGGTAGTGAATTTTCTTGGCAGTCTTCATTTAAAAAAAAATGCATCAACACAGTAAGAAGAGGGAGCATAGATATAAATTGGTAAAAATCACTTTACCATGTCACTGAGTATTATCGTTATAAAACTCCTAACTCAGGAAGGTCTCCTGCCAATTTGTTTTCTTTCCAATATGGAGGAAAATGATAGCCAGCATGTGTTCTCTAGGGACTAGGGTGGGACCTGCCGGCTAAGCACAGAACTGAAAAAAGCAGCATATTTCTATGAAAGGGAAGTACAATAATCCCATAACAGTGAGACATGAAAGTACCTAGTTCCCAACCTTTTGTTCTTCGATGCTGACATCACTAGGGAACGCTTCTTTGTTCATTCTCCATTCCACGTTCTCAGTTGGTCCTTTTTCACGGGCAGTATTTATTTTCACTTTAGGACTTGAAAAAGTGAAGGGGCAAAATGCAGCAGAATGCAGTCATTCTAATGGATTAAGCACTTGCCAGTGCTAGACAAGTGGCAGGGCCAAGGTTTATAACCCAACTGTGTGGCTTACTCCAGCCGCCATGCCACAGCTAATTAGGTTCACCCACATTTTTGGTCGGTTGATTCAGCTGCAGCTGTTTCGACGCGGTCCTTCCCCGTGGCAGGACTCAGACTGGAGCCCTTTCTAAATGGCTGGAATGACCAGTAGCAAAGCCACACATTCAGACCCCTCCTCTAGTCTAGAAAGAGCTGGTGATCGCAGGCCTAAATTATGGGTTGAATTGACACAGTGTTTCTTTTTCCAAAGTGGAAAGACTGAATAGCCTGTGTTTGTTGCCTTGCTATTTTAGGTACGGCAGAATGTTTAATACTAAGTGGATTTCACAACTTTCTGCACATGTTTATACAATAGAACTCTTTATATGAAGACTATCTTTTTTTTTTTTTTTAATAAAAGATTTTCCCCCCTAGGTGTTGATGGCTGACTGCTGGGACTTTCCCACCAGCCCCACCAGTATGCTATGCATGCTTCTTCCAATCCTTCCTGCTCAAAAATTTCCAGGCCCGAGACTTGAGGGACCTCTTTCCAGAACACTGTTTAGGGGAGCCATGTACAAGTCCATGTGGCATCTTTTGGTCCTCGGACCTCCATTAATTCGGCAGGAACATCACGTAGAGTCTGACCTGAGCTCTCCATTGGAACCAACTGATCCACAGAGGATGGGGAACAATCTTCACTCGGCTGCTTCCTTTAGCAGCTTTTCTCTCCCTCCCCCTGTCCCCAGCCTCCAAAAGTCAAGCATGGACTCCTCTGCTTCTGCTGGGCAAATAAGCCTGAGTATGACAATATGTGATTGACCTCTTGCAATGTGGCTATCCATTCCAGACACACAGCTCTGGCTCAGCCTCGGCATTCCCCATCCTACTCTGCCATTTGCCTTCTGATCTACAGTCATGACTAAGGGGCGTGGCACACAAATAGGCCTTGAACCCTGGGAGAATCACCCCAAATTAATATTACCCTGGAACATAAGTACATGATTAATCAAGAATATAATATTCAATAAAGTTAAAATTGGAAAGAGGAATTACAATTGGTGCTTCCTCTTTGTTACTGTGGCTTTGCTATCAAAGAAAGAAATTATCTCCTCTAAGAGCCACGTCAACTTTTCTCGTAGGGTGGTAAATTGTATACTTTTTAGTGTTTATCTGATGATACATGCCAGTATGTTTGATTTAAAAAACAGCTTGACCCAGTTGGTCAAGCATCCCACTCTTGATTTCAGCTCAGGTCATGATCTCATGGTTCATAAGTTTGAGCTTTGCGTCAGGCTCCGCACTGACAGTGTGGAGCCTGCTTGGGATTCTCTCTCTCTCCTCCCTCTCTACCCCTCCCCCCACTCTCTCTCTCAAAATAAATTAAAAAACAAAACAAAACAATGGAAGAGATGTCACAGGATATTACCTGAGTCACTGCCGAACAAATGGTGTATAGAAGTGTTAAATGTAAAAAAAAAAAAAAGGAACAAACATTTTTTAATCTTTTTTGGGTACATGACACTAGGCTGAAAGAGTCAGTCGGGGCTTAAATTGCTTGGAATAATCCACTCTTGGCTCGTCTCAATCTCTCACACCTTATACCCAATTCCCTCCATCGTCACTTCTCTCCATTGTCACTGCCAGCATTTTCCTTCCTCATCTCCCTGTGGACTACGTCCACAGCCACGCAGTGGTCTCCCCACTTCCATTCCTGCCCTCCTCCCATATCCCACGCACACAGCTTTGGAAAGCATACATCAGCACGCGACATGCTGCTCATTCTGCCAGGTGCTCTGTTCCCACTCACTCCCAGAGGACACACGACTTCTCAGTTTTCAGGTCTTAGCGTAAATGTCGCCACCCTCCCTCAGGAGGTTCTGTCTCATTGTTCGTTGCTTATTATTGATCTGTTTGCTTTCCAGTTAATTGTCTGCCTCCCTCAATAGGCTGTAAGCTCCCCTGGGTGGAGAGCATGCTTGTTTATTCACCAGTGGGTGGGTACCCCAAACCTAGCTTGTCGGTTGTATGTACCTGGTACTCTATCAATGTGTGTTGGGTGAATGACAAAGAGGAACGTGAATTGGATGTTGATGGGAGAAAGGAGCTGGTAGTCAGAGGTTAAGGCGCCATGTTGGCAAACGGGCAAAGGTGAAGATGAAATAATATAAGAGTAAAAGGGAATTGGGAAGGTGCCTAAGAGTCCCGGGAGCAGAACAATACACAGATGGCTTGGACAAGGAGCTGTGTGAGGTGGTTTGAAGAGAGTAGACCAGGTGTGGGGCCATTGCTGCCACTGAGGTGCCCACCCTCTGGACTGGCATGGTATGTCTCACGTGGGGGACATCAACTTGGACCTCATATAAGCTCCAGAGACAATGCCATGGCTAATTTTCAAAAGCATTTCATGCCCACGGGATATGCTCTACATTCAAAAGGTATGTTCCTTACACCACCCTCTCACAGGGCTGTTCTTTAAGTGGTTTATAAAGAGGATCTGAAAAGAACATTTGGAAAGCGTTTCAGAATTCAAGTACCTACCGTCAGAAAATGACATGAGAAGAGTATCTCCTGGCAACGGTGGGGATACATAACCCAGCCATTTACTAGAAGTACGGAGTTGGAGGGAAGAACTGGCTAGGAGCTCAAGGTGTCACTGAGCACCCATTTAATTCTCTACTTCTGTTACAGACCTGGAATTACAACACCTGAGCAACAGGATACCCTGTCTATTAAAATTCTCCAGGGAGGAATAAATCACAGTGTTTATGGTAAATCTGATCTTTGTCACAGAATCTCCAGCCTTATTTCAACACCTTAATCCTATAATAAGAAAGCCAGGTGGATGGGACACAATCCTCATATTCACAAGTGTTTCAGATCACTGCCCAGTGTTTATTGACTTGATTAAATGTTATCTCACACCCAAGAGACTCGGCACGGATGTTGGTCAGGAAAATGAGCCTGGGGTGCTGGTGTTGGGTTGAGCTTCTTAGGCCCAAGGAAAGTCCTTGACCTTGAAAAAGAAAAGCTAACGATGAAACTGCAGAGGAACAATCTTGGCCTTTATCCCTTTGATATGAAAGGGCAGGTATGGGAGAGTAATGTTGGCTTAGTTCCCAAAATGTTTATTAAGCTCTTGAGGAGAATGGTATTGGAATTTTAAGCACAGTATTGTATGAATTGTTCACCTGTAGGAAATTATAGACGTATCCAGCAATACCTAAATTCTTTACCACCTTTCAGCTAGGTGACTAATGGTTTACCATTCTACTCTAGTATGTTATGACATGGGGGTGCCAATGTGCTGCACAATAAAGTACACGCCCCGAAGATCTGGAGGGTCCGATCCAGAGAGTCATGTGAAGAAATACTAAAACACTGCCAGGAATTAAGGACTAGGCTTTGAAGTTCACAAGGGATTCTTGTAGTCTTTTGAGAGCCAGACCAGTGATTTGGTTTAAATAAGGGTGCTAAGAAGGTATAGGGAAGGGCTTGGAATAACATGGGAGCAGAGAGAGCGATGATCCTGGCCAAATAAGCCCAATCTCTGTTCTTAAAGTTCAGATTCAAGATTACAGATTGGAAATAGGAGCATCACACTTGACCTCAGAGATAATTGCTCTCTAAAAGGCCCAGTTTCCAAACGCAGTATCCACAGGGGGAAGATTGATCCCTCCTTGACCTCCGAGGACCAGGAAGCAGAACTGAAATAAATCATCACGTATACACCATTAACTGGGACAGGGTCTTCCCATGGGCTGTAAATTGCTCACCTCCACCCATGCAACTCTTATGCCATTAGAGATGCAAAAAAGATTTAGATGACCTTCCAGGAGGCATGAACTGCTGCTGGTTCCCACCCGAGCACCTCTACAATTTTCTTTAATGGACCAATAAGCAAGCAACAGCACCTTTCTCAAGAACTCTGGCTGCAATATATTGAAAAATTTATTGATAAAAAGAACATTAACAAATATCACATTCCCTGAGGCTGATGCATTACAGTAGGTTAAGGTCCTAGAACTCATTAAGTTCTTACAATGAACATTATCTAACATCACTTAATCTCTTGGCAAATGTTGCTGGCAGAAGTCTCAGTGTCTCTCCATAGGAGGCCAGTGATTACAGCTCTATTTGTAGAGGCCACTGCTCTAGAGAAATGGTACCAGAGCAGGGAGTCCCTTCACTAAATGATGAGTATCTGATGGGCAGAGGAGTGTATGTCCTCTATGTAGAGCTGGCTGCCTCTTCACGTGGAGGGACTTAGGCAGCAGGGGGTCATTATAAGATTTCTTTCCTCCATCCTTGAAAGCATGAGGCAAATTCTGCCCAGCGTGGGTAACAGGATAGCTAATCCCACCACATAGGTTCTTCTGGTGAAGTTCCAAATACTGGCTGCCTTGATCTTGGACCTTAGACCTCTCCAGTGCTCAGAGAAATGAGGGAATGAGTAATAATCAGGAAAGTAACAGTTGGCATATGACTGATTATCAGTCAATACTCAAGCTTGTCGTGCAGAAACCTGGTACACTGTTTCCTTCCATGATATCCAATTTTAATTGCCTCTTTGCGTTAATTGACCCCAATCAGGTTTTTAAATTAACTTTGTGGGTGGGACACAGGCTCTGCTCTTTAGGAAAAGTTTCCAAATGAACAATATCTCGATTAATTCAGTTGAGCTAGTGTCAGCTCATAGATTGTAGGATTCTCACCTTTATTCACACAATACCTCTTCGTGTAAGAGAGGCACAATAGATATACATTGTCTTTTAAGAGCATTTCTGTTGGTTCCCATCCATGTACCCTCCAAAAGAAAAATCCACTCATAAACCAATAAGTTACTTTTTGCCTTTGAAATGTCATTTCATCTATTCTCTTCTCCAGTCTCTGCATCTGGCCATTTTGGTTTTCCTAGCACTTTGGCAACTTAAAATGGTTCTTGCCATGCCCTGCCTCTCAATGCTGCAATTAGGGTCTTCAAACAATTATGCATAGTAGCACAAGGTCTTCCATTTTTAAAGTAAGTTGCACACCCAAAGCAGCACCCAAATATCTCCAATCAGTGTGTTCCCTTTTTATATTCACACTTGTCCCCTTTCTCCTGCTAGTGTTCTCCTCCACACAACTGCCTTCTCCCCTGTTAGGGAGAACCTCAAAACAACTACTTTTCTAGTAGGCTAATTCAGACATAAATTATCAGCCTGATAATTAAAAAAATTGAATATTTATTTATTTTTGAAGGAGAGACAGAGCATGAACGGGGGAGGGGCAGAGAGAGAGGGAGACACAGAATCCAGAGTGACAGCCTGATAATTTTTAAACACAGTATCCCAAGTTTCCCTCATTCTTACTCAATTTTTCCCCAAACTCATTCAAAATTCCCCCTGAAGAGTATATGTAGAGGGTTTTCATCCTTCTGCTATCATCTTGGTAAGATGGACTTATGTGCTTCTTGAAATTGTAAACCAAAAGTAGAACTGTTTGAAGAAAAACAGTACATAATATAATACAGTGGTCTCTAAACCTAGTTGGCAATATATCACTTGGGAAGTTTGTAAAGATGGAGACTCCTGGCTTTTATCCCCAAAAAATTCTTATCAAGTTGGTCTGAGATATGGTCAAGGATTCTGTATTCTTACAACAATCTCCCCCAGTAATTCTATTAGCTGGGCTTAGGACACAACCTAAGGTATTATTACATTTCTACAATAAAAACTGACTTTCTGGGGGTTTTGTTTCATTTCTTTTTTTTTTTTTCAACTTTTTTTTTTTTTTTTTTTTTTAATTTATTTTTGGGACAGAGAGAGACAGAGCATGAATGGGGGAGGGGCAGAGAGAGAGGGAGACACAGAATCGGAAACAGGCTCCAGGCTCCGAGCCATCAGCCCAGAGCCTGACGCGGGGCTCGAACTCACGGACCGCGAGATCGTGACCTGGCTGAAGTCGGACGCTTAACCGACTGCGCCATCCAGGCGCCCCTGTTTCATTTCTTTAAACTGTCAATTTTGAGATAATCATAGATTGACTCGCAGTTGTGGGAAATACGAAGAGATTGCATGTATCCTTCACCTAGTTTCCCTCAACAATAACGTCTTGCAAACCATACAATAATATCACAGACAGGATGTTAACATTGATATGATCCACGTATTTTATTCAAATTTGCCCAGTTTTATTTGTACTCATTTGTGTGTGTGTGTGTGTGTGTGTGTGTGTGTGTGTGTGTGTGTGTGTTTAGGTCTATTTTGCCTACATGTAGATTTGTGTACACACCACCATAATTATGATACAAAGCAGTTCTAATACCACAAGTGTTGCCCTTTCACAGCAACTGTCTCCCCACACTGTGGCAACCACTAATCTGTTCTCCAGTTCTATAATATTTTCACTTAAATAATGTTTTATAAATCAAATCAAGAAGCATATGTGATAGGCTGAATAATGGTTTTCCAAAGATGTCCAAGTCCTAATTCCTTGAACCTATGGATACATTACCCAACATGGTAAAAGGTTCTTTGCAGATGTGATTATGTTCAGGATCTGAAGAGAGGGAGACTATCTTGGATTATGTTGATGGGTCCAATATAATCACAAAAGTCCTGATAAAAGGAGGCAAGAGATCAGAGACATCGTAGTAGGAGATGTGAGGATGGAGGATGGAGGGATTCCGGGGAGGGGCTGCAAGCCAAGTGATGTAGGCATCCTCTAGGAGCTGAAAAAATCAAGGAAATGGATCTTCCCATAGAGTCCCCAGAGGGAATCAGCCCTGTCGGCATCTTGACTTTTTAAGGCTTTGGAGACTGATTTTGGATTCCTAGCTTCCAGAACTCTAAGATAATAAAATTGTGTAGTTTAAGCTGATAAGTTTGTGGTAACTTGTTGCAGCAGCAAGAGAAAACTAATATAGTATATTACCTATTAGGATATTGACTTTTTCCTCCTTATCATAATTCCCTTGAGATTTATCCAAGTTATTGTCTACATCTTTTTATTGCTGAATAGTATTCCATGGTGTGGATAAATGACCAAAGTGCCTTTGAGCATTCACCTGCTGAAGAATATTTAGGTTGTTTCTACTTTGGGGCTTACAGATAAAGCTGCTATAACCAACCATTCACATATGGATTTTGGTACGGACATAAATGTACATTTTCCTGGGATAAATGCCAAAGACTACAATTGCTGAGTCATATGGTAATTGGATAGTTTATTTTATTTTATTTTATTTTATTTTATTTTATTTTATTTAAAAATTTTTTTCAATGTTTATTTTTGAGAGGGAGAGAGAGACAGAGTGAGGGAGGGGCAGAGAGAGAGGGAGACAGAGAATCTGAAGCAGGCTCTAGGCTCTGAGCCGTCAGCACAGAGCTCGACACAGGGCTCAAACCCAGGAGCTGTGAGATCACGACCTGAGCTGAAGTCGCATGCTCAACTGACTGAGCCACCCAGGTGCCCTGAATAGTTCATTTTATAAGAAATTGTCAAATTATTTTCAGAGTGACTCTATCATTTTAAATTCCCACCAGTAATGTATGAATGATCCAATTTCGTATCCCTCATTTGATGCTTTTATTTTATTTTAAAAATTTTAGCCATTCTGATAGGTGTGTAGTCATAATCTCATTAGGCTTTTAATTTTCATTTCCCTAATAGCTACGGATGCTGAGTGCCTTTTCATATGTGTATTTGCTATAAATCCCCTTTGATGGAATGCCTGCTCATGTTTCTTGCTCATTTTTTATTTGGATTATTTGGTTTTCTTTTACCATTGGGTCTTAAGAGTAATTTATATAGTCTACATACTAGTCCTTTGTCAATGTGTGGTTTGCAAATATTCTTTCTTAGTCTGCAGCTTGTCTTTTCATCCTGTTAGGAAGGTCTTTCACAGAGTAAAACTTCTAAATTTTGATTAAGTCCATTTGATTATTTTTCTTCTTTTATGGATCATGCTTTTGGCATCAGATCTAAGAACTTTTTGTCTAGCTTCCGATCCTGAAGATTTTGTCCTAAGTGTTTTTCTGAAAGTTTTAGAATGTTACACTTTGTTTTTAAGGCAGTGATCTGTTTTGAATTAATTTTGTGCAATGTGTGAGGTGTAGGGTTGAGGGTTTTTGTTTTTGTTAACCTAGGGATGTCCAGTTGCCCCAGTAACATTTTCTGAAAAGGCTCTTCTCCTCCATTGAAATGCTTTGCCACTTTTCTTGAAAAAAAAAATCAAAGGAGCATGTTTGTGTGGTTCTGTACTTAGGTCCTCAATTCTGTTCCGTTGACGTTTATGTCTCTCCCTCTGCCCAGACCACGCTGTCTTTGTTCCTATAGCTCAACCACAAGCCTTAACAGCGGGTAGTCTGAGTCCTGTCTTTATTCTTCTTTGTCAGGATGATTTTAGCTATGCTAGGGTTTGCATCTCTATATACAAATTTTAGGATCAGGTTGTCCGCATCTGTACAAAACTTTGGCTGGTATTTAATAGGAAGTATGTTAAACCTATCGATCAATTTAGGGAGAATCGATATCTTTACTATATGATATATTAGATTTTCCCATCAGTGAGTACAAGATGTCTCTTGTTCTTGTCTGTTATCAGCATTTTATAACTTTCAGTATAGAGATCCTGTACACGTTTTGCTTAATTTATACGTAAGTATTTTATTTGGAGGGGGTTACTTTCTACATAGACAATCATATTATCTGTAAGTAGGAACATGCGATGATTTTTTTTCAGCCCATGAGAAAATTCTCAGAGCAAACATACAGGATTTTGGACTAAAAAGTGCTGCCACATCATGGTTTTGAAAGGCAAGTGATCTTATTATGGAAGTAGGAGGGCAGAATTTAAAAAGAACACTTGTCTCTAGTCACATATACAGAAAAAACTGTCAGTCCTGTAACACCAAGTTTCCTGTCTTGAGCTGGTAAGTATGTCACAAGATCAGAAGTAGGTTGGCTTTGATTCCCATAATTGAAACTGGCCCCAACAGGAGTGGTTTATGCTGTCCTCATTTTGTAGACAAGGAAGTATGGGCCAACTATGAAACTAGCTTTTCAATCTGCTTGGGCTTATGACTCCACTTTTAAGGGTATCTTCTGCCATCAAAGGGGTCCCAGAGTATCAGAAGCTATGTTCACTTAGGTAGGAGATAGACCTAGGATCTTGAGTTCTAAGGATGACACCAGGGAGCCAAGGGCTGAGTCCCCAGGGTCATGTCAAAAATAGAAACAAAACTCCTGACATTTGGTCTGCGAATCTAACCACCAGACCGCATTTCCTCCTTTTAATTTCCACTCTGTCCTTCACATAATTACATCAATGTTTCACTGTGTTTATGACACATGGCACGGATTAAAGAGCTGAATGTGAAATGCCCTGCCTGGGAAGGCAAATTTCTTTGAGCAATTGTTTCATTTGGATTGAAAGGTGATCTTAAGCACACTGAATTCAGGTTTATCTGTGAGTAAGGCTCCAGGGTTGTGGCTCAAAACTCAAGGGCAAGGATAACACAAGGCCCCAGGAAGGCACTGGAACAGGGATTTGGAAATCTGTCAGGACTCCCTTTTAATTCTTGCAAGGCTTTACTTTAGTTTCCCACCCCCCAAGCCCCCATCTGTGTGTGTGTGTGTGTGTGTGTGTGTGTGTGTGTGCACATGAATGTGCCCACATGCACGTGTCATCTTCTGCTCTGGAATCTATGTGATGAGAACTATGGCCCCAGAAATGTACCCACCACAGGTCTATCCACTGGAAAAAAGATTGAATTTCCCTCTGCCCGTGACTCTCAAAGAAAGGATTAGGACTGTACTGCTTTCTTAGGGGGTTCACCCTGAGACCACAAATGGGAGCCAGGGGAGTGGGAACTTACTGTACAAAAAGACTCTAAGGAACTATTAAAGGGCAAGGTAGGAAGAAATTCAAGAAGTTCCACACTGTTTTTTCCATCATAAACTTGGAAATGGAGATCCCCTAACTATATATTAAGTCAGTTTCTTTATGAGGCATCAAGTTTGAGTTTTACCATGTTGTCAAATCTTCCACATCTAGACTCACAACCCAACAGACTGGTCACCATTTTGTTTTTATGCTAAAATTGCAGAACTTGAAAAATCAGGATGTTAGGATTTTAAGCAGCGTGACTGAGGAAGCACAGACAAATGTAATGATCTGATAAAACTCTGGCACCTAAGAAAAGTGAAAGACTAATTGATAGTCATTACAAATCAGGAGGTTTAAGTCTTCCTTTCAAGACTGTGTGACCTAAAATAAATCCTTCTGGTTCTAAAATAAAACCTTTCTGGTTCTTTACTTTTTTACTTATAAAATGAAAAAAAAAAAAACTACCTGGTTTATCTTCTAGTAGATTTGTAAATATCAAATGAATTTGTGAATGTAAAAAAAAGACTGCTTTATAAGCCATACAACACTCTAGAAATATAAGATACTGCAATCATACTTGTCCTGAGATTCATGGTTCTGAAAATATAAATAATAATCCTATAAAGTATCCTGTTCATTTATTTTAACACAAGGAGAAAAAATAATTTATGTAAATGATCATACTGATTTTTGCAAGACCCTTTTCAGGTTATTTGGGGCAGAAAATATTGTCATCACTTTGTTGGAGGCAAACATGAGGACCAAATAAAAGTACTTGCCAAGTGTCACATAAAATGTCATGGAAAAAGACCTTTTGGCCAGGATATGATGTTAAAAGAAACCAATGTCAAAACCCCAGTCTAGGTTGCCATTCTACTTACATTATATGGGAAAGGTGTTTGTTAGCATCAAAACATTCCCAGATAATGACCTTTGAACCATTCCTTCCGGAAGCTGGAAGCTCGGGGGGTTGGCCAGTCACTCCCTGAACTTCATTGCCGCTCTTGTCCTGTTTTCGCCTAACAAACACAAAGCTCCGTTATGCTTAGTAGTTTGGGCCCTCTCTAGACTGACGGCAGGATCCCTATGGCTCTCCAGCCCCCCAGGAACTGTGCAAAAGACTCTGCAGCTCCTAGCATTTAATTGCATGCTGGGAAGTCAAAATGTTCCCTCTGGGGCTTTCATGCTTCTCCCAATTGGCGCAACGATTCCTTAGAGGCAGGAATCAACAATGTACCTCCCTCTCGAGGAAATTTTATGGAGTGAGGAATTTGATTTCTGAGAGAAAAGCACCCATTAGATAAGAGAGTGTTTTTGCCTATATTCTCTTAAAAGGCGAGCAGAATCACACAATACTTTTACAAATACCTCCTCAGAGACCCCGAATCTGCTATTCTAACACACCTTCGAGGTGAGACTAGCTTCAATTCCCTGCCTCAGAGAGTAGAGCTGAAACCGGGAGATTTTCCTATAGATTTGCCCCATCATGTTTGTCCTCAATCGTGGTGAGCGGCCCTTGTTTATTTTTCTTCTCTTTCATAACTGAAATAGCTCTGAGAAGGTCTGAAACTGGAAAAACCAAAAGCCATTTCATGGCGATGGCATTATTAAAAGCATCTCTTGTTATTTCTTTATTAGGGTGCATCTTACAATGAAAATGCTCAAAGAATCAGCCTGTGTCCATTTATTATCAATACAGGTATCCCAGATTTATTCTGCCGTGTTAGTTTAATTGGAACATTATTGAGAAATGCAGGTTTCCAATGAGAAGGGATTGAAAGTCTAAATAAATCACCCCAAATAACATATGGCTTTTTTCTATGAAGATCATAAGCAATTTGTATGCCATTTGTTTTCCAAGGACAGGACTTTTTTTTTTTTTTTTTTTTCTATTAAACTGAAATCTAAAGTAAGGTACATTGATTTACAGGAAATTGTTCCTTTACACACAAATCCATCATTTACAAATACTATTTCAGGGGGCTAGCTGGAAGGAAGGCTTATATTTTCTGAGTCAACTATGTCAGCAACCATGTCAGTATCTGTTTATAAACAATTTTTCCTAATTCGAGGATCCGAAGTTCACAAAAATATTTGTTTTAAATCATTTCGAATAAGCGGCATAAAATCACTGTTAGGGCTCACTTCCAGGGAAAGTTGTATTCACTTATATTTCTTAGAAAAAGAGAACGGGTGGTTGGGGGTAGTTAGGGTACAAAGGGGGTAGCTAATTAGGAGGTGGTGCCATTTTCCTAGGAATTGGGATATGTGCTTTCTTTCTCAAACCAAACACACACACACACACACACACACACACACACACACACACACAGAGAAATGATGTTGTGGCCCCGTCTCCTTTATTGTGAGAATGCTTAAAATTCCCCATAATTTTCCATTTGCAACTCTGAGCTCACACAGCCCTTTTATTGCCTAGTATAATTTATTTGCAGATCTTAAAATGTCCATATGTCATGGAAGAGATGAGCCTTTGGTGAAAGGTACCGAGTTGTGTCCAAGAACTACTTTTCCAGGGCCCAGTGCCCGCGGTCTTGATTTAAGGGTGATGTGCTCCTGGAAGGGGTAAGCTGTGAGCACCGCCAGGTGTTTAGACAGGGCCCCTCCACCTCTTTATACTTCATCTGAGATAAGATTGCAGTTGAGCCAGGACATTTCTTATTTCCAATTCTTCTAATCCAAAGCCTTATGGCTAGGACAGTTCTCTCCTTTTTGGAAAGGGGCTCAAAGAAGCAAAATGTGTTGAGGACATAAAGATGTGGGAGAATTTGCCATCTTCCCAGAATGGGTCTACCTGTTGTGCCAATTAGGAATGCGATGTTCTCGGTGCAGAAAAGGCACAGTGGCAGGAAGTAGGAGGGGACACCCATTGTGCTTTCTGCTAGGTCTTTCCTCTTGAGTTTCAAAGAAAAATACTCAATATCCAACACCTGTCTACTTCGAACGAGCCCAATGCTTTCCTGGAGGCCGCAAGTTCTCCAAGTGCAACCAAGAAAACAAGGGTCTTGAGATTCCATGGAAGGTAGTCGTGGTAGGGAAGGTGCTTCCTGATATTTGACCAGGCTGCCGGTGACTACCTGGGCTAATCAGATGCGGAAATGGAAAGAAGGAACACCGCAATCGTCAACCTCAATTCTGACAGCTTATTTTCCATTCACGTTGCCTTGAAAACAAGGTTCGATCTGGATTGGTGTCCAAATCAGTCATTTATTACATTTTTCTCCCCCGTGTCATATTTCAGCATTGGAAATGTAAGTACTGTTGTAGGCAGAAGGTAGTATTGGTTCCTGTGCTTCAGAGTACAACAAACACTCTCCTGACCCCATCTTCTGCACAGTCCACTGCCAGCTCTACCAGAGAGAGGACAAGAACAAGGGGGGCATCCACTTCACCCATCCTGCCTGCTTACCGCCAATGTATCCATCATGCCTCTATGCCGATGGTTCCCAAAGCAGCGAGGAAACACCTGCTTTGTTCTTCTTTCCACTGCAGACACACTGGATGGTTCTGAGCCATGACTCACTTGGTTTAACTTGGTCCTCCCCAGAATCTCATCTTGTCTATTCTGAGACCGAGTTGAAAACTGCTAATTAAGACTGTGTCTGCAAGAAGCAACCAGATAACCATTTGGGCTTAACCGTCTGTGTAATTCAAACAATCTATTTGGCTGGGGAGGGAAGAGAGGAGGCTTTTTTGTTTATTTTAGTTTTAGGTTTCGTTAATTTTACTCTAAATTAACTAGGTGTGTTTTCCGCTATTTTTCGAAACTGGATTTGCACAGATTCCATACTCTCTACTCCCTGCATCCTTTCCCCTTCTCGCCCTTCCTGTGTCGCCTTTTGTTTACAGACAAACGTAAATTTCTCTTTTGCTTCTCTCATCAATTTCCACTGCCACCCACAATCATAGCTTTGTCCTGATCTTGTAGATTCTGCAGTTTGTAAACTACTGCATCCCTTGAGGTTTTCAGTGCACACCTGATGTTGACCAGATGTCTTCTTTGACTGTCCACACCCCAGAGGCATCCCGTGCCTCTGGGTTCTACTTCCACAGATTTCTGTTGTCTTGCTTTATATATTCTCTTCCTTTTTTTGGGGGGGGGGGCGGGGTGGGACAGCATAGGTTTGGGTTTTGTATTCTTTCATTTCAAGCCTCATGTACTTTAATTCTCCAGATAACTGATCTTAACTCTGGCCCAGAACGTCTTCAGATTGTTCCATTTGTCCCTTCCAAACCTCTTTCATACATGAGGCTATGAAGACACCCTGGGAGGTAAATTAGTTTCTGTTTCTTTCATTTCACAAACAGGGAGGCTGAAAGCAGAGAGAGACTGAGTATAGAGTACCAAGCTAGAGGTAAGCAGTGATTCAAACACCCAGTCCTTGCTTCCAGCCACTCTCACAGGAAAGCAGCTCTCTTCATTGTTTCTAAGTCCGTCGTGGAGCTCCAGTGACTAACAATGCAATCCACTGCTCACAATGTCTGATCGTATTCCTGATGGGAACCTTCCTTATGTAGACCAGATTCTTCCACCTTTTGTACTGGAAGATGCTGTATCCCAAAGCCCTGGGTACCTGCAGCCTCTCCTTCAACGCATACTATTATGCTGGGACCCCATTCGGGCTCAGATAAAAGTGTTCTTCAGTTGGTCTTAGATGGTTACTGTTTCATGATCTCTGACCTTCTTTCTCCCCTTCCAGTATCCCCAAGAGCCAAGAAAGCATATGATCACTTCTGCATGCCATTTCTTTATTTAACCTTCCTGCCAATCAAACACTCACAATCCGTTTCAGGTCATGACAGAAAATTTAACTGCAGCGATTAGCCACAGCTCATCAAGAGCTACAAAAACCTGCTGGAATTTTTCTCAGAAATCAATGCACTCAACTGTGACATGCTGATTGAGATAATGAGCTGCAAGATGAAAATTAAGGAATAATAGAATGGATATCTTTTTTTCCCCTCCCACTAAGAAGCAAAAGAAAAGCAAAATGAAAAAAGAGAAGGGAGAGGAAGCTAGGAACTAAAGTTGATTTTCTAAAACATTCCTCGTTTAATTTTTCCCACCTAAATCTGATCAAGCCCACTGCTGTCCAAGGCATTTGCAGATTTCCACCAGTTGTGGCTTTCAGGCTAAAGAATGTCTTTGGAAGAATGTAGCTTGAATTTGTCTTAGGCTGTGTGAGTCTTAAAAGCCACAGTGCCAACAGCTTTTCTCCAAATCCCTTTTCCTTTTACCCCACCTCTTCTGAAAGATCAACTTTAATATCAGCTTTTGTTTGGTACTGGTACCTTGTATTGGATGTCTGAGCTTTAGTTGTGAGCACACAGACACAGCCCCCCGGTGCCCATTTGCCATTGTCACCCTGGAATTCCAGAGGCGTCTGGGCCACCTGGCCCTGCTGCCCCCCCGGGGGGAAGCGCGACCTCCACCCAGGGGATCCCATGTGGGGAAGCCAGTTCCCACGGCTCCACATCCCAGCCGGGCTCCGACCCGCCCTCCTTCTCCTGCAGGACGGAGTGGGGGTGAGACACAAAGACTGCCTGGAGATTTTCCTCCTCTGAAGTCACAGCCCATCTCTTAGGGAGAGTGGCAATCATCACACAAGGAACTTGAGTTATGAGATAGTAAGATTGCAGTGGAGGTTTGGGGGGCTGGTTCGTGGGCACATTGTACGCGTGTATGTGCGTGTGTTGGTAGGGTGTATGCTAATGAGGAAGAAATCATTTCTGATAAATATCTCCAAAAAGTTCTTTTGCAATTCCAGAACACTCACATCCACGGCACTTTCAACCCAGAGATGACAGCCCTTCCGTAACCTTAGTTGACCCAATGGCTTATTTACGAACTGTCTTTCATCTTGATGGGTAACTTTATGTAGAGGTCTACATTAAACTCTCACGGTGTTCATCGCACAAATAACTACATCACGCACCTCCCCAAAATAGACTATGCATGTGTCTGTGCATAGTCTTGAAATGAGACATACATCTAAAATCATCAATATCTTGAAACTAATTAAAAATGAGATATAAACTGCTTAAACTTCATACAAAAAATAGTGTTTCCCAAGTGTCATTTAAAATACATATATAGGGGCACTTGGCTGGGCTCTGTTGGTAGAACACGCGACTCTTGACCTCAGTGTCATGAGTTCAAGCCCCACGTTGGGTGTACAGATATTTTTAAAAAATTTTTAAAAATAATAAAATACACACATGTATATAGTAAATACACATGTATAGTAAATTCATACAGATATATGTACTAAAAGAAAACATTCACATTCGTGTCCACAATTCCCCTTGTCTAATCTGGTTTTCTGTCATTTTCTTCTTTCTTTGTAACTGATCCAATGAATGGTGTTACCAAAGAGACGAGGCAGCAGAGCTAAGGGGGGAAAGTGTTAGGTTCAGCCCAGTGGGCTATGCTACCGCTCTATCCCTGATGGGACATCCGACCTTAGCACCTCTCATTCAGCTTCTGGGCCTCATTCCTATCAATAAGAGAGCCTTTGCACCTAACGTGGCGAGGAGATGATGGTAGGTAGCTCGCAGTGTTGCAAGACCTCTCCACTGAGATCCACATCCTCATCAATGCTAAGATCGTTAACATTGCAATGACTCTGAACTTACAGTTCATTTTACAATGGATGCATCATATTTAATAGTAGCATCGTTTATTTTTTCCTAAGACAATACGATACATAAAACAATAGTGATTCTTACAATTCATGATGTCTACATGGAATAAAATACGGTTCGGGTTAAAAGTGTTTTGGGTGAAAAGGTTTACAGTATTATTCAAAAGTCACATTCTTCTCCTTCACACAAGATGGATCATGGAAGTAATCTCCCTGACCTGTTCTGAAAACCTAAAGACATTCAGCGAGTTACAAAGTACCCGGCTGAACGAGAAAGAAGGACTCAGTAAGTAAAAGGAAAAAAATGTCTCTTTCTAAAAATGTCCTGCTTAGAGGGCACCTGTGTGGCTCAGTCAGTTGAGCATCTGACTCTTGATTTTGGCAGGGTCATGGGATCAAGCCCCCTGTCGGGCTCCACACTGAGCATAGAGCCTGCTTAAGATTCTTTGTCTCTCTCTCTTTCCCTCTCTCTCTCCCTCTACCTCTCCTTTCCTCCCTCTCCCCTGTTCAGGCGTGCTCTCTTTCTCAAAAAAAAAAGAAAAAAAAAGAAAAAAAAAAAGTCATGCTTAGAAGAGCTCATCACTTGGTTTAATCATCACTGTCCTGAAATTCTTAATAAGTTTTACAAGGAGCCCTGCATGTTCATTTTACACTGGCCTAGAAAAATTACGCAGCCTGTTCTGATGGGAAATTTATTTGGTTACAAAAAATTAAAGGCTATTTAATTCCTCTTACATTCGCCTTCTGGTCCTGGTATGGGAGTCTTTCAGTTTCTCCAAAAGGGTTATGAACTTCATGAGGACTTGAATCAGAGCATTTCAGGCACACGATGTGCTGTTTTCAGAATGGATAGTGGCTCAAGCTCACACTGGAGAGCACTTACATACTGGATTTGAAAGGTCAGAAAGTCACCAAATATCCAGAACCTTCATCTTTTAAAGCAAAGGGCTTTAGGGAAAGTACTGTATGTACTTTGTTACAATCAGAGGGAGAAATCTCTCTGAAACTTCAAGATCACTTTTCATATTATCTATGTTATATATGGTATATTATAAAGTCTTGTTCCTAAAGAATATAATTGTATGTAGAGTTACTGTAAGAATCTATTCTGGTTATAATTTTCCTTTCTTTTCAGCCAACATCTACACCTTTTGTTGTATTTGAGACCGAGATGGTCCAAGCACGTGGACAATTCTCTCTGCTACAACCAAGGGACTTAAAGCCCCTCTTTTGAAATTTGTCACCTGGAATCAAATTTAATTCAGCAATAAATTGTGAACACGATTCTATAAAATACATACCTAAACTCATAAGTTTCTGGGTGATCCGAGTGAGGATGTTGTTGGGATGAAACGAATAGATTACTTAAAACACATGGAATTTGTAAAATCTGCACAAACATATAAAGATTTTGTCAAAGTCTATGACTAAATATTGTCACTTCAAAGCTTGTTTCAACATTGGGTATTCCTAAAGGTTTCAGAGGTGTGAATGGCCTGCCCCAAAGCTTTAGGAAGCAAGCGGATACATACACTTCCCGTAAAGGTCTCTATTGCTTTTGGAGAAACAAAGATTCAACTGATGCCCAAGACAAAGGTAACTGTGTGAAAAAGGAAAATAATCAGTGAAATTAAAAAAGTATCAGTGCAGACAGAATACCCAAGTCCAGTCACTTCTTTTTCTTTTTTCAAGGGAAATCTATCCGTGGAAGACAATGTCAAAGGCCACTCTCATGACTGTGGGCCCAAACCACAATGTAATGAATGAGTTGAATGGAAATGAGATGAATTAGACTGGATTACTCCTTTTGAAGATTTCCAAAAACAGATGCAGTAAGGTCTATCTTATCTCAAAGACTGAGGCACAATCTGCATAATCTTAACAGCTTAAATTTAGTGTTTTCAAAAAAAATGGTACAAATAACACAAAAAAAGGTAAGGGGTGTGGTGTAGAAGGAGGAATTTAAAATCAGGGTTCTTGAGTTCTGGTGCCTTAGTTATTTCACATTGGTTCTTTGGATGGTTCCACTTGATTCCTCACTGAGAATTATCTCATGATACCTGAGAACATTCCTTCCTGCCAGAGCCGCGTTTCTTATGGGGCCCCATCTGGGTAACTATCTCTAGAATAGTAGAGATCTGGTTTGCAAAGTCTAGGGTGGGTATCTAAGTTCTTCGATGCATTCTTCTCCAAAGCAGATACAAAGAGGATGTAGTCACCTTCTCCCAAAATGTTTAACAATACATATCACCACCCCCTCCCTGCTCTTTGAGTTAAAATTTAGTCTGCCTTAGTAAATCTTCAAATTACTTTCTCTATTTTCTCTTAGGTCAACAATATCCCCAAAATGCAATATCATAACTTCAAACTTACAGAGGTAAGAGCCACTTCCATTTCTTTTACTTTCTATAGAAGTTCTGGAGAAATTGGGGCAGGGAAAAGAAGGGCAAGAGAAAAATAATGGGAACGAGTATCTTGTGATACTCTGTGAACCGATCCTTAAAAAAATGAGTCATTTTTATAAGGCAGTCACTACTGTTATGTAAAAAAAATTCAACATTCAAAAGCGTATGATACATGTTAGTGGTAAAGCTTTATCACTTCCCTTTCCAAGGCAAGAGGAAAAAATGTTTGGGAGCCAATAATTTAGAAAATTTTATCTTAATGAATAAAAGCATCAAACATCTATTTCAGTGGTTCTCCTATAGGAGCCATTTTGCTCCACACTCTCATCCAAGTGGCCATTTGGCAATGTCTGGTGACATTTTTTATGGTCACAACTAGGGGGGCCTACTGGCATCCAGTAGGTAGAGGCCAGAGATGTTGCTAATAATTGTATAATACACGGGACCGCCCTGCACAACAAAGAATGGTCTGCTCTCAACTGCCAGTAGCACCGAGGTTGAGAAATCCTGCTCTACTTTCCTCATAGACAAACAACAACAAAAGGAAGGACTGACTCATTAGTAATCGCCTTCACAATTCCTAAAATGGGTGCTTCAACCCCAGGGGAGACATCCGCTCAGGGGCTGGTCTTATGGAGACACGGAGTCCAGTCTTTCTGATCCTCTCCTTTTCACCCTTTGTCATGTTAACTGCGCCAACTCCTAGAGACTCCAACTCCCCTAGTAATTGGACCAACTCTGCCCCCTGTCTATGATTTAAACAGCTGGAAGCTTGACTTTGACACGCAGAAATCAGAAATCCTGAAGCTCAAGAAAGCAAAAATCTGCGCAGATGCTTAAAAATAGCCTGGTTCAAAGAGTGTCAAGAGGTAGACACTCTAATCATAAACATCAGGGAGCAGATTCTAAAAACGTTCCAAGTAGAATCTGAAAATCTGACAGAAAGTCTTTTGTCGGTTTGATTTGACATGAAAGGCAGAGTTTGAGGCAGTCAAGGTTAGAGCACTGATTTGTAAGAACTCTCAACTAGAACACTGTCTTGCTTCCTCCTTCTAACCTTTAGCCACGGCCCCCATGGTGTTTTGGTTCTTTTATACCAATTTACTATTATCATACTTCTGCCGCTATTTTTTCTTCAATTTAATGTGGGAAACTGACTTTTGTGGACATTCCTACCGTGAATATTTGCATTCTTGAACATTATCTGAATGGCACCGTGTTCCTCAAACAATTGAAGTCACAGAGCCTTGCAGGTAGCAATCAGAATCATTTCATACAGATAGAAATTATTATGCTGAGCAGAAAGCCATAGTAAAAGCACTCATACATAATAGAAATCAACCATAGAAGCACAATAAAAAGCAAATATTTGTCTAAAACAGTAAGAAGAAAAGATTAATTTAGAATTTTATCATTCTTTGGAGTCATTTGTGTTTTTCTTGTATATAAATGCATGTTTATATGTACATGAATATATAGACACATGTGTATATACACCTTTAACACATGTATATATATATGTATATGTATATATATATATATACATATATTATAACTGTTCAGTTATTAACTGATATTCATGTTCTTGTCATCAACAATATCAGCAAAAACCAGAGTAATGAGCATTATAAAAATGAGTACCTAATAAGTGGTCTGGGGGTTGTCAGAAGCTGAACAATCCGCTCCAGACTTTGTTCACCATACATCTGAAAAGGAACAAGTCTCTTTTCAATGCACATGACATATTTTCATACTAAAAATGTGTTCGTTAAATAATATTTTTTTTGTCTTCCCAGAACCAAAAGAAGATAGTGTAAGTTGTCAATTCTCAAGTCATTGCTACGTCTTCCTTATTCAATGTCTATAATAAAAAGATGACTCTGCCCAAAAGGAAGAGAGAAAATACATAAGGGGGAAAGAAATAGCTGTGAGAAGGGAGTGCTGTCCAGTGGGACCTAATTTTAAGGGAAAGGTCACAGTATCACAGGTAGAGTTTTCTAGTATAGATTTCAAAACATCTGTATTTTACTTCAGCTTTAATTCTGGGGGGAGTAAACCACTTCTTGGAGTCTCACTTGCCTCATCTGTAAAATATGGTAAGTAATGATCTGTTAAGTTTCTTTGAAAATGCCAAAGAGCTGGGCACCAGGGTGGTTCAGTCGCTTAAGCGGCTGACTCTTGATTTTGGCTCAGGACACGATCTCACGGTTCATGAGGTCGAGCCCGGCATTGGCCTCTGGGCTCTGACAGTGCAGAGCCTGCTTGGGATTCTCTCTCTCTCTCTCTCTCTCCCTCTGCCCCTACCCACCTGCACGGGCTCGCTCTCTCAAAATAAAATAAACAGTTAAAAAAAAAATAAGAAAATGCCAAAGAGCAATGCACATTTAGTTTCATATGTAATATGACAGTTGTTAAAATAAAATTCTTCTGGCCGTGGCATCCTCACGAGACATACCTGTGATGAAGACTGGCCCCTTGGAGCCATCACTAAAACTGTGGTCAGCTTCCGGGAGCGTTGGTTCCATGGAAATGGCTGCTCTGTCCTCCCTTCCCTCATGAGTCTGAGTCAGGCAGTCATCAGTTAGAAAGGAAGTGACCCACACCGATGGTGCCACCACCTCAGCAGCTGCTCCAGGTTACATACTTGACGAATGACGCACACTGCTCGGAACTCTGGAAATGAGAGCAAATGGCCCTTATCTCCTCGATGGCCAAATAAAGGGGCGGTGATAGCAGGTAATAATAATTCTGATATGCAAACCATAGCTATGACTTATTGACTATTTAACAAGTTTCAAGCACTGGGCTGAGTTCTTCACATTGATTTTTTTTTTTCCGTTTAATGTTCACAAAAAAATTTATGAGGAAGCGCTTATTATTATTCTTATTTTATATATAAAGAAACGGAGGTACAAGATTATGTAACCAGAGAGTAAGCTCTGGAGGCAAAATAAGAGAGTTCCAAAAACGAGTATGAAATTATCCACTAACTATGAAAGATTAATGTTTCTATCTGGCATTCGGGGGAAGAAAGTAAAGAGACAGGAGAAAAGAACCAAAAGGAGAGAATATTACAGAGGCTCCACTATATTTAAAGTGTTAAAGAAATGTCAGCCTCAAACGGACAAGGGAAGAAGGGTCAGCTCTTGTAACATATCATTGTGAGTTCTCATCCACGCCTAGGTTTTCTTGGACGGACCCAATTACTAAGTCTTTGACATTGGGGAACATGTCTGGTTTTT
Source organism: Panthera onca (assembly GCF_046562875.1). Lineage (NCBI taxonomy): Eukaryota > Metazoa > Chordata > Mammalia > Carnivora > Felidae > Panthera > Panthera onca. The sequence continues at coordinate 222,636,205 of NC_138339.1, forward strand.
GTTTTTGTTTTTGTTTTTAAGTTTTTTACTTATTAGAGAGAGAGAGAGAGACAGAGAGAACAAGCAGGGAGGGGCAGAGAGAAGGAAAGACAGAATCCCAAGCAGGCTCCGCGCTATCAGCACAGAGCCTGATGCAGAGCTTGAACTCACAAACTGTGAGATGGTGACCTGAGTGGAGATCAAGAGTTAGATACTTAACCAACTGTGTCACCCAGGCCCTCCATGTCTAACCCACTATGATACTAGGCACATAAATCAACTGGAGATGAATGAAGTACATTTGCAACTTGAACCCCACTTACCTTGTACGGTAGGAGAGCAAGTTCAGCCCAAAGATCCTATAGGGTGTTTACAGCCCCTGGAGATTGTCCCTTGAGGAAACAACATTGAAATTACCCTTTCTCAAATAGGTCTATGTTAGGAGCAGACTCTAGGTGAAAAGTTAGTATGAGCAAAAACTAAGGAGGGCCCTAAGGAAGATCTCAGGGTTTGTGAGATCGAGCCCTGTGTCAGACTCTGAGCTGACAGAGTGGAGCCTGCTTAGGATTCTTTCTCTCCCCGGCTCTCTCTGCCCTTCTCCACTGGCGCTCTCTCTCTCTCTCTTAAAAATAAATAGACATGAAAAATGTAAAACTAACTAAATAAATATACAAATAAATACATAAATCTTTATTTTGCTGGTTCACGTTGACACCTGTGATTGTAGGACCTCCACGGTCCTCTACTTATCGATGGGGAATCCCCAAAATTTGTTCTCACCAATGTTCATTTGGGCTCCTCTGTGGGATGAACCACAGTTGTGTCTCCTGTCCCATCCAAGCCTTCTTTAGGACCACCTGTTGCCCGTGCCTCAATTCCCTAAAGCTGCATTGCTGAAGCTTCTCATCCTCGCCTCTGATCTCCACTGTGGAGCTGTTTCCCACTGAGTCTCTGAGGGCCACTGCTGTGACCGCCACCATCCATCACAGCCTCGCCCTCAGGAGCCTCTTTCAGTGCACCCCACCTGCGATGGCTGAATGTTGGTGTCTTATCCAGGTTGAAATCCTAGTCCCCATTGTGATAGGATGTGGAGGTGGGACTCTGGGGAGGTAATTAGGTCATGAGGATGGAATCCCATAATGGGATTAATGTGCTTATAAAAAGAGACACAAGACAGCTTCCCCTCTCCCTCTCCGCCATGTTAGGGCATAACAAGGAAGAGAGCTCTCCCCAGGAACTGAATCTGCCCGCGCCTTCATCTTGGACTTCTAGCATCTAGAACGGTGAAAACAAATCTCTGTTGTTTAGCCACCCAGTCTGTGGTACTCCTGTTACCTTCGCCAGAACAGACTAAGACACTGTCTTTGCTGCTTCTGCCCAGGTACAGCTGGCACATCAGAGCCATGTTCTCTGGGATCGTTAAAGGAAGCCACACAGAAGATCAGTGCCGGAGTGGGGAATCGCCTCTCTCCCTCGAGGAGGCCGTTTTGGTACATGAACGCAAAACTTTCATAGCAAAATTCCTCTGGTGGCTAGGGGTGGGGTAGGCGGGGAATGGACAGACACACGGACTGGTTTCACGCTGTGACTCGTGACTGCATAATCAGTTCTGTCATACAAACGTCCACCAGGCTACATTCAGCAACCTGAGATTTCTCGAAGAGTAGAAATGCATGCCTACTGGGGTCTCATAGCCATCACTAGTGTGTTTTGCTGGTTGATCTTCATTTCACCAAATCGCCATTTCCGTTTTAATGGAGAGAGGATTCCAATCCTGAGTTTTTTGGAATTCTTATCCAACCACCTTACAAGCCCCAAAGTCATCGGCCACTGGGGGTGGGATGATGAGAGGTGCGGGCATCAGGGCCAAGACACATACCTAGAGTCTGGTGGAAGGAAATGCTCTCTTCTGTCACAGACAGACAGCGGCAAGGCCCGCGGGGGCTCCCCAGAGGTTATCGTCTGCAACTTCTCAAAGAACAAAAGGCACAAGACATCCTTCCTCTGGGTGGCAGGAGGGGCTGGGTAGGAAGCAGAGGCAATGGAACGCTCGGCAGGCTTCCTGTCGGGAGCCAGAAACCACTGGCCTTGGAACGCTGTAAGACCCTGTCACTTGGGCCGGGGTGGTGGGGGGTGGGGGTGGGGGGGCCAGGGGCATTAAAGTGACCTGGACGGAATTCTCCAACCTCCTCGACACATAATACTGCCCGCCTCAGACAGTTGTTTGGAAGGCTAGGACGGGACAGTGGACACCAGCCCTGGTACTGTGCTTACCACGCACACCCTCCCTTCCTGCACTAAGCCTGTTTTAAAAGGACCTGCCTTGGGGAGGAGATACCAGGGCAGCAAAGGCATTGGGCCGGCCCTCCACTAAGTCCTCAGGAGGGGGGAGCAGGAGCGTGTGGAAATCTGGGGATGAGCGAGCGGTAGAGGCAGGTCTGCTTGGGCGGAAACACACGGGATCTGCCAGGGTGGCTGCAGGGAAGATGGGGGGAAGAGCTGAGCACACAGAGTTGGCTGGTCTCTGAGAAGGCCGGGTGCGACCGTACACCCTCCCGGGGAAAGTCCCGGATGTGTAGACACCACACCTCAGGTCTCTATTTACATGCTATCTAATTCTTTCTTTCACTTCCTCCTTCTTCTTTTGCTTAACCATGTATCCTTTCTACCCTTGTCAAAGGATGAGTTAGAAAGAATTAAGGCATGGGGGCATCTGGGTGGCTCAGTCTAGTTAAGCGTCTGACTTCGGCTCAGGTCACGATCTCCCGGTTCATGAGTTCAAGCGCCGCATTGGGCTCTGTGCTGACAGCTCAGAGCCTGGAGCCTGCTTCCGATTCTGTGTCTCCCTCTCCCTCTGCCCCTACCCCCTCAACTCATGCTCTGTCTGTCTGTCTCTCTGTCTCTCTCTCAAAAAAAAAAAAAGAATTGAGGCACGGCAAAACTCCAACCAACCTACTGGTCTAAAGGCTAGCTACTCTGTTAAAAAGGTTAACTGAGTCAAGAAGGTCACACGGTGGCCATTTTTAAAGGTGTTATTTATAAATTTCCTTCATCAATGTTTTCTCTCTCTCTTTACAGGAAAAACACAAAACAAAAACGAAGGATGGTTTTATTCCTTCCCACACAAAGCATCTGTAGCAAAGCAAAAGTAGGATTTTAAGTGACAGATTCACCCTGGGGGTCTCTCTAGAATATTTGGTTTTTGTGAACAAAACCCACTGAAGGTAAAGCACATGAAGGCTTAGATACACAAAAATTTCCAGCATCAAGGAAAAGGCACAGGCTCCTGTTATCTGTGCTTATTTGTGGTATTATATAATTTATTGTACTTTTCATAAATGTGCCGGCCTTGCGAACTGTCTTCATTTCACTACAGAAGCTGCAATGAGTCATTTGCTATCTTGGCGCAGGATTTTCTTTTCGGTTCTCATATTTATGAATTTGTCCTCCTGGAAAATATCAAGGTCAATTTCTCCCATTTGTGGCAAAATGCAGAAGGTTTAACCGAAGGTGATGTTGATTATGCATGCATCCAAATATAGATCTGAGTCTTAAATATTTATTTAAAAATTGAAAACACTTAGATGGGAACACATACAAAGGCACAAAGTAAACAAAACAAAACAAAAAAGTGAAACGAGATTTAAAATACATTTTCTTAACTCACAGTGTCACGCTGTATCAAGCAGGAAGAGCCAGTCTCTGCGATGACTGGTTTTTGGCTAATAACACAGTCTAAAATGAAAATATGAAGGTAACACGCGATAGCTAATGATTTAAGTTTTCAAATAGGGGTTTTTATTTAGTTGACATTTTGTTTTTCGGGGGACCTACTTTTATATTTTTAGAGAAAATAAATAGCTAACCCAACCCTAAAGCTATTTGGAAATGAAACAAAATATCAGGAGGGACTTAGGACTACGGACGATTTCCTACACCCCTTTTATACAGTCAGGTTATAGCTCTGGAGTTGCAACAATTTCCTGAGCACAGCAAGGAAACCAGTAGGCAAACATCGGTGAATGATATTTACCAATCATCTTGTTGATTTTACAAAAACATGTAGAGGGAGACCATCTTTAGGTTGGAAATCAGATTTGATAAAACCTAAAAAATAGGGATCAACAATAGCGACTGAGGTGTAATAACAAAGGTGCCGTGGAGCAGCGACAAAGCACTAACTTGGATGCGAGAAGGAGATGGAAAACGCCGTGAGTATGCGGAGGAAAACTGAATTGCAATTCAGCAAAGCGCAAAATAAAGACAGCCCAGAACACGTAAGGACTCAGAAGATTTAATACCCATGCATCCTTTCACAGAGAATAGTGTCCACCAAAACAAGGAAATAAATCAAGACATAGATTAGGGAAGCAGTGGCTCCAACAATAGAGCTGGGAAGGGAAATCCTTGGATGACCACTGGGTCCCTGGGGATCAATGAATCCACATTACAGAAGGCAGAGGCCACCAGGAGTGAGGTTTCCAGGAAAAAAAAAAAAAGAAAGCTGATGGATCATCTAGCTTAGTGAATATTTTTCTTTTTTTAGATTTGACTCTTTCTGGGGGCAATTTTATTTTTTATGGTAAAATACACATAACATTAAAATGTGACATTTTGGCCGTTTCCAAGCGTACATTTCTGTGGCGTTGAGTACATTCACATTCTGGGGCAACCATCAGTCACCATCCATCTCTGTAACTTTTCAGCTTCTCCAACTGAAACTCTCTACCCATGAAACAGTAACTTCCCATTCGCCCTCCCTTCAACCCAAGGTAACCAGCAAAGTAGTTTCTGTCTCTCTGGGGTCGACTGCTCCAGGGCAAACCTATAAGTGGAACCCCGTATTTGTCCTTCTGTGACTGGCTTCTTTCACTAGGCGTAATGTCTTCAAGATTCTTCCATGTTGTAGCATGTGTTAGAATTTTTTTTTTCCTCTTTAAGGCTGAATAATATTTTGTCGTATGTGGAGATCACATTTCGTTGATCTCTGGGTGGCTTCCCCTTTGGCTATTGTACATAATCACCTGATTGTACAGATTTTCTTTCTTTTGCATATATACTAGGTGGAATTGTCGGACCACATGGTAATTCTATGTTTAGTTTTTCAAAGAATCACCATAATTTTCCCAACAGATCCACCTTATCCCCTTCCACCAGCAATGCACAAGGGTTCCACCTGCTCAACAAGTTTACCAGCACTTACCTTCTGTTTTCTGAGGAATGGCCAATCTAATGGGTATGAAGTTGTATTTCATTGCGATTTTGATTTGCATTTACCTAATAATTAGTGATGTTGACTATGTTTTTGTGTGCCTATTGGCCATTTTCATGTCTTCTTTGGGGTGATATCCATTTAAGCCCGAAGTGCAGTTTTCAATTGTTTTGTTGTTGAGTTGTGAAAATTTTTATGTATCCTGGATAACAATCATTTATCAGACACGATTTGCAAATATTTTCTCCCATTCTGTGGGTTCCCTGATGTCTTCTGGTGCACAAAATTTTAATTCTAAGAAGTCCAACTTATTTTTTTATTTTGCTGTCCGGTTTTTGGCATGATATCCAAGAAATCCTTGCCAAATCCAAAGACACAAAGCTTTTCTTCCATGTTTTCTATGAGTTTTATGCTTTTAGGTCTTGTATTTAAACCCATTTGCAGTTAATTTTTATGTATGGTATAAAGTAAGTGTCTAACTTCATTCATTTGTAGGTGTAGGTATACAGTTTTCCCAACACCACTTGTTGAAAACACTGTCTTTTTGCTATTGAATGACTTTTTCATCCTTGTTGAAAATCATTGGACCCTACATGTCAGGATTTACTTCTGGGCTCTCTATTCTATTCCATCGGTCCATTTGTCTATCATTATGACAGTTTTATGCTATTTTTATTGCTGTAGCATTATAGTAAATTTTGAAATCAGGAAGTGTGACACCTCCAACTTTGTTCTTTTTCAAGATTGTTTGACTATTTGGGGGTCCCTTGAGATTTCATATGAATTCTAGAATAGATTTTTCTATATTTGCAAAAAGCATCCTGGGGATTTTGGTAGGGATTGGAGATTGCTTGGGGTCGTAATAATATCTTAACAATATTGCCTTCCAATCCATGAACACAGGATGCCTTTCCATTTAGTGATGTCTCTAATTTCTTTCAGCAATGTTTTGTAGTTTTCAGTGTACAAGTCTTTTGCCTCTTTTGGCTAAGTTTATTCTCAAGTAATTTATTCTTTTTGATGCTATTTTAAATGGAATTGTATTTCTTAAATTTCTTACTGAGATTATTCATTGTTAGTATATACAAATGCAACTGATTATCACATTTTCATTTTGCATCCAGAAACTTTGATAAATTTGTTTATTAGTTCTAACAACTTTTTGTGGACTCTTCTCTTTCTTTACGGTTTTACGTCTTTATCTTGCTTTGATATCAAGATAACGATGGCGTCAGAAAATGAAATAGGAATCGTTCCCTCCTCTCCAATTATTTGAAAGAGTTTGCGAAGGACTGGTATTAATTCTTGAAATATTTGGTAGAACTCATTAGTGAAGCCATCTGGTCCTAGGGTTTTCATTTAGGTGAGGTTTTTGATTACCGATTCAATCTACTTACCAGTTTAGGTCTACTCAAAATTTCTGTTTCTTCACAATTCAGTCTCGGTAGATTGTATTTTTCTACGAATTTTCAATTTCATAAAGGTTATTCAATTTGTTGGCATACAGTTGTTCATAATATTTGTAATTCTTTTTACTTTTCTAAACTCTATAGTAATATCCCCTTTCATTTCTGACTTTAATTATTTAAGCCTTCTCTATTTTTCTCTTAGGCAGTCTAGCAAAAAGACTGCCATTTTTGTCAATCTTTTCAAAGAACTAACTCTTGGTTTCATTGATTTTTCTCTTCTGTTTTCCTGCTGTTTTATTTGTCTCTGCTTTAATTTCTACGACTTCCTTCTTTCTATGAGCTTTGGAATTAGTTTACTCTTCTTTTTCTAGTTCCTTAAGGTATAAAGTTAGGTTCCTGACTTGAGACTTTCTTCTTCTTTAATGTATTTACAGCTACAGATTTTCCCTTTAGAGTTGCTTTTGCTGCAGCCCATAACTTTTTGGTATCCTGTTTTGCATTTTTATTTGTCTCAAGATATTTTCTTATCCCCTTTGTAATTTCTTCTTTGACCCATTTATTGTTTAAAGGTGTGTTGTTTGATTTCCATATGTTGATGAATTTTTTAGTTTTTCTTCTGCTGTTGATTTCTAGTTTCATTCTATCATGATCAGAAAAGATACGGCGCCTGGGTAGCTCAGTCCATTGAGCGTCTGACTTGTGATTTTGGCTCAGGTCACGATCCCAGGGTTATGGGATTGAGCCTCATGTGGGGCTCTGTGCTGAGAGTGGAGCCTGCTTGGGATTCTCTCCCTCTTTCTCTCTCTCTCTCTCTCTCTGCCCTTCTTCCCCCCACCCCGAAATAAAAAAAAAAGAAAGAAAAGAAAAGATACTTGGTATGATTTCAATCTTTTACATTTCTTGAGTTATTTTGTAGTCCACAATATTGTCTATCCTGGAAAATAATCCTTGTGCAATTGAAAAAAAATATGTGCATTCTGTTGTCATTGGGTGGAATGTTCTGTACATTTCTATTAGGTCTAATTGGTCTCCATGATGAGTCATTTTTCTCTTACTGCTTTCAAGACTCTCTCTGTCTCTGGCTTTTGACAGTTTGATTATGTCTCCATTTGGGTCTCTTTGGGTTTATCCTCCGTGAATTTCACTGAGATTCTTGGATTAGTATATCTATGTCTTTTCTCTAACTTGAGAAGTTTTCAGCCACTGATTTTTAAAATAATCTCTTTGTCCCTTTCTCTCTCATTCTCTCTCTCTCTCTCTCTCTCCTTCTGTGGTTCCTATATGTATATATTCATCTTTTTTTATGGTATTTTGTAAGTCCTTTGGGCTCTGTTCACTTTTCTTCATTCTTTTTCCCCTTACTCCTGAGATTTGATTATTTCAAATGACTTGTCTTCTTCACATTTGATGACTCATACTTATGCCTGTTTGTCTTTGTACCAGCCTAGTGAATTTTCCAATTCAGTTATTGTATTTTTCAGCTCCAGAATCTGTTTTTTTTAATAATGTCTATCTTTTTGTCCATATTCTCACTTCATTTATATATTGTTTTCCTAATTTCCTTTAGTTCCTTGAACATACTTAAGATAGCTGTTAAGTCTGAACCATGTACTTCTCAAAAAACTGCTTTTGGAAATTGTGTCCTTTTGAATGGGTCATGTCTCCCTGTTTCTTAGCATGCCTGTGAGCTTTTGTTGAAAATTAGGCATTTGCAAAACCAGCTACCTTTCCCAGTCTTTGCAGACTTTGTCATGGGAGACCTTTACTGATTTGCAGCCCCTGAGCCTTGATATCAGTGTAGGGCGATAGCTTCAGTCCTTCAGGCCTTTTCTAAGCATGCATCCTGTCTGGATCTGTGTGTGTATTCTTTTTTTCCTGTTATATAAACTCTACTAAATAAATCAAATAACGATCTATAGTCTTTTAATTCACTTAAAGATGCACTTATTAGGATCCTAATATATATATGTTAGGCTACATGTGCATGTTAGATGCCCAGACCCTTTCATTAAAAATAATGTATGACTAAGGCTTTGGTTGTCAACTCTTAGAGTTTTTTAAAAATACCAGTTTGAGCCCCATCCAAATCAATTTAGTATCTCTGGAAGTTAATATTGTTTTCAAAGCTCACTGGATGATTCTAATGTGCAGCTACGATTGGAAACCATTGGGTTAAGAAGGCAGGATATAAATAACAGAAGCCCAAAGTAGAAGTGTGCACAGAGGGTCACTATTGCTTGGTAGTAGCAGATGGGCCAGGTTAGACTCTTGGCACTGGTAACTAGCTATATGATCTTGTATAATGTGCTTATCCTCTCTCATCTTCAATTTCCTTACACTGGAAATTAAACTTCCGTAAATTGGGTTAATAACGGTCCCATCGTGATAGAGTTGTTCCGAGGATTAAATGAAGTAAGGCATGGAAAACACAACTCCTGGCACCTGGTAAAAGTTCACTAAATTATTAGAGCAGTATTAATTGCACTGCGGAATATCACCAGATAAGTATGAATGAAGCAAGTCTTGCAGGATGGAAGGTAGGGTGGAAACATTTCATTTGAAGGTTGGAGGAAGATAAGATTAATTTGAAGGCAGTTACAACTCTACTGCCCCCGACATAAATCGGCTCAACACAGTTCAGGAGTGTGAGTCAATAGAATGTTTTTGTTTTCGTGTTTGTTTCCTTAATCCTTGATGGAGAAAAGGACCCAACCTAGTAGATTTGGCTGAACAGAAAGGGTTTTTGGCTACTGTTGATGGATTCTGAAAGGGTTTATTGATCTCTAACACTAGACCTTTCATGTCTTGAGAAAAGGGCTCCCCTGAAACGATGACAAGCCAGGCTGGCTATACTGCATAAACAGTCCAGTTTACTATTAGTATATAAACATTGCTTTGGCATTAATATAGAAAATATGAATCAGAGGGTCCTATTCATAAATAAAATATTTGGATAAGAAGTGAAGCCACCACAGCGTTAATTTGTCTGTAAAGTCAAAAAGAAACAAGAAGAATAAATAGAAAAGTTAGTGTCAGCATCAGGCAATACTTCGGATATATGGCAATTACCTGGTTAATTTAGTCAGTGTGGAAAAACTCAGAACTCTTCCAAGTTGGCTATTCATGTTGACTGAAGTATTCAGACAATTAACAAATCTCTGCTTTGTGTTAGGTAGAAGGAAGGTTAATGTTCAAAATGTGTAACAAAATGGTAGAGTACAAAACTCAACAATCAGAACAAATACTTGCCCCATCGGATCCGATGTGATCTGTAAATATGTGTTTCATCTGTACCTGCATGTACTCACTAACTGTCAGCTGTGGGGTAAGACCATCTCTTGTCTCTTTTTTCCTACCACTCCTCCATGAAAATTGATTCTTCAAGATGTTTTACCTAAAATTTTAGTGATCCCAGCTGCCTCTCTGCACTCATCAGTTTAACCACTTAGCAACAACAAAAATTTCTCCATTTTTTGTTGCAGAGATATCTAAGAGATGAAGAAAGAATTTTTAAAAGTATTACTGTTAATGCACTGGTCTTTTCAAAATAGATCATTTAAAATACCATTGGAGTTGTACAAAAACAGCAGAGTAAAACAACAAGGAGAAGAAACAAAAATGAAAGCTCCATCGATGGCAAACCAGGAAGTATATCTAATCATGAATATAGTACATAAGAAAAGCTGACAACAGCAGTAAAGATAAAGATACCAAGAAGAAATGCTCATAGCTGCAGATGTCAGAGAATCAACAGAGTAGTGTTCTCTGGGGTTTGTCCCTTAGAGGGTCAAAACCAACCATCTCTTGTTTGAAACAAGAAGCATAGATACTCTTGGAAGCTTCAGGAAGCTTGGAAGTTAACACGGAATGAGGAATCACAGAGACAAGCCACTTTGCAAGAAACAGTCTGTCAGTGAGACTAGGAAGCAGATCCTGAGTTCAGTTGATAGAGAGATATAAGATTTTAGTAACTCATTCACAAACACACCCAACCCCAGATATTAAGAATTCCTACTAGCCTGAAACATGGCACTGATTTTCTTTCACATAAACTTATTACAAATAGCTGCTCCAGAAAGAATTTATCTTCCTCAAATATACCATAAAGGGGTTAAGGGATTAAATAGAAATTTAACATGTACAGAAAGCACTTACATTTAACAAATGAGAATTTTAACTAAATACATTGCTGCGAAATTTTTAAATCTTCAAGAAGCAACCACTTCTCTAAACCAAGAGCACAGAGCAGAAATGTGAGAGCTCAGAGAAGGACTAAAGTTCCTAAAGAAGGGAAAACTTAATAGAAATGGAAAATGTTTATTGATATAAAATTTTTTTAACTTTCCAGAATTAAGTGAAGATTTGATTCCACAAATTAAGGTGATATATGCCCCATGAAAAACTGATGTAGAAGAATCCATGTTGAGACAGCCTAGTAAAATTATTGATTTCAGAAATAAAATATCCAGTCACCTATAGTAGAGGGAAAAAACTCATGCTGCCCTCAGATGATTTTGTTACTGTATTCACTGCTTAAGGACAGTCAGCAAGGTCTACGAAGTCCTCAATGAAAGACAGTGACCTATGAATTTAATCCTTAGAAAGAGGAGCCTAGTCCTAGTTTATTCAGGGTGACCTTAGTTTTTCCACAGTAAATCTTACATTCCAGGAAGCTTCTAAGGCAAAACCTTCATTTTAAGTGTCCAGGCAATACTTATTACAATGCTATGTATTAGGCAACAATGGGAAAATCTATTAGTTTCAACATGTAGAAATAATACAGAGAACATTCTCTGAATACAAGAAATAAATCTAGAAGTTAATACAAACACTAAACAATGGAAAAATCTCTGCCACTTGCCAGTTAGAAAGGGAAAGTCAAGGGGCGCCTGGGTGGCTCAGTCGGTTAAGCATCTGACTTCGGCTCAGGTCATGATCTCGCGGTCCGTGGGTTCGAGCCCCGCATCGGGCTCTGTGCTGACTGCTCAGAGCCTGGAGCCTGTTTCAGATTCTGTGTCTCCTTCTTTCTCTGACCCTCCCCCGTTCATGCTCTCTCTCTCTCTCTCTGTCTCAAAAATAAATAAAAAAAACGTTAAAAAAAAAAAATTAAAAAAAAAAAAAAAAAAAGAAAGGGAAAGTCAAAATGTGAATCGCAGACTATTTAGAAAATAAAGACAGAAAACCTATTACTTACTCATAGGTAAAATAGGATAAATTTTTAAATAATAATTTAACAACTCTCATAAACATAGATGCAAAAACACTTAATAAAATATTAGTGAATGGCGTTTTATAATATATACATCAGAACCAAAGTAGAATTTATCTCAGGATTGTAAAATTGGCTTAAGATTTAAAAATCAACCCATGTGAGCTCATTTGAAAGTGCAGGGGTGCCTGGGTGGCTCAGTCAGTTAAGTGTCCAAGTTGGTTTCGGCTCAGGTCATGTTCTGGCAGTTCAGTTTGTGAGATTGAGCCCCAGTTTGGGCTCTGTGCCCTCCTCTGCTCACAAGGGCACACACACTTGTGCATGTGCTCTCTCTCTTTCTCAAAAATAAATAAATAAACATTTAAAAAACAAAATAAAAGTGCAAAATTCACTGGACAAAATTCAACACCCATGCAAGATTAAACCAATAAACAAAATGGCTCTTAGCAAACTAAGACCTGAAGAAGTTAACTTCCTTAATTGCTCAGTCTGATAAAGGATATTCATCAAAAACCCACAGCTAACGTCACACCTAGTAGGAAATTTCAAAACATTTTTTCCCATAATATTGAGAACAAGGCAAGGATCTCCACTCTCACCATTTTGATTCAATTTTGTACTAGTGGTCCTAAATGTTTACAATACAACAGGCAGACAAAGACATAACACCAGAAAGGAAGAAGAAAAACTAACTGTATTTTCAGGTGGCATTGTTTGCACAGAAAATGCCTAGAAATCTATAAAACTATGACTAAAGCGACAAGATTAAAAATTACTTTTAATCAGAAAATAAGGTAAGATAAAATTCCATTTATAATAACACCAAAGGAAAACTGCATAAAATACTTAGGAACAAATTTACAGAAGGCAAGCAAGGCCTCTACAACAAAAACTACAAAAAAAAAAAAAAAAAATTGCTGAGAGAAGGTAACAGCGGATAAAAGACTTGAACATACGCTTACCATGAAAGATACATAAACGATCAGGAAGTAAACGAAAAGTCCTCAACATTATTAGTCATCAGGGGGTGCAAATTAAAACAAAATGAGGTAACATTACTTCCCACCAAAATAACCAAAATTAAAAACACTGACCACAGCAAATGTTAGTAAGGAAGGATGTAGAACTGAACTTTTCATATTTTATTGGTGAGAATTTGGTAAATCTACTTTGGAAGAATTTCTGACACTGTCTTGTACTACTAAGCAAGTGCCTACGTTATGACCCAAGAATCCCATTCCTAAGTATTGACTTAGGAAAAAAGAGAACTCACATCCACAGAAAGACTTAGACTACAGTTTTCAGGGTAGCTTTATTCACAACAGCCCCCCACCAGGAAAAGCTCAGGTGTCTGGTGAAAATGGGATATTTATACAATGGGGTACTACTAATCAATAGCAAGGGGAAAACTACTGACACGTGAGCTGATACAGATAAATCTCAAAGACATGCTGAGTAAAAGAAACCATATACAAAAGCATGTATACCCTATGATCACATTTGTATCAAGTTCTGAAATAGGCAAAACTAGTCTATGCTGTGAAAAAAAAAAATCAGAAGAGCATTTGTCTCTGGAAGGGGTGGAAGATGGGGATTAACGTGGAGAGGTAGGAGAGGAAATGCTGGGGCTATGTTAATGTTCTATAACTTGATACGTTTCAGTCACACATTTGCATACATTTGTCTAACCCCAGCAAATGTACACTTAAGATTTTTGCATTTCGTTGTATGTAAACCTATACCAAAAGGAAAAATTGTAGCAAATATTTAACTATTTTATATATGTATGTGAAATAAAGGAAGTGAATTGATCCCTGCGATTTACTTTGAAGTGAGGCAACAAAGTCAGATAGATAGCTGGACAGATTGACAGATAAATACAGTATTATATTATCAAATGAACATAGTAAAATGTTAGTGGTAGAATCTACAAAATGAATAAATCCATGTGTTCCCCGTAAAACGATTTCAACTTTGTTTTGTTTAAAATTTTTCACAGTAAAACGTTAAAAAGAAATTATCTCAAGAAGCTAGAAAGTATATGGCAAAAGTAAAACAATCAGATTTGGTAAGTAGGAAAATTGAAATTGATCATTTCAAAACAGAAAGATGACCAAGGTAATAAATTCCAGAGCTACTTCTTTAAAATAAAATAAAATGAGTAGATTACCTAATTTAATACAGAAAATATGTATAGAATATACATGTATTTCTATACATCAATATATATATATTGATGTATAGAAATACACAAAATAAAATATACATAAATATGTATATTTATGTATAGAAATACACAAAATAAAAAGTAAAAATAAAATAAAAAAATAAAAAAATACACAAAATAAAAAGTAATAGAAAATTATTATAGAGTCTTCAACAGAATCATAAGAGAATACTTCAACTCTCTGCAAATCAATTTTGAAACTGAGATGTAATGCATAGTTGTTTATTAAAATAAAAATTTACAAAAATGACACAAAGAGAGATAGAAACTTAATTAATTTAAAAATGTTTCCATTATCTTATTCAACATTTTTATGGGGTCTCTAATGAGAAGGTATTTTCAGATATATTATCTACTATATTTTCGTAAGCAGTAGACTATAAAAGTTTCTTGCAAAGCTAAACTATAAAAATCCCACAAAGGTAATATACCACAAAAGGAGATCCTCGGCCCATGCTCACTTATGAACATTGTTGCAAAATATTCAGTAAAAGTAAACAGAGTCCTCCAGTAATTCCTCCATAATTCAATATTAGGAAATCTATTCCTATATTACCATAGATCATCATATTAATTAGTTAAGAGAGAAAATTTATTTTATCCTCTCCATAGATATTTAAAGACCTTAATACAATATAATATCTATTCTGGATAAAAAATGTTAAATACTAAATACTAAAAGGAGGTACCTCACAACATGAATTACACACACATACACCTATCTTTAACGTCTACTTAAATATAGATGTAGTATTTGTCTGGATCCAGAGAGGAAGAGAAAATGAGACGGAGGATGTATGCACGCATGTATGTACATACGCACATATGCGTGTACGTATGTACAAACGTATACCAGCCTTCTGCTAAAGCATTATCTTTACAATCTGGAGCAAAATAGGATGTTTCTTGCCAGAAATTTTGTTTATATTGTCTCATAGCTACTAGTATCTGTGATAGACAATAAAAATAATAGAGGTATAAAATTTGAGGCAAAATTATTTTTAATTATTATTATTAAAATTATTACTTGATGGGGCGCCTGGGTGGCTCAGTGGGTTGAGCGTCCGACTTCGGCTCAGGTCATGACCTCACGGCTCGTGAGTTCAAGCCCCGCGTCAGGCTCCATGCTGACAGCTCAAAGCCTGGAGCCTGCTTCTGCTTCTGTGTCTCCCTCTCTCTCTGCCCCTAACCCAGTCGCATTCTGTCTCTGTCTCTCTCAAAAATAAATAAACATTAAAAAAATTTTTTTTAATAATTCTGCTTCTGTGTCTCCCTCTCTCTCTGCCCCTAACCCAGTCGCATTCTGTCTCTGTCTCTCTCAAAAATAAATAAACATTAAAAAAATTTTTTTCAATAAAATAAAATTATTACTTGTCATGATTGCTTCTCTGGAAACTGTTGTTACCTCTGGAACGCTTAAAGATTCAACTAAAAGTATATCATAAATAATAAGAAAATTCAGTAAAACAGCTGAGTGAAAAAATAATAGTCCTCATATATACAAACCACAACCAGGTAGGTGATATATTAACAAAAAGTAACTACAAATAAGCCTATTCCTTAAAATGCTACTGAGGAGCATAACCAAAAATTTAAATATGGGCGAACAGTCAAATCTTAAAGAGAAAGAGTCAATATTACAAAGATTTCAATTCTCTCGAAGTCAATATATGTGAATTTCACTTATTCACAACAAAAATAAAAACATTTTTTAATAACACAAGCTAATCCTTAGTTCATGAAAAATTTCTGAAGGAGAAAAGTAATGAGAAGGAGGAAAACCTGGCAGATATTAAAACATATTAAAAAGCTACATTAATTAATAAGTCAATCAATAGATTCATGAATACTAGATTCATGATTCATGAAGAATAGAAAGCACAAGGGGGGAAAAAAAAAGGCCAGAAATAATAATATGTAGAGAAACAATAATAGCTGTTGTTATTTAGAGTTTATTACATGCCAGGAATATTCTAAGCCCTGTACAATATTTGCCTTGTATTATGTTTTCAATAATCCCATGAAATTGTTTTTATTCTCACTCATTGGATGAGGAAATTGAGGCAAAGAGATTAAGTGATTTGCTCAAGTTCAAACCATTAGTGGAAGAGCTTAGGTTCAAACCCAGACAGACTGCAGAGCGTATACTCTCCAATGTTGTGTTTTACTACCTAAACGCATGGACGAGTGGAATAGATGGTAAAAGTATACTTCAAAGCATTGGCGGAAAGGTAGATTATTCAACACATCATATCTGGTTAAAACATAAGGTTGGGTCTCTGTCTCATACCTATTGGGAAAATCAAAAACCAGGTAGATAAAATATTTAATATTTAAATGATGAAAAATTAAAAATAAAAGACAAGTATATCATTGCAGCATTGCCTGTAATAACAAAATCAAAATACCCATTAAAAGACTGGATTGTAAAGTAGAGTAAATCTATGCTGTGGAATACTATTCGATCGTTTAAAATATTGGGCAGTATTACATATACAGCTAAGGAATATTATGCAAAATACATCCTGAGTATAGAAAGGAAGGAACAGAAAGAACACGGGGTACACATGACACTGTCATTTGTTTTCAGTGTTGTGCGTGAGTGGTTGGAGTGCGCATGCGTGTATTCTCTGATGCGTGCACTAAAACCAGGGGCCAGCATCACCTTGCGAAAGAGAATTTGGATGGTAAGGTCATGGGGGAGAGACTACATTTTCACTGTATATCTTCTTGTGTCTTTTGAATATTTTACAGTATACTGTACATGTCATTACCTATTCATAAATAACAAATTTGAAAACCAACAACTAACTGTGCGGATATTTTAATCATCACCTGCATAACACTATCTCTGCCCATGGAAGCAAACAATCTTGGTGAAAACACAAAAGGAAATCATGAGGTATAAGAGGAAAGGAAAGAATGGCAGAGAAAAAAATCGTTCAATGAGTGGCTCTTTAGGGCTGAATTTTCTTCAGGTCATTCTATCTTTTAACAATCTACAAAAATGGAAGTCATTTAGAAAATAGCACACAATAAAGAGAACAATATCAATAACAACAACAACAACAACAACAACAACAACAACAACAACGAGTAACATCTAACACTGGATCGGTCCTTCCAGTTTGTCAGACAGCATTTTAAGGACTTTGTGTGTATTTTACTCATTTAACCGCCTGCAGCAACCCTATGCGGTATATGTGCATATTATTGCCTGCATTTTTCCAAGGAGTAAATTCAAGTTTCCATTTGGTTCATTTCCATCAAATGAAGAATTGTAGAGCATAGTAGACAAGGGCAGATGACAAAACCATCTGGCCATGTTTCTACAAGCCAGGCCTCTGGGCAGAGTTTTCCAAGACATCACCTCCTCCCACACCTGGAACAGTTCCAGAAGCACAAGGTCCCACACAGGTCACCAAATGATGATGATGGCCCCTGGGGTGGCCTGACCCTGAGCAAGTGTCAGCATTCAAAGACAATGTTGCTGATGGTGCAATTTCCTGCTTTGAAAGCTCCACATTCCTGAGCTTGCACAGGGAAGGCTAATACAAAGATTTATCCCGGGGCGCATACCGAGTGCCATGTGGTGGGGGGCTTGTGAAGACAGAGAAGGCAGTTGGGCACTATGCTTACAGCTGACTGTTGCACGGTGATGGCAGGTGTCACCCAGGGAAAGCTTTAAGCATGACACTTGGAGAAAATCTCACTCCGTAATATCTTTTCTCCACACCTCTGTCCAAAGTGCCTGAAGTTCCACAAGGAAGCATTGCTGTCTGCTGTCTGCCAACGCCACTTTTTAAAAGAAAATCCAACGGAATAAATATATATATATATATATTTTTTTTTTTCACTAAATAAAGAGTGAATTATTTTAAAAGTGCAAAGCATAGAGGTCAGTGTCAGATGTCTGTTCTAAACTTCATTATGCCTTTTCAGGACGCCATGCCATCAGGCAAGTTTACTTAATCTGAGTTTGTGTCCTCCTCTGCGAAATGGGGCTACCCATTCTCATTTCACATGGTTGTTGCAAGGATTAAACACAGACACACACACTCCACCAGATACAGAATCCAGTCAAATGCTAAAGCATTCAGTTAAATGTTCCACTAACATCAGTTTCCTCCTACACTTTCCTACCCAATTAACCCCGTCTTCTTGGCAGGCGATGCGAGAGCACGGTGCCGAAACCAGACCTGACTATCTTGCCTGGAACTGGCCCTTTGTGCAGTAACCACCCCGCGCCCTTTTGTTCGCGCCACTCCCCTGACCCCTGACCCAGTCTGCTCACCGCAGTTCATAGCATGGTAAGCCAATCTCACAATGAAAAGGGACATTTCCTACCTTTGAAAAAAAAATGGGCAGAGAACCAGCAGACTTGTGGTGCCTTCCATTTCCCATATGTAAATTTCTCAAAATACTTTCCAGTAAGCCATCTCTTAGGGCTCATAACGTGATTAATAATGTTGTGTCTCACTCACTTTTAGTATTTCAGATACGATAGTGTCTTAGGAATGTATAGTTGTTGAATTATGAAAGGGAGGTGGTTTGATCTGTCTTCTTCCTACTCACACGCATGCTAGAATCTCACCGGGACTACGGGAATCAAGCGAGTGAGCCTTTAACAAGTAAAAGTTTTGCTTGAAATCCAGCAGTCAATTAATAGGACTCCTGTGGCTAAAATCCAGTGTTGCCTTGGGGATCCGGAGACCTCAGATCAGCAGGACTAAAGAGACTGGACACCTCAGGGTGACTCTACCTGGGAGCACTTTTAAAAATGCTTCTCAGGTTCACATTTGTCTGAAATTTCATCGCTGTAAAGCTGAATCTCACGAGAGCAAGTGTGATTGAGTATGAGTTTCTCCCGGCAAAACCTGTTTCAGGGTCATTCACCCTAGTGGGGTGGTTGTGCTCTAGAAACGCGCTTCCTAAACTGGCCAGTCCTAACAGCCAGGTCTCCCCACCTCCCCTCGCCACCCATCACAGTGAACGCTGTAGGCTCCTACCATCACCAGCAGAGCCACATGCCCTTTTCCAGGCTTCCATTCTTCTTTCATTCCATGCCAGACAAATTAAAACACGGGCAGGGCCTGTGTTCCAGCCACCCTCTTTATCTGCCTTCACATTCCTTCCTCTGCCCATTCATGCTGTTGCAGAGGTCTGGACCAGCTTCCTGTAATCTTGGAGGGGAAAATTTCTCCCTTCAGTGCAGGCTTCTGAGCCTGGTTGTTTTGGGTAACTGATTTCCGCCCCTCTCCTCACTTCTGTGCATATAGCTTCCTTTGCTCAGCCTGTTAACCCTCCTCCAATGGCGAGGAGTGTCTTCTAAGCCCTAGGATTTCAGTGTGCTCTTCTGTTTCCTGCTGTCCGAGTGCAGGATTTCCTGAGCCAGGGATATATACAGAGTGGAGGCACTGCTGGGCTCTATCCTGACCGCACCTCCTAGGGATCATCCTACTGTGTACAACACATTATATTTATATCTCAGGGCATTGAGGTCAGTCCCTTCTTTGATATATCATTTCCTTCATTCCCCAAAGCTGAGCAAAGTGGAAAATCCTTTCTCCTCAAGTACTTTAGCTCCTACCCTCTCCCTGATTTGATTTGGGAGTGGTCTTTCTTCCTCACTCCCTAAACTGAAGGATTTAATTAAAAGATAAATTAATAGCGAGAAAAGCAAAATGTTGCATCATGAGATGTAATCTTCCTGCTGAAATCTCTTCTGGGTATCCTAAATACTTAAAAGACTGAATATTTTGAAAATAAAAGGACTGGTAAGTATCCCTGAATTAGGGTCAATTCTCTGATCCTTTTTATTTCTAACGGAGGAGTAGGAGTAGACACTTTTAACAATTTAAAATATGGATTGCATAAATAAGGAAACTTCTGAATAGTAATTAGAAAATGACCATAGAGATAGGTACTATTTTAAGTCTGGGAAGGTAACATTTTCTAGTGGAGGTGCAAAGTCAAATACTACATTTCCATGTGGTTCTATAGCAGGAAAACCAGCCCCTTTACTTCCTGCCATCCCAACCTCTGGTTGCCCATCTCCTTACCATATACCTGATATAGCCCAAAATTCCCAAGTGTTTTCTCGAATCCAAAGGCAATTCCCAGCTTTCCAGCCTTACAACTGGAGCAGGGACTCAGATGCACGCCCGAGGTCACCTTCGGCGCTGTTGCAAACTACGCTGCCACCAGATGGTCCCCAAAGGTCCTCCAGTGGCCGTGACAAAGTGTTTTGCAATTGGTCCTGACCAAGGCCGCAGGCCTGAGCGCAGGCCTCTGCTCCCAATGCCTCACCAGCTCATGCGGTTTGTCAAGCTCAATGTGCTCTGTCCAGTACGGTGCTCACCTAGAACTGCACACAACTGACATGGCACTCTCAAAGCCATTTTCTCAGGCACTTCCTCGGCCCTCAGAGTGCCCCTGGGGGTACCTCCCCAGCATAAATGCTCTGGAAGCTTCCCGAACCTTCAACAGCCAGCTCAGGGGAGGAGCCCCAGCAGAGGTTTCTCTTTTTCTTCCCTGGAGAATCTATTTTAGGAGCCTCACTGTTCTCCCCTGTCCCTTGGCCTTCGTTAAGAACATTGTCTTCATCCAGACAGGTTTCCTTAGCTTTGAATCTAAGAGAAAAGGGGTTGGAAACCTCTTTGTAGGCACGTGGACAACTGCTCTATGAATTGTTTTCTCACAGCTTTAGGTAAAGCCCTCATTATCTGCAGTTTTGATTAACTTCCACTCAGTGAGAGGCCTGCTGTGTTCTAGGCCACGGACTCACTTTGTATCCAATATTTACACCCCCTGCTACAGGATCATGTCCAGTAAATACTGGCTGTTCGGACCTGGTGCCCAGAGGCCACCTTCTCCCTCCAGGTGGCTGTGGTCTCTTCCAACTGCTGTTGGGAGTCTCCCCAGTAATCCAAGCGCCTACCCCCCAGATCCAGACACTTATGTCTCATGGCCGTTCTAAGAAGCACCCTTGCCTGAAGACACTGCATCTGAGCCACTCTTTGCAGGTAAAGTCAGGTGAGCTGCACTCTGACCTCGGGAGACTGATGCTCACGGGTATCTCCTAGGAGTTCCATAAATACAGGCTCTAGGCTCACCATGAAGGTGATGGCAGTTTTTCCAGGGGCAGCCTTCATGCCACCTTCCGAATGTTACATGCCCTGCCTGGAGTGGACCAGATTGCACCAGGCCTAAATCGAGCCATACTGCACCCACCTTGCTTCCCCGCCCACCATGCTTCTGCTCCCCAGGCTGCATGCTGTTTGGGACCACCTCCAGCCCAGCCTCCACATCCTCTAGGGCAGTATGAAAAATTACCTCACATGGCTTGAGGTTGCCTGGATCTCCAAAGAAGTTCAAAAAGATAGGAATGAAAAATTCCTCTCCCTAAACTCAGAAGTTGAGTTTGTATATGAGAATTGAATCACGATTGTGTCTGGCTACTCGCGTCTCGAGGGGCACCCAGGTCCACAGGTAAATGGTGGTCGGATGTCCTGGGATCAAACTGAGACAGATTCTGGGTCATTTGCTGGTGTGGAGTCAGAGGCCAAATTGGGGACTGTATTTCATGAAATCGAATATGTGATCACTTAGCGTTGGTTTGAATTGGGGAGTGTGGTCTCAGAAGGCTCTGGGAAGCATTGTCCCTTTCAGTCTCGGGCACATGAGTGACACTGACAACTGCCACAATTGTGAAACAAAAAAAGATAGGTCCTGACTCCACGAATTTTACACGAAACTCAGAAGACAGCAAAACAATTCTAAACTAAGATACTATGTTCACTTACAGCATTAAGA
The DNA here is from genome assembly GCF_046562875.1 of Panthera onca. NCBI lineage: Eukaryota > Metazoa > Chordata > Mammalia > Carnivora > Felidae > Panthera > Panthera onca. The sequence continues at coordinate 222,658,056 of NC_138339.1, forward strand.
GCAGAAAAAGGAAAGCTCAAACGAACAAACATAGTCATCCAGTAATTGTAAAAGCCAGACTTTTATATGTTGCTGAGCATCGATAAATTTCTAAATGATGCCATCTGACTAGTCCAATGGCCACCATGCTGTTGTCAATGAGGACAATTATTTCTGTCTGAGAAGTAAAGGTTTCCTAACAAAAGGCATAGGATTGAATGATACAGCTTTGTCTCCACCTGCAGGAAAGAGGAGACTGAATTCTTTCTTAAAGGTATTTGAAAATATGCAAGGCCTCTAGGATTACCACTAAAAATACCAGGTTTAATTAGCACGCAAGCTCTAACTACACATTCTTCTGTAATAAAATCGTAATTGGATCAAAACAGAGTCAATTACAAGACATAATGGACGTGGACCACTATGCTTACTTTTATAACCTTTTTTTTGAACTATAATATACATAGAGAAAAGTTCGCAAGCCTCATCGTAGAGCTGGATGAATTGTCACAAAGGAAACACACTGGTAATCATCGTCTAGATGAAGAAACGGGACATTAGCAGCCCCCAGAAGCTCATTCACACCTGCACTTAGTTTTTAAACCAGGATTGAAAACCGTAGTCTTTGACCTATCCGTCAGTACATCTAAGGGAGGAAGGAAGCCACAGGCTGCAGAAGGACTCTCGCCCCCTAAGCATCATGGTCCCGGCGCTGCCCCCGAAAAGGCCATCGCCAGCCCTGCCGTGATGGGGAGAAGGCAGCTCTCTTTCTCTGGCTCCTGTCTCCCACAGGGCTCCAGACAAGGTCAGCTCATGCTCCTGTTCAAGGTGAGGTCTAGCCCTCGTTTTCATTAGGCTAAGTTTCCTTTATAGGACTCAGTCAGATGAAAATGAAGCAGAGTTTGTGAGCTGTCTTCACCAAAACCCGTCTGTCATGTATTCCTTGCGCCCACAGTACTCAGGGACCCAGATGAGAGTGGAGGTGGCCGCCCGTTACCACAATCAGCACGTCTAACATTGTACACCCACGCCAGGTAAGAAATCATACCTCTTGGCTTATGGTCCGAGGTCCACCTTCTAACAAAAAAGAAATCTGCATCTGATTCAGGTGATTCCGAGCGTCCCATTGTCTAGTGTTTGAACCTAGTTTTTTACGCATTGTCCTTGTTTCTGAGCACGTCCGTCCCTGTTACTCCATCTTGGCTGGAAGCAGAAATCTGAAAACTTAGACTCTGACAGTACTCTGGGCTCTGAGGGAGAACAAGGTTTCTAGAAATACAAAGCATTTTGATTATTCTTAGGCTTTGCTATATAGTGGGAACTGGTTTTTCTTTTACCATCTATGTGCGGTTGCTTGTTTTGTGATCACGAAGTCTGTAAAATGTCTCCAGGCTCCATTTTAAAGGCAGTTAACAATCCCGTCTCCTACCGATTCAGCTGGGAAGAACCAATTCACGTTTTAATGTTAAGAACCCAAGGGAAAAGGAGACAAGATGAGAGGAAGAATAGAAGGGAAATGATAAAACTTAACAAAATAGAACGGGCTTCATTTTCTTTCCAGTTTTTAAAGTATATGTTAAAATAGTTTGTTAGACTGTTTCTAATATTTGTTAAAATCATTGTCAAAACATATTTGGACATCTGTCACTCAAAGAGTTAAGCCAGACTCCACGGGAGGGGAAGGGGGGGAGGGGGGTACTTGGGAGGCTGGTGACCCTGCCAGGTGCTTTTGGTAAAAGGGAGGTAACAATGTGTCTAGTGCATATTGTGGGTACACTTCAGCCATTCAAACCCAGACAGAGGAAATGGGGGAATGGAGCTGGGGGGGAGGGATGGGGCTTAGAAAATGAATAAAGAGAGAAAATGGCCCCAAACTCTCTGCTGTGGCTCTTCATGTGCTGAAAGCCTGCATTGTGTGAAGCTGTGAGTCAAAATAAGAAGGTTATTCAGTTATCACAGACTGCATCTGAAATATGAAATCGTTCTACTCCAGTCATTTAGCTTCTCATCCTACCCCCCCCCCCCAAAAAAAAAAAAGTCTTCCTCATTAGCTACCAGTTGTTTTTTTTTTTTTCTTCCGCACAAAGTCAATTCATATTTTTAGGGAAAAAAATTAATTGCTTTAAAACCTTTCTTCTCTAACCTGTCAAATGAATTCGTGCATTCCAGTGGACTGGGGTGAGTGTTTGCATCTAACGTGAAGTTTGCCAAAAGAGCCCTCCGACCCCCTGATAAGCGTCTGAGCGTTATGTGGGGAGTAACCCTTACCACCACCCCCCACCCTTCGCTAAAACAAGCTTCCTTCTGCGTCTCTGTCCCCATCCCCCAGGTCCTTCACCACCGCCATCTATTTTCCTTGGATGAGAGCCTCGCAGTGAATAGGAAACATTTTTAAGAGAGGGGAGGAGGGGTTGTGAAAGAGATTTAGAGGCCAAATGGGGCCTTTGGAGGAAAAAAGAATTCAGAATCGCTGATATAACTCAATGGCATTCACTGTTGCAGAAAGTAATGAACGTTTTCCTTAGCAGCAGTTCATCTAGTGTCCTAGACTAATTGGAGACCATTTTCCAAGAAGAAAAGAAGGGTATGTGGTTCACAGCCACGCATCTGTGCACGGTGGAGAGCCATCCGCCTAGCCTTGTGCAGACTTTTGTGTGAGGAAAAGACCCATCTTTGTTCCTCTGCCTGGTTCCTTGTGTGGCTTCTCTCGTAGGAAGAAACAAGGGGGAAATTAGATGGTTGGCAATCCACTTTAAAGACGTACATTTTGTCTGAAAATTATGTGCCGCAGCTTGATCATAACATTCTATGTCCGAATATCCTTAGACCTCCCTAAGAAGTAGAGTGCATATAAAATATCCAAATACTGATCCTGAAGCTGAGTCTTCTATCAAGTGAGCTGAAAATGTAATACCTTGAGAAACAATGGGGTGTCTTTTCTCATTTCTTCCATGTTAATAAGGATACCTGATCAGAAACAGTAATTTTCATTTGTTGTATTAAAATCTCTAATACTACCTTTGAGTAGGAGGGACATTTCTTTCAGGGAAGGGTCAGTCAGCAGGGTGTGCATGCTGGAGGGTGATCTTTATGCTTCCCGGTGGTCTCAGCTTCTACAGAACCAGCCATTATGCTGTCTCATATATTCAAAAGCAAAGTTCTGAACTTTTAACTTTCATTTGGTTAGATATCAGTCCGTGGGGTATTTGGACACCCTATCGAATTTCTTCTCTCTTTTTGAAGGCAATCTTTCTGGTTTAAGAGCTGAAACCATGAAGAGTGAGGAAAGATTTTCGTTTAGTTTCAACTCAATGCATTTGTAAGTAAAGAGTTCAAAACGCTCCTTATTCAACTTCCTGACCCCCCCCCCTTTTTTTTTGAATATCACTGTGAATTTTCACTGCAGCAGGTAGGTATCTCTAAGATCCTACAGGAGTTAAAAGTCATTCCTTGGCTGGCAGAAAGTTTCTTCCTAATTAGGGAATACTGTGAACTTGCTCATAGCAGGTACCTAATAAATATTTATTAATTTGATTTAATCTAGGATAATATCTCTGAGGACTATTTGGTAGCCAGATTCTTGAACATTCCTACAATATTTGTTTCTGATGGTTCAATTCTTAGAGGTGGAACTGAGGTGGGTGATTTTGAAATGATACGCATCTCTGGCTCCCTTTCTTATGACGTCAGAGACACAGCGGTCAGAGGTGACTTCAGGACAGAGTCCCGGATGCGTCCTCAGTCAGTGAAGCCACCCTAGGAATCTGAAAGGATCTATTCAAGGTTCTTGGATGGCTCCTGATGGCTCAGCTGAGATCTGTACCTCTGAGTTCGGCAGGACCCCCTGGTGCCATTTGATCTTCTTCATCTCCATGACACTGACTCTGAGAAGTCACAGAGTCTGGCTGGCACCTATCCAGACCACTTCCTCCAATGAGAAAAGAATAAGGAGGCTTTATAATAATGAAGAAAACACACTGCCTGTCTTGGGTCCCTAGCCCAGGCGAGAAGAGTACCTAGGCTCATCAGAGCCCAACAAGAGGGTGTGGGAGATAACTCTGTTGCTTATAGGAATGACCGACCTCAGGGGAACCCATGGCTGATGCCAGCATGGATTGTTCTTGCCTCCAGATTAGCTCCATCACGGGCCAAAGAAGTCTGGGAAGAATTGGTGGCCAGCATAACAATTTCTAATACTCATCAAGCCCTAATCGTATATCCTGCACTGTTTTAAGGTCTACATTAATTCCTTTGATTCTTACAAGAACTCTACAAGGCCGATACTAAACTTCTTCCTCTCTTACTGATGAAGAAATTGGAGCAGAGAGATTTTAGGTAAGTTGCCCAAGGTTACACATTGTAATGGTGCAAAATTGTGTGAAAAGTCTTTGAAACTCTCTCTTTGAGAAGTGGAGTGTCAATCTCCTCCTCCCTTGATTTGAATCAGACTTAGGACCCAATTCTAATGACTGGAACGTGCTGGAAGTGATGGCACCTCTCACCACGCTAGGATAAAAGACGTTGCCCCTTCTATCTGGTTCTCCCTCGGATTGCTCACTCTGGGGGAAGTTGTTATCACGTCTTCAGGACTACAAAGCAGCCTGTAGAGAGGCCCACGTGGAGGACCGATAACCAGCACCACGGTGCCCTCCATGTACGTGAGCCACTCTGGAAGTGGGTTTTCCTGCCCCAGTCAAACCTTCTGATGACCGCAATCCATGACGGACCCTGAGCCACAAATGTCCAGCTAAGCCACTTCTACATCTCTGAACTGTAGAAACTGTGACATAAATGTTTATTGTTTTAAACCACTCGGCTTGGGGTAATTTATTATGTATCAATAGATAACTAATGCACACAGTAATATCTAAGTGTCAGGGCCAAGATACCAACCCAGAGGGTCTGAAAACAGTGCCCACAGTTTACCACCATACCATTCTGCCTCTGTTGATACAAAGGAGATCGTTTGATGAGCTTAGATTCTGAAAAAAAATTTTCAAGGAGCACTTGGGTGGCTCAGTTGGTTAAGTGTCCAACTTTGGCTTAGGTCATGATCTCCGTTCATGAGTTTGAGTCCCACATCAGGCTCTTTGCTGTCAGGGCAGAGCCTGCTTCAGATCCTCTGTCTCCCTCTCTCTCTGCCCTCCCCCCCATTCTCTTTCTCTCTCAAAAATATATAAATAAACTTTTAAAAAATGTTCAATAATCGGAAGATTATTTCTTCCCAGCTGTAAGAAATTCTAATGTGTTTCTAAACATTTAGAAATCCAATGACGGCAATGCACACATTAGCTACATAGTCACTCCTTTCCGTGGATATTGAATAAAGGTTGGTTGAGGCCTTTTGTCCTATCCTGCTTTTTCTAGACTCCAGGCAGACACTATCTTTCTGTTAGCACTCTACCTCAGACAAGCCTGTTAACACTATAATTAATCAGATTCCAGCTTATTCGCATGTCATTTCTAACCTATGGATACGCCACAGTCACCGTAACCAAATTAGATATGCGTCCAATCTATGGACCTCAAGTATTAGCTTTCTTTTTGTCATCTATTACTTTTAGGCTGGGAGGAAAATATAAACAATTCGTCTCTTAGACAGGATCACTTCTGCATGTGGTTATTTCCCTGGTACGCGTTGCTTAGGGCAGCTTGGGTGTCAGAAGGTTGACTCTCTGCTGCCACCTCGCGGACACAACAAACACTAGCGCCCACAGCGCTGGGCTTTGTACAGAGCGAATGCTCCGTCGGTGCCAGTTCTTCTCTCTCCGCCAACACTCTCCACAGAAATTGTTAAACAGCTGTCAATAAATAACCATCATCTGACATAAGGCCACTGCTGGCAGCAAACATGTGTTCCCCCACTGCCCATTTTTCATCATCGAGGTACTTGGAAGATCCGCTCAGAGAATCAGAAGGCACTTGGTAACTAACGTCTTCATTTCTCAGAGTCAGGGAGACAGACAGCCTTAAGGACGGTCCAACCGGGAGGAGCCAACCCGACCCCGGGATCCTGACACTTATTGTCTATCCCCAGGACAGATGTCTCTCTGCTCCCCGTGGGTTTTCCACGTGGCCGCCAAGTCACTCACGCCTCTGCTTAAAACCCAAGTCCAGGTTTCCACCAGCTAATACCGGAGCTGTCCACAACCTGAGCCTGGCCTAGCTTACCTCTCAGCGATCTTCGTGGCTTTCGATTTAATGACATTGAACTCCACGTACTTTCTGGAGCACCCCTCCTCTCCAGCTCCACACGCCCTTCCTAACTCTGAGGATTGGGCCCGGAGCTTGTCTCCCCTGGAATATCATTGTCCCACTCCTCCTCTGCCTTTGCCGCTCCCCCCCCCCCCCCTTCACCACTAGAGTGACCCCTCGCCCTCCAGGCTCCAGCCGCACTCTGAAGACAGCCCCGTGTCCCGAGCTGCTGTGACGACATTATCTGTTTGAATGCTGGTCTCCTCCAGTGTGGTCTGAGCTCTTTGACGACCAGGGCAGGATTACGTCTAACTTTGCGTTCCTGGTACCTGACAAACAGCAGGTACTTCATAAACGAGGTAATGTACATAAAATATTTAGCACGTCACCTGACAACAGACAGTGGTCAATTCAGGTTGTTGTTGCAGTGAGTGTTAATTTGCCGAATGAAACCAAAGGTTCTCACGTATCCACAGCCAAAAAAAAAAAGGATTGGCTTTCTTCTTGGTAGCAACTAAAGAGAGAAGGCTGAATGAAAAGAAAGAACCATAAGACACGCGTAGAAAACAATGAAGGATCTAAAGACACCAGAGGGAAACAATGACATAGGCTAAATAATATGAAATTAGTGAGAAGATCAAACAAAGCAGGGGGAATTTGACGAACTTTCCTAGCCGGCCAGATAGTCTCCACTAGGAAAGTGACTTTGAGGGAAGTGGTAAATTCCCTATAACCTGAGTCATTAAACACTAGACCAGATACACCACTTAAAAGCACACGGCAGCAGACATCGGGGAAGCAGCTGAGCTAGTGGGCTTTTTTGTCCTTTAATTTCCCCGATTCACTCACAAAGTATTTATCATAAGGCTGCAAAACATTCTTTACATCTTTTCCCATTTGTTCACCTTCATTTTTCTGAGGGAAAGGTGCACAGTATTAATATTTACTTAGCCAACATTACCCAGCAAGGGGACTGTGCAAGCCCACAGTGGCTAATATTTAACAAGAACACAGAGACGGCCATTTTACTGGAAACATTTTTTGACACAACCTGATTATTTTGATTAGGTCTGTATTGGGCGGCGGGGGGTGGGGGGGTGGTGGGGGAGAATCTTGGGGCAGATTGCTACTGGGTGTTTGTCGATGTAGTCTTTGAATAAAATCGGTCGGCACACATTTTCTTAAGATAACAACCACACGACACGCAAGTTGTACTTTGTTGCTCTAGCTCCCTTACTGCTTCCTTGTCTTTCTTCCTCTGCTTTTTTTTTTCATCTGATAGTTCCTAGAAACAAAGCCAGACACCAGAATAAAAGAGCTGATACTACTATTCTCTTCAGTTGTTTTCTGTAGCTTTTTAAATGTAGTCATATTTTTCTGACTTTGTTGATTCGAATTTTGCCTAAACAACCTCTTTCCAAAGTATCTCCGAAAAGATTGTTTTAGATTATTTCCAGCTTTCACTTGAGCTGGCATCTGGATGCTTTATTTTGTTTCTGGTGGATTAAAATGTAATACTACATTAAAAAAAATAACTAAGTAATCAGCAATCAGTACTCACTTGAGCGAGCTCTGGGTGAGTGGGGGCAGGGAGGCTCGGGTAGGACCCTCTCATTTTAGTGACGAGTGAGCCACAAAGATGTCTTACAGGGTCACAAAGCTGGTGGGAGTCAAAGCCTAGACTAGAACCCAGATGTCCTCATTTTTCATCTAGAACTTTTCCCGTGACACCAAGGATTAAGTGGGTAGAGACAACTGAGTTGTGCGCATTTTTTTTTCTTTTTCCCAATCTACCTTTCAGCAATATAACCATAATAAAGATAAGAACTGCTAACATCCAATGAACGCTTACTTCATGCTTATCCCCAACCACAGATCAAATAGGAGAGCAGCTGAGCATAATGTAAGTTGTACCAAAAACACTAAATACAGTTCTCAGATTTTTTTCACAACCATATTTAATGAGTATCCCACGTTCTGTTCTGAACACCAGAAATAATTGGCCGAGCAATTTATTAAAAAGCAAACAAACAAACAAACAAACATGAATTTCTAGTAGCGAAAAGAAGCCTTCCAAATGTACATGTATAAAGTTTTAAAATTACATGAAGGTTGGGGAAAAACAGATAATATGGAAGATTCTGCAAGTCACAACTGAGATGCCCTTTGGCAGATATACACTCAGGGCTTCCTGCCCTATTCAGAGTGCCAGGGAGGCAGTTGGATGGGCCTTTTCCTGCAGTTAGACAATCCTGCTCCATGAAACGGGAGATCGTTCTGGAGCTTGCCCACTCAGCTGCACAAAGTGCACCCATGTGGGTTCCCGCGGCCATTTTACACTGGCCTACTCAAACTTCTGACAACCGTCGTGTTCCCTGGTGTGGTTGATTTTTCGGTTCATTTTGGCCAATAGATATATCATGGAGCAAACAAAAATGTCAATAGATAGATAATTTCCATTTCCATCAGGACTAATTTGAGTACAGGATGACAGGTTTACACAGGCTGACGCAGCATTTCTTATTCTAAAGAACGTGTTCATGTTTCAATAACAAGGAGCTGAATATTAGGTGGATGGAACATAGGTCACAGGAAAGAATTAGCCTATTTCCACAAAACTACCAGCCTTAAAAGAGTCCTGACGGGAGTCAGGCGAGCGCCGAATTTCTCCGTTCCAATGACTACTCTCTGGAGAACCGATGAGTGACGGTGGCCTGGTTCTTTTAGAGACTGGGCACCTCCAATCTACAATCAGACAATCTTCAGTTCAAGGTTTTGTTTTGTTTTGTTTTCTTCCTGTTCTAATCAAAGCAGGGGTGGACAGAGATAATTAGCTTCTAATTACTGAAAATCATGGTGCCCTGGCCTCTGTGGTTGTCAGCAGAAAAGTATCTTCTCTTCCTCTTGTCTGTTAGGAGCCTCACAAACAATCTCCAGAGCTCAGGGCTCCCCCTAGTAGGGAAATCCAGATCACGTCTCCCTTCACACAGCCAGGCGAGTCCATTTGGAAACTACTCACTGCTGCCTCAATCCAGGCCTAAGCCTCTTCCCAAGAAACAAGTGTAGGTAAATATCCCAAAGGAGAGGCACCCTCGGAAGACCAGTCTCCTTCCTCTGGTTGCCTCTGAGACAGATTTGCTCTTTTCCCTTCCCGGCATTAGGATGGAGGGAGGCTGGAGAGCTAAGGAGAGCACAGGGTGGACAGAACTGTCTTTGATCCCTGTTCTGCCACCGGAGAAAAGTCCCTCAACCTCTCAGACCTTCCCGATTCTCATCTGGAAAACAGCGATACCAATGTCTGGTTTGTGGGGTTGGGGAAACCCGGGGAGAGGCTGAGGTTCACGGCATCCCGTAGCTCTGCCTTGGTGCCTCTGGATCAAACACACAGATCTTGTCGGACACGGAAACAATGCACAAAGAAGTGCCCGAAAGTCTCACAGTGTGACCCGAGCGGGGCAAGCGCCTTTCCGAATCTGCCGGGAATAGGCCAGAGAGCCCGTTGGCTCTGTTAACCTGTCCAGTGATATTCGGGGGACAGGCCCTGAGTTGTTCGGCAGCGGGGCGGTCCTCGTCCCTCAGCCTTGTATGGGACGCCCCCTAGTGGTGGCAGCTCTTTCCCCGCGCTCCCCTGAGTGGGTGGCAGCTGTGGGCCGCTGTGCCCGCTTCTCCCCACGACAGGAGGAGCGGTGCCTGCTTGAGCCCCGGAGAAGGCAGAACTTTTTCTTAGTGAAAATGAACCCTAAAAAGACGATTCATATCATCAAATGAGGTCTTGCAGAAATGAGAAGAGAAGACAATGAGGAACAAAGAGGGCAGTAACTACACGCTTCAGTTGTTACCAAACTTTTCAGTAATTAAAACCTGATTGGGAGAAATGAAAGCCCGTGATCCTAAGGCTTTTTCATTACGAGTAAGCCTTTTACAATTAATTCTCGAACCGTTCCTCTGAAAGCCAATTTGACAGCGAGCTTTGTTCAGTAGTCTGACTAATGGCTACAGCCACCCCTGGAAACACAAATGAATTTCTTTTTATTTTTAATATAATCAGCTGGATTACTAAATAACGTAGAAAGGGAAAAAATGAACAAACACACACAATGGAACATAATACAGTCAGACTGGGGAAGCGATGGGACAAAAAGCATTGGGCCCAGTGACCGAAGGCTTGGCTTCAGTCCAGCTTCCGTCACTTACGTAAGACAAGTCACTTAATTGTCTCTAAGTTTCAGTTTCTTTATCCGTAGAAGCAGGAACAGAAATAACATTGCACCCTGAGGACCTCAGCGGACAGACGACTGACGGGCCGTTCAGGAATAATGCTTTGTAAAAGCCCTGTACTAACGTTACGGCTCTTAGCGTCACTGTTGCCTGCCTCTGAGGACAGTTCCGTCAGCATACGGGAGACTCGGGGTGGCTCATGTCGCCTTATGGGGCCCTGAGGGCAATGGTATTCTACTGACGGCCCAAAGAGAAAATGCAGCTAATATGTACAAGATAACAGCATAGCGGTGGGTGCTAATTACATAAATCCCCAAGTTACCACCTGTGATACAACCAGAAAATGTTCATACCTTCTGGTATCTTATTGATCTCTCATTTTCTTTGTGGGACAGATTTAAATCGTGAAGAGTACCAAGTAGCAAGCATCTTAGACCACAGCACAAGGAATTTTGGTTTAGCTGCACTTGGCAATGCGAAGGCACCTAGTTGCTGGGAGATGTTGCATTTTCCCTAAGGCAAGGAAGTTTGCCAATGTGCCCCACCAGGTGTTAAGGTACCCTGCTCGAGCATTTCCTCCAACCTCACCGATAGGAAAACTGAGGCTTAGAGACAGCAACTGGTCTGTCCAAGTTCCCACAGGTCCAAATGATGCTCGTAACCATTATATCATACTGGACCGGACACAGGACACTGTGGGAGGAATCTGGAAAACTGCAAAAGCCACCACCTGGCAGGAGGGGGCCACGCGTTGGTTCAACCACTTTGGAAGGCAGTTTGGCATTCTCTGAAAGCCTTGAACGTTCTCATGTGCTAAAATCCAGAAATTCCACTCCAAGGTAGAGAAATTCCCACGTATTTGTACTTTGTTTGTGTACCCAGGAATATCACGGAAGCCTTGCTCATAGTGCAAAGCAAACAAACAAAAACACCTAGAAAACCCAAAGGTTCATTTGACAGGGGGGTGGCTACAGGTGTCACACAAGAGTATACAGCAATGGCTATGAATGAGCCAGAACTCTAGAGAGTTGCAGAGATGAATCTTTCGCATGACGCTACGTGGAGGAGAAAGCTACAGAAGGCTACCTACGGAATGATGCATGCGTATGTGATAGAACTTTCCAAAAAAATGAAGCGACAGGTCAGGACAAAGTTCAAGCAAATGGTGCCTTCGGAGGGCAAGGGTGAAACGGACACCCCCAGGTAGATGCGAACGCGTTGGGAACATTCTAGTGAGTTGGGCGGCAAGTCCTTGGGTGACTGCTTTGTCCTGCTTTGTGCGACCATGTAAATTAAATCACTACTTTGCATGAGGTACCTATCTCATCATTAAAACCTCTGCTTTAAAGTTACCATGGGGTAGGACGGGGGTACAGAGGCCGCCGCCTCTCATCCCCAGCCCAAGGCACCTAGAGCCTAGACGATTAACGGGGAAAACGTGAGGCCAAGGTGCATGGCTCCGATTATCCGAGTTTGTTTTTCCGGCCCCTCCAAGCTAGGAGGCTACCTAGGGCTCCGGGTCTGGATAAACAACACCGCCAGCACAGCAGAGCGGATGACAAAGTTCTAGGCCACCCACGCAGCAATCAAGAGCTCGGCTGGGTGGGCCAGAAATTGCAAATGTCCCTGCCCCTTGGCAGCAGTGAGCCACCTGTGGAGAGCAGCAGGGGCGGCCACCGCGGCAGTGTTCCCGTGCTGGAGGCCCAGCTGCCCCCGGGGGCCAGCAGCTGAGTGCCAGCCAGCGAGACATGGACACCAGGCGCTCCAGCTGGGGCAATTTATGTGAGTGGATAATTGCACATAATAGAGTTAAAATATAATTGCCTCATTAAAATGGGTTACTAGATCTCATTGTGTGTGAGTGTGAAAGAGATAGACAGAGACACGTGTGTTAAACTGCGAGAAAACAAAATTGCATAAATGCATGTGAACGGGAGCAGTCGGAGCGCTTGACTGAGCCACCTCGACGGAAGGAGACCCTGGTGCCGGACGGAGCCTGCCGAAGGACTTGGGATGATGTCTCCTCCCACAGCGATGAGGGCTCGGGGTTGGGCCTCGCTAACGGCAGCCAGGTCCTATCCCTGCTGGGGAGTCTCCAGTTTGCAAGGTAGAGTCTTGGGTGGCAAAGATCTGCTCCGTCCCCTTCCCCATCTCCGGTCTCCAGAGTCCATCCTGGCCTGGCTGCCCAAGCAACCAAGCGGTAGGGCAATCTTCACGCCCGCTCCCCTTCACGGCAGCTCTCTGAGCTGAACCTGGAGCCGTCTGCCCGGGTGACAGGTAAATCGAGGTACCAGAGAATAACTGCGAGGAGCCCTCGCCAACCTGTGAGGGGGCCCGCACAAGGGACGGTTCCTCCTCCTCCCTGTAAGAACGCACACCAGCGGTCCCTGGCTAGATTCAGCAAATGTCCCACTGTTCGAGCGCCCGGGGATACTGCTCTGCTGTCCTCACGGGTGGTGCCCCAATGCTCCCATCTGAGCACCACCTCCATTTCTAACACCCACATCACCAATGGCCCATGTGAGAGTTCCTAAATGGAGACAAATCCAGCTACTCACCTCCTCTGGATTATTTTGTTAAACAGTTGTTTCTAAAATTAACTCTGAGCTCTCATCACCCCAAGAGCCACGCGTGGTCATGCCTCACTTTGTTCTTGAGTTTCTAACGTGCACTCAATCTGGCAATTACCACCACTCCGTCTGGAAGGAGCAAAGTTAAGTTTGGTCTCAGAGCACTCACACATTAAAATGTCAAGGCTAATGAGTTATTTTCTTTTCAGTATTAGAAAGCAGATAAACATTAACAATCTGGTGTCAGCAAGTGTCACTAACAAAACCCAAATCCCACGTCCAGGAGTGTTGACTGTGGCCACAGCTGAGGCAAGGGAATGGAGACGGGAAACAGCGGAAGAAGGGGAGAGAGGGGGAGACTGGACACCCGGCCCCAATCCGGGCACCGGACACTGACTGGGCCCCGTCACCCTAACCAGCCTGTGGGACTGACTCACCTCCGCTGCTGAGTCCCTGACTTCAAATGCAGATTTTCACTTATATGAACAGATTTGTTTCTATGCATGATTAAATACTCTCTTGATTCGTCAGATAAGTTCAGAAGTGCAAAAAGGAGGAGGATGAGCGTTTTAATTACAAGCAATTCAGCCTGGCAAATAGAACTCTCAACCTGCCAAGTCCTGGGCTTCTAAAGCTCGCCAAGATCCCCATCTGCTTCTACGGGGGATTGGGGAGGGGGTGCTGATTCAAGTTCCCACAGAAAGAATTAGAAAATCTTGGACCGAACGCTTAGCTCTAACAAATAAAGAGCCTCGGTTCTGGATAAAAGTCAAATTGTGAAGATACCGCACAGCTCTGTTTTTTTGGGTTTTTGTGGGGGGCGGCTGTAGAACAGGGCGAGATGTAGACGGGGAAATGACAGAACCAGATTTCAGCTCATCTCGATGAAATTCTGGAGTTACAAAGGCTACTCTTGTTCCCTCAGGTTTTTTTGGGTGCGGGCCAGGGGTGCCTGGATGTCCATAATCCCTGAATGGATCTCCCTATCCTGCCCCCAGGCCCAGGTTCCTTGAGTGCCAGGATACCCAGAAGCCTCAGAATGGAGCCCCTGAAATGTTATGAAACGGGAATTGGCAACCCTTTCCTCGGAAGCTGCCAAACTGGAGAAAGAGCCGTGGAGGCACAGGAAAGGTGAATGCAATGTGCCATCTGGGTGTCATGACTCAGCTTGTAAGGTGCCCCCAACTGTGCACCCGCCACTCGAGTGGCAGGCAGATGGAGGGCAGATGGGCAAGAAGGGTGGGCACGGGGGCAGCATCGGGGAGGGTCCCTGGAAGCCAGCAGTGGCCGGGAGGCAGCTGCGGAGTCTCAGCCAGGCTGGCACTGCCATCAGGAAGCTTGGAGTGCCACCCCCTGGTAACTGAGCCAGGGGTTGGTTGCTAAATCCTGTAACAGAACCCTCCCTACAGGCACTTGGCATTTGAGCCTTAATGGTTTTGGCACGCGGCCTAATTACTCAGAATATGTGCACGGTTAGACAGTAATTCCTTCATCACGTTCAGTGAGTATCTGCACACAGCACAGAAGCTGTGATATTTTTATTCCAATAATTCCTTTGCCGACCACCAAACTTCTATGAAAAAGTCTCAGAAGCTATTAGATATAAACCACACTGAGTTTCACATTAAGTTGATGCTTCGGATTACGGACAGTTTGTATAAACCTCAGAAAGTCCACCAAGGCAGAAAGTCGCCTCATTTCGTTCAAGAAACCATCTACAAAGAATGTGGCTACACTCAGTGATGAAAAGGATTCACATCATACACCGTCTCAGAACACTGGAAGCTGGCATTCTTGCTTATGCTTGTTAACGCAATTATGCACCACAACTCATTGTGAGATAAGGTCATTTTGGTTAATGAAATCAGATTGTCTTAACAGGTTGATCTCGTAGAGATTCAAGTCAGATGCTGGTATTCAAAACACAGTCAGAGCCAACAGAATCCAAGTCACCCACCTGAGGGTTTGGGAGAAGAATAAAAGTGAACAATATGAATGGTAACTCAATGCGCTCTGAGAATTTAGCTTCATTTGCCCTGGGACCAAAGTGACGGGTGTTACCAGGAGTTCATAGATCAATGACTGGCTTAACTGATAAGGCTACAGTTTATTTTTCTAACTGTGAAGTAGGACACAGGGGGCATGGCAGAAGGAAATCTATTGTCATCGTCAATCGTTCTTTTTATGAAACAAATTTTATTGCCTCACTCCCTTGTTACAAATGTTAATAGTAAAAATACAAATCACATACTTCTGAGAAACTAAGGGTGCAAAGAAAAAAATCAGAATAGATAAAGTTGAAATGTCTAGAAATAGCCTCAAAACATGTAAGGCAAAAGCTGAAAAAAAAAAAAAAACTAAACTAAAAAAAACCAAACACACAATCTCAGTTAACATTTTTAACAAGTATCTCTCAGCAGCTGATGTAACATGCAGATAAAATACCTAAATCCAATAGATGATTTGAACAAGATTAACAACATTTATCCCCTCAATATGTATAGAACTCTGCACCCAATAACTAAGAACACATCCTTTCCAAATATAAAGGAGACATCCTTCACTAAAATAGTATTCTGGGGGTGCCTGGGTGGTTCAGTCGGTGAAGCGCTCGACTCTGGGTCAGGTCAGATCTCATGGTTTGTGAGTTCGAGCCCCACATCGGGCTCTGCACTCATGGTGCATTGATGGGTTTGGGATTCTCTTTCTCTCCCTCTCTCCCTCTCAAAATAAAGAAAGAAACTTAAAAATAAATAAAATAGTATGCTGGACCATAAAACAACTATGAACAAATATATAAAGATTGATATACAATATACTGGCTGGCTACACTGGAGTTAAACTTGCTATCAATAATCAATAGATGACTAGGAAATCTTCATGTTTGGAAATACATTTTGAAGTAGTCCATGAGTCAAAGAAGAAATCACAATGAAAGTTAGAAAATATTTTGAAGTGAAAAATAATGAAGGTATGCCATATAAAAACATGGATATAGCTAAGTTTATGTTTACACAGCAATACAGATATTTCAATGAATATATTACCAAAAAGAGTTTGAAAATTGATACTAATTTTCCTTGACCTACAATAGGCTTGTCTCATTAAATCCACTGTAAGTTGAAATCAGTTGAAAATGCATTTAATATACCTAATCTACTGAACATATAGCTTAGCCTTGCTAGCCGACCTTAAGTGTGCTCAGAACACTTAGAGTGGGCAAATCATCTAATACAAAGCCTATTTTAGAATAAAGTGTTGAATATCCCATTTAATTTCTAAAACACAGCACTGAAAGTAAAAAACACAATGGTGGTAAGGGTATCAGTTGTTTACCCCTGCGATTGCGAGGCTGATTGGGAGCTGTGGCTCCCTGCTGCTGTCCAGTATCACAGGAGAAGATCCTCCTGCATATTACCAGCCCAGGGAAAGATCAAAATTCAAAATCTGAAGTACAGTTCCAACTGAATGCATATTGCTTTTGCAACCCTGCAAAGTCAAAAAATTGTAAGTTGCACTATAGTAAGTCAGGGACCATCTGTATAAACATCTACTTCAAGAAGGTAGAAAATGAATGGGGAGCATTCGTGGCTCAGTTGGTTAAGTGTCCGACTTTGGCTCAGGCCATGATCTCACGGTTCGTGAGTTCGAGCCCCGCGGCAGGTTCTGTGCTGACATGCCAGAGCCTGGAAACTGCTTCAGATTCTGTCTCCCTCTCTCTCTGCCCCTCCCCCACTCATGCTCTGCCTCTCAAAAATGAATAAACATTAAAAAATAATTAAAAAAAAAAGAAGGTTGAAAATGAAGAGCAAATAACAAAGTAAAAGGAAGGAAATAATAAAAACAGAGCAAAAAATCAATGAAATGTAAATAAAGATAGTCAACCATGTCAAAACCAGACTCCTTGAAAACACTAACAAAGTTCATAACTCTTAGCAAGACTAATCAAGAAAGACAGAATAAATTATTAATACCATGTCCACAGACATTAAAAAAGATAAGGAGGGGTGCCTGGGTGACTTGGTTGGTTAAGCCTCCTACTCTTGATGTTGGCTCAGGTCATGATCTCACGGTTCCCTGAAATTGAACTCTGCATTGGGCTCAGGCTCTTGTGCTGACGGCATGGAGCCTGCTTAGGATTCTCTCTCTCTCTCTCTCTCTCTCTCTCTCTTTCTCTCTCTCTCTTTCTCTCAAAATAAATAAACTTTTTTTTAAAGATAAGACCATTAAGGAGAACATTATGACAAATTTAGATGAAATGGACATATATCTTGAAAAACAGAATTCATCAAAACTGACACAAGACAAAATGGACCATATGAATAGTCTTAAATATATTTTAAAAATTGAATCCAAAATTTAAAACTTCTCACAAAGACATCTCTAGACAAGTTGGCTGCTCTTGGAATTCTTCCAAGTACTTAAGGAAGAAGTAACAACAATCTTACACAAACTATTCCAGATAGGAGAAAAAGAGATTATGTGCTAATAGGTCAGTACAATCTTGCTACCAAAACCTGACAAAGATATTAAAAGAAAGGAAAATTACAGGGCAACCTGCCATGGGCATAAAGGAAAAACTATAAATAAAATATAAATAAATCAAACCAAGAGGTATATAAAAAAGATTGTTCTTTATAACCATTGGGTTTATTCCGGGAATGCAAAGTTGTTTTGACATTTGAAATTCTCCACATTAAGCAAAGAAAGGGGGATAAAGACTATAGTTACCTAAAAACAAAAAACAAAACCTACATTTGATAAAATTCAATACTCGTTATGATTTAAAGTAATCATAACAAACCAGGGACAGAAGGGGACTTTCTTAATTTGGTAAAGCTTATTTACAAAATATCAGCCTAGGAAAAGCTTTCCCTCCTTCCTCACATTTTGGAAAAAGACAAGGGTGATCGCTATCACCACTTCTATTCAACACTGTACGTGTTGCACTGGTTGGACACTGCACAGTGTCATAGAGCCAGAAAGACTAACAAGAAAGAGTAAAACCGTCATTCATCATAGACTGTGTGACTGAATTTATAAAGTTTACACAAGCATCTACAAATACCAGTTGGAATTTACTAGTAAATTTAGCAAGATCACTAGTCAATATATAAAACAAAACTAAATCCAGTGGTTTGTACAAAAAGAGAAAAGAATACAATCGGTCTGGGATCATCCCAGGAATGCAAGAGTGATCTATGATCAGAAAAAGTACACATGTCATTTACCACATTAACATTAAAAAAGAGAAGAGCCATATGATCATTTGATGCTCTCTGATTAATCTACTGAAAACCTACAGCAAACGTAATTCCTAATGGTGAGATACTGGGAACATGTTTAAAATCTGAATTACAAAAAGTGTCCATTATCATTGCTCTGGGTTAACATTGGGCTGGAAGTCCTAGTCAGCATAGCAAGACAAGAAACGAAGGGCATAAAGATTGTCAAGAAGGAAACGAAACTGTCATCTAGTCTCAAATATAAATGTCTATATAGAAACCACCCCCCCAATCATTAGATATAAGTGAGCTAAATGCTTAGATCTAAGGTAATCAATATAGAAAAATCAATTCTGCTTCTATACACAGCAACAGATAATTTTAAAATGTAATTAAAAAATAGATACCATTTACACTATGAACAAGAACTGTACGTTCCTTAGGAATGAATATAACAGTTTTCTGAGATTTATTTGAAGAAACATCCATTTTTTTTGAAGGACACTAAAACTACTGTAATGTAGGGAAAATTTAACGTGTTCACGATTTGGATTATTTAACTTCATAAAGATATTCATTGTACCCCAACTGATGTATAGAGTCCAAGTAATCCCAACCATATTCCCAATGGCTGTTTGTGAAGGAGAAGTTGATTTTAAAACCCAAGTGGAACCGCAAAGAGCCAAGAACACCTGAGGCATTCTAAATGAAAAAGACAAAACGGAACATCCTACCAAATATCAAGATTGTGAAGTTATAATATTAAAATATTTGTTATTGGTGCAGGAATAAGTAAACCTACGGAAAGAATGCGAGAGAGATCCAACAGTGTATCCACATACACAAAAATTTGATTCACGACAGAGACGGCAGTAGCCTCACCCACTGTATCACACACCAAGTAGGAGGCAATACTAATTCTGCATCATCTCCTGATACCTGTGGTTACCAAGAGCAACACCATGGCTAACGAGTTACCACTTGCAAGGAGAAATCACAGGTAAGTCACAGGAGTGTATTTGCACGGTTTCTGCAAATTCCGTTAGGATTTATTATTGTATGATTCATCGCATCAACCTGTTAACACTCGGTGGGTGAGTGATTTCTTTGTAGGATTGAGAATGAAGGCAGGGTAACTGGACCTGGTGTTTTGCTTTTGTTGTGTTTAATGGCAGCCTTCTGGCTTTGGAATGCTTGCTTGCTTACATCGTTGTTTATGAAAAGGAGCTCTGAAATACAGTTTTGAAGCGACAAAAATTCCTTTCCTGGTCTTCTATCAAATACAGATTGCAAGTCTGTCAAATACTAACCAAATCTTTGGTTTCCTTTTTTAAGACTTGGCTTCCTAGGCAAATCCATTTTTCTACCTCAGTGTATTCCTCATTACCCTTTTATATTCCATCTGAGGCCTGGCTTGCAAATAGAAGCCAGCTCTTGTCTGAATTCCCCAAACTAGGATCATACATATGATATCCCTAGACAGGCTCATGGCATCTCAACACATGAGACCTAACTTTAATGCTGGCTTGCATAAGAAAAATCGCTCTTGTTTCTCATCATTCTGCTTTTAGTAGGCAAAAAAGTAATGTTTGCTCCGGTGGAATTTCAGATCTTGACATTGATGGAAATAAAGAGAATATTCAAGCAAATTAATTTCCTGCTGGCAAAGCTATAAACTTTCAAAATCCTGGATTGGCTGGGACTTTAACTGTTTAACACATACTATGAAAAAACACTTTGTCAAAAGATGATGTATCCTCTCAAAGCATGCAAATATTTCATATGGATATTTTCAGACCCATCAAAAATTTTCCCAATTCACCTTATCTTCATAAGTTTAGTACCATTTATTTTTACGTACTAAATTATCACTTCTAGGAAGGTTTTTTTTTTAAGTGCCAGTAAAGTTTTTATTTTTGACATCAATGTTAGTTGAATTTGATAGACTTAAATGATTATTATATTTATTTCTTAGCCAATTTATAGTAACTTCATATGTGGATCTGAAAACACATAATTATATCATCTATCTGCAGAAGCACATTCTAAGGGGAGATAAATCCATATTTTCAAGATAGTTGTGCTGAAATATAATTATAGCCCCAAAGTAACCATACGTAGATCTGTGTATTTATATTATTTAAGCAGTATATTTAACTAAATAAGAGAAAGAAACTGACCTGCTCCGAGTATTCAACATTATTATGTGACTCTGCATTTTACTATCTATTTTAAAATCTATATTGTACAGAAGGTGAAAATTTGTTGCCTATTTAATATAAAGTCACAAAGATTTACACCTATGTTTCCTTTTGAGCGTTTTAGTTCTTAATTTTTACATTGAGATCTTTGACCCATTTGAGCTAATTTTTGTATACGGCATGAGATACGGGTCCAACTTCAATTTTTCTTTTTAAAGATTTTAAGTAATCTCTACAAAGTAGGACTCAACCCCACAACCCCGAGATCAAGAGTTGTGTGCCCCACTGACAGAGCCAGCCAGGTGCCCCAGGTTCGATCTTTTTGCGTGTGGATTCCCAGCTTTTCTGGTGCCATTTGCTAAAAATAGTATCCTTTCCCCATTGATGGGTTTTGGCAGCCTTGTAAAAAAATCAGTTGACGATGGATGTATGATTTTACTTCTGAACTCCAAATTCTATC
This sequence comes from Panthera onca, assembly GCF_046562875.1. NCBI lineage: Eukaryota > Metazoa > Chordata > Mammalia > Carnivora > Felidae > Panthera > Panthera onca. Next base: position 222,678,904 of record NC_138339.1, read on the forward strand.
CCATTTATGTCTGCCCTTATGTCAATATCACACTGTTTTGATAACTGTGGAATTGTAGTAAGTTTTAAAATTGGGAAGATTCAAGATTGTTTTGGTTATTCATGGTCCCCTGTATGTCCATATACATTTTGGGATCAGCTTGTCTATTTCTGGACCAAAAAAAAAGGCAAATGACATTTTGATAGGAACTGCATTGTATCTATAGATTCGTTTGGGGAAGATTGTCATCTTAATACGGAGTCTTCATCCATGAACATAAAATGCCTTCCCATCTGTTTGGGCCATCTTTAATTTTTTTTCAACAGTGTTGGGTAGCTTGCAGTGCATAAGTATTTCACTTCCTTGGTTAAATCGATTCCTAAGTATTTTACACTTTGTGGTGCTACTGTAAATGGAATTGTTTTCTTACTTTAATTTTCAGATGGTTCATTACTAGTGTATAGCGTCTTTTTCACAAGTGTATTCAAACACATCTCTACATGCATTACATAATGGCCAGCCCATCCATCTGCTGAAACACTATTTTTCTATTCTATATTTTCTCTCTGTCTGTCATATCTTTATTATTCCCTTCTTCTTGTTTTCAGTGTAGTTTAGTCTTTTTTCTAGTTCTTTTTTTTAAGGTGTAAAGTTGGGTTAATTTATTTCTTCTTTAATGTAAGCTATCCATTTTCTTCTGAGCACTGTTTTTGCTACATACCGTTAAGTATCGGTATGGGGTTTTATACCAAACTTTCATACATCTCACAGTTTTCTCTAATTACTTTGTTATTTTCTTTCTAACCCACCGGTTATTTAAGAGTATGTTGTTTAGGGGCGCCCGGGTGGCTCAGTCGGTTAAGCGTCCTACTTCATTCAGCTCAGGTCACGATCTCATGGTTCGTGAGTTTGAGCTCCCCCCCGTCGGGCTCTGTGCTGACAGCTCGGAGCCTGGGGCCTGCTTCGGATTGTGTGTGTCCCTCTCCTTCTGCCCCTCCCCTGCTCATGCTCTCTCTCTCTCAAAAATAAATAAGAAACATTTAAAAAGATTATGTTGTTTAGTTTCCCTATTTATTTTCCTTTTGTTAATGGTTTCTAATTTTGTGTCATTGTAGTCGGAGAAGATACTTTGCAGGATTTCAATCTTTTAAAATTTACTGAGACTTGAGATGGGGCCTAACACACGGTCTGCTTTGGAGAAAGCAGAGAGCATGTGGACTTGAGAGAAATGTGTACTGTGCTATCAGGTGGGGTGCTCCATTGATGTCTGTTAGGTCTAGCTGCTTTACAAGTGTTGCCCGAGTCTTCTGCTTCCTTGCCATTCCTTCTTTGTTAATTCAAGTGGCTGTCTAGTATCCTTTCATTTCAGCTGCAAGGACTACCTTTAAGATTCTTTAGGGCAGGTGTGATAGTTTTTGTTTATCCTGAAATGTCTTAATTTTGCCTGTATTTTCACATGCAGTTTTACTGGCAATAGAAATGCTTTTTGGCCTCTATATGTTTCTGATGAGAATTGTAATAATTATATATATATGTGTGTATATATATATATATATATATATATACATATATATATATATCCTATATATATATATATACATATATATATATATCCTATATATATATATACATATATATAGGACAGGCAGAGGAAGAGAGAGAGAGAGAGAGAGAGAGAGAGAGAGAGAGAGAGAGAAGAGACCCCAAGCAGGCTCCACACTCAGCACAGAGCCCGACACGGGGCTGGATCCCATGACCCTGGTGGCATCATGACCTGAGCCAAAATCAAGAGTCGGATGGATGGTCAACTGACTGAGCCACCCAGGTGCCTCAAAGCATCGTGATAATCTTATTGTAAATCACATGTATATGATGAGTTATCTTTCTTTTTGCTTTCAAAGTCCCCTCTGAGTTTTTGGCTTTTGATAATTTAATCGTGATGTGTCTCAGTGTGTATCTTTATCTGGGCTTGGTAAACTTAAATGTATGTTATTAAATTTTCAACAAACTTGTACAGTTTCTGAAAAAAATATTTCTTCAAATATTTTTTTGTCCCCTTTCCCCTTTCTTTTCCTTCCAAGACACCCATTGTGTGAATATTGTTGATAACATCTCACGGGTCTCTGATGAGGCCCTGTTCACTTTCTTCTTTTTTCTTTCTGTTCCTCAGATTGCATAATCTCTATTGATCTAACTTCAACTTTGCTGATTCTTTTTACTGACTGTTCACAGCTGTCCAACTCCTATAGTGGATTTTTAAATTTCAACTATAATTTTCAACCCCAGACAAGATATTTATACTTTTTATAAAATTATGACTTTAAATTATAATTTTGATAAGCTTATAACTTTATGAAAACATCTTTACCAATTTCTACCTCTTTATTGATATTCTCTGTTTGAGGAGGCATTGTCCTCATACCTTCCTTCAGTCCCTGAACACATTTAAAATTGCCGATTTAAAGTTTTTGTCTACTAAGTCCAACATCTGGGCTTCTTGAGAGACAGTTTCTACTGAGTGCTCCCCCCCCCACCCTCCCCGTGTTTTGGCTGTCCTTTAGGTATCTTGTAAACAATTTTTCTTGAAAAGTGGGCATTTGGAACATTATAATGCACACATTCTGCTGAAATCAGATTCTCCTACCCTGCACCTCAGAGTTTGCTGTGGTCGGTGCTTTTTGTAGCTGTTGTTGTGTGTGATTTTGCTAAAGGAATCCTGTAAAATTGACAATTGCTCTGTTGTGTGTGACCACTTAAAGTGGTCCGTTAGCTTAGCAGTCTGCTAACAATTGGACAGAGATTTCCTTAAGTGTCTGGAACCAAAACAACCTCCCAGTCTTGACTGGGGTGTGCTGTGATGAGTGTTGGGGCATGCCTTCAAGATGCAACCAGAGGTGACAGCTTAGGGTCTCTCTGGTCTTTTCTGGGCATGCAGTCCTAAACAACACATACATAGCTTTCTAGATTTCCAAGGATATGTCTGGGTTTTTCCATGCCTTTACGGAGATCTCACTGCTAACCTTCCTTCCTAAGCTTTTTGCTTAGTCTATTGTTCATCCCTATGCTTATCTATTGCTTCAGGCAGAAGAGAAATGTATGCCCCCTAACTCTCCCCCTATCCTGGGGTGGTGACTTTAGCATTGGAAATGTTCCAAGTTAGATGAGATAAATATAAGCTTTTAGAACAGGAATCTTCTGGGTAGGCATGAGACAGATAAAATAAAAACATTCTTTGCAAAAGGCTGCTGCTAAGCTTGGGAACAAGGCACAGGGCTAGCTTAAAATTCCACAAAGCATGCTGTTATCAAGACTCATCTTTTTCTGTGTTTGTTTTTTAAGTATAACCTGACTTGCTGTGAGCTAGTTTCTAGAGTTCTAAAAAAAGTTGTTTTCGGTGGCTCTTGGGGGCCAGTTTTATTGTTGCTTTTACGGAGAGTCAGAATTTTGGGATTCCTTAATACAGTTTTACATCTTAACTAGCTAATTAATGAAACCTAGTCAGTATGTTCATCTCAGAATGAGAAATGTACAGTTGTGCTTTAAAACCTTCTTTTCTGTGCTATCAGCCTCTTAAATATCAAGTATATACATCTGGCTGTTACAGAGGATGGTGTTAGTTTCGTTTTTTGCCTCTCACCTACATTCAAAAACCCTCAATGAAACTGCATTATGTTTACTTAGAATACATGTGACCATTTTTGTGCAAGACAGGGATGCAATGATGGATGCACATTTTAGCAAGCTTTTCAAATCCTGTTTATTACAGAGCCTGGTGTTGGTAGCTAATTAATAAACTTGTTTAATAACAAGAATAAGTAAAAAACAAAACAAAACAAAATAGTTAACATATATTGAATTCTAACTTTTACCCCAGATCATGAGCTCAGCAAATTTTTAGAAATATTTTTAAATTGTAAAATATACAGATAAGAGCTCATGTGGGGCGCCTGGGTGGCTCAGTTGGTTGAGCATCTGACTCTTGATTTGGACTCAGGTCATGATCCCAGGGTCATGGGATCGAGCCCTGCACCAGGCTCCACACTGAGTATGGAGTCTGCTTAAGAGTCTCTCATTCTCTCCCTCTGCCCCTGCCCCCTGCTTGCATGCACTCTTTCTCTTTAAAAAAAAAAAAAAGAAAGAAAAATTAAGGTAACATATACGTAAATTTTAGAGATTTAAATGAACACTCAGGTACCAAATACCCAGTGTAAGAGAGCATTAATAACTTTGACAGATCTGGTGCCTCCCTCCTCAGAGATCGTCTTGAATTCCATGCTAATCATTTCCTACATTCTCCTCATAGCTCTATCACATGTGCACCCATGATATACGACTGGTGTACATTAATGTACAATTTTGTTTTACCTTTTACAAAAAAAATTCTATAAATGGACTCATACTCTTCTATAGTTTTTTCTTAAATATTATTTGAAAATCATTCATTTTTCAATACTGTAGAATATTCCATTATATGGATATATCTAAGGACACCTGAGCTAACAGCAGTCAGGAAAGGCTAGGCTATGCTGAGGTAGTAACTCCTAAGGGGAGGAAAAAAGACATTCCAGGATCAAGCCCTAAAGTATGTCAACTTTTAAAAGTTGTATAGAGGCAAAAGAACCAGGGAAGGAAGTCAAAAAAGGGTTTGGCCTGAGAAATAGAAGGAAAACTAGTAGAAAGTGGTACCACAAAAGCCTGGAAAACAACAACAACAACAACAGTATTTCAAATAAGGATAGTGAAGAATCCATTGGATTTGACACTATATAACAGTAGGAGGATCTCATGAGGTTTAGTTGTGCTGTGCGGTGAGAGGCTGAAGCCTCACTGGGATACTTTAAAGACCCAACGGCAGGGGAAGTAGAAGACAGCAGGTGTCAACAACCACAAAAAGAAGCTGAGAGATGACGGTGTTGGGATCTGCAAGGTGCAGAGTTGTTTGTTTGCTTTAAAAATATTATCAGCACTAGAGCACTGTATATGCTACTGAGGATAATCCTCGGGACAGGCCACGGAGCTGCGGGAGCAAAATGAAGGGATAACTCAGAGACAAAAGTCTCTGAAAGGGTGAAAAGAAAGAATCCAGAGTGCGAAGGAAGGGAAGAGCCTATGACAGGACGAGGGGCAGTGTCTCCAAGGCAGAAGGAGGAAAGACAGAGAAGGCGAGTGCCAGATTCGAAGGTAGGAAAATAGGGGAGCTTAATCTAACAGCTTCTATTTTCTCTATGAACTACGAAGGTCTTTACCTAAGAGTGGGGTGGAAAGTCATCTTGAAAAGCAGAGAGATGAGTTTAGCCAAGAGACGGGAGGTAGAACTACAAGGCAATACTGAGTGCCATTTGAAGACTGTGAACGTGAATTTAAAAAGTCAATCAGTCCATTTATGTGATTTTTCTCAGGTAACGTTCACTTGTTCAAGTTCAGGTGCAGAGAAAGAAACCGAAGAGAAACCTTCAATAAGAGAAGGTTTTTGCCAGGCAAATACTTTTCTCTGAAGAAAAGGCTGACACGTATTGACTAAGGTTATACTTAAGCCACATCAAAACAGTTTAAATTGCAAACTATGAAGTCTATGGCAAATACAAGCGTTATGTTCATGGATTAGCACGTACAGTCTTTTGTTTTAACTTCGTGCTCAAGGTTATATTGATAGTACATTCTGCTCACCCATCTTCCACTGCTTATCTCAACTTCGCCCTACCCTGTACCTCCCTTTCTATTTGTCCGTTTTCTGGAAACACAATGATGAGATATATAAAAATACTGCAATTATCACTGTTCTAGAAATAGTTTTAATATGTTGAGAAAACCATGTAAAAAGACAAATACACCTTTTTCCCAGAAAACAAAGGAATTCACTGATGGCAAGGTAGCAATCTTTTCTTCACAGTGGAAATAAATTATATAAAATTTAAGCTCTTGATTTATATCATACTTTATTTTTTTATCTTTTCTATATCACACATACTCATTGAAAGAAAAAGACTGTGAAAGCTCAGATTCATACCAAAAGAGATAAGTAATTGCTCTGCCTCCAAAATAATCATATTAATATAAACAATTATAAATTTCAGACAGGTGAACAGGCCACGTTCTATAAATACTAACACATTATACATTGCATATCATATAAATATTAGTTTTATCTTACTACTTTGAAAAATATTTTAACTTTGTCCATTTTTTCCTTATGCTTCAGTTTTCTTGTTTGTAATTTAGGGACTGACCTCTTTTTATAGATTTGCCAGAAATTAAGATATTTTGCTAGGAAGAATTGTCTTTGAAATCTTATCAACAAAGTACTGAGATTTATTTTTTTGAAAAACAGGTGATTCTGAATCTTACTCATAAGTAAAGTTCTAAATTCAGAGCCCCATCATTCTCTGTGAGCCGTCACCAGGGGGACAGATACACCGTCAATGAACAATTGCTACTCAGAATTTTCCTGCCTGCGTTAGAGCAGGTCATTATTTCTTTGGTTTGAACAAGAGATAAAATTTGTAGTTGGCTGGGTTTAGAGCCCATATTATGTAAGAAGTATCTATCGTTAAACACTAGACTTATAGGCATATAGGATGCCTGTATTCCTAACGTCCTTTCGAAGTGCTGAACTTCACCGTGAGCTCAGTCCAGGGCGCACACAGAGAGAAATCCACCCTGTTTAAATTACTTCTCTCTCTTTTCCCACTTTTTGCTACGTGTATATTCCTGCTCCTCAGTTTAAATATATCCACTCACATTAGTAACTAATAAGAAACCAAATTAATCTTTAGGTAAAGAGACGTTATGTCACATCTTCATAACTAATTCTTCAGTTTCAACAAGTTTCTTATGTATGATTAATTTGGAACTGATGTCGTAAAGAAAACTCCCTCAAACCTCTCAAAGTTCTTTTCTCCATACATTTATATTCCTGAAAACTGCTGAACCGGGGAGGTGGCTTGCAGAGAACAGAGCATCTCTACGTAAGGGGCAGATACAGAGCAACATAACCCAGGTCAGCATGAAATTACTTCCTGTTATTGTGACCAAAGAAATTATCGAGACCTACAATGAAATGATACAAAGAGAATCATAACCGTCAAATTTCAGAGCAAAGAGCACCAACTGAAGAACAAGAACACCTTCCGAGTTTTAGGGGGAGGCGATATTTCGCTGACACATTCAAATAAGAGGATCAGGAGAGAAGTGTCTGCACTTGCTGTGGCGATCGGTGTAGAATGCTCTCCGGATCTTTGTATTCGTTGACTGGATTCATCACAGCGGCATACACTTCCCCATAGGCTCTGCAGACTAATTCTGTAGATTGTTTTATGATCTGCTCTCTAGTGATAAGCAAACAATATGTGAACACACACCGGAAAGTAAAATACTAAGGATAGTAAGAAGCTTCATATTTGAACCAATGCATTTCACTTTCATAATTATCACATACATACTACAAAGAAATTATTGTACAACCACACAAGTTACTTACTTTGGTTTGGGAATAAAACACACTATTTTATATTCGTTATTTATTCATTGTTGCAGACGGGCAGGGACTATGTTCACAGCTGTATCTTTATGATTACTAAACAAGAAATGGAAACTGTGACCTATCATCAATGTGCTGATTTTGCAAACGTGACTGATAACACATTAACCTTGAAGAAAGAGGCTTATAATTATTCATACTTGCCAATACTTCAAACCTCAGAATAACTTACAATATACTGTTCTTTCACACACACACACACACACACACACACACACACACACACACACACACATATATACTGTTATCTATACTGTTATAAATATACTGTTTAGCTCCTACACTAGTAACCACATTTTAGATTTCACTTATATTGCCGGCTAAAATAATGTGACACTTGCCTACAATAGGTAACAGCATTTTCCACAAAGATCATCTCTACATAAGCATATAAAAGAATAAAACCTTTAAAAAAAATTGTTTTAATCCTTATTTGTTTTGAGAGAGACAGAGTACAGGCATGGGAGGAACAGAGAGAGAGGGAGACACAGAATCCGAAGCAGGCTCCAGGCTCTGAGCTGTCAGCACATGGCCCGACACGGGGCTCGAACTCACAGACTGTGAGATCATGGCCTGAGCCAAAGTCAGATGCTTAACTGACTGAACCACCCAGACACCCCTTTTATTTACATGTGTTTTAATAAAAATAACGTATAGATCTTTAAATGTCCAAATAAATTTTTTTAAAAAATCTCTTTCAGTAAATATATACTAACTCCAAGTGATTAGAAAGCATTTTTTTATTTTTTTAATGTTTACTATTTTTGAGAGAGAGAGAGACAGAGTGCAAGCAGGGGAAGGGCAGAGAGAGAGGGAGACATGGAATCCGAAGCAGGCTCCAGGCTCCGAGCTGTCAGCACAGAGCCCGACACAGGGCTTGAACTCACCAACCGCAAGTCCATGACCCGAGCCGAAGTTAGACACTCAACTCACTGAGCCACCCAGGTGCCTCAGAGAATAAAAGGTTGTAAATGAACTGAAGCAAATTTTTTAAAAATCTGGCCAGAAAAAAACAGCACTGGGTTCATTAAATCTGCATCAGCTCTCTCTGCGTTTTCACGACATTTACTTCATACCAGCCTAAGCTACTTCTATTCCTGTATCACTGTATCTAGTGATAAAAACAGGATTTTTTTTCTGATTTTCACGACTCAATTTAAAGATGCCTTTCAAGCTTTACTCCCAAACCTCCTTTTCTAGTTGTTTCTTCTTTCTGTCAGTGGCATGGCCACGTTTCGTCACCTCCATTCAGACCCTAACGAACTCTTGTACGGAGTACAGAAAAACCTCCTATCTGGTCTTCCCTTCTTGAGTCTCTTCCACATTCAATCTACGGTAAGCACTACTGCTAGATTAATCTTTCCCAAGCGTACCTTCTATCCTGTCCCTCCCCCACCCAGGGCCTTCCTTCAAGGAGCGTCGATGGCTTCTTTTGGTGCCAGAGAAGTCAAAATCCCTCACTCAGCCATTTAAAACCCTTTAGAATACCTTCCGGAGCACAACTCTAATCCCGAGGTCTGGATCATCAGCGCCCTGTTCCGATGGGGTCTCAGACTCTTGGTGGGGTGAAACAACTTGTCATTTCCCTAAAATTGCTAAAGCTTACATAATAAGAGTGGGTAGAAGAAAGTTACGCTGAGTAAATTCTCTGAGCAGAGTGGAGTAATGCTTCTGGCTATGCTACCTTTCCATTGGAAGGGAGGATGGTAAAAACTGGTTTGGAAATCTACTTGACCAGATGAGCCTTCCAGATATTTTTGATCTCTTAGTGATCATTCCTATAATTAACTGAACTTAACAACAATTGCATAGATATGATGCAAAACTATTTTCCATAAATGAAATAGATTAAAAATACTATAACCTGGCATTTTATTTTATTTATTTTTTAACATTTATTTATTTTTGAGAGAGAGACACAGAGCACGAGTTGGGGAGGGGCAGAGAGAGAGGGAGACACAGAATCCAAAGCAGGCTCCAGGCTCCGAGCTGTCAGCACAGGGCCCGACGCAAGGCTTGAACTCACTAACTGTGAGATCATGACCTGAGGGAAGTCAGACGCTTAACTGACTGAGCCACCCAGACGTACCTATCAACTGGCATTTAAAAAATTTGTTAAATATGATACACATTTGATGCCCATTTTGCAACATGTCAAAAATAGATTTCTGATACAGTGTTTTTTGTTCTTTACTCAAAGCAGCAAGACAGATTTTTGGGGGGTGTACAAAGCATCCATTACGTACACCTCATATTCTAAAATCTATACTCAGTCTCCATTACTTATACCTCATACTCTAAAATCTATACTCAGTCTGTACATAGTGTGTTATTTGTACCACATAAAGAATACAAAGAAACAAGGCTATTCCCTCTCGTAAGAAATTTAAAATCAGAATACAGCACAATGAATATTAAATATAATTTTTTAAAATCCAGAGTAACTGGTAAATGTAGAATGAGTTGTTGAAAAATATAAAGTAATACATTTTAAATTTTAATCTCAAATCCAAATGATGAAAAAATTTAAATTTATTGAAGTTTAGTTGTAACCCAGGGCATGCTTCTATTTATAAGCTAAACTAGCTTACAAATGTCTACAATTCACAATGCAGCAGAAAAATCATTACAAATCTGCAATGGAGAAAACCAGAATAAAGCAATACTGCTAAGACACAAATAAATAAAATCAAGACAATAAGACCAAGTAAGAGTTTATCATTTATTTTCAATGTTGGTGTTTGATAGTATAATACAGTTTCTCATTCTGCTCCTCAGTTTAGGAAGCTACCAAGATAGGGAAGGGATTAAAAAAATGAATACGGCTGTGCTAAACGAGATAAGAGATACCAAAGCTCATGGAGAAAGGAAATCTTTCATGCAGTGGGGTGAATAAAGGGAAGGGGAAAGAACTGTTAGCCAATAGGAGAGAAATGCAATGGAAAGAGATATTCTCCACAGTGAATCTGAGTCAAATCCAAACTGTAAAGAGCGGGGAACTGTGATTGATAACGACTCCCCATTCCTGGACAAATTTAAGAGTTCACTATCACTACCAAAGCCGGGTATAGAGTCATACACTCACACTCAATGCTTTGTTTCCAGTGAACCATACACAGTAGAGAGAAAACAGTACAGTGATGGACATTATTGTCAGAAGACCTTGAATCTAGTCGAAGCTCTGCCACTTATTACTGTTGCTTTGAACAAGAAATTTAGCCTTTCTAGGACTAATTTCACCACTGTAAGGCAAAATATTGAACTTGATACTTACAAGATACTTTCAGTTTTTAAATTATTCCATTGAGGATTAAGAGCATTTTAATGATCTGCTGGTGAAAAAATAAAAACTCGGGTGCCTGGGTGGCCTAGCTGGTTGAGTGTCTGGCTCTTCGTTTTGGCTCAGGTCATGATTTCACGCTTGTGAAATCGAGCCCCGCATCGGGCTCTGCACTGAGTGTGGAGCCTGCTTTGGATTCTCTCCTCTCTCTTTGCCCCTTCCCCACTCGTGTTTGTTCTCTCTCTCTCTCAATAAATATGTATAAAAAAATAATAAAAAATAAAAAACTCTATGTGCCTATCTAATTTATACACATACGTACATATGCATACATACATACATTCCTCCCCCCACGTTATTTTGGGGAATTGGGTTTCTTAAATACTGATGTATAATAAGCATATCAGTTATCTGTACACAAAATGGGAGGTATCTGAGGTGCTAACATGGGTTGACTTTCTTGCCATTTTACTATCCCCTCCTCTTTATTTATAGTGCTAATTACTATGCAATTCTTATGTATCTTTTATCTTAAAAAGTATATATGTATATCTGTGTATATATCTATCTGTTTGCCTGCCTGGTGTCTTGGTCCAAATTACTCACTGATATCATTTATAAAATACAGAGTCTCAAATAATGATGAATCATTATACTGACAATGTTTAAAATGGAAGTTTCAGGTATTCTCTAAATACAAAATCACTGACAAATCATCTCAGTCATACGCTTCTGAAAACTCGGAACGTGCTCATCTGTTGATCACCTCACGTACAAAAGGGAGAAAAGCAGTACGTGTTTTCAAGTAGCGTATGCTGAGCACTGGCGCGAGCACGGGCATTCACCTCGGGTCGCCCGCCATGCTGAATTCTGATCAGTCACAGCCAAGACCATAGGTGGTGAATGGAGGGTACCTTTAGAATTATTTCTACAGGTTAAAAATCTGAAGACGAGTCCTGCTTTTCACACATGCAAAAGGGCCAGTTGAAAGGGGAAAAAAGAAATATTTGGGTGCAGGCTATGACCATCTATAAAGTTAGACCGTGAACTGCCTTGGTCTCTTTGTCACCGTGAAAATCTCACAGGTGGGCACTTATCAGGTGGTGCCCTATTGGCCTGTGGACAGTTTAATAATCCTCGCAGTGCAATTATAACTTTCAAATAATTAAAAACATGACTCACACAGATAAACAATGAAGGAATGCCAATGACTTGATGACTCCTTAATGAGGAACTACTAAGATGGTAAAGCTGGTTCACAGAACATTCTGAGGAGCTGGTCGTTATAGGCATTTGAAAAGGAAGGTTAGAATAAAACATGGCTTCGTGTCTCCCAGAGCAAAAAAAGACATAGGACACGAAGTAGCACGGGGCCTTGAATCATCAACAGTAAGCCGAGCATCAAACTATGATACATGCCCCTAAATAATTAAGTAATTCTCAAAGGGCCCAGTAACAATGCTTCAGTGTGACCCTGAAAGGACACGTTGCTCTCCCAGACCTGACCTGCCCTATTTCCGAGTTTTGAAAAATCTTTCTTACATTTAGAAAGTAGTTTGCTATACCAGTGTGTACATCAAAGATAATAACCATGCAGTTAACTACTGGGAAAAAAAATGGAAGGCGATGAGGATATTGTAAAACTGGAGGGAAAAGCAGTATTTTTCTTAGGCATCAGAATACCATGCACTAAGAAATTCAATGTGTCCAGTTATAAATGTTACAATGCCAAACAATTTATTATAAATGTCAGAAGTACTAATACAGACTAATGTATAATTAAATGGAGATGCCACCCATTTTAAAACAGATTCACAAAACATTTAAAATAATTATTTAAAGCCTTTAGCCGTGATAAGAAATGAACTGCATACTTCCAGAATCAGTGAGCTTGTCATTAATCAGTACTTCAGGATTTTTGGTTGCCATAACAACATGACACAACTTTCATCATTACCATAAACCCAGCATTTCTAAAAATAGCTATTTCAACAGTCAGGCTCTGTGATCACTAAAATTGAGCTTTATTACAGAACCACAGTTAAGAGTGCAATCAAATGCATCACAGAAGAGAAGGTATTAACAGCTTAAGTCTTGGAAAACGAAAAAGAAAAGATGATAATGTATTTAGGAATCATAGATGAAAGAATTTTGATTTCTCTTTTATCATAATACCAAAACCAATGATGTCACAATGGATCAAGTTGATTTTTATCCCAGGTCAGCTTTCTGTCACTGACTGTAAAATTAAAGTACATTTTACATAAGACCAAACCCACATATCTCATGTAAGTGTTAACCTATCACATATGCAAATATTTTTGAGCTTCCTTTAAAAATAATCATATAATCTCAGGGCCCCTGTGTGGCTCAGTCGGTTAAGCGTCTGACTTCAGCCCGGGTCACGATCTCACAGTTCGTGGGTTCGAGCCCCACATCGGGCTCTGTGCTGACAGCTTGGAGCCTAGAGCCTGCTTCGGATTCTGTGTCTCCCTCTCTCTCCCTGCCCCTCCCCAGCTCATGCTCGCACTCTGTCTCTGTCAAAAATAAATACACTTAAAAAATAACAATATAATCTCAACATAGAAAGGACTAATAAAAATACAGTACAGGCTAGTGTTAAAGAGAATAGGCATTGGAATCAGAAATAGTGGATTCAAATCTTGGCTCTGCTTGCTTCTGTTTGCCCTTGGTTCAATTATTTAAACTTTCTAAGCGATGTCTCCACTGGAAAGAGGAAATCCTAATTCACGGGAGGATTAAGTGAAGTTAAAGAATCAATCTGGTTGAGGTGTTCAGATCGATTACACTGTAGGAGTTGGGGTGGGGCAAGGGTGAAAACAGAATAGTTCAGAAGCTAACGTGGTAATACAGGCACCAGTGACACTGCCTTGGACCAGACTGGTGAACTGTGAAGATGTTCAGAAGTAACTAGAGTCTCCTCTCACATACTTTTTTCTAGGTAAACATTTAATAAAGTGGTTCTTTGAGAATTATGACTGAAGTTATACTGAATTTATTAGATTAACTGTATCACATAACCAGTTGGAAAAGAATACCATGTGACTGTTGGAACGCTGAAAATCCACAGCAAAACTCACACTTCATGATGAAACATCCGAAACATTTTCATTAAAGTCCAAAGTAAAATATGCACACTCACTATTACATCTACTATTTACCTTGGAGTTCTTAACCGATACAATGATTTTAGTCATAAATACTGAAAAAAAATTAATAAAACTCATTATCCTTAGCTGTCTTCACCAAAAACTAAACAACTGATAAGTTAATAGAACTAAAATAGTTTAGTTACTTGGCCAGATTCAAAATGATCATATGAAATTTAGTACATTTGATATACACCAGCAATATCTAATTAGAACAGGTAATAGAAAATAAAAAAATCTTATTGTAATAGTCACAGAATTATTTCCTAGGAAGAAACCCGATAATATAGACAGAAGACTATATGAGGAAATTATAAAACTTTATTGAAAATTCTAAAATATCTGAATAAACAGGCATACCATGTTCATAGATAAAAATATTCACTAGTGGATTACACCCATTTCTTTTTTGCTCATTCTTACATTAGCTTGGTGAATGTTTTATATGCACTTGAAAAGAATGTTACCTTCTATAAATGTGTGTGGTATTCCATATGTAGTAGGTTTGATTGCTGGCATTGTTCAGTTCCTTTACACCACGTCAGATTTTTGGTTACTTTTTCTAACAATTACTGAGAGGGGTGTTGAAATACCTACCTACAATTGTCAGTGTATCTATTCTTCCTCAATTCTATGAACTTATACTGCTTATTTTTTGAAGCTCTGCTATTAGATGCACATATTGACAATTATATCTTCTTCATGAATTGATTCTATTATTATTGTAAAATGTACCTCCTTATCTTTGGTATCTGTCTTGCAGTCTAATTTTTCCGATACTAATACAACTACTTTCGCTTTGTTATGATTTTACTTTTAAGCTATCTGTATCCTTACTGTTAAGTGTATTTCTTATAGACAGCAGACAGTGGGCCATGCTTTTTCATCTAAGAATCGAATCTGCCTTTTAACTGAAGTATGCAGTTCTTTTACATTTAATATAATTATTTATAAGGCTGAATTTAAGTCTATCATCCTATTTTTTTTTTTTTTTAGATTTTCCCCTTCTATTCTTTTCCCTTCTTTTTCTGCCTTGTTTTGATATAATTGCTTTTTTAGCATTCTATTTTATCTTGACTATTGGAATGTTAGATAATTTTGTTCATTTGAGAGCTGGCTGCAAGGTTCACAATCTACCTTCAAAAAATATTATTATATTATATAATAACCTGGTAACATCATAAATATGTATTTCTACTTCCTTCCCACTCCATCTTTTGTGCATTTCTTATAAATTTCATTTCTATGTGTTAACAATTCCACAATTCACTGTTAGTATTTTTGTTTTAAACGGTCCACTACCTTTTATATTTAGCATTTTCTGTACTCATTATTCCTGTGTTGATCTGAGTTTTCTTCTGGTATTCTTTTCCTTGAGCCTGACAGACTTCCTTTATCATTCCCTACAGTGCAGTATACTAGTAATAAGTCCTCTCTACTTTTGTTTATCACAAAATGTATTTTTTGTGCGTTGAGTTTGAAAGATACATGTGATGAACACACAAAGTAGACATTTAAAGATGATATTCTATTGCCTTCTGGTTTGCACTGTTTCTAACAAGAAGTCAGTAGTATACTTCACCATCATTCGAATCCTATAAACAATATATCTTTTTCCCTCTGGCTGCTTTCAAGATTTTTCTCTTTATCCCTGGTTTTCAATGATAAGATTATGGTATACGCTGGTATGGTTTTCTCTGCTGAGTTATTTAGCTTCTTGGGTTGTGGGTTCATGTTTTCCATCACATTTGGAAAAACTTGTTTCATTTCTTCAAATTTTTTCTGACTCATTCTCATTATGACACTCCAATTATTATACCTACTTTAGTTTGCTTAATATTGTGCCACAATTCACTAAGGCTCTCTTCATCTTTTTCTAGCCTTTTAATGTTTTCTATCAGTGCGTCAGTTTGGATGGTTTCTACTGTACTCTTTTCAAGTTGACTGATCTTTCTCTCTGGGGTGTCCAACTGAGAGTTAAACCCAGTCAGTCAATTTTTCACTTTAGAGATTACACTTTTCAGGTCTAGAATTCTCAACTCTAAAATTCCCTATTTCTTCTCTCAGTATAATAATGTTTTCCTTTAAGTCCTTGAACTAGCTGCTTATAAGGAACTTACCTGCTAGTTTTATAAATTGTCATTTGTCTGTTTCTATTGACAGATTTTTTCCTAGTTTTGGTTCCTATTTTCCCACTACTTCTTCTAAGTAATATTGCATTACAAATGCTACACGGTTGGTTGACTGTCTGTATTTATTGTCATCCTTAGGAGTGCTAAGCTTTGTTCAGGAAGGCAGTTGGTTTAGTTAAAAATCAGCATGATACTTTATACTTTGTTTTTAAGCCTTTTTGAGTATAAGGTAGGCTTTATGTAGGACTAGATTCACCTTTCTTTGAAGGCTTGGGCCTTCTCGAGTCTCTAAAGCATTGTGCAAGCTCCAGTTCTTTTTCAGCTTACAGGTTTCCAGTAGCTGTTCTTTTCCTGGTGGAACTATTTTCCCCCCAAACTTACTTTATTTTTATTGAGAACAGGTATTCCTGATAGTTAATACAGGTGGCTTAAAAGGAGGTAAAGAAGAAAAAAATTATTCTGTATACCTCTTTAAGTAAAGAGGAAATATTTCCTAAAAAGGCATTATTTTTTACATTATTACATTATTTTTTTAGTATGTAAAATCAAGGAAGATTCCTGAATAAGAGTTCTCAAATCACATCTGATATAATAACATTCAGAAATAATTCTGAATCATCAAGAAAAGACAGTGAGAATATTTTACATATGTGTATATATATACACACGTGTGTGTATATATATGTTTAACTGTAGCTTCTGTATTCCAATGTCTAATATTTGTATCACTGAAAGGTGAAATTGGGAGTTTGACACTGAAAAAAGAACATCTCTAATTCATCCCAAGGAAGAAAAGAAGGAAGAATTCCTTAAAATTATTTTCGTTCTCTTTTCTCCACTTTCTATACAACTTTGTTTCCTGGTTAAATTTATTCGAGAGAGACAGACAGACAGTGAGAGAGAGAGAGAGAGAGAGAGAGAGAGAGAGAGTGGGGGAGGGGCAGAGAGGGAGGGAGACGTGGAATCTGAAGTAGCCTCCAGGCTCTGAGCTGTCAGCACCAAGCC
This sequence comes from Panthera onca, assembly GCF_046562875.1. NCBI lineage: Eukaryota > Metazoa > Chordata > Mammalia > Carnivora > Felidae > Panthera > Panthera onca. The sequence continues at coordinate 222,696,007 of NC_138339.1, forward strand.
CAACGCAGGGCTTGAACTCACGAACGGTGAGATCATGACCTGACCTGAAGCTGGACACTTAACCAACTGAGCCACCCAGACGCCCCTCTGTAACTTTACTTCTAACTCTTATTAAAGCTTAGGAATGGGTGGGGGGGGGGGGAGTCTGTTAGGAGGTATCCCTGAGTCTAGGGACATAAACTTTTAAAGTTTTGATGGAAGTTGTCAAATTGCCCTCTAAAAAAATTGTACTAATTTATACTCTCGCCAACAGCATATGAAAATACCCATTTTCCCAGACCCTTTCAATTAGCATATAACAAACGCCTTATTGTCAGGAATCTGATGGACAGATATTCTCACTGCTGTTTTAATTTGCATTTTTTGATAATTATTATGTTCTATTTATTTGCCATTTGCATTTCTTCTGTGAACTGTCCAAACACACAGTGCCTATTTTTCTACTGTTTTGTCCTGATTTGTGGTATTTTGTTGGCTATTAAGGATACTATATTAAGGATACTTTGTTACACAAATTGAAAATACTGCTCCACATTACGGTTTTTATTTTAAGTTGGTTTATATTGTTGTTTTCTGTAAAAACAAAAACGAGACAAAAACTTCAAAGTGTCATGTAGCCAAATCTGTTCCAATTTCTCCTTTATGGCATCTGCTCTACCTGCCATCCTTTATAAAACACATTAAAACTTCCCGCCATTCAGCATATTATGAAAAGAATAACGGTACGTTTTATATTTAGTGACGTCCCAAACGGCGCAACATTCAAATACTAAGATTGAAACGTGGTTAAATCTAAAGAACTACAGGTATTCGGTTAAGAAAAATAATTTAAGAAACACACACAAATCTGAGACACGGCATAATGGATTTTCTTTTATAATCTCTCGGGTCTTTAGAGTTCCAGGTAAGTAGACAGTATGAGATCTTTTAGGATGATAAAATATAAAAGTAAAAAAAAAAATTAAAATCATTAACTACACCTAAAATGATCAAATTTCCCAACTTTATGTCTGAGAAAAACTGATCCATCCCCTTGCCAGTCAATTCTAGTTGGCCAGTCTAATTCAAATTTTCCTGCGTGTTGAGTCAGAAGCCGCCTCTTTGCTCTATTCACTGCTGCGGACGTGCCCTCCAGGACAACAGGAAACAAGTGTGCCGTCTCTGCCCCACGGCTCCCCTTCTGGTAACTGGAGTATTTTCTTCAAGTTCAATAGTTCTTTCCTTACCGTACTTTTTCATATAAATATTTGTGGGGCACCTGGGTGGCTCAGTCAGTTAAGGGCTGGACCAGCTCAGGTCACGATCTCACAGTTCGTGAGCTCGTGCCCTGCCATCAGGCTCTGTGCTGACAGCTCAGAGCCTGGAGCCTGCTTCGGAGTCTGTGTCCCCTTCTCTCTCTGCCCCTCCCCCGCTCATGCTCTCTCTTCTCTCTCTCTCTCAAAAATAATAAACATTTAAAAAATATTAAAATAAAATAAATATTTGTTCACATGTCTAACTGACCCAACAGACTATGATCTCCCTGAAGACAGTGCAAATTCCTTCAAATCTTAATCCTTAGTGCCTGTTACACAGAAAGCATTTAATACACAGCAGGGCGAATGGAAAGGAAAAAAAAAAAAATGTTTAAAATTGTCTAATTTCCTACTTCCACGCAACTTAAATTTGTCAATATTTTCCTTATAATCAGGAAGGTCAGACAATATGATCCCTCTGTTTCTTCTAACCGTAACATTCTGAGATATTACTGTATATGTCTTGAACACATTCCTGGTAAATAGGTGATACTGAAAAATTACAAAATATACCTAACAGATCCAAACAGTCTGTACAGCAGCTCATCTGCACGGCACAATTAATATACTATTGAGCTTCCACGACATTTTCAATGTCATTCTGACATGTTTATTAGTTTGGTATTATGGCTATATACTTCCACTATAGTCACATCAGTTTTAAGAATCATTCACCAAGTAGAGATTTTGGAGCCGCCTACATGTAAGCAGTAAGTATGAGCAGGGTCGGGTCAGATCTCTTAGGGTGGCCGAGGCGTGAAAAAAGGCTGGTAACCATAAATCTTCAATCTATAGTCTTCAATCTAGGAGAACGTCAATCTCCTATTCTTGAAAAGAAATTTTTTTCTAAGAAATGCGCTTGCTGTTTTGAAACACATGTGAATCTTAACCAACTAGTTGAGACAGAAACACACTTACTTCACTGTGGCACTTAGGAGAAAGTTCAGCTGTGGCATTAACAGGCTGTCTGGGGCTGACAGGTAACGATCAAACTGAACCTAAACGAAACAGAGAAAGAGCAAAACATAAAGTGCGTACATCTGCTAACGGACATCTCAAATATAACCAACTCATTTAAGGGTTAAATCTTAGGAAATATACCATAGTACAAATAACGACTTCTTTGTGATCAAATGAGTTATTTCTTCAACATTCTAACTAAAATTCCCTAAAAGTGTAAACTTCATTTTTTAAAAATATTTATTTTTGAGACACACAGAGAGAGAGAGAGAGCAAGTGAGCGAGTGGGGGAGGTGTAGAGAGAGAGGAGGACAGAGGATCTGAAGTTGGCTCCATGCTAACAGCAGTGAGCCCAATGCGGGGCTCAAACTCACAAACCACGAGATCCTGACCTGAGCCAAAGTCAGACGTTCAACTGACTGAGCCACCCAGGCGCTCCACAAGTGTCGACTTCTTAAAGTAGTTAATATCAGCATAGCTGCTTTGAAAATTCTAAATCCAAGTGGTTCATCTTAATCTCCCTCAACGAACTTTTGAATAAAAAATACTAACAAGAAGTAAAGTGATCAGATTCCAAGTCTACCTTACTTCCTTAAATCCACTGTATGTTAATTATTCATTTACTTATTCCTTCAACTGATATTTATCGAGTACCTACTATTAGGAAGGTAGTATATTAGGTAAAGTATATATAGTGGTGAGCCAAAGAGGACAGTCCCTAGCTTCAGAGAGCTACGGCCTACTGAGAAAGATGGTAAGTAAGTAATGAGGTAAATAAATATATAATTACAAACTGTGTTGGATGCTATGAAGGAAAAAAACAAAGTAGTACAAAAGTGTAAATCAGGAGGATGGACCTAGCTTCTGTGTTTGGCTAAAGAATCTGAGGAAAGGAAATCTGAAGTGAGATCTCAGAGATGAAAAGAGATTAAGTAAGTGTGTGCAGTGAGGGTTCGGGGGTTGCATGGATGGGACAGCACGAAGACTTGAAGTGAGAAAGAGAATGGCGAACAGAAATCAGTTCGTATAGGTCTCGTATGCTTTCTTACAGGATTTTAATTCTTATTGGAAAGGCATGAGGAAGCCATTGAAGGAGGGGAATAATCTGATTCAAGTTTTAAGAAACTAAGTCTGGCTGCAGCAAGAAGGAAATGGAAGGCAGCTGCAAGGATACTAAATAGGCAGCTACCGCGGCACCTTAGACTACAAGGACAATAACATGGCAGACAGAAGAGGAGATATTTGAGAGAACTGGACAGCAAGATCAGCAGCATCTGGTTAGTGACAGGACGGAAGGGCACGACTCTCAGATCTGGATCTGTGCCATTTAATTCACAGCATTATTACAATTCATAACTGTATTTTTTTCACACTTATTTAGTTGTGTAACAGCTATACCCCTTACTAGATCATGTCTATTTTCATCCCAATTCTTAGCATAATGCCTAGAAAACAGAGGACAATGTTGAAATAATAATGGACAGAAGCTCTTACTGCTTTCTGAGTTAAGAACACTTGGAGGAGGACCTGGGGGTGGGGGACAGAGTTCGAGCCTGGGGTATGCCGAACTGAAGTGCCCTGAAGCATTCCAGTGAAGGCAGCAGGCAGTTACCACACACAAGACAAGATTCTGTTTCGTTAAAGAGACATAAAATCTTCAACTCAATTGTTATTCAAGTTTAAGACCACGCACAAAAGAACTTGCAATGGGGTTTAAATGTATTTTGTGGGTTTGTATTATGGACTGGATATGTGTCGGTGGGGAGAGAAAGACAGGGAGGAAACACACTGAGTGAGTGCGAAGATGACTGATCTGTGGGTAGAGCTATGTCCTCATTTTGGGGGGCAAATACCTTGGAGTGAGACCACTAGGTAGTATGGTGAGTGTATATTTAACTTCCTAAGAAGCTTATCTTTTTTTAAGTTTATTTATTTTGAGAGAGAGAGTGCACACGCGCACGTGTGCAAGTAGAGGAGTAGCAGAGAGGGAGAGAGGGAGAGAGGGAATCCCAAGCAGGGTCCGGGCTGCCAGTGCAGAGCCTGACGCTGGGGCTCAATCCCACAAACCGTGAGACCACGACCTGAGCCGAGATCAAGAGTCAGATGCTTAACCGACTGACCACTCAGGCACCCAGAAAGTCACCTTTTTGAAATAATGTAAAATGTATTCATTTCCATTTATCTTTACTTAAACTTTTTAGAATGAGATGTTTTGAAAGGTTTTGCTGTGATGTTTGATGAATAGAAGTTATGACTGTTACTTCTCTTTCTCTAGTCTTTTGTCATGATGTAACGTTTCTTTATTTAGTAGTTGAGAGTGTAAGTACTAGGTTGAATGGGGTGTTCGGAGGTTTAGAGTTAATATACGAAAAACACTTGGCACGCGCAACAAATGTTGCTGGCTGGTGTTATTCATCACTGTTATTACTACTGCTAGCGTTATTAGTATATAGCTTCCAAAGAACATCATCCGACAAGGGCTACATGAGTGTCACGTGATTGGTGGACATACATACGCGCAAAGTCTATACTTAAGACATGGAAACACACTCCGGGAAGCGGCACACGGGCAGAGAGGGATGTGCAAGCAAGCTCTTCACTTGAAAAGAAGGTAATAAAGTGGAGGTTCAAGGAGTCTCACGCTCCAGAGTAATTCGTTATTTTAAGACTGGACTCTGATTTCAGTGATCTCAGAGAGAAATCAAGAACTGTAAAGACTAATAGCAGGAAGTCTTGAATGATATACAGCCCAACTTCTTCGTGTCTGTCATTCCCGTTTCTCTATGACATTAGGAGTAAAACTCTGAAAATGAAGAAAACCTGAACAGGGATGATGAGGTTATGAGGGTGTAGTGGAATATTAGCACAAATGGATGTTGTGTTCGGACCTTAGTTAAAGGAAACGTATGTGCAATCATTATCCTTAAACCCCCTCTGGATAAAGTATGTATCAAGAGACAAAATTACCACCGAGACAAAACTATCACACATGAAAAAATTAATAGTGTTCCATAAGGAAACCTATGCTGAAATGCTTGATTTTATTCTTATTCACTTACCATTGCAGCCTTCAGTGCCACGGAATCTAGGTTGGGCAAATTAGCTAAAGAGCCCTAGAAAAAAACAAAAACAAAAACAGCAAAAACAAGATGTAAAAAAGGTGCTATAGTTTCCGTTCACTTATGAAATACAGTCTATTCATAGATTCCCCAAATTTGGAAATTCGGCTCATTTCCAAAGAACTCAAGTGTCATCTCTTCAACCTCAGTGAGAACAGGGACTATGGCTTGTTCATTTTTGTGTAACTAGCACGAAGGCACGTAATCATATTTGTCGGAGGGAGTGACTAGCACAAGCTTATCAACAACAGGAACACCAGGATATTTCAGATTGACTTATAAGCAAGCAAATAGGCGAGGAAGCATTTAGGAAGTGGCAGCAAGATATGGAGGCTTGAAGTCTCACCCTGACAATTTGAGATAGTATCAAACGGCAGCAGAATTGATTCTTCTCTGGTAGAAATCTGCTTGCTGCTTTATCAAAATAACAAATTTGGAGCTGGTGATTTTTGAAAGCTTCATTTAAGAGGTCCTGGACTATAAAATATGTTTCATGTTAATGCTACTTAAACGAGTTCTTTGCGGGGTGCGCCTGGCTGGTGCACGTTGGTACAGTGTGTGACTCCTGATCTCAGGGTCATGGGTTTGAGCCCCGTGGTGGGCATGCAGCCTACTTAATAAGATAAAACAAAATCTTTAAAAAAATGAGTTCTTAGCTTTCTAAAGAAAGATGCTTACGTGAATTTCTCAGGTTCCCCCACTCCCTTCTCTATTTCCACTGGAGTTCTATAACTTAACAAGATCTTATGTTGGTCTCAGAAGTATTTACCTTTCCAAAGTAACAGACCAAGATTTGCTAAGTTAAAAAGGGGATGACTGCATTTACACAGCAATCTATGCATTCAATTAACCCATAGTGATACAGGACTCTGAAAAATTTACCAGTATGAATATCCTTTATACAATTTATAATACTGATTTTTGTATATTTTCATTACTTTTAACCAAAATTATCCATAGTAAGAAGTATAGTTAATACTTAGGGGCACTCTACTACAGTCTCGGGTAGTCATCTAAGAACTGTACATATGTTACCTCACTTAATCTTCAGAACAACCTACGATACAGATATTATCATTACCCCAATTCCACAGCTGAGGAAACAGATACAGAGAGATAAGTCACTTTCCCAGTGAGAATAGCTAGTAAGCGGCAGAGCCAAGGTTCAGTTAGAGGCTAGCTCTAGACCCCATACTCTAAATGCGTATTTCTCTAACCTGGAACACCCATGTGCTTACCTGCTCAGGTTTATGTTGCTGCACGGTGTTATAGATATAACTCAAGCCGGCTCTAGTTAAAACATAAGAAGCCTGCTCATTGATAAGTGTGTCCAAATGTGCTTCAATCTAAAAGAAAAGCCAGCAGAAAGAAAATATTTTAAAAGAGGAATAAGACTGCGGAGAGTCTTCATCACGGACTTGCTCCTTGCAGCGGCCATGAGTTCCAGACCATGAGGCACATGGGCCACTTCTGTGACAAAATCTTTTCCTTCCCCCAAAGAGGAAGTCCTCCTACAAAAGGGAGAGAAAGTCTCATTTTAAAAATGAGAACTGAAAGGATTTCAGTACTAGCCACTCGTCAAACAAATTGAGTCTCTTGTTAGCTCTTTTAAAAGATGGCAATAAACAAAACACAAACAAACAGGAAACATTAAAAGATAACAACAATATAAAATACTTAGGAAGACTTCTGGGAAGATGAAGGCCTGATGTTCCTGACCTCCACATACCCCTACCTTCCCAACTTACTGGACTGACTCAACCAATCAAATGTGCCCTATGGAGATGCCTGGAGGCAACAGGTTTCTCCCGGGGAGAAAGCAGGTTTCTACCAGGGGGGAGTTGAGAACCCAGCAGAAGGTTGGCCAAAGATTTCAGGTTTAGGAACTGTCCACGAAGACTTGACTAGCAGATGTGAGTTGTATGTGCTCACCTGCACATCTCGGGGAAGCCATCTAATGCTAATGGGGGCAGAATCCACAGAAGTGGACTACGCTGATGGGCTGAAGTATCCCTTAGTGGGAAGAAGTCTTCTGCCCCCTTACTTTTACCAGTACAGGCCTGAGACTTTGGAGATCTTCCTTCTTCTCCTGACCAGCAAGTTCCCTCGGCTTTGCCAGTCTGTTTGCCGGGGCACAGTAACGCTACCCATTGTGCTGTTACCATCTGAATGCTTCTGTTGTCCGAGTAACTCCAGTTTGCTGCTGAGGCCCTCCCCCTAAAAAACTTCCAACTAACTTAAAAAAGGGGAGTATGTTCTAAGAGAAAGCCCATCGGAATGATTAGAAGGAGTAACTTTTCCGGAGGCAACCCTATTAAAAGACGCAGAGTACTTTATTTTTTTCTCTAAAGTAAATGTCCAAGAAAGTACAATTAGAGGCCTTAGACACTAGACTTACTGGAAATAAAAAAAAAAAAAAAAAAAAAAAACAAAGATGTGCAAATATAAACATTTAATGAAAGAGCTAAGAATCAAATTAGCATCTGAAGAAGAATGGAAGAAAAGTAACATAGTAACATCAAAGAAAGATTAAATAAAGAGATATGAAAAGATATGAAAAGAGAGATTCTGGAGATAAAACCAATAAAGGCAGAAACTTCAGAATATAAAATATAACATTTTTATAATTCTATAATTATAAAATAGAAAATAGAAAAAATAGAAAATAGAAAGTTCAGAATATACAAAGAAAAGTGATAATTAACTACATAATAGAAAACTATATTGAGCAAAATAAAGGGTTGAATCTTCAGACTGAAACGGCTCTGCAAAATCCAAATGGGGAAAGAGACATACCAAAAAATACCCTGAGGAACTAACTATCTGAACTTAAAGGAAAATCCTTACGAGCTTCCAGATGGACAGAGTAAGTTACCACAAAGAAAAGAGAATCAGACTAGCCTGGACTCCTTACTTGAAACACTGGAAGAAGGTAAGTCAGAGTAGAAGAAAATTAATAGACCATTGATAGAAAAGGTATGAAAAACCAAAAATTGTTTATGCAACAAGATAAAATTTCTTTGGAGGGCCTAAATAAACCATGCCTTCCAGTACCCGCATCATTGTACAATCCTCTCTCAGAGCTCCGGGCTGGCCCACGCAGCTAGCACTGGCCAACAGCCTATCACCAAGCATGAAGTTAAGTGCAGGCTTCATAAGCACTTACACACTGGGGCTTGTCCCCTTGGAAAGCAAAACATGACCAGGGAATATTTAAGGAACACAGGTAACTGGTGATAAAACAGACCGACGAACACCTGATATACCTGAACAGCTTGAGAAAAGATGTAGACAAATGGCAGGGTTTAGGGGTTGAATCAGTGATAAATACAGTAAAAACCAATGAATTTTTTTAAAAAAAGATTTTTAAAAATTTTTATTTGAGAAAGTGAGAGTGAGAAGGGCAAAGGGAGAGAGAGAGACAGAGAGAGACAGAGAGAGAGAGAGAGAAAGAGAGAGAGAGACAGAGAGAGAGAGAGAGAGAGAGAGAATCTTAAGCAGGCTCCATGCTCAGCATGGAGCCCGACACGGGGCTTGATCCCACGACCCTGGGATCATGACCTGAGCCAAAATCAAGAGTCAAATGTTCAACTGACTGAGCCACCCAGGTGCTCCTTAAAAAAAGAATTTTATTAATTCCACAAAGAACAGTAATTATTTAAGAAAGGAAAATTAATCATACCTCATTATATTTCTTTTAAAAGAAGGAATTAGAAATTAGAAAATATCACAAGTTTAGATTTATCAAAACTCATGCTTTAGAAAACCCCCAAAGTTCACAAATAAATTTTTACTATAGACACTGCCATATTACTTATATACTTGTAATAACACAGAACAGTCAGCATTTTTTCTTCAAAACATTATATATACCAAAAGTCACTATTTCAAAATCAGAAGCCAAGTATCTGGTAAATTTTATAAACGGCTTAGCCACTTTACAAACTCTTAAATGATACTATTTGGCTTATAGGACTAGAGTCATTGGTATAACAAATTGTAATGTTTTGCCTAACACTGGTTTACACATAGATAAAAATATATCTGTCCTCTGTAACACCTTCTGCACTAGCTAGCAAGCTTGGAAAATATAGCATATTATTCACAGTTCAGCAACTGAAATCTGCATGCAGAATTGCTGTTCCAATCGATAAGAAAAGCTTCATTCTATCATCACATACTATGGTTTGAATAAAATATCACACTCATTACATATTCTGGCTTCCCAAAACAAAACTGAAACACCAAGTATGTGTGCGCGTTGTGTGAGTGAGTGAGTGTGTGTGTGTGTGTGTGTGTGTGTGTGTATTTCCATCAGACTATACCCAAGAATTTATTGAAATTAGGTCGCCGAAATTGGACTAAAGCCAGTAACTGAGATCAGATGAAAAAAGGCTCCATCACAGTGAGCGGGCATCTTATGACAAAATTTACCTGAAACTGTAGCATTTCTAGTCGTCTGTCAGTGAACTCAAACAGAGCTAGTGTCGTCTTCATCATATAGAGTGAATTGACCATGAAAGTGGCCATGTCAGCTGTGCCTAAATTGCTGGCAGATACGGTACACATCTGGAGGAGAGGATCTAAGACACACGATAAAACCTGTAAGTGAAAAATAAAATAAAATCTATTTTTTATTCCCCAATCAGTGACACAGGCCTGGGTTAATAGTACTTCAGAAAGAATGACAAACTAATTGGAAGGGGAGCAACTTATAAGATTAAATGGTATAGTAATCATAATGTTTTTTACAATGGGCATCACTGAATAAAGTACTTTTTAAATTAAAGAGAGCTGATCTAATACGTGAAAGAAAAAATCAATGAGAGGGACTGTTACAATGCATGGGTTGTAAAAGGCCAGAATTTCAACAGAATGTATAACAGAGGAGCAATAAATAATCATTAAAAATGATTTACAACATACTTGCACAAAGTCAGCTTGACGGGCATCTAACGGTACAACTGAAGAATCGTGAGATGCCAAAACTTCACGCAACAATGCGAGTGTCTGATTTAATGCAGAACTTGGTCCAAGATCAGGTGGTGGGAGTTCAACCTAAAATAAAGGGTGGCTTCATTCACTGCTTACATTTTCCACTAAATTTTAATGTATAAATAAATACAATTCACAGTAAAACAATACATGTAAAACATGTAAAGATTTGGCCAGCATTACAAAATCTAGAATTGATCCATAGCTTATACTAATAAGCATAAAGCGACACCAAACGTTTTTGTTGTATTATCACAGAATTAATATATTCTTCTCACAATTAGAAGTAAAGGATTTATACTTCTAAAATTCGAAAGTTACAAGAAAACTCAGTAGTCTTTGATGTAGAATTATATTTTTATGCAGATTTGAAATGGCCTACTGTTTTGGGTTTTTGTTGTTTTTTTTTTTTTTTAGCCCAAGTCATTAGAAAAAGGCAATCTAGAAACCAACACTCCCCCAACGATAATATAGTTGAGAATCATCATCCACCCTCAGGCCCAAATCTCAGAAATGTGGCTCAATATGCATAGGTTTGGGGACTAGGAATCCATCTTTCAATAAGCACCACAGGTGATATCCAGATCCGTCTATGGGCTACACACTTCACAGAAACACAGTGCCCACTATTCTACACGGTGTAACACTGCCACTGAAATCTTTAGCACTGAAGTTAAAGATTAGTTTCACACTTTAGATTACCAATCACTAGTTGTGTGGTCCTGGGTAAGTTCTTTAACTTCTCAGAATTTCAGAGGGATTCTTTAAGGATTAGTGGGATTGTTGCATATAAACCATTGGGTACTAGGGGCGCCTGGGTGGCTCAGTCGGTAAGGCGGCCGACTTCAGCTCAGGTCATGATCTCGCGGTCCGTGAGTTCAAGCCCCGCGTCGGGCTCTGTGCTGACAGCTCAGAGCCTGGAGCTTGTTTCGGATGCTGTGTCTCCCTCTCTCTGACCCTCCCCCGTTCATGCTCTATCTCTCTCTGTCTCAAAAATAAACGTTAAAAAAAAATTTTAAAACAAAAGAAAATAAAAATAAAAAAAATAAACTATTGGGTACTATAAACTGGAAGGTATGCATTCTCTCTTCTTGCTGGCATCATGATATCCAAGAAGACGTGCTGGTGAATTTTTGTTGAGTACTTATAATAATATAGTCAGATCTTATCTAAAAAATATGATAGAAGTCTATGTAAGAGACTATAGCCTTGTGTCAGACAGAAAAGTATAAGAATTTTTAAGTATCTGGATTTATATGAAGAATGTTTTATATAGAAAAGTTAATACACAAGTGACAGCAGCAGGAATATCAAAGTATGGACCTCTGAAAATCTTCCCTCTTTCATAAAACAACAAAACCAAAAAATTATAAGACATGCAAAGAAACAAAAATATATGGTCCATGCACAGAAAAAATAGTCAATGGGAACTTCCCCTGAGAAAGCCTGGACACTGGAGTTACTACACAAAAATTCTGAATTGACTATTGTATTTTATCTTAAACTTTATTTATTTATTTTGAGAGAGAGAGAGAGAGACAGAGAGCACAGCAGGTAAGGGGCAGAGAGAAGGAGAGACAGAATCCCAAGCTTGTGGGGCTCAAACCTACAAACCGTGAGATCATGACCCAAGCTGAGATCAAGAGTCAGATGCCCAACCAACTGAGCCACTCAGCACCTCAAAATTGGCAATTTTAAGAAAGGGAACCAGGTTAATGAACTAAAGGGAAGTATGAGAACAATGTCTCATCAAATAGAGAATATTTACAAAGAAATAAAAATGATAAAAAGAAATAATTGAATAGAAATTTTGTAGTTGAAAGTAACTAAAATGAAAAATTCACTCCAGGGATTTGATAGCACATCTGAGTAGGCAGAATAAGTAATCAGTGAACTTGAAGATAGGTCAATTAAAATTATCCAGTTTGAGGGACAGAAAGAAAAACAAATGAAAGAAAATTCACAAAGCCTCAGAGACCTATGGAACACCATCAACGTTAAGTACAATGTGGTTCTCTTAGAAGGAGAGCGGAGTGCAGAAAAAATATTTGAAGAGCTAATGACAAAGATTTCACAAATGCGATTAAAACAAAACATTAATCTAAGCATCTAAGAAGCTCACAAACTCCACAAGGAATAAACTTACACAGTTTCACACTAAGACACATCACACAAACTGTCAAAAGACAAAGAGAGAATCTGGAAGCAGTAAGAGAAGTAAGTGATTATGACAAAGGATTCTCATAAGATTAACAGCTGATTTCTCATCAGAAAACATGGAGGCCGGAAGGCGCTGGATAGCATATTCAAGGGCTGCAAGAAAGACCGTCAAGACAGAATTCTGTACTCAGTAGAACTACTCTTAAGAATGAAGGAAAACAAAGATTCTTCACCAGTAAACCTGTTCCACAAGAAATATGGGGAATCCTGGGGTGCCTGTGTGGCTCAGTCGGTCAAGTGTCCGACTTCGGCTCAGGTCATGATCTTGCGGTTTGTGAGTTGAAGCCCTGCGTCGGGGCGGGGGGGGGGGAGGGGGTATAAATAAAGTATAAAAATTCCTTTATTTAGAAATAACATTAGGGGCGCCTGGGTGGCGCAGTCGGTTAAGCGTCCGACTTCAGCCAGGTCACGATCTCGCGGTCCGTGAGTTCGAGCCCCGCGTCAGGCTCTGGGCTGATGGCTCGGAGCCTGGAGCCTGTTTCCGATTCTGTGTCTCCCTCTCTCTCTGCCCCTCCCCCGTTCATGCTCTGTCTCTCTCTGTCCCAAAAATAAATAAAAAACGTTGGGAAAAAATTTAAAAAAAAAAAAAAAAAAAAAAAAAAAAAAAGAAATAACATTAATTAGCCATCATTACCATCAGTTTAAAAACATTCTGGATATCTTTTTAAATTGGGTGAATGAATAGAAAATACTTTTATAAAGATGGCTTCATATTCTGGAGTTTTTCTTAATTCAGTTTGAATTTAACAGAAAAAAGGAAGCAAAACTGAAGGAGGTATGAAACTTGAAATAAATATTTTCCATGAGAGATACTTTCTATTTAATTTTGTCAATCTTGGTTTCATGTATTTTGGGGTTCTATTGTTAGATGCACACGTTTATAATTGTCAGGTCTTCTTGATAATAAAGATTATAAAATGTGTTTGTTTCTAGTGGTGTTTGTCTCTAAAGTTTATTTTATCTGAAATTAGCATAACTACTCTAGCTCTTGGTTTTTGCTTGCAAAGTCTGTCATTTCCCATCCTTTCACTTTCAACCTCTCTGTGTATTTAAACCTTTCTGTTTTTGTTTTTTTAATGTTTGTGCATGTATTTTGAGAGAGAGAGCAAGCGCCTGCAGCATGAGTAGAGGAGGGGCAGGGGGGGAGGGGCGGGGGAGAGAATCCCAAACAGGTTCCACACTGTCAGAGCAGAGCCCAGTGTGGGGCTTGAATTCACAGACCATGAGATCATGACCTGAGATGAAATCAAGAATCAGATGCTCAACTGACTGAGCCACCCAGGTGCCCCTAAACCTTTTGCTTCTTGAAGGTAGCATATGGGTAGTTGGATCATTTTTTTTTTTAAAGGTCCATCTGCCAGTCTCTGCTTTTTGTTTTTTGGGTTTTTTGTTTTTTGTTTTTAATTTTTTTTAACGTTTATTTATTTTTGAGACAGAGACAGAGTATGAACGGGGGAGGGACAGAGAGAGAGGGAGACACAGAATCGGAAGCAGGCTCCAGGCTCTGAGCCATCAGCCCGGAGCCCGACGCGGGACTTGAACTCACGGACCGCGAGATCATGACCTGAGCTGAAGTCGGACGCTTAACCGACTGAGCCACCCAGGCGCCCCAAGTCTCTGCTTTTTGGACAGCATGTTTAATCCTTTCACATTTAATTGATGATAAAGTAGAATTTGTGTCTGCTGTTTTGTTATTCTTATGTCTTAACTGTTTTTGTTCCTCTGTCCCTCTGTTACTGCCTTCTTTTGTGTTAGTATTTTCCAGTATGCTCCTTTAATTCCCTTACTGTTTATTTACATATATGTGTGTGTGTGTGTGTGTGTGTGGTGTTTGTTAGTTTCTTAGTGGTGTCCTGGGAATTATAATTAAACATCTTAATTTATAACAGTATACTTCAGGTTAATGCCAACTTACTTTCAATAGCACACAAAAGCTTTACTCTTATGTAGACCAGGTCTCCTCTTCCTTTACACTACTATAGTTACAAATTGTATCTATGTTGTGGACTCGTTAACACAGAATTATAATTATTGCTTCATGCCGTTGTCTTTTGAATCAGGGGGAAAAAGGGAATTACAAATGGAAAATACATTAATACTTTCTTTGCCTATATCAGAACGTTTAGTGGTGTTATTTCTTCATGTGAATTCGAGTTACTGTCTAGTGTCTCTGTATTTTAGTCTGAAGGATTCCCCATATTTCTCTCTTCTAAAAAAAATTTTTTTTAATGTTTATCTTTGAGAGAGATGGAGAGACAGCGTGATCAGGGGAGGGGCAGAGAGAGAGGGAGACACAGAATCCAAAGCAGGCTCCAGGCTCCAGGCTCCGAGCTGTCAGCACAGAGGCCGACACAGGGCTCAAACTTACGAACCGTGAGATCATGACGGACGCTCAACTGACTGAGCCACCCAGGCACCCCTGTTTTCAGTTTTTAAGAGTCTCTTATGGTTTGGCTCCCTCCCTCTCTAACTTTTTTTTTCCTCCTTCCCCTCTCCCAGTGTCTTCCATTAAGTTTCTCAGGATCCACATAAGAGTGAAAACATGGTATCTGCCTTTCTCTGTATGATTTATTTCACTTAACATAACACTCTCCAGTTCCATCCACGTTGCTACAAAAGGCCGTATTTCATTCTTTCTCATTGCCAAGTAGTATTCCATTGTGCATATAAACCACAATTTCTTTATCCATTCATCAGTTGATGGACATTAGGCTCTTTCCATAATTTGGCCATTATTGAAAGTGCTGCTATAAACATTGGAGTACAAGTGCCCCTATGCATCAGCACTCCTGTATCCCTTGGGTAAATTCCTAGCAGTGTTATTGCTGGGTCATAGAGTAGATCTATTTTGAATGTTTTGAGGAACCTCCACACTGTTTTCCAGAGCAGCTGCACCAGTTTGCATTCCCACCAACAGTGCAAGAGGGTTCCTGTTTCTCTGCATCCTCTCCAGCATCTAGTCTCCTGATTTGTTCATTTTAGCCACTCTGACTGGTGTGAGGTGATATCTCTGTGTGGTTTTGATTTGTACACTAATAATGAAGCAACAGAAAGACAAATAAAGAAATTGATCCCATTCACAATTGCACCAAGAATCATAAAATAGCTAGGAATAAACCTAACCAAAGATGCAAAAGATCTGTATGCTGAAAACTATAGAAAGCTTATGAAGAAAATTGAAGATATAGAGAAATGGAAAAACATTCCGTGCACATGGATTGGAAGAATAAATATTGTTAAAATGTCAATACTACCCAAAGCTATCTACACATTCAATGCAATCCCAATCAAAGTTGCACCATCATTCTTCTCGAAGCTAGAACAAGCAATCCTAAAATTTGTATGGAACCACAAAAGACCCCGAATAGCCAAAGTAATTTTGAAGAAGACCAAAGCAGGAGGCTTCACAATCCCAGACTTTAGCCTCTACTACAAAGCTGTAATAATCAAGACAGCATGATATTGGCACAAAAACAGACACTTAGACCAATGGAATAGAGACTCCAGGATTGGACCCACAGAAGTATGGCCAACTAATCTTTGACAAAGCAGCAAAGAATATCCAATGGAAAAAAGACAGTCTCTTTAACAAATGGTGCTGGGAGAACTGGACAGCAACATGCAGAAGAATGAAACTAGACCACTTTCTTACACCATTCACAAAAATAAACTCAAAATGGATGAAGGACCTGAACGTGAGACAGGAAACCATCAAAACCCTAGAGAGGAAAGCAGGGAAAAACTTCTCTGACCTCAGCCGCAGCAATTTCTTACTTGACGCATCTCCAAAGGAAAGGGAATTAAAAGCAAAAAAGAACTATTGGGACCTCATGAAGATAAAAAGCTTCTGCACTTCAAAAGAAACAATCAACAAAACTAAAAGGCAACTGACGGAATGGGAAAAGATATTTGCAAATGACATATCGGACAAAGGGCTAGTATGCAAAATCTATAAAGAACTCACCAAGCTCCACACCCGAAAAACAAATAATCCAGTGAAGAAATGGGCAGAAAACATGAATAGACACTTCTCTAAAGAAGACATCCAGATGGCCAACAAGCACATGAAAAGATGCTCAACGTCACTCCTCATCAGGGAAATAAAAATTTCATTTTTCAATCGCCAAACAGAAGGCTAGTGACAGAAATCTCACGCACCAATAGGAGATAGCTGAAGAGAATCTTTTTTGATCCCCTTGAATTAAGGTCTGTAAAAGCTGCACAAATTCAAACCAAACTCATGCCTTAGTTAGAGCCAATGACAAATGATACAAGTACTACTTGAACTCACTTCATTTAACAAACCGACCTTCTACGAAGTGCTTTTACACATACCAGATTAGCCCTGGGTCAGAATTATGCTTCAAAAGCAAATGAAAACTGTGGCGGTTGTCAGATAAATAAAATCTATAATTTAATAATAATGTAGTAAAAATAATGGAAAGAAACTCTAAAGTAGAAAAGTATCTAATTAACATCCTCCTATCACTTCAACTTAATTTCATCCAAGTGAAATGGATTTCTAGTGGTTAAGTATTATACGGGACAGTGTGGTAGTGGTACAAGGACAGACAAATAAACCAATGGGAGTAGAATAAACATTCACAAAACAAATCCATGCATATATGGTCTTGCGATTTCTGACAGTTTCCACTGCAATTCAGTGGGAAAGGATTACCTTTATAAGAAATGGTGCTTGATGTACTAGATATTCATATGGGAAAAAAATTAACCTTGACCACTACCTCATCGCATAGTTAAAAATTAATCTGAGATGGATCAAAGACCTAAATGTGGAAGCTAAAGAAACCAAGCTTCTTAGAAAAAAACATGTAAGAATAACTTCATAACGTAAGGGCAGGAAGAGATTAGATAAATAAAAGTCAGGATACAGAACAAAATTAAAGTGAAGAAATTCTGTTCATCAAAATACTCCACTAAGAGAGTGAAAAGACACGTTAAATTGGGAGAAAATATTTGTAATGCTTCCTTTTATCCAGAACACATTTAAAAAAAAAATCTTATAAATCAGTAAGAAAAATACAGATAACCCAATAGAAAACTGGGTAACAGACTTCAAAAGACACTTCACAGAGAGTATATCCAGCAACCAATAAACATATGAAAAACTGTTCAACATCTTTATAGTCTTCAAGAAAGTGCAAATCACAAATGAAATACCACCACATAATTTCCACAATGGCTGAAACTGAAAAGATCAGCACTATCAAGTACTGGAGAGGATGTGGAACAAACGAAATTCTCACACGTTTCTGGTGGACTAAACCGGTACACACGCTTTAAAAGATGCCTGGTGGTATCTACTAACATTATCAGTCCCATCACCCAGACATTCCATTCCTGTGTATACACACGAGAGAAATGAAAACTTACATCCATCAAAAGACATGTACAAGAATATTCACTGGATCCTTATTTACAGTACCTAAGAACTGGAAACAATCCAGTGTCCATCAATACACTGTGGTACATTTCTACAACTGAATTATTACACAATAACTGAAAAATAACAACTGCAGACAACATGGGTGAATCTTACAGACATGTTAAATTGAAAGGAGTCAGATCCAAAAAAGTTGGGAAAAGCATGTATCTATTTATGTGAATTTGAATAGCACACAAAAATAGGAAATAAAAGTCAGATAATGGTTTGCCTTGGGGGGACTGAGTAAAGGCATAAAGAAGCCTTCTGAGATGCTGGAAATGTTTGATGTCTTGATCTGGGTGGAGATTAATGAGCATACAGAAATGCAAAAATTCAACTAACTATATACTTAAGATTTGTGTACTGTCAGTTACATCGCCACTTAAAAAGAAAGTTCTTTTGATCTTTTTGTTTATATTTTGTAAGCACTGAGAATCAACAATGGATTATAAAAGTATCCAAAATTCATAAACAACATGGCCATTAATAATTAATGTACAAAAGAGCTTTATGAAAGACATGTAAGTTTTATGTACATTTTCCAATTGATAAAGTTGAACTATAAAAATCTCACATTTAAAAACGTTTAGTCTACTGAAAATTTCATATTCCACATATTAGAACGTCTCTTTTTTTAACTTTTTTTATTGGCTTTTTTTTTTTTTTTAATTTACATCCAAGTTACTCAGCATATAGTGCAATAATGATTTCAGTAGTGGAATCCAATGATTCGTCCCCTACATATAACACCCAGTGCTCATCCCAAGTGTCTTCCTTAATGCCCCTTGTCCATTTAGCCATCCCTCCACCCACAACCCCTCCAGCAACCCTCAGTTTGTTCTCTATATTTAAGAGCCTCTTATGGTTTGTCTCCCTCCCTTCTAGAGCCTCTCTTTTAAAAAAATGTATACAACTAGAAACTAAACAGAGTTGTACTTCCTGTGACTGTTTATTATGACACTTTTCATCCCTTTTATAGGTAGATGCACCTTTTTGTTTTGTTTTTTTTTAAGTTTATTTATTTGGAGACAGAGCGCGCGCAAGCAGGGGAAGGGCAGAGGGAGAGTGAGAGAGAGAATGCCAAGCAGGCCCCATGCTGTCAGGGTGGAGCCCAATGACGCCCGGCTTGATCTCACAAATTGTGAGATCATGGCCTGAGCTGAAAACCAAGAGTCAGACATTTAACCGACTGAGACACCCAGGCGCCCCTCTGATTTTTTTCAAAGAAAATGAAAAGGCTGCACCATACAAATTACAAAAACTGTTAAGCCTTTATTCCACTGTCAACTTTAGTTTTACTTTTTCAAATATCCTCCATTTAAAGTCCTCTAATTTTCTGTTCTGTAGCTTCTTAGAAGACAACTCACCCATCTACTTTCAAAAATAAAAAAACCAACCAAAAAAAAAAAAACAACCCTCCTATTTTTAAACTGACTTCTTCATTTTATATATAGACTCCTTTTGCTCTATCTGCATGCATATATGTTCTAGCAACTGACAATACATAGAACTAAGGTGTTTTTTAAAACCACTTTATTGAGAGGTATGATTGACTAACAAACAGGTGTACTTACTTAACGTATATAATTTGGTGAGTTTGGAGATACACATACACCCATGAAACCATCACCAAATTCGATGCCATAAAACATATCCATCACCTCCAAAAATTCCCTCTTGTCCTACGTATTTACTTATGGAATTAAAGTTCTTAAGTCGATAAAAATACCCAAGATAAATCTTAAAATGCAAACTAACATTTGTTTGAGATAACTTCAAATAATTACAACTTTTTATTTAACATAATTTTATTTAAAATTTAAAAAGCATTTTAGCTGAGAATACTGTTTCTGTTTTTCCTGGCAGAACAATCTGTAAGGAATAATGTGAAACTCAAACTCTTCATGTAGGACAGCATTTCTCAAACTTTAACATGCGTACGGATGATCAGGGAACCTTCAAATGCATATTCGGATTCAGTAGGTCTAGGCGAGCCTAAGATTTTTGAACGTCTAAGAAGCTCAGAAGTGATGGCTAAGCTTCTGGTCCATTTACTACATTTCGAACAGTACAAGAAGATTCCAAACACAAACTAAATACTAGAATTGAAGTCACAACTTATTTAAGGGACCATTTAGTTTAGTTTAGTTTTGTTTTGTTTTGTTTTTCCAGAGGCCTGAGTAAATTAACCCTGACTACTATTAATTTTATTTGGGTTTCATTTATGACACATGTTAAATTAGAATTATAACACCACTATAGTGAAAAGAATTTTAGCCAACGCCTGTCTAGCTTAAATTGATAGGGCACCGTGTATTTTGCAGCATAGATACATATAAACAGTTCCTGACTTATGATGGTTCAACTTAGAATTTTTTGACTTCACGACCGTGTGAAAGCAATACGCCTTCAGTAGAAACTGTATTTCAAATTCTGAATTTTGATTTTTTCCCCAGGCTATCACCAGGCAGTGCACTTCTCTCCTGTGACGCGGGGCAGAAGCAGCAAGCAGCGGCTCCCAGTCAGCCAGGCGGTCACAAGAGTAAACAACTGATGACCACTCTGTGAGCACACAACCAGTTTCTGTCTCACCTTCAGTACGATATTCAAGAGATTACATGACATACTCAATGCTTTAATTATGAAATAGCTTTTGTATTAGATGATGGTGCCCAACTGCAGGCTAATGTAAGTGTTCTGAGCACGTTTAAGATTAGGTTAGGCTAAGCTATGATGTAGGTTAGGTGTATTAAATGCATTCTCAACTTAGGATATTTTCGGGACACAACCCCATCATAAGTCGAGGAAGACTGAATTCCCTTTAGACATTGCTGGCTTTGCAGTTATGAACGTTTCAAGAGAGGTGATAAGGAGGGAGCGCACACACCTGGGTACTCTCAAGTGCTGCAAACTGCTTTATTAGGGAAAAGATACAACTGTCAATAAAATGATGTCCTTGAATGTATTTTTTATAGCAAATAAAGAATTAGTTTCCAAATATGTCTTTTTAAAAGCACAGAAGGAATCATATAAAGAGAGTTCATTTCTGGCAATACCTTTATTTTAAAGGCTACTCTTCCTAATAATTTTACCATATACTTAAAATTTTATTTTATTTATTTATTTTACTTACTTAAAATTTTATTAACAAAAATTTCCACTTGGGTGCTTTGCTAATGAAGACCATTCTGAGTAAGTGTTGTTTTCCTTATAAGGGTAGAATCTTTTTAAAAGACGTGAATGATTTACAAGATGCAGAATAAGAAAAAAATATAATTAATATAAAATATGGAACAGTAAAATTTAATGAAAGGAGGATAATTCTTGAAAGAACCCTGACATGGTTGCAGATGTAAGCAACATGCAAGCTATAAACAGCATCATATTCCCATCTTGATTAATGTTAAAATATCCCTAAATATAGCCCAATTCGTATCTGAGAAAAACATTTCAGGGCATAATTACTGATAATGACAACAGTAACCAATAATAGTCAAAACCCATCCACTGCTATAAACTCACATAACTTGCACTTAAAATATTCAAATTACAATTAACCTCCCCCCCCCCCCATTTATACCCTATATTGTTTTAGGTTTTAATTGAAAGATGCCATCCTCTTTATCCATTTTATTTTCTTATTTTCTTGCAACTTCTATTTTAACTTTACTAGAGACATAAAATATATAAGAACCTAGCAGTCTGAGTAAAAATAGAATAAATGGATAACCATTTGGGAAAAATAAGGAAACCCTTCCTTCTCAGCATGGACAAAAATAAACTTCAGGTAGATTAAAAATTGATGTAAAAATGAAACCACAAAAACACCTAAGAACATGCATCTAAATAACTTTATTAAATAATCTAATATTGTCCCACTGACAGATGCTATCATATATTAAATTCTAACTATATTTTCTGGTTGTGGGGAAGTTTTCAAGCATCACATACTCCCAAAGGGAACCCCCACCCCGACCCCGCAAAGAAAAAAACCACCACTACCAACAACAAAAACTTCAGATTTTACTATGTAAAAACCAGAAGTAATGTGTCAGAAAATACTATAGGCAAATGGAAAAGGCCAACAATGACCTGGAGAAAATATTTCTAATGAAAGTGACAGCTAATATTCCTAATGTATAAAGAGTATCAGAAAATAATAAGACAAAACCCAGTAGGAAAATGGCAAAGGACATGAACAAGCAACTCACAAACAGCCAATAAACATATTTTCAATGTTCATTCTCACTAGAATCGTTGAACACCCCCCCCCCCAAAAAAAGATGTCACTTTTTGCTCATATAGTGTAATGGCAAAGGTATTTTACAATGCCTATTATCCAATGTTAGCAAAGGCTGGCAATCTAAGTAGGAGCAAGCATAGATTTGAGAAAATGGGTGACAGGTAAACAGGAATGGCTGCTTAAGCATTTGTACGACTGCCATTATGGCGGGCTTCGCTGAGGTTGGAGATGGTGAGTTTTGGTAAATCCAGTCTGCGTGTCTACATGATTTTCTTCAGGAGTGCTCAGCAGTCAGTATACAAAAGAGAAATTGACAAGCTTAATTCAAGGTGTTCTTGCAAAGTAAGCATGGCACAATGAAAAGGGTGCAAAAGATAATAAGCACAAAATGAAGGGAACTAGTTATTCACCGAACTACTAAGTCCCATGAGATCTGGCATATAGGGATATTACTCTTTCCTTTCTTCCTTATTATGTAACCATTTTAACCATTAGTGTATGTGTGTGTGTGGCCAATACTAAGTGCTCACTACAACTGATGTGACAAATATACAAAGGATCATAAGAGGTACTATGTACAACTATATACCAACAAACTGTAGACAACCTAGAAGGAATGCAACCTGCCAAAACTGAATTAGGGTGAAACAGAAAATCTGAATAGACCAACTGCTAGTAAGGAGATGAAATCAGTTTAAAAAATTTTAAAGAAAGCCCAGGACTAGATGGCTTCACTGTTATATTTCACCAAGCATTTAAAGAATTCACATCAGTCTTTCTCAAACTCTTCCAAAAAATCAGTTGAAATGTCTCCTTTTTTGTTTATACTTTTGATTTGGGTCTTCTATTTTGCTTGGTTAGTCTAGCTAATAGTTTGTCAATTTTGTTCATCTTTACAAAGAACCAACTCTTAGTTTAGTTAATCCTTTCTATTGTTTTCCTGTTCTGTATTTCATCTACTTCTGCTCTAACCTTTATTATCTCTTTCCTTCTGTTAACTTTGGGCTCAGTTTCTTCTTTCTATCGTTCCCTAAGGTGTACAGGAAGGTTACTTGGGCTTTCGCTTGCTTCTTAACCTAAGTGTTTATTGCTATGAACTTCCCTCTTAGAACTGGTTTTACTGTATCCCATTACTTCTGGTATATAGAATTTCCATTTTCATTTGTCTCAAGAAACTTTTTTATTTCCCTTTTAATTTCTTCTTTGATCCCTTGGTTGATCAGGAGTGTGTTGTTCAATTTCCATGTTAAATTTTCCAGTTTTCCTCTTGTTACTGATTTCAGTTTCCTATCATTGTGGTCAGGGAAGATAGCTGATATAGTTTAAGTCTCTGAATTTGCTAAGATTTCTTTTGTAGCCTACCTTATTTCTATCCTAGAAAATGTTCCATGTGTGCTATTTATCTTTTGCCTATTTTTGTGTCAGACTATTTTGTTGTTGTTGAGTTTTGAAAGTCCTCATATATTCTATGTGTTCCAAATACAATGTTGTGAGGCTTTTGTCCTATTTTAAGAATTTTATAATTTTAGGTCTACCTTTAAGTCTTTGATCTTATTTGAGTTAATTTTTGTATATGGTGTTAGATAAGGGTCTAACTTCATTTTTTGCATGTGATTATGCAGTTTTCCCAACACCATGTTCCTTTCCCCATAGGATGGTCTTGGTATCCTTGCCAAAAATCTTTTGACCATAAAAGCAAGGGTTTATTCCTGGGTTCTCTATTCTATTTCATTGCGCTATGTATCTGCCTTTATGTTAATACTACATTGTTTTCATTACTGTTGCTTTGTATTAAGTTCTGAAATTAGGAAATGTGAATCCTCTAGCTTTCTTCTTTTTCAAGATTGTTTTGGCTATGCAGGATCCTGTGAGATTCCACATGAATTATAGAATGGGTTTTTCTATTTTTGAAAAAAATGTCCTTGAGATTTTGGTAAGAATTATACTGAATCTATAATTGCTTTGAATTGATATCTTAATAATAGAAAGTCTTCTAATCTATGAACATGGGATGTCTTTCCATTGATTTATGTCCTCTTCAATTTCTTTCAGCAACATTTATAGCTTTCATTGTACAAGTCTATCATCTCCTTGGTTAATTCCTAAGCATTTTATTCTTTTAAATGCTATTATAAATAGAATTTTTTCATAATTTCCTTTCCATTGTTAGTGTATAGAAATGTAACGGATTTTTTGGTATTGATTTTACACCCTGCTACTTTGCTGAAGTCACTCACTAGTTTTTTTTGTTTGTTTGTTCATTTTTTTTGCTAGAATCTTTAGGGTTTTCTAAGATCACATCATCTACAAAGACAATTTTACTTTTGCCTTTCCAATTTGGGTAACTTTTGTTTCTCTTTCTTAACTAACTCCTATGGCTAGAACTTGCAAGACTATTTTGTTTGTTTGTTTTAATGTTTATTTATTTTTGAGAGAGAGAGGCAGAGCACGAGCAGGGGAGGGGCAGAAAGGGAGGGAGACACAGAATCCAAAGTGGGTTCCAGGCTCTGAGTTGTCAACACAGAGCCCAACATGGAGCTCGTGAGCAGTGACATCATGACCTGAGCTGAAGTCAGACACTTAACTGACTGAGC
This sequence comes from Panthera onca, assembly GCF_046562875.1. Classification (NCBI taxonomy): domain Eukaryota; kingdom Metazoa; phylum Chordata; class Mammalia; order Carnivora; family Felidae; genus Panthera; species Panthera onca. The sequence continues at coordinate 222,720,879 of NC_138339.1, forward strand.
CACCCAGGCGCCCCACTTCAACACTATTTTTAACAGAAGTGGTGGAAGTGGGCATCCTTGCCTTGTTCCTGATCTTAAAGGAAAAGCTTTTAGTCTTTTCCTTTAGGAAAAGAGCATGATGTTTGCTGGAAGTTTTGTATTATGTTGAGATAGTTTCCTTCCATTCTTAGTTTGTTGAGTGTTTTTATCATGATAGGGTGCTGAATTTTGTCAAATGCTTTTTCTGCATCGATTGAGATGACCATGTTTTTTTTTTCCATTTGTTAAATGATAACTATATTGTGTGACTTTCATATGCATTCCAGGAATAAATCCCACTTGATCATGGTGTAAAATCTTTTTAATATGCTTCCTAATTTGGTTCGTTAGTATTATGCTGATGATTTTTGCATAGGTTTCATAAGGGATATTGGTCTCTAGTTCCTTTTTTTTTTTAATTTTTTTTAATGTTTATTTTATTTTTGAGAGAGACAGAGACAGCGAGTGGGCTAGGGGCAGAGAGAGAGGGAGACACAGAATCGGAAGCAGGCTCCAGGCTCTGAGCTATCAGCACAGAGCCCGACGTGGGGCTCGAACTCACAAGCCGTGAGATCATGACCTGAGCCAAAGTCGGACACTCAACCGACTGAGCCACCCAGGCGCCCCTCTAGTTCCTTTTCTTGTAGTGTCTTTTTCTGGCTTTGGTTTCAGGGTAAGACAGGCCTCATGGAATGATTTAAGAAGTGTTCCCACCTCTTCAATTTTTAAAAAAAGTTTGAGAAGGACTGATACTAGTTCTTTAAATGTTTAGTAGAACTCACCAGTGAAGCCATGAGATCTAGGGCTTTTGTTTGCAGAGTGGGTGTGCAATTGATTTTTGATTACTGATTCGATCTCTCTACTAATTATAGGTCTATTCAATCTAATTCTTCATGAGTCCTGGTAGCTTTTGTATTTCTAGGAATTTGTCCATTTTATCTGATTATCCAATTTGTTGGCATATCGTTGTTCATTAATACTCTCTTAAAGTCCTTTTTATTTCCATACAATTGGTAGTAATGTCTCACTTTCATTTCTAATTTTAGTAATATGAATCTTCTCTTTTTTCTTAGTCTAGACTAGGTAACGGTTTGTCAATTTCGTTGACATATTCAAAGAACCATATTTTGGTTTGACTGATTTTCTCTTTGTTTTTCTAATCTCCATTTAGATTAGAATAAAGACTGCCCTAGTCTTTATTATTTCCTTTCTGTTAGATTTGAGTTCAGTGTATTCTTTTCTCATCCCTGAAGCTGTAAAGTTAGTTGATGATTTGACATATTTCTTATTTTATTTTGTTTTTTGAGAGAGAGAGAGAGAGAGAGAGATTGCAAGCAGGGGAGAGGGGTAGAAGGAAAGAGAGAGAATCTTAAGCAGGCTCCACACTCAGCACAGAGCTCCAGAACCCAGGGATCATGACCTGAGCTGAAATCAAAAGTTGGATGCCCAACCCACTGAGCCACCCAGGGGCCTTTCTTGATTTTTAAATGTAAGTATTTATAGCTATAAAGTTTCCCCTTGATACCACTTTCACTGCATCCTGTAAGTTTTGACATGTTGTGTTTTCATTTTCATTTGTCTCTAAGTAGTTTATGATTAAATTTCTATAGATTTGTGAGTAAATTCAGTTTTCTTTTTGTTACTGATTTGTAACTTTATCCTGTTGTGGTCAGAGAGGACAATTTGTATCATATCTATCTTTTAAAATATACTAAGATCAATTTGTGGCCTAACATACAACTACCATGGAAAATGAGCAATGTGTACTTCAGAAGAACGTGTACACTGCTGTTTTTGTTGGGTAGAGTGCTTTGTATACGTTCATTAGATCTTATCAGTTGACTGTGTCAACTTCTGTCTGATTATTCTATTAATGCAAATAGGTTACTGAAGTCTCCAACTATAAATACAGATCTATTTCTCCCTTCAATTCTGTTAGTTTTGGCTTCATATATTTTGATGTTTGTCATCAGTTAAGTAAAGTTTAATAATTGTTTTATGTTCTTGCTGTATTGAACCTTTGATTAATATCCAATTGCCCTTATTTATCTCCTATAATAATTTTTGACTTAAAGTTTATTTTGTCTTAAACTCAAAATGGATAAAGGACCTGAATGTGAGACAGGAAACCATCAAAACCCTAGAGGAGAAAGCAGGAAAAGACCTCTCTGACCTCAGCTGCAGCAATTTCTTACTTGACACATCCCCAAAGGCAAGGGAATTAAAAGCAAAAATGAACTATTGGGACCTCATGAAGATAAAAAGCTTCTGCACAGCAAAGGAAACAATCAACAAAACTAAAAGGCAACCAACGGAATGGGAAAAGATATTTGCAAATGACATATCGGATAAAGGGCTAGTATCCAAAATCTATAAAGAGCTCACCAAACTCCACACCCGAAAAGCAAATAATCCAGTGAAGAAATGGGCAGAAAACATGAATAGACACTTCTCTAAAGAAGACATCCAGATGGCCAACAGGCACATGAAAAGATGCTCAACGTCACTCCTCATCAGGGAAATACAAATCAAAACCACACTCAGATATCACCTCACGCCAGTCAGAGTGGCCAAAATGAACAAATCAGAAGACTATAGATGCTGGAGAGGTTGTGGAGAAATGGGAATCTTCTTGCACTGTTGGTGGGAATGCAAACTGGTACAGCCACTCTGGGAAACACTGTGGAGGTTCTTCAAAAATTAAAAATAGACCTACCCTATGACCCAGCAGTAGCATTGCTAGGAATTTACCCAAGGGATACAGGAGTACTAATGCATAGGGGCACTTGTACCCCAGTGTTTATAGCAGCACTCTCAACAATAGCCAAATTGTGGAAAAATCCTAAATGTCCATCAACTGATGAATGGATAAAGAAATTGTGGTTTATATACACAATGGAGTACTATGTGGCAATGAGAAAGAATGAAATATGGCCCTTTGTAGCAACGTGGATGGAACTGGAGAGTGTGATGCTAAGTGAAATAAGCCATACAGAGAAAGATACCATATGTTTTCACCCTTATGTGGATCCTGAGAAACTTAACAGAAACCTATAGGGGAGGGGAAGGAAAGAAAAAAAAAAAAAAAGAGGTTAGAGTGGGAGAGAGCCAAAGCATAAGAGACTCTTAAAAACTGAGAACAGACTGAGGGTTGATGGGGGGTGGGAGGGTAGGGTAGGCGATGGGCATTGAAGAGGGCATCTTTTGGGGTGAGCACTGGGTGTTGTATGGAAACCAATTTGACAATAAATTTCATATATTAAAAAAAATAATAATAACGTTTATTTTGTCTGATGTTATCATCACACCACACTCTTCTGGTTAGTATTTACATGGATTATCTTTCTCCTCCCTTTGACTTTCATTATGTGTCTTTAGATGTAAAATAAGTCTCCTGTAGACAGCATATAGTTGCATCTTGTAGTTTTATCCATTCTGCCAATCTCTTATCTTTTTACTGGAGAATTTAACCTGTTTATATTCAAGGTAAATACTGGTAAGAAGAAACTTCTACCATTTTGCTATTATTTTCTATATACCTTATAGTCTTTTTTTGTCTCTCATTTCCTGCATTATTGTCTTTTTTTAAGTTGGTTTTTATAGTGAATGCAACATTTCAATTCTCATTTCTTTTTGTGTATATTTAGCTATTTTCTTTGTGTTTCCCATGGGGATTACGTTTAAGGTCTGAAAATTATGTAACACTCTAATTTGACTTTATACCAGCTAACGTCAATAACCTACAAAAAACCTCTGCTCCTTTACAGCTCCACCCCCACTCTGTCAGTAGCTGATGTCACGAAATACAAACTAATAATTATTTTAAATGCATTAGCCTCTTAAATGCATCATGAAGACAAAAAATGGAATTACAAACCAAAGTCACAACAATGCTAGCTTTTACAGCAAATTTTTTTTTTAGAAGATATTAGGCTCTTAAATCATGTAACAAAAAGTAGAGTTCAAACATTTGTTACAATACTGACTTTTAGTTGCTTGTGTATTTACCTTTATCGAGATCTTTATTTCTTCATAAAGCTTGGAGTTACTGTCTACTGTCCTTACATCTCACCCTGCAGGGCTCCCTTGAGCATTTCTTACAGGGCAGGGCTAGTAGTAATGAGCTCCCTCAGCTTTATTTTATTTGGGAAGGTCTCATTCTTGTGAAAGAATGCCCTCACTTTTGAAAGACCATCTTGATTTTTTTTCTTCTTTGAGCACTTTAAGTTTTATTTATTTATTTTGAGAGGGAGACGGATTCTGTCAGTGCAATTTTTGCCTCGGTGCAGAGACAGATTACAGGTGCCTCCAACTTCACCACGTTCCCTGAAAACTATTTTTGTGTATTGATCTGGTCACCAAATAACTTCCTAAATACATTTACTAGTTCTAAAACTTTTCAATTAATTTTCTTGGGTTTTTGAAGTAGACAATCATAGCATCTATAAATAATCTAATGTCTCCTCCTTTGAAATACTTACACCTCTCACTTTTTAATCTAGTCTTTCTATTATTTAAAAATGTTATTGGCAAGCATTCTTGTCTTATTCTTTCTTGACTTACATACAGTATATTGGTAGTGCTTCTGTGTTCATTATAATGTGGGCTGTTAGTTTTACTTATCTTTACATGGTTAAAGAAGAATTTTTGCTTTCTTATTTAGTAAGATTTTTCCTCCAACAACCTGATGAACTATCATGATAATATAAAATTTTCTTATTTAACACTGAGATATTTAATGTATTTTCTAACACTTAAACATTCTTGTATTTCTGCAAATAACCCATACTTGTTTTGAACATAATGCTGGGTTTGGCTTAATGGTATTTTTAACTTTTTTTTTTTAATTTAAAGTGACTGATTTGTGATTTTCACTTTTGTACTGTCTTCTAAAGGCTTTTATGTCAGTGTTACAACACCTAAATTGAACTGGGAATTCTTCTATATTTTCCTGTGTTCTGGATAATTATCTGTTCATAGGTGTGGATGAAACTATCTGTATAACCTCAACTAAGCCTAGCAGCATGTTCTCCAATAACTTTTCTTCCCTCGCCAGGTGTATTCAAGTTTTCCACTTCTTTTTTTACCCTTTTGTCCACTTATATTGTCCTAAAATCACTCTTTTTATTCAGATTTTCAGATTATTTTAGCATAAGACTGTTACATTTTAATATGATATTTTCTAATAAATTTTAGTTCGTATCTCTGGTTAATATCTCAAATTTCTGATATTCTAATTTTTAATTCTTTTTTTTTGGTTAAAGAATTGCCAGAAGGTTGTCAATTTTGTTGATCTTCTCAAAAAAATCTATTTTTCCTGTTTCCTAATTTATCACAGAAATTTAATTCCATCTTTCCTTTTACCATTTTGTTTTGTTGTTCTCTTTCAAATTTCAAAAATATGAATGCCTACTATGTTTTCAGTCTGTAGCCCACATGTTTTCCAACCGGTAAAACTTTGGGTAATAAGCACATCCGTGTGCTTTTCCACATTCTACAGTCTGGCTCCTGTCCTCAGCACACAGCTACAATTGTTCTCAGTACGTCACGGATCCCTATATGTTGCCCAAGATAACAAATCTACTGTCCTTTTTTTACTAGAACTCTTTATACGGTATCTGTCATTAACCATGTCCTGCTTCCTGAAACTCTATTCTCTTGGCTTTTCTGAGAAAACCCTTTCCTCGCTTTTCTCCTGAGTCTCCCATCATCCTCCCTCAGCATCCCACCACGGTGGGCTTCTTTTCTTCTCTTAAATGTCAGGGTTTCCCAAGACTGTGTGTCTGAGAACTCTGCTCTTATTAAACATGATTCCTAGTGACCTCATCCAAATCCATGGATGCAACTATCTTCTATATGTAAAACTATCTCAACCCATTGTACAGCTCCCAACTAGATAAGACAAAATAGGGTATCTCAAGGTATCCTGTCTAACTAATGTCAGCAATATCATCTTTATCCTGTAAATTTTACCATCTTTCCAGGTTACAGACACTTGTGATTACTATCAATATTCCCAGGTTGGTAACATAGGAATTATTTTAGGTTCCTCCCTCTCATGTACCCATATTCAATCAGTCACTAAATTCTGAAGGTTTACCTTTACCCCTTTAAGAATGTGTTCCTTCATGGCTGTTCCTAGAATCTCTACCTTAGATCATGATTTTCATAAAAAACTACCTTGATACTCCCATAATCTTCCTGTCTGCAACCTGGTCTCTCTCCTATCTACATGCTACACCACTTTCCAAATGATTTTTTTTTTAATTTAAATTTATTTATTTTGAGAGAAAGAGAAGCAGCAGGGAAGAGGCAAAGAGAGAGGGGGACAGAGGATCTGAAGCGGGCTCTGTGCTGACAGCAGAAAGCCCAATGCAGGGTTGGAACTCACGAACTACGAGATCATGACCTGAGCCGAAGTCGGACACTTAACCAACTGAACCACGCAGGCGCCCCCAGGTGATTTTTTAATAAATGAAATATTTGTTTACTGGTGACTCACAGCTTGTGCTCTTACAAATTCTTTTTATTTCCCCTACTTAGGATAGCCTCTGTCTACCCCCTTATCTACCTATTTAAATTCTACGTCCTTCCAAGTTTAAGCCTTCTATCTCCCTCTCTGGAAAGCTCCTTCTCCTTTTGTGCTAGCATTGCACCTTGGGCACATGTCTTTCATAAAACATGTGGTTCTATGGCAACCATTGATTAATTTAACTATTTTCCACTAAAGGAGAAGCAACCCGAGGCCAACCAATCTTGTTTGCCACTGTACTCTCATCAGCTAGCAAATGTTTGTTCATGTTCAAAGTACACATGAACTATTTTAAAAAATTTTTGTTTAAGTAAGAACTCATGTAAACATATACATAACCAGAACTGTTAGTCAGAGAAAGGCAGATATCATATGATTTCATTCATATGTTGGAATCTGAGAAACTTAACATATGACCATAGGGGAAGGGAAGGAAAAGTAAGATACAAACAGAGAAGCAAACCATAAGAGTCTCTTAAACAGAGAACAGGGTTGATAGGGGTAGGGAAAACGGGTGATGGGCACTGAGGAGGGCACTTGTTGGGATGAGCACTGGGTGTTGTATGGAAGCGATGAATCGCGGAATCTACTCCTGAAGCCAAGACTACACTGTATGTTAACTGACTTGACGATAAAAAAGTTTAGAAAACTAACTAAATAAATAAAATCTTAAGGAAAAAAAAAAAAAAACGGACTACCAGTAAACTTACATAAACAAAAATACATACAACAGAAAAAAACATAAGTGGGTCCAGGTCCATAAATTCATGTTGCTTTTCCAAAAGAATTTGAGTCCTACAGGAGGTCAGACTCCTAAGCTTCTCTGAACTTAGGGATGTAAAAATTGACCAGATAACTCAGGATTGGAATGCTACCAACTATTCTATATTACTATTCTGGGTCTAACATAGCCAGACTACTAGAGTGGTATGATTAAAAGAAAAAAAAAAAAAAAAAAGCTAGTATGTTGATTGTGATGCATCCTTAAAAGACCTGAGTCCTTAATAATGAAATAAAAATAAAAAAGCGTTTGCTTATTGTAAATCCATTCCTTAAGGTCTTATCACAACACACTGCTCAGTTGAAAATATTAGCTCTTGAGACTCTCAGATTTTTGTTACCAGATTTTTGTTGTGGTGCTTTACTTGTTTCCGGTGGGAGTTTTTTATTATCTTGTTTATTTTCATAATTAATTGCAGTATATAACTTAAAGGAGCATAAATTTCTTAAGGACAAAGCTGGACCATCAGAGAGTAAAACTATAAGCAAACTGTTTAGAAAAAAACATTCAGTAAGAGTTTCAGTTTTCCAATCTGTATGTCATCTTAGCCCTGACCTAAATATAGTAAGTTTGCTTTAATTACAACTTTTTGGTTATAGAAAACTGGTAGTGAAACTAAGGCTTGAGATTCTACCTCTAATTATGACTCAGTGTTACACTGTTCCAGGAACCCAGCCTATAAGCCCAGATCCAGTAAAGTCATCTCAAAGTAAATTTAATTGTTCACGGGAAGAACTCAGAACAACACTGTATGGAATGGGAACAAATTACCAATGTAAAAACAGTAAAACATTTTTAAATGTGCAAAACTCACACTCACATAGTTTAAGAACTGCATTTTCCAAACATACCTTGTCCATTAATTTACTTGCATGAAGACTCAAGCTATTGAAGAATATTTTTTTGCTTAGCAAATGCATTTCTTCAATGGTAGTCAATAATGTAGTTCCACTATTTCCAACAATGCCACTAAAAGCAAAGGATATTTCAGGTTGCAAAACAAGCCTGACACAATGAGTTCTTTAACTGAATATAATTCACTTAAAAGATCTAGATTTAAAATAAAAGTATGTATGGAGAATATAAGCTGTGAATTAAAAACAACTACTTTAGTTTCACATAAAAATGACAGATATTTTACTTAAGAGTTAGGTAACAAACAAATGTTTCCAGTGTTTCACAATCTCTTTTAGAAAAACACTTATAAGATGCAAATCCATCTATTTTTCTCTATTACGGTAAATGCATGTCTTGATTATCCAAGACCTAATTTTAACTTTAAGGAAGCCATTCCATCAATAATAACTCTATTCATAAAATATTTAAATTTTATTAACACTGATTTATTCTTTCCATTAAAACTCTTACACCGGGGCGCCTGGGTGGCTTAATCAGTCAAGTGTCTGACTTCGGCTTGGGTCATGATCTTGTGGTTCGTGAGTTGGAGCCCCGCATCGGGCTGTGTGCTGACAATGCAGAGCCTGCTTTGGATCTTCTGTCCTTCTCTCTTTCTGCCCCTCCCCGACTTGTTCTCTCTCTCTCTCTCTCTCTCTCTCTCCCAAAAATAAGTAAACATTAAAAAAAGGTGAGTAAAACAAAACAAAAAACTCTGACATCATATATAAATTATAAAGTTTCTCAATTTTTATACGACTGCCTAAGTAGCAGCAAATTTAGACTGTGAAAAATCTTGTAATATTTTAAAATATCTAATTATTAGCACACTCTATACTCCTCAATTTGCTATTACAAGGATATTTCTTAGACCTATCTAAGGAATTTTCTCATTTTTGCTAGAATGTAAAACAAGCCTGTATATAAAACAATTCCCAATTTTATTCTAATTCATGTACTGAAAGTCATTTAAAAATTTGATATTAGGAGAAAAGGTTTTTGTTGATGTGAAAATATACCATAATCCAGTAGGAAATCCTAATTTCTAATGGCACAATACCATCTTACTATACCTAAAAGAAATTTAGATTGCTGAAAATAAATATAATGGCATTACTAAATACCATTAGATAGTAAACAAACAAACAAAAAAAGCCAATTTACAGAAAACTGATATATTACACATGACATGTTATAAAAGCAAATACTAATGCCATTTACTTCAATACATTCTGAAACTAAAACAAATTGGAATGAATTCTTATATAGCTAATGCAGGCAAACCACATTAACAAACATATATATAAAGTAAACAGCAAAATAAAAGCAAATTCCTAAACAGGTAGCCATAATACCTATATTTACAAAAAAGAAAGTATTTCAATTAAAAATAGTATAAGCTAAACACCAAAATAAACTGAAAGAAATTCCCATGTATTCCATGTATGCCTATACATACAATAAAAATAAGTATGCTTCTGAATAGTAAAATATACCAAGCAACAGGGGAAAAAACTGAATGGATACAAACAGAAACTGATATTTAAAAATTTCTTTAATGTTTATTTATTTATTTTGAGAGAGAGAGAGTGAGTGAGTTGGGGTGGGGCAGAGAGAGAGGGAGAGAGAATCCCAAGCAGGCTCTGTGCTGTCAGCAGAGAGCCTGATGCGGAACTTGAACTCACGAACCATGAGATCAATTATGACCTGAGTTGAAATCAAGAGTTGGACACTTAACTGACTGAGCCGCCCAGGCGCCCAGAAACTGACATTTTAATGAAAACTTTGGAGAGATAACAACATACGTTTACATTCATTTAAAAAAAAAATTGGAGTTATCAGCCATATTTTGCACTTACTCAGATCTAGAATTTACTAATGGTTGCAAAGTACTCAACAGGTACCAGTAACTGAGCCAAGTACTTACAGATGGTTATTGCATTTCACTCCATATTTATACCCAACATGCTTATCCTGCCATTACTTGATTTTTCAATTTTAGGTATTATTTACAAAAACCCTGCTATGGAAGATGAGAGTCAAATTCTCTTAACATAATACTCATCCCCCACCACAATATACCCAAACTTCAGCCTTCCCAGGCTCTCTAACACAGTTATATCACAGGGTTCTGGTGAATAAACACTCAACGTTTACAATATTACAGGCATGTAAATACTATTCAGAGCTAACTGAGGCATCAGGGAATTCAACACAAGGGAATGAGCAGGCTGATGAAGAAGACAAACCCCAGTGTCACAGCCTTGCAGGAGGCCAGAAAGCAACCAGTCCAGACTGGAGGAAGAGAATGAGGGTTCCAAGAGGAATGCAGGAAGGGAAGAGGGGAGAGAAGTTGGGAAGAATTGGTAGATGTGCTTGACTACACGGTGAGAAAATGTGGAGTCCACTTAAGGGTTTGGGTCTGCAGCAAAGCACTACCAGGAATTTATCCAAAGGATACAGGACAGGGGCACATGTACCCAATGTTTATAGCAGCGCTTTCAACAATATGGAAAGAGCCCAATGCCCATCAACTGATGAATAGATGAAGCTGTGGTATATTTATACAATGGAATACTACTTGGCAATGAAAAAGAATGAAATCTTGCCATTTGCAACGATGTGGATGGAACTAGAGGGTATTATGCTAAGTGAAGTAAGTCCGAGAAAGACAGAAATCTTATGTTTTCACTCATATGTGGAATTTAAGAAACTTAAGACCATGGAGGAAGGGAAGGAAAAAAAAAATAGTTACAGACAGAGAGGAAGACAAGCCATAGGAGACTCTTAAATACAGAGAACAAACTGAGGTTTGATGGGGGTGGAGGGGCAGGGGGGTGGGGAAAATAGGTGATGGGCATTGATGAGGGCACCTGCTGGGATAAGCACTGGGTGTTGTATGTAAGTGATGTATCACAGGAATCTACTCCCAAAGCCAAGAGCACACTGTATACACTGCATGCTAACTTGATGATAAATCATATAGTAAAAGAAAAAAAAAATTTGGGTCTAAAACAGCGATCAGGACATAGGAAAGTAAGCAAATACAAAAACAAAGCAATTACTAAGTACAGAGAGAAAAAGGTTTACAAGTAAGGAAATGTAATCAAAGTATGCTGGATTCCCTGTTTTCATGGATTCTGCATCTTCCTTTGCCTCGTTTACTATTGCCTTTTGATGGAATCTATCCTCTGGGAGTTTGAATGTATAGGGGGCATTTTTTTTTTTTTTTTTTTTGAAAATTTGCACGTCTCCTATTTTTCCCCAATTTTCTCTGTGGGTTTCTTTTCTTTCTAACCTCTAAATATGAGAGCTCCCCAGGTCTCAGTCTTAGGCCTCTTCTTCATCTGTACTTACTTGCTAAGTGATCTTACCTAGTCCTGTTGCTTCAAATACCATCTATATGCTGCAAACTACCAGAGGTATAGGTTCAGCCCTGACTTCTCCGTTGTCTGCTCACTCAACACATCCCACCACGCGTTCACAGGGATGCTGGATCCCACATGGCCAAAACTGGGCTGAACTCTTCGGCACCCACCCACTCCCATAAACCTGTTCCTCTCCAGCATCCTCCCTCTCAGCAAACGACAATACCACCCATCTAACTGTTCAAACCAAAAGCCAAGAATTCGTCCCAGACTCCCCACATGTCACCCTACCTAGTCCATATATATTTCCTATTGTCTCTGGACCTCCAAGACTATCACTCTGACACATCACCATCTCTGCTCAGAACACAGACTGCTTCCTAAATACCTTGTTCCCCTTTACCCCAGTACACTACATTATCCACAGTGTCCAGAGTCACCTGATATATCATAAATCAGCTCAAGTCACTGAAACATCCCCACCCACCCCCACACACATACATCTTCTCCAACCCTCTCAGTATAAAATCAAAATCTTCACCATAGCCTACAAAGTCCTACATGATCTGGCCTTTGCTTACCTCTCTGATTTCATTCCTCCCTACTCCTTCCATTCAATCTATTCCAACCACTGGCCTTCCTTCTGGTCCTGTAAAATGCAAGCTTTTTCCAGCTTCAGGACCAGAATACCCTGTCTAGGATGCTCTTTACCAAGATCTTCACATGCCCGACTCCTTCACGCTGTGCAGGTCTGTGTTCAAATATCACCTCCAGGGGCGCCTGGGTGGCGCAGTCGGTTAAGCGTCCGACTTCAGCCAGGTCACGATCTCACGGTCCATGAGTTCGAGCCCCGCGTCAGGCTCTGGGCTGATGGCTCAGAGCCTGGAGCCTGTTTCTGATTCTGTGTCTCCCTCTCTCTCTGCCCCTCCCCCGTTCATGCTATGTCTCTCTCTGTCCCAAAAATAAATAAAAAACGTTGAAAAAAAAAAAAAAAAAAAAATCACCTCCACCACAAGGCCTTTAAAACAGCCCCATGCACATACACTTGCTCATATGTGGTCACTCCCTATACTTCGTTTCCTTTCTCCTGCTTTATTTCTCCTCGTTGCCCTTAGCCCTATCTAAATTATTATTTTATACTTGTTTGTCTTTCTCCCCATTAGAATGTAAGTTTAAGTGGTTTTGTTCACTGCCATATCTTTAGCATCTAGTAGACTGACGTCTGCAATCAATTTTTTAATTGACTAAATGAGGAAATATGTGAACAAAAAAAGTACATGGAAAAAAATGATCAAAAGATCCAACTGTCATCCTCAAAATCATCACTTTCAAAGATAGAAAAATTATAATTCTCAGAGTCTAATAAATATATTACCTTCAGAATCCAAATGATTTTTTCTTAGCATTCTTTGTATTAGAAACTGAGTTATCTTTATCTTCAAATGATAAATTTTGTTCAGTACCATCATGGGTATTACTACATAAAGAATTTAAAAATTATTTACCACTACCTTTGCCTAATACGGCATTAGTTATGTGTTAGCTGCTTTCAGCTGCTGTTGTGTTTTCTAAGTACGTATCATTCTCTTATTTTAGGAAGCTTACAACATCACAATTGAAACTAATTTATTGCTTCTGAGTCATGGCAAATGATGGTAATAAATTTATATCTAAAATGTTAGAGGACTAACCCAAATCCTATCACTGATTAGTTATATATAGCCTGTGGCTTGTTGGTTTTGTTTAAAAATTTACCGGGGTGCCTCTGTGGCTGTCAGTTAAGCGTCCGACTTTGGCTCAAGTCATGATCTTGTGGTCCGTGAGTTCGAGCCTCACATCAGGCTCTGTGCTGACAACTCAGAGCCTGGAGCCTACTTCGGATTCTGTGTCTCCCTCTCTCTGCCCCTCCCCCACTTGCGCTCTCTCTCTGTCTCTCAAAAAATGAATAAGTGTTAAAAAAAAAATTTTTTTTTAATTTACCAATAGCATGTGAATTTCATCTCTTAACTGTGAAGTTCTGGGTGGCTAGCCTCAGCGACTAGAAGGTAGGGAACGTCACCACCATAGTCTTTAGGTGCTTCCTTAACTAGAGATCCCTGCACCTCTCCTATTAGTTATAATAACCCCTGGATTTTAACAATTGGACTTCTGTTCCTGATACTAACATACTGGATGAAGAATAATTGTTAAATCATTTTTAATGGACTAATAATGGAAACTATCCAAAATATAGTGTGAAAGGTCATTGTTTTAACACAACTACATGGAACACAAGACACAGAATATGGTCTTATAGTGACATTTATAATAAAGCTCAAGTGTATACCATCACTTCAAAGTGAAGATAAATGAATCTTTTGGAGTCAAAGATCAAATTATAGAGAAAATAAGTGGTTCCTAATCAGATAAAGTAGCTTTTATTGAAAGCAGACAAAGCTATAGTTCTGTTTTATCATTAATAGAAAACTAAATGTTAAAAAAAAAACTTACATTATTTATACCCAGAATAGGACACTTCACTTATTGTGCTCTATTTTGAGTGTAATGTCTAATTACTGTAGGTACCATGGATCTCTTTTACTAATGCAGAAGAACTAAAAAAATACTCACACTACAAACTTATACTGTTATATAGGCTGTGTGTGTGTGCGTGCGTACAGTTATGTTTGGGGAAGAAAGGGAAAAGAAACGGCGGACCTCAAAATACAGCACAAACAACACATACATAATGATTCATAAGGTGTGGAGGTTCTGCTGGTTTATATTTAGTCGAACAAATGGTGAAAGCAAACAAAACCAAAACCTTATACTGTGTTTCTACCTGAAATAACGTATCACAGAGGGTCTAACAAGCACGTTTAACCATTCCACTTACCTGATTGTATGATGGTAAAATTTGAGGAGGTTAGAAATTTTATATAACAAAACTGCCCCAGGTTCAGCAACTATTACTTGTTCAATTCGAACCTGTGAAAACGTGAAAAAAAATTAAACATTTCTTAAAGGCGTAATTTTCATTCTACAATCACATGTGGTCTAAATAGCATTCTAAAAAGACAAAATTTAATTCTGTAGAAATCACAAAATTCCTTCTAAGTAATCTCTGAATATTAAATTATAAGGGATAGTAGAATAACAGAAATATTTTAACACAGATACACTCTACCAAAAAAAAAAAAAAAATCCTTTACCTACAGAATTTGGCTTGAAGGCAGTCGCTACCAAAAATAACCAATACATGAGGAGGTCATTGTGAGGTTTTTTACCAGTATATAATGGAATTTAGTTCAGCACTATTTGCAAATCAGCTGTTACCTCCCTAAGAGCAGATTATCAGTGCAAATACTGCTCTATCATCAACTATTCAGAAAAAAAAAAAATTAAAGAATTCTTATCTTCAAACTATTATGCCGAATTTCCTTTTTTAAATTAGCACCAACATATATGTCTAATTACGACTACCAGGGCAATATCAGATCTAGTTCAAAGTTAACTCGATCTCTCTTAAGGTTAACTACTAGGAATCTTTAATTAAATTCCATCCCTTACTTTATATTCCCTAATTAATGAATGCAAGCTAAATTACACCGGTATGTACTTCCTTACATATTGTATCTGTTCTTAAGCCACTGCTTACATTGTGTCTTCCTGTTTCCTAACTAGATTCTAAACAGACCTTGTATTTGTTTTCTGCTGCTTTTACATCTCCACAGCATCTGGGAGAACAGTACATACACAACAGATGCTTAATACATGCTTTTGAAAACTGAAGTTTCTCTGTACTTAGATTTTGGAATATGTCATAATGCCAACATATGTGATTTGCTAAAATAGATTTATAAATGTATATATGTGAGCATACAAATACCTCTCAGATTACAGAAATTAAATGACCTTTACATTAATATGTTTATGAAATTTATACATCTTTTGGCATTAGACATTAGTAGATGAGCTAACTAACACAATATTATAAATTGTGAACAGCCTGTGAATTTAAAAACCACGATTTACACATTACAATTTCTTTCTAGGTCCAAGGCCTGCCTCAATAGTGATTTAAATGATATATCAATAAGTGATATTTTCTGAATGTTAATGTAATTATCAGGACAAAATATAATAGATGCTAATTGTAGATAGACAGCTCTTCTCTAGTAGATTTGTAACAGCATCTTAGCTATCTGGCAAAGTCTCTCCAAAAATGTTCAGGCATCAAAAAAATACTCTTTACGCCAACTCTGTCAAGCAAGTGAGAAAGGAGGAAGAGGGAGGGGAAAAAGGGAAGGAAAAGAGGGAAGACACAGAGGAAGGAAGAGGAAACAAACCCAGTTCCGCCTCTTTTCACACACACACAAAGGTTCTGCGGGAAAGTAGCATCCTTTCAGCTACGATGAAAAGAACAGAGAAAGGCTGAAAAATCAGGGGATTTATGTCCAATACACGAAGGTTGTTTGCCACACTGTTTTCTGAGGGTGACATAAGAGGACCACCATTTTCAGCAAAGGCCAACAGTCCCAGGAAAAACAACAGGCGATGAGAGAAAAACACAAATGTACAAAGGCTGAAAGAGACTACGGAGGTGGTGGCAGCAGGAACCAACTAGAAAGTAGAAGGCACTGGAGAAAAACAAGCATTATTAGCAAAGCTTAACAGCAGTGACGGGAAGAATGGCTCAGACATAACATGCTTCCAACTGTCCCTGGCACATAATAACCACTCAAGAAACTGTAACTGTATCGGAAGTGGCAGAGATGATAAAGGCAGAAATTAAAAGTAGCCAAAGGGGCCACAGGCGGTCGGACAACAATCTTGGGAGGAGATAAAAGACCCAATGGCGGCTCTCCATTCCAGTGCCAAAGAGAGAGCTGGAGCAAACAAGAGTCAGAAAGCAAGAGAAAGATGGAGAGAATCTGTGTTTATGGGGAGGGGACAAAAGGAGGAGGCAGGACTGACAGGGATAATAACAAACCTTTGTCTTAACATCGTAGATGGCTGCTTAGAGTAGACGTTTGTTCCCCAGTACACATCAGCAATCTGAGGGCACTATTTCTGTACCATGCAATACAGCATTCAGCTCTATTTTCCATGCCATTTATCTTTGTATATAAACTTATTTTCATAGAACCCACCAGAATGTATGAAGGTCTGAGCATATCGTAAGTTTTTATTAAGAAAGGTAAAATTCAAATGTTAGCTAGTAATCGCTTTGCAACCCAGAACAGTCATATAAAAAGAAGCATCATCTTACCACCCATAGACTTGGAAAACAAAGACTCAATCCATTAATTCTTTTTTTTTTTAATTTTTGTTTATTTTTGAGAGAGACAGAGACAGAGCACAAGCAGGGGAAGTGCGGAGAGAGGCGGAGACACAGAATCCGAAGCAGGCTCCAGGCTCTGAGCTGTCAGCACAGAGCCCGACATGGGGCTTGAACCTGTGAACCATGAGATCACGACCGTGATCACGATCAAGCTGAAGTTGGACGCTTAACCGACTGAGCCACCCAGGTGCCTTGATAATGATTATTTTTAAATGTATTTTACAATCCTACACTAATGTGTTAATTTGAGAAAATTATAGCTTGATTTCCAGCTGTGAAGTTTTTTTTAAACTCATAGGAATAAGGCAATAATTTATCCAGATACCATATAACACATATAAAAGCAAAATATTTACCTTCAGAGGCCTGCACACACCCTCAGTAATATGCCCAACAACTTCCTGAATATTTTCTTCAACACCTACAATTAATTATAGCATTACTAAAATGTTTTTTCCATATTACGCATAAGTTCAAAACACGAACAATAATGTATATGATTAATGACACTAATAACAAACATTTAAAGTAACGTAACAATATTTTATTAAGTTGAATGTCTTTTAGGACATTATTAATTATGTTAATATTTGGGTCTAGAACCTGGTTAATTTATTTCACTGCTGATTAATAAAATGAACAACTTCTTTGTGAAAAAGAATAAATGTATGAGTCACGGGAAAAAAATGACTGGGAAACATATTAATTGAAGGAAGTGATATAAAGATGTATTAGTGTCTGCTCTACAAACACCTTATTCTGGGCAGGGGTGCTGAGCACAGAAGCTGAGAGGTAAAAATGCAAAGCACACCTTGTAACCTAAGGGAAAAACTGACATTTACTAAATAGTGACTATTTGCCAAGCTCCTGGGTACTTGACATTCACTGCTTGTGACTGACTTTTTTTTTCAGATGGAGAAACTGAGGCTTAGAAGAATTAAGTCATTCTCAAAGAATAACCTGTTTCATACAACTCCGATCTATTTTCTTCCAACCTCTTCACACTGCCTCTCAGATACACTTTACCAAAATATCTTTTAAGAAATACATTATTTAAAAATTTTTTTTTTCAACGTTTTTTATTTATTTTTGGGACAGAGAGAGACAGAGCACGAACGGGGGAGGGGCAGAGAGAGAGGGAGACACAGAATCAGAAACAGGCTCCAGGCTCCGAGCCATCAGCCCAGAGCCTGACTCGGGGCTCGAACTCACGGACCGCGAGATCGTGACCTGGCTGAAGTCGGACGCCTAACCGACTGCGCCACCCAGGCGCCCCAGAAATACATTATTTTAAACTAGGTAATTAGGATAACAGAAACCCACTTTAAAAAGTGCAGACTTTGTGCCAATCCAGCATACCCACTGAGTCTAATTTTAATTTCAAAGAGCGAGAAAAACAAGAGGGTAAGTACCCTCCCCGATTTGCACACTAGCCTCTCCTGCAGATCAGGATCTGAGCCAGAGCGGCGCGGGCTGACCAGTGCGACAAAGTCACAATATTCCTCCTCACTTCTTATCAAAAACAGAGTACCTGAATTTTCCATTTATCCCTCAAACTCTAACAACAGGCATCTTAAGGTAATCGCCATTAAGAAGACGTGAAATCCTGTAACAACCACACATCAGCAGTTTCTTCCTTGAAATCAAGACCAAAATTTTAAGTACATAAAGTACTACATGGGTAATTATTCAAAAAACTACAACAGTCACATGAGAATGAATAAAGGGGCTGGGAGGTAGAAAGAAATGAGAGACTTAGTGGCTTAACGACCTTAAACCAGACACTTGGTCACACATATAAAAGGAGGATATACCACCTCTCACTTTCTCTCACTTCCTCTCACCTCTCACTTTAAAGTGTGGTGTGGACATCTGAGACCATGTGTGCTACACGCACCAGAAGGGTCTTAAAAGTCAGGCAGAGGAGTCTAGGCCTGATAGGGAAGGTCACAGGGACCGGAGCACAAGTGTGCACAGCTGTGTGACAGGAAGGTGGTGGAGGACAGAAGTCTATTAGCAGGAGAGGGGAGAAACCAGAGGAAAACTAATCAGGGCGCTTACTGCGCCACTGAGGGGTGAACAGCTTATCTCCGTGAAGATGACAGATTTCGAGAAGTCTTGTGTTACTGTCTCTATTTAGATGTCAGCAATTAACAACTGGAGGACCCACCTTGTAGAGTTACATGCTTTAAGAGAGCTTCGAGGTGTTCTTTTTCAGAAGCGGTCGCCTGATGGAGCCAAGCCAACATATCTCCCACGTATCTAATGCCGAAACTGAATGTTAGTAAAGATTTCCTTCAGAAAAGCCTCAAAAATCCCAACACTGTCTGATTACAATACCTCAAGGGGTCATGGGAGTGCATTTCAATGGGTCTTGGCGTGCCTCCCGGGCCCCCTCTCGTAAGAGCATCAATAAATCCACGAACAACGGTACTTCTTCTGGCTGTTCCAAATTCATCCAAGGTATACCTGGGAGAAACAAGTTATTGGAGAACCAGATGTGTTTCTTTCTGATGGTTACATCGAACTATCCATGCGGTTTCTGAGATAAGCAACTTGTCTCAGCTTCTTTACACAACGTTCTCAAGCAATAAATACTGTTGTGCACAATTACCTTGCGATCACTTTCTATTTTTTTTAAAACAAATTAGAATCAAAATGCTTTGATTTTTCTCCCCTCATGCTCTTAGATTATAAATATGTTTAGTGTAAAGAATGCATTCCTTTAAATGATCATGAATTCTATGAAATGACTTCTGATTAAATGGCTACTTACAGCACAAAATTCACAAACTTTTAACTTCTCAAATACGTAAAACTAATCCTCATTCTCAGGACCCAATCTGTCCCAATAAACAGAAGCAATGTAACTTCTGTTTCTAGGGCTATTCACTCTGACCACAAGTTATATTAGAAACCAGTGAATTCACTGGCAATTTAAATAGGGGTGAGGGGACTTATCAAGCCTGACAAACACTAGACTCTGATCCGTATAAATTATATGAAATATATATACACATTAATATTAATGTTAATCTCCCTTTAATAACAGACATAACTTGAAGCAAAACCAGCATGAGTTACAATGAACCTTCAATGACATCTATATATGTGAAACACCTTTTCCCCGAGAGAGAGGAACACTTCTTTGACTTAAAAGAGATTATTTCCCAACAAAGGTCAAAAATTCAAAATGGAAAAAAAAAGTATTCAAAATGAAACTTTATAAGGTGAATGTTAGAATTATTTAAATATCCTAAAATGCCTCCGGTTAAAATTAAAAGTTAAAATCCCCATTTTCTTAGCTAGGGCTATAGCAAAAAAAAGAAAAATTCCGGTCAAAAAGTAAATTAAAAGATGAAAGATCTGGGTCCAAAACAAATTTAAAGAATAGTGTAAAAGCCTCTAATAAATGGAGAAAATACATAAAGAATGAATAAAAGTCAGCAAACTACTACATTCCTTAACACCTTATATTCTGAAGGTTTACCAAAGGAAGGAAGGCATCAATTTATTCATTTCTACTTATAGTAAATTTCTTTATGAAAAAATGGCTATACTTGATTTATTAAAAGCTAATAATGCATTAGCATTCCAGTTACAAGCTAACTAATAAAAGCTGGGTATGGCAACGCTTCCCACGGGCTTCAATAATTACCATTTTTCTGGCACATGATACCTACACATTTGAGACACGCTCAAGACACCAAAGCTTTTACTCATTACTTAAATAAAGTGCATACGCAGTGCCATCTGGTGGTTAACATGAGACATTGTTAATTTTTTCCTAAATTTAAAGAAACCACCACTTTGAAAATAAATGATAACTTAATGAAAGGCCAACTTTCTCTTTTAGCATTCATCTTACGGGAATCAACTGGTCTTTAAAACTTCCTTCTTCCTAAGTTAACTTCCAAATGCCTCTCACCATGTTCCAAACTGCACTATTGCCCCCCCTATTCCCTGGCTTGTGCCTCTTCAAGATAAATCGTGTCTATTATAGTTCTGTTCTTTGCCTTTCAAGATTTTTCCTGGATGGAACAATGGATTCTAAATATACCCTTCTGTATTTGACAGCTTTCCAGTTTATCTCCTTTCAAAATACAAATAATAGCTAAAATTCTGTGATGAGCAAAGCATTATTCTAAGCACCTTATGTGAACAATCTAACTTAAATCTTCACAAAAACCCTGTAAGATAGGCACTATTTTTATCTTTATTTAAGGAAATTGAGGTTTATAAAGGTACAGGGGCTTGTCAAAAAATCTAACTCGGAGCTTGCCTTCTAAACTATTATACGATACTGCTTGTTTCCAAGTGTTTATCAAGAATCAAAATTTAGGGACGCCTTGGTGGCTCAGTCGGTTCAATGTCCGACTCTTGATTTCAGCTCAGGTCGTGATCTCATGGTTGGAAGATCAAGCCCCGCATCAGGCTCCACACTGTCAGCATGGAGCCTGCTTAGGATTCTCTCTCCCTCTTTCTCTGCCCCTTCCCTACTCGCTCTCTCTTTCTCTCTCAAAATAAAAATAAATATTGAAACAAATAAAAGAATCAAAACTTACTAAATATATATTTACGTGATAGAAGTCGGCTGACCAAAACACACAAAGGAATTTTTTTAAACAGAGATTAACCTTGTGAACAAATATGAATCTGTGGACAATGTAACATTTTATTAAAATCAAATACCAAATATTTTCAGTACTAAGAGACTCTCCTAATCAAACACCAATATCGTAAAGTGCCAAGGCTGGGAAAGAAATTTCAAGGTACATCTATAACCTGCTAAGCTGATGATCAGTAGTGAACATTAATCATATGTCCATGCACAACATTCAGGGCTATTACAGTACAGCTCTTGCTACCAACCCAGCAACCAGTGCAAGATTTTGCAATCAATTTCCCAAAACTCCATGTTCTTTCTCAATCTACATCTTCGCATCTGCTGTTCCCTCAACCTAGGATGTTTTCAATTCCCTCTTCTTCCTGGAAAATGCCTATTTAACCTTCAGAACTCACTTTAAACCTATTTCCCAGAAGAAACTTTCCCTAACGTTCATCCCTTTCCCCTACCACAGAACACGGACACACGAACTCTAAAGTAGCAATTAATCTAGTCATTAAAATGGTGTGTTTATATCTAGTCCCATAAAATAAAGCAATTTGAGGGTAGAGGTTTATTGATGCTGTGTCTCTAGTACTTAGAACTGTGCTTAACATATAGTAAGTACTCAGTAAGTAGTACTGGAATGTTATTATTTCATGCAGCTGTCCCAGCACTTGTGTTCTGGAAACTTATTATAGGCTAAGCAACGTTCCAATCAGAAAGCACAGTAATGGGGAAATCCTCTAAAACTATTAAAAGCCTCTGAAAGGCATGACTCAGAGCAAGACTGAATGCCTCTGTACACGTTCCCTGGTTTTGTTTCCTGCATAACTCCCCACTTGGTGTCCCTATTGTCATATTATTGCAGAAATTAAAAATTAAAAAAACATTTACTTCTGTTTTATATGAAAGATAAAAGAGTAAAATTAAAATACAGAGTAATAAAAAATATGTCAATAATTAATAATGCCTAGGGTTCTTACCCAAAGCATCATCATAGATCTCTTAGCTGGCATAACTTACAGAATGAAAGACGTGAACTCTTTCTTTTCTTGAACCCTATTAATGGAATCTTGATTTTAAACGTTCTTTTTTCATTTGGGGGAAGTTATATTTCTGACCTCCTTCTCTCCAGGGCCAGGTTGACAGAGGAGTTTTAGCTTCATACAATTCTAAGGTAGTCAGTGAGATGACAGGATGGGGAAAGCCCTTACCTCTACATACATAAGGGGCAGTCTAGACATAGGGACACCTTGCTTTTCCCCTCCAAACTGCATTCTATAATACACAATACACAAATGAGCTGATGCCCCAACAACACACATATCAGGTAAAAGCATCACTTTAAATAAATTATTTAATTACCAAAACTAAACTATCGTATATCAATTTGATAACACTGAAAGCTAGCATAAATCGTCCAAGAAAAAGTGGATTTATTTTTTTTAATTAGGAAAAAGTCACCCACTTATATAAGACAGGTCTATCCTGCAGGGCTTCCATTGCCTGAGTTAATACTGGAGATATGTCACATGATTCCTGCGTCAGTGTTCTGCATTCACCTGGAAAAGAGTTACCGTGTAATTACAGCACCTGTTAAATTAAAATTTGGTCTTTATTATATCCATTGTGTACCCGCAGTCTAAATTCTGTAGCAGATATTACATTAAAAAAGTGCTTGGAAAAACTTAGAGAATATGCCAATCAAAAACTATTTTATGATGGGACACTAGAGCAGCTCAGTGGTTACACATCTGACTCTTCGTTTCAGCTCAGGTCATGATCTCATGGTTCGTGAGATCGAGTCCTGCGTCTGGCTCTGCTCTGACAGAGTGGAGCCTGCTTAGGATTCTCTTTCTCCTTCTCCCTCTCTCTGCTCCTCCCTCACTCGCTTACGCTCTCTTTTTCTCTCTCAAAATAAATAAACTCTAGAAAAGTAAATAAATAGGGGCACCTGGGTGGCTCAGTCGGTTAAGCGTCCAACTTTGGCTCAGGTCATGATCCTGCGGTTCGTGAGTTCTAGCCCTGCATGGGGCTCTGTGCTGACAGCTCAGAGCCTGGAGCCTGCTTCGGATTGTGTCACTCTCTCTCTCTGCCCCGCCCCCACTCACATCTGTCTTCCTCTCTCTCAAAAATAAACATTAAAAACATAATAATAAATAAATAAACAAAAAATACAGACAGAGGAAGAGGCCACAAACCAAAGACTGCAGGCAGCCTCTAGAACTGGGAAAAGGCCTCAGTCACAGCCAGCAAGGAAACATACCTCAGTTGGTCCTACAGACTCAAGTTACTAAATTATGCCCACAAACTGAATAAGCACAGGCACTGAACCTTCCCAGAGCCTCCAGAAATCACTGCAGCTGTGCTAAGCACTTTTGGTGTGGTGAGAAACATGTCTGATTTCTGACCTGCAGAACTATAGGGTAATGATTTGTGTTGTTTTAAGCCATTAAGTTTGTGATGATTTGTTATAGCAACAATAGAATAGCAATTCACCACGTATAAAACAATTACTTAATGACTTTAGAAGTGATGACCTTTTTTTTTTTTTATTACCATCCTTAATCATACATAGAACTTGAATGATGGCAAATACTCGTGATACAAACACAAACACAATATGTTCAAAAGTAAAACTCATTTTTCTTTCTCTTTTTTTTAAGTTTCTTTATTTTTGAAAGAGACAGAGAGAAAGAAAGAGAATCCCAAGCAGGCTTTGAGTGCAGCGTGATATGAAGCTCAAACTCTGAACTGTGAGATCATGACCTGAGCTGAAATCAAGAGTCAGACACTTAACCACTGAGCCACACAGGCACCCCCACGTTTTTCTTTTTAAAAATACTTTCTGATTTCTAAGACCCAAATATGATCTCAAAGGTCAGATGAAATAACTAAATTGAAAACTAATATTTATAAATCTAGACCACATGAAAGAAATCACTTACTTTGAGCCCATCGATAAAGTCTTTCATAAGCTGTTTCTTGAAGCAAGGCCATCTGTTCCATAATTTCTAAACTAAGAAAATTAAAGATTTATTTTAATTTAAAGTTTTAAACAATAGTTACATCTAAAAACTTAATTATTTTGCTTAATTACAGCACATTTTGGTTAAAGCATAGAACTTTTTATCATTTTATGGAAGGATTTTTTGATAACTTTTTTATAATTAAATAAATGTTGTCAAATTTTAATAGCATCACTTAGGTATCCAAGTACTGTTTTATTCTAAATATATCAGGGTATAACTCCCTCCTTATGCAAAGATACATAGAAATTAAATTCCTATTTCATAATATGTCATATAATTTCAGAAAGAACCTAGAATGTCTTTAAAATTTGCAAAATGTAAGAGGAAATGCAATTATGAAGTGAAAAGTTAACTCACCCTGCTGTTTGTTGGTTTGTACGTAAGAGAACTTTAACGTCATTATGAATCTGTTTTACTCTTCCCAGTGCCTTGAAAAAATCCTTTAAAATTAAAAACGCAACTTTAAAATGTCCAGGTTTTCTGGTGAAATTACATTACTCTAAATTGAAATGTCACTACAAGGGAAAAACAAATTCTTTCACTTACTCTAATGAAGTGCTCCTATACTGACCACAATTTCCTCTAAATTTTTATCGGAAGTGCAACAGATACTTACATTTAAAACATATGTTAATTCAATGTCGACTACGTGCCAAATAGTATGTTAGTTGCCAGGAACACAAAATTTATAGACAACAAATGCTGTCCCTCAAGAAATGCATAGTCTAGTAATAGAGAAGGCACCCCTGAAGATTACTACATAAAGGAAAACATGCTACATATGACATACCTTATGACTTAATAAGTAAGCATAGCTTTGTTATCACTGAAGATGATGTTTTACATTAGCTTTTATATACCTGTTCTTGCCCCCTAATCCAAGAGCAGAATGTAAAGCTGGATACGTAAAAGCTGCTCATAGATAATAGAGGAGCTGACTGATGCTGAACTCCAAGATTTTTTTGCCTGTTAGAAAGAGGCACTGAAGCCTTCGTTTCCATACAGTCATGGTGTTCCAATCATGAAAATAATGAATGAGTTATTTTTCTTTGATGAATGAAATTTAAAAAAAAATCTCCTCCAATACTGTTGACAATTTCTGCTAAGTGGAGAAAAGGTAAGATGCCAAATATTTCATATGTGCAAAGTTCCACCATCTACAAGGGCAATAAACACCAATAAGGAAAGTACAAACCCATTCTCGACCTACTTAACTCCTTACTCCTAGATGACTGGGTCCGCTCTAGCCTGGCAGTAAGAAGCGGTGACATCTCTGGAGAGCAGCCCAGTACGTCGCACCCACCCTTTGAGAACTCTTTCTGCCCTCAGACCCTAGAGGGATGACAAGTGTCTTAGGTGTATAGCTCCTCCCAGTTAGGAAACTGAAAGATTCCTTTCTGGAGACAGTGAATGTCTTCAGGAAAAAACAAAGAAACAAAAGTCTACCCAGTTAATTAGCACTTTGAGAGGTTTTAGAGTTGTGTGTCAGTTTGGAAAGAAGGGCGTCGATTCAGAAGCTAATTTGGTGAAAAGATAAGGAATTGCAACTTCCAGGAAAGACAAAAAGTTATAAAGGAAGAAACATGTAATCACTTTAATGCTACTGTAATGAAAAGAGAAAATGTCATAAAACTGTACTGTGAGGTAGGAAGGAAAGAGAACATGTATGTGTGCAGGAGAAGGCAGGGTTAAGAGGCTAAAATCTCATTATTTCATGACTGGAAACCAACAGAAAATAGGAAACATAGATAACCAAACCTTTTTTTTTTTTTTAAATCTACGGATCCAGGATACAGAATTTAGAAAAGAAGCAATTAATAAGGTTGAAAATGGTTGACAATGGACAATGGTTGACAGGAAGGAGTGGAAAAGGTGATGAAGATTTTTTTAAAAAATTGACACTCTTCGATTTCTCAAATAAAAAATTATACATATTGCTTTGAAAAAAATACACAAACAAAAAAAAAAAACCAAATTAAGGTAATTTAAAATATGTATCTTAGTTTCTAAACTTAAAAAAATATTCTAAATAAAACTTTTGTGATGGGAAAATAAAGCCTTAAAACGAGTGACTTATCTACAAATCATTATCTGCTATGCTTTAAATGATTATGAGAGAGCAACATACCTCGGTTATAGGTCCTTCTCTGGTACCTCGGAGAAGACCCATCTCATCAGAAGTCAGCTGGAACTTGGATAAGAAGGCATCTGCGACTTGTGCTCTTATTTCTAGTCTTTGACTATAATAATAATAAAAAACAACCAAGCAATAAAAAAAAAAAATCAAGCATGCTATGAATTTGCGTAGCTTTAGAACAAGCTTCATCTCTGACATAATAACTTCTTAAAACCCATGTGAAAGAGTCTCAGTATGTTTGAAAGCCTCATTTCTGCCTCAAACATCAGATGCTCGTCCAGCAGGTAGGTGACAAAATTACCTGATATTGTTTTACCTCAGATACCTACACACAGTAAAACGAGTTAACCATCATGCAAAAGAAGAAATAGGTTTACAAATGGTCCCTGCGTAACAAATTCTCAGCCACTTACATGTACTTGAATTGTTCATCTGGTGGTAACAACGTTGTCTCACAGGAGAGAAATATGCCCGTTTTCAACTAATTTCTTTTCAATCACTAAAAAATCCTAAGCCTCTGAAGTTTTCACATGAAGTGCACAGCGACCAAAAGTCAGGTTTTTTATTTTTTAACTTTCGATTAGAAACAGAGAACTCATTTACCAATTCCTCATAAATCCATAGAGCACTCCACTTGTGCCTTCACACTTTTTCTGCACACTATGGTAATACAAGAGTCTTCAGTTACATTATGTGAATGCAACCTATGTAGACCAGGTTGACAATTAAGGAAAGGCACACTCTTATTTGGAATGTGACCTGAAGGCCCGGGCCGCATCCCCGTCTAAAGGCTAAGTCCTGAGCAGAAATTCACCATTCCTGGCTTTTCCATCTTAGATTTAAAGATATACACATAAAATTGGGTTTCACCAGCAGTATTCACAAGGCAGCAATATTCCACAACTTAATAATACTCAAATGAGAGTGGACAAAATAAACATCAACATTCTATGTGCAGACAGTACAATGCATCTGCCATATTTGTTTTGTTGGTACGCTTGGGCTGTGAGGTTCTAAAGTCAAAGTCAAATGCTCTGAAATAATATAGCAAGTTAGAAAGGAAAAGTCCTCTAGGTGGCAGTAACATTCTGATGATCTCAAATGATAATGTAAATAGTGTAATTAAATCTACACAGATGAATGGCATACGCCCTTAATCATCTTATGGATATCAAAAAGTTACTTTATCGGGTTTTGTTTTACAGTGTTTAAGCTCCAATCGTTACCACACAGGATTTGAAATAATTATAAGAGTTCATAAAATTCGAGATTATTTAGATTAATCATTTTTACTGAAACCTTTCCAGAGCTTCTTTCAGATCTATCTCTAGAGTCAATTTACTGGGCACAAAGGAAACAAATTTCTTTAGTTTATAACTTACTTTTGCTTTAACCAAATCTAGTATTACCTATCTTGATCATACTTCTTTTTTTTTTTTTTTTTAATTTTTTTTTAACGTTTATTTATTTTTGAGACAGAGAGAGACAGAGCATGATCGGGGGAGGGTCAGAGAGAGAGGGAGACACAGAATCTGAAACAGGCTCCAGGCTCTGAGCTGTCAGCACAGAGCCTGACGCGGGGCTCGAACTCACGGACCGTGAGATCATGACCTGAGCCGAAGTCGGCCGCCCAACCGACTGAGCCACCCAGGTGCCCCTTGATCACACTTCTTAATCATTAAATTTCATTCCAGATAGTAGTTTTGACTAGTGTGTATGTACACACACACACACACACACACACACACAGAGACATAAAAGCCATGAAATAAAAAGACTTTAAGCCAGAGGCTCTATTTCTACAAAAGATTTGGTCCAAAAATATGTTTAATGGTCATATTGCTAAAACAAGGGTTTGGTATCTCAAGATGATAACTTTTAAAGTAATGATGAAATACACTGTAATATATTTTTAAAATCATATTACTCTTTGCTTTCACCCTATATATTCTTCCCAGGTAAAACTGCACAACCTTTCTGATAGAAAGTTACTCTCATATAGTCCAATCACTTGGTTTGGGAGTATCTGCGCAGCATCTAAGAACACTAACAGGGACCTACAATATATAAAAGCCCTAAGCCAGGGTCTGGTGTGACAAAAGATACATATCAGACCTTGCCTTCATCTTACATCACAACTGAAATATGGTATGTTCTGGAGAGTTTTTAATATCTAAATAAAATCATATGAAATAAATGTTAATACAAAACATATAAATGGCTATTATAAATTACAGCCTCTTTGGGATGTGTTCATGTAATCACTGTTATCACTTGGAGATGTATTATATGTTATATAATACATAAATAAACACAGCAAATACATACTGTGAAATAATGTGCAGCAGATAAAAAATATGAGATAGATCTGGACCTATTAATACAAAATGATCTATAAAGCATTTCTCAGGTACAAAAAGCAAGCCACAAAAAATATGTTGGGCAACAACATCGAGTTTTTAAAATATATATATACACACCCATAAGTGAATTTTCAGGACATGTATTCATAAATTACTTAAATATTTAAAATAAACAGACTAATCCTAATAATGATTCCTTCAAGCATTCTCAGAACATGATGTATGAATCTTATGGTGCCTTCTTTTCCTTTTCCTGAAAATCTGCCTCTGCCATATTTTAACTCTACCTTCTAGATTCACTTTCACCAAATAATTTCAAAATAATAAGAAAAAGATTTTAAAAATGGGCAAAAGATACAAAAGAAAAAAAGGATTAAGAAATATAAATGGCAAGACAAAATGAAAAAAAAAAAGCTGACTCACCCACCAACAACATTCTATAAAATATAAATTAGGAGTATGATGCTACTGTTCATCTATGAAATTGCCAAAGTTTTTCATGACAATACCTACTACTGGCAAAGGTTTAATAAAAGAGACATTCTCATTTATTGCTGATAAATATGTAAATTGGTATAACCCTTTTGGAGAGCAATTAAGGCAATATACATTATTTCCTTAGTACATCCTAAGGAAATAATCTGAACTGCACATAATGATTTAAAAACATATGCCAAACCATTATTTTTAGTATTGGAAACAATACTAATATTCAGTGATATAAGAATGTTTAACATACGTGTTGGTTCATTCACAAGATGAAATATAATTTCACCATTAAAAAGCATGGTTTTTCTAAGTAAAAGACACAGAAAAATGAACATAAATTTGTTTTCAACTTTATATATTTATTTTTGAGAAAGAGAGGAGAGAGACAACACACACACACAAGCAGGGGCAGACAGAGGGGGAGAGAGAGAATCCTAAGCAGGCTCCAAGCTGGCAGCGCAGAGGCCACTAGGGAGCTTGAACTCACAGTGAGATCATGACCTGAGCTGAAACCAAGAGTTGGACGCTTAACCAACTGAGCCACCCAGGCACCCCAAAAGTGAACATAAAATATAAGTGAACAAAGTAAAACAGAACTACACACATATGGTCACACTGGGAGGAAATATGCCAAAACGTTAACAGTGGTTATGCCTGTGTAGTAAAGTTGTAGCTGATTTTAGTTTTTTTTTCCTCTGAATTATATACATACAAATGAGAGTAAGAAAGAAGAAAAGAGGTCTCTAAGCTTTCCTGCCCAAACAAATATGTTCCTGTAATGTATTTTTATATGTATGTTTATGCAAAATAAAGTATTGTATTTTTGTTACAAACTGCAAAACCTGAATTAAAGTAGTTTATAACAAATAGCACAATTAAAATACAATTAAAACTATTAAAAGATAAAATAGTAAGAAATAGTAAGGAAGGATGAGAAAGTAAATAACATAGCTGAGGAAAACTATAACCTAAGCTTCCTAGCCATCAAAGCCAATGTAGACACAAGATGTGCTGATTGCTTTGTCTAATAAAAGCTCTGGAAGAAGAGAGAAGGATAGTGTCCCTTGACGGATTACCAGGCAATGTGTTCAGCTCCTGTGTAAATCACCTAATCAGCTATTCCCTTTTTTCAGATGTGAAAACTGAGGCTGAAGTTAAGAAGTAACTTGCTCAAAATTAAAAATCTAATGAACTCTTACCCCAAATTTAGATTAGAATTCAGGTTTTTGTCTTCAAAGCCTACATTCTTTCCACTTTAACGTACTATACCTCAAAAAGAAACATAAACGTTCACCAGAGATTATTTCTCTGATTCTGGGAAGAAATTTGGCTGGTGGGCCTTCACAAGAGATAAAAAAATATATGGGGCGCCTGGGTGGCTCAGCTGGTTAAGCATCCAACTTCGGCTCAGGTCATAATCTCAAGGTTCCAGGGTTTGAGCCCTGCGTCCCGCTCCACGCTATGCAATACTTGCTTGGGAATCTCTTTCTCCCTCTCTCTACCCCTCCCCCACTCGTGCTCCCTGACCTCTCTCTCAAAATAAATAAATAAACCTAAAAACTTAAAAAATATATATGTATATATATAAAGTAGTGACTTCAATAGCATTAAAAAATATGCAAGTAGGGGCACCTGGGTGGCTCAGTCAGTTAAGCGTCAGACTCTGGATTTTGGCTCAGGTCATCTCACAGTTCATAAGATCAAACCCCGTGTCAGGCTTCATGCTGACAGCGCAGAACCTGCTTGGGATTCTCTCTCTCCCTCTCTCTGTCTCTCTCAAAATAAATAAATAAACTTTAAAAAAATATGGAAGTATATTTATGTGGATATCACTTCCTGATTATCAATGAAACCCATCTTCTATCAACTAAATATTACAAAGAAATATTAACCGCAGTCCTGTGAAGACAATTCTGCATCAAACTTTACCTATTAGAGCGTCAGCTATCACAATGACTGAACTTCTAATGTAGTTGGAAAAATATTCATATCATTTATACATCTGTCTTAATAAGAATGGCATGTTATCCAAATAAGCCCACAGAATTTCTATTTTTAAAGCTAATTGCTTATTTGACAAAGTTTCTTGCTAAAAAGATAAGGTAATACTTAAAAATGGAAAAACAACTGTCGGCCAGCTTCCAGGAATCTGTTATAATTTCTGCTGTGTAATTTTCCTACAATACTTTCCACAAATGTTCACTTGGCACATCATATCCCTAGCTCTTGGGATACTGGAATGTCAGAAATTTTCACTCCCAAAAGCATACCCAGCCAAAACACTTTCATCGGCTTATTAAAATAATAAACATGAACAACGTTGCTTAGTTTTGAGAATATACAGATAGAAACACAATGTTCTAATGTTGCCTCCTATAAACATTAATCGGGGTCCCAAATATGTTACAAGCTCCAATACAATGCTTAGTTTTCAGTTTTTATTTTATGTTCCTTTCTTGGCATCAGATTAGCTGTATTCCATATTCATTTATTCAGAAATTATTTATTGAATCTACAATGCATTAGGCACTGGAGATACAAAGAGAGTTAAAAAACTGTCAATGTTCTCAAGGAGCTCACAGTTTAGTAAGAGAGACAGTCAAACCAACAACTGATTACAAAAGACTGTAATACACAATAAAATACATGAATCCATATTCTACTCACTTTCATTCACCCATTTATTCAGTCAACAAATATTAGCATACCTATTTGTAAACTACCACAAGAAGAACTTATGCAGTTAACTCTTAATTATATTAGAGAGGACAGACCATAGCTAAAAATAAGAGACAATGAATGTGAAAAAATAAAAATAAGACTACCAAAAATCTAAAATCATCTACATTTTAAAAAGCAATCTTTTTCTTAAATCCGTAGCAAACAATAAACAACACATTGTCATCTCCAAAAAGTGAATAATCCTTCAACCCCAATCAAGTTTGATACTCCTAAAATATTGTTTTGTTTATTTTCCTCTTGGATAATAGCTTAGAACCTTACATGCTGTATGAATTTTGAATCATATTTTTTATTATTTTAACTTTAATTTGGAGTTACCTATAATTTTCTTTCCACTTAATCTCCAAATTAATGAAGAAGAAACTATACAAAGAAAACTTACCTTTCAGCTTGAAGCTTAGTGGTTTTTACTATCAAATCTTGAGTCTGTTCTTTTGCCGCCTAAAATTATAAACATATCCAACATGAGTACATTTCGATTTTTCTATATTTCAGAAAACTAACAGTACCACTTACTAAAGCTCAAACTTAACAGCATGTGA
This sequence comes from Panthera onca, assembly GCF_046562875.1. Taxonomy (NCBI): domain Eukaryota; kingdom Metazoa; phylum Chordata; class Mammalia; order Carnivora; family Felidae; genus Panthera; species Panthera onca. The sequence continues at coordinate 222,753,709 of NC_138339.1, forward strand.
GATCACACTCCAGAGCTCAAAAGTTTTAAAAAGGCCAAATAACTGAATTAGATGTTGCCAGGCTCATATACTACCTTTACTAAGAGAAGCTCAGAGTTCTCAACAGACACAACGCCAAGGCTTACAAGAAAGAAAATGGTGTGAGGACGCTAAGGCATTCAACAACTCATGATGTTTTTAGTGAAACAGAACTATTGGAAAAGCTGGGTCGGAATAAAAATCATGACTTCCGTTATGAACATGTGACTTGAGATACCATGAGACCTCTAAATAGAGTTGTAAGTTAAGTCACTGAAACGCTGGTGTGGAACTGAACAGAAATGCCCAAGATGGAGATAAACATTTGAGAGGTGGAATACACGAACTACCCCTCATATAGGGTTTTGGGGAAGATCAGAGATAGCCCTATCTAAAGGACACAGGGCTGTTACCGACAAGTTTTGTGTTAAGCAATCCTTCCTTCCCCAAGCCAGAGTCGAAAGGATCAGGAATGAAAACTTGATGAAAGACTACTCTATCCTAAGATTAGGCAATTATTTTACAGTAGACTGAAACAAAAGAAAATGTAGCTAATCAGATTCTCAAAGACCTAAACATAAAGGTGGTTAGCAAAGAGAGGAGAAACAAGTGGATGTTTGCGGCTGGAGACATGGGGTCCATGCCCTTGAGGGACATGGAGTGGGCTAGAATTATGTATAAATAAAGCCACTAGTAAGTGGAAATTACAGTTGACCTTGAACACCACATGTTTGAACTGTGTGTGTCCACTTACACAAGGAATTTTTAAAAATAATACACTATAGGGGCACCTGGGTGGCTCAGCCGGTTAAGCGTCCGACTCCGGCTCAGGTCATGATCTCACGGTTCGTGGTTCGAGCCCCGCGTCGGGCTCTGTGCTGACAGCTCGGAGCCTGGAGCCTGCTTCTGATTCTGTGTCTCCCTCTCTCTCTCTGCCCCTCCCCTGCTTATGCTGTCTCTCTCTGTCTCTCAAAAATAAGTAAAAGAAAAAAAAATTTTTTTTAATAATAAAAAATAAATAAATGTAAAAAAAAATTTTTTAAATAATACATTACAGTTCTGTAAATCTATTTTCTCTTCCTTATGATTTTCTTAATAACATTTTCTTCTCTAGATTACTTTATTGTAAGAATACAGTATATATTTATATATATATATATATAAAAAACACAAAATGTGTTTTGACTGTGTATGTTAACAGCTTCTGGTCAAGAGTAGGCTATTAATGGTTAAGTTTTGGGGAGTCAAAAACTAGGCATGGATTTCTGTGTGCACGGGGGTCAACTCCCCTAACCTCCTCATTGTTCAAAGGTCAACTATATAAAGCAGACAAACACATATTATAGAAGGTCAGTCTCTTAAAGATAGGATACCAGAGCAAATATGGGCAGATACGGGGTCATTTCCATGCTGGAACACGATCATAAAGAGCAAGCTTCTGCTGCTAAGTTTCTAGAGCTGCATTAGATCTACACAGGAAACCCCAGCCCCCTGCAAGTTCTGGGTTCTTAGAGGCCTAAGCCTTCTACAATCTTTCAGACTGTCAGCAACGTTTCTGCCTTATTGCTTCATACAGGTATCCCATCAATAAGAGCCCCAGCCCCACCTCCATCTGGGTCCGTGCTCCTTGCAACCAGATCGCATGCCTAGCAAACAGTAGGTATTTGTTAAGAAAATAGATTTGAACCTAGATAATTCAGCACATCAATAACTTTTGAGGAATGGAGTCGAACAAAATGACTTCCATGGTACTACTCTAAAATTATTACTCTTTAAATCTACTAATTTCTTCCAATTCTTCCTCATCTTTCCTAATCCCATTTTACTTTCAGGATCCACTGCCACCTTACTCCTGCCTAATACAATATTTAAGAATATTTAAAATATTTTAAAAATTCTAAAATATGTTTACATTTTAATATTTGTGAAAAAGGAATGCCACACAAAATCAATATCAAAAAGTGCTTCCTAGCTTCTTTTTTTAGCTGTAGTCATTATTAAATTGAAGGCATATCTTACAAAAAACACCACCTGTTAATCACTGACGTAAGATACTTGATTACAATGTGATGCAGTAAGAATTATGCATATTTCTTGACTCTTCATTTATAAATTGTGGTAACAATCCCAAACTAATGTTTAATAATACCAGTGAAGATCATTATCCTAAAACAATTTCCAATTTATCTTAAACGTTGAGGATGATTATTTCTCATTGAATAATAAACATATGCCTCTAAATGTAATTTATCCAAGCAAATCCACAAAGGGAAAAGCCACAGCATATAAAAAATTACTGGTTATATTTTTTCAGTATCTTGTAATAATAATTTCTAAAATGTCCCCAATCCAAAATACTTTTTAAAATATGAGCTAATTTAATTAGTCCTGTGTATAACATCCTAAAATGAAAAAGTAATACTTTCCTCCATGGATAAACTGAAAACCTTATTCTAGAGTTGACAGTCTGAGCGGGTACCATTAAGATTTCAAAAAATAAATCAGTGCCAATGGATGAAAACTTCCAAAGTCACCGATCCAATCCCTGCTAATACAAGAGTCAAAATCGAATGTAAACAACAAGTAGTACAAAATATTTTTAAACATGCAATTTAAAAGCCTAGAGGAGAATCTTTTGCAAGTGACGAAAATGTTGCACCGTGATTATGGTAGCTGTTTTATAGGCATATAATTGTCAAACACATCGATTTGTACACATCAGACGAATGCAGTTTATTACTGCACATAAATTTTTCCTCAGTAAAACTGATATAAAATAGGAAAGAAAGGAAGAAGGGCCCATGCCATTATAGGGGAAAAAAATAGGGTTGGTGGATGTAAAGAAAATATCGAGGACAAAATGAAGAGGATACTCTGTGATTTAAAATACTTATAATCTGTTTTGAAAACAGCACGAAGGATAAAAATACTCTGATCTTTTCCATCTACAAATAGGTATAATAAAAAGAATAAAAATATAATTGAGGATAAGAATTAGGCAATGAGATACAACCACTAAAAAGAGGAACTTGAGTAATCCTGTATAACACAAAATATAAAATTAGTATTACAAAGCAAATCCAAGAGTATAGTATAGAAAACCTTATAGAGTGTAATTTGAGAAAAGGCATTAAATCAAGGAAGCTAGAAGATGAGAAAAGGAAATAAAGAGAAAGTGACAGAAACAGAATCGTCAAACAACAAAAGTAATACTAAGTGACAGAATACTGCAAAAAATGTGAAATGACAATTAGCAAAGATTTTATGACTATTTAAGGGCTACATAATTAATAAAGATCTAAAGATTGAATAGATATGCCAATAATATTTGATATATTAGTAAGAGTACTGAAATTTAGATAAGGCTAGGAAAGCTAAAATTTTAGAGAAACAGGAAACTGGCTAGTTCTAGAGACAGATCATGTATGTAGCTTATGATTAATTTGGGGAATATGCATAGATTAATGATTCTTCCTAGAATCAGTGTCGCTCTCAACAGTTCTAGGAGAATCTTAAAGGTATAAGTTTGAAATATAAATGTGAAGGTGGTAAATACAATCATGACTGACTCTCATGGGGAAATCCTAGTCTATTCAGTATTCCAAAATTACATAAATGAGGGTAATGCAACCAAACTAGACATTTCAAACTTTTTTTTTTTCTTTTTTTTGAGACAGATACAGAGCATGAGCAGGGGAGGGGCAGAGAGAGAGGGAGACACAGAATCCAAAGCAGGCTCAGAGCCCGACGCGGGGCTCAAACTCACGGACTGTGAGATCATGACCTGAGCTGAAGTCAGATGCCCAACCAACTGAGCCACCCAGGCGCCCCTGAAACTGCTTTAATAAACAGACATAGAACCACAGATATTTTCCTGAGGTTTTGTGTGTGTGTGTGTGTGTGTGTGTGTTTGGGGGGGGGGGGGGGGTGCTGAACATAAATCATAATTAAGCTGGGTCTTTGCTGAGCATAGCTTTAGTGTCGACTTACTCCTAAGACTTTCTACTAATGAACTCATTTCTGCTGGACTTACGGGATATTATAGGATTGAAAGGTTTATGTTAGCTCTACACTGGCTAGATCAAAATATAAAGGCTTCAGGAGTTAACTGAACAGTATCAGTAAATTATCATGCAAAGAAACCCATTTATAGTTAAAAAAAATAAGCATAACATTTATATTCAAACTTCCTATTGGGCATGATATATTAGACATCCATATATTTGACAGACTTAGCTAACAATTTCTGAAAGCTTACTTTGAGCCAGGAACTATGCTAAAATCCAGCCATTATACAGTACCTGTAGGCGACTTGTCATGTCTTGACAACAACTGCTCATTGCTTGAACATCTTCATTTATGCTTTCAAGTTCCTGAAAAGAAAAAAAAGTAACAATAAGCACTACATATATTATTAAAGAAATTCTCTTAGCCAAATCCTTATTTTCATCTCACGAATTTTTTTTTGGCAGAGCATGACAAAAGATCCCATATTTAAGACTGGAAATAATTAAAATAATAACATCTAATGTTAGAAAAGATAAAAAGAAATTAGTATAAGCTTTTTAAAAGATGTGACAATAGGAAACAGCAAATAAAATATGACTACCTCGTCATTCAGAATTTTAAAATTAAGATTTATCCTAAGGAATTAATCAGGTAAGTGTGCAACAATATATGTAAGATGATCAACAGAATTGCCTAAAACAAATGGAAAATGTGAAACATTTCCAAACACACAATGGAAATCTGTGCGTTTATTAACAATGCACAATCTGTGCGTTTATGTGTGTGTGTGTGTGTGTGTATTTTCGTTGGCATGGAGGGATGTCTATATAAGGTAAAAAAAATAAAAGTACTATGAAACAATGCATATAATATCCCCCATTTTTTAAGAAAAGTACATATATGTATATAGAAAAACATAGGAAAACCAGGCAATAAAATAATGACCAAGGTTATTTCTGGGTGATAGGGTCATAAACAATTGTTCTATTTCTGACCTTATCTAACTTTTCTATAATGGATTATTTGTAACTTTTAATTAATAACAACAAGCAAATATGAAAACCCAATAAACTAAAAATAGTGCCTCCTCTCTCTCATCATCACATATTGGATCATGCCACAAACCTGGTAATTTTCTCAGTAACATTCTTTCCCTCTGTACTTCCATCTCTAGCCCCCTCCAGATACATGTGAATTTAACTGGCCACTAAGTCCGGTCATTTATATCCTTAATATATATGTTTTCTCTGTTTCTTTTTTACTACTCTAAGAGCTACTACTTTGGTTCAGGTCTATTGGTACCACTTGGGTGAACTGATCATTTTTTTTCAACAGGTCTCCCAGGCTCTATACTTTTTACCAAACCATTCTCTAGTCTTTATTGAGTCAATGAAAAATATGATTTGAAAAAATGGTATCACAAAACCACATTTAGCTTCATACTGCACTCCTATCTTCTTTTTCACAATTGGGTGTCACTTAACAGGAAGATATACAAGGAAGTTTCAGTGGCAGACCACAGACAATCCCTTTCAGCACTATGCCCAGACCTTCAAATAGAAACGTGACAGTTTTTATGAAGGGACAAGCCAGTCAGAGGGCAAGTAACAAGAAAGCAGCCAGGTGAGGCTATAAACAAAGTGTGAGGATGAACCAGTTAGAAAATCACTTATCAGAATATGAGCATAAATCTAAGTTCTAGAAGTAAGATTTTTCTCCCTTCTCTCCATAAAGTGCTTTGAATGAAATATAACTATCAGAGTACCCAATGTTTTTAAATGTTCCTACATTTCACTATAAATAGGATATAAATCAAATTATTAAATGAAGTCCTAAGCTACTTTGAAGTGAATAACAAAAAAATCAAATAAAAAATAAAAATTAAAAAATAAAAAAAAGCATGATTTCAAAATATCAATTAATATCAGCAACAGCAGAGACCTAAGTAAACTCATCTCACCATTCCCTTAAATCTGTGTAATCTCATATGAACAACACTGCCATTATCAGCCAGCTAGGTCAAGAACAACCACGTGTAATATTTACTTTAGCCACCATAATGTACCAAATGGATCTGATTTGTCAAATAATATAAATCACATCTCTGAATATGTGACCTAAATGCAGAGTTTTGATTACTGTAATTGAATGACCTTTACATTACTTATAAAGTATTTGAACTTAGAGTCGACTTTTTCTCCCCCAATTAAATAAAGTTACAGGCTGTGAAATATAATCGGTGTATGATAAGCTTTTTAAAAACTTTTTATTATGGAAAATTTTCAAAAATAGCTCAAAGTTGAGATAATATGAATGTCAATGTCATACCACCTACCTTCAACAATTACCAACCCATAACCACTCGTTTCATCTATCTCTCTACACACTTTCTCTTTTTCCTTTTCTTTTTTTAAGTTTATTTATTTTGAGAGAGAGAGACAGAGAGTGTGTGAGTATGCACAAGAGGCGAGAGAGAGAGAGAGAGAGAGAGAGAGAGAGAGAGAGAGAGAATCCCAAGCAGGCTCCACAGCCTTAGCACGGAGCCTGACACAGAACCCACAGACCGTGAGATCAAGACCTGAGCTGAAATCAACAGTCAGGTGCTTAACCGACTGAGCCACCCAGGCGCCCCCTCTCTACCCACTTTCTATCTTTCTTTCATCCCTTTCTCCCTCCCCCACAAACAGAATTATTTTGAATGCATAATGCCATATCATTTCATTCATAAATATATCAATATCTACTTCCAAGATTTAAAAAAAATTTTTTTAATGTTGATTTATTTTTGAGAGAAGACAGAGAGAGACAGAGTGCGAGGCAGGGAGGGGCAGAGAGAGAAAGGGAAATAGAGAATCTAAAGCAGGCTCCAGGCTCTGAGCAGTCAGCACAGAGCCTGATGTGGAGGTGAACCCATGAACGCTGAGATCATGACCTGAGCCGCAGTCAGAGGCTTAACCAACTGAGCCACCCCGGCGCCCCTCTAAGAAGACTTTTTTAAAAAATGCCATTTTGGGAGGCGTAGGTGGCTTAATCGGATGAACGTCCAGGGCTTGATTTTGGCTCAGGTAATGATCTCATGGTTCATGAGTTTGAACCCCGCATTGGCTCTGTGCTGGCAGGTGCAGAGCCTGCTTGGGATTCTCTCTGTCTTCCTCTCTCTGCCCTTCTCCCACTCACACTCTTTCTCTCAAAATAAATAAACTTTTTAAAAAATGCCACTTTCACATCCAAATATTTAACAATAATCTCTTAATATCAAATGTCTTGTCAGCATTCCAGTCTCTGCAACCGTCTCAATTTTAAATAATTATTTCAAGTCAGGAACTAACAAAGACTCACAAATTGCTACTGGTTGCTACTTCTCATTTCTTTTTTTTAATCAACAGAGTCTCACTCTTCCCTATTTCTCTTTGTCTTACAATTTATTTGTTGAAGAAATTCATTTGTATAGTTCCCAACAGTCTGCATTTTCTGACTGCATATTTGTAGTGTTAACATATTCCTCTGACCTCAGTATTTTCTATAAACGGGCAGTTAGGTCTAGAAGCTTGATCGTATTCTGGTTCATCTTTCTGGCAAGAATTTTTCATAGATGGTGTTGTATACCTTTACTAGAAGTGATAGATATGGATGTTTCTCTCTTTGTGAGGTTAGCTGCCAGTGATGACCAATGGCTAGATCGATGGTGCTCAACTGGGGCAACTGAGTCCCCTACCATGGCAGTGGTACTCAACTGGGGCAACTGGGTCCCCCACCGTGGCATATGGCAGTGTCTGGAGAAATATTTGGGTGGAACAACCAAGGAAAAAGTGGTACAACTGGAATTTAGTGGTTAGAGCCCAGGGATGCTGTTCAACACCCTAAATAGTGCGACCCCAACTGTGTGACCCAAAAGGTAAACAGTGCCAAGTTGAGAAACCTTGAACTAGATCCATAAATTCAACAGCAGTGCCAAAATCTTCTATCAATCCCTCTTCATTTCTTCAACAGAATAAAGTTATAAAGAGCAGCTTCCCCTCAACAACTCTATGTAGTTGGAACAAAAGACAGGATAAATGTTGGACCCTTTCCTTTTATTTAGTAGGTTTCAAAATAAGTTGGTTCCCTTATATCCACCAGATATAACCAACGAGGGCTCTTTTTGGGTTTTAGTATCAGTATGAATCCATGGGTTTAAACATGTTTGATAGGTTTCAGCCCACTCAGTTATTCTTATTGATGCTCTAACTGTCCTACCTCTGGCCAGTGGAAGCCTCATTAACTTAGCTCCAAAGTTCTTCTGCCACTTTCCCCATAGTCTTAGCTTCCCTGCTTTCTGATATGTGCAACATTGTCTCTTGCAGTGGGAAACAGTGTTTAGAGACCACAATCTGGATGTGCTCATGAGTACTCTTTCTATTTTTGCTTAATGTTTATTTACTTTGAGAGAGACAACAAGTGAACAGGGGAGGAGCAGAGAAAGAGGGTGAGAGAGAGAATCCCAAGCAGGCTCCACACTGTCAACATGGAGCCCAATGTGGGGCTCGAACTCACAAACCATGAGATCATGACCTGAGCCGAAATTGAGTGTCAAAAGCTCAACCGACTGAGCCACCCAAGCATCCCTACTCTATTTTTATGAACACTTAACCAAACATTCCTTTCAACCTTCCAGATTTTAGCCTTAGTGAAATCTTTCTAAATTGTTAAATATAATCTGTTTATTAATTAGTCATTAACATTATATATAACATACACCTCACACAGAATAATTACATGATACTAACAAAATTAACAAAGTATTGCATAATAAATATAATAACATAATAAGTAAAATCCATTTTTACCCCATGGTGAGTAGACTGCTCACTCAAATACGATAAATTATTTATGCACTGAAGTAACTGATCTTAATCTGAAAATTTCATAATTTATGATGCACTAAAATAACTCACTCCTAATTAATCTCCAATGGAGAAGTGGTTATGCAAGGAGGTTTATTCAGTAAGGAAAAATTTCACTGGAAAGTCATTTAAAGAAATGTTTCTTCTTCTTGTTGCTAAAAAAGCAAAAATTTTGGGGCACTTGGGTGGCTCAGTCAGGTAAGCATCCGACTTTGGATCAGGTCATGAATTCAGGGATCGTGAGTTTGAGCACCGCATCGGGCTCTGTGCTGACAGCTCAGAGCCTGGAGACTGCTTCGGATCCTGTGTCTCCCTCTCTCTTTGCCCCTCTCCTACTCACATTCATTCTGTCTCTCTCTCTCTCAAAAATAAACATTTAAAAAAATTTCTAAGAGAATATCCTAGAACAAATGTTACAACTTCTTAAGAAGCAGCATTAGTGGAGGTCACAGATTCAGAAATCACACTAAGTGAAGGACCTAGATGCTGCGAGAGTAAGTAGTTAAATCTTCTATTTGAACACGGTACATGAATAGTAAACGTATCAACCCAATTCATAAAAATATTTAGCACAGAGTCAGGCATACAGTTAAGTTCTCAATAAATGTAAAACAAAAAGAATTTACATACTTCCTTCACCTCCTTGAAAATGTTGACAAACTCTTCATTGATGGCTAAACTTCTGCGTTCAATATCTCCACGTAAATTCCTTCGAGTCCGCAAACTGTTTTCAACGAAAAAGGTTGAAAGTGCCTTGAGAGCTTCCAACATTTCCTACACAAGTGATAACAGAAGACAATTACTGGGACTGATTTTCAAATGTTTTCCTAATCTCAAGCCAAATTTTAATGAAATCATTTTCAAATTATGTTTGCATTAAACAATCAAAAAATACTGGATGGCCTTCACAGTACTGAATAGTAAACTTACTTCCAGAACACAGTAAGGATCTACTTACTTGTGTATTGTAGCATATATACAAGATTATTCACAGCAGGATAGTTTGGAATTGTCAAGACTGGAAATACCTTCAATGCCCATCTAAAGAGGATTGGTTACAGAAATTATGATATATCCATTCTAGGAAAGATGAAAATTCTTTATGTACTTAATATAAACTTCAAGATACGCTAAGTGAGACAACAAGGTATAGAAACAGTTATAATACCAACTGTTACAAAAGAGAAAGGACTATGGTGCATGCATATTTGCCAGTGAATAGATAAACTACCTCTGGAAGGATATAGTATGTAAGAAGTAAGCACTACCTGTAGCCTCCAGGCAAAGAACTGAGTAACTGGCAGCAGAGAGGAAGGCCTCTTTGACGTGACTTCGGAACAGAGGCCTGAGTGACAGGAAAGGCATCCATGGGAACCAAGCCAGTCCACTAGAGGTTTTAGGCAAAGGAGTAATATAATGTGCTTTATATGTTCAAAAGTTTATTCCAACTTTGTGAGGAGAGCAGATGGGGGGCAGGAGGGGGGGTGGCAAGAAAGGAAGCAGGCAAGAAGAAGAAACTAAAATAATCCCAACAAGATTTGACAGTGACTTAGAACAAGACAGTAGCATTGCAGACGAAGGGGAGATGATTCAAAACTTTTTTTTTCAAGGTAGCGCCTATAGGATTTGTTAATGGACTGAATGCACGATGTGAAAACAATGACAGGAATCAAAACTATTTATACACTTTTTGTTTCTGTGGGTCCCTGATGTTCTTTACTAACAGTGGAAAGTAGAATCAGTTTGGGGAAAAACTAAGGGTCTGGCTGTGTTAAGTTTTTATGATGTCGATCAGGTATCTAATTGGAGCTGTCATATGAACAACCGACTGTTACAAATTTGGAGTTCAGCAGAGATGTCAAGAACAGGGTTCGAAATTTGAGAATCACCACGCTTTTTGCTATTTAAAACCATGAAAGAAAGAGACTTCTCCTACAGAGACAGTCTGCATAGAGGACAGAAGGGAGAAAGAAGACCAAGCCCAGGATATCCAATAGTACCCTAACTCCAGATATAAATTCCTACAGCTGAACTAGCATATATCCTAACAGGTTTCTGTGTTTCTGTTAAAATGGTATTGTGCGATATTGGCTGGATTGACAAAAACAGTAAAGCTATTTAAATTCAGTTCTATATTACCATTACAAAGATTTACTGTACAAAAAAGAAAAAGATGAAGAAAAACCATAGACACGGAGGAGGGCACCTGTTGGGATGAGCACTGGGTGTTGTATGGAAACCAATTTGACAATACATTTCATATAAAGAGAAAGAAAGAAAGAAAGAAAGAAAGAAAGAAAGAAAACCATAGAATGAAGCCATTTCTTTTGACTACAACCTTGAAATTTCCTAGGCCTGGCTCAGAAGTGGTTAGTAAATCATGAATGGACAAGACCACACACACAGGTGCAAATTACAGTTTTCTCAGTTATTTATTTGATATGATTTAACCTAGTTATACTTTTTCCATACCTTATTTTTCTCCTGGGTAAAAAGAGAGATAATGTTATCTACATCATAGTAGCTGTATTAAATGAGATCATACATGCCAGTATCAGACACATTAAACACTTAATAAACTGTATGATAACATGAACATTTAATAAGAAACAGTAAGGGCCAGGCACTGTGCTGAGAACTCCAGACAGACTCTCTTGGTGAATCTCCACAACAACCCTGAGAAAGTTACCAGCAGAAGTCCCAATTTAGAAATGATGAGAAACAAGCTTAGAGAAATTAAAGCACTTACTCAAATCATAGTGCTTCGGTTTGATGGCTGTATCCAATAAGCGGTGGCCCCAGAGCCCGTCTTTCTTACTATATTATAATGTTATTTTTTATACACATTCTTATTGACGGCTTATTTTCAGTTACCTACAAATTTATCTATAAAGGTCTCTCTCACTGCTACATATACTTTTTCTTTATGTCTACTGGCATGACGAATTTACCTAAAGATTCAAAGATACAGAAGAGATCATCATCTAGGACAGGGGCTGAACGGAGGAGTTTCAGGTGCTACTCGGGAGAGGATGTGGACAGTTTATCTTGCAAAGAAAAACAGCATGAGCCCAGATATCACAGACAGTGCTTAGCTAACAACAAAAACTGATACAAATTATTTCGTTTGAGGTCTGAGCAAGCAGTAGTTCTCTCGCGCTGCAAATCACTCCAGTCGTTCTCACTCGTCAAGTGGAAACGCTCAATTATGCCTATCCGGGTTCCCCAGTCCCTCCTACCCCCTTATGCGTTGTAAGTTACTCCGACACGGGCGTCTAAGCCTGCCCGGGGCTCTGCTCTCTCCCTGCTCAGACCCCCGAACACCTCCGGGGTACGGAGATTCCACGGTTGGCTACCCGGATCCAGAGTCTTCCAGGACAGGTTTTTCAAATAAGGGGTGACACCCAAGACACCTTTTCGCTTTTCCAGGGGCCCTTGGCCTCCCTCTTCCTACCCGCCCCACGCCCGATCCGGAGGCTTGGAGGCACGAGGCAGTGGGTGTCGACAAACGCCTCCCCCCGGCCAGGGTCAACACCGCGGACGACTCTGGACCCCGGGCCCTGACAGCCCCGGTTACCTTGTCGTTGTCCAGCCGCGTCTCCAGGATCTTATGCAGCTTCCGCGACAGAGGGTTGTTGGTCTGCGCCGGGCCCCCGCCTGCCCCATTGCTGAGGCCGTTGGCAGCCGCGGACGCGGGTACTGCTACCACTTCCCCACCGCTCTCGGCCATAGTGTCGCAGACCCCGCCCCCAGCTCCGAGGGGACCCCCTTGGCTTTCGGCAAGGACCCGCGCCGGCCGCGCGAGTACTGCGCATGTGCGCGGACTGCCGCGCATGCGCCCCGGGTCCCGGAAGGCTCCGCCAGCCCTGCTCAGCTGAGCCACGCTGCTGGAGAGGCGGGGTTAGAGCGAGGGATAGGTGGGCAGATCCTGAGGGACTCCTTAGGGAAGGGGAGACTGAGGGGAGGTTTCGTATACGGTCTGAAAATCGAATCGTGTTTAAAGTTTGGGGATTACGGTTAAAAGGATTTCAGAATCCTGAATCAATGAAAATCTAAACTAAGCTTGAGTAACATACACTTGACACCCGTGCCTGGCGTATAAATTCTACAGTAATTAAATTCATTTAATTTACCTTTTTTCATTTAATTTTTACCTAATTCATTTAATTCTATCTGAATTTTTTTTTTTTGTAAAGTATTTATTAAAGGTGTATTACATGCTAGGTACTCGAGTAGGCATTAGGGGATGTCTGAGACAGAGGAGTTAAATGTTAAGATTGTGATGAGTGTTCTGAAGGTGTTGAAGTGCAGAGTTGAAAGAGAATAGTGAAGGGAGGGTCCTACTTCACCCAGGAAGGTCTGGTAAGGAGTTCCCATTTAAACTGAGATTTGAAGGACAGTCTGAAACATGGGGTGAAATCGTTCCCCCCCCCCCAGAGTGTATAAATGCAAAGGTCCAAAGACAAGAAGAAACATGGGGTGGGGGGGTGGGGGGTCCATGAATTGGCCAAAGCCAGTGCGGCTGCAGAGTAACAGATGAGGGAGTAATACGATGAAAAATAAATTCCCCAGAGGGTCTAGATAACAAGTATTGTTGTTTTTTTACATTTCTTTTCTCACTTAAAAAAAAATTGGATCAGAACAAAATCTCTGAACTTCTTGTTTAGTATTTTTCTGAAATACTAACCACTTAGCTTTTGTCCTAATTTGCGTTGTCGTGTGTGTATGTATAGACATAGACATAGACATATATGTATACCTGACCAAGACACTCACCCCGGTTCCGGCAAGTGAAGAAATGGCTCAACTGGCAAAAAGAAACGACTGTAAAGTCCCTATGACTCCAATAAGAAATACATAGGACTTAGATGAAGCAAACTTGCAAGTGTTATTGAGGGAAAAATAAAGAGGAGGGAGGGAGCAAGAGAAAGAAAAACTAGAAACAACCAAAGTGTCCACTGATAAAGTACTGAACAAATACATTATGGTTCGTTCACTCAGTACAATACTGTGCAATGCGGGTGCCTGGGTGGCTAAGTCAGTTAATCGATTGACTTCTGATTTCACCTAAGGCATGATCTCACAGTTTGTGAGTTCGAGCCCATGACGAGCTCTGCACTGACAGTGTGGAGACTGCTTGGGATTCTTTCTCTCTCTGCCCCTGCTCTCTCTCTCTCTCAAAATAAAGAAACTTAAAACAACAACAACAAACAATACTATGCAACTGTTATCTACCACAAAGGAAATTTAAATGCTCATGTAGAAAGAATTCCAAAATACAATACATGGAAAAAGCAACATGCATTATAGTGCATATAGTGTGATCCCTGTGTGTAAGAAAGAGACAATACACTTAAACTTTAGCTTTTTCTTTTTTTTCAGGATGGCATTCCTGTGGAAGGGAGGCTTTTACTTTTCATTTTGTACGTTTCTAAATGGACTGAAAATTCCTATCTTAACCCATGTGCCACTGAATTATTAACAGAGATTATTAAGGTAGGGTAATTATGGTCTATTTTTCTTTGCTCACTTGTACTTCTCTGAATTTGCAGTTGTAAAAAAAGGAAGCAAAATCATTTGAAAATTAGAATATTATGTGGTTGTATAAAAACAAATTATTGCACAATTTAAACATACTTAAAGCCCTTTGTATATTTTTTAATTATCATATGTCCTATAAGGCTAACTATAAATTATAAGTTAAATGCTTAACATCAATATTTTTCAAATGTTAAAATAAATGTTCTGGTGAGCCTTGTCAGACATGTATTTATATATGTGTATGTATATAATTGAACATAAAGGTTTTCTTTTCATGAAAATGTGAAAGGTAATTTTGTATACTGAGCTCTTTAGTATACTAGAGCACTAAAAGAATTAAAACACAGGCTCTGGCTTAAATATTTCCATTTAATGGGAGAATAAAAACATGCACATAAAAGGGTAAAGCATTCTTGGAGTGCCTGGGTGGCTCAGTTGGTTAAGCGTCAGACTCTTGGTTTTAGCTCACGTCATGATCTCACAGTTGGTGGGTCCAAGCCCCTTGTCCTAGCCCTGCTTGGGATTCTCTGTCTCCCTAGTTCTCTGTCCCTTCCCCACTGGCTCTCTCTCTCTCTCTCTCTCTCTCTCTCTCTCACCCTCCTCCCTCTCCCTCCCTCCTCCCTCTCTCTCTCCCTCTCAAAAATAAATAAATAAATTTAAAACAAAAAAAGTAAAGCATTCTTACATAACTACAGGGGAAATGTGCTGTAGAGTAAAATGCAGAGATTCTTACCTTCCAAGTGATGGTTGAAATCACTTGGCTTCTGAAATAAGTGGGAATCATATTATACTGGCGTGGCTTCATTAAAATATGGTATGAGATTTATTAAAGCCATATCTGGTGAGTCATAGAATTTTCAGTCCTCTGTATTTTTCACTGTATTAATAGCAATAGCTCCTATCGCTTAGCGTTCAAATGTACTGATAATCTGACTCAGTGCTAGATATTTTTAATATACTATCCTTATCTTGATAACTACCCTGCAGCATAAGGATCATTACCATGTTATCACGTAAATAGTACTCTGATGAGTAATCCAACTCTAACAATCTTTCCAAGGCTATATGGCTAACTTTAGATCGCATAGCTACTTCTAGCTAAGTTGGTAATTAGTTGCCAAATTCTATTACTGCTTCCTTGTTTTGGTTTTGAGTTGTGTACACTTCTTACTTGGAACGTAGTTAAAATTTGGTAACTAAACGTTCAAATGCATTTTATGCTGGCATTGACTTGACACCATTCTTACTGCCTTCACATTGACACCAGCATTATTTTTCTTTAAAAAAAAATTGTTTTTAATGTGTCTTTGAGATGGAGAGACAGAGCACAAGCAGGGGAGGGGCAGAGCGAGAGGGAGAGAGAGAATCCCAAGCAGGCTCCGTGCTGCCAACGCAGAGCCCGAGTGGGGCTCCAACCCACCAACTGTGAGATCATGACCTGAGCCAAAACCAAGAGTCGGGTGCTGAACCAACTGAGCCACCCAGGTGCCCCTAAGTTAGAGTTCTTAATTGCAATTAATAGGAGCTGACTGTGGATGGCTTAAGGAGAAATTTATTTAACAAGAGGATATTGGGTAAATCTCAGAATCAACAGGAAGGATGAAGAGCCGTGCTCAGAAAAGAGGCAGAAACAAAAGGAGATGGGCCACATGGAACAGTTGCCAAAATCACCCCACACAGCAGCTCACTGTGGGTCCCATTGTCATTACTGCCGAAGCCTGGGATCCACGGGTCACTGTAGCCACATTCCTGACCCTGGACGTAGGATGCCTCCGTGGCACAATTGCCAATGCTCTTTGGAGACTATGTTGCTTAAAATTTTACCATTCCTGAGGAGTTCTCCACTGTCTCTGCTTTTTGTGCCACTTTCTCTTGTTTCAAAGTCTAGGACAAGTGCTTCCCATCGGCAGAGCTCAGGTAACAGATTTGTGCACATTGTCAGGGAGCTGAGAAAGTGGACAATTGCTCAAAACTAGAAAGAATATTCATATACTATGCAACTCCCTCTCCCACACATGCACGCATGCATACACATACGTATATTGCAAATGTCTACCACAATTTACCCCTTTGGAACAAAATTTTTTTAAACGTTTATTCATTTTTGAGAGAGACAGAGTGCGAGTGGGACAGAGGCAGAAAGAGAGGTAGACACAGAACCTGAAGCAAGCTTCAGGCTCCGAGCTGTCAGCACAGAGCCTGACACGGGGCTTGAACCCACAAATTATGAGATCATGACCTGAGCCGAAGTCAGAGGCTCAACTGACTGAGCCACCCGGGCGCCCCTCACAATTTGCCCCTCTAAGTGGATAATATCAACATGTACTCTTCTTCCCATACTTATCCTTAAAAAATATTTTTGCCTCATTTAATGTAATTTATTTACCACATAACCAAAACCCCACTTACTTTATCCCGTGAGGTAACAAGCCAAAATCGAATCTGTTTGTCTATTCCAAAGTCAAAAGCTCAAAGTCAGAATTCTCTCTAGTTTTGCTCCCCCCAATATCATGTAATTTATGGATTAAACTGTAAAGTAACCACCGAGCACCAGTTTTTTAAAAAGTGCTATTCGAGAAAGAAAAGTCAGAAAACAGGGGTAATGTCAGAGTTTTTATTTCTACAACTTCACAGAGCTGTTATTGGAACACAGGATTTCTGTTCTTTCCACGACCACTTTGTCTTCGGCCAACACATCAGTTGACCAAAGTTCTTTATCCACTGAGGTGACCCAAACTGCCATGCCAAAAGCAGCTGGGCCTCTGATGGGTCTGGCTGTATGAAGTTACTGTGGTTTCCTTTTAATTTGGCCCCTGGACATGGAAGTCCTAGGAAGTACTCAGGGAATTCTCTAGATGGCTGTCCTTACTTCTTTCTGGGTCTACTATATAGCAACACCCAACTTCCCCTTTATGGTCAGGATCCGTCACTCTGCACAACCATATAACCCCCTTTTTCGTCTGTTCACCCACTTCCACTAGGAAGGAGTCTCATCATCTGGTTCAACTCGGACAACTCTTATTACTCCTGGAATATGTTAGTTCTCTTTCCTAGGGCCCTGACACTTTTAATGACAAAATCTAAGCTCTGCAATAACACACATCTATTCTCATACTTTTAGAAGACAGTAGATGTGCAACCAACACAGAATTCCAGAGTCAACATCAGCAGCAGTGCCAGACTTTTGGAGACCAAGAGCAAAATGTTTGCAAGTGGGTAATAAATACCGTGGAGATGCCATTCCCACCCACGCCCTTTATCTGTAGATCGTATATTCTGGCTGCAGGAGAAACAGGACAAATACTGATCTCCGGTTTGGAGAATGGCATGCATAAAACTTATGAGGTGCTGTCTTCTTGCTGTTTGTCTGTGGAGGTCCTGGTAGCACGTTCTGTCTTTGCTTCATATTTCTCTCAGGGACTTAGAGTAGTGATCCCATGTTTCCTATGCATCTTGAATCACAACTTCCTAGCCCTTTTTTCGCACCTCCTATTTTTTGCCTTTACCACTCACTCCTCAGTTTTTAGGCATTGAAGCTTCTCACGTTGAAGTACATACTGATTTCTCTGATCTCCCTGTGACTTCATGAATTTTGAAAGTGCCTTCCAGTTTCTCATATTCTTTTTTATTCAGACATTTTCTGCAGTAGTTCTCATCCTTCAGTTTAAATTCTTTGAAACCTTAGCAGTGGTGGATGTAATGGTCTCAAATTTTTTAGCAATAAAATTATTTCCAACCTTCTTCAAATGAAATTTGCGGGACGGGTAACAGTGTGGCTGATCTGACTGAAGCCTCTTGCCCTTTCTCCACTAAGGACGGCCCTTTCTTCATCCGTACAGCCTCCTCTAGTTGCCTGTATCACTTGGAGTTTTGAGGCTGCAAAGTAACTGACAGTGTAATTTATTAGAAGGGTATGAAGGCTCAAAGGGCTGAAGGGAAGACTGAAGGCTCAACTGAACAGATAGCAATGGGAGATCTTAGCGGCTAGAACCACTATTTGGGTTTTAGGGCACTCCTGCTAGGTTTATTTTTGTTTGTTTTTTTTTTTTGTTTTGTTTTGTTTTGGTTTTGGTTTTTGGTTTTTTGCCTTTGCTCAACATTAAAAGTCCTGAAGCAAGTCCACTTTGGCCACATGCCCATCCATTGGTCAGGACATCATGATTTACAATCCCAACCTGATAGCATGCAACACCAGAAAGGTAATTGTAGTCAACTTCATAGCTATAAATTTGTGGTCTGGGAGACAGATAAGGAAGCAATCTATTAAGAAAGGTGCAAAATCAACTAGGTAGGAAAGAGATTAGTTTTAACCCCAGCACAGGGGAGAGGTGGGAGACTGTCCTGAAGATTCCAATTAACTTTGAGCAGACAGCAGAGGTTAACTGCAGCTAGGTGGGGCAGGAGGTATAATTTGGCAATTATATTTATGAAGGTGGCATGGTAAGAGCTGTGTCAGAAGTTATAGTAAAGCTAAAATGACTCAGGGTGAAACCATTTGTGAGAAAATGCAAGGATTTGAAAAGCCTCCTCTCTATATGAAAAGGCTTGGTATTTTTTTAACTTTTTTTTTTTTTTTTTTGAGAGAGAGAGAGAGAGAGAGAGAGAAACAGAGCACAACTGAAGGAGGTACAGAGACACAGGGAGACACAGAATCCGAAGCAGGCTCCAGGCTCTGTGCTGAGCTGCCAGCACAGAGTCCAACATGGGGCTCAAACTCATGAGCTGTGAGATTATGACCTGGGTGGAGGTTGGATGTTTAACCAACTGAGCCACCCGGGTGCCCCCGAAAAGGTCTGGTATGTTAACAGGCAGCTCAGGTATCGCTATTCTGGAAATTGCCACTAGGTTCCAAATCCCTGTCCAAAATCTCTGATCATCACTTGAAATTTTTTGAGTAAAGAGATGGACAAATGACAGCAACTCCAGGAAAATGCAAAAATAACCAGAGGAAAAATAATGATAAAATCAAATCCTTGGAATTAATATTTCTATACCAAATTTAGAACATTAAGGGCAAATCTAGGTGACCACAGCTGCAGGAAATAAATAAAAAAGAAAATGGGAAATTTGAACAATATATAACCATCTGAAAAATGTGTGTTGCCTTGTTCTTAAATCTAATATATTAAGGGGTGCCTAGGTGCTCAGTCAGTTAAGCACCCTACTCTTGATTTTGGCTCAGGTCATGATCTCATGGGTGTAAGACTGAGCCCCGCATCTGGCTCTGCACTGAGTGTGGAGCCTGCTTGGGATTCTCTCTCTTCCTCTCTCTCTCTCTGACCCTCCCCCGCTTGCACGCGGGCTCTCGCTCTCTCTCTCTCTCTCTCTATCAAAATAAATAAACATTAAAAAAAATCTTAATGTTAAATATG
Organism: Panthera onca; assembly: GCF_046562875.1. Classification (NCBI taxonomy): domain Eukaryota; kingdom Metazoa; phylum Chordata; class Mammalia; order Carnivora; family Felidae; genus Panthera; species Panthera onca. The sequence continues at coordinate 222,773,531 of NC_138339.1, forward strand.
ACATATTAAATTTATAATTTTCATTTATAGTGTTTTTTGTGATTTTAAACTTAATAGATGCAATCTTATTTGATAAATTTTTAACAGTATTTATAAGTTTAAATAAATCTGAATTATCAAATCTTTATCGTTAGGTTTATAAGTATCATTTAAGTACTAAAGAAAATTTTGTAAGATTTGTGATTCCACTTGCTTATCTGTTTGAAGTACTTCAGAAAACCAGATGTATTAAATATCTATTTTAAGTTAAAAAGTTTCAGATAATCAAAGCAATTGCATTTACAAAGACTTTTAATTATTTAGGAGAACGTACACTTTGCATGACTTTAATGTGAAATGTTTAACATACGAGTTAAATTTAAGAGTTGTACTTAAATGCTTGGGGAAATTTAGTATCTTAACTTCAGAGACTAGCTGAGTATTAATTAACAATCACTAGATTAGTAAGTAGACTTATTTGACATATAGGTTGTATGTACAACTTATATTTAAAATTTTAATATGTTGACTATCAGTGAAAATAAATGCAGATGTAAGGATTTCTTTCTGCATACAAAAGCTATCCATATACATTTAAGAAAAAAGCACCTCCATTATCAAAAGATAATTTTCCAGAAGGATTGATGTAGCGTCACCGCGGAAAAAGAGAACGAATTTACAAATGTCCAGCACGCTTGCCCCTGCAAGGTGCTTGGGCCTCTGTGGAGCCCATTTGAAAACCCCTAGTGAAGTGGTCGATGCTCTGGTCCTGTGGTTTGAGTCTCAGCTTTGCCACAGTATGACACTGGGCCATTCACCTTTCGCCTGCCATTCTGAGTCTTATCTGCAAAACATAGTAATGCCACCCAGATTGTTGAATCACGAGGATTTGATGGAATCAAACGTGTGCAACATGTAGCATATAATCCGTAAAGTGACGCGTCGTTGCCACATTCGTCGGAGCTATTGCCCACCACCATCAGTGGAACCAAACGATAATCTTTCATTTTTGCCCATCTCATGCAACAGTTTCTCATTTTCGGGCAGAGCACGTAGAGTTTCTCACATTCCCTACCCTCTTTCAGCTGCAGGCTTCATCTGGCGCGTGCATGCACATACACACACACACACACACGCGCGCGCACTTTCATAGTAAGGTGTAAGCATCCATGTGCTTCCTGGAGCTCTGGTTGTGGCCTCCTTCCTTCTGTGGATGCCTGTATCTGGTTGTGCAAGCTTCTGCTTGTGTTTCTTGTCTATTTTCATGGTTCTCATCTGCAGGGTTGCCAGCCAGCCTCTGTCATGTAACACTTACCACGTTTAATCACTGGATAGTAATGGCTCCAATTTAAATCGCCGCAGTTAATATTTTCACTGTTCAACTTCTATGATCTAAACCACAAATTTCCCTCTCTTTTTATTTGCCCTCCTCCGGTAGCCATTCTGCATAGACCTGACAGCCTTCCACTTTTAATTGATTGCTATTGATTCTCTTTTCAGAATATATGAGCCCCTGGCCTCTTTGCAGAAGTAAGCAGTCCACCTGTCACAGAGAATCTGATTTCTGTTGAACTCCTGCTTGAGCTTCCCACGAACCTGTACTGTGCCTTGGCCGTCCTGTACCCTCTGCCTGGAACACATCCCTTTCTTCTCCCCTTGGCTCGCACTTTGTCATTCTTTTACTCTTCTCCAGAGCCTCATCTTCCAAAAATGTTCCCAGCCGGGCCAGGTGTCCCTCCATGTGTTTGCATATCCCCCTACAGATGGTTCTGTAATTGCACTTCTCACATTATATATCATCATCAATACATTTTTATTATTCCCACTAATCCGTGAGCTCCCTGAGGCTAGACACAAGCTCATTTATCTTTGAATCCTTGGCACTTTACGCGGTTTCTGGAATGTAGTAGGAGTTGATTAAGCATTTGTTGAGTAAATTAAAAATTAATATGAATAAATAGACTGATTTATTTAAATAAACCATGACTCAAATTGTACATCATCTGTTCCATTCTAAACCAAATTGAAGACAGCATTTGTATTTTTATCAATGTCCTCGCCTTTCGTTCATTTATCCAGGGGAGAAACTCCTCGTTACCTTTGGTTTGCCTCCGTTACTCCCTTCACTTTCTCTAGTAGTGAATCATTTATTGAAATCCTGCAGATCTTACCCCCACGATATCTACCACCTAGCTTCCCCTTCCTGTTTCCGCCACTCGCTCCTTTCTTGAAGCCTTGATTTCTGAGTCACCTCCCTTCTTTCTGCCTCACAATTCATCATCGAATAGTTGCTTTTATAGCACACTCGTGCCATTTCTTCCCCTACAGTTCTTGGTATATCTCCACGTATCCCTTCCTGGATCAAAATCTTTAATGATTCCCAATTCAAAAACGTAAAGCAGTAGTTCCTCAAAAATTGAAAACCTATCACCCCCTCTCAGGTAAAACATTTTGAGAATGTACAGTGCACACACACATATTTATAAATGTATACTGAAGTTATGACTGTACTAATACATTAGATATGTTCTTAAGCAGGTATAAAAAGGGGCGCCTGGGTGGCTCAGTCGGCTAAGCGTCCGACTTCGGCTCAGGTCATGATCTCACGGTTTGTGGGTTCGAGCCCGACATCGGGCTCTGTGCTGACAGCCTGGAGCCTGGAGCCTTGGATTCTGTGTCTCCCTCTGTCTCTGCCCCTCCCCCACTTGCACTCCGTCTCTCTCTCTCTCTCTCTCTGTCCCTCAAAAATAAAGATTAAAAAATAAATTTAAATAGGCATAAAAATGTAAAAAAGTTGAGATAGAAAATAAAAGTATTTGAATGATTTTATTTTTAATGTTTCAAAGAACTTCTTAGCTCTCTAGCTTTTTATCACTAATGTTATATATGTTTATTTCCATAGCATGTAATTTGGTATGAATAGATTTTATGTGTATTTATTCATATTTATGGCATATGTACAGGGGTCATTATGTTTAAAAACGTGGGTTCATACTTTGTGAGGCACTAGCTGAGGGTGCTCTTCCTGTTCCAAGTTCGGTTTATTTCAGTACCTACTCTAAGGGCTGTCATGGCAAAAAGAGGTAAAAAGCCCCAAGATTTCACAAAGGCATGACACATAGCATGCCATTTATGAGAAGGTTCATTGTAAATAACTTTGGATCTATGTCCGTATTTCAAAGATCATTTTTTAGAACAGTATTTCTTTTCAGGTCTCATTAAATCGCCCCTGTGCTCGTTTTGTAATGTGGTCGACAGACACCGTGTACTCAGTGTAAAGGGAATGTCAGCTCTGCCATTTTTTATTGACCTGCGAGGGCATTATTAGCATCATCTTCATCTGTGAGTTCTCCGAAGAAATCCTGTAAAACTGCTTGCCAGTGCTCGCTTTGGCAGCACACGCACTAAAATTATTTGCCATTTCGTGGGCATGCCTTTAGTTAAAATGAGAGTGGCATAGACTATAAACCCACCTAACCGGGCCCGCAAACCTGCAAACTCACTGAGAGGTAGGGAGCACGTTGCAGTGAGCAGCTCACTGAAAACTAGTAGAGAGTGAGGGGTCCCTCCCAACCTCTCAGCATCCCGGAGCACCCACTCTTCCTTTGGGATGCCTCCCACACTGTGCATTAAATAAGACACGTGACCTTGAAACATGGTCAGTGAGGGAACCAGTCAGTAGAGCAAATTTTTAGTAATGCTTATTTATTTATTTTTTTAGTTTTTAAGATTAAAAATTAAAACAAACTGAAGTTTTGGGCGCCTGGGTGGCTCAGTCGGTTAAGCGTCCCACTCTTGGTTCCAGCTCAGGTCATGATCTCACCATTCGTGGCTTCGAGCCCCACGTCAGGCTCTATGCCGACACCGTGGAGCCTGCTTGGGATTCTCTCTCTCCCTCTTTCTCTGCCCCTCCCCTGCTAGTGCTATCTTTGTCTCTATCAAAATAAATAAATAAACCTAAAATAAAATAAAATAAAATAAAATAAAATAAAATAAAATAAAATAAAATAAAATAAAATAAAACTGACTGAAGTTTTGACGTCTCCTCACACCCCAGTGCGTTCTCTTACATACCTCCCAGAGTTTACACCCCATTCTGGGGAATGCTAGTGTAGAGAATCAAATCCAGACTGCTGTCTCTGGCTTCCAGGTACTCTAGAATTCGACCCTAAGCCATCTGAGAAATAGATCCTTCCGTGTCACTCACACTGCTGCCCCAGATTTATTTTATGCTGCACTCCAGGCATTATGCTCCTTGTTTCTAAACATGCCCGGTGTCTTTCTCCCCTCTCGCCACATGGCCTCCCTTCTGCCTTGAATGTTTTCCTCGTTGTTACCTCAGCATGTCTGCCTGTCAGGTTTCTCCTCCATGAAATGTCCATTTGGGTATAATTCCTTTTTATCTCATCTGAGCATAAGTTTATAGAACTGGAAGATTTTCTTTGGCACTATGAATTAGAAATAGTTATGCACATGTATTATGTTTTCTATCAACAGAGTATAAACACCTTAAGAAAAGGCGCTGGGTGTTACTAAGTTTTCAGTTCCTAACAATCATCCTACAAATTTCTTGGCAGACAGCAGGCATGTGTTAGCAGGCAGTGTGATACTGTAGAACAACGTAAAGTTGGGAATCACACAGACCTGTCTCACAGAAGAATGAACATTTCTGTGAAGATTTTGGAAAGAAAATAACCTTCTGTCATTTAGAGCTGCCCAATCAGAGAATGGTTATGCCTTCATTCTCACTGGAAGTATTGAAGCAGGAGCCAACTGAAAATCCCTCAGAGAGGTGGAGAAGAGACGTCTCCATTGGGTGAAACGTCAAATTGAAGTTCTGACTCTGTGATTTGGAGGAGAAAAAAAAAATCCCAAACCTGTAAAAGCCATTTCCAAGGCGAATGCTGTTGTATTTTAAAGTCATCTGCCACATCTCAATTATAGCGACCATTTCCATTCCTATGTATTGACTAACACTTATATAGGATACCGTTTTAAAAACAAGAGGTGACTTCAAGTTTTGATAGGCTTGGTCGCTAACTCATTTTACCTATTAACCAGTTCAGTCATTGATTGTAAACAAGCTGATTTTGGAGGACTGGCTGTCCTATTGGTAACAAGAATTATTACATCTGTTAGTTCAGTGTGATCTCATCCAGCCATGTTCCATAGGCACAGACAGCGAAGGCAATTTAGGTAATGGAGGTTACATCATATTTTGCAGGGTTAGTTTTATCGTCTTCTACACTCAGTTTTGACTATTTAGCAATTGGAAAAAATACTTGCAAACGTTGTTTGTGACTAAGACTGTTAATAACCTACCAGCACAAAAGGATAAAATACACACACACACACACACACACACACACACACACACACATCTACGGTGCTTGAAACACTGGTCATTAGAGTCTTGTTCTGGGAGATAATGTGGCACTGCACTTATTTTTAACTGAAGGTGATACTCCCTGAATGTGCCCCATACTTATTTGTGGTGTTCTCATAGTCCCACTTGGGAAACACAAACAGCGGGTTACTGGATTAAGAATGGTAAGAGTGAAAAATGACAAAGGACCTTCAAGTTGCTTAAAAATAGAAAAACACCCATGATGTGAAGGAGATGGAGAACAGGTCACATTAATTCAGAGTCGTCCATCACCATTACACCTATGCCTGGCCACCCTTAGCTCCTAACGAGCCCCGGCCCCAAGAGTGCATGGCCCATTAGCAATTAGAACTGGCCTTTTAGAATGTTCTAAATCCTGCCACCTTTGGACACCAGAAAATTAACCTATCAGAGAATCAAATTAAAGAATACAAACAATTCTCCACTTCATTTAACCAAACCCTTTTTAAAAAATGTTTGTTTATAGGGGCGCCTGGGTGGCGCAGTCGGTTAAGCGTCCGACTTCAGCCAGGTCACGATCTCGCGGTCCGTGAGTTCGAGCCCCGCGTCAGGCTCTGGGCTGATGGCTCGGAGCCTGGAGCCTGTTTCTGATTCTGTGTCTCCCTCTCTCTCTGCCCCTCCCCCGTTCATGCTCTGTCTCTCTCTGTCCCAAAAAAAAAAAAAAAAAAAAGTTTGTTTATTTATTTCTGAGAGAGAGAGAGAGCACACAAGTGGGGCAGGGGCAGCGAGAGAAAGGGAGACACAGAATCTGAAGCAGGCTCCAGGCCCTGAGCTGTCAGCACAGAGCCTGACGTGGGGGCTTGAACCCACGAACCATGAGATCATGACCGGAGCCGAAGTCGGACGCTTAACCAACTGAGCCACCCAGGCGCCCCCCAAGCTCTTCATATTATATTTACCTGCCATGTTCACTCCATCCTCTCCCCCTATTTAATTTACCCAAGTACAGCAGAAAGGAAAATTAGTTAACCCAGGATTCAGCAAATTACACTGTTTCAAATTACTTTTTGAAAGTGTTGAGTTTTGATCTTTGGCACAGACCCACTGCATCTCTTAAGAGTGAGGAGGAGGAATTTCCATGTTAAAAGGAAAAAAGAACAGGGAAGGAAGAAAGAAAGGAAAGGAGGAATGGAGGGAAGAAAGAAAAGAAAAGGTTTTAAAAGGAGGAAGGACAGGAAATACTCCCCATGTAATTTTTACTACTAACCAGTTTTGGGAATCTCTAATCCAGTGGTTTTTCAAAGTGTGATTCCTCTACCAGGAACATAAGCATCATCTGGAAACTTACTAGAAATGCAAATTCTCAGGCCCCACCCTAGACTCACAGTAATGGAAGCTCTGGGGTGGGAGTTCAGCAATTTGTGTTTTAACAAGTTTTCCAAGCGATTCTATGACACACACACTAAAGCATGTGTTCTACTGCTCTGGCCTAAAGCATGCGTATTTTTCAGTGAAGGCATATCCACATATGACAGGCCCCCAAAAGAAACTTTGTCACTGCAATAATTTTGTTCCCTCTCTCTCTCTCTCTCTTTCTCTCTCTCTCTCTCTCCCTCTCTCTCTGGTTCTCACAATCTTAGGGAGACTGTAAAAATAATAAATGAACATATAAAAAATAGAATTTATATTATGGTCATTGTATACATGCCTCATCAATTTTCCTAGTTTATAGTAAGGTACCTTGGGTTAAAGAACATGCACTGTTCACCTATATACCCCACTGCAAGAATTAGTATAATGCCTTACACATTCATAAATATTTGTTAATGAACAAATAACCTATTGTCTTATAAAAAGCAAGTTTTCTGTTTGGAATTTACAAATGCGTCCAGTTAAGGTGGCAAATCTTTCATTTCTGTTCTGTGCGCACATGCTCATCAAATGTTGCACACATGGCCCTGTGTATTTATAACTTAAACATAATGGAAGTTAATTACCACAATCAAGAAAAACAATTCAAATTAAATTTCCTAGTAATTTGGAATCGATAGCATAATTTTCCTATATGAAGGAAAATCAGATTCCTCGTTCAGATCTAGGTTCTTAAAACATAGTCAGTAAATCATGGTTGATAATGATAATAATAATATTGATGTCAGGGTTATCATACCTTTTAGTAAAAATTCATCAGAAAACTTTATATCATTCTTGGCAATCTAAAACAAATTTATGCTCGTCAGAAAATTGGAAAATATTTACTAATAACTAGCCTACTAGAAAAAGTACATTGCATGTTATTACTGAAATATGGATTTTGAAAATGTTCAGACCATAAAATCAAACACAGATGGTTAAAAGCAATTTTTTTCACGAACACAGATTTATGGTTCACTTAATCAATATTTGAAATATATGTGTGTAGCTCGGTTGCTAAGCCATTTCTCTACAAACTACAAATTAATATTAATGAGAAATTCAATAGCATTCAGCAGTAGCATTCTGTCACTGTGCTAGAGTAATCATTGATTTTACTTTTAAATACTAATGCAATGGCAATTTTTTGTCAGCTTAAAGCAATAACCGCACAGAAACAGCAAGACATAAGTCAGGTGAAATTCTATTGTAGGAGATATGATAGCAAAGCTGTCAACAGTGACCAGTTAGCAAAATTTGAATTGTGCTCTCCAGCAATCGGCAAATGACTGTGAACGATTAGGTCCCTCATAATGAACAGCTGACCCCTGGGGTTATTTGGTCTGTAATATACAGCCGGTCTGTTTAAAGAACCGCCTGGTGTCGGGGATGGAGTGGTTCCTTCTAAACGAGAAATTTGATCATGAGACCAAGGCACAGAACCACCAAAACAGCTGGCGTTTTGTACTCGGAGAAGAGAAAAGATTGAAAAGGTGACAATAGGTGAACGGTGACCTTTGTGAAGTCCCAGCATCTTGGTGTGAGGGGCCTGATAAAGTATGGGCCGTGTATTATTGAGCCCAACCATATACTCTTTCTGAAACAGCAAAAACAGTGTGCTCTAATAATTGCAGATTAGAGAAAACAGATTTCTCTTTAATCAAGACGAGATGATCCCAAAGCCTAATTAACAAATTATTGAACAAAAAGTGTCCAGATCCTGCAACCCCAGGCAGGGGCCCCAAACCAGACCCATCTCTCTTTGGGCCCTCAGAAGTGATTGTATATATACATTATATATGTATAAATGATTATATAAGGGAGAAAAGTACCAGGTTGTTCCAAAAGTGGGAAAGATTGTGTGGGGGGAGGGGGAAATGCATAGAAAATAAAAGGCTTCACTAAAAATAAACAACAGTATGTATTCTTATTTCTATAAAATTATGACTGTGTGGGTAGACAAATGGGAGATAAAAGTTCCAGCTCTAGCTATCAACTTATAGAAAATCCCATGACAAATTACCAAATAAAAATTAGATTTTAAAGTTTATAGAGTGTATCACATAATGGGTAAATGCAAATAACGAAACAAAAAAGAGAAACCAGAGATATTTGTGTGTAAATGACCATTTTCGCCTGTTTACCTAGGAGAAGATATAAAAGGGTACCTACTGGTCTATTAAAAACGGATAGGTGCGCCTGGGTGGCTCAGTTGGTTGAGCAACCGACTTTGGCTCAGGTCATGATCTCGCAGTTCGTGGGTTTGAGCCCCACATAGGGCTCTGTGCTGACAGCTCAGAGCCTGGAGCCTGCTTTGGATTCTGTCTCTCTCTCTCTCTCTCTCTCTCTCTCTGCCCCTCCCTTGCTTGCACTTTGTCTCTCTCTCTCTCTCTCTCTCTTTCAAAGATAAATAAACATTAAAAAATTTTTTAATTAAAAAAAAAAGAATACCCCAGGAGACTAGGAAGATGGGAAAGTTATTCACGTTTCCTGTACACATCTTTGTATTACTTCACTTATACAATATAGATACACAACAATTTTTTTCACATGTAAATCTTTTGTTAAAGTACAACCCAGAAAACAGCTCATAGCTTGAGTATGCAGCTCAATGGATTATGACAAAATGAACACAAGCATGTAACTGCCACACGTGAAGGAAAAAAAATTATTGCTATCTCAGAAGTCTTCCCCAAACCTTCCAGTCACAACCTCCAGGACCTCTATCTCTTTCGATCGCCATCTATCTCTGTAAATTGGTTCTGTCTGCTTTTCAATCTAGTGTAAATGAAACCATACACTATATATTTTCTGTATCTGGATGCGGTCATTTAACCTTATGTTGTGAGATTCATCCATGCTGCTTTACGTAATGGTGGTTTATTCCTTTTCATTCACGTATATTCTGTATATAAGAATATATTCTCACCGTAATTCACTTATATTCTCTACTATTGATGGACACTTAAGTTGCTCACAATCTTGAGATAGTCAGGGTAATAGGAATACCGCCACAGAAACTCTGGTGCATTTTGATGGATACACACTCTATCCATTTGTGTGTATCCAGGTTCTGTTGGCAGTGAGCAACCTTGAGGGATGAGGTAACGTTCTGGACAAAGTTCAGTCTTGCTTAATGTTTGCTATATAATAGGTTCCCCAAGTTCAGGGTTTCTCTCTGTGTTTCAATCCACTGCACAGGTGCCATCTGGGCCCTCTGTGCTGCCTCCGTGGGGCTTTGGGGGAAAGGGGGGCAGACACAAAGGATGTTCATGCTGCATCCTGTGGCATGAGTAATAAATTACTTTGTCTCTGACCCAGAGGTCTTCTGTCTTCTGTCAGTGTCAGTGAAATGTCAACAGGCCAACCTATCACTTGTAATAAAGTAAAATCAAATCCCAACGTGACACCCACCACATCAGATATTCCAGTGTCCATTTCCCACAAGCATAACCACAGTAACGACATCAAAATCAGGAAAGTGACGTTAAAATGTTACTGGCCCCGTAAATGCACTGTTTATTCACCATCAACAGCACCGAGTCCCTTGAGGACATCCACCAGTGCAGGGAGTAGGTGAAGTGGGTGAAGACTTTGGAAGACGCCCGTGGTGCTGGTGGGGAACAGGGGTGGCCCGGCCGCCTGCACCCTGGTGCAGCATTCCCTGGGTGGAGACAGAGGCCAAGATGCGCCGGCGCCGCCGCTCCGGCTCTAGCTCCAGCTCCAGCTCCGGGACACTGCGGGACCCCCGGGACAGCTGTGACGCGCGGCCTCGGGAGCTGGCGTGGAGAACCACACGCCTTCCACTCGCCGAGGTGGGAGATGGGACAGCACAGGTGTGCCAGCTGAGTCCGTCGGGACAGGTCGGCCCCAAGGCATCAGCGGCAGGGCCTGCTCCCCCCGAGGCCGCGGCGCGCCCTCTGCAGTCGGCTGGACCTTCAAGGCCTGCCCCGCGGCCCAGGAGGCGAGCTGGGAGGTGCCGGGTGCCGAGAGGGGGCGCAGGTGGAGGGCGGAGGACAGAGGAAAGGAAGGAAGTGCCTCTGGAGACCCGGCCAGCCCCGGGGACTGCGGACCCAGGTGACCACAAAGCCTCCCACTAACGGACGCTCAGCACAGGCTGTTACGAACTGTCCCAGACGCCACCAGCACCCCCTAGCTGGTTACTCTTCTGTCAGCGCTCTCCTAGCCCTTCAGGCAGTAAATTATTGGATGGTCTTGAAAGAGATCCTCAGATCCCATTCAAGTTGTAAAGACATAGTTTGGAATCACATCATGTCTTTATTTCCCCAGTCCCTTTGTTCTCTTCCACAGTTTCTCAACCTTTTCTAACTTGTATGACTTTGACACTTGAAGATTATAGGCCAGTTATATTATAGAATGCGTGTCAGTTTCACTTTCTGTTTTTCCTCATAATGAGGCTCAGTGTGCATTCTTGGTAGGAATATCACTGTCGTTGACCTGTGTTCTAATTGCATCTCATCAGGTGATACAGAATTTTAATTGGTGCACATACTGCCAATGTTCATCTTGATCATTTGATTAAGGTGTTTTCAGAGAGGATTCTTCACGCAATGTTACACTTTCCTCAGTTCTATTTAGTAAATGTTTCATTGGGAAGTAATTTGTATATAATTTGACATATAAAAACTATGTATATATTCCACTTTTCATCAAACTTTAAACTTGTTTGTGTAGGACTTCAGGGTTTTCTATTTATTCAATGAGTCATAATCCATTGCTGTTATTATTTATTTTAATGCTCAAATTTTCTCAGGCTTGCCCAGTGGGAGGCCATCCAAATTGGCTTCTGTTTCTCATACAACTCCATCAGAGTTTTTGCTTGCTTCCTGTCCTAATAATATATCCAGGCTTAGCTCATACTTTCCATGCCTACATAGATATCTACATATCCATTTACATATTTTGAAAACCACGAGTTCACATCAGTCATTGTATTTCCAATCAACCCCTCAGGAGTTATTTTAGCTTTCTTCCTTTCTTTGATAGCTCCCTTCTCAAACAGTAAGACACTTGGCATCCTTTATCCCTAATATATTTACTTATTTGTTCAATCTGTTCCATGTAACCTAGTAGAAACCAGGCAAGGGATTTAGACAGGCAGTTCACAAAAGAGAATATCTAGTTGCCAAGAAGCATCAGAAAAGGCACTCAACATCACTTGTAAACAGCAAATGCAAATTGAACCCACAATGAAATTTCACTACACACCCAAGTGAGTGAGGATAGAGAGCATAACATCACTTTATGCTAGTCAAGTATACATTACTACAGCCATTTTGGAAAAGACTTTGGAATTCATTCCAAAGAGTAATGAGTAGTGGATCTTTGTAATGAATCAGACTGAAAACTACCTGAAAGTCCATCAGCTTCTGAATACATGAATAAATTGTGGTGTATTTATATAAGAAACATTACCATTACACTGCAATAAAAAGGAACAAACTCCAAGAGATATCCAATAACATAGACGAATTTCACATAGAATTGAGCAAAAAAAGATAGCCTTAAACGATGGCATCATACAAGGTTTTACAAAAGCTATACAGAACTAGATGCACCTGGGTGGCTCAGTCAGTTAACATCCCGCTCTTGACTTCTGCTCAAGTTATGAGATCGAGCCCTGTGTCCAGCTCCGTGCTGACAGTGTGGAGCCTGCTTCGGATTCTCTTTCTCTCTCTCTCTCTCTCTCCCTCTCTCCTGCCCCCCCTCTCAAAAATAAATAATCAAACTTAAAAAAAAAAAGACAGAACTAAATATTGTTGACAGAGGTGGTAAAAGTAAGTTAGAATAACTTGCAGAGATGGAGAGAACTGTATTCAAGGAAGGAAAGGGGGCATTTCCAGAATGCCGAAATGTTCTATTCCTTGCAATCTTCTTTAGACATATTTTGTAATTTAAAAAGGTTCAAAATTGATTGGCCCTTCCTAGATGCAAATGAATGATGTAAGGTCTTATTGTATAGTATATTAGATTTACATTTTCAGTCAGGCTTTTAAGGCCTTTTAAATCAGTCCTAATTTATTTATCCAGTCTCATCCCTTGTTCCCTATGGTATGTATTCTATAAAGAACCAAGTCATTCCCAAAGAAAAATTGAGAAAAGTCAAGAACAAGCAATCCACAAAAGAAGACATACAATAAAAAACACTTTAAAAAATCAATCTCAGTGCAAATTAAGAAATGTAGACATTCAATATATATTCTTTCTTTATCGGATTGGCAAAATAATGATAACATCTGGTATGGTAAAGGTGAGGGGAAATAGGACCTCTCATTAAAATCTAGACAAGAAGAATAATGAAAGGAAAACAGAAAACAATTGGGTGATAAAAAAATCAGCTGAAAGCAATGAAGTGATGTTAGTTGAAAAATACACCCTAAGAACCAGAGGGGAGAAATCAAACTCAGTCAGTACTGGAAAAAAAAAATCGCTTGAGAGAAATACCCAGATCATGCAATCCAAACAATATATAAACCTCCATTTTTTTTCCAAAATCATCATTCTTTTCCCAAAATGCTTTGATGATGGTCAGTTCCCTCCTTGTTTGGCTCTAAAAATCTTTGCCAGGGAACAGAGTTTCCATAAAAGGAATTCAGAACAGAAAAATATTCTAATGATGAAGTTAATCCTTGAATAACTTGAGAATTATAGACAACTTTTCTGAAAGACTCAAATACTGCCTAGATTATTTCTTAAATCTACCAAACAGAAGTAATTAGAGAATCATTCAAGCACTTACGATGTGCATCAGAGAAGCAGCTAGGTAAGAGTAGGTGGGAGAACAGAGGAGGATACTTCCAGTGAAGGAAATAATAGCATCATATCTACTCACAAAGGTAAATACAGGCAAAGCAATAACAAAAACTAGACTTTCCAGCCTTTCCAATTCTCTAATTCTAGTTTGGAGCTTCCTCCTTTTTCCCCTTTTATAAGTAAGTTAAATGCCTTGAGGTAGGGCTGCTCCCATAGTGCTAGACCCTTCTCAGGGAAATCCAGCCCCTCCCACATCCCATTCTGAGTGGCCATTTCTCATTTTTTCAAGTTCCTTCTGCTGAAATCCTAATGGATTGACGTTATCCCTCTCACTGGATGCATCTTAACCAGGACTCTGTGACTAACCAAGGATGAGACGGAATATTGCTCTTTAGCTGTCGGAGAGATACATATGGTGGGGCTTTCGTATGAACGACATCTATGAACTTCACCTACAAGTAATCATCTTCAACATCTTGTCATCTGGAAACCGGAAACTAATCAAGGAAAAAAACCATTCCATCAAAGAGAGACAGTCTCCATCTTTCTGTCTGGGGATTTATGAAAAGAACAATGATTGCTCATTGGAACTATCATTAGAAGTCAAAGTCAAGGACTGCTCAAAATCAAGTCGTGAAGTAGTTTTATTTTTAGAACCTAACACAGCTTTCAGTTCATTCCTTTCCTGGGTGGCTTGTTACTTTGATCTGATATGCTCTCTTCAGTTTCTTCCTATCCTCACACCTTACCTATCCAGTAGTTTAAAAGGATGCCAATGCTATCATCTATGTTAAGGTTGACATCACTAATAATAATCTAATATGTCACTTTCTAAGAGATATTTGCATTTTAAATAGAGAGAACACTTTTTTTTTTTTTTTTAATTCAGAAGAAGGATGTTCAGCACTGGAATTGCTGAGATCGGCTCGAGGCTGGAGAACAAAAGTCTCTTCTCAAAAACTCTCAAAGCAGGTTTATTTTGATACTAGTCTTGACACATTATTTAAATCAGAGGCTGCAGATTGGCACACATGGGCCAAATTTGGGCCGTGTACATCTCCCTTAGCCAGCACAGAATTTTAACTAAATCCAAGCCCAAACCTAACATTTTAAAATTTGAATTTCCTTGGGGGTCCTGGGTGGCTCAGTCAGTTCAGTGACCGACTTCGGCTCAGGTCAGCCTCATGATTTCAAGGTTCGAGTCAGGCTCTGGGCTCTGTGCTGACAGCTCTGGGGCCTGCTTCGGATTCTGTGTCTCCCTCTTACTCTGCCCCTCCCCAACTGATGCTCTGTCTCTCTCTCTGAAAAATAAATAAGCATTAAAAAAATTTTAAATTCAAATTCCCAGCTTCTCTTGGAAAAAAAAAAAAGAAGAAGAAAAAGAAAAGAGGGTGTTTATAAAAACTGTCTTTAAATTTCCACAAGGCAACAGTCGTTTGGAACAAAACAGTCCTACCCCTCTAAACAGGCCATGAACTTTCCTGTTTGCCATAATACACGTCACACCCTTGTTCCCATACAAATGCTGAGGTCAACTGTCACTATTCATCATCGGGCACCATGTTGCTTACAGTAGAAAAACATCAGTTTTCGTGGGATTTCCAAAAGTAGAAAAATAAGAGAGAGGGCCACTTGACTTTTCCCATATTCAGGCCTACTTTACCCATTTAGACTCATTTGCAGGTCTCTGCAGACATTTGAGTTTGAGATTTTTAACTTAAGTAATTTAACATGCCTAGCCACATTCGACCAAAAAAAAAAAAAAAGCGGGGCGGGGGGGTGTTGAGAAATAAACATACTGGATAAAAAAAAGTGTAAGAAAAGAAGAGGTGAGAGAGTCATGTTATATATAGCAAAAATATGAATGTATATTTCTAATATTTATGCTCTCCCCTCCCCCCACTGGAAAAAAGAAAAAGAAGCCGTAAAAATGCTACAGAAGTTCAGAGGTGAAGGCAAGTGCTCCCTGTGGGAGGGGAGCCTGGAAGAAGGACTCACAAAGTAATTCTTGAGCCAAGCCTTAAAGGATAAGAGGGATTTTTCTTGGCAGAGAGAGTTTTATTACTTCATGATGAAGCCTGGGAATAAATATTAGAACTTTGACTTATTCTTTCCCATTTCCATTTTTTTTTTTTTTCTTATGGCATTCATTACAATTACAAAAGTCCTCACACAAAAGGGGCAGGATACCATGGACACATTAACACCCAACAATATTGTGTTAATCAGTCACACCCAATGGAATCACCTCAATTAGAATTTCAAGCTAACAAACTTGTAGGGTGTAGAAAGAGTCCCTTGGGTGGGTCCTGGCATTGCTTTCTTCTCCCTCTGTGACTTTACTCAGGATGAAACTTCTCTGAGTCTTGGCTTCCTCGTCTATACGTTGGAGATGGAAAAATTTCATCTTGCCTGTCTTGCAGAGCTGCTCTGGGAGGGTAAAGGAAAGTATATGAAAATCCATTTCCATGTGCGACGTGTTCTTCAAGCACGAGGTGTGATCCTGCAGAGTGTCCAGCATAGAAATGGATGCACAGAAAGTACACGAGATTTTTTTTTAAATAAACTTTTTGTTTTGGGATGCTTGAAAATGTATAGAAAATTTGCAAAGAGAGTACAGAGTATTCCCATATACCCCTCAACCGGTTTCAGTTTTCCACTAACGTTTTCATCTTACGTTACTGTGGCACATTTGTCAAAAGTAAGAAACCAACATGGGTGCCTTACTACGAACTAAACCCCAGATTAATTTAGATTTCTGCTGATGCCCCTTTTCTCTTCAGGATCCCTCCCAGGAACCCATACTGACTTAGTCATTGTGTCTCTTTAGTCTCCTCTGGTCTTTGACAATTACTCAGTCTTCCATTGTTTTTTATAACCTTGACGGTTTTAAGGAGTATTAATTGGGTATTTTGTAGAATTTTCCCCAATCTGGGTTAGTCTGTTGTGATTAGACTGGGATTGTGGATTTTTGGAGAGAGCACATAGAGGTGACGCTCCCTTTCCTCACATCATGTCAGGGGTATCTGGTATCCACACATCACTGGTAATGTTCACCTTGGTCACCCAAATACAGTGTCGTCCACCAGCCGTCTCCCATTGTAAGTTACCATTTTTTCCTTTCTGTACTCTGTCTCTGAGCCACTGAGTCCAGCCCTCCCTCACAAGAGTGGAGGAAGGGAAAAATTCCACTCCTGCATAGGGGTGGGGTGTGTCTATGTATATTCTTTGTAATTCTTAAGGAAACTTACTATTTTTTAAATCATCAAATAACAGAAACAATATTGATTGATGTGAGGTTCATTTTTTATTTCCTGCACACTTAACCTCTGGTAAGATTAGACTTTAAAGCCAACTGGCAGATAATGGGTGAGGTCATGAAGAGTTACCAAAGACCTACAAAATCCACAAACTAGAAAATAAGCCATTTTATGCCTGAGAGTTAATTATAATTCTGGCCACGTCAGGGCCAAAGAGCCAGAGCTTTCTCCTGTGGTAACCCATACTCTTGGGTCACCGGTAGATGTCACTATTGAGTAACAACCATGCAGTTTCCAGCTTACCGGGCTTTTGTCTAAACAGTAAACTGGCTGTGTGCTCTACCCATTGTTTTAATTATGCCATAGAAAGATATTTTTAAATTTTAATAATAAAATTTATTTGGTTTCTTAAAACTGGTCAAGATACAATGGTGTCTGGGTGTTTCTACAGGAATTCTAAAGTCTGAAGTCTGTCTTTGTGGAAACCATCTCTTCCTGTGTTTGTACTCAGATATCCATCTCCATTGTCACAATGGTCAACAATGTAAAGAATGAGCATAGCAGAGATATTTTCGCAAACGAATATGCTTTGTATTTTACCCACGAAGGTCATTACTTGTTGTTAGCTAGAACTGATGTAAATCAGGGAGGGGTATACCACGTATGAGCTGATGTTGTTTAATAAGGACTTTGGGATTATTAACGTGTCTTCCCTACAGAACCACCCCTACAGTACTTTCATGTATATGTCCCTGCTGTATTGTCAAGAAAGACTCAGAGATGGGGAGGGAAAAAAGGAAAGAAAGAAGGGGGAGGGCATAGTGTAGAACCTGATTAGAGGAAAGAGAATATTAGAGGAAATATTAGAATTAGAGGAATTAGAGGAAAGCCAGCACAGAAGCTGGCTTTGGGGGGCTTTAGCCTCAAATTTCCTGAGTTCAGGATAAATGTGCAGTTCTACAACATCCCCAGTATTCAGTTTTCATTAATTTAATGTATCAAAGTAGCAAACATTATTGCCATTGGAAAACTGTTTTGGGCTACCATTTTGTGGGTATTTTATATAGCATACTGAATTGAATTTTATATAGCATCAAAGTTGGGGCACCTTCTGATAATTTTATTTATATGGAAAACTTGGTCAGAATCTGTCTTCTCTTTTGAAAGAAATTGTGGCAAACATAACAGATTGCATATTGAATAATCAGTTCTAAAAAAGAAAGCTCACTTTAATTTTTATATAGCAATTTATCTTAAAAAGGCAGACCTTTTTTTGTAGGTTTGAATGTGTTGGGTTATTTGTTACTAAGTGAATTCTAAGATGATAGGAAAGAAAATTCACTAAAATAATAGTTTCAATCGCTTCTATTTATTGAGCAGTTACTATATACTTGGCGCTGTGGTAAATATTTTATCTATATTATCTCATTTAATCTTTAGAATAACACTATGGGAAGATCTTATTATCTCCATATTACAGTTAAACAAATGGAGTTTTAGATAGGCTAAGTAAATTATTTTTCCAAGGTGAGAAAACCAGTTAAGTGGCGAAGCCCAGAATCTGCCTGCTCTAAACCATAATGGTCCTTCCTCCCTATAAGAGGTATTTTTATGGCTAAATCAAATTCAGATCAATCCTATCTTGGTGACAGCAAGTCATTATGCTATATCTTATACTTCTCTTTACCTTTATTATATATCAACCTTTAATCCAAATAACTCTGGAAAATATCTAGACCAAAACCAAAACCAAACTAAAACCAAAACCGAAAACAACGAAAAACCTTTTCTCGTTAATGTAAAAAAAGAAAGGCAATTGGATTTTCACTACATTATTCTTCGTTATGACCCCTAAAAGGGTCTTGATCTTTGCACGGTCCTTGGCAAATTAATCGTGCACTGAAATTCATCTTCAAAAGGTAGGCCAGACTTTTATTGTAGGTTTAAACATGCTGCATTTTTTGTTACTTAATGAATTCTAAGACAGCAGAAGAGAAATTCTGCAGAATCTGTCTAGGGAAAAGAAATGGTTCAAAACTGATGGCTTAGATTAATTTATCACATCAGAAAGCTTGACATCGGGTTGCTCTGTCATTATCCAGCACGGGTTAGTGCAACAGAATTGTTTCGAAGGCCTAAAGGTGTAAATTTTTATATAAGAACAGGAAAAAGAAAAGTTAATTCCTGGCAAAATGATGCATCTTTTCACCTGTATACCTGCTGAGGTTTGTTGAATCCTCGACAAGCTTACCTCATATAGTTTCAGCTAACATGTTACAGCAGGGCATTTCCAGATACTGGCCTGATTGGCTACTGGTAATCGTGTTCTCAGTTTCATTACAAAATCGTGACATTTTTTTGGGGGGGGGGGCAAGAAAACAATAGGATGATCAGATCCCTCATTTTACATTGTTATTTGTCCAAGGTCAAGCACCAGTTTAACAGCCAAACTGAGCCCAGAACTGGGTGTTCCTGATTTCTACCCCCTCGAAGTTTCTGCCTCTCCCTTTTCTGCTTCTTTACAGACAAAAATGAAGGTTAGGAATATCAGTCAAAAACCGGATGTTTATTCTCTGTCTCTTCTGTTGAGCTCAAAGGCTCCTGTGAATCAAGGAAGCAGGTCTTTTCCTTTCTTCACTACACCATAATTATTTGTTTTCTAAGCAACACTCGGGATCAAATAAGACTTACAACGCTTTTGGGTCCAAAGCAGGTGGTAAGTGAAGGCTTAAAATTTAATGGTAAGTACATTATATGTAATTTCTGATTAGGCATGATGGCAATGAAAGAAACAATAGCCATAAATGTAAAAACAAAGGATGAAGAAAAATAATTAAACTAGCAGGGAGTTTATAGCAAAGATAGACCTCGGGCTTCTTTTGGCCTCTTGCCATTTTCATTGTACCTATAACTAAACCAAGTCAGCTCCCATGTCAATGTGTTAGGAGTGGAGACACTGGGATGCTAATCATTTTCTAACAGGAAAGTCAGACAAGGTTGGGCTACAATCTAATTTGCGCATAAATACCTTAGAAGAAAAACTACTGAAGGTCCTGTGTCTGGTTTGCTGTCTTTCCACCACTAGGAGGCCTCTAGGATAAAGAAACAAATCCTTAACATTCGGGAAAATCACATTGTAACACAAGCACTACTATTAATTCAAGATCTACCCCTAACTGGAATAGATAAGTTGATGGATTCATTTCACCTCAGGCAAGTGGTCAGATGACAGAGAATAGCCTTATTAGGCAAAGCCAAAGCTTTGGTAAGTGGGCTGTGAGAGAGAGCTGATATCTGGGTCTTAGTCTTGTCAAGATTCTGACTCTGAATTTGAACCCAGGTCTTTGGCTTCCTAGTTAGTGTTGCAGCTGGACACTGTGGGTTTTGATTTTGATAGTTTTAAGCTGGCTCTGATTCCTCTTGAAAAAGATACGTATATTTTTTTAAGGCAGCGGGGTGGTGTACCTTATATATTCTTTCTTAAACCACTAACATGGGCTTTTTATTTTAATATTTTGGCTCAAAGCATCTCGAAGATGATATGGAGCTCATGCTAAATGGGTAAAAAGTTGTGTTTAAAGAAATGTCCTTTGGAACAGAGTCTATTAATATATTTTAAATAAACTTGTTTTATTTTTTAAAAAGCAGACTGAGGTTTGAGCCAATGACCACCTTGAGGAAAGCAGCACAAATCTAAGTCCCTGAGCAAGAGAAGGTTTTTTTTTTTTTTTTTAATCAGATACCAGGGAGGAGGGATTATTACAGCTCCTCTGTAATAACACAGAGGGATTAATACAAGAGTTCAAAAAAATTTTAGGTGGGGAGGAAGGGGCAAAGGAAAGGAAGTCCAGGAAAAGGGACCCAATTGGCAATGACAGATGGCTGTAGTTAGTAAGGAGGTAGCAATGTCCCCAGCAGGGAGTTCTAGAATTAGGAGGCCCAATATTTCATTTTAGGTGAATTGTTTTGCCTTGCTAAAATGGAACCCTCCTCTCTGGTCCTCCTTGAAGCCCTTCAAAACACTGCCACCTAGAGGAGTTAAAGAAGGGGTTTTGTTTTGTTTTGTTTTGTTGTTTTACCACTTGGGGTTACAGAGAATCCTGGGGAGAGACAGGTGTGAGACCCACAGCTTTAGCAAGAAGAGACCAGAGTTGCCCCAAGCAATTTGCAGAAATGTAGCGGCCTCACTGGATGTGCCTTTGAGCTATTACAGAAGCGTTCAACAGAAAGTTGACCCCAGAACACTACAAGGGAAGAGAAAAGAATCTAGTAGAACTTCAGACCAGATCTGGGTTGCTTTCTACAATGTTCCTGAAATGCAGATATGCTCTTTGATGTACATTTATTGTGTTGCGGTTCACGAATTTTTGAAACACATGTTCCATTCAGGGATAAATCCTACCCTTCCTTACTCTGTTCTGAAATATGTTCTTTTTAAGCAGCTTTATCCAGTGGGTTAGATCTAGTTATTTTGTGTTTCAGAGAACTCGTTCAGTTGATAATTGCCTTATATGTCTATTAAACATTTTAAGTATATAATTACTCCAGGTTATTTGAGGTAGATTAGGAAATACAGATAAGCCAAAAGAAAAACATCTCTCGGTCTTACCACATTTTAATTTTACTAATTTATAAATAACTGCATGTTTAAATTACACAGTAAAAACTTTACCAGCACCAATCAAGGAGTGGGCTGACTTGATTAATATATTTGTAGGTATCTAAGGATTTCACATTCTGGGCTTTTAGCTGTTGTTGAATGGAAATGGATCCGAAGGACATCCTGTAGTTTAGCGCCTTAAAAAAAACAGAGTAATGTAGTCTTTTTTGATGATGTGATGATGTTGTGCCAATTATGATATCAAGTATTTTTTACCAAGTGCTTATTCAGCACTGTTCTGAGAGAGGGGTCCCCCACCCTAAGTAGCATGAGATGGCTGAAAACATGACACCTGACACTGGACAGATGAGCTGACAGCAGTTTATTGGTCACACATACTCACAGCCTGGGAAGGGTGGCTCCTGTACAGAAGGCAGGGCCACACTTGGGCGGCGCTGCGGGAGCAGACTGAACCAGCAGGGGCAGTGGGAGGCAAGGTTTGTAGTAATGAGAGGAGGAAGTGCCCCCTCGGTTCCCACAGTAGGATGGGATTGACTTGTTTGAATAATTGTGTGGGCTGGAAGGGAACGAAACCCATCGGGCTCAGACCCGGATGAGGTGTAGCTGATGTGGCAAACGGGGAAGCTAGGCAGGTGAGCACATTTCCTTCTGGGCGGGGGGCCCGTCTGGCAAGAGTACAGGACTCACAGCTAGGCCTTCGGGGCCTTCTGAGGTTCAAAGATGCCAAGGCAGCCCATGAAATTTTAGGCCTGACGAGGTAAGCACCTGCTATGTGCTTAGCAGGATGAGTAAGGCGGCTTTTAAAGAGCTAACAATCAAGTTTGGAATATACATCCACAACCAAATAATTACAATGCACTGTTGTAAGCTCTATGGAAGAGGTATCCATCGATTAGAAGTATAGGGGAAGGACTGGCTAATTGCTTGGGGCACTTGGAAAAGGCATCATATCAAACAGCAGTTTTGTTTGTTTTTTTCTTAAGTTTACTTATTCAGTTTTCGAGAGAAAGGGAGAGAGAGAGAGAGAGAGAGAGAGAGAGAGAGAGAGAGAACGCACATACAAGCAGCAGAGGGACACAGAGAAGGAGAGACAGAATCCCAAGCAGGCTCTGCACCATCAGAGCGGAGCCCAAGGCAGGGCTTGAACCCACGAACTGTGAGATCAAGACCTGAGCTGAGATCAAGAGTCGGACACTCAACCGACTGCGCCACCTACGTGCCCCTCAAACATCAGTTATTATACCGGGTTGTTACCATAGAAGCTGACAGAGGGCTGGGAAACAGCTTCTCATTTCCCTGCACATAGTGAATGTCCCTTTGACTGCTAATGTTTCCAAGTGGACATGTCTTTTTCATGGCATACTAATCCCCATGTAGTAACAATTGAGCCACTAGACCCATATTTTCCCATCCCTCACCAGACATGGCAAGTACCCTGTGTCTGTGCCTTCAAGGTAGAAGACACAGAAGTGCTATTTATCCCTCTCTCCCTGGAAACAAAGCAAAACAAACAAAAACCAAAACAGAACAGTTGTCTTCTCTCTCTCGGTCTTGGTCTGTCCCTGCCTCTGTTCATCTCCTCCCCCATCCCCGTCTGTTTCACGTCTCCTCCTCCCTTTCCTCCTCCTTCCCTCCCCCAGCTTCTTCCTCTCTCTCCTCCTCCTTGCTCCCTGCTGTTATCACCCCACCCCCTCTTCTAGTGTCTGTCTGCTGAAATGGCTGATGCTGTATACTGCTCTTAATTCTCTTTTTGTTCTTGTATCTTCTGCTTCTTGTCACCTAGCCCATGCTTTTTAGCTTTTAAGCCACAAAGACATTGATCTTTGGAAGCCATACGTAGCCAAGGAGCATTCTCTTTTCATCCACACATGCGCTCTAGTTGGCAAGTCAACCAAACACAACCTTTGACAGCTCAACTCAATGCTAACTGCTGGAGGTCAGTTCCCATCTTTTCTCCCGACCCCGTTAGTACAGGCTTGGTGTTGCGGCCGTATCGGTCACAAAATAGTAATATTTAATTAATATTTCAACATGTTTCCATCCAGTTTGTGGTAGTAAACTTACTATCTCTGATGGGGGCCAATAAATAGTGCTTCTCTTCCCCAGATGCAATCTGGACAAATTGAGAGGGAAAAATGGCAGATGGAGATCAAAATATCATGGTTATTACTGACAGAGGCTAATGTAGAAGATGTAGCTTAGTGAGGGGCAAACGGGTCTGCTAACCGGGCCCCAGGGTTTGGCAGATTTACTGGCTCTCTCAGGCGTGGCCTCTGGACAGTCCTGCCCTGTAATGGGAGATTCACCCCAAGAGAAGGGCAGTTATCCTAGCGCTTAAACGGGGTTTCCCCTGGAGCCTCCAATTACCCCAGCTGCTCAGATGTGTGGAGAGAGACCAGGTGCATTTAAGAAAAATTTCTCCTAAGGAAAACCAGAGAATTGGGAAAAAGCATTTCTCCTCTACCATTTCACAATGGCTGTAATATGAAATTATGTACTTCAGAAAAACCAGTGTTTGTTAGCCCCTCTTAGTATTATAACACTAAATTAACTGTTTAAGTTTTAGATCATTCTATTAGTATATTCAGTATTTGCAGTGCATCTTAGTTTGGTGAAGGGAGGATTTACAATTTTAAAATACTGTTGAAACACATCTTTGTGAATTGTCTCAGGAGTTATGACTGATTGGTAGCAAATATTATTACAAAAAAATTCTTATCTCTTTTTATAGAACTCATTATACCTATCTTTCTACATAGTCTGGGAAAATTAAAAAAAAAAATGTAAAACATAGTCATAACACTGAAAAAGCCTGAGATGATTTTTGACATGAAAAGAAAAAAGAATTTAAAAGTAGCAAAAGCATGACACTGATTCAATATTAAACATAATTATGTACTAGTTTAAAATGCTACCTGGGTCATTTAGCAATATATATATATATATATATATATATATATATATATAGTGTATTATGGACATTTTCCATTTTGATGGCCTAATGTGAAATATTTGCTACGTTAAATGCAATTTAACACTTCACGTTTTTTTGCCTCTTATGAATAAGTTATTGATTTAAAATTTGTATGCTGCTTTAATTCATGAAAGAATAATACGGAGAAATGATAGGGCACTTTACATTGCCAAAGTAGTTTGCAAACTTTAAATGAATAATGCAGACAGCACCCCTGGGAACAGGCCATGGGCTCTATGCACCTTATTTCCATGAGAGTTTCTGGGGAATAGAGTCACACAAATCACTGTATTCAGAAATTGTAACATAACTGCGCATACACAGTTTCTACAGGGAGAAGGGGGCCTTGAGTGTATCAAACACATGACAGAAAGCTCATAGAAAATGAAATGGGCACCCGTCCTAGAGTAGGATCTTAGGGCAGCTCTGGTGAATGTATGCATAAACATGTTCGCCAGAGAAAGGGCATTCCAAAAGCAACACATGATCTCACTCAGAGACTACTTGAAATGGAGACCAGAAAACCCGAGAGCTCACTGGTCCTGTGAGATTTTTTTCCCTCATTATAAGATGCACACAATGCAGTAAAATACGGAAGCAACACCCATTTAAATTTGTCTTTAGAAGAGATTCCCGAAGGGAAAGAGGTAGCTCAGGAATGAACAAAGGAAGGAAATGGCAAAAAGGACGAACTACCATGGTCTCCAATTATCTGTTTTACACCCTGTGTCCTGAGAACCATCTCGTAAGGTACTTCACTGCATGTGTGGAGGAGCGAATGATATATTCTGATGGAGAACTGATAAGCTCCAGGCCAGGAGCAGTTAAAAGAAAAGTCCCTCTTCTCCGGGCTCTATTTGGAGCCTCACTTGTATTATTATCCGCCGCTTCTCCTTCTCACCTCATACCTTCCTGCATCTCATTCTTGCTGGCCCGTGTTCAGACACGCTTCTTGTGGCAGTCATTTTATAATGCTGAGAATTTGTCTTTTTTAATTCCTCAAAGTTACGACTTTAAGGGGGGGGGGGGGTGGTATTTTGTGAGCTATTTTCACCGCGGTTCCTGTTTCTCTTGCCAGATTTTAAGAAGGGTCCATCCACCTTCGCCAACGCACACTACAGACGATGAATGCCCACCGTAGCCACCCTTTGCTAGAGAAAGAATTCTCCCCTGGTGCTATTCTGTCCTCTCTGCTCTGCTTAGTGCCTCCTCGCTCTGTGTCTAATCCGCTTTCCTGGGGTGCTGGCCCCCGGGGTGCTGCAAGAGAGCGGGTAGTTTCAATAGTCTAGCGGGCACGTAGCCATTGCCAGTAACAGGGACTTAAACAGCTGGGGCTTATTGGTCTCACCCAGAAGATGTCTGAGGATAACACAGCAGCTTAGTGAAAATACCTCGGATCTAGACTCTTAGCGCCATTTTACTCTACTGTTCTTAGTGTGTTGGCCTTTGTCATCATGCACGTCACTCCCTGGCCAAAGAACGGCTTCTGTGATTCCAGTGCCATCCCATAAGTTTTCTAGGCTGGGAGAAACAGCAAGCGGTCACGAGGGCGCCTGTACCTCTCCTCTCTCATCTCATTGGCCAGCACTGTCACGTGACCACTCAAGCTTCCAGGTGAGGCCAGGGAATGGAGATTTTAGCTGCTTCTAGTGGAGAGAAAGATATAAAAGAACAGGGGATGGAAATGGACATTGTGTCAGCCACACTGTGGTTTTTATAACAAACGTGGAAGAAGTCCCTTTCCAACCTCTCCCCAATGGTCAGAGGTGATTGAGCCCATGCTGTTTCCTATGTTCCACGATCATACTCTTCCCCTAATTTTACATAGCACCCCCTGTTAGTTTAAAAATCATATATGCGGGCGCCTGGGTGGCTCAGTCGGTTAAGCATCCAACTTCGGCTTAGCTCGTGATCTCCCAGTTCATGAGTTCGAGCCCCAGACTGTGCTGACAGCTCAGAGCCTGGAGCCTGTCTCCCTCTCTCTCTGCCCCTCCCTCCTTGTGCTCTCTCTCTGTCTTTCTCAAAAACAAATAAAAACACTAAAAAATTAAAAAAAAAATAGAAATCAGATATGCACTCTGTAGGCTGCACTGGAACAAGGATAATAATCACAACGGTATTGATGTGTTCACTAATTGCCTCAGTTAATGTTCAGTTATTGAGTATTTATCTTTAACTGCCAAGCGCTGGGATAAAATGCTGTGTTTCCTGTCATTGAGCATATGTCTTATCTACACAGTGCTTGATCGATTAGGAATGCTTTTAGCTACTAAAAGAAGATTCAAGCAACAGTGATTTACCCCATATTAAGAACCTGTAATTTACTCTTAAAATATTCAAAAGGAGGTGTAATTCAAAAGGATGATGTCTCTGTGATTCCCCTCATTGTTGTAAGAAGGCTGCCACAGCTCCAAACATCTCATCCTTCAAGAATGTGTCC
This sequence comes from Panthera onca, assembly GCF_046562875.1. Lineage (NCBI taxonomy): Eukaryota > Metazoa > Chordata > Mammalia > Carnivora > Felidae > Panthera > Panthera onca. The sequence continues at coordinate 222,800,339 of NC_138339.1, forward strand.
AAGACAGCCATTCTCTTTTATCAGGGGACACAATCTTCCCTGAAGGCCTCCTCAGCAGACTTACTGGGTAGAAGGGTCATACAGTCACCACCAGGTTTAAGGGCGGCTGGAAGGGAGGTGCTTCCCTAGTGAACAAGGAGAAGGAGTTGGGAATTAATCCCGGGTAGCGAACCAAGTGTGTTGTCATGGATGCTTTACAGCTTCCTACATGCTTTTTATATTCATGATTTCATCTTATGACTCGATGGGACTACAGTCCAAACATACTAGAAACTCAAACCTGGAATCAGAGGTCCAAGCAGTATCTGCTATGTGGGAACTTCTGGCTGGGAAATAATTTAAAGATCCTTTGAAGGTGCAAATTTAATACTAGGGTTTTAAAGATATTATAACGCATTTTGCCTATAAAGTATATATATAGGAACCCAAGGAGTGATTTGGAGGATTTTATAGTTTGGGAAGATAATTACACAGTGGGATGAGAAGAGAAATCAGGATACATGGGTTCTAGCCTCAGCTTTTGGTAACGCACCGGAAGGATGCTGAGCCTCTGCTTCCTCATCTGTAAAAAGTACTTGAACAAAATTAGGTGACTCCTAGGATCTTCTCAAATACATGAATACTTCTATAATCATGATGCTAGAAGTCATGAGTTAGAAGAATGTTAGAAACCATCTATTACAATGTCTTTTTACAAATGAGAGAACTCAGGCTCAGAAAGGTTACCATTTGTCCAGATTCATTCATCTAAGTTAGAACTTTGAGTCCTAGTATATGACATACTATGCTTCCACAAATAATTGATATTACATCCTAATAGAGTTTTTAAAGATTCGACCTCTTGCTCTATCTTCTTTTTCCTTTTGGGCAGACTCTTTTCAATAGCACTATACTCTATTTAATAGAATGCAGATAATGAGATACTTTAAAGCCCACCTTTTCCCTGAAAGGTCTTGGGCAAAGTTCTTGACCTCTCTGTAAAATAATAGCTACACCTTCTTCATAGTTTTTTTTTTTTTTTTTCTGCTTCTTTTTTTGAGGACTAAAGAAATCTACTAAGAAAAGTTAGCGTCGTGATTGACACAGCAAGAATGTAATCCCAGCCATCCATCTCAGTGCTTAAAACTCCTCCAGGCTTCAGAAATGTCCTGGACCAATTTCCCCAGTAGGTTGTGGGGAGGGTGAGTCCAAATCTTGTGACTATAATTTGATCTTTATACAGTTCTATCTTTTGCCTTTACATTCTATAGATCTGAAGTCTCTGGGTAATAGCCAAGGGCGTAACTGGAAGCCAAACCCATCATTTGGGCCATCAAGGAGCTCAGTAACCAGTGATTTGTTTGAGACCATTCAAATCACTTGAATCAGGGTTCTGAATCTGGGCTTCATGCATGGACCACAGGGGAACAGGGAATTACCTGACATTTCACTGAAACAGGTTTTTTTTAACCTCAGCACTATTTATTCATGTTTTGGGCCAGGTAATTCTGAAGGGCTGACCTGTGCTTTGTAGGGTTTAGCAGCATCCCTGGCCTCTACCCACTAGATGCCAGTAGCACCTCTCTCCTCCTGATAATCCAAACATCTCCAGACCTTGCCAAGTGTCCCTGGGGTGTGTGTGGTGGGGTGGGGGTTGGGGGCGGGTGGGGGGGTGGGGGGGGTGGTAATCTCCCTTCTCCCCCTTGAGAACCGCTGAGATGAAGTTTAATACGTGTATTTTTTTTCCTGAAAGGCTTATCAGTCTCACCATATTCTGAAAAAGTCCTGTTATGACCTCAAAAAGGTTGGAACCAGTTACCCAAATCCTTTCAATATGATAATGAGAGAGCACATATCTCCAGCTGTAGTTGTGGGGAAAATGTACACCATTATGGCTAACTAAAATGATGCAGTTTGAAAATTTACTATGAAATATTATACATACCTACCCATTTGTAACTTTCAACTACTTTGAAAAAGCACTTCACAGACTGTATCTGGGGAAGTATCTGCTTCCAACACTGCTATTCCCAGATGGCGGGATTCTTAAAATACTGTCTTCCGCAGAGGCTCCCACAGTCCTCTACTGAATGTAGCTCTAAACTTCCAAAGGGGTAAACGCCGATGACAAGCATAACAAGAAATCTGATGGTGGTATTGATCATAAGAATGATTGGATGGAGAGATGGAAGGGAAGGGAAGGGAAGGAGGGGGAGAAGGGAGGGAGAGCGAGCCAGAGAGAATACAATGCCTTGAAGGAGGCTCCCAAAGAAGGTTTCTCGGGGGGAGAGGCTCGCGCTGGAAGTCCCCCCCCCCCCCCCCCGCCCCTCCCCGCCCTGCCGCGCCTTCTCCCTGGCTTGTCTGGAAAGACTCTTTGCCAGGCAGAATCCCCCAGCCTTGCGCTTCCCGCTCTTATGTCTCAGGCTCGCGTCCACACTGGCCTTGTTCACCCTTTCCAAAGTGACCACATCCCAAGAGTCTCCTCAAAGCTCCAAAGGGTCCCTTTACCCAGTTTTAAGGCCCCCCTTCTCCACCTCCGGCAGGAAACGGGAGTTTAAACCTCAATCCCCAAAGGCAAGCAGGGAACGTGTCTGGTCTTCCGTGGCGCCTCCGGAGCACCGAGAAAACCGGCAACTTTGTCCCCTACTCCTGGGTCTGTGTGCCTCCACGCCCTCCCCATTTGCAGGAATCGCCACGAGGGGAGGGCGGGGGGGAGGTGGGCGCGGGCTGGGGGGAGGCGCGGGAGTGGTCCCCGGGGCGGGCGGGGTCTCGCGAGTTCCCCGCCGGCAGCGCCGCGTCCGCGTTCCGCCGGCCGTGGGTCTCCGGGCGCGAGGGGAGGGGACAGGAGAAAGAGGAGGGCCGGGCCGCCGAGGGGAGGAGGCGGTGCGTGCCTCGCCTGCCAAAGGGAGCCCTGTTCCTCTGCGTGCGAGCACGGGCTCCCCGCGCGTGGCCACCGCGCACCGCCCCAGCAGCCGCCGGAGAGCGCGGGCAGCAGGTGGGGCTCCGCGGCCGGCGGCGCAGCCCTGCCTTCGGGAGACCCTCCGCCTCCGGCCGGACGCCGCTCTCCGCCCCGAGGCGGGCCCGGGGTGGCTGCGGCTGCCGGGGACCGCGGCGGGGAGGGAGGACGCTCTTCTGTGCCGTGGATGTTCCGCCCGCGGAAGACAGCAAGTTGTGCGCGCGCCCCGGCCGCCGCCCGCCCGCCGTGTGAGTAGGGAGTGCCGGCCGCCCAGCGCCGCGGGCTCCGCTCTCTCCCCGCGCCCCCTCGTTCCCGGCCGCCGGAGTCGGGCTGCTCCGGGCGCCGGACTTCCTGAGCCCCGCGGCGCGGTCGGCGTCCGCTGTCGGCGGCCGCCTCCGGGGGGTGCTGCCTGCCCGTGCTTTTCCCCTCCCTTGGCGCGGGCCGGCTGCAAGATGCCCCTCTCCTCCTTCGGGGCTCGGGGGTCATCGGGTGTCGTCCAGGCTGGGGTGGGTGAGGCCACTGCAGGGGGCCGCCTGTGGGCTCGTCTTGGCCTCCCCTCGGGGCGCCTCGCCTCAGCTCCAGAAGAGGGCCCTCCGGCCCCCAGGCAGCCCCCTACACTCGTCGCCCCCAGCCTCAGGGCCCGGGCAGACCAAGTTCAGCCGCTGACGCTGACGCTGACCGCAATTGACAAGATTAACAACCAAAAAAAAGTAGTTGAAGTTCCCCGGGAGTGACACACGACTGGAAATGGGGTGGCGTGTGGAGAGGAAGCGGTAGGGGTGGGGGCTGGCGGAAGGGGAGAGGTGAGGGAGAGGGGATTTGCTGTGGACCCTGAAGGCTGGAGTTCAGGGTTCTGGGAATGGAACTGTAGGGCGCATGGGCTCTGTGCTTCTGTATTCCCTTCTTTATGGAAAGTGTGGGAAACCGTTCAAGAACTCCTTTTGAAAGGAAGGGAGGGGTGGAAAGTCAATGCGCGTGGAACTGTTTGAATGGCTGGGGTTCCATGTAGAAGACTGGGAAGTATGGATTACTTTTCAGATTAGACAGTGACAATCATTCAGTGGGAGAGACGGTCCCAGCCATTGTGTCGGAACCAGTGAATCAGAAGGAAGTCACACACAGGCTTTCTTTCATTTACACTAGGAGAAAGAAGGTGGTTAAGACTGAAGGGATTCACAACTACTACGGACTGAGTACAGGACGTGCCTAATAGTTGCATCCAGTCTGTGTGCCTAGACAGTCTGTAATATTTGTTGAGTTTATAGTGCTCTGCAATTGTGAAAATTATCCTAATAATTTTGTTCGGGCTCATGCAGAGTTAATGCACCTAAAGGGACACGGAAAAGTTGCTCCAAATTATAAGCATGAACTTGCAAGCCAGATAAACAAACCATGGTACGGTTCACTTTGTTTTAATGTTTGGAATTATGTTTACTGCCAGTAAAAATGCTACATTACTTTTACTGCGAGTATGTGAAATGAATTCACTGGCTTGGCAAATAGAAGCCATGGATTTCTTTAAGTAAATAGCTGTCAGAGTTAATTTGGGAGCATTTATAGGAGATAAAGACATGAACAAGCTTTGAGCTAGTTTGACAAAACTTGAATTTTAGAAGCGTTTATAGAATCAGTTCTTCCCACTTTTTGCAGTGTTGAGCCAAGTTTGAATGTTTATTAACTAGGTTGTAGACCAACTGAGCTGGTGTTTCACTTCCCTGAAAACATTTAACTTTTAATGTTTCTTATTGTTTTGCCAGGGACCATCATCCTTACTACAGAGGATGGGAAGTTGACGGCCAGTAAGACTGAAGATTCACTGTGTTGCTAGACGCGTTACAGAACGTGGATTGCCTGCCATTCCCTGGTGGTCTCACACCTTCACTCACTCCTGCAGTCCCAGAGTAGTTGCTTTGGGTCCTCGCTGCCCTATCTGTTGCAAAGATGGCATCCAGCCTGACTTGTACTGGGGTGATCTGGGCTTTGCTCTCCTTTCTTTGTGCTGCCACCTCCTGCGTGGGGTTCTTTATGCCTTACTGGCTCTGGGGATCACAGCTGGGCAAGCCTGTGTCCTTCGGTACTTTCCGGAGATGCTCCTACCCTGTGCATGATGAAAGCCGGCAGATGATGGTGATGGTGGAGGAATGTGGGCGCTACGCCTCCTTCCAGGGCATCCCCAGTGCAGAATGGAGGATCTGTACCGTCGTGACAGGCCTGGGTTGTGGCCTCCTCCTCTTGGTGGCTCTCACCGCCCTCATGGGTTGCTGTGTGTCAGAGCTCATCTCCAGGACAGTGGGAAGAGTGGCTGGAGGAATTCAGTTTCTGGGAGGTAAGTGACTTGTTAAATTTGACTCATTTCCCGGAATCCCAAAGCAATATTGAAAATCGTGTTGCAGTTGTCTACTGAAGTCCTGATAATTGGCACATGGAATGCTCTGGAGAAATAGGCGTGGGATGGCTTTGGTGATAGACTGCCGAAGTCAAAGATTTTTACTGGAATTGCTTTCCACCTTCGAGAGCTCTGAATTTCTGTACATCCTTAGGCATATATACATCATTGGCCCACTAAGTACAACCTATATGAGGCAGTAACATCGGGATTGTTTATAATGTAGTAGGGGAGACCGTTCAGGTTTCATAACTTCCTGCTTTTCTTGTTCAACAGTCAACAATTAGATTCTCTGTGTCTTACTGGCATCCTCAGGTCTTTAGAGATGAAGACTTCATAGAAAAGTAGAAAAGTTTTTGATTCAACATTGTTGTCATGAGCCTTCAATACTCTTTGGTGGGTGTAAAACTGACCCTTGCTCAATCTTAAACTGTATTTCTAAATAAATGATTACTGCTTTACACGAGAGATCAGTTTAACATGAACAACTCTGGATTCCACTATGCTACGGATACAGCTATAGGCTTAATTATCTCACTAGGATTTAACTTCGTGGGATGCTCTTGCTGTGAAGAAAAAAAAAAATATAGCAAATGCTGTTTGCTTGTCCAAAATGGACTGCATAGTCTCACTAACACCAGAAAAAGGTTTGATTTTTACTTGGGTTTCCTCCAGCAAGTATTACTTCAATATTTCTGGTCATATGGTTTTAATTATACTTTATATATTTTCCACTGCGCTTTTCACCTCCATTCTTCAAACTGACAGGCTGAACTTGTCTGATTTATAGTCCGTCCTGGTAAAATGTGACAACCTGTAGATAGTACAGAATGAAGGGAAATAGGAAGCCAGGAAAACGTATAGAAACTATTTGTAACTTCATTACAAAGTAAAAGTCGGTTACTTTCCCATTTGGTGCTTTCTTATAATCTTTTGTGAAGAATCCAGAAGAAGGAAAAAAAATTAAATGGGTAGTTCTGAGATAGAATCTGCATGTTGGAGAAACCCCGACAGATTATTGCAAGTTGTTTGCTATTACACTTTGAAGTCACATTTTGAAAGAGAAAGTTCTCAAGCTAAAAATGCAAGGGGCAAACAAGGTTTGCGTTTTGAAGCAAATGACAGAGTTGTTTGCAGTTCTCTATTCCCCTACTGGAGGTAACTTTGTTCTCATCTGTTTTTTTTTTTTTTCCCCCTGTAGTTCTGCATCTCCTTCTGCCCTGGGAGGCAGTTTGGGAGGCTTAGCTGTTTTTTCCTTTAGTGCTTCAGTTCTCAACATCAAGCGGAAGTCTTACGCGTGATACATACAGATATTCATATAGTAATACCGTAAAACGATGAGAAAGTTGTTGAAAGTTGAGATAGAAGTCTTGAATTTGAAAACTTTTTGATACTACAGATTTCAAAGATAGAGTTAATGCCAGGAGTATTTAATTTTTTTTTTCTTGAAGAATAAACTTGATTTGCTGTTTGTGTTTCACTTGGCTCAGGAAAAATGCTTTGGCAGCTTCTTTTTCTCCTCTTATATGTCTTACTGGCATCTTCAGGTCTTTAGAGTTGAAGACTTCCCAGAAAACTAGAAAAGTTTTTGATTCAACATTGTTGTCATGAGCCCTCAATACTCTTCGGTGGGTGTAAAACTGACCCTTGCTCAATCTTAAACTGTATTTCTAAATAAATGATTACTGCTTTACACGAGAGATCAGTTTAACATGAACAACTCTGGATTCCACTATGCTACAAATACAGCTATAGGCTTAATTAGTAAATTAGTAAAGTAAATATTACTTTTCAGTTTGCCTTCATTTTAGGGCAGGGACTGCAATTATTTCTGGGAGAACAGGAAAATGCTTACAAAGACAGATCAGTTTTTATTGATCAGCTTTAACTGTATAATGAAGGAAGGCAACAGGAAGTGAATCTGAGACCCATGATTTATGCTTCCCTCTCTAAGTTCCATATAGATTTTTTGGAATGATATAGAGCTACATGTTCTATTTTACAGAAAACTCCAGGGGAAAGATCATTGGAGAAGTTATGTGTATTTTTAAAAGGACCTCCCCTCTCCCCCCACACTTTGTACATGCTTTTCATGAACTCTGCATGGCAAGAGTTACTGACATTAAGCTAAGGATATAGTTCGCAGTTGGTACTCTCTCGTTTCTCATATATAGTTCTCATATCTGGCAAAAAAATAATTATGAACGTAAAACCTAAAAGAGTTTTTTTTTCTGATTCGAACCTCTTGAGGGCACAAGTAAGTAAATACATCCCATTACTCAAGATAACAGTGCGTTTAGAATTACAAAACAGCTTGAGGGATGGAAAAGGTTTTGAAAACTGCATGAATCACTATCACTTAATATTTGGCTAGTTGGGGAAAAAAAAAAGCTTCAAAAACAATTTTTCCTGTTACTCATTCCATCATTGTTTGGGGCTTTATTCATAAAAACCTGAGTGGCAAGTAATTTTATTTTATGAAAGTTTTCACGAAATAGGTTTCATAAAGACTGCCAGACCCCAAGCCAGTGGGCTCTCTCAATTCCATAGACGGCCGCGCTTCAGAAAGAGTCAGCATCCAGGGCACTCTGCTATAAGGCGGACTCTGTTACTGAAAATGATTCACCCAGAAGGGTTATGTTTAGCTAAAGTTAGGGTTGCTCCAAAAACAACAGGAAGCGGGAGAATGGCAAAGTACAGAGGCGTCCTGCTTCACCCTGCCTGCTGTGTCTGGAGTTTGCACATATGGTGTAACATCAGGCAGTAAAACCCCTGCAGTACTTTGGAACTCGTTAAAGGACAAAGTGTCAACCTTAATTTTGAATTGTCTTGCTACGGTTGGTTAGAGGTTCAAATGTCACCTGTCAGCTGCCAGAGCAACACAAGATCGGACTGTTGCGTACGACATTTGCTCCCTACAGGAGGAGGACATCAAGGAATCAATGACTTGTGCTTTTCTTATGGCAACTTGTACATGAACTTGAATCGCCACATCGTCGTCTTCCATTTTTAAGTCATATTTCTGTCGTAATTTTTAAAGCCTGGTCTCGGTCGAGTTTCGCCCTCACTCGAGCTTTTAAAAGGCATGCAGAGAGCCCTTGAGAAATATAATGTATAATAAAAATGGTTCCACGCACGCAGGATGGTTATGGCGCAATGAGAAAAGAGACGTTTTCATGTTGGGTTTCGTTGTTGAATATAAAATTACGTGCTTTGCTTCTCAATACTGTGGTGGTCATGAAGTACTTCAACCGAAGTTTTAAACGTTAGTATCACACTTTTTGATACACATGTCAGGAAAATACCTTATTGACGCGCTCTGTGAATAGAAGCATGGGGGAGCATCGTAAAGACATGTTAGGTGTGCCTGTAAGATTCTGTAACAGGTGATTGTGAATGTCGAGATTTGAGTGTGTTGATTTTGTCTTTGGAAATTGCTGCTGCTGTACCGAAGGGGCACTGAAGGGAGTCCCAAATTTATATCAGGCCACATTTAGCTTGAATGCACGTCACATATGTGTGTAAAGTGGGTATAGAGTGCTCCTCAGTAGCAAGCAGCGACCTTAACAGTTTGGCAGGTGTTCTTTTCTAAGAAGCCAGGGAGACCATCTTCTCAGCTAATTGATAGTTAAGTGCTGCTGAAGACAGTAATGATGACGAAGTATTTCTCTGAGTGTCCCTTTCTCTGTGTGCGGAAAGCACCATTGCCTTTCCGGAGCCTCTTCACGATAGGGTTCCACCTGGACCTGCCTGTCACCCTTTAGGATGAGGGCTTGCCACTCTCCTTCCCTTGCTCCACTTTGAACCTGACTTGTCTTACGATATGCCACATCATGCCTTCCTTTCTTTAGGGCTATCTGTCTAGTGACAGCTAAGGAATAAGATAAATGATGAGTGTTGGCATATTAATGGGCATGGTGACTTTTTAATGACAGTCTTAACTGAAAGAAGCTGCTCTGATTTTAAGAAATCCAGAGACTTGTTAGCCCAGCTCAGGGAGCAGGCAGGACTCTTAGCTGTCCTTTAAGTTACACCTTGTGGATTGCTAACTACCGTACTCCTCCATTCAGCACCCCCAACCAACACTGTAAAGTCCCAGTGAGGTGTCTTGAGTTCTGAGTCTACAGTTCTCAAACTTGACCATGCGTCAGGATCAGCCAGGGCTTTTAAAATACGGGGGCGTCTGGATGGCTCAGTCGGTTAAGCATCTGACTTCAGCTCAGGTCATGATCTCACGGTTCGTGGGTTCGAGCCCCGCGTCGGTCTCTGTGCTGACAGCTCAGAGCCTGGAGCCCATTTCGGATTCTGTGTCTCCCTCACTCTCTGACCCTCCCCCATTCATGCTCTGTCTCTCTGTATCTCAAAAATCAATAAACGTTAAAAAAAATTTTTTTAAATACATATCGGTGGGGCCCGCCCAGGAGTTCCTGATTTGGGTAGGTTTGGTTGGGAGCCTGATACTTTACATTTCTATCCGGTTTCCAGATGATGCTGGTTCTGAGCCTATATCTTGAGAACCCTGTTCTAAGTTAACCATTTCGTACTTTAGAAAAATGTGAATTCTGGTAGATGCTTGACTCCCAGAACTTAGTTAATGTTTAGTTATGTTATAATCTGATATAAACCTCTCTAATTGGGCTATGGAAAGATACTACCTCTGCAGCGTGGTATTGGCCGAGGACATTCTTGTTGTACCTGTCTGTGTTTTTGTCACAGAAAATTATTTTCCTGAGGTTCTCTCTTAATGCATATACATGTCATAATTACAATATGTCCATTACATAATATGTACATATATTATATATTCATTTATTTACCTTTGCCATATGCCAAGATTTTATAGATGGAGAACTCAAAGTAAGAACTCAATACACCCTCTGTAGTTTTCCTGCGGTAGATTCTCAGTAATGAATTGCTAATTAAAAGACGTGAAGGCTCTATGGCAGACTGGAGAGATGCGCGAAGACAGCCCTTGGCCAGCTCCATAAAGCTGTGTATTTCTTGCAAAAGCAGAAAGACTAGGCCAGGAGGACATCAGGAACCAGCCAGTAAGAGCTTCTGCCCGTAGGCAAGGTGGCGCCCCAATGGGCTGTGAGGAAGGTCAAGTTCTCCTGGTCTCAGGCATCTCTAGGGAAAAAGATGATGCGCTCTTGCTGAAGAGTAGTACTTTCCAGGGCCACAGACCATGTCTCACCTCGCAATCACGTGTCCCACATGCATCGCTCTTAAAGACCAACAAGGTACAGATGGAGGCTAGTCAGTGCGGTGGCGTGGGCGGGGCTTTGCTACCAGGAAGGAGTGAGGGGCCAAAACGAATGCCACAGGGGCCATCTACTCTGAGCCCTGGATTTGTTGCAGGCAGGGATGTCAGTGAATTAGCTGGTCTTTTATCAAATCTAAAATGCCAAATTTTATGTTTGCATTTAATGTTTTAAGATTATATTTTAAAATTGTCATTGCCACCAGTTTTCTTGTTTTACATACTGCCCCCCCCACCCCCAGAAGAACACGTCTTTTAAGGCTTAATTTGGGAAGTTTTTCATGGTTTTCAGACCTTCTCATGAAGCTTATAAGTTTTCCATATCCATAATTGACATCAAAATTCAATACAATATTCTTTTAATCCTCTAGTGGGCCTAAAATTCCCTAAGGACTTTTATTTATTTTTTTTTAATTTTTTTTTTAATGTTTATTTATTTTTGAGACAGAGAGAGACAGAGCGTGAACGGGGGAGGGTCAGAGAGAGAGGGAGACACAGAATCCGAAACAGGCTCCAGGCTCTGAGCTGTCAGCACAGAGCCCGACTCAGGGCTTGAACTCACAGACCGCGAGATCATGACCTGAGCCGAAGTCGGACGCTTAACCGACTGAGCCACCCAGGCGCCCCAGGACTTTTATTTCTTGTGGAGGGTCCTCCTTTGTCCCAGAGAGTCTGATTTGGTAGGTCTGGGTGGGGTCCAGGTGAAGCACTTTTAACAGACTCCCCAGAGGTTCCAGAACACACATGGTCAGTCCCCAGGCCACATTTTGAGAAACATGAGCTAATTTTATTCACTTCAGACCTCATGTGATACTAGTATTGGGGCATAGACTTATATCCACCATTGAGCTAAGGATGAATGATCAATCTTTCTATCCAGAGTTATTTTGGGGACAACATGATACGAGCAGCAAATTATCACAAGTAGTGTAGGAACAGACCAGTTTATAGCTGTGTTCTCCCTGATCTCACAGATTTTGGTGTTCCTGGTGGACAGTCAGCCCCGCGTGTACACTCAGAAAGCAGAAAAACCAAATCTTTCCACGCTTTGCTTAGATGAGGACTATTTTCACTGGTGACTCCACCTGCAAATTAGGAACCTGCTATCATCTCCTGTGCTGCGTTTGCACCCTTCGGCCTACAAGCGCGTTGTCGCTGGCTTGTGTTCTGCTGGGTGTGCTAAAATCTTTCCTTACTGACAAGTGTGCTCGGTTGTTACCTGTTTTGAATTACAGGTTTTTATCTCCTGAGTTTGTATTTCTGAGGAAAAAAATACTGATGATAACAGTTCATTAAAATGACGCAATAAGGAGTTGTCCATTGCTCTTGAGTCTATCATGTTAGCCGCTACGCTAGACTTTTTCCCTAGAATTATTTAGATTGGTGTTTTCGACAGGGTCCAAATCTTCATTTACTTTACGCAGAGTAGAGTCTTTCTAAGAGAGTCATTTGATTTTTAACTTCCTTCCCAGCTAACATGGCCATAGCTAGACAACACTGAGGCCAGGGTTAGTATGGGTTAGTTAGCCTCTCTAACGAGGAGATTGCAGATTGGTTAGCTGTCATGTAAAAAGCATGCTGTTATTCACAAAGAAAGCAAGCCGAGGAAAAGGATTCAAAACCATTCCTATTAAACACACACACACACACACACACACACACACACACACACACACACTCTGGAGAACTTTCTGTCATCCTACATGTTATCACAAATACATTACCTGCCGTATGTACCGTTATCATTAGTGCACGGTGAGCACTTGACCTCTCCAGCTACCTCCAGCTTGGCAAGACTGCCTTGTTGTGTGTGGTGGTTGTAGTCAGAAAGAATACCAGCATCAGGTTCAAAATTTATTCGCGGATGTCATTAAAACTCGTTTTTTTTTTTTTTTTTTTTTTTTTTTACTTAAGTTATTGCCCTCCAGTGTGTTCTCAGGGACACCGATTCCTGGGTGTTCCAATAGATGTTAACAGGAAAAAGAAAATAGGAACACGTGGATTTGAGAAACAGTTGGTTATAGAGAGTTAATCCATTTCAGTACAGCAGAAATCACAGGGCATTCAGCGTGTTGTCTATTACCAATCTCCTGAGGGGAAGGCGGAGGGTATAGTATTAAGTGTTTAGCTAACTCACTGGGACCCAGCACCCTGAAGGGACTAGTACTCTGGAACTTACTCAGTTCTCATTTTACCGTGTTGAGGCAGGCGGTTTATTCTTTTTCGCAGTTTATTCTTTATTCTTCATTCTTTTGCGAGAAAACTGAATTTTAGAGAGTGACACCCAAAGTTACCCATCAGTTATTGTTTGTGCTGTGAAGGCTGTCGCCATAATAAAGTGTTAATTGAAATTCCACCTTGTGTTATATGTAGAATTCAGAATATCTGACCGTTTTGCCTAGTGTATCTCTTAACATAGGCGAATATTTTTCTTGTTTCCTTTGTCCTGTTTATGCTTGTAGGACAATAAAACCACCTGTAGATTTGACAGAGCAACTTGTTGCCAATTCTCAAAAAACAATTACAGGTTACTGTTAATAATGTAATATGCAGTAGAGAGGCCATTAGGGGAGAGTGCCAAAACATCTGACCGATGTCTTTTAACAATTATTTAACAGAAGAGTGCTACCTTTCATTCTTACATGCTGGCTGAGTTTTCTAGTGTAAGTACCCCATTGTTAGAAGCCTTTGTAATAATCCCTTGTTAAGGCTAAAGATAATGTTATTTCCAGAGCACACACTTCTTAGATAACAAAACCAAAGACCTTGTGTCTTTCTATAGAAATGAAAGATAATGTTGACGTTGTCAATCTTCGTCTTTGAAGTGTTTTTGATGGAAACAAATAGACTTCTATCTAGATCTCTCGGATGGGCTCTATGGATTTCCCAGAAACTTCTGAATGGTTATTTTTAGACGATCAGGAGGTTAGATTCAACATCGCTCTGGTTCTGGTGCATTGATATTGCTGACTAATTATCGGGGGACCGATAAAAACGGTTCTCCGTTTTTCTTGTATGTCTTATGTCGTCAACTAGAACAGGAACTAAGATTTAGAATTTTCTTCTAGTCCTACAGTAACTAGAATAGTAAATGACATCTTCTATGTTCAATGAACACTTGATGTATTACTTAGTTTCAATTATTTATTAGCAACATTTTTATCTTGAAGGTCTGACCTTGTTCTTCCCTACTTCACAGAATTATTTCAGAGATGAAATAAAATAATGCCGTCAATGTGAAGGCATTTGAAGCAATGTCTCCTTCTGATGAACCTGCATAATGTTAGTCCTTTGAAAAGGAGTGTTCTCTAGTCATCTCTGTTGAAATGATGCTGCAGAATGCAACTCTCTCTCTTCAAGCACATTGTAAAAGCTTGGAGCGAGCTTTATTTTCTGCAGTGAAGAAACCAGCTGCTATGGGTCTGAAAATTTTGTCCCCCACCAAATTCACCTGTTGAAATCCTAATACCCAAAGTGACGGTAGTAGGAGGTGGGGCCCTTGGGAGGTGACCAGGTCCCGAGGGTGGAGCTGTCCTGAATGAGATTAATGCTGCTATCAAAGAAATCCCGGAGAGTTTCCTTGCTCCTTGAGCTTCTGTGAGGATCCAGTGAGAAGAGGGCCCCCACCCAACTGTGCTGGCGCTTTAATTTTGGACTACCAGCCTCTGCGACTGTGAGAAATAAATTTCTTGTGTTTATAAGCCATTCAGTCTGTGGTATTGTGTTCTTGAAGCCTCAGTGGACCAAGATACTAGCTTTGCTTCACACTGTGTTCACAAACTTATTTGGGAATGGCAGAGTCCTACTAACCTGTAATAGGCAATAAGCTCTCTTTGAATTAATGGGCAACAGAGTAAGCTTTGGGAAATGTTGAGTTAAAATACATTGTAAATCCGGGGGATTAGTGTTTATGGGCATTTAAGAGTACTGAGTGCCTGTTATATGCCAAATAATGTGCTAACTGTTGGAATAGAACTGAGATAAGGTTCCTGCTATTAGGAAGCCTACAGTCTTTTTTTTTGTAATCGTTTTTGTTTATTGAAGTATAATTAACATACAAAGTTCTATTAGCTTCAAGTGTACAACATAGTGATTTGACAATTCTATATATTACACAGTGCTCCCCACGATAAGTGTAGTTATCATCTGTCATCAAACAACGCTATTATAGTATTATTGACTATATTCCCTATGCTGTACTTTTCTTCCCCTTGGCTTGTTTATTTTGTAACTGGACATTTGTGTTTCTTAATCTTTGTATCTATTTCACCTGTCCCCACCCATCCACCTCCCCTCTGGCAAAAGGGGAAAGTTTGTTCTTTGTATTTATGAGTCTGTTTGTTTGTTTGTTTGTTTTGGTTTTTTTTTGCTTGTTTATTTGTGTTTTTATATTCCATATATAAGTGAAATTATATGATATTTGTCTTTCTTTGTCTGACTTATTTCACTTAGCACAATGTCCCTTAGGTCTATGCATGTTGTCACAAACAGCAAGATTTCATTCTTTTTTATGACTCGGTAATATTCCATCATATATATTTGCCACGTCTTCTTTATCTGTTCATCTATTGATGGACACTTAGGCTGCTTCCATATCTTGGCTGTTGTAAATAATGCTTCAGGAAACATAGGGGTGCATATATCTCTTTGAATTAATGATTTTGTTTTCTTTGGGTAAACACCTAGCAGTGGAATTACTGGGTCGTGTGTATTTCTGTTTTTAATTTTTTGAGGAACCAAGAAGTTCACAGTCTTAGGGAGGAAACCAACATGTAAATTGTGTTAGGACTCATGATACCTATATATGCTTCTAAGTTTTGTCGGATACAGCTGTCTGCTGGTGAGGCTCACTCAGCAGCCAAACCAGGTACTTGCCAGCCTCACGACCGTGTGCCAGTTATTCTCCATTGTGCCCTTCTCCCGCTTGGCTATCTATTATGGGAGTCCACATTTCCCAGAAGCCTCGACACCCGGCAACTGGGTAGTTGCAGCCAGTGGGAGGAGCTTTTGGGAGACGGGAAGCAGGGAGAAGCCAGGGTATTTCTCCCTCTCTGGCTCCTCCTCGGGCAGTGTCTTTGATAGCAGTTGTCTCTTCTCCTGGAATGCCCTGCCTTTCCTGGCCCCAGCATCTGTTGGGAGGCCACTGCGATAATCCTACCCTAGCCCAGTTCTTCTAGTCGCTGGTAATGCCGTCTTCTCCCAGTATCACTCCAGTTTAGTGCATAGCAGCAGTTTCCTGCTCTTGCCACTTTCCGGGTCACCTCTTTTTCTCCTGTTTGGCTTTTTAGCTCTTCCGTCATCTGTGTCACCAGTTTCCTGTGCTATGGTAAATCGTCTGTGTTTGACACACCTCAGGATGGCTTCTGCGTCCTCAGCTGGACCCTCGCTAAAATACAATACATAATTCAAATTCCTGCCTCAGGCAAGTGGAAGATCATGTCCTACTGTGAACTTTTGGGATTTGTGGTGAATAGACAAAAATCACAGATGTTTAATCGAGAAGACTGGAGTGCACTGAAGCATGAACAGATGCTGGAGGGGCGCAGCACAGGGAATGGCCTGACTGGGGTGGGGGGGGGGTCTGCAAAGGGCTCATAGCACAGGTGCTCATTGAGCTGGGTTTGAAGTTACGAGGGGAAAACTTCCTGGGCCCTCAGGCAGGGGCATCATCAAGTTCTCAAAGCCAAGGAGGTGTGAAAAGATCTGATGTGAGTTCACGAACGGGAGCAGACTATATGGGGTGGGGCAGGTATGCTGTGACAAAGGACACAAGTGGAGAGGACACATGGAGCCAGGCTGTGCGAGTCCTCGTTTCTGTTCCACGGTACGGATTCCATACTCAACTAAACTCAAGCTTTTGAGTGGTTGCGGGTAGAATTGACTTAGGAGCTATATAACCTATAATCTAATTGCAATGAGGAGTAAGATTGATTTGGAGAATAACAAACACCAAGGAAAGGCACTGAGAAGCCCATAGTTGCAGTCTTAGCCAGAGGTGGTGAGAGCCTCACTGAAGCTGTGGGAATACAGGAAACAAGAGTTTGAAGACATTTCTTTCTTTTTTTTTTTTTTAATGTTTATTTATTTTGAGGGAAAGCACGCATGGGGGAGGGGCAAAGGGAGAGGGAGAGAGAGAGAATCCCAAGCAGGCTCCAAGCTGTCGGTGCGGAGCCTGATGTGGGGCTCGAACTCGCAAACCGTGAGATCATGGCCTGAGCTGAAATCAAGAGTCAGACGCTTTAACCAACTGAGCCAGCAGGCGCCCCCGAAGACATTTCTGAGGTAGAGGTCAACGGGTTTTGCCGTCCTTATTTTTAGACGAATAGATGAATGAATGAGGGAATGTCTCAGTAATTTTGTATTTCTGTTTATTTAAGAAACCAGATACTTTCTTTTTTTCCCTAGTCCCTCAGAAAATTAAAAAAAAAAAACAAACAAGAAAATGTGACTTAAATTATAGCAGCTCTGTTTTTGCTTACAGAGCAAAACATTTAAAAAAGTAATAAATATTGTTGTTACCACAGTACGTAGATATAATTTACTATACAACTTCACAGTGTGGATATTTCTATCTTAGAAAGTTTTGCACATTCGTCTGTGTGTCAATGAGGGTTACTGACTGCCCAGCACATTTGGAGGCTTCGAAGAGGAGCATTTAGATGACAGCTAAAGTAACTGTCAGTGTCATTGAACTTCACTGGCTTCTTACAAGCAGACATTTTCCCTTTCTTTTCCAAGATAAGTGTAATTTTGTAATTTTTTATTTTTTTATTAACTTTTTTTTTAATGTTTGTTTATTTTTGAGAGACAGAGAGAGACAGAGCATGAATGGGGAAAGGGCAGAGAGAGAGGGAGACACAGAATCAGAAGCAGGCTCCAGGCTCCCAGCTGTCAGCACAGAGCCCGACGCGGGGCTCGAACTCACCAGCTGTGAGATCATGACCTGAGCCGAAGTCGGACACTCAACTGACTGAGCCACCCAGGCGCCCCAAAAGTGCTATTTTTTTTTAAAGTTTATTTATTTTGGGAGAGACAGAGACAGCGCGAGTTGGGGAAGGCAGAGAGAGAGAGAGAGAGGAACAGAGAGAATCCCAAGCTGGCTCTGAGCTGTCACCATAGAGCCGGATGTGGGGCTCGAACTCACAAACCGTGAGATCATGACCTGAGTTGAAACCATAAGTTAGACGCTTAACTGACTGAGCCACCCAGCTCTTCCTAAACATGCAGGAAATAAGTGCATAAACACATAAATAATAAGTAGATGTAAGATTGATTTTATACATCTTATTTTCAGAAAAGTTTTTGACACTTTCAATTATACCTGTATTTCATTTATAAAGAAATAAATGAATGGTATTGTCAGCGTGTTTATAACTGAAAATTGCCATCGGTTACCTGTGGCAAATGAATGTTTCAGCCTGGAGACCTAATAGATTGCTGTCCTCGCTTATGTTAGTCATGTTACATTTGCATATTAAGGCAGAACAAGAAAGGAAACTATGTATCTCTTGGTTATTACCTCTGAATTATTATTGTCTGTGTTCCCTGAATCAACTGCCCTGAAGTCCATGAAACATGAAATGTAGTTTTGTCATTCCAGTGTAATTTATAATTCTCATGTATTTGTCATATTGAATTTTTGAAAAGAAGAGAATAGCCTTTAAGCTCTAAGATAGTATGATTCTGGGATTAAATCTAATCCTCATCTGTAGAATGCTTGTTGATGAGAGCCACTGCGTGTGATGCAGACCTTTCTTGGCTGTTAACCTTCATCTCTACCTCTGAGTTCGAGTTTCACTAAAACACATGCTCCTTATATCATCTTATGATGACATCACCTGATTGTTCTCTCAGCCGTCCACGAGTGTGCCTTCCGTATGGGTGGCAGATAGCAGTCGATGATGTTGGATGGGATTGGGCGCACACGGGAAACACCGGATTCCCTACGAGACCTTGACTTTCCAGCATACGTGTGGCTGGAAAGGGCCAGTGGTACGTGGTCAGACTTGGTATAGCTTTTCCTCATGCTTGGCCACAGTTGGCCCACCAGAACAATCCAATTATTTCTCCCGTGTTATCCCCGTATTATTTTCCCCACATTATTTCTCCTTCCCTGCTATGTGTGCACAGTTGTCTTGGATCCGGATATAAGATTTCCCATGTTTTTTTCATGTCTAGTGAAGGAACTACAATGGAGTCATTATTTTCTATGATGTAACGTATGGTAGGATGTCATTTTTGTTGCTGTTTGTGTGTTTTGTTTTATGTTTCCCATTTGCTGTTACATAACCTAATTTAAATGGAAAATTGTAATCCTTAGGTACAGCCAATTCCTTTATAGTTTCTATAGTCACTTCTAAGTAAGTAAGAATTAATTCTGCTAAAAGTGTTCCGAGGAAGAATACCAATTTTAGCTTTAGAGGGAGTTGCCCTGGTAGTTACAAGGCTTAAAAGTATAGTCACACTGGGTGTGACAGTATGAAGAAGTATTTACTCTGTAGTGGTGCTTCTCTCATTCATTTATTCAGCCAGTGATTTTGTTTTCAAGTTATTATGATATCTTTATTGATTGGCCAGAAGTCACAAAATGCAACTCAAACAAGTTTAAGGGTCAGAAAAGGAGAGGGGACACAGGCACGTTCTGACACCCGGCTTCAGAAAGAAGTGGGCCCGGTGTGTGGGGCAGCAGTTAGACCCATTCTGTGTTTGTCTTTGCTTATTACCGCTTTGACTTCTACTTCAGCCCAGCAAACAGGCTTGTGTTTGTGACTCTGTGTGACGCAAACATGGTGGCCAGTGGCCTCAACACCATGCATCTCTCAGCTTCACTTTGTCCGGACCCAGATTCAGAAATATTAGCGAAGGTCTCTGGTAGGGAGTATCCATCTTCAACAAAAGATTTTTAAGTGCTCACTATGTGTCAGGCTCTGTTCTAGCTGGAGATAGAACGCTGGTATGATAACGTATGGCTCTCGTCTACCTAGAATTTTTGTGTGAGAGATGAACGTTAATCAGATGCTTCCCCCAAAATGAACGTAAAGCTACAAGTCTGATAAATGTTAGGAAGAAAGTTTCATCATGGACAGTTGTGATCTCGATGAGGTGCCAAGACTTTCCGGAGGGTGCAGGTTTGAACTAAGACTTGAAGCATCGAGGGGAAGGAGGAGAGGACATGGCAGCTGGGGAAGCTCAGGGACAGAGCCATCCAGCTAGGTGAGCAGGAGGTCTCTGAGGCACTCCGGGACGGAAAGCCCGCGGGAGGGTGGGTAGATGAGGACGGAGAGGGAGGGGAGGGCAGGATTCATGCCAAGGATCCGGTACTTATGACACTCACGAGATCAAAAGCCAATGAAGAGGAGAAGGTGTTTGTGCAGGGAGAGGTTTGTCCCTGTACCTACTCACACGACGACTTTGTTCAGTTAAGGCAAGTTATCGGAGAGTTATGTTGAGAGGTAGCTGGCTAGAAAGCACATGGATTCTTTTCACTTTACCAGTCTTTTTGAGGTTGAGCTAGTCATTATTTTATTTTGAAAAGAGGAAAAGTCGGGGCATCTGGGTGGCTTAGTCGGTTAAGTGTCGGACTCTTGATTTCGGCTCAGGCCATGATCTCACGGTTTGTGGGATCAAGCCCTGCATCAGGCTCCGTGCTGAGAGCACGGAGCCTGCTGGGAATTCTCTCTTTCTCTGCCCTTCCTGCTCACGCGCATTCTCTGTCAAAAGAAATAAATAAGCATAAAAAAAAAGAGAGAAAAGTCATTATGAAATTTCTCTGTGTATTGTTTGATTACGTGAGTTAAATAATACCAACGTCTAGATATTTGGTTAGGGGACACAACTGTTAAAATTGGGCACCCTTCAAAGGAATGGAATGGAATGGCGAATGAGTGGAAAAGGTGCCGATATGCAATTGTTATTATTTTCCATGTTGCTGTATCTATTACGTCTATACCTTTCCTTCATGGCATTTAGTACACTTGTGATTACTTAATTTTTACAATGATGTGTATAATGTCTTCTCTAATTGGTTGGAATACACCAAGGGCAGGGGCCTTCTCTGTTTTATTTACCATACTATCCCTAGAGCCTAGCAAAGTATCTGAGAGAGAATAGGTAATGAGAATTTTCTGTCTACTTGATACTTGGTATAATCTGTTTGGAAAGCTATTGTATATGTATTTTTAATCCAGTCCCATTTTGCATCTACTCCCCAAGTTCCTACTTTGCAGAATGGGCACAGGTGCTAGGACTTGTGTTGAATACTGACTTGAATATGACAGTGTCTGACTTCAAAAGGCACAAGCTCTAATATGAGGCATTGTACCTATAAATGTGGCACAGGTGCTAAGAGGATTCGGCGAGGTGTTCTTTGGCTGATGTCCTCAAGATCTTGTGAGAGATACATATTGAGTAGGCTGTGGGATAGCTGAGCTTCCGCTAGCCTTACTCACCTTGGTACAAACCCTGAGTCCTTTCTCCTGAATCTTCCTCACTGCCCATCAAAAAAGTCAAAAAGGGGGTGACTGGGTGGCTCAGTCGGTTAAGCGTCCGACTTCAGCTCAGGTCACGATCTCGCGGTCCACGAGTTCGAGCCCCGCGTCGGGCTCTGGGCTGATGGCTCAGAGCCTGGAGCCTGCTTCCGATTCTGTGTCTCCCTCTCTCTCTGCCCCTCCCCCGTTCATGCTCTGTCTCTCTCTGTCTCAAAAATAAATAAACGTTAAAAAAAATTAAAAAAAAAAAAAAAAGAAAGAAAAAGTCAAAAAGGGCCAAGCCCAGGGTACAATAGGGGCTCAGAAATGTTTTGCTCCTCATCCAGTTCCTTTGTAAAACGCTTTCCCATTTGTTGGGGGTCAGCCTAGTGGCCACATGATCATTGAACTGTGATCTTCCCCTCCCTTGCTTTACAAGATTGACTCTGCCTTGGTTCCCTTATTTCCCTACCCGTCACCTCCCTCAGTAAAATAAAGTCTCCCTGGACTGCACTTCATTTGGATGGGCCTTAGGGATATCCGCAGAGTGGGGCTCTAGACTCCAGGAAATGCAAGATACAACAGAGAGGATGAAAATGTAATCAACATGATTTGGCCACCGATTGCGTTGGTGAGAATGAACCTCACTGGTGGCCCTCTGTTTTCATGTCTGTGTGTCTCTTGGAAGGAGCCTGACATTGTGAAGAGTGAGCTGTCGGCAGGTGGCAAGGAGGTGAGATTAGTTCTGGACAGTCTGTGGTTCAGGTTCTGGTGGGACTTCATGGCTGAAGGGCAAGTGGACAGCTGGAAAGATCAGGGTTAAATATGTAGATTCGTGAAAATATGTCTTTGAAAACCTTCATGTGAGAGAGTAGTACTTCATTCACTTTCAACACTTCTTTTACCGGACACTTTAAATCTGGACACTTCCTTTTACCATTTGGCTATCCTGGTTGACAGGCAGGCTCCTAGCTCTGTCTACCTGAATCATCATGTCTAAGCTGCCCCTTGGACAGTGCCAGCTGCTAAGCACCCACCACGCTGGTGAGATTACAGAGAAGTTTACACTTTGTAGGGCTAGATTTTATTTTTCTGGAAAAAAAATCACAAGAAAAGCCAAGGTAGGAGAAAAAAAATATTCTGCATAACGTTCACTCACTAACACAAAAATGCCCTAGGGAAGGAAGGAGTCTAGAAATGACTGTGTAGTTAAAAAAAAAAAAAACAAAAAAACAAAGGAGCAAAGGGTGAATAGTTTAACTTTTTTTTTTTTTTTTTTTTTTTTTTTTGGTGTCATGCATAAAGATGGCTTTCTATTTTGATTGCCTGGTGGAAGAAAGTCCGTTCATTTATCTCATCCACCCACTGGTGGCTATCCTGATTATAGCCTCCTCGTAGACACCATTTAAAATTCAATTTGGCTGCCTGTGCCCTTGGTGCTCAGTAGGTTTCATTAAATTACATAGCATAGAGCTCTTCTCCTTCCCTGTGTGGCACCATTTTATGTACATTTGACTTCAGTGTAATTTCAGACAATTATGCTTTGTGCAGAGTGGTTTTACCACAATAATCTTACCGTCCAGTTAGGGCTGATCTGGGACTCTGAATCTGATGAGTTTTTAAGATGGTGGAAAATATTGGATGAGGGAAATGTTTTTATTTCTCTATACTCGCTCTATTTAGCTTGTTAGGCTTGTAAATTGTGGCAGATTGTTTGTGTAGCATTACTTACAGCATAAGATTAGAATAACAACAGCTCTTCCCACATGGGATGCTTCAGAATTTTACATGCAATCAGATCCTGGAAAAAACTGTGTCTGTAAGACTGTAAGTAAAATGAAATGCTGGTACTTTTTTCTTGTATTAGCAAATCTTCAAGTGCGGCCTTCTGTTCATGTGTTCGCATTATTCTATGGCCATGTGTTGCTGTGTGAAACGAGTGAACACAGGATCTGGACAGGGTTGAATTCCGCCACTCATCAGCTTCGTGGCCTTGGGCAAGTTACTGCCTCTCAGCCCCGGTTCCTTCAACTAAGACTAATAGTAACCCTGACTCATTGGGGTTTTGTGGAGCTTAAATATGTGTAAGTTGGGGCACCTGGGTGGCTCAGGGGGTTAAATGCCTGACTCCTGATTTCAACTCGGGTTGTGATCTCAGGGTTCTTGAGATTGAGCCCTGTGTGGGGCTCTGCTCTGATAGGGTGGAGCCTGCTTGGGATTCTCTCTCTCTCTTCTCTCTCTCTCTCTCTCTCTCTCTCTCTCTCTCTCTCTCCATTCCCTGCTCATGCATGCTCTCTCTCTCCCTCCCAAAATAAATATGTAAACATAACAAAGTAAATAAATATGTGTAAGTCATGTTAATATGATATAGATGTTGAGTAAATGATGGCTCTTATGATAGCTCATCTGACTTAAAATTTCAAACTTAACTATAACTTAAAAAGCTAATATGCTTCATTCATTACACACATTTATTGAATCCTGCTCTAGCTATCAGGGATAAAGTAATGAGTAGAAGCAGACTAAGAAAGAAATAAAAATTATATATATATATATATATATATATATATATATATATATATATATATATATATATACTATATATACTATGTATACTATTGTACCCTACTGCATTTCTCTAGTTAAGTTTTGAACTAATAATGCAGGTGACTTATTATTCAGGACCTCATAACAGAATTTGTAACTGGTCATATTTGACCTCCACAGATTATTATTTGAAGTGAAACCTAGGTATCTGTATAGGTATTCTCAACAACTGGACAAGTGAGCCCTTCCTTCATTATTTCCTTTCCTTCCCTTCCCTCCTCCTTTCTTTCTTTCTTTCTTTCTTTCTTTCTTTCTTTCTCTTTCCTTTCTTCCTTCTAAAGCATCTGCCTGCGTATTGTGGGTTTTCTCCATCATGGTGATATTTTTTATATCATCTGTGGGTTCTGCAATGTTTTTTCCTTTAACCCTCCATTTCTTCTCTGATACACCTTCATGTATTTGTAGCCTGATTACTACTATCTATATTTTTGTCTCTTTTGAATGACCCCAGAGACCAACTGAAAGAAAAATTAGTTCTTTGGAGTTCCAAGTCAACTAATGTCAGCTACTTTTACTATGGCATTTTGTAATACACGAACACTCTTGTACACATTTTCTCATTTAATCTTAAAATCCTGCTGCAGCTTTGTGCTTGAAAGTGTGATCGGTACTATGGGAAACAAAGAAGTAAATATAATACAGGCCTGTGACCTCAAGGAGTTTATAAATCATGGCTTTGGTCACCAGACTCACTCTTCCTCAGAAAGATGTCATTGTTATTCTATCAGCAGCAAGCTTCAGTGCTGGTTATATAGCTAGAGAGTTATTTTATCTTCATAAAATGAACCTCGCTAGTGTTATTTGCAGGTGTGTGTTGAAGTGATGTTCTCTAAGATTAGAGCTCAATACAGGGGTATTTGAGTTTTCATTTCTGATCCATAGGGGAATTGAACTGAGCAAAATAAAAAGAAAATATCTTTGATGGTTGTATGTAATTCTTTAAAAACCAAGTATATCGTAAGAGGAAGATGAAATGTATTTTGAAATTGAAGATAGAGATGGGGCAGAAGAATGTGCTGTAACACAGTGAATTATTTTGACATCAGAGGCTGAATCCTGTAGAATGACGAGACATTTTACTGTCTTTAATGTATTACGAGAAAGTTCATGTCATGCGTAACTATGTGTGATTGAAACGTGCTACTATGACAGTCATGATCTCTGAGCGATCACGTAAAAAATCATCTGGCGCTAAATATTGTTCTCATTCAGCATCATGGTGCACTATCACATGATTTCAAAGGACTCAGAAGGCCTGTGCCAGAGGTGAATGTCTGTCATGTCTTGGCTGCCTTCCTCTCATCCATCTTCACGTGGCCTCCAGAACAATCCTCTTGGTTGTGATCATGGACCTTCATGCCCCAAATACCTGGGTTGCTCCCTGGATGTTAAGGACCTTCTACAACGTGCTCCCAAGCTCCATTTGTCACATTACCACTCACTCAGCCCCTTCCTGTGCGCCCCACTTTGACCAAAGTGAATTTTATAGAGTTTCCTGCGCACTCTCTACCTAATCCCACTATTGTGCCTTTGCTGACACTGTTTCCTTCACCCTCTCTATCCCCTTTTCCCACACCCAGAATCTATGTCTTTCAAGGCCTGACTGGAATGTTGACTTCTTCATAAAGTCTTCTCTGATTTCACAACTTGAAGGAATCCTGCCTTTCGTCAACTTCCTTGGAACTTATCTTTTTTTCCCCCCCTGGCAGGAAGTCTGGGGGGAGCACTCTCGACCATGTATGACTGCCAGCCCCCCCAGACACAGTCTCTCAGCACACCCTGTACCTATCGCTATTTTTACGTTCATTTGGCTGATTTGCTAAAACTACTCTGGGAAATTTTAAATCCAGGTACCCAGTTTGGAGTCTAGGACATGTTTGGCCTGTCTCCCCTATGTTCCACTATGATTTATCCCCTCCCTTCTTTTGGCTAGGTCCCTTCTTATGTCCAGCACTCTCGTACCTCATAGCAAAAGAGATTCTGTGGAATGTTCTGTTTTGGATGCCGATAGCCCTATGCTGAAAATAAAGATGTGTTTAAATGTAAACATTCCTGATCAAGTCAATTTCCAAAGATGATCTTGTTTGACCTGTTCCTGTTTTAGTTACACTCAAAGCAGCACACAACACTAAAATAGCCAGCAATAGGAAATGTCACCGTGAGATAGTCCACAGCCATTACTCCGTGTTGATTTAGCCATTTTTGTCAGGGGTCTGTCTAGGGTGCTTTTTCCTATCACTCCATGATGATTGATTCAGCCATTTACTTTCGATAAAAACGAACTCGTTTGCTCCCCTCCCGAAAAGGAAAGAGAGAAATTGCCAGTGATATGGGTTGACACAGGCTGCCAGTGTGTATTTTAAAGGTGGTGAGTGTGGCATTAAGAAACCTTCCCTCTCGTTCAGCCTTTGTTGATGGAGAGCATGTCGTACCTGGCCAGCTACCAGGACATTCTTGCTTCTGTGTTACTAGACATTTCTATTTCAAATATTAGCAAACGCAGCCGTCAATATCGGGGCTGTTAGAAGGACACCCATAAGCCCTCAATCAGTATGGATAATGTGATATTCATTAGGGCCACCATGCCAGACCGTCTGGTAGATGATCACAATATACCTAGTGGGACAACGGCTCTTCGGGGTAGGCGGGACTTGGCTCTTTTTGAGACAAGTAGAACACCTGAGTGTGTGCCCACCGAGATTCTCTCCTTTCACTTTTATCTGGAAGGACTCGTGCCTTTTTCCAAAATGCTAGCGTTTCGAATGTGTAAAAAGATTTCCCCAAACTGTGAGCCACCATTGGCCCCCGAGTGTTACCGCGTTGTGCTTGGAGGAGCCGCGCTTTGCTTTGTCCCTCAGTGTGTCGCATGGAGGAGGGAAGGAAAAGGCCAAGAGGAGCAGCAGAGTCGGGGGTGTTTGTTCACTTGAGGACTAGATCCTTTTCAGCTGCCACGTGGGATATTTGCTCAAGTTTTAAATGTCGGTGTAGCACTTAGATATTTTTTTCTTATTTAAATGTTACTAGTTTTCCACGGTTCTGGGTGTCTCTTTATCCTGTTGATTCCACAAGGATAATGCATAGATCTGTCTCGTTAGAGTTCCTCACATCTTCAGCACACACCGTATGTCTCAACAAATAGCCGCCGCAAGGATGAATCCTATTAGTAAGGAGGGAAGGATAACAGATTAATAATGTCCACACCTCTCGTGTAGGACTGGTGACATAATCTGCGGGGTCCGGTGCAAAAGGAGAATGGGGGGCCCCTTCAAAAGGGATTAGGAGTTTCAAGATGGCGACACCAGAGCATTAAACCGAGGTGTGGCCACGCGTCGTTGCACCAGGAAGCTGTCCTGCTCTAACGCAGAAAGGAGCCAGAGGTGTGAATTCCCATCTTTCTCGTTTTTGCCTGGGAATTAAACATATTTTATTCTCTCACTTCTAGTTAATAGTATGGAAGCTTTGCTTCTTTGATTCCTAATGAAACAGGAAGAACAAGTGCTTAATAGTAGTACCTGTCACACCACAGATTTGAACTAATGCTCAATTTACCATCTTTGAAGTCAGCCCGTGCCAGTTTTCTTAACATAAAATTTAAAGCAGCGAACTCCACCAACCTGAGCAGTCCATTCTCATCCACGGCGCTAGTGTTTTACTGACTTTAACTGCGTTGCCCTGGTAAATCACTCTGACCCGAATCTAGTCTGTATGAACTCTGGTAAAATGATCAGAAATTAGAGCAGTGAAAAATGAGCTTCTTTCCTCTGCAGCTTTGGAGACGTAGAGACAAGTTCAAAATGGGATTGCCAAAGAGTCACTCGTCCCAGGAAGACGTAAGATAAACCATTATATTAAAAAAAAAAAAAAAAAAAAAAAAAAAAAAAAAAAAAAAAAAAGCCCCTGGGGTAGGTTTGGTTTACAAGTGAAATTGAATTGTAATAAAGCAGAAGGAAGAGGGATCTCCTCCAGGGCTCCGTGCACAGTGCATAAACCTGAATGGAAAGTAAATGCTGGCCCCTCTGCGGTCTGCACAGATTTACAAGTAAATTGGTGATTTCGAATCAGACTTGTCAGCACAGATTATCCTGCAGCTGCTGAAAGTAAATCCGAAGATCAGAAGCTGCCCACAGTCTGCACTAGGCTGCCCCATGGCTAGAAATGAGCCACAAGGAGAAACTGCAGCCCCGCAGAGGGAACCGACCAGCAGAGGAAGGCGCCTGCTTCCCAGGACCTGTCCCTCATGTCCCCCTCACCTCCAAACTTGAACTTCCGAAATGCCACATTGCTACCAGCACCCTTTGCTGCTTCTCATCCTTCAGTTGACTACTTTTGTGGCATATCACGGGGTATTTTGGAATTAAAGTGAGGCTCAAAATAAATCCGGCCACCTCATGCTTCTGGATCCCTGGGCATAAAGAGTTAGTAGCGAAGGACAAAGATAAGACTACAATGGTATGTTATGACTCTCTGTGGAGTTTCATTGTACTAGTTTTTAATTTATGTAGGTAATGATGTGCTGGGAGACTGGGAAAAATACTTTGAAAAAATCATCACTTCCCTATGCTGAAGTATGAAATGCAAGTAAATATACGAGCAGCTTCTGAAACGATTGCTCTGTGGGCATTAGCTGGATCACAATCTGGGGTTTATGAACATGTTACCTTTCTGCCTTCACATCTATGCTCTGGACTCTGCTACTTCCAGGAAAGGTAATATAGCTCTGGTCACCCACATATGTGGTCATGATTAGGTTTTCATTTGATGAAGCAGAGCAGGGAGGAGGGAGTAGAGGTAAAATCTGTGGGACCCACCTCCTCGCCTGATAAAGGGAGGCACCACATCCCACGTCCTGCTTGCACCTTTCTCCCACTGCTTATGAAGCGGTCTCTGTTCCCAGGGACTTCGGCTTGTCATCCTCCAACTAAATACGGCTGCTAGACCTTGCGCTGCAGTGGAGCTGGGAGGACAAGGTGTAAACACACAAAAATAGATGTCTATTATATACTCACTATAGGCTGGACGTTCTTATGTGCAATCTCTACCACATTTCTGTAAGGGAGGACTGGCGCTGTTTCACAGATGGGAAAGCGGAGGTTTAGAGAGGTCAAGAGCATGGAGCAAATTAGTGGCCATGCTGCAATTCAAACATGAATCAGGTGAGCCCCAAACTGTTCTTCCCACCCCTCACCCCCCATGTGCTATGTTGCCTCCCTCTCTGTGACACAGAAGAGTTCTGGTAAAGCTGTTCCTGTTCTGTCCAGAGACATCTGTTTCCCCAGGGATGATCAGAGAAGGTGCCATGGATCCCATGTAGGTTTTTAACATCTGTGACTTGAATAATTAGGAAATTGAGGAAAACTATTCCAAGCTTCCCTTTTTACATTTTATATGTATTTCCTATAAAGTTGCAAAACAGATGAACTGTTAGCCAACTCATAAATACTAGTATTAGAAAGGATTAACTAGATTCAAAATTATTTCCAGTACTTTCTTGTGGGGCAAAGTAGAATAAAGAAACACTGTCTTTTAAAAACTTGTAAATTAAGGGGCGCCTGGGTGGCTCATTCGGTTGAGTGTCTGACTTTGGCTCAGGTCATGATCTCACAGTTTGTGGTTTGAGCCCCGTGTCGGGTTCTGTGCTGACAGCTCAGAGCCTGGAGCCTGCTTCGGATTCTGTGTCTCCCTCTCTCTTTGCAACACCCCCCCAACTCTGTCTCTCTCTCTCCTTCAAAAATAAATAAACATTAACAAAAATTTTTAAAAACTTGTAAATTAAAAAAAAAAAAAGCACGGGGTGGGGTGCCTGAGTGGCTCAGTTGGTTGAGCTTCCTTCTGACTTCCTCTCAGGTCATGATCTCATGGTTCATGAAGAGCCCTGTGTGGGGCTCTGTTCTGACAGCTCAGAGCCTGGAGCCTGCTTCAGATTCTATGTTTCCCTCTCTCTCTGTCCCTTCCCTACTTATGCTCTGTCTCTCTCTCTCAAAAATAAATATAAAAAACATTAAAAAAATAAAAACATAAAGCCTTGTAAATTTAAAAGTATTTTGAAACAGGTTATGTAAAACAAAGGCTTATAAATTTCTGACCTTGAAGCCTGGAACTTTTCTACTTTTGTGATGGTGGTTGCTTTTCCTTAGATGCAGATACTCATTCTCAAATGTAAACTGTTTTAATAATCATTGGTCTCTTAAAGCGCCTTTTAAATTTTTATTAAGTATTTCTTAATCTTAGAACAAACTGTGTGAGCAGGTTTTTGTTTTTGTTTTTGTTTTAAACACATTAAGGGGCACCTGGGTGGCTCAGTCGGTTGAGCCTCTGACTTCAGCTCAGGTCATGATCTCATGGCTCATGGGTTCAAGCCCCGAATCAGGGTCTGTACTGACAGCTCAGAGCCTGGAGCCTGCTTCGGATTCTGTGTCTCCCTCTTTCTCTCTGCCCCTCCCCTGTTCGCACTCTTGTCTCTGTCTCTCTCTCTGAAAAATAAATAAACGTTAAAAAAAATTTTTTAAAAATAAAAAACACATTGAGAAAGGTATCTATCTTAAAGGCTAAGATCTATGATATGAACTCATATTTAAATTGTAAAATAATCTACTTCAGGAATTAACTTGTTTCACCTACTTGGTTTTGTACCCTTCATAGATATAGGAGTAATAAGAAGAAATAAAGGATCTTTATTGTTCATTTTCTCCTATTTTGATAAGACAAAATCTATCAAAAATCTATCTACCCCAAATATTACTGTATTTAGAATTGTATACCACTCATTTTTACAAATCTCCAAAAACAGTAGACATGGCTTTGGTTAGGTAAAAGCAGTCTGCGTACAATATACTTAGTTTCAACTCTGGTTGGTTTTTCTTTTATGAGAGTGTAAGCTAGGACATTTGCCATCCCCAGCCATTAGAGTGTGTCCCTTACCTTTAATCTCAGAAACAGTCCTTACTTTCCTGTGGATTCTGATCCTCTTGTCCTGCCTTTATGACCCGATGGCTCAAAGATCACGTGACTTGGAGGAGTAGACACTACTGGTCACTGACTGACGGCTTCCACTAATCCTGTGATTTAGGGCAAAGACAGCTTTTTCCACCAGTGTTTGATGGCTCAGACACGAAAGCTCACAAGGTTAACGTTTGACAATCTGTAGAGTAGCTGAGGCTTAAAGCGGAAGGTGACGATCACAGCCCAGGGAGTAGATGGGACAGGAAGACAGAAAGGTGGAGGCGACACAGGACAGCCAAAATACTATAGACGTGAACAGAAGGAGGGCGAGCGGCCGAGGCTACCCTCCGTAGAAAATCGGACTGTAGTGTGGTTTGCCTTTTCCAACGTCACAAAAACTAGGTATAAAACTTTTACTTCTTAGAGAGAAGTGTTTGAACAGAAGGGATACACGTTACTGTATAATACTGTTTACGAAGCACAGGTCTTACACCTCAAAATTAAGGCTTCTTATTTCACACATTTATAGATTTATGTCTGGGCCTTACATATGTGCATGTGCACATATTGCAGGAAAGAGGTCTCAGATTTTCATCTGATTCCCAATGGGGACTGGGACGTACACACAAAGTTAGAAAAAAAAAATTCTGAGGACCATGGCTCTGAGCCTTAGGTGAGGAACTCTTTAGATTGCTCTGTTTCTTCAATGTTTTATTTTATATTCAATTGTATACAACTTTAGGTGACTTTCAAGGTATTTCTGTGAAAGCTTACTATTTTGCTGTCTGATTATGTAGGATACAAATACTACCCTTCTTAGGAATTCCTTGTTCTGTGGTATAATATCTTTGTCCAGTTCATTTTCCCCCCAATATATTTTTTGATTTAATACTATATTTTATTTAATTGATATATGCAAAATATTATCATTCTACCATGTAATAAATATAAAAATTATTGAGGATGTGTTTACATTCTTCATTTCATACTTAGCCTACGCAATTCAATGGTCATGTAAATTGCAAAATAACCCGTAGTAATGTGGGAAGTAGAAAAAAGCCAGACACAGATGTGAATGCGGACTATGAACATAACTAGGCATTCCTATTCTTTATTTATAGGGTCAAAGAATAGATTGGCAAATGGAAAAAGAAAGCAGTGATTTCTTAGGGTGCTAGAATTATGAGGAATTGCCACTTCCCATTTCTCTAATGTGCTAAAAAACATATAATGTAAAATTTACCATCTTAACAGGTCAGTTGTTTTGACCGTATGCCCCTTATTTGGTAACTGATCTTCAGAACTTTTCTCATCTCGCAAAACCAGGACGCTATCCACATGGAACGATGTCCTTTTCCCCTCTCTCCAGGCTCTGGTGACTACCATTCTATTTTCTGTCTCTATGATTTTAACTATTCTAGGTATCTCATGTAAGTAGAATCATGAAGTATTTGGCTTTTGATTTCACTTAGCATGATATCCTCAAGGTTCTTTCATGTTGTAGCACATGGCAGGATTTCCTTCATTTTTAAGAATGGGTATTATTCCTTCGTGTGTATATACTGAGATTTCTTTACCTATTCAACTGTTGATGGGTATTTTGATTGATTCCTCTTCTTGACTGTTGTGAATATAATAAACATGGGAGTGCAAACATGCCTTTGAGATTCTGTTTTCAATCCCTTTGGAGATGTACTTAGAAATGGGACTCCTGGATCATACGGTAATTCTGTTTGTAATATTGTAAGAAACCTCCATACTACTTTGCATAGCAGCAGCACTATGTTTCATGACTACCAGTACTGTACAAAGATTCCCATTTATCCACATCCTTGGTAACATTCGTTCTTTTGTGGTTTGTGTTTAACTGTGTTTATTCTTAATCTTTTATATATACACTCGGAAACATTGATTCTTCAACCTTATTTGCAGTAGAAGGCATCTCTTGAGAGTTCCTAAAAAGAATAAGCTTGGCTAAAATCTGGACTATCCAAAACAGTTTTTTGTGGTTTACGTTTTCAGTCGAATGGCTAAATGGCTGTCCAATGGGAATTGAGGCTTCTTGTTTACTGAATCCGATTGGATGAGAAGATAAAGAATGTAAACCACGAGTAAAAGAAATGATAGGGTCTTCCATCTTTGAACATTTCCCTTCAAGGGACAGCCTTATTTATTTTAGTCTATGGCCTGAAACACTTAAAAGGAAAATCCCACCACACCACCACCATCACACACACAAACACACAGACACACACACGCACGCATGCACGCACACTGTTGTTACCAGACTGACAGTTGCTGTTACTTCAGATGAAACCATCTTATATCTGCCATAGCTTCCATCTGGTTAAACTGTGGTTGCCACGAACAAATTGTGAGGTTGTTTTCCTGCTTAGCTTTTGATTATCATTCTGCCCTCTAACGGGCCACCTCTACCTCTTCTTTCCTTGGCATAGTTTTTTATGAATCCTGCTGGATATTTGGAAATTATATACATCTTCTCAGGGACGAAGTAAGATTTCAGTTCTCTAGATTTTGTGGTTCGGAAGGTAAAAGAAATCATTGCGGAAGTATGAGTTTTCCTCGCTTCAAGTCCCCAAAGCCTTCCACGAACATGACAGGGAATGGGAGATGAAAAACGAAGAAAGATTTGCCTGTGTTTATTGCTGCTAGATTCTGAGGCAACTTTGGCTCCCTGTGTTCTGTTCCTGAAGAAGGGCTGGCCAATATGGTATGGCGACATGGAATTTGGGTGGGAGAGGGCTTTGGGGTCAGAGTGCCTTCAGGTTGTAACGCTCACTCTCTGCTGTTTCACCTTCTAAGCACAGCCCAGCAGACCAGGTCCTGCTTCAGGCTCTTTCGGGGAACTTGGACTTTAATTTGATGTGATGTGGAGACGTTGACTGGTTTAAGCAG
This sequence comes from Panthera onca, assembly GCF_046562875.1. Classification (NCBI taxonomy): domain Eukaryota; kingdom Metazoa; phylum Chordata; class Mammalia; order Carnivora; family Felidae; genus Panthera; species Panthera onca. The sequence continues at coordinate 222,833,848 of NC_138339.1, forward strand.
TGCGAAGGTATTGTTACGTGTGTGTTTTAGGTAGACCACTTTCTGTAGAGTAGATTTAGAGAGCTATGATTCAGGACAGAGGATCACTAGGGGACTAATGTCCCGTCTGGGTGAGAAAAGATGAGGGTCTAAATCAGGACCTATATTGGGAACAAGTCTGTGGTTGTGTCACCAACTAAAATAAAGGGTTCAGGGGAGAAAGGGTGTGCTGAGGGATAGTAGTGATTCCGGTTTTGAACACTATTGAGTTCGCAGTGAGGCTTGCAACTGTCTCTCAGGCAGTTGGGCGTGTGAAGGTCATGCTTGAAGGAGACATCATGACAAGAGTTGTCAGTATCTGGTGATGGTAAAGCTGTGAGAATGAATGAGATCGTTAAGAAAGCAGACAGAAGCCCCTAGACCACTAAGCATAATAGATGCCAAATAAGATGCTTTGTGAGACTTACAAACATGACGTTACGAGATTCTAGGAAAGGTCAAGGTAAAAAATATTTTTGGGGGTGGACGGGATGAAGAAAAGTTTAAAGATAGCACGTGCGATGGGCCTTTGAGGATGAGGTGAATTTTAATAATGGGATAAAGTTAAAATATTAATATAATTAATATAAAATATTAAAGATATCGTCCCGAAAAAGAGAAGAATCTGCCAAGACAGGAAATCGTAGGATGTGTTTGGGAAACTATACACAGTTTAATTTTGCTGGAGTGATAAATACAAAAGAAGTAAAGAAAGATTAAGCTTGAGAAGCTACATTGGTGGGGCACCTGGGTGGCTCAGTCAGGTAAGCATCCAACCTCGGCTCAGGTCATGATCTCATGGTTCCTGAGTTCTAGCCCCACGTCGGGCTCTGTGCTGACAGCTCAGAGCCTGGAGCCTACTTGGGATTCTGTGTCTCCCTCTCTCTCTGTCCCTCCCCCACTCATGCTCTGTCTCTCTCTCTCTCTCTCTCTCTCTCTCTCTCTCTCTCTCAAAAGTAAACATTAAAAAAAAAAAGCTACATTGGAGACACGACCTGCACATATGGTTTTCCATTATGCCCTCCTTCCCCTTCTATCCGCTATTTCATTGACTTACAGAATTTTAAAGGGAAAGGCACCCAAGAGTGGATTTATCTCTGGCCATTCTGGGTCACCACTTCTGGACAATCAGAGCCACCGTGCACTTGAACAAGTGTGAAGACCGTCTGCAAGTCATTTCACCCATTTTACAACTTTTCTGATTGCCAGCATTTTTATTATTTCATTATTGAAGCTTGTGCTTTCCTCTCACTGTTGTTTCTAGTTGCACCCCTGCACATACAAAAAGATTAAGACATTAATTAATAGCACTCTTTAATGATCGATTTTCAATGTGAATCTACTTTATTGTCCTGACCTCCACTCTAGACTTTTCCATATTGACCATTAAGAATATTAAGTTGTCAAATACCTTGCAAAAATGGAGACACATTATGTCTGTAGCATTTTTTTAACTCATCAAAACTAAAATTGAGCTGAATTTAGTACAGTTTATTCTTAGTGACATAGTGCTGTTTTCCAGTAATCTTCTTTCTCTTGAGTAAACCTTTTAGACCATTTAGTTAGTAGTTAAATCTGCAATTTTTTTTAGGGTTTTCAATAAAACAATTATTGATCAGTGTTTCCAAAAACTGAAGTTTTTCCCTTTTGGAAATGAGAATAGTCATTTGAAGGGTTCCAATACTTAGCCATCTAGACTCTGCTTGTTGACATCAGTTCACTGGTAATAGATTCCCTATAATTATAAACTCCTAAATCACCACGTTTGACAGTTATTCAACACTGCCTAGCTTAAGAAAACCAGCAGCATTCTGATGTTTATAGTTTTCGTCCACCCATCTATTCATCCATCCATCTGTCCACCAGCAATATTTATTTATATTTACTGTGTGCCCGGCACTGAGCTAGAGGCTAGAAATACTGGTGAGCAGGACAGACATGATCTCTACTCTCACGGATTTTACTTTGCTGAGGTTTTCAGTTTTTAAGCGGTAATGAAAACCAGCATAGAAAATGGTTTTGAGCACCAATGAAAACCGTTAACTGTTCAGATTGAAGAGAATGGGTAGGGGCTCAACAGAAAACCCTCTCTGTTTGGTGAACTATCATTCCGTGATTGAAGTCACTGGATAAAGTCTCCTCAGATTCTGGCCTGCCATTGGGCAGCAGAACAGGAGCCCTTCCCTGGAGGTTGTGGTAGCTGCCACCTGATCTGGACAGAGGAGGGAGTGGTGGGAGGGGAGGAGGAAGAGGCTCAGCTTGGAGTTTCTGAGCTGGGCCATGAGGTGTTTTGACTTTACGGCATCATACAGGGAGAAAGTGAAATGCAAGATAGGAAAATGATTTCACAGTGCTTTCCAAATTTAATTTCTAGGCTAAAATATTCTGTTTACAGAATTAAGAGAAAACTGGCTAGTTGGTAAACGTAGCTTTTGGAAATGATTGCATTTGGATTAGATTTTTGTAGTCATATGGGCCATATGTATGTCTGGTGCTTTGCTCTATTGGCATAGGTTTATACTTTGTTCTAGTATTTTCCAAATTGAAAATGAAGCAGCATTTTCAGAACTGACCAGGTCATTGCCCTGAGTAAACTGGGCAACTGCCTTCTAAACACCATGCAATCTCACCCAACACTCATATACCGCAAGAGGGTGTTTTTCTTGCCTAAGTTTATGTTGTGTATCCTATTCTGGGCCTTTGGACAGGCTATTTCAGCTTTGTATTGCTTTCTCTCAACATTCCATAGGAGGCAATATTTCCTATTCTCTGTTGTTACAAAAGCTATGAAAATATATGCCACCCATTTAAAGAAACAAATGGGTATCTGGAAGTTTTCTCTACCCAACACTAGTTTCATGTATAAAATTTAGTATGTTTTGGCTTTTATGGTGTTTACCAATGGGGAAAAAAAAGCCTCAACCAAGTAACTAAGGCCATTTGTTCCAGTTCTTCCTATACTGGAAAGTAACCGTGAAAAGTTATATTGATGAAACATTCTTATTACTCCAGGACAGAGATTGGCAAATATTTTTCTGTAAAGGGTCAGATAGTAAATGTATTTGGCTTGTGGGCCCCCAGGGTCTCTCTCTGTTAAAAGTATTCAAGTCTGGGGCACCTGGGTGGCTCAGTCGGTTAAGCGTCCAACTTTGGCTCAGGTCATGATCTCACGGTTTGGGAGTTTGAGCCCCACGTCTTCCTTGGGCTCTGTCTGTGCTGACAGCTCAGAGCCTGGAGCCTGCTTTGGATTCTGTGTCTCCCTCTTTCTGCCCCTCCTTGCTTGGGCTCTGTCTTTCTCAAAAATAAATAAACATTAAAACTTTTTTTAAAAAAATACTCCAGAGTATTTAAAAAAAAACACTCCATATTTTTTGGGCTCAGAAAATAGCCAGTAAGCAATTTGTAAATGAATGGCATAATAGTGTCCCGATAAAACTTTATTTACAAAAGCAGGCTGCCTGCAGGATTTGGTCTCTCCTCTTGTCCCTCGCTCCCTCCGTGCTCCAGAACTCCAGAACAGAAATGTGGCCCGAGGCCTGTTTTTTTATATAATAGCCTTTGAGCAGAGAATGGTTTTTACATTGTTAAAGAGTTAACTGAAAGAGGAAGAGAGGGGGAGGAGGGAGGAGGGAGAGAGACCTTACAAAGCTTAAAATATTTACTGTTTGGAGATTTATGGAAAACATCTACCGATCCTTACTCTAAAAGATTGCTTATCTTTTCCTTGATAATCCAAGTTATGGATTGGATTTTGTGCTCATTTTCTATTTCCCTGTGGTTAAAGTCTTAGAGATATGGAGCAAGAAAGTTTGTTGGATACAATGCAGAACTTAACATTCAGATAATACATTGGGTGTCATAGAAAATAACACCGATAATTTCCTGTGGTCACTTTATTCTTTTAAAATTTGAGATTCTTGGGGCGCCTGGGTGGCTCAGTCGGTTAAGTGGCTGACTTCGGCTCAGGTCACGATCTCATGGTCCGTGAGTTCGAGCCCTGCGTCGGGCTCTGTGCTGACAGCTCAGAGCCTGGAGCCTGTTTCAGATTCTGTGTCTCCCTCTCTCTCTGACCCTCCCCCATTCATGCTCTGTCTCAAAAATAAATAAACATTAAAAAAAAAAATTAAAAAAAAATAAAATTTGAGATTCTTACAGGGAATTTTTTTAATGTAAATTATTCTTTTATCCTAAAAATGTTTTTTTTTATGTGGGAATCTAGAACACCAGTACGTATTCCTCTTTAATTCTGTGCCTGAAATTTGGAGTTTCCTAACCTTTATTTGGGACCAAGCATGTGCTGTCAATGCCCAGACCTTTTCAATAATCGAAATGTTCTTTGATATTAGCCAAAAAATACTACTACTTAACATTTATTCAGTGCTTATTATGTGAAAGGCACCTTGTAAAATGCTTAGCATACATTTTCTCACAAGGATTCCGGGAGATGAGTGTGATTCTAAACCCCAGTTTTGAGGCTAAAGAGATCAAGACCCAGGAAGTTACATACCTTGTCCAAGATAACACAACCAGCTAAAGGTAGAAGTTGGACTCGAACCCGGGTTTGAGACAAGTTCCCCAAGGAGAGGTCGCTTTCAATTTTGCTTCAGTGCCCTTCAGAGTGAACCCTCATCCTTTATTACTCTGTGACTCTCAGAAAGCTTTTACGAGTGATGCCACAATAGATAAAATATATTGGAAATGATCGCGATACTGTTTCTGCTTTCTAAGGATTTATCATTTCAAAATGATGCTTGAGGGATAGCAAGAAGACAAGTTGGTTGCCTTAATAGAATATAAGGAAAAGGAGGAGCTAGACAATTAGTAGTCAGATGTTCCTTTGTTCCTGTCTCCAGCTAAATATAATTTCCTTCCTCTTAAAGAGATGGTGAACACTTCCATCTGAAGGCTTCGACCTCTTCTTTTTCCTCTTTCCAACAAGATAATATCATGCGTTGACACTTTGAACCTGAGAGGCATAAAGTTGCTGTAAAAATTATTCAGTTTCTCAAGTTCCCAGAAGCTCTTCCTGTGTTTAAGTTTGTGTTTCAGATAGATTTTTGGGTGGAATTGCTTAAAAATTGAGTTAAAATATAAACAAAATGCCCTTTTGGCTTTTTTTTTTTTTTTTTTTTTTTTAACTTGGCAACAGGCTTTCTCATTGTGTTCCTGTGTTATGCCCCACATGACTCCTCTGAGCAGATCTGATCCTGGAATCCCCCACACTGTGGGCTGGAACTCACTGGCCAGGGAGCCCCAGTGTAGGTGGTGAAGGCAGTGAGTCAACACGACTGGAATTTGCTCACTTCAGAGAGATAATTCTCATGCAAATAGTTCTCAGATTTTCAAAAGAAGGCCTTGTCAGCCTTATACTTTCAAATTGACTCTGCCAGGAATTTACAGAGTTTTACTAGATTATACAGACTGTTCTTTTATAATAGTCACATGTTCATTCAGAAATAAGCCAATTAATGCAGACTGAGAAAACCCCACTGCTCCCACCCAAATCCCTTTCAGACTACTCTTCACTTCCCTCCTCTTTCCTCAGACATTTCCTCCTCATTCAGTAGCTTGTTCTCTGCTCTCTGTGATAGCTGTGCCAGCATTTCATCTTCTTTTAACAGCTACACAAGTATAAAAACCACGACACCACAATTACAGATGGGGCTTCAGTTTGCACTTTTTAAGAACTGTATTGTCATAAGTAATTTGCAGTAAACTTAAACTCAAAACAAACAAAACCCAAAAAATCTCCCAAAACAAATAGGAACTCTTTATTTTTGACCGGAGTAGTTAGAAATGATACTGTTTTTGACATAAACTGGAGTACTTTCTTAAAAGAACACTTTATTACTCTACGATGGGCTATATTATAGTCTAGTTTAATGGCTTCTCCCCTATGTTTTCTTTCTTGGTTTATCTTCTTGGACATGGGACGAGCTGGATGGCATACTTGTTTCTGGATAGGTTTTTTTTTTTTTTTTTTTTTTTTTAATTTCCCCTAAGTGAATGGTATCTTTTAAAGGGCATTGGTCATTTTGATCTTTGGAGTATTTTTAGAACATTGGAATGTGAAAGAAATGTTTATGCCTTGGGATTGCCAGTTATCCAGAGAATACAATCTTTAATTCATTGCCCTTTATTTGTATTTTTTAAGTTTATTTATTTATTTGGGGGGGAGGGGTAGAGAGAGAAGGAGAGAGAGAATCCGAAGCATGTTCCGTGCTGTCAGCACAGAGCCTGACACGGGACGTGATCTCAGGAACCATGAGATCAGGACCTGAGCTGAGATCAAGAGTCAAATGCTTAACCAGTGAGCCACCCAGGTGCCCCTGCCCTTTATTTTTATTTTACTTATTATTGAGGAATGCTAGCTATGAAAATAATTAGGTATATAGACAGATTTTCCAGAACCTTGCCCCATCAGCATTTTTTCATTTTGTACATTAGAGTTGGTATATTGCACTAGTTTCCAGATGAGAATTGCTCCCTGGCAGAATATGGAAGTGTGAAAATGGCATTCTTTTTTCTTTTCTTTTCTTTCTTTTTTTTTTTTTAAAGTAGGCTTCACACCCAGCACAGCAGAGCCCAACTTGGGACTCGAACTCACGACCCTGAGACCAAAACCTGAGCTGAGATCAAGTGTTGGACACTTAACTGACTGAGCCACTCAGGCATCCCTGGAAGTGGTATTTATAACCCATGATACACAAAGGCTTTATGTTTAAATAAGCAAACTTAATATTTATCAGAGCTTCTCTTTCCTGAGATCCCAATTCAAATCACTTGCCTGTGGTCAGATGCTTTCAACTTGTATATTTCCCAAAGGCAACCAGAATAGTGTAATATACCAGTGCAGTTTTATGGGAGTCTCATTTGGTGCCACAGCAATTTCTTTTGATATGCAGTTCACCTCTAGGTGGGGTGGTTACAGGTGACATATTACAAGCAGAATCAGGGACTATTTGGGGCTCTTGAGTTTTTACTGCATTGGCCACTGACCACAGTATAGAAATTTGAAGATGCACAGATACTTGTTGCCCTGGCCCAATCTGGATGACACAGTCCAGATAGATAGATAGATAGATAGATAGATAGATAGATAGATATTTAATATTTTTTTCCCTTTACTGCTTCCGTTTGGCAGGAATCTGAAGAGGTCACCTCATTTAACCCTGGCACTAGACTTTACCATTTTTATCAAATATTCCTTATTCAGCACTCTCTATTTATGATGTTGTGTTAGGTGCTATATTCAGAGTGTGCCAAAGAGAGTTTATCCCTGAACTTGGCAATTTATCTACTGATTTGGCTAAACCTGTACTGGATTTCTTTAAAAAAAAAAAACTCTCCAGAGGAAAACAGCTCAGAATTTCCTGTATTTACTGACTCTCGATTGCAGAAAGCTTTCCAATGCAAGAATAGCAGCCCGTGTTTACTGAGTGCTCACCATGGGCCTGGCCTGGTTCTAGGAGATTCACATCTATATTACGCAGTTTCGGTTGCCTGTGGGGAATATTCAAGTGTGTGTTCTCTTACTGGACAGCTCTAGGGGACCCTGTCTATTAACCTCATTTTACAGGGGAGGACGCAGAGGCTCTGGGAAGTAAAGGAACATGCCATTCTTCATTCCAAATTTTGTTTCCAATCCCCTGAGTTAGCTGTTATGCTTTATGACCTGAGATCATGGCTATAATGTTACACTGGTAGGAATAATAAAATATGGAGACATGACGATGGACTAATAAGGATCTGATGAGGAACAAAAACCTCCCAATCACCTTAAGAGATGCTGCTCCCAGGAAAGTATAAATGATGTTCCAAGTCCCATACCTCTACTTTGCCTGTTGTTTTATTCTTATGAGCCAAGAAGACATTAAAATATGCAACAGTGCTGCTCTTGAGAATGCTTCTATGCTGCTGACTTGTAAGCTTTTACCCTCTAAGAACATTTTTGGTCCCTTATCTAATTATCTAACACCTATGTTGAACTGTATAAATTACTTATCAACTACCTGCCTCATTTATTCTAGTCACTTAGGAATGTGTTTGCTCTTTCTTCTGCACAAAGATATCTTTCTGTATTTTGTTTCTGTCATCAATAGATATAGCCACTTTGGGAGAGTGGACTATCATAGAAGAGGTTTTCTTACCTGATCCATCCTTGTACTTTTCTGTTTTTTTTTTTTTAATATGATCTTTATAATTAAAGTTATTGGAATTTCATCTTCCTTTTATTTTCACTTCATCCTGATTTTTATTTTTAATTTATTTAGCCCTGAACTTAAGCAAGAGCAGGGGAAGGATAGAAAGAGAGGGAGACACAGAATTTGAGGCAGACTTTAGGCCCTGAGTGGTCAGCATAGAGCCTGACGCAGGGCTCGAACCCACAAACCATGGGATCATGACTTGAGCTGAAGTTGGACGCTTAACCGACTGAGCCACCCCATGAAGCCATTTTTTGGTCATTGTTGCTTTGCTGGATCATTTAGAGATGCCGTGTGTGTGTGTGTGTGTGTGTGTGTGTGTGTGTGTGTCTGTGTGTGTGTGTTGGGGTGTGTGTGTGTTTCTAGTATTGCCCTGTGACCTTTATGACTCATTTAATGAGGAATTTAAAAAATTATTACTCCTACTGCATTCATTATCAGCTAGCAGTCATCAGCCTTCTGCATAAAATTTTTTTTTCTTTGAATACCCTCTATTTCCCCTCTGTGAGAAATTTATTCTCCCCTTGGTGCGTGGGGACAAATTACGTTCATAACAGCCATTAATGATAATGGGATGAGTGTGTAAATCTTTGATGCATTGAAAACCGAATGGCGCCCTGGTGGGTCTTTTTCTCTATCCTACCTTACCAGATTTTGTTTGGCAGTGTGGGCTGTAGGCTGTTTAAAATGCCTCTCCTCATTTTTCCTCTTTACTGTATGCACATGTTGTACACACACATGCACATGCATGCGCACACACACAGACACACACACACATGCACCCACAAATGTGGTCTTAGAAAATTAAGGGATAAATGAAATAAATGAAGTTTTAATGCATGGGTTTTTTTTTTTTCCCATAGACAGCCTGGCCCTACGTCTGAGTTCTGGGTCTTTCCTCCCTGTTTCTGCTGTACCACATGGCACTTCTCACACTGGATGAGGATTGCTTTTTACTTGTTGGTATCTCCATGGGGGTACAGTCTGATTTGGTTAGTCCTCTTCTACATCTTTTTTTTTTACACAATTTTTTTTTAAATTTTTAAACATTTTTTATTTATTTTGAGAGACAGAGCAGGAATGGGGGGAGGAACAGGGAGAGAGGAAGACACAGAATCCAAAGCAGGCTCCAGGCTCTGAGCTGTCAGCACAGAGCCCAATGCAGGGCTCGAACCCACGAATCGTGATATCATGACCTAAGCTGAAGTCAGACGCTTAACCGACTGAGCCACCCGTGAGCCCCTCTACATCTTAAATCTGAGTACAATGTACTAGCCATGGTGGATGCTCAGTAAGGTTTTACCACATAAAGGAACGAATGAGTGCTTAAACGTTGAAAGCAAAGTGTCTGCTAATCTCACCTGGGCGATATCGTAAGACTGAAATAAACGTCATGTAAGTTCTAGGAAATTTTCTAAAAGCCTCTGGCCTCGGTTTTCTCATCTGTAACATAGAGATAGTAGTTCCTGTCTCCGAAGGTTGTTGTGAGAATCAAATGAGATCACATATTCCCTATGATTCAGCAAACAGAGTATGCGCTCAGTGATGGGTTCTGTGCTGAGTTCTGAGGATCCACTGTCTTACCCTGAAATCCACAGCCTGTGAGAGAAGCTCTTCTCCAAGTCTGATGTGCACCAGAGTCAAGGAGACCTTGTTAGTAATGTCGACTCTGATGCTGGGGGTTTGCGCAGCACCTGAGATCCCTGGGAGATGTCCATGCTGCAGGGGCACCGGCCACACCTTGATTAGTAAGGCTTTAAGGAAGAGGGTGGCAGACAAGTTATTAATGCAAGGAGGTTAAGTGCTGCTATGCTGGCATTCTAAAAGTATGATGGAGGGAGCCATCAGCTAGTGCCAGGGAGCGGGGAGGAGGCGGGTAGAGCTTTCTAGACGGGGATCATCTGGGGCCTGAATAGCTGAAGCCGACGGTCAGGCGGAAAAGTGGGAAAGGCCTTTGGTCAGAGGAAGCCACATAGATCTGGACAAGAGCTGTCTCCAGCACAGAAAGCTAAGAAAGCAGAGGAAGGGGAAGGACAGCAAGGGAGGAGGCTAGCATGTCACCTGGGGCCAGCTGGTCAAGTGTTGGTCCTGTTTGCCGCGCTAAAACCTCAGATTCGATGCCGGAACCAACACGGAGTCACGAGGTTTGGCGTAGCCATTACATGACACACGTAAAACTACTTTGAAAACAGCCGAATGCTGTACTGTGTTAGGTAGTTTCCATAGCTTAGATTGTGCTGGAGTATTATCAGGTAGTAATTGAAAAGAGCGAGTCTGTAGATGAGAAGCAGGCTTGTAGACTTCCCCAGACTTTGGAGACAAACCGCAGGAATTAAATCCTGGCTCCACCAGAAGGATTTTTACTTCCTAGTTACATAACCTTGAGAAAATCTATTTACTTTCTGGATCTTGGTTTTCTCATCTATGGAGTGGAGGTCACGTATACTATCTCGTAGATCGATTGTGAAGACGAATCATTTATTCATCGAAGCATTATTTATTTAAGCAAAGCATGTGGCTCAGTGCTAACAGGAGGTGTGTGCTGCCCGATCATTATTAATAATGTTGATTTGGAGCTCAGGAAATAACTCTTGCTTAGGAAATAACCTAGCGGATTTGGACAGCAGCCATGTTGATAATTTTTGAGTGCCTGCTCTCCCGTGTGGCCTTCTGATGCCTGTGTAGACCAAAAACTCAGTTGGTCTTGTGGCAGAGATCACCATTTGTCCGATAACAATGCCGTCAGAGAATTTAGAGGGTGTTTGGTCAAGGGAAGGGATTTCTTACATGTTGAAGACGAGACAGTCAAAGAAATGTCTCCCCTCTAGGGAAGAGAGGATAGAGGACTGCCATAGTAACTGTCCGAGGATTTAGTTCAACAAAGCACACTGAATAAATGTATCTGAGGAGGTTTTCCTCACCTAACCAGATCTAGGTTGGATGTCTTTGTGTTCTGCGGCATGCAGTAACTATCTACAACACAGTACTTGTCACATTTTGCCCCCTCCCTTTTTTTTAATGTTTATTTGGTTTTGAGAGAACGCAAGCTGCAAGCCGGGGAGGGGCACAGCAGGAGGGGACAGAGGATCCGACGTGGGCTGGCTGTGCACTGACAGCACTGGGCCCCATGTGGGACTGGAACTCACAAACCGGGAAATCATGACCTGAGCCAAAGTCAGACGCTCAACCCACTGAGCGACCCAGGCGGCCCACAATTTTGCCTCTTCTACTGGACTTCGAGCTTTTTAAGGCAGAGACAGTTGTCCTCCATGTTTTTGCTTTCCCACTGCCTGGAGCAGGGACACGAGTTTGGCTTTCACGATTATTCCGTGATGCGTATTGTGCTTGCTAGCAAGGAATGACACTGGAGGAGGAGGAGGTGGGCTTTCAGAGTTCCGTCCCATTGGCTCTGGGGGTGTGCAGTGTCCTCTTCCGTTACTCCAGTTCTGACTCCGCTCCCTGTTTGCGAGATCCAAGTGCCTCTGTTGAACCCTGTCGGCATTCATATCCTGTTTCCGGTTCATTAGGCCAATCACATTAGAAAAAGACCTTGTCTCCTCCTCGTCTTCCCAGAAACCAGAGACTGTCTTTGAATCCCAGTCGAGGGAACGAACGGAGCCAGCGGGCCTCTGCTGTGTGTAGCTTGCCTGGGACGGCATCTCTCCCTGCCCCTAGAGGAGAGGCACTGGGTGCTCCCTTAGCCTTGAAGCTGATATCACCCTGGCCGCTAACCATCACTGAGACTTCTAGTACCTGCCTGTTATCGTTTCCTCAGATGCTGTGTTTGGTCGGATGGATGGGCCTCATCTCAGCACCCAGAGTGATACCCCTCCAGCGGGAGCTCTGGTCCCAGGCTCTGCCCCTCCTAGTCTGTTTTGTCCAATTAAACTTAGTGGACCAAGACCAAAAGCATGAGTACATTAAACTAACAGGGATTTCATTGAATGGAATGCTTTCCGATAAGGATCTTTAAAAGCTCATTTTGCTTAAATATATGCTAAGAGAGTGGCATTTAGATTTTAGAAAACATCGTTAAGAAAATGATAGTCTTCCCTTCCAAAAAGAGGGTATCCTGCCTAGTACTGGGGAGAGTTAGGAAGTTCAAGGGTTTCTACTCTCTATGGCATTTCTACTAGCCAAAGTTACTGTCAGATATTCCCTGACTTTATTTCATAGACCGGCATATAACTGAAGGCCAAACTTGTGTCAGACTGTTTTTATGAGTAAATCTACTGTGGCTCTTTTTTATGGCATCATCAGCCTGCCACCTAGTAAACAGGGGAGATAAGTGACTTTGAAGCAAGTGCTATCTGGGAAAATAAAATATTTTAGCATTATGAGAGAATGTTGAGTAATGAAAAATGATAAGAGCATTATTCAGCTGAGAGGTAATTTCTAATCATGCGTTGTTGAAGTACTCTTGAGTTTTCTTGGGGATGATGGAGAAAGGGAAATTAACATTTATTTGCTATCTGCTATATTCTAGTCACTTCATGGACATGATCTCGTTCAGTCTTTACAACCCCCAGCGAGGCAGGAATTATTCTATTTTTCAGACAATGGAATGAAGATTAGATAACTTGTCTAAGGTCCCACAGCTCCTCTATAAAGTTGTGGTTGTTCCATTGTCCGTAAGACCAGTATTTTAATATTTACAATGGTACTTTGATTAACTTGTCTGTGTGGTGGAAATGCAATTGTTCTTATTAATTGAAATTTCTAACTAATTGCAGGCCATGAAAATACTCTATTCTTCACCTTTTAAAAAAAGCTTTCAAAATTATATTGTTGTCTTCCAAAATTATATCATGCATAATTTAATATTTAAAATTTTTGTTATTGAAAATCTTTCATTGCCTTGTATTCATTATTATGAACATTAGTTTCAATAAACTTGTGTTTTAAAAGCTTGCCAAGGGCACCTGGGTGGCTCAGTGGGTTAAGCGTCTAACTTCAGCTCAGGTCATGATCTCACGGTTCATGAGTTCGAGCCCTACATTGGGCTCTGCGCTGACAGCATGGAGCCTGCGTGGGATTCTCTGTCTCCCTCTTCGTCTGCCCCTCCCCTGTGTGTGCTAACTCTCTCTCTCTCAAAATAAATAATAAACTGAAAAAATTCTTTAAAAATCTCACTGAAATTTAGTGGTAAGTATTAGCCACTCATTTAACGGATAAGTAAGTAGGGACGTAGAGGAGTTACAAGACTTTGCTCAGGGTCACTGTGTTCCTTTTTAGACGGGAAATTTGCATGCAATTATAGAACTCTCTTCCCAAGATAATATACGCCTGACAGTAGCTCTTGCATGAATCTTGGTGTCAACTTATTTTCCTTCTTCTTCTCTTTACAGCAACTTTTAAAAATAAACAGGTTGCTTAACAGAGAGCTGTGGTTTTCAAGGTTTGACTGTATTGAGAAATTACCCTTTACTTATCTAATTCTGCCAAATATGCCAGACAGACAAGGGTGAGAACAGAAAGAAATTATAACACTTATGGGTCCTGATTCTAAATGCATTATTTTTTATTTTTATTTTTTTTTAATATGTGAAATTTATTGTCAAATTGGTTTCCATACAACACCCAGTGCTCATCCCAAAAGATGCCCTCTTCAATGCCCATCACCTCCCCTCCCGTCCCTCCTACCCCTCATCAACCCTCAGTTTGTTCTCAGTTTTTAAGAGTCTCTTATGCTTTGGCTCTCTCCCACTCTAACCTCTTTTTTTTTCCCTTCCCCTCCCCCATGGGTTTCTGTTAAGTTTCTCAGGATCCACATAAGAGTGAAAACATATGGTATCTGTCTTTCTCTGTATGGCTTATTTCACTTAGCATCACACTCTCCAGTTCCATCCACGTTGCTACAAAGGGCCATATTTCATTCTTTCTCATTGCCACGTAGTACTCCATTGTGTATATAAACCACAGTTTCTTTATCCATTCATCAGTTGATGGACATTTAGGCTCTTTCCACAATTTGGCTATTGTTGAGAGTGCTGCTATAAACATTGGGGTACAAGTGCCCCTATGCATCAGCACTCCTGTATCCCTTGGGTAAATTCCTAGCAGTGCTACTGCTGGGTCATAGGGTAGGTCTATTTTTAATTTTTGAGGAACCTCCACAGTGTTTTCCAGAGTGGCTCTACCAGTTTGCACTCCCACCAACAGTGCAAGAGGGTTCCCATTTCTCCACAACCTCTCCAGCATCTATAGTCTCCTGATTTGTTCATTTTGGCCACTCTGACTGGCGTGAGGTGATATTTGAGTGTGGTTTTGATCTGTATTTCCCTGATGAGGAGCGATGTTGAGCATCTTTTCATGTGCCTGTTGGCCATCCGGATGTCTTCTTTAGAGAAGTGTCTATTCATGTTTTCTGCCCATTTCTTCACTGGATTATTTGTTCTAAATGAGTTTAACATAGTCTGTAGTTGTCGGTTTCTCGAATAGGAGTGAAGTAGCTGATGGTGTATTGTGATATTTAAGTTTAGAATTTCAAAGGAGTCAAAAACTAACTTTCTGTGCATAACTTTCCATTTCTGATCATGGAGCAAAGGGATTTATTTGGCCCACATCTGGATTTGTCTGTTGGCCAGAAAACTAAATTTGCTCTGAACAGTTCCTCTCCTCCTGGTACCCCAGGATTCCAAGGATATTACTTTTGGCATATTAAGCATTGTGCTCTGCATATGAGGGGTACGAAGACTCATGTGCTGTGCTGTCAAAGAATTTATAACCTTCCAGCATTCAACTAAGCATAGATTAAACTTTAATGAAAAAATTACCGTAATAGAGGCATATGCGAGGTGTTTTCGAGAAAGGACAAATTCACCCAAGGCACTGGGAAGGAGGTGTGAGTGGAGGGGACTACAGAAGAGGGTCAGAGAGCTGTCAGTAGTTGAATTGGCTGGGTGTTTGATAAGGAAGAGAGGATGAAAATAACATCTCAGAGGCACAGAAATGTGAAGGAGTCTTTTTGGGTAATAATTCCAGCTTGATGTTACTGAAGAAGTGTGGAAGGATGCGGTGGGAAGTGACTAAAAGGGAAGATGGGATCAGTTGATGGAGCATCTTGAATCCGGTGCTAAGCTTTCAGAACATTCTAAAGACAACTGGCAGCTGTTGAAGTATCTTAGATGGGATATATGTCCCGACATGCATCTTACTTTTATTAAGATAATTTCTCACTTAGAAAGTAATGATTTCTACTTAGTAAGAAAATTACTGTGCTTTAGTAATGTATTAAAGAAACAAAAGAATGAGGGAAGGAAAATTTTGAGAAGACAAATGAAGAACCTTTACCAGTGGAAGGCAGAAAGAATGCCGAAAAGCAGATATGAGACCCGCTTCTGTACATAAGCTATAAAACTAAGTGGCTGATTATGGGAAATATGAGAGGGGCCAAGGTCAAAGTAGGTTGAATAATCAGGAGTCATAGGACTACTGATGGTGATAGTGGTAACTGAGAAAACACAAGGTCAGGAAAAGAGAGAAATACAGAATGAAATCTAAGTTTCTTACTAAACTTGGAAAGGTAGATGATTGTATCAGCGAGCTTGTACTGTGTAACAAACAACTCTCAAGTTTCATGACAGTGTAATAACCGTATATTCATTATGCTCATGAGCTTATGTGTTGACAGGGTAGTTCATCAGGTCTCACCTGTTCTCACACACGTGTCTGATGTCTACAGACAAGTTGGCTAGTGGCAGGTTGGTTTGGGTGGTCTCAGCTCAGATGGCTTTCCTTTATCTGTTTCTCATCATCAGGCTTATTTTCATGAGAGCAAGGCAGAATTCCCAGGCATGCAAGGCCTTTTGAGATCTAGTCTCGTTACTTACATAATTTCAGTTCCACTGTATTCTTTGGCGAAAGCAAGTCACAAGCCCGGTCCAACTTCAAGAGATCAGCTGCAAATCTCATTTCAAGAAAGATAGGTATAGGGAGGGGCAAGTGAAGAAGGAAGCTATTATTTTAATCAGTTTACCACAGTGAGTATTACCATCATGATTATTAAGTGGTTATCAAAACAATTTAAAATTATATTCCATTAGCTGTATTGAGCTGTTTCCCAATGAAGAGTGAAATGAATAATTTTGTAATGGGAGCCTAAAAATATTGGCATGTATTTAAATTTATCATTTTTTTTTTTTTGGAGTTCTAGGAATATTGTTCTGGCTTCCCTTTGCTTGTTTCATGCTGCTTTCTATTTCTGCATTTAACTCCATTCAAAAGCATTAATAGAGTTTTCCTCTTTTATTTAAAATCACCCACAGAAAAATATTAGTTAAGTACACAACCAAGCCTTGTAACTGTCAACCGCACTCTTGGTCACCACCTCCAAAAAGCACCCATTAAATAAAAAAGATGCATTTAAAGGAGTGACTGTGCTCTCACTGTCTCTAGGAGCCCTGCATTTCATTCGCTTCCCGAACTGCATGGGCTGCTTTGTAAGATGTCACCTTTGGCAAAGGTATGCTTTGTCTCTGTTATTCTTCTGTATCATTCTTATTAATGATGTTTTGCTAGCCCCATGCAGAGCCTTTGAATAACTTTCCCAGAAAGGACCACCCACAGGGAAAATATTGAGTCTATCCAGTGGACTTGAATGTGTTCCTTATAAAGTGGAATCTTTATGTAAAATAGACGCTTGGGAAGCAATTATTATTAATTATAGGCCCTTTCATCACAGCTTTTGATCTTTTGCATGCACCAATACTCACTACTGCTGTTCCTGTTGGTGACAGTGGTAGAGCCTAACAATGGTTTCAATGCCATTAAGAACAAAGGGACTTTTTGAAAAATATTCAGTTTACCAATTACTGTCACAAACATAGTCTTTGAATGTGATCCTGTGTGTTCCTCTCGGTTAATGGATTCTTCTTATGTTAATGCTGGCCCCTGGATCTGACAGCTTCAAGGGTGCATGTTTAAGCTGGCTTGTTGACATTGGGGTTAGGTTACCCATGTGTATAATTTATTTTGATCAGAAAACTTTGTGAGTGAGATAATTGCATGCTGTTTCTGATCCATGAAGGCAATGGTCCCTGGCACGGAGGGTACGGATTTTTAAAATTTTATCTTCTCATGATTTCTTTTCCTGATGTTTGAATAATTGCCCTGTCCAACAAAAAGCCCAGGCCAACTATAGTTAGCTAATTCACAGATATTAAGGGAGTTAGCCAAGATGTTCTGAGTCATTATTAAGTGGAAACTTTTCAGTAAAGAGGGCTCTCGTTACGTTGGTAGCTGAAAATGTAAAAATATAAAAATATTACTTTTTATTCACGTCTTAAGCACATTTTTTTAATGTGTCAAACTTGACTTTGGGGAATGGCATGAGGGATAGGCAGCGATGAAAAAGAAGATGCCAGAAATAAAAACGAAATTTCCCCCTAGGGAGAAAAACAAAAACAAAAACAAAGAAGACCTACATAAAGGGAGAGACAAAATATGTGCTTGGGTTGAAAGAGTTAATATTGGTAAGGTGTCAGTTCCCCGTCCCCCAACTGATCCCCCAACTGATCTGCAGATTCGGTGCATTCCCAATCAAAATCCCAGTTGGACTTCTTGTAGATTGACAAGCTGATTCAAACATTTAAACGGGAAGGTAATGGAACTGCAGTGGCCAAAACAGTTTTGAAAAGAAAAGAACAAAGTTGGATGACGCACTATTTGTTTCAAGCTTTACTAGAAAGCTGCATTAATCAGGTCAGTGTGGTATTGGTAAGAGGATAGCCACGTAGATGAATGGAACAGTCCAGACAACAAATAGGGTAAAAGGTCACCATGAGGTAAATCTGGGTAAGTGGTACGTAGATGTCTTATGTACTGTTCTTATTCTTGCCGATTTTCTGTGTGTTTGACATTTTTTCAGCTTAAAAGAGATTCTGCTTTGCTATTAGAAAAATCTAACATGCTTTAAGAAAGTTTACAAGGATGAAATCATTTGATTTTAGAACATTTCTCTTAAGGAGGCAATTCAATTTTCCTCTGCCTATGCTTTTTAAGAATATAAAGCCCATTGTTAACATAATAAGCACACGTAAACTACATTTATCTTATTCATGAGACCATAATAAATCGACTCAGAGGTAGTTAATAGCTTTATAACTGTGACTGGAAATGCATAGTGCTGCATTGACTCTTACATTTATTCAAAAATGTTTCAAAAGTGGAATAGCACCACTTCAGTTCTAAAGAATGTAATGACAAACCATGTATATTCATAGGTGTTGTTTGTGAGAGACCACTGATAATATACTATCTGGGGAAAGGTGAACAGTACTATGACTCCAACATACAAATTCAAGCCCATAAACGTAATGACTATTTTTCTGGTAGGAAATACAGTTGCATTTTCTTTTGAACATCAGGTCTACCGAGGTATTATTTACTTGCAGTAAAATTCATCTCACTCAGTTAACTGTTGCCTGAGTTTTGACAAACGCATACAGCTGTGTACCTTGGACCGCAGTCAAGATACACAACGGTTCCACCACCCCTCGAAAGTTCCTTCAAGTCCCTTGTAGCCAATTCCTCCACATAGCGTAGCCCCGACAGCCAGTGTTCTGTGCCTACAGGGTTGCCTTTTGCAGAATGTCGTGTAAGTGGAATTGGACGGTATACGACCTTCTTTAAAAATAACAGCTTCTTTGAGACACAGTTCACACGCCATGCAATTTACTCATTTAAAGTGTACCATTCAATGGTTTTTAGTACATTTGCAGAGTTGTGCAGTCACCATCACGACCAATTTTAGAACATTTTCCCTTTCCCAAATTCCAACACCTGCTAGTGGTCCCTTCCTATCTCCTTCCAACCTTCCCAACCCTGGGGAACCACTAATGTACTTCTGGTGTCTAATGTAGCCTTCTGAATCTGGCTTCTTTCACTTGACATAATGCGTCTGAGAACCATCCATGTCGTCGTGTGTGTTGTTGTTTCCTTTCATTGCTGAGTAGTATCTTCTTAGGGAGGTATCACGCTTTGGTATTATATGTGCCGGTTGAAAGGCATTTGTTTTATTGTCTCTTCAGTTTTTAGTGATCATGAATAATAGTGCTATAAACATTTGCTTAAAAGTTTTGTATGAACATGCATGTTTATGTCTCTTGGCTAAATGACTAGGAATGATTGCTGCGTTGTATATATATGTGTGCTGAATTTCGTGAGCCAGACTGTTTTCCCAAGTGACAGAACCGTTTTGCGTCTCATCCGCGGTATATGAAAAATTCCAAGTGCACTGCTTCCTTGCCAACATTCCGTATGATCTGTCTTTCTAATTATAGCTATTCTTATGTGGGTGTAGTGGTATCTCATTATGGTTTTTGTATTGTATCGAAGAAGTCTTTGCTTGACCTAAGGTCACAGAGATCTTTTCCCTGTTTTCGTCTAGAAGTTTAATTTTTCAGATTTGACACTTAGGTCTATGGTCGAAGTCAAAGGGCTTCTTGTTGTTTTCATATTGACACACAATTATTTCAATATCGTGTATTGTGAAGATTCGTCCCCTCTCCTTTGAATTGGCTTTGCACTTTGGTTGAAAAATCAATTGACCATGTATGCATTATCAATTTGCATTTTCCTAATGATCAGTTTGCATTATTTTGCCTATTTGCCATCTGTGTGTCTTCTTTTTTTTTTTTTTTTTTTAACGTTTATTTATTCCTGAGACAGAGAGAGACAGAGCACGAGCAGGCGAGGGTCAGAGAGAGGGAGACACAGAATCTGAAACAGGCTCCAGGCTCTGAGCTGTCAGCCCAGAGCCCGACGCGGGGCTCGAACTCACAGACTGCGAGATCATGACCTGAGCCGAAGTCGGACACTCAACCGACTGAGCCACCCAGGCGCCCCATCTGTGTGTCTTCTTTGATGATGCATCTCCTGAAAATCTTTGTTACTTTTGTAATAGGATCATTTTAGTAGGACTAAGTTTTGAGAGTTTCTTATATACCCTGCATAGAAGTCCTTTATCAGATCCATATTTTGTGAATATTTTCTCAGTCTGTGACCTGTCTTTTCATTTTCTTCTGAACGGTGTTTTACAAAGAGTAGAAGTGTTTGTTTTTTGAGTATTAGTTCTGTTTGTCTAATTTATTGATTTCTATTTCTAATTTTTATGGACGGTGCTTTTGATGCTGGCAAGCCAACTCCTGCACCCTTGTGACACACATTCATCTTTTTTTCAATTATTTTCTCATTTTCTAATAAAATAAGACGTCCCTGCCCACCCTGGAAGCAGCCATTACTCCAGACAATCCCCAGTTTCTTTTACTGAGGCGTGGCATTAAGAAGGCAGAATTCTGGTGATTTTTAGAAATCTCTTTCTTTTCCAAACACGTACTGTAGACATGAGTAATTTGGCATAATAATTTTGGGCATGAATTTTATTCTGAAGTTAGGGATCATGACTTCCAGCCAAGAAATAATAAGGAAAAAAGTTTGTCAGTGACTATGAGTTGTCTTAAGACAGATCCCAATATGTCCCATAAGCTAATCTACCTCAGTTACCAAGTATGTGGACACGTGCTGGTATCCAAATAGTAGGAATACGATAGAAAAGATCACTGGTCGTTTCTTTATCTAAAAAACAATCAGGAGGTGCCCAGGTGGCTCAGTCGGTTAAGTGTCTGACTCTTGATTGCAGCTGAGGTCAAGATCTCACGTCCTGAGTTTGAGCCCCGCATCAGGCTCTGTGCTGAGCGTGGAGCCTGCTTGTGATTCTCTCTCTCCCTCTCTGCCCCTTCCCTCTCACTTGTGCACTGCCCTCCTCTCTCTCTCTCTCTCTCAAAATAAAAAAACAAGCATTAAAAAAACCATTCAGATGATTCTTCAATTTGAGATTCTGGAACTACTTGTGGAGCCTGTTGTTTCCAAAGTTTTCCTTGTCACGTTGTCAGAATAACAACAATCAAACCATATAGGGACACAGTCTCTGATTCCTAAATTTGCCCATTGGTTTGTCATTGGGAAACAATGGCTGCTTCATATTCCCAGAGTATATTCTATTGTTGAATATTTAGAAGTGAGTATTTTCCTAGGTAATGTTTGCATAATATTCTGTTTAATTGAATTGAATTGGGTTACCTAAGTGTATGTCTGGAAGACACAATCTTTCATAATATTTTGTGAACATCTCCTCGCCCTTCTTGTTTTGCCTTGGAATTGTTTTGTCTGCCAGCTAAAGTTTTGTTAATTTTCTGGGAAGTGGGGTGGAGAGGGGTGAGCATGGGTATTTGTAGATCTGTTTTCTCCCAAGAGGAAAATGGTTTAAATGTACACTAAGGTATAGGATTTCACAGCATTTCCCACTTTGGGGCATTTTGGCTTCACTTAACCAATCAATTCTGATAATTGAAATAAGTGATTTCCATCAGAATGACACTTCATTCTTAATAATAGTAGAAAACAAAGGAAGGAACAGATTGAAAAAAGAGCTTGGAAACATTAGGGATGTTCTTTGATTAGTAAAAAGGATTGTGATTGCAAAATTGGCTGAGCTTTTTTGTCCGTGAATTTGTTTCAGGTTCACCTGATCTCACCCAATCGAGAGAAGCTTCTTTTCTTAGTAGCTGGTTCTGCTCAGGCTTGCGGCAGTATCTCAGTGTCTTGCAGAACGTTCAGGAAATATCTCTGTTCACTGTTTCACTAATTTAGCTAATTTGAACATAGTGGAAATGAATTCAAGACCAGTTCCTTGGACAGACTCTCCAGATTGAGAAGTCTCCTGGCCAGAGACCACACCACCCACCTTAGCCACCAACCATAGTAAACGCTTGTTATTGGCGGAATAAATGGTTCAACAAGTATATTTTGAGATCTTTTTGTGCCAAAGCACTGTGCTAGGTATTGGGGACAAAATGATGAATGGAGCAGTGAGGGGGTAAAACAGACACAAGGAGATAGGCAGACAAAGAGTCAGAGGCAATGTGTTGGACGCCATGCAATGAAATGTAACCCAACCTTGGGAGAAGAGTAAAAAGGGCTTGGAAATGTTTTTCTAGAAAACAAGGACATTTAAGATGAAGAACTAGTCAGTTAGCTAGGGCAATGGAGTGGGGAGTACAGGATGTGGGGAGACACCAGCAGGTGCTGAAGTTTAGAGGTGGAAAATAAACTTTGTGGAGAAGCTTCTAAGTGGTTTTGTGCTGGTCGGGCGGAAAGTTGGAGGCAGGGGACAGGATTCTATAAAGCTGGAATAGTAGACAAAAAGAGTACAAAAGGATTCATAAGCTATGCTCGTGATGTTTAACACTAAAACCAATAGGAAGCCACTGAAGGGTGCCAAGCAGGGAAGTGACATTGTTGGTTTTGCAATTTAGGTGGAGCTCTGGATTGGAAAGTAACAAGATTGGCAGGCTCTAGGTTCTGATCTGTCAGCACAGATCCTGACAAGAGTCTCGAACTCATGACCTGAGCTAAAGTCGGATGCTTAACCGACTGAGCCACCCAGGTGCCCTGGCTTCTGTTTTCTTACCTGTGATCTCATCATAAGATTTCACAGTCTAATAGCTAATATTTATTCTGGGCTTACTATGGGCTAGGCTCTCTATTATCACTTTACAATATGTTATTTTATTACAGGTTTTCTAAACGTTATAAAGGAGGTACTATTATTATTCCTACCATTGAGGTGATGGGACTGAGAAATGGTAGTAACTTGCCCAAGATCCCAAAGAAAATAAATAGATTCATGCCTATCTGTAATCACACAACTTAAGAGTCACTGAGTGTCTGTGTGGTGACAGTTCTCGAGGGTGTGAGGTCTGGCATCCTAACACTAGAATGGTTGTTATATAGTCAGTAGTGGAGCATTTTTGGAAGTCCAGGCTGGTGGCAGGTGTTGAGGAAGTACTATGAAGTGACAATCTGAGCAGAAATGGCATTCTACTATGTGTGTGTGTGTGTATGTGTGTGTGTCTCTGTGTGTGTGTCCATTGTAGCCATGTTTTCAGAGGAAAGCAGCCTTGTATATTTTCTGCTGCTAGTTCATTCATTCATTTCATCCAACTATATATGTATATATATATAAGATATATACATATGTATAAGATATATATATGTATAAGATATATATATCTTGAGATATGGATACACACACACACACACACAGGCACACATTCATAGCTCAGTAAGTTTTTATCATGTAACTACCACATACCATACCATCCCGGTAAATATAAAGAGTATTCCCAGCATCCCAGGAGGCTTCCCAATCTCTCTTTCCATTTAACTGCCCCCCCCCCCACTACCTGCCCATGATAACCTGTTGTATGCATTTTAAATGGGCATCTACTATGTGTCAGGCATCTACTATTCTAGGCACTGGAGCAGGTCCACAGATGAATAAGGTGATCCCTGCTCTCCAGCAGATCAGAGCAGATCAGATGGAAATAAACACATAAATAATGGGATGTCTACTCCAATAGATATATGTAGAAGGGGCAGTGAGAGAGAAGGAAGATGACCCAGATGACCCACGTGAGCCGGAGTAGTTAGAAAGGGCTCTGCATCAGAGGTGAGAATTTAGTTGGACTCTGAAAAATAAGAGATAGGATTTGGACAGTCAGTGAGATGATGAGGCCTCCAGGTAAGGGGAACACCAGGAGTTAAGGCTCAGAGGCAGGAGTAATTGTGGCAGTGGGTTACGGAGGCTATCAAATCCTCATGACTGCATAATTGATGACATAAATATCACACAGGTGGGGGACAGTGTGTGGAGAGCCTTGAACACCAGAATGATGAAACATACCTGCAGAATTTAATTTGTTAATTTTTTTTCTGTCTGAAATTTTTCATAAAGAGCAAATGTAGAAGGATGGCAGGATTTGATTTGTGTCAAGCTGTGTCTTTGCAGTCACCAAAACCAAAGTCCCTCAGTGTGGTTGTCCCTGAGATCCTTCTCAGCTGTGGCCCAGCTGGAGAGGAGAGATGGAAGGCGCTCTCGCTCTCGGGAGAGATGTGGGGTTGCCCAGAGGCTGCTTAGATCCCCACGCTGTGAACCTCAAGGGTCATCCTTAACGTAACCTGCCAAATTACAGCAGGAATAAACCTTTACTAATCTTGTCGGATTTACTTATCTTGTAGAGAAAAGTATGCATCCGATGTAACTGTTACTGAGTGGCAATACTTGCTAAGTGAATCCTAAGCATCCTTACTTCATTTTAAACTTTTATTCAGGACTGAAGTGTGTATTTTAGCGTCTCTCCCTGTTCATTTCTGTTTTAATGTTCTGTGGACAAAAAAATTGTAACTGCATTTGTTTACTTTCTGGTAAACTGTCCTTTATCTGAGTTGATAATGAAAGAGGTAATCCCAAATTAGCTAAACAGAGATTGAGCAATTTAAAATACTTTGAAAGGAGTGTAACTTTATTACTTCTCCACTAAAAAAAATTTTTTTGCAACTTCTAGGTAAATACTGACCAATGGAAGCCTATTTTACAGAGGATGCAACTGCTTTACAATTATAATATTAATTGCTAACCCCAAAAAACTCCCATATGGGTGAAAACTTACTGTATTAAGTAGATTACATATATTCCCCGATGATTTTTATTTCTCATCAAAATCTCCTTTCTGCTTGGTCAGAGCAG
Organism: Panthera onca; assembly: GCF_046562875.1. NCBI lineage: Eukaryota > Metazoa > Chordata > Mammalia > Carnivora > Felidae > Panthera > Panthera onca. Next base: position 222,858,658 of record NC_138339.1, read on the forward strand.
AGATAAATTTCCCTTCCGCTCTACAAATTTACATAAATTTCAGCACACAGATTATGTGGAAATAGGATAGTTTTTCTAATAATGTATGTATTGTGTTCTGGGTGAATACCATACTTACAAGCAGATATTTTAAAGCCAAATAACATGTTTCTATAAACAACTTTCTTATAAGAATTAACAGTAGTCATTTCATTCTTATATCTTTCCTTATACCCATCAATTTAGATTAAGAATCCCTAAATAATCCATAGAATTAATTAGAAGACTCTAATGTATTTTTTCACGAGTCTCCTATTTAACTGCCCAGTTAGAACCATAAAATATATTACCATGAAAAATGTGGTCCTATATATAGCTTTGTATTTTATTTCAACTACTTTTATGACCTTGAAACTTGGCAGGGATTCGACTCCTCCACCTCTGCCCGCCCCCCATTTCCAGAGAATTTATAGGCTATCTTAACTCTGTGGGTTTTTTTCCCTAAACATTTGAACCATGATTTAGGTTTCTTTTTATTAATAGAGAATCTGTATAACATGAATTTTCTCTCAGTTTTTATTCCTCATCCCTACAAAAGTCTTTTAGGAACTAAATCTATTCAAACTTCATGACATGCCATATTCTAGAAAAGTTTATTACACATGGTTTTAATGGCAGAGCACAAAGGTGGATAGACTAAAGCTTTCCATTATAGGTAAACTTTTAATAGGCATTCTGAATCAATGGTCCAAATTAATTAATTCTCTAAATATTTTATCCTGGCTTCTATATTTCTAATGTCATCTCAAGAAGATATCTGAGTTTGTAGGGATCATTCTTGAAGGATTACTTATTTATGAGCACCCTGACAGACACATCTATTGTCATTGGACTGGTACCTACTTGGTGAGAGATACTGATCTCACCTCTGCTGTGTGCAAGTTGAGTCCAATTTTCTCAGTGGCTTATCCATGGATGGTGGCTTACCATGATGCATTGGGAAACCGTGTTTATTCTCCTACATCACTGGGCACATGTAGTATACTGTGCAGGATAATTCTGATTTACTGCATAGCCAATGTCCAAAGGACCCAAAAGAGCGTATTTGCTTTCAGCGGTGTAATGAGGTGAAGGGTCCAATGACCATTCCACTCATCTTCAAAAGCTGTAAAAGCTGCTAATCAGTTCTAGAGCCAGAGATGTCTGGTGAATATGGCCCATGGGTTAGACGAGCCTTCTCAGAGTTGAATTTTCTTCTGACATGGTTATTTTACTTTATAGACATATTGATTTTTTAAAAATTTTTGTTTAATGTTTATTTATTTGAGATAAAGAGTGAGAGAGAGAGCACAAGCAAGCAGGGGAGGGGCAGGGAGAGACTGAGACACAGAATCCTAAGCAGGCTCTAGGCTCTGAGCCGTCAGCACAGAGCCCAATGCGGGGCTTGAACTCATGAACTGTGAGATCATGACCTGAGCACAGTTGGACGCTTAACCAACTGAGGCACCTGGATGCCCCAGCATATTGATTTTTTTAATGAAATCTCTGAGTCACATGATGGAGAAAAGACTAGCTGTGTAGGAAAACACTTGCCAGATATAATGGATCTCAGAGTAGAACTATATGCTGCTGCTGTTCCAAATGCAAAGGAAAAAAGAACTAAAAGGCTAAGGTAATGCCATGTTGTATATTTTGGCCAAGGATTATATTGCATATGAGCCCAGCATCTATTTTTAAATGAAGGGGATAGATCAGGGGTCAGGAAACTATGCCCTGTAGGCTCTTGTAGATAAAGTTTTATTGAAACACACCACACACATTTATTTATGGATTGTTTATATTTGCCTTTGTGCTACAGCAGTAAAGTTGAGTAAGAGCAACAGTGTCTGTTTGGTCCATGAAGCCTAAAACATTTACTCTTTTGCCCTTTACAGAAGACGTTTGCTAATCTTTGGGGCAGATGAATAACCGTGTGGCAGATGAATAGATCACATTTAATGCCCAGGTATTTTAAAGTCAGTTACAGATATCTTTGCATTCTTCCTCTCATTTCTTCAGTGGATATCTCAAAAAAAAAAACCCATTTTCTGTATAGTCAAATTAAAATTCTTACGCCTAACAAAGTTAATAATAATTCCTTTATGTGATTTGATACCAGTTCATATAAACATTTCTGAAGTATTTCTAAAATACTATTTACGACTTTTTTCCCCAGCCAGGAGCCAATTGGAACTATACCTGGCATCTAATATTTGTGTCTCCTCAGCCCCCTTCATTCATGATATGTCCCTTTCTTCATGACACTGACTTTCTGAAAAGGCCATGTTATTTGTCCACTAGGATGTCTAATCTTCTGCAAAATATCTGATTCCTTTAGAGGGCTGTCAACCAGTGTGTTCCTGCCCTAGATTTCCTGTCAGCTGAAAGTTAGACCTTGACTAAATTCAGCCTAAACGTGGTTGTCCAGAAGTCATAAGAAGTGATCCTCAAATCTACATCACATCTGAAGACTCGTGTCACCACTGGTCATGCAGAGATTGACCATCAGCTTAGTCAACAAGTTATTTTAAAAATAAGAAAAATGGTGTCTAAGAAGTCAAAAACATAGTGTAAGAGGTAGAAAGTTAGAAATGGAACTTGCAACCTGGCATTGATTTCCTGCTCTCTGTAGTATTCCGGGCTGACCTTGGTACGGTAACCTTACCTTGACTCTCCATTGCCTTCTTTTAATTCTTTTTTTTTAGTCTAATTCCAGTATAGTTAACCTATCCACTGCCTTTCAAAGTGGTTTTGTCCCGGGATCACATGCTGAATCAACAAAGGTCTGTGGTAATGGTTTCGTAGAGTGGGCTTGGGCACATCTTCCTGGTAGTTATGTCTTGTTTGCGCTCTGAGTTGTTGAGGGTTTTGCTTTTGTTGCATTTCTTTCTTTGTTTTTAAGTGAAGCGATGTGAGAGAAAACCCACAAAATGGATAAAAAAGATTGTAAAGGCTGGTAATAAGACGTGAAGGAAATTGAAAGGAGTTGTGATTGAGATTCAAACAAATAAATGGGGAAACCCAAGCTCTAAGTTAATAATTGCTGTTAAGTAATTACAACTTGTAAAACATTGCAATGCAGTTTTAAGGCATTGGAATTTCTTAACGTGGAAGGTGGTAGAGGCTTCTTCTCTGGTCCGAAAGGAACTGGACACGTGAGGATAAATCTGCCTGAGGCCGACACATGCTGCAACCCGTGACCTTTGATGCTGGGCTCTCACTGTGTTCGTCTGAGTTTTCTATTTTGCCTCATAACTATAATTTCTTTGGTTCATGAACTGGTGTTTTATAGCCCACGTCTAGCATTTTGTACATCTTAGCTAAAATTGTATAATATTGTTCGATGTGTCTGTTTATAAACTTGGAGCTCCAGTGACCTAAACCGTCCCATTATTTTCAGGCAAAAATGCATTTATGGGTCTTGCAGGAGGAGGGATGGAGTGAGAGGTGGAAAGACACCACAGAGAACAGTGAATGAACTTTAAAAATTCCCCAGGGGCTGCCATCAGTAGGAAGAGAGTTAATCAAAATGACAGATGCAGAGGTATAAGCCTGTCAGAGGGAACATGCTGATCAGCCTTGTAATGACCTCGGGGAAGTGTCTGAGCTGCTCTTGGATAGTGGATGTGTTCGAATAGGTGTAGAGAGGAGGTAACTAAGAATCAGGATTTGAAAAATAATCATGCTTCGTTGTTTTTGCACAACTGGCTGCCTAAAAAGAAGCTGGCTATCATCTGTCTGCCCATGAAGTCTTCAGTAGACAAAAGGTATATCGGAACTGGATTCATTACTGACTGATTCTCTACGTCACTACTATACTAGTTTAAGTAGAATGTGAATTGCACTCTGCTGGTCGAGCATGCAAGAGAGCTGTGTTGGAGGGGGAAATGCCGGGGAAGGTTAAAAAGGGAGAGATCAGGTGGCAGTGGAGACAACTACTGGACTTGGTGTAAGTCTGATGCCGGTGAAAGGGAGAAGGAAGGAAGAAAGGTTGGATGGGGAGAACTTCAGACTTCAGTGTAGTTCTCAGAAGACCTCAGCCAGGCCAGCGGGAAGTCCCTGAGCCTGAATTGTCCATTGGAAGAGTACTGAATTGGGCAAAAATGGGTAGACTTAGCATTATCCCCACAGTGCCACAGTACTCAATCATTGGCTGGGAGAACGTTGGGGAGGCATGGTTCTGGCATTAGGGCAGAGGGACTGAGGAAACCAGCTGGCATCCATTGTTGACCTTGCTCCCACATGAGTGTTACAACTGCACGTTTGCCAATGACAAGACTGGCAATGAAAGCAACCTCTGTCACTCCTTCCTCCCTTCATTCATGTTTTCCATGCCCTTGTGAGCATCACTTGCTTGTGTAATTTAACAAAGAGGACGACACTGTGCAATGTATATTTCTTTAACATTTTAGAGATTGTTCCCATGTTTTGATAATGCAAGTTTACCGCTTTCTGCTTGTGAACTTAGGGCTGTGACCTAACAAACAGGTAGATCTTTTGCTAACGAGGTAATAAAAAGGACACTTAATCTATAAAGAGAGTGGTGAGATTATTGTGTCTGGTTTTTCCTTTTCTACATAGTGCCAAGTAGAGGGCTGATGTAGGTAATCACTTAATGCTTTGTGAATGGTTGAGTAAATTTATTCGGATCTCCACTTAACTTGAGTTATTTATTGAGAATGCTGATGGTCTCTGTCTCACCCTGTGCCCTTTCTTTCTTGTGTTCTGAGCTTAACTGTTTGTTCACTGTAGTAACTAAGAACAGGTAATTATGATTCTCAAAGGGAGAGAAAAAAATCACAGCGGAAGAAAGGTATTTCTGTCTCTAACAAAGCTTCAATTTAATTCTTTATTTGCTTCAATTTACTATAAAATATAACAGCATATGTATCCATGTAGGTCAACATTAGGCGGTAAAAATTGGCAGCCAGTAAAGCAGAGTGTGTTATCCCTGAATTCATGTGGCAACCCGATTGAGTGCCTGATGTTCCCATTTAGTGATATACAATGACCTTCCTTTCCTATTAATACAGCTGAAACGTATCTACCCTTCTGTTCTTTGAAATTTTTACTTACATTTCTTCCACCACGAGATGCATTCTCACTTTTATGGCACCAGCCGGATGTTTAAGGGAAGACAAGTGGTCACTGGAGTCACCCAGCCACTCTTCTGTTTTAAGCTCTCCCCAAAAAGGAAGGACAGAGAAACAAGGTCTGTAGAACATAGTGGCTGATGATGTGGATTACAGTAGTGTTATTTATGAGTTGATTGTGTCCCTCAAAAAGATATGTTGAGGTCAACTCCAGTACCTGTGACTGTGACCTTGTTTGGAAACAGGATCATTACAGACGTAATCATACATCTGTAAAATTAAGATGAAGTCACAGTGGACTAAGGCGGGCCCTAATCCAGTATGGCTGATGTCCTTATAAACCGAGGGAAATTTGTGGAGAGCACAACCTAAGGTACAGACTTGTTAAGTGACTGTTGTATAACCTGACGCTAATGTAACATGTGTCACCTGTACCCAAATACAAAAATTTTTTAAATGGAAGCAATCAGAAAGGAAGATAAAGTGAATCTGTCTTCAAATGACGTTTTAAGAAAGCTTTAAAAAAAGTATAAAAGCATCTCTTGCTGTATTTTCCCCCACCTATGCAGGTGTCCTCCAAAGGACATCCCTTGTTACCACTTTCTTGGGTGTCATTCATGGGCCTTTATGCCCATGTAAGCATATCTGTTTCCTTTCCCATCTTCTTTCAACCAATGACAACATGCTATTTACACATTCTGAACCCTGTTTTTCATCTGTAATGTATCTTTGAGTTCTTTGCATATGGACACTTGTAGAGCTACTTTGTTACAGGGAATCTTTAAATTTGATTTATATAGAATTCTTTGCTTACGAGACCCAAGAGTTGTTTCTATTACCATTAGTTGTTAGCGTAGGACACAATCATATTTGAAATGCTTAATACTACCCTGTGTTGAGAACTACCATGTGCTAAGCACTGCACAAAGTGATTTACATATTTTATTTAACTTGTTCTTGGTTGGGGGTAGGAGGGTTAACAAGAAAGCTTCTATTTCCTTGCCCCAAAAACATAAAATAAATGTTTACTATCAGAACAGGATCAAGTTCCATTTGAACTGTAGGCTCCTGAGAAGAATAAAAATGGGAATTTTTATAGGTAGTCCTGATTACTGCCACACTGCCTTAAGGTTAGTTTTATGTTAAAATCCTTATCTCTTGTCTTTTACTTGTCATTGCTGAAAAAAACATTCTTTCGTGCCATAAATCTAATTTTTCTTTGTACAGAATTTATGCTCAGCAAAGCAGAGCCTGGTTTTGATTTTTCCGAAAGTTCTGAACTAGGATCAAAGCAAGGGTACATACGTATTTTATACTGAGATTGTGAGCCAGTTATATATACAACCCAATATGCCACCATAAGATTACTCTGATGATCGCTACTATCCTGAGTTCAAATGTGGATTCTTCACTGGAAACTTGAGAGCAGTTGGAAGGGTGTGGAATGTTGTCTGTGGCCACAAAGAGTGGGGAAGTATCTGTGGCATTATTGTCCTGTTTCAGACATGAAAATGTGGAAGACCGTACGTCTTCTAATCTGCTGTAGAAATAGGGTAAAACCAGTACTTCTGAAAGCACACCCAAAGATCTCCATTCTTGACACGATCTCCGATAATTGAGAAGAGTCCCTTCTCTCTTAATTGGTCATGTCTTTGCTAGAGCTATGTGGTGGCAGAGACTGATAGTTTTCCATCAGCACTGTACCTAGGGGGTTTATACCAGCTTCCTTTGTGGCTAAGTGTGATAGATAACCAAGTTCTGGCCAGTGAATATAGATAGAAGTGATGTGGGGTACTTCCAGTATCTTGAAAGGAATGGGTGTATATTCCTTTCCTATTTCATTTACCGCTGCTCAGATACACATGTGATGGTGGGATCTGGAGCTGCCACCTTGGGCTCTAGAGGGAAGCCACATGTTGAATATGGCAGAACTGCCCTCCCACCGTCGAATGTTCCTCAAGGGAGAAGTAAGCCACTGTCTTGTTTAAGCTCTTGTATTTTGGAGGCGCTCATTGTTTCAGCATCTTAGATTGTGCCCTAAAGTAATACACCCATATTCCCAGATATTGGTAAAAAACAAACAAACAAAAACTAGACCGCTCACATCTTTGTCTGTTGTTAAATAAATATACAAATTACTAGTGTCAGAGCAACCTAGATTCCAAGATAATAATTGTCATTTCCTTTTAATTTTGTGTTTTAGAAATGTCGGTGGCATGAAAGGAGACTAGTTAGTATTCAGTTGGTTACAGTAATATTTTCCAAGCTGCTTTTCTAGAAACCTGTATTAATGGGTTATGATTTAGTACCAAATTCCAATGTGAGGGATGGATTCTTCCATACCAACAAGCAATTCTCCAACACCAGCTGAGAGTCCTACAATTCAATTCAGTGGGACACCATTTACGCAGAGATAGCACCAGTGTCCATAGGCGAAAGGCTCAGTCCTGCAAGCCTGCCCTCCACTTCAGATGCCAATCACAAGCTTAAGTTTCTACCTGTGCTTCTGATGGACTGGCTATATATCACAGGTTCCCATGGCCCCCTCCTTGGGTTTGATTAATTTGCTAGAGCAGCTCACAAAACTCAGGAAACCCGTTTACTTACTAGCTTACAAGTTTATTACATAGGATATTAAACGATAGGAGTCAACAGCCTAATGAAGAGATACATAAGGGGAGATCTTGAACAAGGGGTTTCTATCTTCCTGGAGTTTGGGGCCTGGCACCATAGCATATGGAAGCTTTCCCATATGCTCCTTCCCCAACTTGGAAGCTCTCAGAAACCCCTCCTTTTGGGTTTTTATGGAGGCTTCATTACACAGGCATGATTGATTATATCACAGACCACTGGTGATTGATTCAACCTCCAGTCCCTCTCCCCTCCCTGGAAATCAGGAGGCGGAACTGAAATTTCCACCGGGCTATTCATGGTTGGGTCCCCTGGCAACCAACCTGCATTCTCAGGTGCTTTCTGAGTGCCACTCATTAACATAAACCCAGTTGTGGTTCAAAGGGTCTTGTTGGGAATAATAAGATACCCACTTCGCCTTCATGGCTCTGACACAATTTCAAAACTGAAGACAAGAGACCAAATCTTATAACCAAAGATGCTCCCACTGCTCTTATAGCCCCGGAAATTTCAAGGATTTGGGGAGCTTGAGAGCCAGGAGCCTTGAATGAAAACCAAGATTTATATTTATTATAAACCACAGTATCACAGAAGTGTTCTTCTGAAAAAGGAGTAGGAGAGGATTTGAAGAGAGTAAGTGTGAAAAGGAGTGGGTCAAATAACTTTAGCCAGTTTCTTCAGAGCTTATAACGAGAAACGAATACTATTGATCTGCCAGCAGGATAATACAGTATGCAATGTTTTCCAATATTGTTTAAGTGTGGATCTCTTTCTGTGGAACAGATACTAATATTTGCTAGAACCAGTGTTCTTCTGACACATAGCTTGGAGTTCAAGTGTTACATGGTTTCCAACTGTCTTGTGTTTTATTGATCAATAAACTATCTCTTTTATTTTATTTTTTTAAATTTTCTAATGTTTATTTTTATTTTTGAGAGAGAGAGAGAGAGAGAGAGAGAGAGAGAGAGGGAGAGAGACAGCATGAGCAGGGGAGGGGCAGAGAGAGGAAGACACAGAATCTGAAGCAGTTTCCAGGCTCCAGCTATCAGCGCAGAGCCCGATGCAGGGCTCGACCTCACACGCCGTGAGATCATCAACTGAGCCAAAGTCGGACGCTTAACCAACTGAGCCACCCAGGCACCCATAAGCCATCTTTCTTTTTTAAAGATGACTATGTTCCTCATCCATTTTGGGTTGATTGAAACTTTAACTCATGGATGGTAGCCATATTTACCTTATTTTCAAAGTCTGGAGGAGTTCTTCACATTCGGTCCCATGGCTATATACACAGTACAAGTAAAAAGTATTAATATTTACCTTTATAAAAAGAAAATGATATAAATTTGAATATGTAAAATAAGTATATTCTAATAATAAACCATTTTATTCCCTTTATGTTTTTTGGATTATGTGTAAAATTTTATTGACAAAAATGGCTATGCTGTAATGAAGATTAGTTAAAAAGCAGGGGCGCCTGGATGGCGCAGTCGGTTAAGCGTCCGACTTCAGCCAGGTCACGATCTCGCGGTCCGTGAGTTCGAGCCCCGCGTCAGGCTCTGGGCTGATGGCTCGGACCCTGGAGCCTGTTTCCGATTCTGTGTCTCCCTCTCTCTCTGCCCCTCCCCCATTCATGCTCTGTCTCTCTCTGTCCCAAAAATAAATAAAAAAACGTTGAAAAAAAAAAACATTTAAAAAAAAAAAAGATTAGTTAAAAAGCCATTGTTGGTGTTAGTAGAGCTGTGGTGTTGGTCAGGTTGGAAAACGTCAATTGGGGTTTACGGAGGAGGGGTGAATTTACACTTAATTTGGCGGGCATTTGGGAGCCACTGAAGATTTCTGACCTGGGCAGGAGTCTGTTTAGTGTTGTTCTTTAAGAATAGCAATCTGACATCGGAGCAAAAATGATTTAGGGTTGTGCAAATACTGGAGGGAGGCCAGACAATCAGGCAGGAAGCCACCGCAACCATCCAGGGGAGAGGGATAGAAGGGAATTTCCAGAATTTCTGTGTTCCACAATCTTTCTGTTGGCATTATATTTAATGTAGAGCTGACATGTAGGCGTTTAGAAACATCAGTCAATTGGGGCGCCTGGGTGGGTCAGTGGGTTAAGCTTCTGACTTTAGCTCAAGCTCAGGTCATGGTCTCACAGTCTGTGAGTTCGAGCCCCACATCAGGTTTGCTGCTCTTAGGGCTTAGCCCTAGCTTGGAGTCTTCTGTCTCCCTCTCTCTGTCCCTCCCTCACTCATGCTGTCTCTCTCAAAAATAAATAAAACATTAAAAAAATAAACATCAACCAATAATAAAAGATCAAAAAGTAGAAGCACACGACTACACCTGAGACGATAAAAGCCATATCTGTTTTAATGGTTGCCTTTTGATGGCTACTGGCAAAGGGCATCAGACGGTTCTTCACAGTCTTAGTTTATGTCTTGGGACCTTTTGTCCCTAACTTTCCTTTCTCGAGCACACTTGCAGCAGAAGGGTTGAATTATGAAATTATGTTCGGTAAAGTGTTATTTGTTCAGCACAAGTTATTTACTCTTGTTGAATTTCTCGTGCTCTTAATGTGACGGCTGAACTTCTGTTAGGAGATTTGCAAAGCCTCCAGGCGACACACAGCCATTGTGTGGCAGTTGATGGAGAGTGTGGTGCTTGCAAGGAATCCACAGGAAGTCCCAACTAGCGTCTCTGCCTAAAGCTCAGGGTTTTTAAATGTCTACTTTAAATGCGGCACTTCTGCATGGTACATTTTTATTTCTCAAGGTGTATGCTTGCTTTAGCCCCGTGGAATGTTTCGATTTGAGTTGTCTGGAATCTTACCAGAGCTTCAAAGTACGTTTTGCTAATTTAAAATAACCTTTTCCATTGTCTTCGGGTGTACTCTTATTTTTTCTCTGTTTTTAAAAGGTTGTGTCCAAAGGGAAACAAGATGTAAGGACAGCTATCTACCCAGAGACGATGAGATTCATTAATTCTCATCCGCATAAAAAACATTCCTACCAGTACAGCCTCTCGTTTCTATTACAAGCTAGATGCAATTTATCCAGAAAGAAAAGGATGTTTCCTAACAGTATGTCACTGGACTATGGTCTGTATCTAGATTGTTTTCAATACTTGCTCTTAAGTTATGCCAATAAACTTTCCTCACAGAGATCATTGGAGAAAGCTGTTGTTTGTTCATTAGCTGTAATACAGGATGCTGGCATGAGTTAACTTGCAAATAATTTGTGCAAAGCTGAGGCAGTTAAGTGTAGTTTGCTTGTAAAACTCTAGATGTCTCATGAATGCCACCCTTATTACAATTTTTTAGTTAACTGAATGTCTTCCTATCTGTAGCAAGCAGGAGAAAGTGTTTTCAGGTGGAGTTTCTCCTTGATTCTATTACCAGCACTATAGTTTTGACAGTGAATGTCTTTTGATGAACCTTCTTTCTCTCTGATGTGATGGTAGTTGGAAGTTTGGACTCTCACTGTGCCTTTTAGGCTCTTTTCCATATGCTGCTTCCCTAGATGCAGTTGGAAGTGTGTTGTATCATTCATCCATCTACCTTGTCACATTTGCCCAATGCCTTATTCATATAAATATGAAGAGGATTGTGTCCTTTGGATTTGTGGGATATGATGGCACTGATCTTGATTGCCCCCACTGTAAACTTTCCAGGGATGGAATGCATCTCATCCCCAGTGGGATTAAGTTCAAATTCTTTAATGTTTATTTATTTTTGAGAGAGACAGAGACAGAATGCAAGTGGGTTAGGGGCAGAGAGAGAGGGAGACACAGAATCCAAAGCGGGCTCCAGGCTCCGAGCTGTCAGCCCAGAGCCCGACGCGGGGCTCGAACTCACGAGCTGTGAGATCATGACCTGAGCCAAAGTTGGACACTCATGAGCCACCCAGTCACCCCAAGTTCAAATTCTTGACCACGGGAAAGTACAACGTTCCACAGTCTGCCCTTGCCCATCCCTCTAGGCCCTCTCTTCCCACTGGCCCCTTACCTTCCAGTTCTCCAAAGGAAGCTGGGCTTTTCTGAGATCTCCGTATCTATCCATAAGCTGCTCTCTGCTTTAGTAATGCTTTCCCCACTTTGTGTTCACCTAAAGAAATCCTACCTATTCATCCAATAATTCAACATTATTTACTGACGACCTCCCATGCACCATGCATTATGTTAAGCATGTAAATAGTACTCGATTATAGTCTTGAAATGTATAAGTTAATCCTTGGAGAAACCTCAGCATTAAATTACCTCTTCTTCTTGGCACTTTGTACAAAACTTCCTTTAAATTATCACTTCATTTTCATTTACACTATGTTGTGGTCTCTCAGTTTATCTGTGTATTTTTTTTCTCTCTAGACCATAAATACTCTGAGTACAAGATATTATTTTTTATTTATTTCCCAACAAATAGCTCAGTGAATTGGAAAAAACAAAAATTAGAGTCGAATAGGGCATTTGAATTCCAACTTTACCTCTTACTAGCTGAGCAAGTTAATTAGCTTCTCTAAATCCTGGATTCCCCATTTGTATATTGGAGATAAGAACATCAAATTAAATCAATTCAACAAGGTATATTTGTTATTACTGTGTCTCTAGACTTTAAACGAGAACATGTTTGTACATGCCTGGTTCAGCACCTTACCCACTGAGGATGAAAATACTGGGTGTCCCCCATTGGTAATGCTTTTCTTCTCCTTTGCCTGGACTTTGAACATAGTAGGAACTCAAGAATATTTATTGAATAAATGGACAAGGTCCACAAGGTATCTATCACTAAATATGTTTATATGGAAATGAGGGAACTGGCATGAATTTTATGTATTATTTCTTAGCAGTGGCTCATTGTACAGGCAAGTAGTGACCTTGCTCTCCAGCTCCTGTCCTAAGCAAAAACTAACCGGTGCTGTCTTGAGCCATCTTTCTCTCCTTTGCTAAAAAAGAGTAATTATTTCAATGTCTAGTCATCTGCAGTTTTTTTTTCCTTCTATAGGGTGTAAGCAATGCAATAAGTACATTTATTATTCATTCCATGTTAATTCTTGTTGCCAAAGGAGAAAAATGAATTTAAAGGGAATTCCTGGAAGAATATCTGGGACCTAAAAATAAAAATCATGGTTTTATTTCAAGCTTGTCAACAGAGGTGACAAATGCAAGAATTGTAGCTCAGATGTCCGGGAAGCAGCTCATAAATTCCATTTCTCACTATGTTTTATCTTGTCTGCCACGTTCCCTAAAGTGGAACTAGTTTTTAATATCATAGAGAGAGATGGGAAAATTCCACTTTTATTTGTAAAGGGGACACTATGGTGAATGAACACTTACAGGGACACTTGTCCAATTTGGTGTCTGGCTTCTGGGACAGAGGGATGCCCTACAGCCTGGTACTCAGACCCTTCTGGACGCTACTGAGCCTGTCATCACTGTTACTCTTTAGGGACTCCAAGCTGCTGTTGAGGGCATTAGGAGGTGATGTGGGACCCGATCAGAAGTCCTTTAATTTCCCTTGCTAGGTCGGCTTGTACAAAATTCAAAAGCCTCGTGCTTTTCAACCAGAGGAGAGAGGAAGGATTTGGAGGTTGAGGAGTGGCAGTGAGGTGTCCCCACTGAGAAGCAGATTCAGCCTGTTTTGAGGGACAGGACAGGACAGGACTAGAGTATATCAGTGAATAAAGAGCTGGTTTGGACTCTGAGGCATAGAATGGAGAATGTGCCAAATAGAGCTTCTGTTTGAGTTCTGGCTTGAGTCATTGTGTGGGCCCCTAGATCCTTCTTACCCTCGACAAAAGTTCAAATGATGACTGCTCTTTTTGTAGGTTCATCTCAAGTGGAAGGAGATGAGATTCTGTATTATTTGGAAGCAGAACATGAGCTACTGAATCTGTACAGAATAGAAGACGGGTCAGATACACAACTTACATTTTCTAGCTTAAATTTTTATGACTGCAATTTCTTATTTCTAATAGAAGTAATTGGAAGTTCTTAAGCCTGGAATTCTGACAAGGTGGTCAAGCCCCTGGCATGTGCAGTAAAGTTTCTGGGATGTAAATAAAGACATCTGTGAGAGTATGTCCCTGCCCTACTGATTTTATAATCAGTTCGGGAAAGTTCAAAGCAACTGTTAAAGCTAAGAATCAAGGACACAGGCAAATAACAACTCTAAAACTAGAAGCATACCTCAGTTTGATAGCAACATGAAGAAGCTCTTGGGTTTAGTGCAAAACTTGAAACCTGACATTATTTGTTCTGGTCATAGAACATTAAATGGTTTCTGGTCCTAGAAGCATGTGTTGCCCATGGAACTGACCCCAACCAGGTAGGTCTAAATCTTCCAGCACAAAGAACAAACAATCCCAGACATGATGTCAGCTGCTCAAGAATACAGAATTTAGGTTTCACTGGATTATACACTTTATTGATAACAGATGGGGCCATGTTGTCTATAGCTTGAAAGTGGACAGGAGAAATCCCTTATTAATATGACGTTAACCGTAACTGAGACTATTTATAGTCTCTTCCCGAAGTACCATTCTTGTGTCCCATGGAGCTCCCCTTGCTTATTACGTGATAGTATATGTGGCTTTGGTTGAAAGTAGACCACTTTGGGCGATAGCATGAAGGTCAAAATCCTCTTTGTCAAGGATAGACATGAATGTATGGTAGGTTAGGGATCCATCGAGAGAAGGAAGACACTGGGGAGAATGCATAAAGCCAGCGTTTGGTAAGAAATGATTGGACAAAGGAAAATACAAAAGCTTCGAACCCAGAATGCTAATTTCTAGATATTTATACTTCTTAGTATACCAAAAGTCACTGAGCCATATGGGTACTAGCCCTTACTAGAATTTATTATATACTAGTCCCTGTACTACAAACTTGGGATACAATTGGAGCTAAGTTCCTGGAGCTTTCATCTGTCAATGTAAGTGTGGAATCTACTGAACGGGAGTATAGTTGGATTTCTGTACATTTGACGACATGATAGTGCATGTATTTATTCGCACCCCATACAAAAATAATATTATGGAGCAATGTTAGTAGAGGAAGGTGAGAATCTTCGTTTTAACCGGAAGGACTCGGTTCTATCCAGGATGTGCATTTGTTAAGGGTTGGCACCTCTTAGACAACATTCTCTCTCTGTGACTGGTCAGAAGCGTTTCCTTTAGTGCCCAGTGTATCATATAGCGAGTTTTAAACAAAATGAGAAAAAATTGTTATTACAAATTAGAAACCTTGAGACTTTTTATGAGGACCGTGTTTGTGTTGTGTTGGCGGTAACAAAGTCCTTTGCCTGAACGGTGCACTTGTTTCTGTCATACAGTTATGAGGCCTCCTAATGGATCAGCTTCAAAAGAGATCAAGTTTCTTGAATACGTAATATGACTTTGGGGTACGTGTCTCTAGCCTGGCCATCCTTATTTTATATCGTCATTGTTCTTCAGTGTCGAAGTGTACAAAGAAGATGCAAGGTGATGTAGGCACTTAAGCAACATTTACCGGTCACCCTCTCTTTCCAGTGACTCGATGCATTTTAAATTACCCTGTGAGTGGCTCATCTGAAATTAGTGAATAACACTAATGTTGTTACTATGGCTGCCGTGAAGGCTTAAGATAATATTAAATGCAAAAGGAAATTCATTACCGAATTGGATAATATCCTTCCAGAAATACAATACTATGACAAAAGATGTTCTTATGGAAATGAGTTATTTTATTATCTCCTTTAATATAAAAATTAAATCAGAAGAACTGTGTCCCAATGCTTTTCATTTCTGAAATCCAAATTTAAAAAGACAATATCCTTTCTTAGGCAATGACCCAAGAAATAAACTCATGTAATGACAATGACTTTTAAAAGGATCTGAGAGGGGGGCCTGGGTGGCTCAGTCAGTTAAGCATCTGACTTCGGCTTAGGTCATGATCTCATGGTTCGTGGGTTCAAGCCCGTCATCAGGCTCTGTGCTGACAGCTTAGAGGCTAGAGCCTGCTTCAGATTCTGTGTCTCCCTCTCTCTCTACCCCTTCCCCACTCTCTCTCTCTCTCTCTCTCTTTTTATCCCCCAAATTATAAAATAAACATTTAAAAAATGAAGGAAAAAAGGATCTGAGAAGCAGAACTATGATTCACATCTGAAAACAAATAAATAAAAAGTGAGGAAAAAAGGAAACACGTCACTCGTGGGGTTACATCAAGACTGGAAATAGTCTTGAAACAGTTCACAGCTCCTTTGGCCACCTTCTGCCCATGGACTGTGGCTCTTCTCCAGCTCCCGTACAGAACTCAAATGCCCTGAGCGTTTACCAGAGGTGGTCCACAAATGGATTTTTCTTTTTCCGCCAGTCATGTTCTCTTGCATTTCTGTCAGCTGGGCTTATTTTCTAGCCATAATTTCATCAGCCTTGTAGTAAAGTTGCCACACGTGGTAAATAATAGAACAATGCAGGAAGTGTTCTTTCCTTTGCTGATTGTCTCATCATTCCATATATTGCAGACGTAGACAGAAACTGTACTCTATCGTAGTGCCCCTTTCTATTTACTTGTAACATTTCCCACAGAAGCAGTTCATTATTTCTGTGCCTAGCTGCGTTAAGGTCCACCTCTCCTGATGGTCATGAGAGTAGGGGACCCACAGTCTCATTTCCCACTGAACCCACTGTTGCATAATAGGTGTGGAGAAAGGCAATCCAGATGGCTGATGTTCATGCCATTCCTTCAAAGTGCTCTTAGCTCAAAGAAGACAGAGATTTTTCTAAAAGTCAAGGTACCTTTCTCCCGTCATCCAAGGTACTGTCTATAGATAGAAACAGTAGTTGCAGAATGTTCCAGAGGGTTGAATCAAGGTCTCATTCTCTTCCCTCTCAGTGAATCTTTGAGTCAGGCAATGATACCATCTCCAAATATGCTCAAGTCCTGCAAATTACATGGCACAAAATTGTAATGAATTTCGAAAGGTGTACTAATAAATGAGGTTCTTATGGAGCCACTTAGAATCCCCCAACCCCAGCCCAACCCACTTTTCCAGCCCCTGCTAGTGAATTGCATCATTCCTAAAGAACTACTGATGAAACTATACTTATTAGGAGGAAACTCCAGTCTATACTAAATATTCAACAAAGATCTCTTTGGTACCTGTATTGAAGAAAATCCTGTCAGTATTTTCTTCAGTATAGGTACCAAAGAGATCTTTGCTGGAAATGTAATTCTCAAGGATGAAACGGCATTCCTTAGGCATGGACCCTTAGCTTCTTTCTTGTCTAATCTAAACTTGGGTTTCATGTTTCATCCCATCCGTACATTCTTTACATCTTTAAAGTATGACCTGTTGTATTTCAACCATCCCATCATCGGCCCTTGATTTTTATTATTTTTTATTTAGACATGTGCTGTCTTCACCTGTCATTCCCTAATATGACTCTTCAAACATCTTTCCCTTTCAGTGTTACCATAATGTTAACTCTCCTTTGAAGTTCACCCAGTGCATTTATGGAGTTTCTTTTTACTCTCAAGACTCAGCTCCGTGAAGCTCTTTTCTGTTCTTCTCTCATTTATTCTTTTTTAATTTTATTATTATTTTTTTTAATGTTTATTTATTTTTGAAGGAGAGAGAGACAGAGTGTGAGCAGGAGAGGGGTAGAGAGAGAGACAGACAGACAGAATCTGAAGCAGGCTCCAGGCTCCGAGCTGTCAGCACAGAGCCCAATGCAGGGCTCAACTCACGAATCACAAGATCATGACCTGAGCCAAAGTCGGATGCTTAACCAACTGAGCTGCCCAGGTGCCCCCTCTCATTTATTCTAATACCTGCCTGAATTCTAGAATTTATACTTGATTTTTTATCTTTTATGAAATAAATGGGCCTTCTGTTGCTCTACCTACTTGAGAGCAGAGCTGCTATGGTAGGGGATGATGAAAAAGTAAATTCTACACTTAGAATTCCTCTCTCAGGCCTTTTATGTTTTCTTTTTGACGCAAAATGTTCTCCAGAATCCAGTCCCATGGCGAACTCAGTCCCGAAGCTTTCATTTGGGAAGCATGGGGTGCGTGGTGGAGGGGGAGAGTGTAGTGTATGATGTGTATAATGTTGGTGAGGTCCGGTCATGTACTGTTGGGGAGCAGAAAATTTTCTTTATCTTTCAAGATTCTTCTGGCAGATCTAAGAATTAAACTGACATGAAGACAAATAGGAGAAAATCTAACTTAGTTACATATGTATGAGGGATCTGTAAGAATATGAGTTCCATAGGCAGTCAGGCAGTTGAGGCTTATATGCCATCCAGAGCTAAGGAGAAGGGGGTAGGAATCTGGGACGTGAGAGGGAAGAAAGACAACTCACAGGAAGATGGAAAAGAGTAAATATTTGGTAAACCAATGTTTGCCGAGCCATCCGGAAACAATGGGACACAGAGAGAACTCTAACAGACTTTGCTATATTCCTCCCTGTCTACCACGCCTAATTCATGTTATACTATAGTCACCCATGGTGATAACTCTCTTTCTGGAGCAGGTCCTCTATCTAAATTCTTTTAGGCAATTAGGGACAAGGTCAAAGTTTCTCCTGGAGCTTTCTGTTTCTTAAAAATAATCAGCCTAAAATCAACTACATTCCAAAGAGACACAGTTTGGTGTGGCAAATTTTGCTCCCCTACAACTGACATGGGGGACTTTTGTCATGCTAAGTAGCTTGCACTTGGCCATGCTAACAGCAGTGTACTGGTCAGGAGCAGACTCTGGAGCCAGACTGCCTGGGCTTGAATCCTAGCCATGCAACCTTAGGTGACTTATTAACACCTGCTGTGCCTTGGTTTGCTTATCTGCAAAATGAAGTTCAAACGTCAAGTACCTCTTAAAGATGTAGGATTTTGTAGGATTAATATTTGTTAAGCACTTACACAATGCCTACGAAATGCCTACGGAATCTCTCTTGTTAAAGAGAAGAGAGATTTTTGTCTTTGGAGGAGGAAAGTGACGTGACAAAAGTTGGATGACAAAATGCTCACTCTGGGGGCAGCAAGAGTGATGGGTTAGTGAGAAGCTGTGTGTGTGTGCAGGTTGGGGTAAGGGAGAGGTTACAGGGAAAATAATTAGAAAACAGGTGGAATGGGCAAGGTATAATGAGCGGAGGTCTAACAGAGAATAGTGAGCGGGCCACTTCATTCAGTATTCCATTCATCGCCCTTCACTAATTGGCTTGTCCTTGTTGGTCAGTCAGAATTAAGTCTCAGTGAACAAGCCCTCTCTCCTCCACCTTCTGAGAAAAGAAGTTATCAGCAAAGTCAGTCAACAGTCAAGAATTGTTCAACTGCTCCAGTGGCAGCACAGCAGGCCACGCTGTCGATACCAGGGAGATGATGACGCTTTATCATGACTGCATTTTACTTCTGTAATTTGAGGAAAGCGTCCAGTTCATTGCTGTCTGTGTAGACATGATTAATAAGCAACAACACACACACACACACACACACACACACACACACACACACACACTCCAACGCGCAGCATATCTTATCAGCAGTTCCATGACTATGTAAAAATCCTGTGGCTGCAACTGACCAAATGATACGAGCCTGCTAACCGAGCCAGAAGTTCTTAATATATAGTAGAGAAATTTGTGATTCTCATTGTTTAGCTTCTAAATGCGTTTTCGTCACAGGAGTTGTCCATGAAACACACAGTCCAGCAAATGATAGGTTAACAGTAGAACCTGGCTCTACCTAACGTTGGTATTTCAGGACACTCTGAAGTTCTGCTTTCTAAGATTCAATTCAAGTTAAAAGGATCACATAAGTATTGTAACATGCAGCCCTGGATAGCGAGGTAGTTTAAAAAGAGGGAGTCTTCAAACTTGGAGGAAGTATTGATTGAAGCTCTGAGCGAGGGCCTTTGTTTCTGTGTCTGATTTGTCCAATGCTCTCTCTAAAAGGCTGCAGGTACCTTATGCTGCCTCAGACCTTTGAAGGTAAGACAGTTGTTAAAAGAAAGGAGCAGAAATGCTGTCTGTGTAGACACAGTTTTAGGATTATGTAGAATTTGAATATGGGCC
This sequence comes from Panthera onca, assembly GCF_046562875.1. NCBI lineage: Eukaryota > Metazoa > Chordata > Mammalia > Carnivora > Felidae > Panthera > Panthera onca. The sequence goes on from NC_138339.1 coordinate 222,878,434, forward strand.
TCTGTTTTCAGATCCTGCCTGGGTCCCAGCGTGCTTTTGATTTTGGGCTCAGTTGCCTTTTTTCTATAGCTGACACTGCACGTGCCCCACCAGTGACCCTTTCCAAGACCTGCAGTCATTCTCAACCCTGGCTGCACCACGAAATCACCTTGAATGCCAAAAAATAACATTGCTCATGCTCTATACCCAGAGTTTGGTGTGATTAGATTGGTAGGGGGTCCAGACATTAGTGATTCTAATGGGCAGTCAGGGTTGAGAATCTCTGCGCGAGAGACCATCTACACCTCAGACAAGAGAGATCTAAGGAGATCGAGGTGAATACTCTTTGGCTCAGCATTGCCATGATTTTCTGTTGTTTGGCCTTGATGTGGCTACATTTTCAAAGCTGGTTTCTCTACCAGCATCAAAGGCCAAAGTCCCCTTTGACTCTACTTTTAATAACGAGTCCTGCTTTCTTTCCCTGTAGTTGAGTTCACAAACTGTCTGCCCAGTTCATCACAGTTTCTTAAAGACCTAAGCTTTTTTATTTTTTATTTTTTAATTTTATTTTTTGCCCTGGAGGAATTGGAGCCTTGCTTGGTGAATTGCCACTAAAATTCCTTGGTGCTAACTACATGTTCTACAAGGTTCTATAACTGAATGCCCCCCTTTCAGTATTCTTTTTCTAAGACACACTCTTGCTCCCATTGGGTGTCCCTGATCTGATGGTTGGTCAGAACAACCACTGGGTGCCATGTTCCCAGATAGCTTTGTATTGGTTGATTTGACTTGATGCACTTGAGGCTGGGTCTTGTCATGTTTTTCCAGTGTTTGTTCCAGTTGAGGAGCTGGGTTTAATTCTTCATTTGGCCCCTTCAAATCTACGTCCCTGTGTCTTAACAAAGGACAAAGTCATTGGTCATTGAATCTTACATAGCCCTTTACATGATGAAAGGTGTTAAATCAAATGAACCCATTTCAAAGACCAGGCTCTGAGTGTGACACTCCTGCGCAGAGAAGGCACCTTTGGGGGATTCTGATACATCCCGCTTTCCACCAAGATCACCGATTTACAAGGTTAGGAATTCTTTCTAACGTGGACCATTCCTATGAATCTCTCCGTCTGGTGAGTACAGAGGTTGTTGAAAGAGCTAGGGGCACCATAGGTCTGTAGGCAGTGGTTTCAACATTAGTGACTTGCTTTGAGTAGATTTAACATCATTTCAGTTTTTTTCTTCTGGTAATAATCCCTCCCCCACAAAATAATAATACCCAGAGTGCTTCATATATTACGTTATCTATCCCCCAGAAAACTATTAGGATTTGTAGATGCTCACTCTTTTATTGACATGGAAGAGGTAGGAATGAAGGAGGAGAAGAGTAGGAATGGACTAAAGCTGCCATTTCAGCCCTGATAACTTATTTTTCACACGTCATGCTTAGCTTCACAATTTTAGCTGGTGTAAATGCTTAGAATAAAAAAATCAGTGACTCTTTAGAAGTGAATTTATTGTAGAATTTCTATCGTGAGCAGACTCCTCAAACATAACTATTTTTCAATTGGGCTTGCAAAATTTTTAATTTTATGTATGTCACTTTTCCATGGACATGTTTGTAATCTGTGGTTATGAGGTAACATAGTAGAAACATTTAACGACAGTATTTCCATTTTGATGGAATATTGCTGGTCATCAAGATTTGACTCTTCTAAATAGGTCGCTTTTTGTTATTGTGGTTGGTTTGAAGGGAATTAGAACCTGGTTGTGTTATAGTATTCGAAAAGGCCACTAAATAGTTTTGAGTACCCTTTCTGAGTGAAAGCCTCATTTTATAGTGATGTGCATTGATTTGACAAATCTTTTGACAGGCAGGTTGAACTGTGACCCTGGGGAGAGAAACCTAGTTGAATCAGCTTGTGAAGGTCATGAGTCGGGAAGAGCTGAGAGTTGACACAAGGGAGGCTCTCTGACTTCTTTTGCTTTGTTTTTTTAAAAAATCAAATAGCTTTCAGTCGTGTTTGGTTTTACGATAGCTCCTTTTATTTTTTTCGCAATAATTTTTAACCCTAAAGAAAATGGAAATGCTGGTAGGACTTTGGCCTTTTCCTCTAGCTTTCTCACTTACATGTGTTAGCTCACAAGTTAGCATTTGCTGGTACGGATGAATGTGTCCTTCGAATGTGCCATGGACCAATTATATCATAACCAATAAAATAAACTCTGTGCATCATGTGAAACTTACATGATCAAGACAGAAGTCCAGTTTGAATTATGCATCCAGCTTTCTCTTAACAGCTCTTTATGTACACAAATTGGTAATCTGCTTACCTCCACTGTGCTCTTAGTGTGTATAGACATAGTTTTAGGATTGTGTAACATTTGACTAGTTTGGATAGTATGAAGCAAGATTATTAGAAATAAACCCCAGTTGTAAAATATTTACATCTTTTAGTGTCTTACATACTTGGGTTTTGACTTTCCAAGCAGCTACTTTGCTTAACACCTGATTTATTAATCTGTTTTCACGTTGAAACCAAATAAGCTTTGGTTCTGCTGGTTTATTTTAGTTCTCTGGGTGTTCTGTCGTGGACTGGCTGTTACTCAACATTGTCCCACCTCAGGGAGTATCAGCAAACACACGTGTTTGGGCCTCATTCCTGGAGATTCTGATTCATTAAATCACAGGTGGGGTGTCTAAGCCTCTGTATTTTTGAAAAACTCTCCAGGTAATTCCAGTGTATACCAAAGCTGAGAAACCATTATTCAAGAAAATACCAAACAGGTGCAGCCTTTAGAGACATTTTGCATCCTGAGATGCCTTATAGGTTGGTCCAGTGTGAGGTGTCAGAAAGTTTTAGAGAGATTTGGAGGACTTGGGGAAGATGAGAAGTTAACAAACAGAAAAATATACATTATAAGAGAATCTTTACCCTGCATAAGGATTTTCTACAGAGCTATTTCAAATAGAAATCTTCTCTGGTACATTCAAAGTATAAGTTGTTTTTAAAAAAAATTAAGCTGTTAAATATGAGAAGGCTGGCATACAGTTTTATGAAAACGCAGCTACTGGGGACAGTAGCCAGATTGGCCCAGATCTCTTGTCTTTTATTTACCAAAACATTGTCTGGGACCTGAAATGTTGGCTCATCAACACTTCAGGATTTGAGAAAACTGACTCTAGGAAGTGCATTGTCATTATCACTGGGGTGGTTCTCATACAGTTAAATTCAACAAATATGCAATACATTTTTCAACAAAAATGTTAACAAACATGCAAAAAAAAATTATTACTGTGCTGTCCTCTCAGTTACTAATATTTTTTTGTTTAAGCAATTTTTTCAATTTGCATCTCTCCCTGCCTTCCCTCTTCAGCACCCATGTGTTGGTGTGGCTGGAAAGACCATGTTGATGTTACTGAATGAAGTCGCTTCACAGAGGACTTTGAATGTTAGTACTCTAAAGCATTTGAACTTTGTTCTGAAAATAAGCAAGGCCATTGAAGCAGGGAGGTGACCTGATTAGATTTTCACTTAAAAGACCCACCTATGAATGCAAACTGGCGCAGCCACTCTGGAAAACAGTGTGGAGGTTCCTCAAAAAATTAAAAATAGACCTACCCTATGACCCAGCAGTAGCACTGCTAGGAATTTACCCAAGGGATACAGGAGTACTGCTGCATAGGGGCACTTGTACCCCAATGTTTATAGCAGCACTCTCAACAATAGCCAAATTATGGAAAGAGCCTAAATGTCCATCAACTGATGAATGGATAAAGAAATTGTGGTTTATACACACAATGGAGTACTACGTGGCAATGAGAAAGAATGAAATATGGCCCTTTGTAGCAACGTGGATGGAACTGGAGAGTGTGATGCTAAGTGAAATAAGCCATACAGAGAAAGACAGATACCATATGTTTTCACTCTTATGTGGATCCTGAGAAACTTAACAGAAACCCATGGGGGAAGGGAAGCAAAAAAAAAAAAAAAAAAAAAAAAAAAAAAAAAAAAAAAAGAGGTTAGAGAAGGAGAGCCAAAGCATAAGAGACTCTTAAAAACTGAGAACAACCTGAGGGTTGATGGGGGGTGGGGGGAGGGGAGGGTAGGTGATGGGTATTGAAGAGGGCATCTTTTGGGATGAGCACTGGGTGTTGTATGGAAACCAATTTGACAATAGATTTCATATATTAAAAAAAAAATAATAAAGACAAAAAAAAAAAAAGACCCACCTATGCTGGCTGAGTCGGAGGAAGGGAAGAGAGACTGGAAGCCCAGTGAGTAGATTATCTCAGAAGTCTGAGCCAGAGCCGAGGATGCAGGCCTGCCTCGAGCTGGGGTGGGTGCTGTGAGGGGTGGAGAATGTGGATAGATGCCACCAGGATAATTTATCCCACCAGTCTGGGCCATTCGGAGAGTGAAAGGAAGCACTATTAATAATTACCCTGGGACAGCAGGAACTGACTGGAACTGTCCCAGACAGACAGTGGTACTGAGTGTGGGGAGAATAGAGACAACTTCTAGGGATTTTCCAGAAGTTAAGGAAAGTTGGACGGAAATTTGGATCTTGAAAATATCTGAGCTGGAGACCTGTATTTGAGATCTTCGGTACAGACAGTAGTGATGAAGGTTAATGCCTGGGTTACTTGAGGTTATTTCAGATTTTGAGTAAAGAAAAGGCAGCCAAAGACCCTGTGTCTATTTGTGAAATGGGCTCCAAAGAACATTTTTTAATCTGATCCTCTTGAAAGTCTTAAATGCTTAGAGTGTGCGCAGATAGGATCCTTATTTTTTTCTCCCCTTCCCATACCGTGCACGTTCACCGGCTTAACAAGCACTGTCTCCATCTATTCTCTTTGTACTTCATTTTTTTTTTTTTCCTTTCCAATCAGCAAATTGCATTTTAAATAGTTCTGGGTACTCGGGAACTAATTATATAATGTAGAAGTGTGAACATTCTCATTACCCCCTACAGTCTGCAGTATTTTTCTTTGGAACCCTTGGAACACTTGGCAGGCCTTTCCTTTAACACCATGGTAGGGTTTCTTTAAAGCAATTTCTAGGAAAAGGTATTATTTTTGGATCACGTAGGGAGATCAGGATGGTTCTTTTTTTTTTTTTTTTTTAACCTCCTTTCCTCCTTAAAATTACATAGCACACTATATTTCCAATAGGGAAGATTTCAGTTGCAGCCATGTAATACGCTGTACGTTAATAGCATGCTATGCAGGCCGATTTCAGAGACTTCTTGTAATATGCTGGACAGTTGAAGTCCTAGAACTCCCTCCTGTGCTGGCACTTTTCCTTTTTTTTCCTTTTTTTTTTTTCTTTCTTGATGTTGTTTTGTTTTGTTTTGTTGTTTGAGAGAGGAAGAGGGAAAGAGAATGAGAATCCCAAGCAGGCTCCACGGTCAGTGGAGCTGCCTAGGGGCTCGATCTCACGACCCTGGGATCACAACCCGAGACGAAATCAAGAGTCAGACTCTCAATCTACTGAGCCACTGTGCAGGCACTTTTGATGTTTGCTCTGTGTTTTGACTATTGTCTTTGGGACTGTAAATTACTCTAGCAAGCTCATCGGGGGAAATTAAAGTCAGCATCTGATTTTCATGAAGGTTTTTGTTTTAGTCAGTTTTACTGTTCAGCTAAATGAGGTTTACGGAGGTCAAGTGTCTTGGCCAACGTTGTCTAGCATGTCAGCGTCTTAGCTCCAGATGAGTTTTCTTTTAGTCCCCGTTGATTCCTGCATTATACATTCATCAGCCTGTTAAGTCACATCGAAGTCATCCTTTTGCTGTCCTTATGAACTGGCTGTGTGTAAAGGCCCTCGACACCAGTGGGACTTTCTGGGAAGTCTCCATGCTCCAGCGTTATCTTTTCTCTGCAAATGAGAGACATATAGAGATCAATGCTGATCATCTCCTGCATAGCAGATGCAGCTCTCTAGGGATTTGTTACCCCATGCCAGCAAAGTCAAGCTGTGGGGCGCCCGGGTTCAGCACTAGGACGCCTGTGTGGGGTGGGCTGATAAGTCATGTGCTGTCTGGTATTTGAAGTTGGCATGGCAGAAGGCAGAATGGCTTGCAAATAAATTTCTTCATTCCAGGGGCACGAAGCCTTTGCCAGGAGAGAAATGTTTTGCATTCATTTCCTAGAGGCGGCTGGAAGCGTGGCATAGCTGTAAGACTTTTGCGGCTGCTGCTGTGAAAGACTTTGTCTGCCCAGACACCAAATGTGAAGCTCGCAGGAATCCAGCTAGGAGACTATTCCAGAAGGATTAGACAATAGGAGCCTGTAATTAGCCTCCCCGGTCTTGAGTCTTCTAGGATATGCTAGAATGCAAAAACGCTTTGAAAAATTTCTCGGTTGAAATTCAATGTAAACATATTAAGTGAGCAGCATGAATAAAGAGAGTGGCATGCTGGGATTATGTATTGGTTTTGAGGTATGAATTCATCTGAAACTACACACTAGCTACAGTTCTCTCCTGTGAAACTGTATTCCCATAGTAATTTATTATTTTTTATGAAAGCAAATGTTTTCTATTACTGGTCTCCCTTCTCAATTAATAACGCTTTTTGTTTAAGCACTTCCTTCACTCTGTGTCTCTGCTGGCCTTCCCTCATCACCTCTCACGTGTCTGTGGCTAGGAAGACAAGGTTGATGCTAATATGGGGGTGACCAGTGAGCCAGCTAATCACCTACCTCAGCACAGATCGCTAGGGAGCTGCTTTGCTGCCGGGCAGAGATAAATGAGACAGGGAGACAAGTGATTTAAAGCAATACCTTCAAATGATTATCAAACAAAGGCAAGCATTTAGGAGGCTGTTAAGCCAGAGAGAAATTCCCGGGAAGGAAAAGGTGACAGCCTTTATCTTGCCATAAGGGCAAATGGTAAAAATAAAGTGTCAGCCAGGGCACATTTTATGTCCATTCAAGTGACTAAAGGCCAGTTTGGCACGGCATCGTGTTTGGATCATAGGCTGTAAAATGCATGACCTTGTTTCCTGATGCTGACTTATGGCTTTGTATGTCTCAAGCTTTATTTTGCTTTCTGGAAAAATCCTGGAGTCTTAAGGAAAAGTGGGCAAAACCTGAAGTCACTCTAGAAGTCTTAGGGCACATCACTTCTTTTTTTCTTTTTTTAATATGAAATTTATTGTCAAATTGGTTTCCATACAACACCCAGTGTTCATCCCAACCGGTGCCCTCCTCAATGCCCATCACCCACTTTCCCCTGCCTCCCACCTGCCATCAACCCTCAGTTTATTCTCAGTCTTTAAAAGTCTCTTATGGTTTGCCCCCCTCCCTCTCTAACATTTTTCCCCCTTCCGCTCGCCCATGGTCTTCTGTCAAGTTTCTCAGGATTCACATAAGAGTGAAAACATGGTATCTGTCTTTCTCTGCCTGACTTATTTCAATTAGCATAACACTCTCCAGTTCCATTCACGTTGCTACAAAAGGCCATATTTCATTCTTTCTCATTGCCAAGTAGTACTCCATTGTGTATATAAACCACAGTTTCTTTATCCATTCATCAGTTGATGGACATTTAGGCTCTTTCTATAATGTGGCTATTGTTGAGAGTGCTGCTATAAACATTGGGGTACAAGTGCCCCTATGCATCAGCCCTCCTGTATCCCTTGGGTAAATTCCTAGCAGTGCTACTGCTGGGTCATAGGGTAGGTCTATTTTTAATTTTTTGAGGAACCTCCACGCTGTTTTCCAGAGTGGCTGCGCCAGTTTGCATTCCCACCAACAGTGCAAGAGGGTTCCTGTTTCTCCACATCCTCTCCAGCACCTATAGTCTCCTGATTTGTTCATTTTAGCCACTCTGACTGGCGTGAGGTGATATCTCAGTGTGGTTTTGATTTGTATTTCCCTGATGAGGAGTGACATTGAGCATCTTTTCATTTGTCTGTTAGCCATCTGGACATCTTCTTTAGAGAAGTGTCCATTCATGTCTTCTGCCCATTTCTTCACTGGATTATTTGTTTTTCGGGTGTGGAGTTTGGTGAGCTCTTTATAGATTTTGGATACTAGCCCTTTGTCCGATATGTCATTTGCAAATATCTTTTCCCATTCTGTTGGTTGCCTTTTAGTTTTGTTGATCATTTCCTTTGCAGTGCAGAAGCTTTTTATCTTCATGAGGTCCCAATAGTTCATTTTTGCTTTTAATTCCCTTGCCTTTGGAGATGTGTCAAGTAAGAAATTGCTGTGGCTAAGGTCAGAGAGGTCTTTTCCTGCTTTCTCCTCTAGGGTTTTGGTGGTTTTCCTGTCTCACATTCAGGTCCTTCATCCATTTTGAGTTTATTTTTGTGAATGGTGTAAGAAAGTGGTCTAGTTTCATTCTTCTTCATGTTGCTTTCCAGTTCTCCCAGCACCATTTGTTAAAGAGACTTTTTTCCAACAGATATTCTTTCCTGCTTTGTCAAAGATTAGTTGGCCGTACTTTTGTGGGTCCAATTCTGGAGTCTCTAGTCCATTCCATTGGTCTATGTGTCTGTTTTTGTGCCCATACCATGCTGTCTTGATGATGACAGCTTTGTAGTAGAGGCAAAAGTCTGGGATTGTGATGCCTCCCACTTCGGTCTTCTTCTTCAATATTACTTTGGCTATTAGGGCCCGTCACTTTTTTTTTTTTTTAATTTTTTTTAATGTTTATTTGTTTTTGAGACAGAGAGAGACAGATCATGAACGGGGGAGGGGCAGAGAGAGAGGGAGACACAGAATCTGAAGCAGGCTCCAGGCTCTGAGCTGTCAGCACAGAGCCCGACGCGGGGCTCGAACTCACGGACCGTGAGATCATGACCTGAGCCGAAGTCGGACGCTTAACCGACTGAGCCACCCAGGCGCCCCAGGGCACGTCACTTCTTGACCGCAGTAGGGCTTCTCCTGGGTTTGGATTGCTTTGTAAGTGGAGCTAACAGGCAGGGACAGCATTTTGTCAGAAAAACCGTCAAGTGTAAAACAGAGTAAGCTTCTTTATAGGTGAAGTGGACAGAGCTGTTAGAGGTGCAGCCACTCCATTGAAAGGGGTTTCGAGTCCCATCAGGATCAAATGAATGAAGTTCAACAGCAGTGGCTCAGACAGCCCTAAAAAGAATGTGTAGGACAGCTTTGGTAGTTACGTATTGATTTTTCTATTCCTACAAATGCCTAGAAAACTCACATGTTCGTTTTACACGTTCTTTGAGCTTGTTTCTAATTTGTGGCATGACATGGGAGCTAAGAGTCCTTTTATTTTAGCACTTCACTATTTTTTCTTTTGTCTTTTGGCTGGCTGGAATTAAAATTTTCACCTCCACCAGTTGTGTCCTTGGTTGGTTTCTTCAGCTTTGGGAATATTAAATTCTTTCCTTTCTGTGCAAGGGCAGAAATTCATTTGCATTTCTGTTGGTGCTCTGCTGCTCCTTCCCTGCCCCTGGTTTTGGAGCTATGCTGAGTTGACAAAGGGGTATGCCTTTCCCTCCTCCCATCCCTTGGCACTCAGGTAACTTCGCTGAATAATAATGACTCAGGCAGGTTTCGCGGCTCACGTTTCTTTGGTAAATTTTGTTTTCACATTTAGCGCTGTGCTCCTGCTTAGATTATTCTGGAACCCATTTGTGACAGGTACAAACGGGGGTGCCAGGGCGACAGTGTTGATGCCAGACCACCTTTCCTTTGTCAGTGTAAACAGGGAGTAGACTGAATGGACTCGAAGAAGGCAGACTACCAGTCTGCCGGTCTGCAGGTGCAGGAAGAAGATGACGTTCTCCTCCTGTGTCTGCAGAAGACACCGTTGCACTTTGAACTTTGTCATTTGTGGCTCCACCCCTTCTTCTACTCCAGTTTTTAGTCCCTTCACAGTCCATTGATGGGACTTGAGAAGTCATCTTGCCAATCATTCAGTTCACAGGTGAAGGAAATGATCCTACTTACTTTAATTCAACCAGTTTAAATACTTAGTGTCTAAGGCTGAACCAGAACGTGGGTCCCCTAACTCTCAGTCTAAAAGATCCTTCATGAATCACCCAGTTTCTCGTGGAGAAGTAGGACAGCCAAGAGTAGGGATTATGAAGATTAATTGTTGGACTTCAAGAATCAGGTTGGAGAGTGGACTCAGGACAGACCCATTAGTTTTTTTTGACTGGTTCTCAAGAGTTGGAAAGAGGGGACCATTCCTTGGATGTTGCGTAAAGCTCTAAGTATTAGTCTCTGTAACACCTTTTCAATTTTGCTTGGAGAAATCTGACTTGTTGCAGTCATTATTAGTCAAGAGACACATTCTAGGACAAGCCATTGCTATTTTCACTTGCCTCAGCTTCCTCATGTGTGAAATCAGAATAATAGTACTCATTACTACAGGTAAGAGATGATCTGAGCCATCCACTCTGTCCTAAGTTTCTTGTGTGGGAGGCTCTTCATTCTGGGGTTGATCTAAGTCAGTGGTTCTCAAGGTGTGGTGCCCACAGCAGCATCAGTGTCACTCTTGAGAAATGTAAATCCTTGGTCCTATCCCTTATGTACTATATCACAAACTCCGGGGTAGAGTCTGGCAATCTGTGTTTTAATTAATCTTCCAAGTGATTTTCATGCACACTAAAGTTTGAGAACCACTGATCTAAACAATTCTTTCTTGCCTTCCTGCAGCAGAGATGGTAGTCATGGAACTGAGAAAGTTAAAAGGAAACATTTGTATGAAAATAGACTAATATTCACAGATAGTTAATCATCATTTAAACGTAAGGAAGGAGAAACAAATGTTCTGTAGCTCTATTCTATGACTTTATTATTAGCTATATGGGGGTGGCAAGAATCTGTATCCATCTATAAGCTCTGCGAGGCAGGGACCACACTTGGCATGTTCCCTCTTATTTCTCCAGCATCTATCACTGTATCTGGAACACACTTGGGACTTAATATTTTTTTGAAGAATGAATGAATGAATGAATGAACGAATGTTAAGAATACTTTGCACTAAAGCATGTGGAAGAGGCATAAAATTGGACAACAGAGAAGTTCAAAGTCCAAGTTTGATCCTCTTTAGCTGGGCAGATTTTATTGAGTTGCTTCCTCTTGACTTGAGGGTCTTCATCTGTGCAATGGTAAGATTGAGCTACAGTTACTGTTGGGAGACCCCCTGCCTCTAACACTGAATCATCTGTTAAAGAAGGTGCAAGGGGAGGGTGAGCGTAGATAAAATCTTAAGCTCCATTAAGGCTTACTTTAATTAGCCCTTTTTTTGTGGGGTTTCCCACGTCTCCTTCAATCCATCAAGACTTTCCTTTTCTAACATATTGATTATATTTCACTCTCTGCTGCCCTCTTGCCCTCCCCCCAACTTTTTATGATTACATGGCTCTTAATTGAAAGTAATGGAATATATTCACACTAAAACTGTTGAGGGCAGGACTGAACTGTATATATTATTTATCCCACAATATACCAGTTTGGTAGGAATCATAAAACACATAATAAATACTTTCTGAGTGCAGTTGGAGAAAGGCATCCAAGGTAATGGGGGTCACATTACATGTTGTGATCACAAGGACCAGGATCCTAGGCTCTGGATTTAGATCTTGACTAAGAAGATTTATTACCCTGGGCAATGAAATTGAGTCTCTCTAAAAGTTAAGTTTCCCACCTATAGCGTGGAAATAATACTTCATAGCATTATTGTGAAGGATAAATATGGGAACATGAAAGCTTCTACAGTGCCTGGCACATAGTAGGCACTCAATAAAGTACAGTTTATCTTCCTCATTTTCACATTTCCCCATGAACCAGCTTTCTAAGCATCCAAGAGAACATGAGAACATGTATACTTATTTCTTTGCTCTCAGAATTGCCTATCTTGATTTTTTAAGTTTATTTATTTATTTCTAGAGAGAGAAGCAGGGAGAAGGGGCAGAGAGGGAGGGAGAGAGAATCCCAAGCAGATTCTGTGCTGTTAGCACGGAGCCCGACTCGGGGCTCGAACTCACGAACTGTGAGATCATGCCCTGAGCCGAAATCAAGCCGAAATCAAGAATTGGATGCTTACCTGACTGAGCCACCCAGGTGCCCCTCTATCTTTAGGTACTTCTGGCCCTTAAGCCTTCCAAAGATGATTTTGAGAGATTCAAATAAAGAAGGCCACTGGAAGATGTAGAACAGAAATACAACTGAGGAGCAGGACTGTGTATAGAAGGTGATACCAATTTGGGAGTAAGAGCGATGGGGGCTGAGAAAATTACCTTGTTGATTAGAAGAAAAGAGTTACCAAATGTATCATTTCCTTCTACTTCCAACTGGAAGAAACCTAATCTAGGACAAACACTCTCCCAACCACTATTTCCAGTTAGTAAAATTTTAAGCTTATTTACTATTATTCAAAAAAATGATCTTTGAGCTTCCAAAGGAAGGAAATGGGAACCAGGGGGGCAAGGTCAGTAACCAATGAGGATATTTTTCTCTAATAGTACCCAGCACATTTGGGCCATAGGCTTTCTTTTTTCCCTTAATGTTTGTTTGTTTGTCTTTAAGAGAGTGAGAGCGAGAGCAGGGGAAGAGGCAGAGAGAGAGAGAGAGAGAGAGAGAGAGAGAGAGAGAGAGAGAACGAACCCCAAGCAGGCTCCAAGCTATCAGCAAAGGCCTGATGCGGGGCTAGATCTCATGAGCTGATCATGACCTGAGCTGAAATCAAGAGTTGGGCACTTAGCCAAATGAGCCACGCAAGCGCCCCTGGCCGCAAGTCCTGATGAATGTGGTTTGTCTAGTGGCCAACAGCAGAGAAATGAAAGGCAGAACAATGTAGCACACGGCTGGGTGGGCCTCTCCCACTCCTGCCTGACATCCAAACCCTGTCAAGGCAAGAGATACTTCCCAGAACAAAACTGTCAGGAAGAGAGCCTGCATTCTTATTTCTTCCAGATTATCGTCTTCCAGATTCCAGACGTCCCAGCCCAGTCAAGCCACTCTACCTGTTTTTAGAATAGAAGAGCAGTCAGAAGATATGAATATTTTCCAAAAACAACTTCACAGAGTAAAATAGAGGAGGATACGATTGGCTTAATCATTTTGGAACTGATGACAGAGAGGAATTTTCTCTCTTTCATATTTTACATACTATGACAGGGACAGCTTGGTGTTCAGGCAGGGAAGCAGAGGTCACAAGGATGGAGGTGTTGGGGTGAGATGAGAGGTTACATGAAGCCAGGGCATTGAGCATGAAGGAGAAAGTAAGAATCGGGGAGTTGTTGGAGTCATAGATAAACATTTAAAGATTGAATCTTAGGATTTCTTATGTCTTCCAATAAAAAGCATCTTAACTACTCATCCCACTTCTGAACCAGAAAACGATAGGTATGAGTATATGGTCTCGGGGGGAGTCCTGTGAACCCCTTGTCTGGAGAAGGAAACTGTCAGAGAACCCGCAGGCATTGGTTGGGTTGGGTGAGAAATTTAGCAGGCATGTGCTCCAGAAAGTGCTGGAAAATAGTGAGGGAATGATAGGAAGTTACAAAGGACGATGCAGGAAGGGACCCTAAGTCATTGGTATTATCGAGAGGCATTTCTCAGGATGGCTCTGCACCTTTTTTTGTTCCATGAGGCAGATACCCAATGGTAGATGAAATCTCACTATGGAGCACAGAAAAATAGATAGCAAATACCTTTTCCACATAACCATCGATCCAGAGAAAACTAGACTTTAAATTAGTGATTGATTCTTAAACATTACTAAAATTCAGACACAAGAATAGTTTTCATTACTTTCTTAACCTTTGTCTTTTCATTAAATACTTTGCATTTTTCACAGAAAGAAAATAGCACGGCTTGAGGTTCTTCATTTTTCATAAAGCAAAATTTCTGTAATTATTCATAAAGTCAAGCTAATTGGTCTAGAAAGTTCAATTTTTCCCTGTCTTTAGGTTGAACCCTTTGTTCATGCCTCTTATTCATGTGTCAGGAATGGGGATTACATTTTCTTTCTTTCCTTTTTTTTTTTTTGGAACCAATTTTAATCAATTGATAGCAGTTAGAAACAAAGAGTGCCATGATTGATTACCAATGCATGTAGAAAATGGGAGGAAGTATATTTTTCCTGCCTTGCAGTTTATTCTTATTTGTAAATTTTTAATCAAGAATGATTATTATAGTATTATATTATATTAAGAAATAAACAAATTTAGTAAAATGTTAAGATTAATAAATTGGTAAGTGGTTAGAGAAATGCTCATTATATTGTCCATGACTTAAAATACCCATGATTTTTTGTATATTTGTAATACTTTATGAGAAAATATTTTAAAAATAATAATCAAGGATACCAGTTCCAGTAATTTAATTTCAGATTTAAATTGAATATTTTATTCTTATTTTAAAAATGTTAATTTATTTACTCTGAGAGAGAGAGAGAGAGTGAGCAGGGAAGGGGCAGAGAGAGTGAGAAAGGGAGAATCCCAGGCAGGCTCCATGCTGCCTGCCCAAAGCCCATTGTGGGGCTCAAATCCACAAACCATATCATGACCTGAGCCTAAACCAAGAGCTTAACTGACTGAGCTACCCAGGTGCCCCTTAAATTCAGTATTTTAAATTGCTGTTTTTCTCTTTGACTATTTTTTTTGTTTTGTTTTGTTTTACTTAAAATTTTCCACCCAGGAAGAAAAGTTATCACTGTCTGTAAAGAATACTTACTTTCAACTAAATTCTCTGACCCCTAACTTCTTACCTTCTCCCCCATTCAGTCTTTTTTTTTTTTTTTTCCTTTTTTTTTCTTTACTTTTTTCTGGAAAGATACATGCTGATATCTTGATTAACATAGGGTTTGGTGAAGAATTTAAGGTACAGATCCATTGATTTCAGGCCCTGTAAAAAATAGTCTCCCAGGTGCCCATCATGGCCACCTCGCAGTGCTAAAAATAGAATCCTGGAGGAGCAGAAAAAATAGTTTCTTCTAGATTTTGAGTCTCTAGTGACCTACCCCTGGGAAGAGACAAAGCAGTGCTCTTGGCAGTTACTATAGACATTTCCGGTGCAGGTTGCCCCAGGCAAAAGTAGCATTTCTGGGGGGGGGGGGGGGGGAAGTGTCCTGTAAAAAGGGGTCTTAAAATTGGAGGGAAAAATAAAACAAAGACAAAAGAAACTGGAGAAACGTTACTTGTAAACCAGCACTGCTCAGAATGTAACATTCAACAGATTGAACTCTGCCTTTAACGGATATTACCTTTAGTTTTTCAGCCTCCGGTGAGACGCTTTGATTGCAAAGATCCTGTAAGTGTGCAGGACTGTGCACATTTACTGGATCCCCAGCAGATGGGCAATCGAGTAGGCTCAGCCTTCTCTCAGGATGCTCTGTGAGGGAGTGGGTTCCTCTCACAGAGCCTGTTCGATGTCTGATAATTCGTCAGTTGTTACTTTAATATTGTCTGGTTGATGCTGCCTTTATTTTAAAATCTCTTCTTTATTGATCACCTTGTCATTCCTGAAGAAAAAGAATTGATAATAGAATTGGAAGAGAAAGATACTTTTAAACAGTCAAAAAGAAAACATTTTAAATAGTCAAATATAGAATAGTGAAATAAAATAATCAAATAAAAAATACATATGCAATCAAGAACTTCAGCCCACACCTCAAACCATGTTCAGAATTAACCCCGGGGTGCCTGGGTGGCTCGGTCGGTTAAGCGTCCGACTTCGGCTCAGGTCATGATCTCACGGTCCGTGAGCTCGAGCCCCGCATCGGGCTCTGTGCTGACAGATCGGAGCCTGGAGCCTGTTTCAGATTCTGTGTCTCCCTCTCTCTGCCCCTCCCCTGTTCATGCTCTGTCTCTCTCTGTCTCAAAAATAAATAAACATTAAAAAAAATTAAAAAAAAAAAACAGAATTAACCCCAGACATACTGTATTCCTAAATGTAAAACCCCAAACTATAAAGCCTCTAGGAGAAAACACAGGAAGAAATACTTGTGACCTTGTCTTAGGCTAAGATTTCTTGGCTACAACATCAAAAGCATGCCCCGTAAACACAAAAAATGACTAAATCTGACTTTGTCAAAATTAAGAACATCTCTTCTTTGAAACACACCGGGAGAAAATATTTGCAAGTTGCGCATCCAATAAAGGACTTGTATCCAACATGTTTAAAAACACTCAAAACTCAAGGATAAGAAAAAAACGATGCAATTAAAAATGGGCAAAATGTTTCAACAAAGAAGATACATAAGTAGCAAATAGCCACATGAAAAGATGTTCAACATCATTTGTCATTAGAGCAGTGTAAATTAAAACCACAATGATGTATCATTGGGCACCCATCAGAATGAATAAAGTTAAGAAGCCTCCCATACCTAGTGTTAGTGAGAATGTGGATGAACCAAAGCTCTCACGCTCTGCTGCTGGCAATGCAAAATGGTACAGCCACTTGGGAAAACAACTTGGCGGCTTCTCAAAAAGTTAAGCATACATGGGGAGCCTGGGTGGCTCAGTCGGTTAAGCGTCCAACTTCGGCTCGGGTCATGATCTCATGGCCTGTGAGTTTGAGCCCCACGTTGGGCTCTGCTCTGACAGCTCAGACCCTGGAGCCTGCTTCAGATTCTGTGCCTCCTCTCTCTCTGTGCCACCCCTGCTCACACTCTGTCTCTCTCTTGTCTCAAAAATAAACATTAAAAAAAAGTTTTTTAAAAACGTTAAACATACAGATACCGTATTCCTCAGCCATGCCACTCCTAGGTATTTACCAAAGAGAAATGAATGCGTATACTCATACAGTGACTCGTATGTGAGTGCTTGTCCTAACCCTGAAGTGGAAACAGTCCAGAGGTTCATCAACAGGTGAATGGATGAACAAATTGTCGTATATGCATATATTGGAATAGTAGCAATAAAAAAGAAGGGATTGATGATACATGTGACAGCATGGACAGATCTCAAAATAATTATGCTAAGTGAAAGAAGCTAGAGAAAAAAAGGGTATATACTGTATGATTCCATTTATATCAAATTAAAAGTCACACTACTCTGGAGTGAACAAAAACAGAACTAGTGGTTGCCTGGGACAGGAGATTGTGGAATGGGAGCAGGGAGGAGTTCTAAAGGATCAGGAGGAAGCTTGATGGGCTGCTGGATATATTTATTATCTTAATTATGGTGATGTTGTTACTGTTGTATATGCATCAAAATCGATAAAACTGTACACGTGAAGTAAATTCGGGTCATTCTATGTCAATTATACCTGAGTAAAGATGTTAAAAAGAAAGAAAGGGAAAGGAAGGAAAGCGGAGGGATAAGAAGGACAAAGGAAAATTAAGGACAAGAGGAAGGAGGGTGGAATTCAGGAAAGACCTGGACTGAAAGCCGGAGGCCTGGGCTGAGATCTTGGATCTCTCACTTACTTGCTATGTACCTGTGAGTAAATTGCGTTCTTCGAGCCTCACTTTCCTCTTCTATAAAGTGAGGTCAGTAATATCCATGTCATGTGTAGATGATGTATATAAAATATTTGGCAATATGCAAGGTGTTCAATAAATATCATGCATTATTATGAATCTTATTGATAATATTTATCAAGCAGATGCAGCAATTTGGGGCATTTCATATCCACTTTGGGAGGAAATGTCCCTTGGGATGGGAGGGCGGTTAAAGTGGATGTGGAGAGGAGAGAAGAGGCGTCCATCGTTGGCTGTGGGGCGGAAAGTAAACCCTGAAACTTGTCGGACCGCTCACCATGTGGGAAGTGCACAGCAGCTGCCCTCCTGTTTGGGGGCTACAGGTCCCAGCATGCAATGCTCTGATTTCATGGGGGCCACAGAGCGCTGCTTGTAGAGACTTGCAGTTTCCGTGGGCTACCCCCAGTAGAGGAACTGCAGCAGGAACGGGCAATAAATTCTTAATGCATTGCACACATTATGCATCATGTCATTTTTCAATGCAAGGCATACTGCGTGTTTTCCCTGGAAGCTAAGATACATTTATGCTGACCAAAAGGTGGCTACCTATGGCTTGGCTAATCTAAAAACCTCTTAACTAGCATAAAAATGTTGATAAAGAAAGCGTTTGTTTAGAAACATGCCTACTGTTCCGTAAAAATTGTAGTTTTTCTTTCTGCTAAGCACCTACTCCGTGGATAGCCCAGAGTGTGGAAGTAAATGCAAAGCACTAAGCCATTTAAAATCTAAATCAGACTTTAATAAGGGAATGTCATGTTTCATTTAAGAGCCTCTCTTCACCTCCTTTTCTTGTGCTGTCAAGTGAAAGAAAAGCTAGCTTTATAATTACATGGCTGCCTCAGCTTCAGATTACATGTGAGGTCTCACGTTCTTTTTCCACACCTTTCTCAATCCCTATCCGACCTCCTCCCTTCTCTCCCACCCGCCCCTCTCCCAGCCAGGCTTTCTTCTGCACACTTCCTTCCCTCCTAAGGGGCCGACAGAATGATGGAGCTCTGTTGACTAAGCTGCTGAACAGCGGTGGCCCTTATTAGTTTAGGGGTGACGAGCCAAAAAAATAGAATAGAATACAAATACAAATACAAATTAAAATAAAATAAAGTAAAATAAAATAAAAAAGATTGTGAAACGTGTCTCACAGTAGACCATCATACTAGCCTCGCTGGGTAGAAAATTAGGTGATTCGTGTTTCCACTGCTCATCGGAGCGTGAAATCAGATGGGACTTAACTTTGACAGATGTTTACCCCTTTCCATTTGGAGCTCCAACCCCTGAGGTCGGTTCTCAAGGTTGGGCTTTGGGTTCAGCACCGTATATTAGGATCCTCAACCCTCGTTAAGGACTTGGCAAAGGTATTAGCAGCTGTAACAACGGGCCTCCATCCAAATATATTTTACGGTTGCCTCTTGTCCCCCCCTAATCACAAGTAACTGCCTCGTTGGTCACAGAATAGGAATATTAAGCCCATGAAGCCAGTGCTGAATATTGGAAACCATCACGCTGTTCCCAAGCAAGTGGTCTTGTAATGAAGGTACCGTGTAAGATTACAGTGTAAAATGAAGCTATGTTATCTTAATTCTATTTCTGGCAGTGATATACTTGGGGTTATTTTGTCTGGGCCACCTTCATGACAAAACGGTCAGTCCTGATTATAGACTTGATCGAAATTTAGTGGCAGGCCATAGCGGGAGAGATGTGTCACAGATCCTTTACAGTGACTGGTAAGGACTGAAGAAGTTATGGATAATTCCTTTGTGATAGTAGGTCATGCATCATTGAATAGATGATAATATTTTTACTGATACTGCAGGCAAAATATTATTTAGACAGTGTATAAAAGTAGCTATTGTTGTTGACTCCATCACTCCAGCCTGTGGAGAGAATGAACCTGATGGGACAGTCTCGGATTTGGAAGGCATCAGGGAGTTGTGTATTCTCTCCCTGACACCTGAATCCTTCCACGGAGCCCCAGGCTTTCGTTTGAACATATTCGGTGAGAGGGAACTCACTACCTCAGTGTCACTGGATAGTTCTGGAAGACAGCTTGTCTTTCTTTTAGCCAAAAGCAGGCTAAGCAGGGTTTGAACCACGCGATTAAACTCTGCATTCAGGAGGCTCTGAGAATAAATTGAATCCTTCTTCTGCCTGAGAGCCCTCAAGTTTTTTGGACAGCTCTCATATCTCCACTAAATCTTTAATTCCTCCGGGGAACGTTCCTCACTTCCTTCAGTAGTGTCTTACTAAATTTCCCTTAGGGTCTTGCGCAACTCCTTGCACATAGTAGGCCCTCAGGGAATGTCTGACTTGACAAAATTCTCACACCGCTTTGTCCTGAATCCCACTGAGACGTGCCTGATGACTGTATTCCATTCAGATTCTACCATATATAACTTGGAGACAGCAGTGATTCCTGGGATGTTTTGGCATCAAAACATCTATATATGGTTGATTTTAAGCCTCCCGTTTCCTCCTGGATCCTCCCTCAGGTGGATGTTCTTTTCTCTTTTCAATTCTCACCAAATGCCCAGAGAAGACTGTTTAGGAGAAAAAAGGTGTCTGTGTGAACCAATCTGAAATGAAATGTCTAGGAAGAAAGCTCGAGTTTTAAGGAAAAAAGAAGTTCTTCTATTCTCCCTAGTTGATGAGAAAATCTAAAAATCTTAGTTGTAGTCAAATTCATTTTAATTAAGTAATTTGTATCATTAGGCAGTTCATTTCTGTTTCTTTGAGGAGATGTCACATATATTGAATGTGAAGTTTTGTATTTTTAGCTTTTGGTTGCATGTATGACAGCAGATAAAGATGTAAAATAATATGCTTATGCCTGAGCATGTTGTACGCATTAGAATTAGTAGGTGGGCTAAACTGTGTTCCCCCCAAATTCGTATGTTGAAGCCCTAAGCTCTAGTATCTCAGAACGTGACTACTGTTTTTGGAGACAGGGTCTTCAAAGAACTAATGAAGTTAAAATGAAGACATCAGGGTAGTTTCTAACGCAGTATGACTGGTGTCCTTATAGGCAGAGGAATTAGGACACAGCCACAGGTAGGGAAGACCCACCCCATGAGGACATGGGGAGAAGAGGGCCATGTGTGAGTCAAGGGGAGGACCCTCAGTAGAAACCCAACCTGCCAGTGCCTTGATCTTGGACTTTCAGCCTCCAGAGCTATGAGAGAATATGTTTCCCTTGTTTACCTACCCAGTCTGTGGTATTTTGTCATAGCAGCCTGAGCAAATACTGTGACGAAATGCTTACAGTGTAAATTCTGAAACACGAAGTCAAACTAAGAAGATAGAATACTTAAGACCTTGTAGGATACAGCTAAAGATAATAATGGGTGGTAATATTGGGTCTATTAATCTTGTTCATCAGAATTTGTTCACCTAAATTTATTTTTCTGAAATGAAACCAATCTTGTCCTTGAACAGTTTTGAAAGGAAAATTTACAAAATGTGGTGATTTTGTTTTGTTTTGTTTTGTTTTGATTTTTGAGAGACAGAGCATAAACAGCGGAGGGGCAAAGGGTGAGGGAGAGAGAGAATGTAAGCAGGCTGAACACCCAGTGCAGAGCCCAACGTGGGACCTGATCTCAAAAACAGTGAGATCGTGACCTGAGCTGAAGTCAAGAGGTAGATGCCTAACTGACTGAGCCACCGAGGCACCCCTAAACTATAGGTTTTAAAGCATTATTCTTTGCTGCAACTAAATTAATAGAATTTGAAACATGTTGGTGTTGTTCTTGCTGACTGAAGGATGCATTGCCTACTATACCTGTGTATTTCTCACAGCTTAGCCATGCATCCTCAAAGCTAAGTTAGCATTTTGTCAAAGGACTCATATGCCAAAGCTTCTGATTTCATCATCCTAACATCTTTCTTATTGGCACATGGGCTGCCATCATGTCTGGTTTTTAGCCATCATAATGGTCTTAACCTTTGGAGGAAACTTTTTGTATTTGTCTAGTCAAATGGTACACTGTGAGAATTGGGGTCCTGACTTAAGTAGGTACCCAGCAAGTTATTGGCAAACAAGAAACAGAATTTTGATTTTGTCTGTGATTTTTACTGATCAAATCATGAGTTGTAGCCAACACTTTAATAAAATAAATTAGAATAGAATTGGATTGACTGGATCAGAGTGCATTAACATAGTAAGGTTACGTGTTGTGTGAAGTTTTGTTTCCATTATATTCACTAATTCGGCGTGTATTTATTGAGCACCTACTACACACCGGGCACTGTTTTAGGTGCTTGGGATATATCAGTAGACAAAGATCCCCTCATGGTGTTTACCCTGTAGGAGGGGAAGATGGTGAATAACTAATGAACATAATAAGTAAGTTATGTGGCATGATATAAGGTGAAAGTGTACAACAAAAAGTAAGCATGGCAGAAAGTACAGGGTATTAGAAGTTAACCGGAGTGGGGCACAGTTGTAGTGTTAAGTCAGGGCAGTCCTTACTGAGCCACAGTGAAGCAGAGGCTTACAGCAGATGAGGAAGCTGGCCCTGTGCATTTCTGCAGGAAGAGTGTTCCAGGCAGTGGGAATAGTAAATGCAAAGGTGCAAAGACGGGAGTTCCTAGAGTGTTTGTGGAATGGCAAGGGGCCATGTGTCTAGAGAAGAATGAGTGGAGAAGTGATAATGTCCAAGAAGTAAGTGTGGACCAGATCATATGGCACTTGTAGGCCATTGTAAGGATTCTGGCCATCATGCTGAGTGAAATTGGGAACCACTCAGGATTCTGGGCAGAGGACTGCCATGTGAATGGACTATGACAGAAGTAAGTCTGGGTCTTTGAAGAAAAGACTAGAAGAGACTGATAGGTCATGAAAGTGTAAAACTCCCATGAGATGGACTTTCTGTTTTCGGTGTGTTGGAATGAAATAAAAAGTTCCGTAAATGGTCTCTTGAATTTCACAATTGATTTACCAAACCTCAGTGAAAATAAGAATCGCTTGGAGCTTTTTAAAGATCGTGTTTCCCAGCCTCATTTCAGACCCACTAGAGTAATACGTATATTTCTTTCTTTCTTTCTTTTTTTAATGTTTATTTATTTATTTTGAGAGAGAGAGAGAGAGCATGAACAGGGAAGGGGCAGAGAGAAAAGGAGCCAGAGAATCCCAAGTAGACTCCACACTGTCAGCACGGAGCCTGATGCTGGGCTTGAACTCACAAACCGTGAGATCATGACCTGAACCAAAATCAAGAGTCTGACGCTCAACCAACTGAACCATCCAGGCGCCCTGAGAGTAACATGTGGATTTTTAACAAGCAGCTCAGGAGACTTTTTTAAGGATCAACAATGTTTGCAAATCTCTGACTTTTTGGGAGATCTGAGTTGAAGTCCTGCTACTTCCTAGAAATGAAGCTTGGTCAAGTCATGTGACTTGGAGGCACAAAGCCCACCTGGCAGGGTTGCTTTGGGGTGTTCATGAGCAATCTGCAAGACACAGTAAACACTCAGGAAAATGTTCAGGAAAGGGTAGCTGTGTGAGTCCTGAACATTTGCTGAAGTGCGACCTTCAGACTGGGAGTTACTGGTAAAGGATTCGCAAGGGAGTGATTTGTAAGAAAATGAGTTCTGCTTGTGAACGGTTAGTCGCTCCGAACGTCTGCAGTGCTGTTTGCTAACTGTTCTCAGAGAGTCCTGCCGGCCTGCTGAAATCCGTAGGCCCAGGTCCCCTTTGATCTGGCTAATTATAGTGAAGCATGGAAAAAATGTTAATTGCTTGACTCTTGGCTCCCATTTTCCTGAGCATCATGCTTCTGTACCCTGGCTCACCCTGGGCCAGCCTCTTGTCAAGCTTCCGAACACATAGTTGATGCCTCTTCAGAAACTCCATGACCACACGAAGAGCAAGTTTCCAGCCTGTACTCCATGGAGTGAATGAAAGACAGCAGGAGACAATGAATCTGGTTTTCCTCTTGTTTTTGTGTTTTTGTGAAATTGCCACAAATCGCATTTGTGGTACTGTGGGAGAGAATTCCATAGACAGAGTCTCTGGGAAGCCAAAATGTATTTTGTAGGAAAACCGTTAATAATTTGTCACTGGGTAAGAAAATGGGGCTATTTTGGGCCCAGAATCTAATTTACTTTAATGCACAGACTTTCTAAAAATTGAATTTTAATTGAACTAAGTTGAAGGAAAAAAGTACATTCTGTGATGGACGGGAAAAGTTCTGGGCTGTTCAAAGGAAGACAATTTCAAATATTGTAATCGAACAGAGTAATAGCATGAGATAGGAGAAAGGCTAATATTAGAGGCTGTGCTGTAGTGAAAGGTATATTCACCTAAAAGATATTGAAAGTTAAAAATTTTCTGAAAGTGATATTGCTGAGTGAAAAGAATCTTGGGCTGGGAACTAGAAGACCATCAACCTACTGTCAACAGCATTGATAACACCCCCGGTAGTAACAGTCAGCATTTACCGTGCCCTTACTATGTGCTGAGCCTCGTGAGAAGCACTTTACCTTTAACTCTTGTCTGTGAGGTAAGAACACAAGTTCTATAACTGTCTCATTATACACATTAGGGATGGATGCTTAGAGAGAGTAAGGAGTTTAACCATAATCAGTGTTATCCAACGTGTTATCCAACAACATGGCAGATCTGGATGGCCATCCATTCTGTGTAACAGTTTATACTCAGAGCTTTGCACTCTATTGCCACAGATCATAACTTTGCATGGTCATAGAGGGGAAGAGATGGAGTTCTGGATCCAGACCTCAAAGACCAGTCCGTGCTTTCTTCTTTTTCTTCTTCTCCTCCTCCTCCTTCTCCTTCTTCTCCTCCTTCTGCTTCCTCCTCCACCTCCTCCTCCCCCTCCTCTTCTTCTTCTTCTTCAAGTTCATTTATTTATTTTGAGAGAGAGAGAGAGAGAGAGAGAGCGTGCATGCGCTCACGAGTGGGGGAGGGGCAGAGAGAGATGGAAAGAGAGAGAATCCCAAGCAGGGGCTCAAACTCACAAACCATGAGGTCATGACCTGAGCTGAAATTGGACGCTTAACTGATTGAGTCACCCAGGTACCCCGACCATGCTCTTTTCCAATACAAGATGGAGGAGGAAGGAACATGCCTCTAGCTCAATAGTTCTCAAAGTGGGTCCTTCCTCAAACCAGAGTCTCAGTGTCATGGGAATGCGTTAGAAGTGTACATTCTCATGCCCTACCCCAGACCTACTGAAAAACCAACTCTAGGGGTAGGGCCAACCAATCTGTGTTTTCCCAGGCTCTGCAGGTGGTTCTGATGCTCCCTGAAGTTGGAGCACCACTGGTCTTGGGGATACAATCCAGTCTTCTTGTCCAAGTTGAGTTTAAAAATGCATATTTAATGTTATACCAGATATGGAGCTTGGTTTTGGTCACCATATTTAATTCATTTTTAAATTTCAGATAATATTAAGAGATCTGTGGAATTTTTAGGTATCAAAAAGAGTAAGAGTAAATTTCAAAAGGTTTGAGGACACTCCTTGTACAATTTATGGTCCTTATTAAGGAATTTGTAATTTGAGGAATCAGTATCTCCATTAATCCGTCATTGGGTGCCTGATGAGTGCATACAGGGAATGAATGTATTAATGGGCAGTGGTAGGAAGAAATCAGTTGAGTTCTGAAAACAGCCCTGAAAAATGTAAAGGACTTTTATTTGGGAAGGGAGATAGTAGCGAAGTTGAGGAAATCACTGAACCAGGTCCTGAAAGGTCAAGGCAGACAGAAACTGGCCTCTCTGAAGGGAGCCATTTGTAAAGAGAGAGAGTTTGGAAAGGAAGAGTGGACCAGTTTGTACTTTGCAGGCAAGTCTGTTAGAATCTTGAACAAGCAGCACATTAGAAGGGTTCTCAAGTAAGAATGCCTTGTCAGACCTGTCGGGGGGGGGGGGTTGGGGGTGTATCAGTCAGGCTCTTTTTAGCTGCAAGTGACAGAAACCCAATTCAAACTGGCCAGATCAAAAACGGAGGATTTATTGGCTCATGTCACTGACGTCCAAGGATAACCCAAAGACAGCAAGGTCATTACTTATGGGTCCCCTCCTTGCCATTCTCCGTGTCAGCTCCTTTCTCAGGGACGGGCCCTTCTTGGGAATAAGCTGGTAGCCAGAAGCTTCGGGCCTACACTGAATCCCTAGAAACCCAGAAAATATCCTAGAATTGAGCTTTGGGTTCAGATAAGCTAGACCAGGTCCATGGCCCTTCTGGAAGGAAGGAAGATAAAGCCACGGACTGCTGTATCTCATGGACGGTACGCAGCAGGGCAGGTATTGGAAAGGGGAGGGGGGTGCCTGCGTCCTGGGCAGCAGGTGTGTCCTCTGCAGGGATACTGAAGGAAGGTTCGAGGAAGGAAGGTCAGCCAGGGGGCTGCTGCCATGATTCAGAGACAGACTGATGAACGCTGGTCTTGGAATGGTTTCTTCAAAAACCTCTTGAAGAGGACAAACTTTGACCGTCACTGGAAAGAAACAGTCACCATGACTTTCACAGTGCAATAAAAGAAAAACACCTCGTTGCCATGCCTGGAGTATAGGAGAGAGTAGTGGCCGGTGCTGTTCTGAGCCGTAGTGGAGTTAAGCAGTTTGGAGAAATGGCAAAGCCTCACGATCTCACGCCGGGAGGTTTGTGCTGCTGTCGCTGGGAAATTCAAGAGGCACCGCCTGTGCCTGGCCGGAGATGTAAACTGGGGACGTTTGCTCCTGTATCCTTCATCCTTGAATTCTTAGCCCAGAGCACTGGCAGTGTTTACGTGCCCTTTTGTTTCCTTCGTTAAACTAGGTATTTGGGGGCTTGTTTATCCCTTTGTCATGCAGCCCTAAGCTTTGAGAGCTGGGCTATGTTTTGCATTTCCTAACCACACTCCAATTACTCAGACTTTGAGTCTCTGCCGATTTTCTCTCCTTAATTTTAACTTTTGAAATAAATAATTTCAGGAGCAGAAGTGGCTAATATGACTCTCTAGAATTGTTAAGTACCCTGATAGTCCCTGTTCTGTAGGGGGATGTAAAATGTGCAAAATGTTGGAAGCGCTTGAACAAATGGGACGTGAGTAACTCTCGTTAGCCAGGTTCAGCTCAGCCCTTCACCGTAGGTGCTTGTAAATGCTCTTTCTCTTAATGGAGCTGTGGACCAGGAGACAAAGTTTTCAGTTGGTTCTTCAGAGGGCGTTGGATAATTCTGCCCTGGGGACAGTCACTGAACCTTTGTAGGTCTTACTTAGGACCCAGACCACTTACTTGCCTTTAGTGAGGTTGTTGGGAAGAATTACCAAAATACAGAATAGAACCCTGGAAAAGAAAGTGGTACTAAAATAAAGTGATACCAAAGAGTAGAGTAAAACAATGGAAAAATAAAGTGATACTATAATGTTAAATATACCATAGGGAACCGAAATTTAGAGCGAATGTTCAGTGGTTTTTTTAGTCTCCTGAGAGGCACTCTAGCTGGGGTTGATTTATCATGGTTCACTGCAGAAGCTCCAATTGTAAGCTCAGAAGAGCGAAGCTTTGCAAGTATGTACTGGCACTAAAAGCAGACAGTGTCTTCATTAGAGTATTCATCGCAGTAGAAGTGGGAATTAAACTTGGCAACATGACAGAGAAGCTGACATCAGTTATTAAATTGAAAAGATTGCCACTCAAATCAAATCAGATAATGCTATTACCGTCATCTCCGGCACTCTTAATGCTGTAAAGAGAGTGGAAAAAATAAACCCTAAGTTAAACAGCTGTGTGCTCCTTCCCCGGTCTTTGGGATTACTGTCAAAATACCAGAAGATTAAATATGAAATCAAAGCAGGAAGGCTTATGAGTGATTGACTCCTATACAAATATTAAAAATTCATTAGTCACGAGCTAATTTTCCCCATGGCTGTAAACAGTAAAAGAAGAAGGAGAAGGAGAAGGAGAAGGAGAAGGAGAAGGAGAAGAAGAAGATCCTATTGAGTGAGAGAATTCATTTCTCTCCCTCAATCAGAGTGAAGTCCGTAATAGTACAGCACACGTATCGAGGGTAAAATCAGCTCTTTCAGACCTCTCTCACCTTGACCTTTCCCCTCTGTAGTGTTTGCAAACTGAAGCCCTCGTGGTTTAGCGATCACCAGATTTCCTACCTCACTTTTGCTTGGCATTACCATAAAACCTGACATAGTGCCCTGGTCTGCCTCTTGCAGACGGCAGTAAGTGGGGGTCTGGCTTAGAGCCCACTAGTAGATTTAGAAAGTAGTTTACTTGCTCAAGATCATGAGCTGAATGATCTATCACTAAATCCATACTTCTTCCCTCCTGAAGTTTTAATTGTTCAGTCTTCTTTTTATGGCTCCACGATTTCCAGCCAGATGTTGGATTTGGGATAAGCGTCTGCATTTTGGGTTGGAAAGTGTTGGGATTCCAGTTAGTACGTAGGTTTCATGGGGCCACCTGCAGCCTGCATGGCAGAGATGCTCCCAGTGCTGGGCCCTCTGCTTCTGGGGATTGCACTAAACCCAGGGCTCCTGGAAGGTAACGGCCGCACTTGATGCCCATCGGTCATTGAAGATGCCTGTGGCACGAGGGACCCCTGGATCTCTGTAGAGGTCAGCAGGGCAACTGTTTTCAAAAATGGGGCGTCACTGTTATTTTCACTAACAGCAGATTGCCTGCTTTCCTGTGGTGACTGTGTTAGGTCTGGCTGCTCACAAAGCTGCGCACTCTTTTCTAGAGCTCTCTGCTGGGGACTTCACCAGCCTGCCACGTGCTGGCGGGATGTCTTTCTTCAGCACTCAGACACTTGGTCCTTCTCTGCATTTGGGAGGTATAAATGACGTGCGTGCATGCATTTTTGAGGTGCTGAGGTGGAAAGAGCCTTCTCTGGGGTCTGTTATGTCACGTTTCATAACACTGGTCTCATCGAGTATCGAGCGATTGAGTTGGTTGAGCTCTCCGTCATTTTTTTCTTCCCCCCAATCTCTCCTTTCCATAGAGTTTCTATTAGTTGAATCATGTGTGAGGCCCTTTATATCCATTACCTATCTTACCTATACATTTGTCCTGAGAGGTTGTTTCCGTTGGCTGTAGATAAAGAAAATGAAACTCAGGAAAGTAAAATGACTCTCAAGGTCACCTGGATGGTAAGCAGTTGAGACGGGATTTTAATTCCAGGTCACCTGGTTTCTTGAAGCCTAGCCTCTTTCCACAGCACTGATGGTCCCAACCTTGGACGTACAGCAGCATAAGCTGGCAAGTTACGAAAAACATCCTTGAGTTACATCGCAGGCTTCTCCTGTCCCCAGCCCAGGCTTGGGACCTAGCACTTTGGAGGCCTGTTACAAATATTAATTTGACACCCAGCAATTCTTGGCAAGTAGTAAGCCGTCTATAACGCTCAAGTCATAGGATGACCATGTACTTACCAGCAAATCCCAATCTGACTGTTGAAAGGAGTTAAGTCCTGCTCCTTGTGAGAACACCACTCTTCGGTCTTTATAAGACCAGAACCTTCGAATTATTATTCACTTTGATGTTATGTCACACCCAGCCTCTAAAAAGGACATTGTTTCTTTTTTTATGCCCATAACTGAAATGTTATGATCATTCAACAAATGCTTTCAAGACTATAAAGTACAACACAAATGAAATATATTATTATTATAAACCATGATTCACTAGATGCAGAGAATCCTGTTAAACGAAACCACAGGGGTGCCTATTGGTTAAGCGTATGACTCATTATCTCGCGGTTTGTGGGTTCCAGCCCCGTGTCAGGCTCTGAGCTGAAGGCTTAGAGCCTACTTGGGATTCTCTCCCTCCCGCTTTCTCCACCCCTCCCTGGCTCTCTCTCTCTTTCTCTCTTTCTGCCAAAATAAATAAATAAACATTAAAAAAAGAAAGAAAGAAAGACTACAAGTCAGAGTGCCAGAGGTTGTAGACTAGGAATATAACTTAGTAAAGAGGTTCTGGGAGACCCACACCCTGAAGTCTGAAAAGATCCATTGACTTGAGACACATTTTCATGTCAATAAACTGTGTTACAAGGTCCCAAGGCAATACAGTGAATGTATTTGGAAAATAGACTTCCTGTTTGAGTCACAATGTCTGTTTCTGAAAACCTCTTTTTCTTTTGTTTCAACATTGACTTGGTTCAACTTTTTCTTTAAATGTTCATTTCTGAAAGAGAGAGAGAGAGTCTAAGCAGGGGAGGGGCCGAGAGAGAGGGAGACACAGAATCCAAAGCAGGCTCCAGGCTCCGAGCTGTCAGCACAGATCCCAATGCAGGACTCGAACCCATGACTCATGCGATCGTGACCTGAGCCGAAGTCGGACATTTAACCAGCTGAGCCACCCAGGCGCCCCTTGTACGAGTGTTTTCAATCACTCCCTTCTACCAACAGATAAGAATGTGGAGGACAAAGAGAATTTGGGATGGGAGAATGGGGTGTGCTCATTTCTTGTTCTAACTAAATGTCTAAGGATGACGAATGGAATGCAGTGCCATGAAGGTACGGACAATTCACAGTCACATAGCTAAATGATTTTCTTGCTTCCAGCTCATGTGATCAGTGGTACAGTGTGCTAATAAAAATAGAAAATTCCGTACTAAGTAATGGGAAAGGAATGCCCATAATCTCAGTCAGAGAAACATTTATTTTGGCCCCAGGCAATCCTATTTGTCTGTGGGTACTACAATACAGTAAGTTTGCTAAATTTTATTCAAATTAAATCTTAAATGTTTATTAACTTATTTTAAGAGAGAGAGTGTGAGCACATGAGCAGGGGAGGGCAGAGAGAGAGAGAGAGAGAGACAGAGACAGAGAGAATCCTAAGCACGCTCTGTCAGTGCAGAGCCCAATGTGGGGCTCGATCCCATGAACCTGAGATCATGACCTGAGCAGAAATCAAGAGTAGGATGCTTAACTGACTGAGCCATCCAGGCTCCCTTATTCAAATTAAGTCTTAAATGACTGTGGAATGTAATTCAAACGATGTATTCCAGTGAATCTGTGGTTTTGTGAGCTGTATCTATTAAAGGGGGGTTCTTTGAATTACTGTTCACTTTGATGTTATTGGGATAATTGTTCACATTGGCTGGAAATGGCTTACATATAGATAAGTACGTGAACTTCATTTTGATTGTGTAAACAGTGTTCGGAGCAGAGGTTAAGAGCATGGCAGAGCTGGACGGGGGTGAGAGAGCAAAGGCAGACTCTGGAGGCAGGCTCTGGAGGCAGGCTCTGAGGCAGACTCTGGAGGCAGGCTCTGGAGGCAGGCTCTGGAGGCAGGCTCTGGAGGCAGGCTCTGGAGGCAGACTGCCTGGGTTGAAATCCCACCTCTGACACTTCATTCGTAAGGGACCTCGGCCAACCCACTTACCCTTTCCATCCTTCAGTTTCCCCATATGTAAAACAGGGATATTAATAAGCTCTTAATTAATATTTCTTCATCTGCAAAACGGTGAAAGCTTAGCACGGTGCCTTCCTTAGGTGCAGCGCACAAAGACAGCACTAATGATAGTCCTGCAAATGACAACAGTAGCACCCGAGGCCATTGTGCTTTAGCCATACTTACTGCCTTTCCTCATGGGAAGTTGGTCCAGCACTGTGGTCATGACTATAAACCAATACCACCTGCCCAGTGTATTTGCGCTGTATTATGGATGACCCTTGACAGAATCTCCTGCATGGGATGTGAGGCTCTTTGACATGGTAACATAATGGATTTTCTTTCTCTTTTTAAATTTTTTAAAGTTTATTTATTTATTTTGAGAGACAGAGAGAGAGAGAGAGAGAGAGAGAGTGTGTGTGTGTGTGTGTGTGTGTGTGTGCGCATGCGAGTGCGCACGCAGGCGAGGGGCAGAGAGAGAGGGAGGAAGAGAATCCCAAGCAGGCTCCTTGCTGTCAGCACGGAGCCTGATGTGGGGCTCGATCTCACAAACCATGAGATCATGACCCGAGCCAAAATCCAGAGTCAGATGCTTAACCGACTGAGACACCCAGGCACCCCAATGATTTTTCTTCCCAATGGGAAGCAGATGAAGTTAACACTCGATGATTGTCGTCTAAGGTTTTAAGCACGGTCACCAAGTCCTTGTGCCTCTCTCAGAAGAGAGATAAGAACGTGCACTATGTTTAAAGTCCCCAAGGCTCTGCTTAGCACTCGTGCTCGCTTGCTTCCCTTTTTAGGGATAGGAGGACCTGTGTTACAGTGTTCTAAACACCTTAAGTGAGTTGTTCTTGGATGTCACCGTGATGTCTTCCTTGAGGTCATTGTGACAGCATCAGAGTACTCTGAGGTCTTAACCAGGACACTCAGTGAATTCCTTAACAGATAATTGTGTCTGTTACAGAGATTTTAACATATGGAAATGTTGGGGATGGAAGCAAATGTAATTGCTGTCTAGCCTCTCAACCAAGGATAACCATTGCTAATATTTCTATGTTGTACACCTGAAACTAATATAACACTGCGTGTTAACTCTACTGAAATTTAAAAACAAACAAACAAACAAACAAAAACAAACCAGAAACAAAACACTGCTGATATTTTTGCTGTGTGCTTCCCAGGCTTTTATTTTTACTCTCAATGCCTAGGTTTTTCTTTTGGTTTAAAAACTGGTGACTATACTACCTGTGTAATTTGATATCATGTTTTTCACTTACTCTCATAAATATTTTCTATCTTACTTCAAATTTTTCAACAACAACTTTAACAAGTTTTAATGTTCATGTAACATAGTTTACTAGTATTCTTTTATTATTTGATGTTAAATTCTTTTGAGAACCTTATACTATTTATTATAAATAATTCTTTGATGCCCACTAAGGATTATTTCCTTAAGATATTTTCCTGACGTAGTTACTAGCTATTTTAAGTGTCTCGATATAAATTGCCAAATGGCATTCTAGAATATTGGAAACAATGTAGATGACCAATAGTAGGGGTATAGTTGTGTAAATTATGGCATTTTCACGTGTCAGAATATTATGCAGCTATTAAGACTGTTAGAAGAATGTGGACATTGCTTGTGCTATGAAGATTTGCCTTATTTGGAAAGAAGAAGAATGGATAGTGGAAAAAGACAAAGGAAATATAATAATATCTCAACAGGTAATGTTTTTGGCTATAGAATTGTGGATAACTTTTGGGGTGCCTGGGTGGCTCAGTCGGTTAAGCATCCGACTTGAGCTCAGGTCATGTTCTCACGGTTCGTGAGTTTGAGCCCTGTGTCGGGCTCTGTGCTGACAGCTCGGAGCCTGAGCCTGCTTCGGATTCTGTGTCCCCCTCTCTCTCCATCCCACCCCTGCTTGTGCTCTCTGTCTCTGTCTTTCAAAAATGAATAAACATCAAAAAAAAATTTTTTTTAAAGAATTGTGGATAACTTTGATTTTTTCCTTTTATTATTTTGATACATTCCAAAGTTTCTATAAAAAGTATGTGTTTCTTTTATAATCAGGACATTGCTTTGTCAAAGCATTAAACCATGATGGTGTTAAGATTCTACCATTCATATGAATCCTTTGGTTTTTTTTTAAAGCTCTTGAGCAAAAATAAAATTCCCAATTTCACTAAGAAAATGAAACTTCAGTTATTCCAGCTGCCCAGTTCATATGCTCTGGTATTTTGATTTTTGGAGCAACCAGGGAATGAAGCTATAGAGATAGCCCACAGTTGCCAGTTTCACCCATTCGGACATTTTCCTAAATTCGGTTCTTTAAATGACGACCTCTAAGCTACATATACATACTGTGTTCATTCACTCACTCATTCATGGATTCATTCCGAATTGTTTATGGAGGGCTTGCAGCGCTTGAGACTGTACTAGGGACCAAAAGAGGAAAAGATGAACGAGACTATTCCTGCCCTCTAGAAGGTCACTGCTTAATGTACTTCAATAGATGTCGGACTCCTGTCAGAATTTTTGGAAAGTTACCAAAACTAATGTGAATTTCTGCCTTCTGTTACTTAAACACCTTTAGTTTCTTTCTTTCGGTTTCTTTGACATCTTCTCTGTGCAGTATTTATTACTTGACAACTGTGCTAACAGAATAGTCACTAGATACATGTGCTCCTTTCAACTTAACTACAATTAAACACAATTTTAAATTCAAGTTTTTTGTCCCACGGGCCACATTTCAAGTGCTTATTGGGCATGTGTGGCTGGTGGCTGCCACGTCAGACGGTGCGGATGTAGAGTGTTTCCGTCACGGCAGAAAGTTGTTTTGCACAGCCCTGCCCTTGGAGGAAGGAGGTCACTGTCCTTTCCTATCACCCCTACTCCATGTCCCCACTAAGTCCTTCTTACACTTGGATTGTAGCCCCCCATGAAGACTCCAGGGATTTCCCTCACAAGCAATCTTGCTCATCCTTATGAGACGGATAATCCTTAAAGGGCCGTGATGAACTGTGGCTCCCCAATTACCAAAAAAGAAAAAAAAAAGTTAGTTGACTTATCTCTTGATTTCCAAATAAATTCCAGACTCTTTAAGTAAGTCCTCTATAACCCATCCTCCATATTCCTCCAAGGCCATATCCACGACTTTGGCTAGTGGCTCCCATTCCCCATCTCCCAAGCTCCCTCTGTTCTCACTTGCTTCTGAGTGACCCTTCATGCTAACCCAGCTGTCAGAAATGTCATTTTCCCTCTTTGCCCAGACTAGGAATCACTTTACATGCCCGCCTCCGCCATGAGTCTTTCTTTAATTCCCATTCAGAAGTCACCCCTTCCCCCTTCTTGCTTATTTATGGCTCAAAATCTGTAATACCTGCATGGCATTATTGCATAACAGATTATAACATAACAGTATTGTTTTTCTCACTCATCCCCTTTTCCCTCTTCTAGACTGTAAAGTCTTAGAGTAGTTTAAGTGTGCCACAGGATATGACTTACAAATTTTTGTTGACTAAATTTAGAGGCACACAGCAGTCACTATATTTTAATTGTAAAATTCAAGTGTGTTAAATACCAGTATGGCCCTTATGCTAGTGAAGTTTGGGTTGTTTTAGAGAGCTGATATTTTGCTCACAATGCCTGATGTAATGGGAAGTACTGGGATTTAACATGGATCTTTTTGTAGGACTTGCAGGAAAATCAGGGTTTATTAAACAGGGAGGAGAGTCACATTATCAACAGAAAAAGTTCTAAAACCAAATAAGTAAGAATGAGTAAGGAAGAGCTTTATCTTGAGCAGCTGTCCTCTTTAGCCTTACTTTCCAAATAAATGAATAATTAAAGATTCCTCGAGGCTTTGCGGTGTTATTGTTTTAATTGTTGGTATTAGCGGTTCACACATCATAGTTGCAATTTTGTGGCAGATGCTTGGCTTTACAGCTAATGACATGACCACAGATGTGGCTGTAATTCCAGCATTAGTGACTACTTCCCTGACCTCCCCAGAAGAGCTGCACTCATTGCACCCGGCATCATTTTTTTCCAGAGTGGAGACAGCAAAGACAGAGATAGACACACCTGAGAAACCCTCCCACTGGCCAAGCTAGGACTGTCTCTCCTTTGGGCATCTTATAAGGCTGATCCATTCATGCACCCATTTAGGAATTCTGATTTTGTCCACCCTGCTTTGTTTCCCTACCTGGCTTTTTATGAACAGATTCCCCTCCTGGTTTGTACTTCTATTATGACTGTGTTCTCTCTATTCAGTGCATAGGAAAACACCCAAACAATTCCTGCATTTTGGGGGACTGGTGAATAGGAAGGAGAGATGTAGAGAGGGGGCCACGACCCCCATAGAATCCTCTTTATTCCATTATTTCATGGTTTGTTGTTGTTGTTGTTGTTAGCTATTGCTCTTTTATTTGTTGTCTGCAGCTTTCTCATTTCTGGTATTGAAATGGCCGTTTGGATTTTATACTTAAGTTGGTGCTTGCTTTTAATTTCATGTCTGTTACCTTTTCTTATTTATGTGGATTGGTTTTTTGTTTGTTTTGTGGATCTCTAAATAGAAGTTTATGCTTTGCTCCAGCTCTCCAAAGGTTGCACAGAAAATCATAATCATTCACTCAAAAAAGCACAGCTTATTTCTCCATTCCTTTAATATATCTTTTAAGTACACATAGTATGAAAAGTCATGGAATCATATTATTACATATCTCTTTTAAGATTCATGGGGAGCTAAGAGATCATTAAGTTCAACCCTTTAGAAGAAACATTGGCTTAGGGAACTGAAGTACCTTGTCTAGTGCCCGCACCTGCTCAGGGGTAGCACTGGGACTAGAATGTTGGTCTCCTGACTTCCAGGTTAGTGCTCCATCAAAGAGATTCTTTGGCTCTAGAAATAGAAGAAAGTGTCAGCTTTGCAAAGCAATTCTTCATGGTTGTACAGTAGTATCCTAGACCTCCCAATGGTTAGCGTCCAGGTCCTATTGTCATTGTTCAATGGCTTCTGCACACCAGTTACAATGTGGGCGTCAACCACAACCACTTGATGAGATGCCACAAGACCTTCCACAGCAAGGAACGGATCAGGATTCAGCAAACGTGCTGGCAGATCTGTTTGTGTAAGAAACAACAGATGGGAGTCTTTAAGTGATGCTGTGTGGATCACGCATGAGAGACGGAGCAAAAGGAAAGTAAGCCCAACAGACAAAGGAAGGTATAGGAGCCACATAACCTGAACAGGTTTCCATTAGGGAGGTTTTTTGCCCACAACTTCCACGTTCCTGATGAAGGATATAGAATCTGAAGTGATTTACAAAGTCACATGTGTTGAGTCCAAGTAGTATGTATTGGTGACAACGTACTTTTGAAACCTTGCCACATGATAAATTTCTAGACTGCTTCAAAACTAATTAGCACCATTTCTTGTATGGTCCCAGAACTGAGGGTGCTGTTCTTGGCTCACGTTAACTTCTCAGGAAGTGGGGGCTCTGGGCTTGGCACCTATGCTGGCAGTCTAACAGGACATGTGCTGGCATAAAGTTCGTTACAGGTAAGAATGCATTCCATGATCTAACAAGACATAATTAGGGCTGTGTTTAGCAGTTAAGATTTTCTCCGTGTGCTAGAGTGATAGAAGCAGGATATAACCTGAAAAGTCTGCTTAGAAGTTGCATCTTTGGGGCACCTGGGTGGCTCAGTCGGTTAAGCGTCCAACTTTGGCTCAAGTCATGATCTTGCGGTTCCTGGGTTCGAGCCCCGCATCGGGCTCTGCACTGACGGTGTGATGCCTACTTGGGATTCTCTCTCTCTCTCCCTCTTTTTCTGTCCCTGTCCCTCTCTCTCTCTCTCTCTCAATAAATAAACCTAAAAAAAAAAAGAAGTTGCATCTTTG
The DNA here is from genome assembly GCF_046562875.1 of Panthera onca. Classification (NCBI taxonomy): domain Eukaryota; kingdom Metazoa; phylum Chordata; class Mammalia; order Carnivora; family Felidae; genus Panthera; species Panthera onca. The sequence continues at coordinate 222,915,065 of NC_138339.1, forward strand.
CTGGGAGAAAAGGATGTTAAATGTTGGAGAGTGAGAGAAGGGGGCATGGTGATAGTGTTAAGGGTGGGATTGGGACAAAGAACAAACTTCTGCGATAATAGGAAGAATTACCTACCTCACTGATGATCCATTACCTAGTCTCATAGCCTCCACTGAAACCGTCAGAGGCTTATCTGGCACTTGGATCTTTTTATAATTCTTGCCAAACTGGACACAATGTTTTAAAATTACCTCCCCTCCCCACCTCCCTCCCCGGGGGTTAATAGCAAGAGCAATTGTATTTCTTTTAGTGTTACTTGCCCACAGAGTAACCTGCGCCCACTTCCTGGGCAAAACCTCTCAGGTAATTCTTTGGACCATATATGTTACATTAATGTGGAAATTTGCTGACTATTGTCAAATGCTTTTAAAGCATAAACGCCCCTTCCAGGCCCAATATGATGAATTCATAAAACACTTCAGTGAGGTATGTAGGTGCTAAGCCTTATTATTGTTGTTGTCATTATCTTTCTTATTTCACAGTTGGACACGCTAAAATGCAAGAAGGTTAAGTGCTTTACCCAAGGTCACTGAGGAAACCAGTGGTGCAGCTAGAGCAGGACAGGAGGACTCCAGGCTGAAGCACCATCCTTTGTCTACTAAAAAGTGTAGAGAATGCTCTTTTTTTCTACTAAAAATCAAACCCAAAAGGCACTAGAAGGCTTTGGAGTTGAAGAATCTCTATTCCGTCCCCATCTGTTTCTTGAATAATGTTGGAGGGGAGTATTGCCCAAACTGACGGATGGCCCATTTATCGTTCTTAATACTTGTTGGAAGAAAGCTTTCCAAAGTGACCCTTTCTGTCCATGTGATCGTTTCCAAAAGCTTCCAAGATTATACGCTTCATTTCTGAGAAACAGCTCTCATTTCATTGATCAGCGAGTTAAGGTAAATACACATTCACCGAGTTGGGTGTTGACCCTCATGTAAGCCGCTGCTGCCTCCAAAGTAGCCTCTGCACTAGAGTGTCTGTTGTGTGCTGATCAAGTGTCATTGAATAAATTAACAAGACTATTCAGACAACTTTTACCATTTTTTTTTTTTAATAAGCAAAGACACAATTTCATTTTTTTCTTTGGGTCTACCCACTCGTTCTAAATTATTGAGGCAGAGTAATCCAGCAAGGAGCTACACTGTTTTCTCTTTTGAAATCTGACACCCTGGCATGTTAGCATTTGCTTTCTATTCTGTACAAGGGGCCCAGAGTGACCCCTGCAATTCAAGCTGGCAAGATGGCACTTACACTTGCAGTGACAGCTAGTGATGCCTGTCGTCCTGACCAATCCGTCTTTAGAGTAGAGCAAGACACTCTGACCACAGTCACCACGTTGGCATCAATGCTCAGGGATCGCTTAGGATAATGCTGCTTACACCCCTCTGTCTCCTTCCAAGGTACCCCTGGGATGGATCTGTGTATATATATATATACTTCCCACTTATAAATGATAGCACAAAGTTGAGATACACTTAAAAAAAGAATCTGTACCCACTGCACAGCTGCAGCTGGCCTTTTTGTAGAAACAAAATGATGCTAAAACAAACAGAAATCCCCAACCAAAATGGAGACACATTCAATACCACTTATGGAGCAGTGCACAGGAAACAATGAAAGATGCAAAAATACGGGACTTCTAGGTCCTTGCACCCCTAGGAATTCCCCTTCCAGCATCCATTGGATGCTTATAGTCTCATTAGGAAAGAGCGTGAGGCGTGTAAACAGTTACACCTGACATTGAGAAAGTTGTGTGGAGAGACTTAAAAAAAATTTTTTTTTTAGTGTTTATTTATTTTCGAGAGAGAGGACGGAGTGCAAGCAGGGAAGGGGCAGAGAGAGAGGGAGACAAAGAATCCAAAGCAGGCTCCAGGTTCTGAGCTCTCAGCACCCAGCCCGACGTGGGGCTCAAACTCCTGAACTGCGAGATCATGACCTGAGCAGAAGTCAGACACTTAAGTGACTGAGCCGGCCAGGTGCCCCTGTGTGGACAGACTTTGAGGGTCAGCCAGTCTTTGTCCAAACCTTATGCTACCGCTGACCCAGGAGACTTTGTGGCCTCCAGCATATTACTTACCCCGAGCCTTTGTTTTCTTGTCAGTAAAGTGGGAATGATAACACTGGAAAGGTTGCTATAAGGCTTAGAAACATCATAAGGTGCTGTACATAGCCCAGAACTCAGTAAAAGGGCAATAAATGCCCACTGTTACTATTACTAACAATACTAATGGCACAAACCAGTGCATGCTAAGTGCGAACTTGGTGATACAAATGAAGTGCTATCAGAGGTCAAAACAAATTGAATTTCTCTCCCTACAAGGTATAATTGTTAAAATTGAGCTCATTAGCCATTTCCTTTAGTTCCATCCTGATTTCTTGTCCCCTGAAAAATGTATCGATTTTCATAACTGCCTTCCCACTGTTCGCAGTGGTGGCGACGAAGGAACACGCGAATAAATGAAGTTCCAAAGTGGAAATCTTATTTTCATCTATTTTCTGGTTCAGTCTTGCATTTACCAGAATTCTATCAAAAACCTAGTAAGCAACAAAATGAACTGTTTTCATCTTCCTTTCCCTATTTCTTTCTTATTGTCCATGGTGCGGCTAATGTCTACTGAAACGAAGAAACAAGGACTACTGGGCGGCGGGGAAGAACGGACTTCCCTTGAGTCATCTATAAATGAGATAATTAATTGTAGAATACCTGAAATGGCTGAACCCATTTCTCTGAATTAGGTATACACATAACATTTTTAGTGAGTATTAAAATTCCTTTAAGACATTGCTCAGTTACAAAACAGTGGTGCCGATAACGCAGACAATGAGATACACCAAAAATATTCCTTTTTGTCTTTTGTATACAACATGATTTCTCCTACTGATTCATCTTCCTGTGTGTTTTTGCTTAATCTGATGTTAAACGTAGTTGGTATTCCCTGAGCAGTAACTGACTAATGAGGGGAAAGTGACCCTGAAGGATAGGAGGTATCACTGGAAACCTTTTTGGAATTGAAAATTGTCCCTGGAAAATCCACAGGCTTCTAAGTGGATAATTGTGAGTCGACTCTAGATGAAAACTGCTGTGTTTGGTCATTTGTTTTCATCACTGTAAATATCAGTAAGTTGTCCCTTGCTATGCAAGGAAGGGGGTAGGGGGAAAGCCCATCCGTCATTCTGAAGGTTAGGGCAATGGTAGGCAGTCACAGATACAAACCTCAAGGGAACTCACCACACACACACACACACACACACACACACACACACACACACACCTGCACGCCCAGCAAAGTGAGAACTTCTGCATATAATAAAAGAATCCTGAGAGTAGTCTTTTGCAAATTGGATGAGGCTAAGGCGGATATTTAGAACCCTCATACTTGACTACAGCTTTCTCTTATGATGTTTTTTTTTTTTAAAGGAAATTCACATTAATGGGGGGGAAAAGGAAAATAAATCATCTTAGTACCTGAAAGGAGGGTGGGAAAGAATATAAGGAAAGAGAGAAGGAAGGAAAGGGGCTGTTGATTTTCTGTCAGTCTCCGCCTTCCCCCAGAAGATCCGCCCTGCTTATAATTCAGTATCCTGTGTGCACTGAAGAAATGACTTCTTCGACCAACCAGGATTTCCTCTCATTAAAATCTCTAACAACTGCAGCAAACTAAAGTGAAATTTAGAAAACTGTTCGTGGAAAATAGAAGTGAAAAGTACCTGTGTAACTGTGCTCCTCCAAGTGAATCTTTTTAAACAGAGAAAAATAATTTATTATCCAACCGAGAAGATAACTAATAATTCTTGTGGCTGCAGTCAGTAATAGCCTCTTCCTTATGGTGTACCAGATTTTAAACTGCCTTAAACATCTAAAGTCTCTTATAAATGTAAAAAGGCAAATTTCAGGAGGTGTCAAGCCACTTGTTTTCCGTGGCAGGAATAGGGTGACAGATAGTCACAAGCAAGTAATGGCTGAATCTCTCAGCCACTCTCTGCTAATCAGTCAATAAGCTATATACATTGGCAGCTCCATTTTCTTCCTCTCTGCATTGATTTTTTGGTGCTTTTGTAAAATCCCAAATTGGGTCTACTTGGATTCTGAAGCCAGTGAAGAAAACTACATCAGTATTTCATCTAAAAAAAAAAAATTAAAAGGAAATAGAGTCTATACCAATAAACTCTGTGTTTCATGACATCATAAAATGCCTTTGCCTGAGGCAGAATTGGATGAAAAGCAACAAGATGTGGTTTTGTTAAAAAATTGTGACCAGACGGACAAGGGTTTGGGATAATGTAGACCTATTTTTTTTGTATATGTGACATTTTTGTGTTCGACTTGAGTTAGCGACAAAGAAAAGTTCCGTTTTCTGGTTGAGTTCCAGAATCACAATACTGGTGCATTGTCTCGAGCCCTTGCCCCAGACACAACCCATAGAAAGAAATAGATAAGGAAGGAAGTGTGTTTGACAGCTGGAGAGCTGGAACAGTGCAGAGATTATGCCACAAAAATGTTTCCTCTTTTTAATGTGTGTTCAAATAAACTTCTTAGGTTAACATTACAACTTTTAAAGTCTTCAGATGTTTTCAGTGTACTTTTAAGCTTTATTCAATATTTGGTTTACAAATTAGGTTTGTTTTTATTCTGAATGTAATGTATGTCCATGATAGAAACTTTGGAAAATAGAAAAAGGAAGTGTTATAATGCTGAAATAAAATTCACCAATAAGCCAGCCCATCAGGGATAAACGACAGCTGACATTGGAAGCATAAAAGATGGACGCTCCCCCCACTCATCCTCTACAGTGTTGACCAGATGCCCTGCACTTGTCCCACTAAGCTGACTTCCCTTTGTTACAATGGATGAAGGGCAATCCAGTCGTTTGAGTAGCCCTGTGTCTAATCCCTTCCCCTTCAGTCAGCTTTCATGGCTCCCTCCTTTAATGAATCTCTACATTCCCTTCCAACTACTACTACTTTGCTGACTTTCATACAATTGGATTTTCTCTATTTGCCCTTCTTGCTGCCTTCTCTCCCATTCTTTCCTCATCCTACTACTCCAAATGGATCTACCTTCTTCATCACCGTATTAACACTGCCCTTGTCCAGGTCACCCATGACTTCAGTGTCGCAAATCCAGTGGTTAATTCTGTGTCCTTTTTATGGAACTTCTGTGCAGCATTTGACACATTGATTCTTTCTCCTTCTTGAAATGGTCTTTCGGGTCATCTTGCAAGATATCATTTCCCCCTAGCCATCTTGATAATTCACCAGCTATTCTGTGTTCTCTGCTCTACCTGTCAATTTGGACAGGATCAATTCTTCTCAAATATTCTCTATTTTCACTTACTTTTTTATGTGATTGCATCCAGAACTATGCTTTCAGCATCATCCACATACCAATAATTCCTGATTTTCACCAGTCTCATCCTCTTCCTTGAGCTTCAGACAGCCAGCTCTCCCCCCCAGGCACGTCATATGGTATGTTCCACAAAACGTGGCCAGAATGAATAGCTAATTCTTTAGATCCACATTCCACCACCCTGAAATGTGTCTCACGCTTAGTGATCATCATACGATGGCACCACCATCTGGCCATCGCTCCACATGCTTGATGTCTCTTCTTCCCCCCAACTTTGCCTCTACTCCATCAACAAGTACTCAGATGATGTCATAACCTTGCTTAAAGCTTTACAATGAATTCTCATTAATTAAAATAAAATGCAGGGGGCGGGGTGCCTGGGTGGCTCACTCGGTTAAACATCCGACTCTTGGTTTCAGCTCAGGTCATGATCTCACGGTTTGTGGGTTTGAGCCCTGTATGGGCTCTCTACTGGCAGCATGGAGCCTGCTTGGGATCCTCTCACCCCCTCTCTCTGCCCCTCCACTTCTCTCCCTCTCTCTAAATAAATAAATAAATAAATAAATAAACTTTAGGGGCAAAATTTTTAAAGAAATGCAGGGGTGTCTGGGGGGCTCTGTCAGTTAAGCTTCTGACTGTTGATTTCAGCTCAGGTCATGATCTCACAGTTTGTGGGATCCAGCCTTGTGTCAGAATTCTCTCCCTCTCTCTCTGCCCCTCCCCTGCTTGTGTGCATGCTCTCCCTCAACATAAATAAATAAACATTAAAAAATAAAATAAAATAAAGTAAAATGCAGACTCATTACCCTGGCCTTGCACGATCTGACCCTTGCCTATTCCTCTGAATGTGTCCCGTACAAGTCTCCCACCTTCTTGCTCCCTGTGTCCCATCTCTAAACAGGCTCATTGGTGCAAGGTTCTTTGCCCTCACTATTCTTATTTCTCTGTGTCCTTACACCTTCACATTCCGGCTTCTCTTACTACTTAGGTTCCATCCCAGATGCCTTTCCTCAAAGCAGAAACCCTAACTGCACAGTCTAAAGTAGCCTCATCCCTCCCACTTACCTTCCATCACATATGCCTGTTACATTTTCTTCATAGCATCTGAAAGTACCTGGCTAGACCACTCTGTGCTCAGAGAATAGGATAGTGTTTGGTATGAAATAGGTACTTAATAAATATGGGTTCAATGATTATTGAACAAGTATTTGAAGTATTTTTCTCTAGTCCATTTTTACTATGAACGGAAATACTATTTGTAACCATATTTTATAAAGCTCTCCATTGCCTCATTTTTCCAACTACCAACATAAAATTATCATTTTCCTGTGTAATTAGGCATTTTTGTAAGTATTTTTTATTATAAAACTAATATAAGTTAGTTGGGCAAACTTAAAAATATAGGTAAAGTTAAATAAGAGTGAAAACTGACCCATACACTCATTAATTATTTGCCGCATCTGCTCACCTGGAACGATCACTGAGACCACATTCTGAGCCATAAACATACTGCAATATACTTGCTAGAACAGAAGTCATACAGAGTGTGTTCTCAGACCACAATGCAACTAAACTAGAATGCTCTTTTGACTAAGCCAGCCAGGCACCCTAAAATGTGTACCCCTTTTTTAACCTTTCAAAATAATTTTAAAGGTGTGTAATTTTAGATGTGTTCTTTCAATAATATTGGTGAGAAGTAAGCTTGTAGTCTGGTTGAGCGTACTCCTTGCTAATAATCATAATATAATGATACCACGGTTGCCTGATTCTGCTTTGACTTTCCGTGTCCGAGTCTATCTTTCTACTGGGATTTTTCTTTTTTTTTTTTTTTTTTAATTTTTTTTTTTAACGTTTATTTCTTTTTGAGACAGAGAGAGACAGAGCATGAACAGGGGAGGGGCAGAGAGAGAGGGAGACACAGAATCTGAAACAGGCTCCAGGCTCTGAGCCGTCAGCACAGAGCCCGACGTGGGGCTCGAACTCACGGACCGCGAGATCGTGACCTGAGCCGAAGTCGGCCGCTTAACCGACTGAGCCACCCAGGCGCCCCTACTGGGATTTTTCTTGAGTGAAGAAGGGTGGCCTTTTAAACCAAGAGGTCCCTGTAAGCAGGAAGGACTTGAGTAGCCCACACAAAGGTATTCCTGTTGTGCCATTTTCTCTAAGTTAATCTATTCACAAGCTACCAATTAAGATATTCTTTTGGGGGTAAAAGTAAATGCCCTTCACCTAAAGAGGTTTGGCGTGGCATCCCTCCTTAACAATACCAGAAAGGAGCCTTTCTCTTGGGACAACAGTGGACAAAATGACAAGGCCAATTGACAAGAAATATAGCAAGTAAATACTCTGCATCAACGGTATATGCAGATATTAGTATACTGGTATAAGATGTTGGGGCTCCTGGGTGGCTCAGTCAGTTAAGTGTCTGACTTCAGCTCAGGTCACGATCTCATGGTTCGTGGTTCGAGCCCCGCGTCACACGCTGTGCTGACAGCTTGGAGCCTGGAGCCTGCTTCAGAATCAGTGTCTCCCTCTCTCTCTGCCCCTTCCCGGCTTGTGCTCTGTCTCTCTGCCTCTAAAATAAATAAACATTAAAAAAAATTTTTTAAAAAGATGTTAGTATAGAATTCAGATGTAACTATCATGTGTTTTGGGGAGTAAGTATTTTCGCTTAAATGTACATAAAAACCTCTATCCAAAAGGTTAACATGACCTATCTCATAGTCTAGGTCTAATTTCAGATTCTTTTCTTCTTATATTTTCCTAATACTCTTTTCTTTCTCAAGACAAGACCTTCTTTAAATTGGAAGAATCTGTGCCAAGATGTTAATGAGGGTTTTCTATGCTTCCCCTTATTTTTATTTGTCTGTATTTTCTAGTTTGTCAAATTAACTTGTTTGCCGAGTTTCCCATAATATGAGAAAATGCTAATTTTATACCGTAAGTTAAAAAAAGGTGGCTATTGTATGAAATGGGACATAAATATGCTCGGATCCAGGGGCGCCTGGGTGGCTCAGTCGGTTAAGCGTCCGACTTCGGCTCAGGTCACGATCTCACGGTCTGTGAGTTCGAGCCCCGTGTCGGGCTCTGGGCTGATGGCTCAGAGCCTGGAGCCTGCTTCCGATTCTGTGTCTCCCTCTCTCTCTGCCCCTCCCCCGTTCATGCTCTGTCTCTCTCTGTCTCAAAAATAAAATAAACGTTAAAAAAAAAAAATTTTAAATATGCTCGGATCCATGTTAATGGGGTTTTGGCTCTTCTGTAGCCTGCCTTGTCCTGGCACTTGTGTATCGAAGTGAGGTCATGTCAGTGACAAGGGATTGTCAACGTCAGTCTGCCCTTGAAATATGTTTCCTGACCCCCTACACACAGTGCTGATTACTGCTGATGGCACTTCTGTTACATATCCCTATTCTATCCTTTCCTTTTATTTGTCTCTGTTTTTCTATTCCAAGTTGTTATCACACAGTAGTTTTGCAGTGACCCCAACACAACTCTGGAAAATTCCACAGTCCCTGCCTTACATCATGACCGACTGAACTCCTCTGGGGAAGGGATCAGAGACCTCTTCTATGAATTTAGATAAAATACTTCCGGGTCTGCTTCTGCTTAGTTTCCCCATTACTCAAAAGATGTTTTCAGAACTATTTCCTCTCTCTCACTCCAAAATGACATTTGTGTTGATGTGCTGTTCTCTGTTCATGATCACTATAGGGTTTTAACCAGGTAATTGAGCTAGATTTTTTAAAAGACCAAATACACAAAGTACATTTAATGTGCTATTAGTATGCAAGTTATGTAGTAATGCTTGTGCATTCAAAGGTCCAGTCTGTGCATTCTTTCAAGTGTTGTTTTATTAATTACTATATTTCCAGCTTTTAGCACAGTGCCTGGAACCCCACAGAGGCTCAAAAAAAAAAAAAAAAAAAAAAAACCAATGTTTATAGTTTAGTTCTGGTTACCTAAAGGAAAATCCGGTAAATATCCAATTGACTCCACAAAGCCTTCTGTGGATATTCTAAATTCCATTTAGGTACCACTTTTTTATAACTTCCATTAATTGTGGAGTTGAGCATGCCCACTCCTTGAGCGGGGGATATTCTCTTCTTAGAATCCCCTTAGAAAACCTCCCCTTCCTCCTTAGAATGGTGCTGCGTATATAGTAAGTGCTCAGTAAACACTAATCAGTCTTTAGTTTGATTTTGAAAATGGGAGGACTGTCCTCATTTTGGAATATTTTTTTAGTTTACTTTCTCTCAAAACTGGAGATTGGTTTCCAGGTTGATGCTGTTAAGCTGACATTGATTGGATTGTATCTTCATAATTTTATCAATTTTCTGTTAAGTTTATCCACAGCTGACTTTTAGGGAAATTGATATATAGATGATTCATGCTCAGTAAGGCCATCATTATTAGCTACCTTTTGACTCCATGACACCCTACTAAGGTGCTTCTCATAAACCACGAGACAATGCTAGAACTAGAACCATTGATCTTTTTTTTTTCTTTCAAAAGTCACACTTTTTTTCCATTTAACCAAGCAAGTAGATACATCAGCAAGCAAAAGACAACATGACTCATCTAGGAATGAACACTTATGTGCTATGAAAGGGCTCTTTGGACAACATACAGAATGTTCTTCCCTTCTGGACAGTATCCTGAGGCTGGGGAGTTCGCTAACAAGGTCATGTTCCTCGTGGCAAATCCTCCTTGGGACAAAGAGTTTGTAGATCAAGTTCTACTGCTAAACGTATTTTTCCATAGTTCCCATGGTAGATTTCAAATAGAAATCTAAAAACACTTGCGACGAAGTCCCTTCCTATGAAACCTACACAGAGAGGCAGAACTACATGAAGTAGTAACATAAATAAATGATGTTGTGCTGATTGTATAGACGATCGTGATTTAGGGAAAGGGGAGAACCCACCCAAGGTGAAATAGCTGGAAAAGACTTTGGAGTCACAGGGGATAGTGGTGTGGGGGGAAGGGGAGTCTGGTCATGAGGTGCATCATTGGCTCAGAAGCAGAGGCTGGGTAGGGGCAGCAGTGGGGGGTGAGGTCAGGGGAAAGTGGGGGGTGGTTAGACCGGCCAGACAGTGAGAAGGCCAGGTTCTGAAAGCATGGTATGCATGCTGGGGAGCAAAGGGAAATGAGATAGAGTTTTTCAACTGCTGACACCCCTCTTTACCCGCATTTGGTCCGTTTGAGTTTTACAAATATTGTCAACAGCTAATCAAACATTCCGTTTAGGTAACTGCAAAGACAAAACAGAGTATTCACTTTTGCACTGGAGCAACGGGCCTCGCATTCAATGAGACTCGAGGACCGTGGATTTCATTAAACTAAGACACTACCTTTAAGCTCGGGAGTCTGTTTACCATCATCGTGGAGGGAAGAGGCTTCTCTCAGGTTCAGGAATATTGAGCATATGTATTATTGAATATTATTACTGATGTCGCTTTGCAAATATTGTTTGCAAATTCTTCAGACCTGCAATTTTTTTTTTTTTTTTTTTTTTTTTTTTTTTTTTTTTTTTACCAGACTTCTGTTCCTGGTGATACCACAGTTGATGTAAATTGTATGGGAGGCTTGAGGAAATGCATTAAAAATGCACTACGCTCGGGGTGCCTGGGTGACTCAGTCGGTTAAGCGTCCGACTTCAGCTCAGGTCACGATCTAGCGGTCCGTGAGTTCGAGCCCCACGTCGGGCTCTGGGCTGATGGCTCAGAGCCTGGAGCCTGCTTCCGATTCTGTGTCTCCCTCTCTCTTTGCCCCTCCCCTGTTCATGCTCTGTCTCTCTCTGTCTCAAAAATAAATAAACGTTAAAAAAAATTTTTTTTAAAAATGCACTATGCTCTAAATTTGATTTTTATTAACATTTTTACTTACTCTCGTCGGAATGTCCTTAGGCTCAGCTACTTTGCCAAATTTCTTACTCAATCTTTAGTAAGAATTTAGAAGTCACGCCAAGAACCAAACAACTCTTTGGCACACGGTATCTTATGTTAGTTGCAAGCCTTTATTCAAATAGTAACTATGTAAATGAATTTAAAAGAGAGTTTATTTTGTATTTTGTAATTCAAATTTTGATTTTTAATTGAATGAATGCATGTTTAAATGAAAGTAGATGTTCTCCTACAGACTGAAAAAAAAAAAAAGGGTGAATGCTCCATTAGGTTAAATACAACATTGATCATATGTTTTTGCCATCATTCATTGATAGGAACGGTAAATAATCAGTTTATGGAAAAAGGCAGTTCATTTTTTTCGCTTGCGTGAAGTGTTAAAAGTTAGTCTGTTGCTGCTGCTTCGTGCGGGGGCCTCCCTGTGATGCTGACTGACACCTCCAGCTGTGATCTCACTTGGAAGATATGGAGACACATCATGGTGCCATCGAGAAGATGGGTGCTGTTCTTGTGTGTGGCTGTAGATGGTGTCTGTGGTATTCAGGGGCCACCTGGCGTCACCTGGCAGGAGATGGGCTGCCACGGCGGTGCTCCCACGATTTCGGTGGGCATTTTAAACCATTGCCTTCTGAGGTCGGCGTCGGCATTAAAAACAACAACCGAGGGGCGCCTGGGTGGCGCAGTCGGTTAAGCGTCCGACTTCAGCCAGGTCACGATCTCGCGGTCCGTGAGTTCGAGCCCCGCGTCAGGCTCTGGGCTGATGGCTCGGAGCCTGGAGCCTGTTTCCGATTCTGTGTCTCCCTCTCTCTCTGCCCCTCCCCCGTTCATGCTCTGTCTCTCTCTGTCCCAAAAATAAATTAAAAACATTGAAAAAAAAAATTAAAAACAACAACAACAACAACAACAACAACAACCGAGAAGGGATTTCTCATTTCTTCATGGTTTGGTTAAAAAATGGATCAACTAATCAGATTGAAAGCACTGACCCTTAACATTGTTACTATCATGAAAACTACTAAGTACCTCTGATCTTATTTTTCATTTTTTTAAACCCTGAGATTGATTCTCCATCAAGTTCAGGATCAAGCTCATGCTCTCACACATGGCAGCAAGGCTTTCATGATCAGGCACCTACCTCCGTTTCCACTTTCCCCTTCTTATTTCCCAGTCACTCCATGCTCGAGCACACTGCCCTACTTGGATCTCACAGATGGTTTCTCCCACTTGGTCTGCTCCCCTCACACACATACACTACCTCTCCCCATCTGTCTGCTTTAGGATTCTCCAAGGGTGGTCCTGGGACCACTTGAATCAAGATCAGATGGGAGGCTTATTAAAAACACAGATTTGTGGGGCACAACTGAGATATATTGCAGAGGGGTCTCTGGCAGAGCAGAGCGGGACTCTATTTTTAACTGATTCAATGTCAAATGTAAGAACCACCAATCTGCAAAACAGATTCTTTCTTTGAAGAATCAGTTCCACTGTTGTCCATCCTTGTCCATCCTTCCTTGGTTCTCAGGGTCTCTCCTCCCTGTGCTCATGCGGAGAAGGTCTCTCCTCTCCACCCGCTCCTGTAGCGACATGTTGTGTGAGGTACTTCACTGACTGTGGCACCTGTCTGTCCTGCCGCTGGTCTGCGAGCTCCTCGTGTGCTGGGTCATCATCTGACGGCTGCCTTTGTCCCATACTTAGCACGAGGTCTTGTGGCAAGCCGGGTTTACTAAGTGCTTATTTATTTGTTCATCGCCAACTCAGGATTAGTGCACCGTGACATTATATTCACCTAATGCATCCTTTAATTAAAGTCACACCCAACTCTTAATTTGACTCTAGAAGGGTAAGAAAGAGAGTACAGAAATATTATTTTCTTCTTTTTCAGAAAGGAAATTAAATTAAACACTAAACAAGCGAGGGAAAGATAATATTACATTTTAAGTTATGAGATAAAAATCAAGTATGAATGAAAAGAAAAGTTGTCACCCACTTGTCTAAGTTTCTTCTTAGGTGCAAGTTGGCCCATGGGCCCAGATCAGGGAAAATGGAAAAATAAGGACAAGTGAAATTGTCTTCATGAACAATAATTTGCATTATCATTTTAAACAATCGCCTAAAATAGAAAAGCTGTATTATTCAACGAGTAGACAGTTTGTTCCTTTCCTTTCTAAAGTGATATTACTAAACCTTTTTTGTTGTTGTTATATTTTCACAGATCACAGATACAGAATGTTTAATGCAGGGTGGTAAAAAGGCACACTCATAAAATATCTGTAAGCAGAGACTTTGTGGCAGAACTCTTCTTGTGTTGCAATTACAGTTTTATTCAGGAAGAGAACCTATCCAGCATTGCCCTCGAATCCACGACTTGTGTTGCATAGTTATCCTTTCTTCAAACTCTGTCCCAACATACCGAGGACATTTGGTGTAACTGGAAATTTTGTGTAATATGGTCATAAGTTTGGGGAAGTTTTTTTTGTTTCCTCCCCATTTCGGTTTCTTTAGAGAAGCAGAGAAAGAAATGAAGTGGACTCAGCATGCTCCTTAGTCATATGAAAAGAATCCAAAGGATATTCTGAAGGGGCATTGAAGGTTTTAGTCAACTTTCAAGCTGCTCTTTGCCCTGGCTCTAAGTTACGCATCTAATTACAGACTTGTCTCTGAGAATTTGTATCGCTAAAGCAAGTGGGCTAAGAGTATCCTGTGGATGTTTATTTTACATCCTCATGTAAACACGGTTCCCATGCGGAGCTGTTTTCTTGAGGCAGGTAAATGCCTGAACTTGGATACGTTCAACCATTCTAACCATTCTTTTTGCAGACCACTAGCACTCGTGAATGATTTCGAGTTCTGATATAATATCCGTGGCATTTACTGTGTAACTGGACATAGTATCTGACTCTCCTAAATTCTAAATAATACAGTTCTGTCCTGTGTTTAACTCTCCTTTGAAAGGTTATTTCATACTGAATACCAGTATGTGACAGGTTCACATCAATGACTCAGGAAGAACTTGTATCAATGAAATGAGAGGGACTGTGGTCAAGGTGCCTGAAAAAGGACTTCAAGAAACTCCACGATATCAAATCTTGTAGATTAACCTAATTTTTTTAAAAAAGTGAGATTGGACACATTTATATTGGAAGAAATTAAATTAGGCATGAATAGCATTGTGGGGAACAGAAGCATCACATCCTTCACCTGAACTGTCATTGGCTTTCTTTCCTTCACTCTAGAATTTCTAAGGAACTCAGCGATTGCCTACAAGTTTTATATAATATATGTCTCATCATGGCATGTTGGATGGGTAAACACAAAATGTATTTGTGTTTAATGTGTGTGTGTGTGTGTGTGTGTGTGTGTGTGTGTGAGAGAGAGAGAGAGAGAGAGAGAGAGAGAGAGAGGGAAGGTGGGGGGGGGGGGAGCGTGGATCTTGTATATTCCTATCCTTATTCTGGAAGTGTTGCACATTTCCCTGAAGAGCTTTGGTTCTTAAGGCACACCTGTTTGAAGGGGGCAGGCGAAGTGGCCTCAAGTCCTGGCTGCTGTGGATACGGAGGGGACCCCGGGCATCTTTAGAACTCTTGTTTGAGAGGAGAGTTAAGTAAAACCCTCCATTTCGCACGGCGCACCCCCGAGCTCTGCCCCCAGCCCACACATCTGTGTAGCGGACAGTGTAAGGGTCCCACAGCACTCTGTTACATGGAGATACACATCCTGGCTTTGCTTCAGCCGCCCCTTTCACTCTGTAATCACTACTCCCATAATGCAGTTATCACTAGAGAGCTAATACTTTCCACGGATTTTAGCTGCAGTTTCAGAAAGAGCTGTACCCATGCACAGACTACTGTTAATAAAGAAGGGGAGAAATCTTTAAGGTTCATTAAGAGAAAACGAAATGTTCCCGCTCTCGCTGATGAGACTTGGCATATTCCCCAGGAAATAAAACAAACAGAAGTGTGCATTGCCGATCAGACTTTAAAGTGCCAGTTTTGTGCCAGTGAAGATACCAGGAGAATGACAGGCTGCGGGCAGCCGTCTCTCTTACCCACATCTTGGGGGAAGAACCTTTTGGAAGGTGAGTGGAAGAGAAAGTGGTGAGGGTGCTAGTAACTAGCATTTTAAATTTGATTAAACTCATCAACGATTTTAGTTACTCTCTGATTCTTTTCTCCTGGGTAAATGACTGAATAGTACATATTTGGGAAAGTTTACATGGAACCGCAGGGAGCAGATGTGTTTATAAACTACTAAAAGTCTAGGGCTAGTAAGATGAAGTGGAAGAAAAATGAATTGAGTGCCAAAGGTCCCAGGCTCAGTCTCCAAGTTGTTCTGTGGTTTTGGGAATACCACCTCACCTGTCAGGAGTATTTATTCCTTTCCGGTGACACCAGGTCAAAGAGAATAAATGCATCCTGTGTCTCCTGTTCACACCATTTTCTGGAAAGGAGAGAATCATTTGGGGGTGAGTTGCTCAAATTTTAGAATAAGTCCCTTTTTCATTGAAAATGACTTTTGATTTTGCTAGGGTGCCGACAGAAGAGAAGGATAATCATGTTTACATTAGTTTAAAGCTTTATGCTACGAGAATAACTTCTGATGCCTAAAAAGTGAATTACAGTCGGCTGGTTAATTTCTCGACAAGGTTGGCCATGTGGCCCCCAGGAATATGCACAACACATAGAGTGCCATATCTGCATAAGTAACAATACATAACATAAAGTGAGCCAAAATCCAGCTTGGTAGCAGATCAATATGTGCTCTTGATAAATGTACATATGGGGGTTCAGAGCTGAGGCCGGGAGGCAAGGAGGTGTGAGAGAGTCTTGGAGGCACTGGGACCCATATAGCTATCATTTTTACAGGACTTCCTGGATGGGCTGTGTATGGATAAAGGGCCATTAAGACATCATTGCTGTCTGCTATAGTACAGTGACCTCTCTTTTCTCCCTTCACTACGTCTCAACTTATCACAGTACCTAAAGCCCTTTAGGGAATTCATTTATGAACGTCTTCCAGGAGAAAATGTTGAGGGGGTGAAATAATGCAATGACAGGGAGGATGGAGAAAACGCATTTCAGTGTTTGCACGGTAGAAAGTGGGAGTGATAGAAATTCTTGCTTCCTTTGCCTGAGATAGCCTTCTCTCCTCCTCCCGGCCAATATTTCCTCGTTCTTCGATCTTTCAAAATTTAGCGCAGACATCATTTCCTCCAGAAAACTTTCTCCCTCACTGTGATTGGACCCTCCCCTGGCATCCAGCTTCCACTTTTACCAGACCTGCACTGTGGTTGTTGATTTCCTTGGTGGCCCTCTGGCTTGTCTCCAAGTCCTTTCAGGAGAAGGATCCTCCTATTTACGTTATAGCCCACGTGTCAAGAACAGAGCCTTACTAATTGTGGTTGCACAATATTTGCTGAGCAAATGTCTGAAGGCCTGAATCAGAGAGGGATGTTCAGATTTCTGTTTTGGATCGCTCACTGAAATTTCACTATTTTACTGTTGCTACTCTTTTATGTAATTATTGGTGAATTTTACTATTAGTGTGTAATAACATTTTACAAATGGAAAGGCATTATCTAAAACCTGAGGAATTATTAAACTTGTTTTGAAATCAGTATTTTTTTTCACCCAGATTCTTTTCTAAACGGATGTTTAAGTTTAGAAGGTTGTTGAGCTAATAATCAGGCTTTTGTGCATGGTGTGAGAGATCTGTCTAATTACTATTTATTATAAGTTCTTTTCTCCATATGTCATAGAATACAAATTTATGGAAGTGTCCATTCCTCTGCTTCGTAAATCAGAAACGTGTGTGTTGCTGAAATGCAATTCATTAAATCCCCAAAGAAATTTTCATTTTGATTTACTGAGACTTTTTAAAGCCTGCATTTGTTACTAAAAGAAATTTCCTTTTCAATTTAGTTCTTGCCACGCAGTGTTTAATTTTCTACAGAAAAACTGACCAAAAAATGGCGATTAAAAAGTTGACAGGGTGAAAAGAAATAGAATATAAACTGAGGGTAAACTGCTAAATATTAAAATACAGTTGAAGCTCCCCATTCTCTAAATTCGATAGGAACTTTCTTAACAAATTAAACATTCGAGATGATTTTCCTTTGCACTTCTTTGAACATACCCAGCGCAAAATATTCTACTTGAAATGGGAGATATTGAAGAGGGGTTCATCTTGCCCACTTGATTTAGCAAAACCGTACCACAGGAATTTTCCATTTTGGCTCGCCTATTATGACTTTGATTGTATATATTTTAAAAGTGAGCAGAGAGATGATGTGGTTACCTTGATTATTTAACCCCAAATGCCATCTTGAGGTTCTGGAGATAGTTCTTCCCTCTTATAGGAGTTCCCAAGATTTCTCTGACCCCTTCCCAAGGCATAATTGGTTGCTGGTGATCTGTGCTCTCACAGCACTGTCATCATGATGCCCTCCTGTTGTGATTGTGAATGTTTGTGACTGCGACCACCCCTGGTTGTAAGAGCCTCATAGAAAGGGACAGTTTGTAGCACTGTCGTCTTTGGTTTCCCTAAAGCCTACCACACGGCAGATATTCAGCAAATACTTTGTGGAATTATTCCTTGATTCTGCTTTCCTTTGGTGAAGGGATAGATTAGCTCACGTGGTCAATCAAAAACCACACATGTCTACTGCAAGTTCACCACAGCGGCCTATTTGGATTTCCGAAGACGGAACTTATTATCATGTATTTTTATGATGACTTTTTCCTGATTTATTTTCCATCCGGAGCACTTACCCATTTTGCTTTCTCTCCAGGCTAGCAAGGAAGCCTGGCCATTGTTGGGGGGGATTGGGGGATCATTCCCAGACGGAGACAAACATCCTGGGAACTTGACATGTCCCACATTTTATATGAGGCAAATGCAGTTGAAGAAAGGCATTAGACGCCTTGAAGAAGGAAAGAGCCAGGGGACCGGGAACGGTGTTGCTGTGAAAGAGGGAGAGAAGGTGGTGGCTGATGGTTTGCATCTGATGAAGCAGGCCGGGACAGAGTTCTGAACTGAATGACCACGAGAATGCGAATCTCAGGACTATTTTCAATACGAAATGATTTCTTGGCTGCTGGTAATGTAAAGGTGTGTGTTGTAGGGTGGAGGGTGTGAGAAAAAGGGAAAGAAGCCATTGGGGAGGTCAGGAAATAAAGGGCAGAGTCTGACTTGAAGGACTTTGAAGACAGCTTGTCCCAGCAAGAGAGTTAACAAATGTCATGCCCCGACGACTGATACCTTCCAGTTGAAAGTTTATGAATATGATTTGACTCCTGGAATAGTTTGTGCCCTTCTAGGCTCTACGCAATTCTGCCAGCTTGAGACATACAAACTCAGTTACAACATTTCCAGGGTAGCAAACCGTGCTGAGGTGTTTACTTGAAGAGAATGGTGAATTCTGAACCTGTTATAGGTTCAAAATGCTTGTATTCTTACGTTTTGGCATTTCCAGCTACACGAATGGTGAAACGAAGAGGTTAGTCCTAACATTAATTCCCTGATGAAATCAAGATTAAGTTTTTGATAAGAAGACAAATCATCTAAGGCTGGGCTCTCTCTGAGAATTTTTATCATGTGTAGGGAAGCCCTAAGTAGTTATAAAAGGATAGTGTTGGATATTTTCAATCCAGAAGCTATATTCAAATAATTTCCTGGGGACTCTGAATAATCCTCATGAACTTCAGAGAGCAAATCATGACATGATATTTAGGACATGGTCAAGGATGAAGAGATGCATCATGGAGGCATTATGCTGGTGACAGAAATGTCAGGATAGTCCGTGAATCTCAGCTCAGTCTGAGAAATCAGCCCAATTTTTTTTTTTTTTCAGGAACCACTAAATACTAGATGATCTGCCAGGTGACTGGAGCACAGGAGTTAAGCCCCAGTCCCTGCTGTGGTCACCAGCTCACTGTTTGGAGCAAAATGATTAAGGCCAGGCAGAAGTGCATGATTACTTTACAACAGCTATAAAGGGATCCGTTCATTGTCTATTATGGGAAAATGAAAGGGGGTAAGAGGAATGAATTAAAGAATAAAGTACTTTCAGAGAGGCAGTAGGAAAAAGGCAATAAGGGTATATCAGAAACAGAGGCTTGCACAGATCTGCTAATACTAATCAAGAAGTTTGCCCTGTGGGGGATAACTAGGAAGATTTGGGCTTAACGTAGACTGGTGGAAAGACATCAGTAGGGCGCCATTTCAAGAATTTCAAGGATGGCGGTGCTTGTGAAGCCTTTAATGGCATGGAATGTAAAGAATATGGGACTGGGAGGAATGAGCGCTGCATGAACATGACAGACAAGAAGAGTCCTTCACCCTGTGGGCGTGAAGACACCCTTCAAAAATTATGAGAGATGAATGTTGAAAATAATTGGGAGGAGATTCGTTAACTCACCCATTCAACACACATGTTTGCTTTCCATATGTCAAGTGTTGCACTAAACTTTAGGAATAAAAACACAAATAAGACATGATACTCAAACTCAGGAAACTTGGAATGTAGAAGAATCTAGAAGAGAGATAGGAATCCTAAGTGAATAAAGGCAGTGATGGGGAACAGGTCCCATGCAGTGGGGATACCAAGGAGATGGTGAAGAGCAAACCCAGCCTCCCTCTGTAAATAAGGATCATAACTGCTCTAGCCCTTTGCTTGACTTTATCAGAACTCACCTTTCTTTTTCTTTTAGCATGGTAGACCTATAAGTTGTCTTCATCATTCTGTCCTTAAGTAACCAGGCCAGTTTATAAAAAAAAATAGCATAGGACTAGGGTGCTTGGGTGGTTCAGTCGGTTAAGCGTCCAACTTCGGCTCAGGTCATGATCTTATGGTTCGTGGGTTCAAGCCCCATGTCGGGCTCGGTGCTGACAGCCCAGAGCCTGGAGCCTGCCTTGGATTTCGTGTCTCCCTCTCTCTCTGCCCGTCCCCCGTTTGTGCTGTGTGTGTATGTGTGTGTGTGTCTTTCTCTGTCTCTCAAAAATAAATAAAACATTTTAAAAAATTTAAAAAAATGTAGGACTTAAAGAATAAAGCCAATAGGTGAATTAATATAGTGCAAAATTTCTATGTTTAGCCCTCATATATTTAATATATGGTTACATAAAAGCCAGAAAGACCTATATAAGAACAACAAAAGCAATTTATTCTGCAATGTCACCATGTGATAGATGTTTGAGAGATTTGGTCAGAAAAAGTGTTTGCTGATGAACCATGGAATCTTCTATAACCTTATTATTTATTTTTACAGAGAGGTGAATGACGAGCGAAGGCTTTCGTTACTTTTATAAATGCTACAAAATGAAGAGATATTCTGAATGACCTAGGGTCACATTATTTGTCATAGACTGAGTCTTATTTCAGCTCAGGCCAACTGATTCTGAAGCCTGGGCTCCAAACTACTAATTAAATCCTTCCCGGGGTGCTTGGTGGCTCAGTGGGTTAAGTGTCTGACTCTTGATTTTGGGTCGGCTTGTGAGATTAGCCCCACTTTGGGCTCCACACTGTGCGTGGAGCCTGCTTAAGGTTCTCTCTCTCCCTCTCCCTCTCTGCCTCTCCCTCTGCCCCTCCCTCCCTGCACATGCTCTCTCTGTTTCAAAATAAAAGAAAATAAAATTAAATACAATTAAAATTACACTAAGTAAGTAAAATAAAATAAATCTTCCCTAAAAAGCACCACACAAGGAAGAGTACTCTAAGTATTTTCTTATTTCTCTTATTACTCTGTGAACTTTGTGAAGTCAGGCACTATGTATTAATCATACTTATTGGTGCTTCAAATCGTCTGCGCAAGATGATGAGGTATAAACACAGAGAAATGTTCATCCCTGCTTTTCTCCTGTGCTTAGTGTATAATTAATATTTGCTGGTTTGCATTTGTGCTGATATCCAAGTAGAGGTGAATCTGAATTGGGATATCACCCTCTTCTCCCCTCTACCTCAGTCTTCGTGACTGAGTGTTCCATTTTTCTCGATCTGGGAGTGTCTAGAATTATGTGGCGATATTGACGGAAACAGGAAAATCAATCAACCGTCAGTCAAACTCACAAATGTTTTAGCTGAACATTTCAAGACTTTCTAAAAATGTTTTCAAATCTCTCCTCCTAGTGAAAGAACAGATCTGAAGAATGGCAAGGTGGTCTTTCTCCATAAAAGAGAGCCCACTCAGATCAAAAGGCAGGCATTCAAAAAGAAAATACTCTTTCAAAGAGTATAGAAGGCAGTGCTCCAGGGAAGGACTTAAATGTTCTACCCAGCAGTACCACACTTAGGATCACAGCCACAGACTTTAGAGGAAGCCACCATTGAGCTTCTCCGGCCTAGTCTTGGAGCAATGAGAAGAAATTTTCCAAACATTAGTGTTTCATTAATGGCCACTGCCACACCATTTTTCAGTGAAAGGAATGCTTTCTCCATGCAGGTGACTCCTTTCTCCTTCATGTTGGCTCAAACTAGCGTCTTATAATGGAATGTCTCTGTTCTCTGAGGCCACCCTCAAATTCTGTCCCTTGAAACCATGTAAAGAATAGCTTTGATCTTTTTTTTTTTTCCTACAGATAAACATTTCAAATATCTTCAGACTAGGATTATGAAGTAATTTCTCAGTTTGTCTTTTCTGGAGGAGCATCCCTAATACCATGGCGTGCTTGGCTCCTAAACATTCCTTCTGGAATGCGTTGGTTGCCAGGATGGAGGGCAACAATATGGAAGATATGATTTCAGGACAGTGGGACTCTCATTTTCTTTAACCTAAAATTGCATTAATTGGGTAAGAAAGAACCATTTGAAACTGTTGAATATGTTGGGTAGTTACTAAATTAGGGGAGTGAGTTCTTTAGCAGCCACAGAGATAAGAGGACCCTAGAATTTTTAAGCTGTCACTGATGTGCTATCCAGGAATCTCCTCACTGAATGTCCTCTTAATGATAGATTAGGATGCCCCTTGCTATCACAGGTCACCCTAAAAATTAGTAGTGGTAAAGCCATTTAAACTCTCCAGAATAGAAGTGATTGCAAAGTATTATTATTTTATAGTTACAGTCAGTAACCTGGTGGGCGGTTTCTCTTTGTGGTTTCTGATTTCTGTGAAATCCCAGGAGAATAAGGAATCATTCAGGTGATCAAATCTTCAACCCTTCCTTTACTGCCATAGCAACCACATCTGTCTTCACTACTCAAATTAGTTAATCAATGATGGTCTCTGATTTATGTTGTTTGACAGCAGCCATCCCTGAAGATTATTGCCTTTTTGTTCTTCTTTAGCTAATAAGCGCCCCTTTTAGAAGACAGAATTCCCTGATATAATAGGTAATGAATTATCTGAAGGACTCCTTCAACACATGAATCAGAGATCTCATTCTGGCATAGTTAGCTTGAATAACAGTTAAAACCATGTTTCCTCCCCTCCCCTCCCCTTGTATGTTACTGATTAAGGAGAGGAACAAGTTCACAATTTCCCAGTCTCTGGAAATAGGTTATATACTTTATTTCTGTAGTGGGCAAATATTCAAAACTCAAATCAAGAAATTAACAAAAGACTGTTTTTTCCCCTAATATTTGAATTTATTTACACTGAGACTTTCAAATGTTACAGAAATAAAATAATTCTTAGTTACACCTTTAATTAATAGACTAGTGAATAGAATAAAAGAACTGCAGATTGGTTTTCCATACGTTTTTTGGAGCATTTTGGTTTAAAACTTTTTTTTACATCCATTCTTTCACATGGAGTCAAGTACTACAGTTCCTCCAAAATTCAGTAATAATGGTCTTTCTCTTTAAAGATGTAAAACATTTCCATCCACTTTTTTTTAAATGTAATTCCAATATAGTTAACATACAGTGCCATGTTAGTTTCAGACATACAATATAGTGATTCAACACTTCTGTACGTTACTCAGTGCTCACCTCCCATCTTGATAAGCGTACTCTTCAGTCCCCATCACCTATATCACCCTTCCCCACCACCTCCCTCCCCTCTGGTAACTATTGGTTTGTTCTCTATAGTTAAGAGTCTGTTTTTTGTCTCTTTTTTCTTTGTTCGTTTGTTTTGTTTCTTAAATTCCATATGTGAATGAAATCATATATGGAATCTTGCAAATGGCAAGATTTTATTCTTTTTTATGGGTGAGTAATAGTGCAATATATATATATATGTATATATACATATATATATAGCAATATATATGTATATATACAGCCATATATATATACATATATATATTGCTATATATATATACTGCAATATATATATTGCTATATATATATACTGCAATATATATATTGCAGTATATATATATGTATATATACATATATATATAGTGCATTACATTATATATATATATATATATATATATATATCACCTCTTTTTTTTTTTTTTTAACGTTTATTTATTTTTGAGACAGAGAGAGACAGAGCATGAACGGGGGAGGGCCAGAGAGAGAGGGAGACACAGAATCGGAAGCAGGCTCCAGGCTCTGAGCCATCAGCCCAGAGCCCGACGCGGGGCTCGAGCTCGCGGACCGCGAGATCGTGACCTGAGCTGAAGTCGGACGCTTAACCGACTGAGCCACCCAGGCGCCCCTCACCTCTTTTTTATCCATCCATCTATTGATGACTGCTTGGGCTGGCTCTCTCACAAGCCTGCTGATTTTTAAAATTCTAGGTTTGAAGCCCCACTAGTTGTAAGAATTTGCAAAATTCAACCCCTCTGATTTTCAAAGCCAAATTTTAGGAGGATTCATCTTCCCCATATGGGCTTCCTGGTGGAAGTTCTGCTCCTCTCCCCTTGCCACACCTACAGAGTCCTTCCCTCCTTTGCACAGTCTGGCAGCTCTGTGTCGCTCCCGACAGTGTCTCCACCCTTTCTAACCTCTTCAATGTGGCCTCTTCTCTCCCTTTAGCTGTGGAAAGTCTGTTCTGCCAGTCTTCGAGTCCCTTTGTGGGTTATTTACACTGATGTGGGTGTTATCTAGTTGTATCCGTGGGACGAGGTGAGCTTAGGGTCCTCTTACTCTGACGTCTTCTGTGGAAGTCCCAATATTAATGGTGTTTGGGGTTGTGCGTTTACCCTTGGTTTCATCTGACTTACATCTCTGTTTACTTAGTTATTTTTACTTTGTTGGTGTGGGTGAAATGTGAAGTGATTATCTTTTGCTCTTTTATATAGGGTGTGTTTGCTAGCATCAGTCCCTTAATTCACTGATTTGCATAAAAATTACCACTGGAAAGATTTAATTGGCCCCAAAATACCACTTGTAGTTTGATATACCCCACTTATTCTCACTGATGTCTCTATGCTGAACTAGAGATTTTTTTTTAATGCGTCACTCCTTTGAGTTCTAATTCATGAACTACTTCATCGCTGAGCTTATAAGAAAGAAATGTAAATCACTGACCTACTTGAAAACTCGCTTTTTCTGAACAGCTCCTTAGTTCATAATTCCCTTTGTGCCTGGCATATTTTACTTGTGTGGAGCTTGTGAACATTGGGATTATGACCCCAAAGCCTTGCCAACAAGAACACATGAAGGCTACGTTGTCACAGTGAGGGCTTTGTGTCCAATTAGCATCAACATATTAGGGTTGCTCGATTTGTGCATCTAGAAAGCCTACAGCCAGATGGGTGGGAATCCCAGGCCAAGCGTGCAGCGTGCGCTTACATCAAGATCGGTTCATTTGTTCACGGCCAATCATTGTGTGGATGGGTTACAACAGAGTCCCTCAGGAAACCAGTGACTTCACAGGACTTCCTCACAACTAAGATTAAGAGCTAGGATGTTCCACACCCTCCTGCCCTCTTCTCCTAACTTGCCGGATTGAAAGTCTCTGGCTGAAATCTTTAGACCTTTTTCATTTAACAGTAGAGCCTCCATACCTCGTGATGACCCATGGACTGTCACTAGCCCCCACCGAGATACTAAGGTACTATGACCTTTGGCCCTACCCAAATTAATATTTGTATGCAAGGTATGTGTTAATAGGAAGTTTTGGATAGATTAGGTCATTTTATATTGGATACTATTATGTTACATTACATAGTTTTATAATCAATATGAGTACCCAGCCAAGGTGGCCTCTAATCAGGTTGTACCAACTATACCAATATCAGTGGAGTAAGTTCAGTAGGATCCACAGCAGATCTTAGGTCTACTGTCTCAGTTTTGAAAATGTGTCAATTCCCGATGGACAGAATCATTTCACGGTTGGGGAGAAGCTGTAGGGATGATAGTAAGAGAAACTAAAGTCTTATGAGGTTGAAATTACTTGGCCAGACTCTTAATAGCCGCACAAATGAAGGGAGGGCAGTTAGCCTTTCATAATTGATTCTGTACTCTTGTCATGACCCAGAATCTTTTCAACCCATCACTCTTGATAGCCTCTCTTAATCTGCATTGACCGTTGTGACGGAGACCCATTTCCTGTTGCAGCCTTGGATGGCTTTGGGGGTGAGGTACAGTATACCTGCGTAGGACGTAAAGTTCCCCTGGAAGCTACTCGCCGTTCCTAAACATGCTCATGAGACCCTTCTTGCAGAACCAGAGGGCATTAGCCAATAAGAGCTTATATTATCGCAGCTTCGTTTGGTTTAGCTTTTTCCTTAAGGATGACCACGATAAGACTCCCAGCCCTAACCCGAAGAGTGATCCCAAGCCTATCCGGAGTGACTCTCGCCTTGACCTCACAAAACTTCAACTCCCAAGATTTCTGAGAGTCAGCATGAGCAGAGGAAAGGATACTGCTGGAACTTGGAATCACACGGACTTGGGTTTGATCCTTGCTTCTGCCACGTGCCACTTGTGAGACTTACCTGAATTCGCTTCCTTATCTGTGCAATAGTGACGGTAATATCCACTTCCCACTTCATAGCGTGAGACAGGAACGGAAAGGACACAGTCTGATCTGTGACGCTTGCTTGTTGCTTCATACGGGTTCGTTCCCTTTCTCTAAAAGTCCTTGAATGACAGACAACATTTTAGGGATAGGATAGTAGAATTGGGGAATGTTTGTAGAGAGAGATCATTTTAAACATCCTGACAATTATGCAAGTGAAAGCAAAGGCCAGATACCGTCAACTCACTAAACTTTCCCAGAGACGTGGTGCATGAGATCTAGTAGGAGACGTGTTAGGGGGAAGAAAGAAAAGGCAATAAAAGCAAAGGAATTTTAGCTGTTGTCCAAAAGAAGCTGTATCCAAGGAGCACTGTTTCATAGTGACATTTGGAAAAATAAACCCTTGGGAGAGTGTTTCTGAGGGTTGAGCGTTCCCTTCTCCTTACTCTAAGGGAGTGTCAGCACACTGTCATCTCCAGGCTTTCTGAAAAGGGAGATAATGAGGGCAAAGTGTCTGCTCCATCCATTAGGAGTTATAGGATGCAGGTTAGTTCAGTGAGAGAAGGTTGGCCTCCTGGCAGAAGGTCAAGTTCCCTGAGCCTCTGAGGCAGGAAACTCTCTGAGGCAGCCCTACCTCTGCTAAGCACTGACCTGAGATGAGGACTGACTCTGCGATAATCCCCAGATGACGGACCCAGCCGTGGGGCTTTTTTTTCTACAAATCCTAGTCTGCTCTTTTGTTGTGAGAGTTCTCTAACTCTTTTTTTTTTTTTTCAGGGATTGAAAATATAGTAATGGTTGATAACCTGACAAATGTCTACGCTAAGTTCATATTAAGGGAGGAAGAAATTCCAACTGGATGTGCCATCGTCTGCTGCTTTGAGACTTTTTAAATACATATCCATCGGCAGCAGGTTTTCAGGTGGATTTTTTTAAGTCTTCTAAAAAAATGAACTCATGAACCACAACATCATGATCTGAGCCTAAATCAAGAGTCAGATACTTAACTGACTGAGCCCCTCAGCCCCCCCCCCCCCCCCCCCCCCCCCCCCGCCCCAGGTGGATTTTTATGCTGGTTTTTGCCATCATCCGTCCATCCCAACCTCCTTGGTCCCTTCTCCTGGTGTAATTATTGTAAGGGTCTTTTGTTGTTGTTGTTGTTGTTGTTGTTGTTGTTGTTTGCCTTCTGGGTATAGATTAGCCTAAGCATCTCTGAATACAAACCTCAGCTATAAGGAAAAACTTGCCCAGGGGACAGTGACTTGTGGATGTTCAGGTTCTCCAGATGGGCCGTTGACTGTGGAGTTATGCTCCCCCCAACTTGCCCTTGCACGTGTAGCTGTGAACACACACAGATGAGAGGACATTTGGTTTTACAGCACTGGCAGGACCACAGTCTTTTCTCCCCATTAATGTTTCCAAAGAGCAAACTAAGTATCTACACCAAGGGTACTAACTCCTACGTAGAGCATCTGTTAAGAGTTTAAATCACTTAGGAGCATGACTCCCAAAATAACCAACACTGTTTCCATTTGTTTTGCCATCAAATATGGTGTATTAAATGCCCACAAATGTTGTCCTGGGTTTTGTACCAAGTAACTGAAAAGAGCCAGCGATGGCTCTGAGAAATCATGATTTAGAATTGCTGGAAGACGCTATGAATCTTGAGCTGGCTGCTTGTTTGTTGTGTTGCCTTCTCTCTTCCCATTTTAAATACCTGCGCGCATGTTGTCTTGCAAGCCTGCACCTTTAATATTTTCCCTGTGGTTCTTGTTGAATTGTCTTCTTTTGAGCAATCATTGGAAAGCACCAGGGAAACCTAGAGAGGGAGAAACTCCGAGACAAGCAGGGATGTCATTTTTGTCCCAAAGGAAAGGATTGGAGTTTCTTATCTGTGTAATCAGAAGGCTTTTCGTAATCTTATTTTAAGATAATCCACCATGGGATCCTTGAGCCTTGGCTTGTATCCAGAGACATGTAAGCTTTACTCCTTCTTCAGCCTGCCATGGCTCAAGGGTTGTATCAGGTAGACTACCAAGCATCCTGTGTGAAGCTTTGGTTGAGATGCCTGCCAGTTTACAGAGAACAATTAGTCATAGCGTGGGAAGAGAATTTTCAGTAGATGCTCCAGGGGTTTATTGAATGGCACAAAGTAGGTTAAGAAGAGAAGGGAATGAGATATGCAAAGGTATATTATCTTTTTAAAAAAGATCCTTATATCACATTCTTTCTGATAATTGCGGGAATCTAAGGTATGTTGAAACGTTGATATGCCAACGACAGCGTATTTTCCAACCTACTTTAAGTGATTTCTTACACAGCCAATTCTTTGCTAAAAGGAGGCACATTTTCTTTTCTGAAAATATTTGTTTTAGGTTGTTGGAGACTTCGTTGTTGCCACACATGATTATCTCGAAATTCACAGGGTTGTGTTTGTAGCCTCAACTCTGCAGGACCCTCAGGCTGTCTGGTCGGGCTGAGCTTTAGAGTTCCAAACCGAATTGTAAAGACGTGACGTTGAGGAAATGGGGAGATAAATAAGAATGTGTAACTAGAAAATTGCTGTATCCAGAAAGGCTTAAATTCCCACAGTTAAATGAAGTCTTGCGTTTATACTTAAAAGGATTAACACTGAAGGATGGAACCGCTAGTAACTGCTTCTCCTAAATGTCAAAACACTGAAATTTACTGAGAAATTAGCTGTCGCCAAGTGAGTTCCAAATCCTGAGTGGAACTGAAAGCCTTGTGGTTTTGTGTCTCCGGGAGGGTTGGCACGGTGCTCAGTAGGGTGTATGCTGGGTGTTCGGAAGGAGATGACAAGAGAAGGGAAGGAGAGAGGGCGAAAAGAAGAAGCCTGAGGGACAGAAGGAACAAAGGAAGCAGTAGGGGAGAAAGAAGGGTAAAATAAATAGACTGCAAGAGGGTTTGTTTTGTTAAAACACACGAGCGTGTGCGCACACGGACACACGCATCCACACAACACACAGAGAAGTTGAGGGACTTGTCTAACTCACACAGTTGCTCACAGACCTGGAACCAGAATATGGGCATATCCTGATACTATATCTCCTTCTTGTCTCTCAGCTTCACAGGGGAAATTATTCCACAAGCGTTTTGAATTCTTTGAAAAGAATTACAAGAAAATAATGCGTAGATTGAAATGTCCTTGGAAGAGAATCCATGTCTCAAACTGAGTGATTTAGGTTTAAGGGAGCCAACTAAGATTTTGAAAGGCCCCAGAAAGGTTATATTTCATAGAAGGGAAGAAAATATGTTGAGGACATCTGGAAAGAAATTCAAGTTATTTCTCTGGTATTTCCTTAAAATATTTTTAATTTTGCGGCAAAATAATACACTGGCAGGCTCACATCTTACATTCTCATCCAAATTTGGACTTCTCATCCCTCCTTAGTTTCATTTTTTTCCCCTTTTTTCTTTCTTTTTGAAGTTCCCACATCCTTCTTTTCTCTCCTTACTTGCTCTGTTTGGTTTCCAACTCTGCTTGCTTTCACAACTGCCTTCATATTCGTTCTCACATCTGTTATTTTCCTTGTGCTTTTCCTTTGCTATCTATCCTGCAGCTCTTCCTCGGCTTTTCCCTAACCTCCTTTCCTCTGGTACTTTTCTGCTGGTTTATTCGTCAGTTTCCTGTCTCTGGTTGGCATTGATCCCCGCCTTCCCCATCCCCCCCACCCCAGCCCCGCTCCCACTTTTTACTCTCCCTCTTCCAAGGTTTGCTAAGGGCAGACTGTCACTGTCTGAGATAGGACTGAGCTCTTTCCCATTATGTAATTCAGCATACCCGGAAACAGCTGTTACGACTGTTTTGTTTCCCCCTGAGGCTCACTTTTCCAGAAAACAAAATGCTACTGGATGCTTTCATGGCGTTGGAAGGTAGTTTGCTTGGATTGGACTTGACATTTTAGGATCTGGATTTCTAATCACTTTCTTCCCAAAATCTCAACCTCGGTATGTTATTCCAGGGTAGTTTTCCTTGGGACTGTGTCATTTTCTTTACCAAGAGACAGCAGATCAAGAGAAATATTTATACAGTTTTAATTTTATTTATGAAGGTTTTTCCTACAATAAAAGTGACCCATTTTAAAGGTATGACTTGAGGAATTTGTGTAACATGTACAGTTGCTTTACTACCACCCACTGTCAAGAGGCAGAAGGATCCCCTCATCCTAAGAAGTTTCTTTGTGCCATTTTGTAACTCCCCTTCCTTCACTCTCCATCACAGATCTGCTTTTTGTCACTGTGGTGTTGTGTTTGAACAGATTTAAGCTGTCGTTTCTTTTGGATAAATTTCTAGGAATGGAACTGCTGAGTTGTATGATAAGTATGTCTTTAATTTTGTAAGATGTCGTGATAGTGTCTTCCAAAGTTATCCTTACCATTTTTCATTCTCAACAGCAGTGTATGGGAGCTCCATTTACTCAGCACCCTCTCCGGCACTTGTTACTGTCAGTCTTTTTAACTGTAGCCAATCTAATTAGTGTGGAGTCATAACTCATTGTGGTTTTTTTTTGTTTTTTTTTTAACATTTATTTATTTTTGAGACAGAGAGAGACAGAGCATGAACAGGGGTGGGGCAGAGAAAGAGGGAGACACAGAATCTGAAACAGGCTCCAGGCTCTGAGCTGTCAGCACAGAGCCCGACGCGGGGCTCGAACCCACGGACCGTGAGATCATGACCTGAGCCGAAGTCGGACGCTTAACCAACTGAGCCACCCAGGCGCCCCACTCATTGCGGTTTTAATTTATATTTCCCTAATGACTAGTGATACTGAACACATTTTAACGTATCTATTGCCCATTTGTATACCTTCTTTTGTGAACTGTTTGTTCACATATTCGCTTATTTTTAATTGGCTTGTCTGCCTTCTAGAATTGTTAGAGTTCTTTTTTTTTTAATGCTCATTTATTTTGAGAGAGAGTGCACGAGCACAAGCGGGGGAGAGGCAGAGAGAGCCAGGGAGAGAGAGAATCCTAAGCGGTTCCTTGCTGTCAGTGTGGAGCCCAAAGCAGTGCTCGATCTCACAAACTGTGAGATCATGACCTGAACAGAAATCAAGACTCATACGCTTAACCAACTGAGCCATCCAGGTGCCCCAAGAGTTCTTTATATATTTTGGATACAAGCTATTTGTTGGATATGTATTTTGCAAATATTTTCTTTCAGTCTGTTGCTTGTATTTTTTTTCTTAACTGTATCTTTTGGATAAAGTTTTTAGCCTTGATGAAGTCCTCTTTAGCAATTTCTTTTAACTTGTATAGTGCTTAAGAAATCATCGTTTAAGAAATCTTTACCTAACCCAATGTCACAAATATTTTTTACTATGTTTTTTTTAAGATTTGTAGCTCCTATATTTAGCCCCATAAACCATATAGACTTAATTTTCTAATGTTTTATAAGGTTGAGGCTCAAAGGTTTTTTTGTTTTTGTTTTTGTTTTTTTCATACAGATATCGAGTTGATTTAGCATCATTTGTTGAAAAGTCTCTTTTCCCCCATTGGATTACCTTAGTGAATTCCATTTATTGCCTTAAATTTCTGGGTCATGATGGTGCCATCACTTGCTCATGATATATTGTACTAATTATATATTCTTTATTCAATTTGGTAATATTTTGTTAAGAATTTTTTTTTTTTTATTTTGAATCTGCTGGTCTTTAGTTCTCTTTTCTTGCGATGTCTTTGGCTGACCAGGCATCAGGGTATTATTAGTCTTATAAAATGAGTTGGGATGTGTTCCATCTTCTGTTTCTGAAGGAGTTGGTTAGGACTGACATTGTTTCTATATTTGTTTTCAAAATGTAAAAATAAACGCAAAGAGAATGATATACTAGTGTAGATATCCACATACCTCCCTCAACCCTTTTCATCTTTGGACTTGTTCTAGACTCTTAGGTCAAAGCAGTCATGTAGGAGAAATACATTGATCTGGTGATTTTCCCAATTTGTTCCCATTGATTTGTTGATTTTCCCAATTTCCCAGAGTAAAAATTTGTATTTTTGTTATCTAAGATCACTTTTTTGTTTTGCAGATTTGGGAATCAAGTCAAATTCTTGACTCATGGTCATTTTCTAAACAGTCCTCTGAAATTTGGAAGAATAAGTATATCTCCGAAACGGTTCAGTTTTCTGCCAATCACGAGTTATTCCCCAGGAAGATGTGGTTGGTTACTAAACACATTTAAGAAACTGACACTTGTCTGGATGTGAGTCCACACGTGTTAGAAATGGCTTTTACTCTCCAGAACTTGTGCTCTCCTCTTGCTCATTAGTAGATTGTTCTTATTTCCTTGTTTTACCATGCTGACTCATGCATTACAGCCTTTACCAGCTTTTGCAGCCTCTGGCAGTCAAAACTCTTAAGAAGCAACAGTCTCCTTGAATGTATCTGTGTCCTTTGTAGAGTGCGTAGGGGATGATGGTTTTTGCCCTACTGTGGTGGATTTCAGAGGCATGCACATGTACATACACAGTGTGGCTCATCGTAAATTTAATGACATTTCTGTGATTATGTTATTTTTCAAATGTGTTTTGTTTATTTCAACAGCGGCACTGGTAGTGTGGGTTTAATGTGGTTAGAAAAAGCAGCTTCTTTTTCTCTACTCTCTCACATGCTAATCTTATTTGCCATTGGTGAGGGGAGCATATGAAGTCAACGCTTCATGACATTTGATAAATACATTACCGTACACTGTGAGAAGCAACAAGAGACTCGAAAGCCTTACTCCCTAGTGAAATAAAATCAGATTATTGTCCTCATAAACCATTTCTCTTCCTTAGGCTTCTGGAGTCATTGCTGCCGTGTTGAGCATGGCTGCTCTCTCTGGAACTAATGAAACTCTTGGCCATTATTTTTAATAAAACGGAAAATAGAGTTTATTATCCAAATAATTTAATTAGTTTTACGTTGAAAATATCAATGGTATGTGACAACAAAGGCACACCTTTTCTTCTTTGGTGAGAGCAGATGTATCTTTATATCCAGTTATTTCAGAGGTGCTGTGGAAACTGTAACTTCTCTCCCTTCTGTATTCTTCAGTGCTGAACCCAGGTTGGGTTCAGGGCTGCTGTTTCTCACCAGGCTGTGGCAGCTACAGGGAGAGAGTTCTGTGTAGTCTGGCTGCTCAGTGAATTTTATTGATTTATTAAAAAAATTGTTTAATGTTAATTTATTTTTGAGAGAGAGAGACAGAGCACAAGAGGGGGAGAGACCGAGAGAGAGGGAGACACAGAATCCGAAGCAGGCTCCAGGCTCTGAGCTGTCAGCACAGAGCCCGACACGGGGCTCGAACTCACGAACCAGGAGATCATGACCTGAGCGGGAGTCAGATGCTTAACCGACTGAGCCACCCAAGGCGCCCCTCAGTGAATTTTATTTAATGATTTAGTCATCAAAAAACTGAAAACCACTTGATGTTTACTAACAGAATCTCTAAAGCTACAATAATGAGAAGAAAAAAGTGAAGGGCATTCTATAATAATATAGTGGTAACATTTAGTTGTCCAAATGAGTTAAAACGCCAGCAGTGGTAACATTGTGACCTTTTGGATGAAAATATTGTTATCTTCATTCTCTACACAGTATCACTAGGAAGCCAAAAGTGATGAATATGTAAAATAATAAATTCATTCTATTTACTTAAAGCAGCTCTTTCAAGTATTATTATTATTAGGGGCACCTGGGTGGCTCAGTCGGTTAAGTGTCCTACTCTTGATCTCAGCTCAGATCATGATCTCATAGTTCGTGAGATCAAGCCCCGTGCCAGGCTCTGTGCTGACAGTGGGGAGCCTGCTTGGAATTCTAAACAAACAAACATACAAGTAATAAATAAACTGAAAAAAAAATCATTTAAAGTAGTAATGTTAAACGCAATTCAAGAAAGAAGAACTTCAGTCGTATCCTTAAAGTGAACCCAACTCTTAGCCAGACATCCCTTGATTGCAACTCTTAAGTATACATGATAGAGGATATAAGTGTCACCAACCCAGAAGACTAAATGATGTTGGGTTATGTTTTAAAGCTTAACTAGAAGTTTTGATAATCTTGGTTATGTTATTCTGGGCTCTTAACCTGTCCTACAGAGGTATAATATTTTACAATGGAGATAGAGTAGAAGGTTATACTGGTATTTTGAGGTCTAGTATTCCTTGAATTCTTAATTTTACATTAGTTCCCGATTATCCACAGGGATGGAAGCTGGGCTGGATTTTTCTAAGCAGTTGATAATTCCAAAATCAACTGCATTTGCCTGGGGCATGAGGTAAAAGAGGTCAGCCGAAGTATAGCCAAGCACGCACATGAGGACACTAAAAACCTCTGGCCCTGACCTTGACTTTGGCCTTTTCCCAGTTCTCTCAGGTGCTGATGGTTAAGTGTTATTGAAAAGAAGGTTAGGGGGCGCCTGGGTGGCTCAGTCGGTTAAGCACCTGACTTCGGCTCAGGTCATGATCTCGCGGTCTGTGGGTTCAAGCCCCGCATCAGGCTCTGTGCTGACTGCTCAGAGCCTGGAGCCTGTTTCAGATTCTGTGTCTCCCTCTCTCTCTGACCCTCCCCCGTTCATGCTCTGTCTCTCTCTGTCTCAAAAATAAATAAACGTTAAAAAAATTTTTTTTGAAAAGAAGGTTAGATTCTTCTTCTCTTCAAAGATAACCACACACATGACTCACATGTTGAGTTCTCTCTCCAGTCACGGTGAAGGCTTAACAGTGGTGCCTCTATATCATCCAGCCCATAGCCCTGGAATTGAATTTGAGAATGGGAGAGCGCATGGCCACCTCAGGGATGCTGGTGACCAGGCAGAAGTAGAGACAGTCTGTTTCCAATTGTGCAGCTTGCTTTTTATTTACGTCCTTTGTACATCAGTTTGTACTCTTTAACAGGGGATCATCATACTTGCCTTGCCAATGCCACATGCTAATGAAAGTTACATTATTAACCTAAGATTTTCTTTTTTTAATTCCGTACTATAAAAAAAGCATGCTGCATAAAAGTTTTTATTTGCTTTTCAAGATAATAGGTTCTGTATTTTTAGAGGAAAGGCACTACGTGAATTTAAATGCACATCATGATATACTTCAAGGCTTATAATAAAAATCCTATATATGTAGCTTAATTAATCTATCCTAATTAGCCTGATGCTGCCTTTTTACTGCACCCTTGTACATTCAATATGTTACTTATTTTATTTGAATAAGACTGACCTGAAGGCATAACTACAATGCTGTAACTTAAATGTAGTTCTTCAAGTAGAGGTCTTCAGTGAGAATTGTATTCTCTTAGGTAGAAGAATGACCCAACTCCCAGGGTAAAGCCAAAAAAAGAATGGCCTCGTGCATTGCTCTGCACAGTGTATGTAGGTGAACGAAATCAGCAGGCTTCTCTTTATCCTACGTGTCCATAAAAAGCTTTTGAAAGGTCAGGATTCCAGGGAGACTTCTTTGTTGCCGGCATCTCAGTTTTCCCCAGGCTGTCCTTGGCGGATGCATTTATGCCTTTCCGCCGGGTAGCAATAAGGTCACACTCTCTGGGGAGTGCGCAGGAAATTGGGACAGATGGACAGAGCCAGACGATGGATCAGAACGTTAGAGAATAGGGCCAGGTAAACAAGGAGCGGGCGTGTCTTGTATTATAATTGAACTGCCTTTCCAATTAATAAAATCAATGGGTGGCTCTGTTTAACGTCTCCCACATTTATACACTGGCCTCCATTCCTACTGCTCTTCCTTTAGCTTCAATTACAGTCTTCAACGTGTTAACTCTAAAGGGGAGACTTCAGGAGGCAGGGAGAAATGTGTGAGACGCCTGGCGTCTGGGGATCATAATGGGCCACATCAAAGCCCTGTAAAAGTCCCTCTATCACCCCATTTTCACAGCACTGGTGTTTGTGAAGAAACAGAGGAGGGTCTCCCTCACTGCTCAACCTTAGGTTTCAAAACATCCTTGTAATATTGGCAACTGTGTTTTTACTTTTGCAGTAACTGAAATGCAGGTCGCCTCTTCCTCTGCTCTAAATTGAAGGTGGTATTTCTGAGTTCAGCAATTTGTATCAAAACCCAGGCTGACTGGCTTATGGAAGAGCTTCTCTTGAAGGGCAAACATTGAACATTATTATTAAAATGTTAATTTCTATTAGGACTCCGTAATCTAGGCTGGCTGAATTTTTTTTTTTTTTTTTTTTTTTTTAAGCACAATTCACTGTATGGATTTTCTTTTTCGGTGAAGCTTTGTCTGGATTAAATCTCAGGTATCCTGTGGATTGCCTCACTTCCCTCTGCAGCCTGGTAGGGAGTGGGACCAGCTGGTGTAATTCAATTGACCTCTTTTACACTGTTTTATACTCCTTTTTTTTTTTTTTTAACATGAACTAGCTGTACATAACAAATTTTCTATGGAAAAGCTTTTGTTCCTTTAACATGCAGGAGTCTGCCTGGGGCTCCATGAGGTCAATGTTCATTTGGTTCATGGCCCTGATCCAAAAATATTTTTTAAGCCCATCTATTCTTAAAAGAGAGAAATACATACCACGTACACACACACACACACACACACACACACACACACACACACCCTATAGTTTCATGCTTCTGCTTTCTGTAGTTCTATTACTATTCTTAGCTAGGATTTCTTCTCCCAAATTTAACAGGAATGTTTGAATATACTCAGATCTTAAGAATATGAGTGAAGGGTATAATTTGATAAGGCTGAAAACAAACAAACAAGAAAATAAAACCTTTTGGTTTTATTCTTTGTTTTGTTTTGTTTTGCTTAATTATTAGCTTTATTTTGAGAGACAGAGCTTGCACAAGCAGGTTAGGGGCAGAAAAAGAGGGCGAGAGATATCCTAAAAAGGCTCCATGTGGTCAGCACAGAGCCAGACATGGGGCTTGATCCCATGAACCATGAAGTCACGACCTGAGCCGATGAGCGTCAAGAATTGGACACTCAACCAACTGAGCCACCCAGATGGCCCCCTATTTTGTTTAATTCTAGAAGACGTTGTTGGAAGGAGAACATTAGCAGTAAGGACACATGCTAATAGAACCTGTTAAAAATTAAACTGCCGTTACAATAACATGCTTGGTTATAAACCAAGCTTTATGTACTTTCAAATGTACTCCTTTAATCTTCTGAATACCATATACGTCAGTACAAAACAAGCTCGTTTCATAGCCTACAAATAGTATAAGCATTTGGTATAGTGAAATCTTACAAACACTTCTCTCTTTGGCTAAGTTATGTAACAGATGGAATGCAGGTCAGTTATTTAGCAGACTAGATGATCAATTATTATAAATCTTGATCTTTTTTAAAACAAAAAGCATACACCAAGCTGAGAAAGAAATTTACTTATAGTAAAATAATAATGACATTTGATTTTTTTTTCCATTGCCAATTACCCAATATCTTTGTTGCTGCAGAATAAACCAAAGGTATTTTCTTTTACCAGATAACTTAATAATTTCTTCCATTGGCTCTGCAAACTATTTATAACTACCCTACCCTCATGCTAAACAAACAAACAAATAAACAACAAAGTGGAACTCATGAGTGGAAGAAAAACCTGACAACTTCCAGTTCAGCTTTGGTGGAAACTTCCTGAGATCCTAAAGCCGACAACCAGCCATCTTCTGGGTAATAGGAATCAAATACTATCTAAGTTCTAGGTGAGTGAAAATTAAACTCTTCATGCTGAAATTTGTGCTGATTGGGTATCCAAATATATGACCTTTCAAATATCAACTTTGTTTTCATCACCATGGTTTCCATTGGAATATCAATGATACTTCTCATTCCAGGGTCACCACTATCCAGTTACTTTATACTTACAATCTCATCTGTTTATATAACTGGCCTAAGTAGAATAGAATATAGAGAAGGTAACAGGTCACAAAATGGTCCATAATGCTTTGAAATGTATCCTGTTAGCTATAGCCTTATGAACTTGCTATTTGACTGCTTTTGACCTATAGAAGTGGCATTCTCCTAGATCACACCCCGCTATTTAATGGTTCAAGTTAAGAAACTACCCACTGAGTGCTAACAGGACAGAGATTAGTGTTGTGATAAGAGCATGAACTGTGGAGTAAGTCAGTCCTATGTTTTCCTCCAGATTCTGGTCCTATGACTCTAAACTTAGGCCAAGTTAGCCACCTTTTCTGAGACCAGATTTTCATTGAGAAAACAGAGATAACACGGCCTACCTTTCTCTGCTATTTAGAGAATGAGAAATAATACATGAAAAGAAACTACTACCATAGTATGTAGGACTTTATCTATAACTAATAAAGAAGATTTGTTTTCTTCTTATTTTTATTTATGTATTCCAAACACTGCTAAATATAAGAGGTAGGTAACGAATTGAAAACTGAATTCATGAAAATCAGTTTGAATTTTTAAGAATGTAAGCATCTCTCTCAATAGATAGGTAGAGAGATAGGGAGATGTACCTACGCATCAGTCCACACTTGCATACATACGCACATACATGCAGATACTGTTTTAAGCCTGTTAAGTGGATACTTTCCTCAAATGACTTAGCACGTTCATGACTTGTTAAATGGATGAACCAAACAAAATATCAACTTTCTCGAATGAATGAGACATCAGAACAACTATCCATTCTGCCATGTATGGAATACTGTGATGCCCGCAGGACCTACTGGGCTGTGGTAGATCTTGCTCACCTTCCAGAATATTGTGCTTTTTATTGGCCAGTTTTAGTATATTTTCTATTTTCTCTACTGTCGTGGCCATTATTTCTCTCTGTTCTCATTGCAAGCCCTAACCCCCACTTACTTATGGCTTCTAATATTCTTTGGATTTAGAAAATAGGTCACTAGGCCTGTCATAATTTTAGGTAAAGTATAAAAGCAAATAATCTTTGAAGTTGTTGGTACAAGAAGCTCTCCTCCAAAGCACAACAGAGCTTCCTGGTCCTTCTATCTTGTGACTTAACTCACCGGTTCTGTTATGTTTCAAATAGGTGACATTGCCAGATAGGTATTTGTGGATAAGTGAGATTCCAGAGTAAGAAACCAGGGATGGCAAATCTGATGCAGAGCTGGTAGAAATTACCAAACTATTCCATTTTAATTTGGAATTCTTTCTTATTTATTTTTTCCCTTCGCAATCATTGAATCCTTCACTATTAGCCTTGGGTGGATTTAGCAATGGAATCACAGATAGAGTTTTATTACCTCTAGGTTGGCAGAGTCTCCCTCACTTTTCAGTGCAGCTTCTGATAGTGCCTACAGGGATAAAAAGCTTAGCTACTTGAATATTTGGCTCGTTATCTATATATCCCTCTTACATTTTGTCCCTAAAAATAAGCTCCACCATATAAATTCAAGGTAGAGCAGTGTGTAACATAAACTCAGGCTCTTTTTCATTCTAAACCTTGAAGTGAGTGTTAAATATTTCATAGTCATGATATTTTTAATTAAAAAAAATTTTTAACGTTTATTGTCAAGAGACAGAGCACAATGGGGGAGGAGCAGAGAAAGAGGGAGACCCAGAATCAGAAGCAGGCTCCAGGCTCCACACACAGAGCCCCATGCACAGAGCCCCATGCGGGACTCGAACCCATGAACTGCAAGATCATGACCTGAGCCGGTCGGTGCTTAACCAACCCAGCCACCCAGGCGCCCCATAGTCACGATATTTCTTAAATGGCAAAATTGGACATCAACTTTTGTAAATAATATTGTAGAAAAATTATAGTCCTTGTAGCCCTTTATAAAAGTAAAAATTTCTTTATTAGCTTAGCTGATTTAGAATTAGGTGTTAATTTCTTGGGTTTGACATTAAAGTACATTTCAAACATCTATGTGCTTAGTGCATATTTATTTATTTATTTTTAATTTTTTAAATGTATGTTTATTTTTGAGAGATGGGGGGAGTGGGGGAGGGGCAGAGAGAGAGAGGGAGACACAGACGCTGAAGCAGGCTCCAGGCTCCTAGCTGTCAGCCCAGAGCCTGCTGCAGGGCTTGAACCCCTGAACTGTGAGATCGCGAACTGAGCCAAAGTTAGAGGCTCAACCGACAGAGCCACCCAGGCGCCCCGCTTAGTGCATATTTAAGTGCAACTGTCATGAAATACAGTAAGGAATATCACTGCTCATCAGCTCAATTTCTAGTCGACCTGGACTTCTGTTTCAATGAGCAGTAGATGTGTCAGATGCCTTTGAAAAGCTGCTCCCTCTAACCGTGAGCTA
This sequence comes from Panthera onca, assembly GCF_046562875.1. Lineage (NCBI taxonomy): Eukaryota > Metazoa > Chordata > Mammalia > Carnivora > Felidae > Panthera > Panthera onca. The sequence continues at coordinate 222,955,427 of NC_138339.1, forward strand.
AGTAGCACCTTCTTTGGCTCTACTGAAACCGCAAACCAGAAATAAGGTTCCATTTTTTGCACCCACATGGTTGAAGCAGTTTTAGGAGGTATGACTGTGTTGGCATCAGGGGCTCTCAGATCAGATGACTCCTGATGCACCTGCTCACATGGTTTTGCAGCTCCAACTGGCCAACTTCCCCTCAGGCTCTTCTCATTGCAAATCCAATCCTATTAGTTGTTTTCCCTTTAAAAAACAGAGCATTACTCTTCCTTTTTGTCCTGAAATAAACTCATTAAGGAATTTATGATAGCCTTCCAGTAAATGATTTCTGTTACAGGCAGTTTAAGTATTTCCAACGGATCTTGTCAGATTAGCATAAGTAAATCAGAATTCATCACCTTTCTGGATTTAGAGTTCTCTCATGAATGATGGTTTAAACAGCCCCAAATTCCATTAAAAAGAATTATAGCCATGTGATTTCTATTAATAAGGCTTTCCCATGTCTAAACATAGAGTAACCATCAGACATTACGATAGCAATTTTGTACATAAAGTTGTACATTGTTTACAGAAAATGAAAGTTGAGATATTGGAGGAAATGATGAATTTCTAGAGCATGTAACGCCTGGTCTTACTTTTTATCATTACAGAAACTATTCAATGTACCAGATTCTTTAGCTAACATTGTTCCTGCCTCTTCCAAGTGCATTCTCAATTTCACACTCTTCCTCATTTTTCTACTTGATGAGTGAATGTGCACAATGTATTACAGGCAAGGCTCCCCCACAGAAACACTGGAACTCAGAATGTTACGTTATGCTGTTTAAGATCTAAATCCAGGGGCGCCTGGGCGGCTCAGTCGGTTGAGCGTCCAACTTCGGCTCAGGTCATGATCTCACGGTCTGTGAGTTCGAGCCCCACGTCAGGGTCTGTGCTGCCAGCTCAGAGCCTAGAGCCTGCTTCAGATTCTGTGTCTCCCTCTCTCTCTCTGCCCCTCCCCTGCTCATGCTGTGTCTCTCTCTCTGTCTCAAAAATAAATAAAAACATTAATAAGAAAATTAAAAAAAAAAAAGATCTAAATCCAGCACACAAAAGCCTATTTAAATCAGAATGCACTCCGGAATAACCATTGTATAAAACTTAGTCACCTTGGAGAACATTATTTCTATGAAAAGATAGACTTCTAAATTAAATGCAACCGACAAATCTGGTCTTGGCTGAAACTCTGTGGCTTTGAGATCTGTGCCTTGAGGAGATGCCCACAGATCTGAATGTGTGATTGCCATGGCCCCGGGCTTGCTACTGTGGAGGAAACGAGGCATTTGGTAAGAGCGTAATGCCAGGAATTACAATGAAGATAGAAAGGAGATAGAAAGAAAGGTAGAAAGATAGAAAGATAGAAAGGATTTGAACTGAGGGAGGAAGAATGGAAAAACAACCCCAAAGGAGTTCCCTTCCCTTCCTGTCTGCCTTCCTGCCCTTTAGCCTTTCTGTTTCTCACTTTCTAGCCCTTTCAAAATTGTGGGGAGTTTGTGGAGAGTGGAGAAGAGCAATGGCCCACACACTGTACCCACTGGAGGATGCCACGCCCCCTAGTGGCTTCCTTCTCTTTTCCTCCTCTGCCCTTCAAGACCTCACCCCTGAAGTGACTGGTTCGGATGAGAAGTGGGTGGCGAGGACTGAGCGTGTGTGGAGAACCCGCTCAGTGTGCTGTTGAAGAGGCCCAAAGCCCAGGAGCAACAGGTTTGGGAAGGGGAGTCCTTTGTCGGGCTCTCTGGGCTTACAGATTTCGGCAGTTCTGGGTAGGGTGCTGTTGCTTGCCATTTTGGACACAAAATGAACGGATACTCTCCAACTCAAGAATTTGAGGTCTGATTTTGCCTTTGAGGTGGGATTTAATGAATCTAATGAAAAATTGGCACTTTGACTACAGCTCTTTTAAAGACCCTGATTCCTAGGCTAGATATAACATCTTCAACGGAAAGAAAGAAAGAAAGAAAGAAAGAAAGAAAGAAAGAAAGAAAGAAAAGTAGCAAAGCATAGGCATTATTACTTCAAGTGGATGTCCAGATAAGATTACGATTTTCGCTTATAGTTTGGGGACACTCAGAGGGCCTGCATTGTGACAAATGGGACCACACTCAAAACAGTGCAGGTTAACTCTGTGCTCCTAGAAAGGGTCAGGTTAGATTTGTGGTTTGAAAGGATTTGGATCTCAATTTGTTCATTTAATAGTCTGTGGCTAATTAAGTGACTTGGTTAGAAATCAGCCCTCAAGAGCTTAAGGTCAAGGGTTTAATTTCCCTGTGGACCAGTTTATCTTCTCTTGTTTCATGGCCATCGATTACACTCCTGATCCCTACGCAGGTGACTTACAAAGTTATGTTATTGATTATGGAGAATTGGGCATAAATGAAGCAAAGCAAAGCCGTTACTGGAGCCAAATGATTGTATGTAGTTGGCAGGTCAAAGTGCCACGGGAGTCACGATCAGAAGTTTGCTTTTGGGCAGAGCCTACATCAAAACCATTCTTTGTCATTTTATGAGAACGTTTGGGAGAGATGTTTCACTCCTCTGAGTCTTAGTTTCTCCATCTGCAAACTAAGGATGAAATCAGCCTCACGGGGAAGTCAGGAAGCTTATCAAGATGTCAACTGTAAGACACAGGGTGGAATACAATCCTTGTTTTCCCTGGCCTGGCTCCCTTGGGGTATGTTTTCTCCCACGCACGATGCCCCAAGACCTCTTCCCTTGTACTCACTGCTGCAAAGGGCTCCACTGCTCGAGCCCTGTGCCCTGCCCTGGTTCGGGCACCTGCTGTCTCAAGCCATTGACCAGGAGGACTTGCCTGTGAGGGCAATTTGTTTGATGATTTAATTTATCTAATAGCACTTTTAAACTGAATGGTTCTGCGTGGTGGGAGTTATATAGCACAAGGAGAGGACGGAAGTCTCACAGAAATGTACATAAGAGATAAAAAGACCTATTCTATTGGAGGGAATTAACATCGGTGGGCTCAAAGCTGCATCCGAATCTCCTCATTTCTTCTACATTATCAGGGCTTTCTGGTTAGTTCTAGTCCTAAAGTCGTTTTCAAGTTTGTGCTCCTGAGAACACATTTCCTCATTTGTAAATTTGCTCATCTTCTAGGTAGCGGGGTTGCAAGTAAGAGGGACCATAAAAAAGACTCGGCATGCAAATTATAAATAAGATCAATAAAATATGATGGAATGATGCTTTTTAATTCTCCTTCTAAGATTATTAGCTCTTTTTTCGGTGGAGGGAAAAATGCAAATGTGATGCTAATTATGAAGATCCATCTGTTATACTTAAAGTACCATAGAAAAAAAGCCTAAATTTAAAGCTGTCCCGCTGTACCTTGCCATCTTTGAAGACCCATTTTGGAGAAGCTGTTTGTCTTTCAAACAGACTTTGATGTCCTCTAAGGTAGCACGTTTTCTTGAAGGACGCTGAACTGCCATTTGAAGAGGCCGGGTTCTTCTGCCTGTACACTTTTTATTCATTGTATTCTGCAGCAAACATGCGGGCTGTACCAAATATGTGCTTACTAGGTGATTGAATAACTCTTTGGAAAGCCCTATCACGTAAATTATAGAAAACAAGTACTATGTAATCACTAACCCCTGAGTACTTACTCAGATGATTTGTCTCTTTTAATATCCCACTTGGCAGGGATTCCAAAGAATGCTTTAACAAAAGTTTATTTACATCTTCTCTGCCCTGGGCCTGGGCACTGTCCTGTTAATTTTGGTAAGGTCCAACTTAGTAGCTGGGAGGGTGAATAATCTGTCCTCTCTCATCTTATTTTTTAAAAAAAAATTTTTTAACATTTATTTATTTATTTATTGAGAGACGGAGAGAGACAGAGCGTGAGCGAGGGAGAGGCAGAAACAGAGGGAGACACAGAATCTGAAGCAGGCTCCAGGCTCTGAGTTGTCAGCACAGAGCCTGACACGGGGCTCGAACCCATGAGCCACGAGAACGTGACCTGAGTCAAAGTCCGACGCTCAACAGACTGAGCCACCCAGGCGCCCCTCATCTTATGTTTTTAATTGGCAAAACAGGAAAAGTTATTTTCAGCAGGTCTTTACAAAGCCCTGTGTCAAAGAATATCTCCAACTACCGTTAAGTCCCCAAGTCTGTCCCCTAGCCCATTTTCGATACGTGATGTGACATCATTAGGCCTAGAGATAGAGATTTGGAAGTTACTGATGTAAAGGTACTGGTGGGAGACACAAGAAATGGTCTGCTTTTTGAAACAGGAGACAAAGAGAGAGTGGCCGTTTAGGAACAGAGCCATGAGGGCCAGCCATGATTGAGGACAGGAGTCTGTGGGATGAGACCCCGAGCTGCCCTCACAATAAAAGCCAGGGAAGGAGTTTTCAGAAGGAGAGTGTTGCCAATAGTACCAATAATGCAGAGAAGTCCTGGACGGTGACACAGCAAAAACTCTCAGTGCAAGGAAAGAAATTGGAAATGGAATCCTAGAACTCAAAGACACCTCTGAGGTCTTTAATTCCAGCCCTTGCAGTGTTAACGCACATATTGAAAAACTGAAGGCACTTGGGCAAAGCCACAATCAACTGATCAGCCCCACATCCCAAGATCGGTTCTGTCTCTGGATTCCCAGCCGAGGGCTTCTGTGGTTTAACTGCGTTCCTTGCCTTTGTGGCCTCTTGGTGCCCATTCCAACCCTTAGCATTTCCAAAATATGGGTTACAATGATATTTTAACGGGACCACAGGTCTTCGCAGATTTCTCTCCATGTGGAAGCATTGGTGTTTTTGTTGTTGTTAAAATTTGCCTAAGAGCTTCTTACATTGTAGAATTTACTCAGAATTTCTTAATGCTTAGAGATGTGTTTCCAAATAGGAAATAAGAATTTGGCGGGGGGGGGGGGGTAGTTTTAAACAGTTTAGCAGTATACTTATTGAAATTTTCAAGCCTTTCAATGTTTCTTCAATGACTCAGTTCTCTTCCTCAACCATGGAAGACTATTTGATACTTACTCCGCACCCCCCCCCCCCCCCCGCCAAGAAACCTAAATTTGATAAACGAGAATATTTAAGCAATGTATTAGGAAGGGGATAGGCTTTTCCTCCCATATCAAAACTTTCAACTGGGGAAAAAAGGCATAAAATGAACTACCCTAGACCTACCAAATTTCTATTTCAGTCATATTTTAAGCTTCTGTGGCATGATGGACTCAGATCCTTTTTTCAGCCTTTTTAAACTTCTGATTAAATGATAGCCTAATAACCAGTGTGTTTAATCAAGCAGCTATCAAGCACCAGAAAGGGATGTAACTGGAGAGTGTAAATAAAATTAAAGAAAGGGTTCAGGTACCCACCCTTTATTTTTGAGACAAGAGTATGTAGTGTCCCCCCTCCCCAAAGCTCTGATTTCAGTCAACCCGAGAGAAACTGCGGAGTTGGCAAAATCTGTCCTCAAGCCTGTCCTCCTCCTCCACCCCTTATGGTCACCTCTCCTTCGTAAGGTGTGCCACATCACCGTACTGTCTCTCCAGGTTGCTTTCTCTAAAATATCTCATGCCAGTTAGCCTATGGCTTATGTGGTCTCTGTCCCTTCTCTTTGAAGCCGTGATGAGACTTCACCCCTTCAATCTCTGTGTATGTTAACTGACTAATGTGAAACGAATTATTTAATGAGGTTGGACTGGAAGAGTAATTGTTAACCACAATTACCCACTGTAATGACGTCTAAGGAAATCAGGACTAAATGGGGAGTTAACACCTAGAATTACACCAATGACAAGAATACTAATAGCAGAAACACAGGGGCTAGCAATTTATGTTGTAATAGCTCTGTGAAGCTATTCACTTTTTGGATGAGGAAACTGAAGTGTAGAGAGGTTAGAAAACATATGTAGGGATTTGAAACTGTGGATTTTACCCCAGTCCTGTTGGGCTCCAGGGGCCTAACCATTGGGCCATCGTGTGGCTAAGCGGGCCCAACATGTAAGTCGTTCTGCTTGCCCCCTTTACCATCGTTTGGGCTGTAGCTGTATTTTACAGCTATTTTTAAGTGTGCAGTGGAATGCTGAAATTCAGACTGGCTCAAGAAATTATATGATCGACATAATTTGGGGTTTTTTTTTAAGGTTTTATTTAAATTCCAGTTAGTGAACATACAGTGTAATATGAGTGTCAGGTGTACAATTTAGTGATTCATCACTTCCATACAACACCCCGTGCTCATCACAACAAGTGCCCCCCTTAAGTCCCCATCACCTATGTAACCCATCCCCCACCCCCTCCCCTCTGGTAACCATCACTCTGTTCTCCATAGTTAACAGTCTGTTTCTTGCTTTGCCTCTCTCTCTTTTTTCCCCTATGATTGTTTATTTTGTTTCTTAAATTCCACATTTGAGTGAAATCATATGGTGTTTGTCTTTCTCCAACTGACTTATTTCATTCAGCATAATGCTCTCTAGCTCCGTCTACATTGCTGCAAATGGCAAGATTTCATTCTTTTTTATGGCTGAGTAATATTCCATTATCCCACGTTTTACACACACACACACACACACACACACACACACACACACACACACACCACATCTTTATCTGTTCATGAGTCTGTGAACATTTGGGCTCTTTCCAGAAGTTGGCTAGTATGGATAATGCCGCTATAAACATTGGGGTGCATATATCCCTTCAAATTCACATTTTTGTATTCTTTGGGTGAATACCTAGTAGTGCCATTGCTGGATTGTAAGTGAGTTGTATTTTTAGCATTTTGAGGAAATGCCATGCTGTTTTCTAGAGTGACTGCACCAGTTTGCATTCCCACCAACGGTGTAAGAGGGTTCCCTTTCTCCACACCCTCACATGGTCAGCATAATTTGATACGTAACCTGCAGCACGTACGATTGCAGAAAGCATAATGTCACTGGGCGTTATAATAAATAAATGGAGAAGACAGTGGCACCTGGGTGGCTCAGTTGGTTGAGCGTCCAACTCTTGATTTCGGCTCAGGCCACGATCTCACAGTTGGTGGGAATGAGCCCCGCCTGAGGATCTGTGCTGACTGTGCAGAGCCTGCTTGAGATTCTCTCTCTCCCTTTCTCTCTCTGCCCCTCTCCCATCCCTGCGTGCATATGCACGCACTCTCTTTCTCAAAATACATAAATAAACTTTAAAAATTTATTTCCAAAAAGAATACAGTGACTTCAGTATTTGTTGGTAATCTTCAGGTGAGAGGAAAGGTAGCTTTATAAGGTAAAATATTGGTGGGGCCGCAGGAGTTAGGAATCCTCAACCAGCAACCAGAGGGCAGGGGCTATGGAGAAGAAATGTAGCATATGAGGAGTTGATGGTTAGAAAGAAAGGAGACGATTGAATAAAAATGAAGAGGGACCATGAGGAAAGAAAAGTCTCCTTCCTAACTAAAGCTATTATGGATGACTCAGCTATTCATTTATTTAGTTATTCATTTGTTAACAGTTTGTTAGCTTTTTATATAAGCAACCTGTACTCATTTTATAAAAATTTTTTTTTAATTTTTTTTTAACGTTTATTTATTTTTGAGACATAGAGAGACAGAGCATGAACGGGGGAGGGTCAAAGAGAGAGGGAGACACAGAATCGGAAGCAGTCTCCAGGCTCTGAGCCATCAGCCCAGAGCCCGACGCGGGGCTCGAACTCACGGACCGCGAGATCGTGACCTGAGCTGAAGTCGGACGCTTAACCGACTGAGCCACCCAGGCGCCCCTCATTTTATAAAAATTTTAACAGAACATTCAAAACAAAAAGACATTAAAATTCCAATCTTACAATTTACAGCTACTTTTGACATTGAAGTGCATCTCCTTTCAGTCATTTTTTTCGATGAATGTTGTATTTTATTCGGGGATCTTTCTGGACATAATCTTCTGCAATATTCAGTGGCTACATAAAATTCTCTTACGTCACTGGCTTTCAAATGATTTGGTGTTAGGATCCCTTTATATTCTTCAAATTATTGAAGACTTCCAGTTATTCTGGTTTCAGTTATAGCTGTTGATATTTACCTTAGTAGAAATTGAAACTGAGAAAGGTTTAAAATAGCTATTTATCATCTACCTATTTACTTGTTTATTTATTAATTTACTTAAAATAATATTAAACCCAGTACATGCTAATACAAATACATTTTCCTGGAAACAAACAAACAAACAGAAAGTAATGATTGGCATTGTTTCACAGCTTTGTAAATTTCTTTAATATTTGGTTTAAGACAAATAAATTCTCACGTTTGTGCCCGTAGTCTGTTGCAATATATTGTTTTGATTGAATATACGAAGAAAATCCCTGCTCGTATAGATATGTAGCTGTAAAAGAGAACAGTACTTAATACCATTGTCAGATAATTATGGATATTCTCCTTGGAAGCTACATCAAAACTTGGCAAGCGGTGATTTCTTGAAAGTTGGTTGAAATGTGGAATTCATGAACTCTTCATACGATTACATTAAAATTCATCCTCTCATGAGGATGTTTTGCATTTTGAATGAAGCCTTTACACATGCGTAATTTTGTAACATTCTATCTTATTCATTTGGGAAATTGATTTACTGAGTTATGTAGATCTTCCAGATACTGATACATTTTAATTTATGATATATAAACAGTTGTATTTATTTATATCACTAGTAGCTTCATAAGAAAGGTCTTTCAGTATTGAGATGTCAGGCATACTGTGACAAAAACAAATTTCCCAAAACTCTTATTTGTACTTGAAATCTCACATTTTATCATTGGCAAAAGACACTGTCAGCACTGAGTTCACTTTCCTTATTGTAAGGAAAACATGTGCCAGGGGCACCTGTGTGGCTCAGTCCGTTAAGCATCTGACTCTTGATTTCAGCTCAGGTCATGATCTCAGGGTTGGTGAGTTCAAGGCCCTTCATTGGGCTCTTCCTAACAGTGTAGAGTCTGCTTGGGATTCTGTCTCTGCCTCTCTCTTTCTCTCTCTCTCAAAGTAAATAAATAAACTTTAAGAAAGGAAGGAAGGAAGGAAGGAAGGAAGGAAGGAAGGAAGGAAGAAAACATCTGCCAAATATCAAGTCAGAACAATACTTTGTCTTTTGTTTTTTCAATTAAAAATGAAGTTTCATGAAAAATGAAGCTAGTTCAACTTGAATCTCAAGATAATCAAATTCACAAGTGTTTTACCTCAAGACAACCATCATACTTGTGTGCACCCTCCCATTTTGTCACACAGAATGTTAAAAAGACAAGTATGCAAGGGTTGATATGTAATAAAATCAATAAACTTTAATTCTTCATCAAAGATAATTCTTTTTTTAATGTTTAATTCATTTTTGAGAGAGAGAGAGAGAGAGATGGAGGATGGGTTGGGGGAGGGACAGAGAGAGAAGGAGACACAGACTCAGAAGCAGGCTTCAGGCTCTGAGCTGTCAAGCACAGAGCCCGACACGGGGCTCGAACTCGCGAACCTTGAGATCATGACCTGAGACGAAGTAGGATGCTTAACCGACTGAGCCACCCAAGCACCCCTTCGTCAAAGATCTTTTGAAGTGACACTGGCATTTTTCATTGCAGGTGTGTAGGGACAAAGACTACTTGTGCACCCTCAGTATAATATACGTTGGTGCGGCTACCGTACATTCTGGTGCGGCTACCTTGACTCGGGCTAAGAGGCCTGCAGTTTTAGCCACAGATGTTTTCGCACTGTCAGTGCAAATGTCAGCACACGGTGAAAAGGGCTCATAACCTTTAGTGTTACTATGAAAGATCTGACCTCATGAATCCCTGTCGGTGGTCCACAGACCACACTCTGAAAACCATGGCAATACGCTGAAATTTCAAAATTAATTCCATCAATCTCCTGCTTTGGGGGGCATGCCAGTTATTTCTAAAACCGCAGAGAAGATTTTCTTGGGATGTGTTTCTAGAAGTGGAATTGCTGCGCTGAAACAAATCAATACTTTTCAGGACTTTTGAGCCACGTTACCAAATTGCCCTTTAGAAATTTACGTAATGCATCAGTAACATGATTGTGTACTTTATTTGTATAGGGCCGTTCTATAATGGTATACTGTTTCCATGCTTAGAAAAAAATGCAACTTGGCACCAAAATGATTGAAATATTTGCATCAAATAATATGCAAAGGGGAAATAGGACATTGGACTCACTCATGCTGTAAATGCTTTGTAGAGAAACCGTGTGTCAGAGCAGAAAACATGGTGCCTTCCTCGTATGTTTATTAGCTCTGTGGCTTGTAACTGCTCAGATCTTTTGTCTCTAAAATGTCAATAATAATGAATTTTCTCACAAAGATACTGAGAGGTCTCTTCACTGGGCCCATAGCTGACTCTCAGTGCAAATCAGCGAATCCATTGGTAGGAGTGGTGGCAGACGGTAGGATAAGCCATGGGAATCAAAAAGCCCGGTATGAGAGCTGATAAGAGTCACCAGAACCAAAAGACGGTAGGAAATAGGACCAGAGAAGCAGGGACACAGGGGGCAGAAATCAGTGTGTTGGAAGCAGTAGAAGGAACAAGGTTTAGACATAAGGAGGCCCATGGTGGCTGCTGGATTATGTGAAGTTTCTGTGGCTGTGGGAGCTGGATTATAGGGCCAGAGTGAGACAGACAGGAATTCCTACACTTTCGGGCTGAATGAGAATGTTCTTGCCAACATGACAGCTTTTAGCTGCAATCAAGGGCTTCAAATTTTCATAAAATCCGAGGTCACTCAGTTTGCACTTAACTTGCCAGTTTTGTTATGATCTCCGGTGTCATATTGGATTTTTGGTAATAATCATTTATCACTGAATATCAGATTGACACTAATTCTTTCTCTAGGGTCTTCCATACAGACCACTGACTTTTGAACAGGTGTGCATGGCCAGATGTCTGTAACCTTGTCAGGAGTCTCCACTGGCCTAATTGCTGCTTTTGGATATTTATTAAGCACTCTTCAAGAAGATGGATCATTAAAGGTCTATGGAAATTATACAGTCTTTACTCTATATAAAGTACATTAAGGAGAGAATTGTGTATGCACGTGTATTATATAAAGTTATAAAATGCTTAACTACAAGAAATTCCAGTTACTTCCCGTGCTTAGTTTTATTAGGGTTTCTTTTGTTTTATTTTTCAGTGTATTGTTAATCTTGTCAGCTAGTTCAATGTACTTCATAGTGAAAGTTAGTTGCCATTTGGAGGGAAAAAGACTACTCACCAAATTAGTTGTTTCTGATACATAATTATTATAACATTATACTAATTTCAAAGTAAGAGAGCTTAGATGGCCAATTCCTTAATACTACAGATGAGAAAAACTCCAATCAGTGGAAAAACAACAGTGTAAGCGTTACAAACTAGAAATCATATCTGCTTATCTTACCGTCAGAAGGCAAGCTCTTACTTACTAGATAGCTTGAATGGATTTTTGCAAATGCGTTCCTTTGCCTCATGGGAGGATAAATTGAAAGTTTACTTTCTTTTGGGTACATATCGGTTTATTAACGGGGTATGTGTTCTACATTTCTACATTTCAGCCATGGATATTAGGGTAAAACAAAAACATATTCAGTCAATATCACTTGATTGGTGGATTGACTGATTAATTGCTTGATTTAGCAACCTTATCATTCAATGCCTGTCATGTGCCAGGCTATAATCAAGACCTTGCAAAAATATTAAGTAAAACTCATAAAAATCCCTGAAATCATGGGGTTTAAATTCCAGGAATGGGGTGTGAAAGAGGGGAAAAATAATAAAACCAGAAAAGGAAACAGAAAGTACCAGGGGTGGAGCTGGATCGCCATGCTAATGGAGAGTTGAATTTTGGGAAGACTTGATGTGGGCAAGAGAGTAAACCCTGGAGATATCTGGGAGGAGAACATTTTAGGCAAAGGAACTAGCCAGTGTGAAGGCCCTAAGGAGAAACAGCAAGAGAACAGCAAGTGTAGGATGTGAGGTTGGAAGTAAGGGGTGGAGTGGGAGGGGACAGATGGAGGGTAAAGTCATTAGAAAGTTTGAGTGAAGGGGCGCCTGGGTGGCTCGGTCGGTTAAGCGTCCGACTCCGGCTCAGGTCATGATCTCACGGTCTGTGAGTTCGAGCCCTGCGTCGGGCTCTGTGTTGACAGCTCAGAGCCTGGAGCCTGTTTCAGATTCTGTGTCTCCCTCTCTCTCTGCTCCTCCCCTGTTCATGCTCTGTCTCTCTCTGTCTCAAAAATAAATAAACGTTAAAAAAAAAATTAAAAAAAAAAAAAAGTTTGAGTGAAGAGTAAAGTGATACGTCTTATGTTTTAATAGAATTACTTTTGCTTCCAGGTTAAAATTAGACCTTAGAAGGCAAGGACACACACAAGGAAACAAGTTAGGAGGCATTGCATTTAATTTAAGTTACCATCGACTTAGATGGGGAAGACTATGTGTGGGATAGTTTTGGACTTGAATGAAGAAAGTGGTTTAGACCAATTATTTAGTTTTAGGTATTAAGTTTGAGATTTCCATTAAACACCAAAGTGATAAGAAAAACTGCAAAGTTGAGAACAAAGATGGCTACTTCACTCATGGGTTCAGATGAAAGATACATGCTAGAAACGTAAGTTTGTACATGTCAGCATTTGGATGATGTCGCTGGTCAACTTTTCCGGGAAGCAGCCACTGAGAAGAAGATTTTAACCAGAAGTTTATTGACTGGTCCCGAGATCAGTAACCATGAGGAGCAAAGGAAGCCTGATTGTGCAGGGGGAACAGTTAGGTGGTGACAGGATCACAAATCTTAAGGAAATAATAATAAGATCACTGGTTTTGGGGAAAGCTCTAGACTTGGAATGGCCCTGAAGAGTTGCCATAATTCATATCCCCTACATAAACCAGCCATTAGATGCCCTGAGCGAGTCAGCTCTCTTGGATAAGGACAATCCCTTGGTAGATATAGATATGGGGAATAAGCTTTGAGATATCCACCATCATTACTCCCAGCAACAGGGGAGAGGAGTGCCGCAGTCTTAAAGAGAGGGGAACTGTGAGGTACACCCAATGCCCACTGCAGATAGTATTTAGCTTGATGGGAAGGATGAGATCACCAAAGAAATGAATGCAGGGGCACCTGGGTGGCTCAGTCGGTTAAGCGTCCAACTTCGGCTCAGGTCATGATCTCACGGTCCGTGAGTTCGAGCCCCGCGTCGGGGTCTGTGCTCACAGCAAGACAGAGGAAGATGTTAACCTTGACAAAGAGTTGTTTCAGTGGTGTGGTAGGAATGAGAGCCAGACTGAAGGGGGTTCACACGAGAATGGAAGAAGAGCATTTGGAGACAGCAACTCTATACTATTCTTTTAAGGAGTTTTGTCTTAAATGGCAAGAGAAAAATCAACATCAGTAATCATATTGAGTATAAGTAGTTTAAACACTCTAAATACAAGGCAAAGATTGCCAGATTGGATCAAAATAAGACCCAGGTATATGGTGCCTACAAGAAATGTACTTTAAATATAAACACACAAGTAGGTTAAAAACACGTGCCATCTTAACACTAATCAAAAAAGCTGGAGTGGCTATATTAGTATATAAGTTGATTTCAGAGCAAAAAATGTTATTAGGGAACAAGAAGATCATTTTCTAATGATAGAGGGGGCTGTTCAGGATGACCTAACAATAGTCCAGAATATTTATGCACCTAATAATAGAACTTCAAATACATGAGGCAAAAAATGATAGAACTGCAAGGAGAAATAGATAAGTTCACAATTACAGGTGAGAGATTTCAATACCTTCTTCTTCATAATTGATAGAACAATTAGAAAGAAAACTATTAAGAATTTGGAAGACTTGAACAACATTGTCAATCAATTTGCCCTGACATTTTTAGAATAATCTACCCAGCTACTACACAAAGAATACATTTTTTTTTTCAATGCAAAAGGAACATTTACCAAGATACACCATATTCCAGACTGTAAAACAAGTTTTGATAAGTTAAAACAGATTTATGTTTTATAATATATGTTTTTTAAACACAATGGAATTAACTTAGAAATAAATAATGAAGATATCTGAAAACTAACAGTTATTTGGAATACAAAAAGACATTTCTTAGTAACCCAGCCGTTAAGAAATAAAAAGGTAAACTGGAAGGTATTTTGAACTGAATGAAAATAAGAACAAATACATCAAAATTTGTAGTATGCTGTTAGTGCAATATTTAGAGGGACATTTACCCTAATAGTGTATTACTCTATTAGAATAGAAATGCTTCAAACCAGTGACTTCCCTTTTCACTTCAAAAACCATAAAAAGAGAGTAAATGAAATCCAAAGTGAAGAATGAGAGTAATAAATACCAGAGTGGAAATCAATGAAATACAAAACAGACAAAACAATAGAGAAAATTGCTGAAACCAAAAGCTTGTTCTTTAAGAATGTGGATACAATTAATAAGACTCTAGCCCAACTGATCAAGGAAAAAAGGAGAGAAGACACTAATTACAAATATCAGGAATGAGAGAGGTGATATCACTAAAGATTTTATAGGTATTAAGAGAATAAAGAGGGAATGTTATGAACTACTACATGCCAATAAATTTGACAACTTTGATGAAATGGAAAATTCCTTGAAAAATACAAACAACCAAAGGAGAAATAGAACATATGGATACTCCTGCATCTATTTTTTAAATGAACTTATAGTTAAATATATTCCCTGTAAGACAACTCTAGGCCCAGTTGATATCACTGATGAATTCTACCAAACATTTAGGAAAAAGTAATGTTAATTTTATAAATATCTTTCAGAAAATTGAATAGGATAGAATACTTCTCAACTCATCCTATAAGACCAGCATTGTCTGTAAGTCCTAACGAAGATATTACAGGAAAAGAATAGAGTTCACTATCACTCATGAACATAAGTGTCAAAGGTCTTTAAAAATTTCAGCAAACTCTACCCAACAATATGTAAAAAGTATAGTATATCAGGACCAAGTGGAATTTGTCCTAGCAAGGCAGGGCTGGTTAACACTCAAAAATCAACCAGTGTAAATTTCTATATTTTAAAAACTTTAAAAAAGTAAAGCATATGATCATTTCAATAGAAGCAGTAAAAGCACGTGACAAATCCCATATCCATACCTGGTAAACACTCTCAGTAGACTAGAAATAGAATGGAACTTCCATAGCCGAATAAAGGTCATCTACAGGAAACCTATAGTTAACATCATTCTTAATAGTGAAAGACTGAATGCCTTCCCTGAATGTCAAAAACAAGGCACGGATGTTTTCTTCCTCTTTTATTCAACATTGAACTGGAGGTTCTAGCCACTGCAATCAAGCAAGAAAAAGAAATACGAATCATCCAGATTAGAAAGGAAGGAAGAAAATAGTTTTATTCTCAGGTATCATAGACGTCCATGTCGAATATCTGAAGGAATCCCCCACAAAACTTCTGGAACTAAAAACATTAATTTAGAAAAGTTGTCGGATATAAGAGCATTGGTACAAAACATAATTGTATTTATATGTATTAGCAATAAACACATACATGGACGACTGATTTTTGACAAAGCTGCAAAAGCATTCAGTGGAGAATATAGTTTTTTCAATACACCGGGCTGGAACAATTGGATATTCATACACAATGATATTCATATGCTCTGCACTGACAGTGTGGAGCCTGCTTGGGATTCCCTGTCACTCTCTTTCTCTCTCTCTCAAAAGAAATAAATAAATTTAAAAAAAAGTAATAGAATAGAGGGAAGCATCTTAGCATTTTTTTTTTACTACTAAAGTTTTATTTTGTACCCTTTCATTGTTTCAGATAGGTTTACCAGGCACAAGTGACCTACAATAAACTGCACAGATTTAACTTGTACCATCTAATAAACTTAGGCATGTACATACCCATGAAGCCATGGCCACAGTCAAGATATACGAACATATCTATCAGTCCTCCCAAGTTTTCCTGTGCACTTCCCCTCCCATAGGTGACCCCTGATTGGCTTTCCGTCACTACAGGTTATTTTGCGTTCTCTAGAGTTTTATATAAATGGAGTCATAGAGAATGCACTGTTTGCCTGGCTTCTTTCACTCAGTGTAGTCATTTTGAGATTCATCCATGTTTTAGCCTATGTCAGCAATTCATTCCTTCTTATTGTAGAGTAATAGTCCATTGTATGAATATATCATAATTTGCTTACCCATTCACCCGTTGACAACATTTGTGTTGCTTCCATTTTTTTTTTTTACTATTATAAGAAAAAAGCTGCTATAGACATTTGCATACAAGTCTGTGTATGGACATATATTTCCTTTGCTTTGGGGAAAATACCTCTAAGAGTAGAATGGCTGGATCATATGATAGGCATCTGTCTAACTTTTTAAGTAACTACCAAACTTTTTCCAGAGGGGCTTTACTGTTTATTTTTCCAGTAGCAGTGTGTGAGAGTTTCAGTCCCCCTCCATCCACACCCGTCCCTTTTAGGGTCTGTCTTTTTAATTTTAGCCATTCTAGTAGCTGTGGGGTGGCATCTCACTGTGGTTTTGACTTGCATTCCTCTAAGGCCCGGTGATGTGAAACATCTTATCATCTGCTTATTTTCTGTCCGTCGATTGTGTCCGGTGAAGTGCCTGTTCAAATCTTCCCTCCAGTTTTGTTAATGGATTGTTTATTTATCTATGTTTTGGTTTTCTTATTATTGAGTTTTGAGAGTTCTTTATATATTTGGACACAAGTCCTTTATCAGTATATGATATGCAAATATTTTCTCCCTGTCTATGGCTTATCTTTTTATTCTCTTAATGGTCTTTCCTTTTTATTTTTACTATGGTAAAATATATGTATATATAACATAAAATTAGCTACTTTTTAATGTTTATTTTATTTTTGACAGAGAGAGCACAAGCAGGGGAGAGACAGAGAGAGGGAGACAGAGGATGTGAAGCGGGCTCTGTGCTGACAGCAAAGAGCCTGATGTGGGGCTGGAACTCATAACCATGAGATCATGACCTGAGCCGAAATCAAGAGTCAGGCACTCAACCGACTGAGCCACCCAGGCGTCCCTCCTCCCCACCCCCCATTACTTTTAAGAGTTCTGGGCAATATTTTAGGAATGTATGGTGCCCTTTCTTCAAGTTTCGTATTAATTTATGACAGCTAAAAATGAGATATGATAGCCACATGGATTCCAAATCTCTGAAATTATACCAGGACACTGTCATCATTTTGAAAAGTTGTGATAGCATTTTTTAACTTAGTAAAAACCCCCATAACTTTTATCTAACTGCTCATTTATGGGAATGTAGAGTGGCATATGAACAAGTGATACATTTTTCTGGAGTCCCACTTTGCTATTTCCTTTACTCACATGCCCTTGTAGTTTACATGCGCACGATATTTATGTTTCCCTCACGGCCACATTATCATCATCGGCGTCATGAGGTTGAACCCACGGTGCGATTGTTGACAGCTTCATTTGGCAGCCTGTTCGTAACTACTTGGCGTTTCCCACATTCACAACCTTCGCTTACTGAAAATTTCTGAAAACTTTCTTACCCTAAATTGTAGGATTGAGACTCTAAGGTGAAAATCTGTTTTTTTTTTTCTCTCTAGGTTTCGTTGAATTCTCAAATCGAAGATCAAACTATCTTTTTAAATCTTTTCATTTTATCAAATGTCACATAGTTCTGTTTATATTTTCATTTTGATACATGAGCCACTTGAGGGAAAAGCCATGATCTCATGTAACTGTTTCGTTTGGAGCTCTTAAAAAAAAGAAAAATGATAACGGTTTACAGAAACTCTATGCAAAGGAGACGTCACTTCCTTTCTACTGCTTTTGCTGTAGGTCGTACCACTCTCACCCCTGGATTACTCTTAATAATCCCCAACTAGCTTTATTAGGTTTCGTTTCTACTCCTAATCTAATTTTAGCCAGGGTGAGCACTCTGCAGCGCGATCCTGTCGCACTACTGCCGGGAGCCCTACAACTCCCACCGCTTTGGAAAAAGAATGCAGACCACTCACTGCGACTCACACAAGGTCCCGTGTGCCCTGCTGGCACTGTTGTGTCTCATCTCTCTCTATTCCCTGTCTCACACTTGACTCATCTCTGTTGAAATTCCTTCAGGTCTTTTTCACAGATACTCTTCCCCGGGCCTGGGATCCCTCTCGCCCACCTCTGATTCTTGCTTATCTCTCACGTCTCCGCTCATAAATTGCTTTTCCCCAGAAGCCCTCATTTTCCCAAGCTGAATTGGTACCTCTTGAAACACCCTGCATTCTTCCTATCGGAAGAAGTCTTTGTGAGAGTGCTTGAATTCTCTGTTAGCTGTTACTCCCCTACAGCATGAACTGGGTGAAGTTCGGGGCTCTGTCTGTGTTGGTCACCATTTTATCCTCTGGGCCTGCCTAGCATTCCATCTGGAGTGTAATAGGGGCCAACTGACAGATGGATTGTCTTGAAAGGAAAAGGCACACGTAATAAACTAAATGGATTTGTGATCATCTTGGAGCGAAAAGTTAGATCTTCCGTTTTCTATTCAGAATTAAAGATACTCAAGCCAACAGAAAGGAAGGCTACACATAAATAAAAGCCAGCTCGATCAGCTTGATGTGTTTATTTCTCGAGATAAGTAGTCGTCATGCTACTTGTGCTTTTTAAAATTAATTTCGCTATATTCGCTGATTTCCCTTATATGAGCACCTAGAATAGTCAAATTCAGAGATAGAGAGGAGAATAATGGTTACTAGGGGCTGGGAGGAGGAGGCCTGAAGAGTTACTGATTAATGGGGACAGACTCAGTGTGAGAGGATGACAGAGTTCTGGAGATGATGGTGGTCGTGGGTGCACAACAATAAAAATGTACTTGCTGTCACTGGACTGTAACTTGCTGGTATACTCTTCTGTCGTATATTAGAGTCGGTTCATTTCGAGGTTCAAGAGAGGAGGCAAGAGGAAAATGAAAGACACAGAGGGACAGCCAGCGAGAAATGGGAGGTGACAAAGTTCCGAGGGAGAGAGCTCAGGCCCCTTAGTTTCTTTAGACAAATGTATATCCTGCAGCTTCTGTGTTCAGAGAGTTGGAGCATGTCAACCAATTTGTCTTAAATTGCTGTTTGGCTCTCAAATTTTAATATGCTCTTAATACCTAAAGAATTCACCCCTATAAGTTAGGAAAATGCATGTCTTACCACAGCAATGATGGACAAGGAAGTAGAGGACAAGGAGAGGACAGAATTTGGGCCCTGAGGCTCCGGTGATGAATTAGACGCTAAGAGTTTCCATCTTGTCCATGAGACTACAGCTGATTCTGTGGTTACCACCAGAACATGGGATAAATTAAAGGGAATAAGAGAAGAGAAATGAAGGTTCTTTGCTGATATAAATCTCAGAAATTGGCATTTGTGAAATCCCATGTAGGCTGAACGTTGTGACCTCCGGCCATATAACTTTGAAGATTTCATTGCATTGTGTGTTTGAAAAGTACGTGCTTCAAATGTTTCTGAAATAAGGCATAACTAAAGTCATTTGGCATACTGAAGTGTTGTTGATATTCCAATCTAGTAAATTTGTGTATAATATTTGATACAATCTAAGTAATGCAAGAGACCTGTTGAGGATTACACACAATGGAGCATCCTTTCGTTGATTCTTGGATTCAATAAAAGACAACACAAATGAAGCTACTGGCCCAAAATAAGTTGCTGAAGAAAAGGAGCTGAAATGAAAGCTTCCAAAATAAAAGAGTATATTTTTATAAGCAACTTGTGGCTGTCACACGCTGTATTTTCTTCTTGAACTGAAATACACAAGCATTTTTTTTTTTTTGGAATTAATACCTAACATTTAAACACACCAAGTTGTCTGCTGCCATTTATAT
Organism: Panthera onca; assembly: GCF_046562875.1. Classification (NCBI taxonomy): domain Eukaryota; kingdom Metazoa; phylum Chordata; class Mammalia; order Carnivora; family Felidae; genus Panthera; species Panthera onca. The sequence goes on from NC_138339.1 coordinate 222,975,286, forward strand.
AAAAAATAATGATAGCAACAACATAACTTATTTCATAACTTGCCATTTCGTGGTACTTGCGCCCAGATTATTGACCATGATTATCTCTGAAAAAATCTGCAAAAGGGACATAAGACAAGGTCATCTCCTGAAGATTCATAAGGAAGAAAGAAACAGACAAACCCAAACCAATTTTTAGGTTTACTCCATCCATTATATTGCTATACTAGACAAGTGTTACGATGACCAATCTACTTGATTGTTCTCTATGAGAAGCCAGATTCCTCAGGTTGGCTTTGGATGTGTGTATTTCACCAGGTATGAGAACCGAACTCAAATATGTGATATAAAAGGTTTTGTTCATATAGCCAGCCTTCAAATTACAGCATTCTGAAACCACTTTTCAACCTTCCTCCCTCCTCCCTCTAAGGTCCTTTTATTGGACTGCTTTGGTAAGTAGAAACAGATGACAGCTGTGAGTTTCCAAAATGGCCCCATTAATTTCTCTATTGTTTACCAGCGGGAACGAAGTTGGGACCTTGAATTTGTCAGTCCATTGGTATGGGATCTTGCCAAGTGAATGTTCATTTGGAAACGATAATAGTATTGATATGAAACATCTGATTTCATACCTTGTGAAACCAAAGAGTGGAACAGTGGGCTATCATTCACCCAATGAAACCATCTAAATGACATTAAGAATGGGTTTTAAATTCTTTCAATATGTAGGATCAGTCATAAAGCTGGAATCTATTTCATCACAGTATATGAGGATTGGTGTGTTATGAACCAAAAGCTTAAATGTTGGTGAATTTCAACATTTAGTAACATTTGTAAGAAGAATTTCAAATTATTAATTATATCTGGCAAAATATTTTTTAAAACAAACATTTTTTATAATTAAGAATTTGAAACCAATAAGCAAATATGAAGCATATGCATCACTTTTTGAAATGTCTTTTGAAGTTTTACTTTAAACCTTTTGGCTTTTCTCCATGATTGACAGCCTGTCAGGGATGTAATAGAAAAGTAAATGGGCGCCTATCGTTGTGATATTGTTTTTGTGTGTGATCTGATAGGGATGTTAGGTGTTGCTACCACAGGGAATAAGAATGCCCTCCTGGCGGAACAAAAATGATAAAACACAACTCCTTTTCAATGCTGTCACCAAACTGTTCCCTGGTTTTGAGAAAAGAATAACCCAGACTTGGAATTTAAAGACGAGATACCAGTGTGTATAAGAACTGTACTGTAGGAAGGAAGGAGGAGAATTCTTTCCAGGACAAATAACTTCAAGACTACTGGTACAATTGAGAAAGTGCTGGGCAAATACAGGGTGTACCATTCATAACAGTTTTTATCTTGCTTCCAGGTTTGCAGCAATATACCGGGAAGGTTCTCTTTCCCCGCCTCTCGCCATGTTCTTCTCCCTCAAGTATCTCTTACAATGAACGTGAAAATACAGTTCTTTCAAGCCTTTCAAACAGCCTTTTGAAAGTTTTCTAACTTTTGACAAAGTCTACCTTCTTTTTGCCAGAAGTCTGAGGGTGTTCTCTCCCCCACCCCAATGTCACAGAGCTCACCCCACCTTGACATTCACAAGCCAATTCTTGGTGGGCATTTTGGATTATACTACGCATAAAAGAAATCCTGTAATTTTGATGTGTTAAGAAAACTGGTGTGGTGGGGTCCCAGCTTCTGGCTGCGAGCTCTCTCCTCTTTTCTTCCTTTAGAACAGCTCTTTTAAATAGCATGGTTTTATTTTCCCCCCGTCATGCTGGGAGCATTAATTGCTACTTACAGAAAGGAGACACAGAGGGTGAATCTACCTAAAGAGGTTCAAGTTGAGGTATAGATTACACTTTGAAAGGCAAAGGCATGAGCTGTATGTTGAGAATTGCATAATAACCCAGACCATAATCTTCAGACACTCCAAAGCCTTTGGGAAATAAGACTTATTTCTGAGGGTGTGGTCCACATCAATTAGGAGGAGAGCTGTGAGACAACAGTGGGTATAGACTTCGGAGAGCCTAATTTGAAGAAGGCTTGCCTGTTAATATAAAGGCCAGGGGCAGCTGAACAGGTACACACACAGTTAGTGACCCAGACCTTCTAGGAACACACAGGCTATTGAGCTGTGTATTTTCCATTAAATCTCTTTGTGCCTTTGGTCCTTTTATTGAAAATCATCACTCCTTTATTTTCACTTCTATTAAAGAAATACAATATCTTATTCATGATTATAAAAAGTACTTGGATTTTTTTAAACATCGCTAGAAAAGGTTTGAGCCAATTCTAACCTGTATTGGTAAGGCTCAGCTTGGGAAAATGCCCTCAAGAAAAAAAAGAAAAATAGTTTCTGAATTTTTCACGGGCAGGGGAATATGCATGATGTTATTTTAAAGTTGAGACTGGTATGCGCAAAACTCATAGTGATTAAAAATTTCAATAAAAATGAGGATTTAGAAGGAATTATGAACCTAAACCACTTTGCCCAATTAGGACTGTAACAGCTTTGGTAGAAGTTAAAACATTTTAATTAATTTCAGAAGACTAACTCAACTCTTACTTTACACACAGTGAATGAGGAATTTATTAGTTGTAAAGCTTACAGATGGAATAAAATAATATCTATTTTTTTAATTTTTGTAAACTGATTCTTATTTTAATTCTTTAAATAAGCATTACAATACTCCATCTCACGTTTTCTTTCCAGAGGAGAGGATGGGAATACCAAGTATGTTTTGAATCCATTTCTCCAAAGCAGCCTGAAAGTGTTCCTCTCTTTCTTTGTTCACTGATATAAAAGACTTTGACCTTAGACCACCGCAGTCCCACCAATGACATCAGTCTAAATTCACTGCTGAGAGGATATGGGCTTGTACTTGTACTTCACAAGAAGCAAGAAGTCCCAGCATAGAGAAACAAACCGTTATTATATATCATGTATTTCACATTGAGGAGTGTGCATTCCCTTTTGCAAGCAAGATTGAGGTCAATCCAAAGGGAGTACAGAGTGTCCTTGATGCGTGAGACTGTCCTCTTAATGCATTAACATTGAAAATGTAGATTGATGGGTGCCTGGGCGGCTCAGTCACTCAAGCGTCTGACTTGGCCTCAGGTCATGATCTCACAGTTCATGGGTTCAAGCTCCATGTTGGGCTCTGTGCTGACAGCTCAGAGCCTGGAGCCTGCTTCGGATTCTGTGTCTCCCTCTCCCTCTGCCCCTCCCCTGCTCACGCTCTGTCTCTGTCTCTCTCAAAAATAAATAAACATTAAAAAAATAAAATGTAGATTGATTCACTGTTGACAAATTGAAGAGTTTAATTCACCCCCTATTTCTTTAAAAAAAAGTGGTGGAGTGTGTAATATTGTTGAAGCATTTCAGAAAAAGTGAATCTGTTGAATCTTTGCTCTGGTCGTTGGCCAGCACCTTATGTGTCCCTAAACGTGGAATCCATTTTCCACCTTTACTCTCCACGCAGCTCAGAATGAGGGGGCCTGTTTATATGCTCTAAAGGCCTCGGGGCTGGTTTGTCACAGTGGATATTTTTATGTTAATGCCAGCGATTACAAGAGCATAAAATAGGAAAGGCAGCGCTATTTTAATTTCCTCAAGATAAGGCAATATTGTGAGATTTCTGTGAACAAACCAAATATTTTATTTGGACAACTGAAGAAGATGCATAGAGCTGCTATTTGGAGCTTTAAGGAATCCTGCTCTAATGATGAGGGTCACATAGACGTCTGTCATTTAAAGTGTGTGATAATCATCAGAGGCTGTACACGTTCAAACTAATATTAGCTTCTACAATTTTTAATATGCGGCCACATGCGTTATAAGGAGATCCCTGGATAACATGTGCTGTGTACATCAATGTATTAAAAATAAGGGAGTAATACAAAACTAAGACATGGCCAGTTCTGTTTACATCGGGATTGGTTCTGCTGAATCCTAAATAAACAAATGCTTTACTCTTTTCTTTAAAATTTTGTTTTAGGAATCGGGGTATATTTCTAGCCGATCAATTATTTAGTTTTGAATCGATTATACTCCATGTGGATAAATGAGAACACCTAAATTAATTTGTTCTTTAAGTTCACTGAATATTTATATGTCCTTGCAGCATTTTCCCCCAAATCTCATAAAAAAGAATCAGCAGTTAATTCAGACTTTGCCCCTCCATTATTCACAAGGAAAAAGAATAATTATAGACAAGACCAGCCATAGTCAAAAATGACTTGTTTGTTTCACTCACTTATTCATTTGTTCCTTGGTTCATTCATTCATCTGCTTATCTTACCGTGACAGGCTAGGAGCAGGAGGTGGGGGTGGGAAGAGTAGTTGGGGGTTTGGTTTTGTTTTGCTTTAATTTGAGCTTATTTGAGAAGATGTTGTGTAATGCCATTGGCCAGATCTGCCCGTGGATTGGGGGTTGGAGCACAAGAATAAATCCTCTTTCTCTGTTTTCATAATGCTCTAAATCTTCCAACAATACTGACTCAATGACTCCAAATCCCATGCCTTTTTCTTCCTTTCTTTCGCTTTCTAAACATGTTTGTGTTATGAATCATACTCAGACACAGGGCCCATTTGAGGGCTGGGCTGGGTTTCCTTGTCACCACCTCACTGAATTGGAATGCGGCCCACAGAGTGGCCCCTGGCCCGAGCTCCTCTGGGGCTGGGCGAGAGTTCATTGATGTGCTGAATATCACAAAGACTTAATTCTGCACTGAAAGGTTAAAAAGAAAGGAGGAGGGAGGGGGAAGGAGAGAGGAATAAAGATGAGCTCTGGGGAGAATGGTGCATTCAGCTAATGAACTTTTGCAGCATGGCTAACAGGGAAATTTTTTGCTGAAGGAAACTTTGTCATTGATGTGACTCCTACCCTTTTCTCTGTCCTTTTGACGGGGGAGGAAAGTTAGAGGTGCTGCAGGCTGAAAGATAAGGGGGAGCAAAAAGGTCTCTTTTTTTAAAAAAAAAAATAAAGGAAAATAAAATTCTCACTTGGGCTTCCCATACGTGCTTTAGGAATGTAGGCCTCTGGCGGATTTGCTCGCACAGCCCTTAGTCTCATGCAGCTGCTGTGACCCAGTTTAGCCTTGTTAAGTCCATGGCACCCAAGTCAGAGGATTCCGGGGCTTCCCACAGATGCTTCTGCCCATGTCTGCCAATAGCTCCTTTGGGAGAAAGGCTGGGTAGTTAGTCTTTATGGTAAAATCCAGTCTCCTTCTCTCTCAAGACAGGTATGAATCAGCCAGGGTGATTTCAAGGCAGAGATAAGACACTGATAAGAAGTGTAGTAAAAGCAACTCGGCCCATTCCCCCTGTGTTTCTTTCCGGCGTTAAGAGGAGTCTCCACTCATATTTGGACTCTTAAATTTTGTAATAACCTGAATGTCTAGGCAGGACAGAAGAGATCTGCAAATGACATTTTGAAACAAAAATGTATTCACGTTTACAAAAACAGCCATATGCGATTGTACAAAATGTATTCATCCTTTAAATGGCTGTGACAAATGTTTATATGCCGACTGTAGGCGAGAAGATTTAAAATAGTTCTGCTGGGACCAGCAGAACTGAGGTTTTAACAACTCGAGGAGGAAAATTTGATTTGCATGCCATTTACAAATAATTTCTACCACCTCCAACACCAGAGTTATAAACGTTTAAAAAACTGCACGACTTCCCGACTTGCCTATATTCAATTTATGGTCACACAAACTATAAAAGAGAGAAAGCTGGCAGATTGTCCTTTCTTGCAGCTAAATAATGCATCACGCATTAAGTAGATGAATCCGATTCTACTGTTCTCCGGCTTCAAACTTTGCACCTTAGTGCCCAAGTATTACAAGGTTATAATGGAAAAGGAGCGGGAGAAGAGAGAAAGTATAATTGTGTAGCACCACACCCAGCATCGTTATCTTCTGCTTTCAACTGAGAAAATGAGAGTAAATGAACTGGCCAACTAATGCACCCAATATAGTGGTGTTTCATACCCCCTCTTTTTTTTTTTTTTTTTTAATTTTAACACTTTAAGGTTTACTCATTCACCCAACAAATAAGTGCTGAGCATCTATAATGTGCCAGCCATTGTTCTAGACCCTCGGGAAACATTAATGAACAAACCAGATAAAGATACGAGCCCTCTTCAGGTTTATATTCCAGGACAGAATCTCCATCTTATGACCTGATTCGAATGGTTCAGATGTTTCCCCCTAAACCTTGTAAATATTCTTTTATGTGTTTATATATTTTTTAATGTTTTTATTTGTTTTTGAGTGAGAGAGAGAGAGAGAGAGAGAGAGAGAGAGCACGAGCAGGCAAGGGACAGAGAGGGAGGGAGACACAGAATCCGAAGCAGGCTCCAGGCTCCGAGCTGTCAGCACAGAGCCCAACATGGAGCTCGAACCCACAAACCACAAAATCATGACCCCAGCCAAAGTCGGAAGCTTAACTGACTGAGCCACCCAGGCACCACAATATTCTTTTTTTTTTTTTTAAGTTTATTTATTTTTGAGAGAGAGGGAGACAGAGTGTGAGTGGGGGAGGGACCGAGAGAGGGAGACACAGAATCTGAAGCAGGCTCCAGGCTCTGAGCTGTCAGCACAGAGCCCTATGCAGGGCTTGAACTCACAAACCGTGAGATCATGACCTGAGCCAAAGTCAGACACTTAACTGACTGAACCACCCAGGCACCCCTGAATATTCTCCACCCTACCAAACTCTTCAGTTTATATGAGTTTTATTTATCATTCGCATTGCCATGGATATTTGCTCAGTGCTCTGCTCTCAGATGTCATGCAGGGAATCTGCCTAATCTCATCTTCTGCACAGGTCTTCAACCTATATCCATTCTGTTTCTCATTCAACACCTTCCATGGCCAGAAAAATAGTGGGGATCTCTAAAGGGTCTTTCTAGTCCATATTCTGTAGATACCTAAGTATCAAATATCCTCACAAGTGAGGTAAGTATTGTTTTCTTTTCTGCCCTCATTTCTTAATGTATTTACTAAAAGTCAAGGAGGTAACTTGACTGCAGTTTAGAAAGGCTTGAGAAGAGTCAAACTCAGCATCTAGGCTACGAAGTTTGGCTGTTTGTGATGTTCTCTCACTCAGTTATTCGCTCCTTTATTCTTTACCCAGTAGGCTTTTGGTTATTGTGAGCCACTAACGAGAGCAAGGATAAACCAGACAGTCGTTACCCTCTGGAACTCAGTCTGGTCGGGGACCAAGATGTTTCTCTGCAAACTCAATTCCTGACTTCAAGTCCTGAATGACTTAAGTGCTTCTTCAGCTGGCCTTTGTATTTTTTTTTTTTTTTTTGATATCTTTGTGGCAAGTTGTCTTTGCCATAAGAAGAATATACCATGAACGTATTGATTACTGATTTTAGTTGTTTGACATGTATGTGTGCACATGTATACACACACACACACACACACACACACACACACACACACACACAGATTTATTTCTCCTCGGTTTTGCTGAACTCTTTCTTCAGCTCTCTGGCCTGGCAATACAGTGATATACAAGCCCTTCAGAAATCCACCGGGATTCATGCCCAGCTGAATTATTTCATTCTGTGCTCTGTGTCAGTTCCTGGAAATTAACAATAGACTACCTCACTTTGGTCTTTGATCCCACCAGCTCAGTCAGGGTATTTTTCCAGATGTTTCCGTCTTGGGTTGCTATTACAAAAAAACACAACACAAGTTAATCCAGGCCAAATTGGCCTGTCCTTGGGGCTGAGGAATGTGCTCTTCCCCAAATAACCTGGTCGTGAGCTACATAAGGCTTAGAAAGGGGGAGAAACCCAAACTTTAAAATCGGAGCACTCCCTTGAATTATAAGTGTTTTTAAGAAAAATACCGTGCCCAATGTCTTCACAAAGACATCGATTCGGCCTGGTTTTAGTAAATTATTTATGTTTTCAAATAAGTTAATGTGCTGGGTTGTTTTTTTCTTTTCAGTCTAATTTACCCCAACTTGACACTCTCAAGAGTCTAAATGCCAATAAGACATAGACAAAATGCGTAACTGCCAAGGAATTGCGCCATTTAGGTGTTTGGGCAGAGATAAAACAAATAACTAGCATTATTATGCCTTCTATCGAAGTTTCATAAGTAAAAATTTCACAGCATGTTTTAACACAAATGGCAAAAAAAAAAAAAAAAAAAAAAAAAAAATGAGCCCACGGCAATAGGAACTGGAAGCCCTACATGTGAAATTAACTTGACTGCGTTGGAAAAGAGAAAAACAAAGCAAACAAATTGCCCCCAGAGAGAGTCCCCAGAGCAGGGCTCCTTTTTCTACCTGTGCTCCAGCCAAAATGGCCCCTGAGAATGTTTTCAGATGTTCTAAAGCACATGCCCTAAAGCTCAGTGTGAGATCTTAAAAGTAAGGTCTTGGAAAATGGCAACAAATGCCAGTCCTGTTGATGGGCTACTCTTGAACTGTGGCTAAAATCAGCCTCTGGAAAGAGTTAGGTGTGAGTGGTGACACTTCTCACAAGCGATGCTTGTTTTATTAATGCTTTCTGATTTGATGTGTGCTATTACTAACACCTAATGTTATTTCCTGGGCTTGATTTCCAGGGAGGAAATGCCTTTTGGAATGCCCATACACTCTGCTCTGGCAATTCCAGTCCTGAGTATATTCAAAACAGCAATATATAGGTATGTGAATGAAAAGGCATATGTGAGAGTGTTCACGGAAGCATTTTCTTGTAGCAGACAAACACTGGAAACCATTGAAGGCCTCTCAACAGCAGAGCCGATACCCGGCCCAATGGTATGCAGCACTAGCATAATGGTAATGAACCAACCACCATGACACTCAGCAGCCTGGATGACATCAGCATTTCACAAACATAAAGTCAAGCAAAAGAGATTGTCAGGGAAGAGTACATGATTTGTGATTCCATTTACAGAAGTACGAAGACAGGCAACACCAATCTGGTCTGTTAGAAGTTAGGATAACGGTTGGATGTGGGGTAGATCCTGATACAAAAGGCACAGAAGGAAGGTTCGTGGGGTGCCAGTCGCGTTGTTGTTTTGATCCGAGTAAAGGTTACTGGTGTATGCAGCTTGTGGAAATTCTTTGAGCTGTGTACTTATTATGTGCACCTTCCGATACGCACGTTGGATTTCAATACACTTGTGCAAACGTGAACACGCATTGAACTGTTAAATAGAGTCGCACGGTAGAAAAATGCATTTCAGATATACTTACTTCTTTAAAAAGTAGCTCAGGGGTTGCAGGTTAAATGGAAACATATTTGGGGAATATTTAAATCTTATTCTCTGACTTTAAGTGGCAGAATAGTTTTCTGAGTACAGGTCAGTGTGGCTACATCGTGTAGTTATTACTTGACCGGGAACTCTTTGAAGAGGTGGAAGAAAATAGTGTTCAATAAAAGTATGTTGACTGAATTAAAACAAATAAAAAATGCTGTTTGCCTTTATGAAATATTCTGCCTTTCTTTGATAAGACATTATCTCTCCCTTCTTTGAAGTGCCACAATATTTTATATTCTCCTTGGGGATATGTATACTACTTTGTATTATACTTAATTTTGTAAACTCCTTGGGGCAGGGTCAAGGGCTCTCATTCACCCTCGAATCTTCTCTGATGATCTGGAGACGAGCAATGTAGTGATGAGGTTAAGAGCATGTATAGGGCCGCCTGGGTGGCTCAGTCGGTTGAGTGTCAGACTTCGGCTGAGGTCACGATCTCACGGTTTGTGAGTTGGAGCCTGACATCAGACTCACTGATGTCAGTGCAGAGACCGCTTCGGATCTTCTGCCTCCTCCTTTCTGTGCCCCTTCCCGCTTGTGCTCTTGGTCTCAAAAATAAAGAAATCTTTAAAAGAAAGAAAAAAAAGCGTGTCTACTGATGCTAGAGTGCACGGGTTCAAGTCCCAACTCTGCCCCTTATAAACTACATAACTTTGGGTTATATAGCCTGTCTGTACTTTAGTTTCCTTCTTTATAAAATGGGGACAATCATGGCACCTGTCTCTTAGAGCTGTCATGAAGATTAAATGAACAAGAGGAGCCTGGGTGGCTCAGTCAGTTAAATGTCTGCTTTTTGATTTCAGCTCAGGCCCCGATCTCACAGTTGGTGAGACAGAGTCGCAAGTCGGGATTCCGTGCTGAGAGGGTGGAACCTGCTTGGGATTCTCCCTTTCTCTGTACCTCCCCCATTTGCGCGCTCTCTCTCTCTGCCTCTCTCTCTCAAAATAAATAAACTTTTAAAAAGGAGATTAAACAGGGGGCCCTGGGTGGCTAGGTTGGTGGATCATCCAACTCTTGATTTTGGCCCAGGTCATAGTCTCACGATTCATTGGATCGAGCTTCCCATTGGACTCTGTGTTGACAACTTGGAGCCTGCTTGGAGTTCTCTCTCTTTCCCCCTCTCTCTGCTCCTTCACTGCTTGTGTTCTCTCCCCCCAAATAAATAAATAAACTTTAAAAAAAATTACAAAAAAAAGATTAAATGAATTAGATGCATAAAGTTATGAGAGTAGCTCCAGACACATAGTAAATGCTCATTAATTGTTAGTTTCTGGTTTTGGTCATTGTCCTATCATTACGATTCTTATTACGGCTCCTGAATGACAAAAAGAAAAGAAAAACATTGAAAAGACCTAGCGGTGTTTGTCAGTCAAGTCATATATAAAATGTAGAATTGTTTGGTAAAGCTTGCGTCTGCTAATTCTCAGCTACAACCTTTTTCTCAGCCTTTTTCACATACGGTGTGTTGATCTCTTGTAGCTGAATGTAGTCAAACCATTCTAAATCAGTCCGGTCATACGCACTTACTAGGTTCTTTTTGGTGAGTATTAGTGGTCTCCTGATTCAGTTAGAAAGACGAGACTATGGTAATAAATAGACCCCGGAATGAGTAACCGTTGAAAGGCAATAAAAGTTCGTTTGTAGGTCCCAGCGCAGTCCAAGTAAATATTACCATTCAGCTTACACATGATGATTCAAGGACCCAGGCTCCTTCGCCACAGGTACCGTTCCCCGAGGCTCATCTTTGCCCATATCCAGCTGACAGAAGAGAGAGGTTCTACATCTGCTCCTTCAAGCCATGAAACAAAATGGCACGCATCGTTTACGCTCGCATTCCTTTGGCTAGACTTCAGCTGCAATTGAAGACGTCTCATGCAATTGAGGAGAGGCTGGTAAATACGGTTTAAGTGTGTGCCCCAGAAGAAGGAAGTGAATTTGGGGAAGAGTTAGCAGTGTTGGCCAGTATTTAGAGGTAAGTGAAGGTTACAGCTTTCCTCTCTGATAACCCCAGTACAAACACAGGAGCATTCTCAGACCAGTTTTTTGCCACGCATGTATTTATTAACAATCAGGCCCTAACAATGAGAGGAAAATCCCAGTTCCCTACCCTTTTAGGTGTTTCAACCACAGCTGGCCTGAAAGAGTCCCTTTGAGATAAACACAACACTGTTCTGGGAGCAGGACTTCGATTAACCTGAGGGATGGAATCTGGTAGCCAAGGTCCAGACCCCGTGCCTGGATCCAGTACCATTCTGGAGTCAAGTCTCACAAGCTATTTCAGAGAGTATATACGGCTCACTAGACTCTTCTAGTATGAGCACATCAGAATAATGAATGTCTCTGTGTCCCACTCCATCCACATATCTTAAGCACCAGTCACTTCATTAACCCCAACGCTCTCCTCTTAACGCCCATTTTGCCAATTATAAAACCTGCTAAGGTTAGTGTGGTGAGAAACGTGACGAAAGCAGCCACCCTGAGATGTGGCCTTTTGATGCAACACTAGCTAACTACAGCTGAAGTGCACACTTCTAGTTACAGCAGCTAATCACCTGGAGGTTAGAGAGTCAACAGATAACTCACGGTTACCTGCTGCCCGTGCAGAAATACATTAATGAGAGTCAACATACCATTATGAAAAGTAAATTTAGCCTTTTATTCAAGAGATGCCTACCTGGGAAGGCTTCCCTATAATAAGCCACTTACTTATAATTTCTATGGTTTAACATGTAATAGTTATTTGAAATATGGAATGTTGATTGGAAGCCAAGCAGCTGTGCTGTGCTATGTGGAATTTGTAGATTCCTGCCATTATGTTTTCTCTCTTCAAAGATTAATAGGGGACAATGACTTCCTGATTCAATAATCCTCAGAAAAGGAGGAAGTAATGAAATGTTAACATTCTTCAGCGACTTTGCTTTTGGAAACCATCCCAAAGCCACTGGGTGCTGATTGATCATCTCGGCGGGGGTGTCTTCTGGGTGGTTTTGTACCAAATACTTGTGTTTATGGGCCTTGCGACAAGGCGCTGCACGTCCCTGGGATGCGGGAAGTATCTGTTGTGAATGTTATTCAGACGTTTTTTTTCAAATATGGGAAGGATTCCTATCTTTTCCTGATGGCCTTTTGTTAGTTTTCTAGCACCGTTGCTGCTAGGGAAAAGAGGATCTGTTTCCCCAAAATGACATTTGAAGTGACGTTTTCTAGATTCTAGACCGAGGCTTTGTTTCTAACTAGGAGTATTTGTTTTTAAGTTCAGTGGTGGTATCCCAAAGGGATGTCGGGGACCACCCCACTGGTGCTGGGGGCCTGCTATCTTCATAGGCTGTGGTTTTCACCATGGCAATGGGAATAGAATTTTCAGCTCTCTGAGCTCTTCTGCATTCTTAAGTAAGCTTGCATAATGCTGCTGGGGACAAAGCAGTTGCCTGCTGAAAGCCAAATGGATGAATAAATTTGGCCTCAGGATTTTTGAACTGTCGTGAAAGACTTTTTTGTTTCTTGGCTTTTTTTTTTTAAATCACAGAAAAATTTTTCTTCGGATGATACCCTTGTTATCCACGATGTGATGTATCACTCAGATAGGTACACATTAGCACATAAAAGTTATAGATAAAGTATTTGGGTATCTGAACAATGATTTCCAGTCTATACAGTCTTTTAAGGACTTTTGTCTTACATAAAAACTCCCCTTTTAAACATTTGTCTGGCATTGGTGCTGACCGTTCTCCAGCACAGGACTGTTGTGTCTGAAACAAAAATAATAAACCCCCTAGAACCTGGTTTAGAGATCTTGCCATGCTATTGGATAGCATTGAACAATATTGAGTTATTCTTGTTCTAGAAGGTGGCTGAGACCCAAAGGAACCTATTGTTATAGAGCTAATTATTTCACATTGATTTTGTTTTCTTTTGTTTTTATCACATTATCTCTTTCCTAACCAAATACCAGTTTTAAATACCATTACCTGAAGTCCATTCTAAGTTTTATCCAAATAGTTTAATGGTTACTTTAGGAAATGTAAAGAGTTATTGTGTATGTTGAACCGTCGCGTCAGATTGTGTGAGGCAGAAGGCAGGCGTTTAACTCAGCAAAGACTCCTTGGCCCAGAGACATCTATGGGTCTCTACAGTCCATCAAGGTTTCGAACACTATGATGACCTCAGATGCTTATCATTGCTGGTCATGCACAGTTAACTCAGTTCATCTCAATTTGAACTGTAAAGTATTTAGATGAGCCAAGGAGTTATGTCCTGGAGAGAAAACCCACTTAGAATTATTAATCAAAAGCATTTTGGCCTGTAGATCTAGGTGAAGTTGTCAAGGTCAACTCCTTAAGACCACGGATTCCTTGTATTTTACAACACACTAAGCCACTTTCCCACAACGGCGCGTGAATGCACAACCACTTTCATCGTTGTGATGGCTCTTTAGAAAACATTCAGGATTACTTTGCGTGGAACAAACCAACGAGAAGGCCTTATTTTCTTAAAGACAACCAACGTATCCAAATTGAAAAATAGTAACACAGACTTCTCATCCCTTCCGTTACTGTTAGAAATATTTCCTTGAATTTTATTTCTGGTCATGCTGCTGGAAGCTCCAAACTGGACCTGCTTCCTTTTGTTTTGAAGTTGTCAGGCAGAATGGCATTTGATGGCATCAGTTGGTTGTCTTTTGTGGTCCACTTCTATTTGAATTTGGTGTTTATTTTGCAGTAGTTCAAGCCACAGCAATTCAGTCTGGTCATAGGGTGAAAGGTAAGGAATAGCGTTTACTGTGTATTTGGTGCAAAACATAGGAAAGCACCTTAACAAAAATAGAATGGGCTCAGATTGTGGGAGGATGCATTATTTATGAAAGCGTTTTATTTGCCTGTAATGAGAACTACAAAGTCTCTGGGTATTTATAATTGGTTCTATGTAAGCAGTAATACTGGAGGATCCGTATAAGGATCAAATAAATTACACTTAATTAAAGTGATTATGTTAGGAACTTTGTAACATTGTTTTTAATTTGAGGATGAAACGTTACCTTCATTGCTATGAATAATTTCTTAGCCTTCTGGTCTGCTAGTCTGTGGCTAAGGTCTCTGTCCACATCAGGGCAGTTTAGCTTAGTCTATAGGTTCGACCACCAACAATTTGTCGTAAATAAAATAGCAACGTCAATTTATGTAACTGACTTATTAATAAGCTTACCAAAAACTCAGCTATTTCTCAACATAATTGAAAAGCTTATTCAATACTTTCTGGCATTTCTAGGATTGCGCATGTATTGTTTTTGTATTACTTAATTAATTTTTATTTATTTATTTATTTTTATTGGAGTAAAGTGGACACACAATGCTATGTTAGTTTCAGGTGCACAGCATAGTGATTCAAGAACCCTGTAGGTTATGCTGTCCTCACGTGTAGCTGCCATCTGTCACCACACAACACTATTACAGTACTATCAACTGTATTCCTTGTGCTGGATCTTTTATCCTTGTGACTTGGTTATTCCATAATCAAAGCCTGTATCTCCCACGCCCCTTCCCCTGTTTTGCCCATCCCCCTACCTCACTCCTCTCTGGCAACCATCAGTTTTTTCTTCGTATTTACAGGTCTGGTTTGCTTTTTGTTTGCTTGTTCATTTGTTTTCTTTTCTTAGATTCCTCATATAAGTGAAACCTTGCAATATTTGTCCTTCTTTGTCTGACTTATTTCATTTTGCATAATACTTTCTAGGTCCATCCATGTTGTTGAGAATGGCAAGATATCATTCTTTTTTATTACCGGATAATCTTTACACACGCACACGCACACACACATCTCAAATTTTCTTTATCCATTTGTCTATTGATGGATACTTGGGTTGCTTCATACCTGGGCTTTTGTAAATAATGCTGCAATAAACTTAAGAGCACATATGCCTCTTCGAATTAGTTTTTTTCATTTCCTTTGGTAATTACCCAGCAGTGGAATTACTGGGTCGTACGGTATTTCTATTTTTATTACTTTTTTTTACAGTTTATCTATTTATTCTGTGTAAGAGAGAGAGTGCAAGTGGAGGAGAGGGAGAGAGAGAGGAAGAGAGAGAATCCCAAGCAGGTTCTACGCTGTCAGCTCAGGGCCCGACGCCGGGCTCCATCTCGCAAACTGTGAGATCGTGACCTGAGCCGAAATCAAGAGTTGATTGCTTAACCGACTGACCCACCCAGGCACCCCTGGTATTTCTATTTTTTAACTTTGAAGAAGCTCCATACCATTTTTCACAGCGGCTGCACCAATTGACCTTCCCACTGACAGTGCCCAAAGGTCCCTTCTTCTCCACATGCTTGCCAACACTTGTATGTTTCTTGTCTTTTTGCTAGTAGCCATTCTGACAGGTGTGAAATGGTGTCTCAGTGTGGTTTCGATTTACATTTCCCTGCTGATGAGTGATGCTGAGCATCTTTTCATGGGTTTGTTCATGTGCAGATATTGTAAATATATGTTGTTTTTACTTAATTTCCACTGTATTTTGAAAAGTGCTTGTGATAGCTGCCTATAAACATCCTGCTTCATACCATGGCAGGTACAAAGATAAGTAGTCTTTGGCACCCATTTTCACCCCTTGGTTATTTTGCAGAAGGAAAGCTGGACACTTTGTTCCAGACAGGGCTTCTGGCACTTTTCATTTCATTGCAGAAGGGAAATGCCCGTTTCCTTCCAAGAAACTCCAGTACTGTTTCTCTGTCTCTAATCATTGGTTTGATGGCTACTGAAATAAGCCAACTTTTGAAAAGTGGTTCTTGAAGAAAAAAAATTGATATGTCATCAATCAGTTTAATCATCGTGTGCAAGTTATATGTTCTGTGTATTTATGTATGTGGATGAATCAGTGAATATTGAGGTAAAACACTCTTTTACACAAATATTTATTACGTAGAAAAGAGTCACTTTTCAGAGCTCATGACATTTATTTCCTATTTGTAGTGCAGATCTTTTTTTTCAGTTGCAAGCAGCTTTTTCCTAAAGCTTTTTGGAGTCATTTTCCTCAGTGAAGTTTTGACAACATGACCCAATTCTTCCAGTTTTCTATTTCTGTCTGGCCCATGTTCCATTTGGCATTTACCCGGGAGGATCAGGAAAAGTTAGTGAAGGTGTTTGTAGCTAAAGGTCTGGAAAATGGAAAATTTGCATGCTGGAGACTAATGCCTTAGCCTGCCCCAAGGTTCATGCTGAGCTCTGTCTAGATTATGGGGCACTCAGGAGGTTGGTCCGGAAGAACCAGATTCTACCCTAGAAATTCTCAGGCAGAAGATCTGTTACAGTAGTGGAGAAAATGGGAAAATCATTAACTACTTGGTCAGCACAGACTTTTTTTTTTTTTTAAGGGAAGGGATTCATAGAGTCCAATGAAGAAATTAAGTATCTGTGAAACACAAATACTATGGTAACAATGAAGAATATTAGCTTTAAGCCTAATGTGCATTGCAAAATTCTGTTAGTAAAGGAAGATTAAATAAATATATGACTTTACTCTGGAGATCTGGGCTACAAGACCACCCTGTTTGGAGGGCTTGGTCTTGAGATCCATGTTGGCCTGGTGAAGGTCAAAACAGAACTTCCTTGGCATGTTGATGATGGTAGTGAGAAAAATTACCCAGGATCTCTTACAGCCTGAATTTACCTCTAGGTTAAAACCTACAGTTGTTTTCATTAGTAGACTTAAATTTTTTAAAAAATTAAATGTACAGTGTTGAAAAGAATCACTCCACCTTATTAAATGTTTTTGTGTAAAGAAATCTGAATGCATTCGGCATCTTAAGTGTTCAGGTATCTTCAATGATCCCCATGATTAAATTAAAAACGCGTGATTGATTAGGGTGCCTGGGTGGCTCAGTCAGTTAAGCATCTGATTTAGGCTCAGGTCATGATCTCATGGTTCATGAGATCAGGCTCCACATCAGGCTCACTGCTGACAGCTCAGAGCCTGCTTGGAATTCTCTGTCTCCCTCTCTCCCTGCCCTTCACCTCACTCATGTGCTCTCTCTCTAAAAAATAAATAAACACTTTAGAAGAAATAGATAATTGACTGTTTTATTCAGACTTGTGCTTTTCAGTTGAAATATTAATAAGTTTATAAACAATCATTTGATATATTCACTATGTTTAAGGTTTAATTTGTTACATTTATAATAACCAGCTATGTATGTGGTAGAGTTTGTCCTCAAACAATTCAAGGAATGAAGGAAGTTAAACATCCGTAAATGTAGTTTAAAACATTTGCATTTGGGGGTGCCTGGGCGGCTCCGTCGGTTAAGCGGCCGACTTCGGCTCAGGTTGTGATCTTGCGGTCCGTGAGTTCAAGCCCCGCGTCGGGCTCTGTGCTGACAGCTCGGAGCCTGGAGCCTATTTCAGATTCTGTGTCTCCCTCTCTCTCTGACCCTCCCCCATTCATGCTCTGCCTCTCTCTGTCTCAAAAATAAATAAACGTTAAAAAAAAATTTTAAACGTTTGCATTTGGTTAAATCAGTAAACAAGAGTAGTTGTTGATCACAGATCCCTTGAGAGAAATTGTTCAGAGTTGATAAATTTCTCAAAAGACTAAAAAGATTTTATGCACTGGATTTAGGCACGTCAAGGAATATTTATTTTTTTTAGAATAACTTCTAGGTAATCTTAACTGTGCCCACGAACCACCCCGGGGCAGACTAACAGTCACCCACTCCTACTGACCTGACGGTGCTCTTCCTCAGACGGCGTATTGTTTACTGGAAGGAAATGCACTCAACTGGACAACACCTTAGCTAACAATCTGAAGCCTTCGCTGGTAAAGACTCATCTGCTGCCTTCTAAGACGGGCCTGAGCCGGACCCGAGTGAAGCTGTGTGGAACACCTTCTTGTCACTTCCCATTCATCCTGAACCCTGGGGAGCTCGGTGACAGTGCAGGAAAAATAAATTAATGTCAGTCACACACACGAGACCTCTTTAATGGTACCCATTGTAAAAATAGTTTGGACAAATTCTGTCCATTGCTTTAATAGGATGAGTCCCACCATTACTTCAGATTTAGCATGGAGAAAGGGCCGTTGCTGCCTCCAAGCAGCTCAGACTAATCTTCATGCCCTTCCTTAGTACTTTAACACATGCCTTCTTTTATTCCAGAGCTCCCTAGAATTTATTCATCCTCTCTCTCTTGTGTGGCCGGAGAATGGTACCTTATGGGTAGCACCTGCCTACGTCACAAGGCAAAGGGTCTGAGAACTTCTTTTGGTCTGTTTGTTTATATGTTGGCTTGTTGAAATTAGCAAGAACATTTATTGCCCCCTGTCTCCAATTTGGGTTCTGAAATTATCTATTCATGCCAGATGCGGGAATTGTGGTTTGTAGAGACGGCTCCCAAAATGTT
Organism: Panthera onca; assembly: GCF_046562875.1. Lineage (NCBI taxonomy): Eukaryota > Metazoa > Chordata > Mammalia > Carnivora > Felidae > Panthera > Panthera onca. The sequence goes on from NC_138339.1 coordinate 222,993,949, forward strand.
TACATCGTCAGGGATTTGGGTGGAAGATAAGGATAAGAATGTGAGGAGAATAAATATTTGAAAGCACCCAAACAAATCTGCTTCTTCTAACACAGCTCTATGATTCATCAGGCTAATCATTTCAAAGTCATCCCAAAGGCTTGATCAAAATTAAATAAAGATGACAATCAGTTTTCAAGATGGAGATATTTCTTTCACATTTTATGAGTGAATCTAGTTTTCTGATTCGCATAAACAAAGGGCTGCTGATTTAGGCAAATGCTGCATAATGTTCAGGAATACTTGCTGGGTAGCAGAATTCAAGCATCTGAGCAAAAGAAGGGAAAGTTGGGATGGATGGTGGCAGCCTATGTTTTATGACATAACATTTGACTGTCTGTGCCCAAGTTCACTCACAGAGAGCAAATGTCCATGCCTATGTGTTACTCATCACCTTGCACTTACTGTCACTTAGTGTAAGCCCTTGTTTTTTATGAATCTGCATTATTCAATTCTCTTATGGTTCCATATGCATTAATCCTGCTTCCAAATAGATTATAATTCCCTCCTATCGTTCCAAAGTACTTGTTAGAAAACGGATAATGTTTATCACTCAAATGTTTGGTCAGTTGGCTCATTTTGAATTGGGGGAGAAAGTTTCAGTAAAGTGGCACATACTGAATTCATTGATTTATTCAATATTGACAAACATATATGGAGCACCTGCTATATACCAGGGGGTCCTAGCTGCTTCAGATGCTGAGATTAGAAAAACAGTCAAGGCGTTGGCTCTAATAGGGCATCCAGTCAAGGAGGCAGATAGCACCAAAACAAACAAACAAAAAATGGCACAACTAATTATAAAATAAGAAAATGTCGAGAAGCCTCCAAAACACAGGAAACTATATGATAGAGGAAACTAAATTTAGGTGGAATGATTAGTGAAGTCTGTACTAAGAAAAATAACATGGTGGGGTGCCTGGGTGGCTCAGTCAGTTAAGCGTTCAACTCTTGATTTCAGCTCAGGTCATGATCTCACGGTTTGTGGGAACCCTGCATTGACCCCTGAGCCTGCTTGGATTCTCTCTCTCCCTTTCTCTCTGCCACTCCCCTGCTCGTTCTCTCTCTCTCTTTCCCAAAATAAATAAACCTAAAAAGAAAAGAGAAATAACATCAAAGCCAGTGGTTCCCAAATGACTGCTCGATGGAATCACAGGGAATCTTTGAAAAATACTGATGCCTGGCTCCCACCTCCAGACGTTCTGATTTAATTTGTATGGGGTGTAAGCCAGAGTGTGCGGTTGTTAGAAGCTGTGTGTGTGTGATTCTAATGCACGGCAAAGTTTGTGAACCAGTGATCTAAGCTGAGGCCTACAAGGTGTGTCAGAGTTGGCCAGGTGGAAGAATGGAGAGGGGACTTCATAGCCCCTTGAAGCAGGAAGGATTGTACTTCGGGACTGAAGGAAAGTTCTTTGTTGGATTAGGGTGAAAAAAAGGGAGCAGTTGCCACCTGACCTAAGCCAATCTGGCCATGCAGGACCCTGAGGTTGATTTTGTTAGATCATAGTAGTAACGAAGAAGATCTATTCAGGTGGGAGAAAGCCACTGCCTTATCACCTGACTACTAGGCTATGAAACATGTGGATTTCAAACAAAATTTTATCATGTGTTTGTTTAATAAACAGCCGTTAGTAAAGCAGGCACAAAACAGTTCATGTACTTTGTTCCTTAAGCTCTAAAGAGTCTCAGCTCCCCACATTTCTAGACGTGCTGACCTTACCTGGTAGGAAAGGGATACTTGTGACAAACAACAGCATTTACAAAGCAGGACTCCGAGCTTTCTACTTGGCGTCAGAAATCAGAAATCCTTCTAAACCAGTGGCTGGACACAGATCCAACTAGGGATCAAGCCACGGACACCGTTCCTCCAAGAGGTGCAGGAGTCAGGTCTAAGGAATGCAGGATCCAGACCCAGCTGGTTTCTTGTACCTTCATGCAACAGTGGGAGTATGGCTACCTTATTTTTTCTCATGCACCTATTTTGAATATCTGAAATGCCACCTAAGGAGATCATGTTATTACCTCCATCAGGCTAATTAATAAAACGTTGCTTTCACCAATAAAAACACATTGTTGATATTTATTTGGTATTGGCAAAGTTTCTGCTCTTGATCGATACACAGGTAACGGAAGGGCTTATAGTAACTGCCTCTGGACTGTGGCTCTTTGTGATCACATGTTACCTTTCACTCTGCCCTGGGCACTCTGGGCACTCTTCTTAGCATGTTGGCTAATGACTCCTGGGCATGAAAGTTTAAACCGATTAGTGTATGCACAATATCACACTGATTGTATTGAAGTAAGTTACAGGCTTTGTAACAAGGGAGTAATGGTCATCTCTAAGCCTGGGAAGATTGGAAAAGAGGTAGGGATAAAAGTTTTCTTGGATGAGAAGACTGACACTGATTAACTTCTCTTCCTGCCTATTTCTTGAACACAAGAGCTTATCGAGTTCAAGGACAGAAACTTGAAAATAAAGGAAGAAACTGAGAGCTGGTTCCCTTTTCTAACCTGGCAAATGCCTTCATTGCCTGGCTCTCTCTGCGAATGGCTTGAATTGCCACTTGAGAAAAGCATTGCTTCTCCCAGGTCCTACAGTGTATTGATCCTTATTTTTCCTTATTTCTCAATATCCGGGGATTTACATATTATTCAGAAAACTCTTGAATGTAATTATCAAATTACCTTGCCATCTCCCTGGGTCATTGTAGGCCCCGCTGGGGGAATTTCTTCCAGGCGCCTTTGGCTCTTTTTCAGTAATGAGGTGCCATCGTTGATCAAGAAGAATCAAAGTGAGGATTTGAGCACCTCGGGACTCACAGCCCCAACGTCTAGCATGCTGTGAGAGCCGCTTTCCCACAGTGGGTTCAAAAGACAAGGCAGGGATTTTGAAATCTGTGTTTGATTTCTTTTTAATACGGCTAGATTATGTAGCTTCAGCTGCTGGCTAGGCCTTTATGTTGCTCTCCGTAGTGAAGATATTTATGATGCCTTCTCCAATTCCAGCCATTCTGCTGCTTTTGTGGCCAGAGGCTTCTTTGGCTTTTTCAGAGCAGATAATTTTTTAGAGTCGCTTTTCATGAGTCAGCATCTTCTAAGCCCTTTTGTATTACAGAGCCTGTGACGGTGGCCTGTGTTGTCAGTAGAAGTATAATGTGGGCCACATATGTCATTGAAAATTTTCTGGGAACTATATTTTAAAAAACAAAAAGAAGCCTGTAATTAACTTTGATTTTTGTTTTTGTAATCTAGTATATCTAGATATTGTCATTTCCACATGTAATTGATATAAAAATTATTAATTTTTTTCCATATTAAGCCTTGGTGATGCGTGTGTAGTTTACTCTGTTAGCACATCTCAGTTTGGACTAAGCACATTTCAAGTCCTCCATAGCCACATGTAGCCAGTGCCTACGGTCTCGGACAGCGGAAGTTTATGTGTTATCCACCGAGAAATCTGTTCTCTGAATACTCCATTTCCCATTTAGCTTATCATTTGGATTGATTTTTTTTTTTTAAGCAGAGGCTCAGATCTTTTCCTGTTTCCCCAGTGGTTCTGTGACCAGTGGCTCCTGTTTTGGGGGCAACAGGGTGAAGGGGATTGCTGGGGCTGAGCTAACTGGCCCTATGGAGTTCACATAGGTTAACCAGAAGCCTTTCGGCCCACACCCTCACCATTCTGGTGCACTGTTCACAGCAAGATAAAAGTGATGGAAATCAGACAGTTGGATCGTGGTGGTAGAGTATTGGCAAATCAGGAAGACTATGAAAATGATTTGGCAGTAGAGTTCATGATACTATTGAGAAATCTGAATTAAAAAAAAACTCAGAAGGAGAAGGCTGTGCATGTGTATCTCCAAAAAGCTGAGATTCTCATGCTGCTAACCCCTGTGCTTCAGCACCCGTCTAGTAATAACGACTGGAAAGAACAGGCACAAATGGAGAACGCCCCCGACTGCACACCGTGCTGCAGTGGATGGCGTGAGCTGGTGAGGTCGTGTTCCCCTGTTGCCTCCAGTCTTCTCCGTGTAATGGCGACACTGATCCTAACGTCCCATAGGCTCTATAGAGGAATCATCCAACTTAGCTTTCTATGCATGAATTACTTACAGGACAGTGTGCTATGTGTTTAAGTTACCTTTTTCTATAATATTTCTTCCTTGTTTATATCACTGGTGGTTAAGCTTGAGGTAGGTGAATCTGGACACATAATATTGGAAAGGAATGAAAGAAATTTAGGATGAACACAACAGTTGAAACCGACAGCCTTTTTGGTGCGAGGAAGGTACACAAGGGTCTTACTAATGCCAGCCGTCCTTACAATAGTCCTTCTAAAACAACGCTGTCCAGGGGCACCTGGGTGGCTCAGTCGGTTAAGTATCTGACTCTTAGTTTCAGCTTAGGTCATGATCTCACGGTTCATGGGTTCGTGCCCAACATCGGGCTCCATGCTGACAGTGTGGAGCCTGCTTGAGATTCTCTTTCGCCCTCTCTGTCTGCCCCTCCCCCACTTGCTCTCTCTCTCGCTCTCTCTCTGTCTCCCTCAAAATAAATAAACATTAAAAACAATAAAACAATGCCGTACAATAGAACTGTCTGCCCATAATGAAAATGTCTTGTATATGTGCCGTCCAATACCGTTGCCACCAGCCATGTGTGACAACTGAAGACGTGAAATGTGGCTGTCATGGCTGAAAAGCTGAATAGCTGAATTTCAGTTTACATTTGATTGAACTCAGGCCAATCTTTTTTTTTTTTTAACGAGTTAGCATTCACAGAAAATACCGATTGAAGCAAAAGGTATCTTACTGAGGTGCACGATATTGCCATTCTGTTTTTTAAATTTGGCTGTTATTAATTCCCCTTCCCCTTGGGTTTGCTTTCCGGGATCAGGTTTTGTTTTATGTATTTCTTTATTTTAACCCTGGAAATCAACATCCTCTGATCACGAGAGCCTCTCCAACCCCTTGCCGGTGCTGGCAATGACGTAATTTACCTTGTTCAGGATGCGAGAGACAGGCAACATTAGGCAATATTAGACATAACATTTTGACTGTATGAATTTCTTTCTTTTCCACAGCTTGATCTTTATAAAATTCAATCTTTTTAAGACCCCGTGCCTCTCCCCCTTCCACAAACAAGAGTTAATAATTCCTGCCTTGTCTTCTCAATTCTGCTATCCTTGGCTACTACTAATCAAGATATATCTACATAAATGTGGTTGATACGAGTTTAGAACGAACTTACCTCCCTTCTAATTGTGGCTCCTTCTCAGTGATCCCTTTTTTCCTTCTAATGTTAATTATCATATCTTTCTTGCTCATTTAGAACCTTCTGTTTCAACAGCCTTCTCCCCAAAGAGGCTAACCTCAGTTTTTCCTCCGAATCTTCCAGACCATTTTGAGCAGAAATGAATGTATCAGACCACCTTAGACTGTGATCTCTATACCTCTCAACGAGATGACTGTGAGTAGTATGGAAATGTGGTTAGTTGCCGATTTTAATACACGCAGCAGAATAAACCAGATTGAGTGTTAAGCCGTTTTGGCTTGCAAACACTTGTGTTGAAACTTCGAAAGCCTTTGGTTGGAATTTTTATAGCATCTGGGAAACGATAGGGTTTTTAAAAACCTGAGGTCTTGCCCTAATTATCGGCCCGATGAGAGGCTTTCAGCTGTAGGGTAGGTTGGCAGGATGCAGGTCAAATGACTGCGGGAGGCGCTCCGCTAGATCCTAGCCTGGTGGCTCTTGGCTAAACGCCATCAGTCCACAGCACTCGAGAAGGCAAACACATATCAACAAAGCTTCCAGGTTGGTAGAATGTAGCCCTTTCCTGAGTTGCCCCAAATACAGGCTGGTAAAGATTGAAATGTCTTACTCCACCCTGTACAGAAAAGCTGTAGCCCCTTAGCAAACTGAGAAATATAGATATTAACGTTTCTCATTGTGGGGAAGTAAAGGTACAGCCTCCAGGTCAAGCCCAGAGAACCCAATGTTACATGGCACTCTAATTTTTCCTTTTTTTTTTTTAATTTTTTTTAACGTTTATTTATTTTTGAGACAGAGAGAGACAGAACATGAACGGGGGAGGGTCAGAGAGAGGACACAGGATCCGAAACAGGTTCCAGGCTCTGAGCTGTCAGCACAGAGCCCAACGCGGGGCTCGAACTCACAGACCGTGAGATCATGACCTGAGCCAAAGTCGGCCGCTTAACCAACTGAGCCACCCAGGCGCCCCTAATTTTTCCTTTTTCATAACTTCTTTCTCCAGAGAGCTCAAAGAAATCCGCTGCTCTTCCCTGAATCTTTGCCTGAGATCCATGAAGGTGCTCAGGAGACAGAATTGCTTACTCAAGAAACTCAGTAAGAAAACGGGCAAAGGAGAAACACCCCTGTTTAAAGTAGGGGTTGGGGCTAAAGTGCTTTCGTCTTCAGTTTCCTTGAGTGTGTCATTGCCGGGTTTCTTAGCCATGGCTATTCTGGGAGGAGGATCACGATCTGAAAACTGACCAAGAGAGTTGCCAAAGACACGTGTAGTGATGAGGTGTCTGCTGAGATGCTGAGATCCCGCCTCCACCCCTGAAACACCTTTGACGGCATTCTAATGCCACTTGGCAAGGTTATTGCTACTCTCTCTTTCTCCCTCTCTCTCTCCCCCTCTCTCTCTCTCTCTCTCCACACACACACACACACACACACACACACACACTCACTCATGCACACTGAGTCTCCTAAACCTCAAGATAATTCAGGAGCACAAACTTTAAATAAATGGTAGTTTCAGAATAGATTGGCCTTCTGAGAAGCCTTCCTCTGCCCAAAAAAAAGAGGTGGGGGTTGGGGAACGGGGATAATTTTCTTCTACTAACCAGGAGCTGCCAGAAATAGGTTCTAGGGAAACATGAACACAGCTTCAAAATAAAAGTCTGTAGAGCGGAAGGAGAGAAATTCCACCATGCTGCTGAGCACAAGAATAAAGAGGAAAACAAGCGGCCAACCTTGAGATGAACCAGAGAGAAGGGGGAGGAGGTACGACCTTACTTTACCTTCTTCATGGGTGGCTTGCAAGGATTAATGAAGTAAAAGTCTGCTGTACCTTTCTTTAAGCCCTTCAGAGAAAGAAGCTATTTGCATATGAATTATCACCAAACCACTTGTGTCTCACGCGCCAAGCACGCGTGGGTAACTGAGTCTGATGTGTCAGTGTGCTTTCTCCAAGTTCTGAACATGAACATCCCTGACTGGCCTTAGTTCCTTGACCCAGCAGTAAGGCAGGGATTTACGGCACCGGCGTGTGGCATCTGAGTGCGGTCTCCTCCTCGAACCTCAGCGTCGTGCTTGGAGAAACCGGGGCCCCCGTGTCTGTCTGTGTGGGGAGGCATTTCCTTAAGAGATATATGCTCAGGAGGTGAGGATTAAGGGCCGGAATCGGTGAGTCAGCTGAGAAACTGAGAAAAGCACTTTCTGCGTGTTTTAAAAATGTCCTTTCCTTCATCAACATATTGCCTAAGAGGGTAAAACAATGAAACAGTGAGAGAAGAAAATCGCTTTGACTGGGTACATTAGTTTCCTAAGGCTGCTGTAAGAAAGGGTCACACACTGGATGGTTTGAAACGGCAGAGAGTAATTCTCTTTCACTTCTGGAAGCTGGAAGTCTGAAATCAAGGTATGGGCTGGGCTCCACCTCTTCTGAAGGTTCTAGGGAACCTTCTTGCCTCCTCGTAGCTTCCAGTGGCCCCACGTGTTCCTGGCTTGTGGCAGCCTGACATCCCATGTCTTGTTCACATGGCTGTCTTCCCTCTGTGACCAGGTGTCTTCTTCGAAGGATACCAGTAATGTCGGAGGTAGGAGCCTGCTTTACTCCACAGTGATCTCGTCGTAACTCATTACATCTACAGCAACCCCATTTCCAAATAAGATCACATTCTGAGGGACTGGGAATTAGGACATATGTCAGTGGGGGAGAGGGGACACGACTCAGCCCACAAGACCAAGCTAGGTAGTTTCCAAAAATATTTAGGAGCTGAACCTTTCCCTCGTATAAAAGATCATATGGAAACCCAGTATGAGAGCAGGAAAAACAGTGCCGCCCCATGGAAGGAACGGTGGAGCCCAGGGCCTTTATCTCTCCACCCCTCCAGATCTCCTGGCCCCTTTCCCCGCCCCTGGGCATGCTGTTTCGACACCATGGAGATCCCCCTAGGGCTTTGAGGGGCACACACAGCATGGAAAGCTATGGGACTACATGTTCCATTGGGTTCCCTTCTTAAGTAAAATCCAATTCCTGTAAAGCAGGCAAATTTCCAGAGAATGCATTCTAAAAATAGTCTCTTTGCAAAGCTTGTTTTGTTTGAAAGCAGTTGCATTTCCGTTGTTTATTGATTTTAATGTAAAGGAAATAGAATCTACTCGGAAAGCAAACCTCCCCCAGGTCCCCTTAGTGTCATCACCAGCAGCCATTCGAACAGAGTTGGGTGAAAACCTTAATACAGTTGTGGGGGTGATTTTCTTTTCCCCTCACGTTGAACATCTACATAAAATCGTGGTGTGCAGTTCACCCTGCAGAATCTAACCCTCGCCTTTCCTGAAGACTGGGAAACTAGAAACTTATCCTGGGAAGGGTTGAAACAGACCGCTTCACAGCTAGTCCCACCTCCGGGGGGCACCGGGTCTACCCATAGGACTAATTACTCCCCAGCAGAAACTCCGACGGAGTCTCGCCCAGCATCCCACCCCACCGATGGAGCCCCTTGGGAATGGTTGCCCAGGACCCTGGGAAGGATGCAGACCCACTCATCAGTCGTTGGGAGGCTTCGGATCCCCTGGCAAGGAGAAAGACTGTGTTTTTTAGGCTAGATGCCTCTGGAAAGGCAGGCTCCGGAGAGAATACACAAAATAGCCCAAGGGGAAAGTCCTGACGTTAACTCCATAAAAGGTGGCTTTAAATGGTCTCAGCTGATCCATATTTTTAGCAAACTGTTTTGACTCAGCCTGCCTGACTACAATACTGTTGCCAGAACCGGCAATGAAAGGGAGATAAACACGGCGTTGTGATTTTTCTTTTTCTGCCTCCCTGGAATCCCTTGGTGGTACAAATCATGCTTGACGGACTTTGATTAGCACCTGCTCAGTTCCGCTAGGGAAAGGGGGCATTTGTCTGAGGCTCTATTCTACCTTCATGACCGAGCTAGAAATTGTGATGTGGGGGGACGGTTCCCCCCGGGGGAAGCCTGGTCTAAGCCATCTCTCTCCCACCACCGGAGACTGCCCTGAGAGAGGCAGTGGCTGGGAATGGCGGGACAAGGTGGCATGTTTGGGGCCAGCTGGGGGGGGTCTGCGTCTCACTCACAGGTGCATGCTGGGTGGTGACTTCTGGGCGTGTTTGGATGTGATGTGCCCCTGTGCCGGTCCCATCAGGTGCTTTCTTTTCTGGGCAGTAGTGTGGTATTGCCACAAAGAGTTTTGGACACAGGGATAAGGAATATCATTGCATTTTTCATTCCTTTACTAATTGTGACTGTGGGCATGTCCCTTCATCATCTTTTTTGAGGGGCAGCCTAGATTCATTCTTCTAGCTGAGCTCCACATACACTGAAAGGGGAAAGGGTGGGGTGCCGTGTGCATGTGTGAAGGCACAGGGTGAACACCAAGTATCTTTTGGACCACAGATACCTTATTGGGAGAAAGCATTTTTTATACAACTGATAAGGTTATCTGTGGAGTAGACTGGAACATCCCTTGATAATTTATCAAGTGGAAGAAGACCTATTTCAGAGGAGGACCAAGGTAAGGCAGGACCCCCGACTCCATCAGGTATGAAGTTCTCTCCTCTGCGTTAGGAATATTTTGATGGAAAAGTTTGAGAAGCGCTAGCTTAGATCCTCTTGATGGTCCTTTTCATCTCTTACGTTTGAGAGCTTAATTCACAACCTTCAGGTCCCTTTGCCCACTAAGCGAAGGCCAGCTTCCTTGGCACAGAATTAACGACCTCCTGCAGGAGTCACTGACCCCGGCCCAACTGCTTGGCCGCCGCTCTCCTCTTCTCTCTGATTCTCACCTCAGTCCACGTTTATCTTCCTCAGACTTGCACCCACCCATCTCCATTCTCCGTGCCCTTTCTGTCACCTGGGACGACCACATCTGCTTATTAAAACCCCACTCATCCTGCAAGGGCCGCCTTCCCTTCTTTCCAGCCAAAATGTAACTGATTTCAATGGCAGTTATTGGTTTTGATGCTAACATGGAACAAGTACAAGCTTGAAATGTTGTTTCTGTTACTTTTCTTCCTCTCAGACACTAGAGTGAATGGATCTTCTTCAGTGTTGTAATTCCGCCATAGCAAAGAATACTACGCTTTGCACAGACCCAACAGCCTGCCAGCTGTACATACACATAGTATGTACATAATAATATATTATAAAAAAATAATAATATATTATATATATGTATGTATGTATATGGTATTTCTCTACCAAATTATTTATTATTATATCTCATGTTTCGATCCCTGGGTATATATATACCTGATGATCCCTGCTGTGTTCTTTATGTAGAATTCCTATTCAGGTAACTAGATCATCAGGCTAAGAATGGCAATTCCTGATTCTGTCTTCTACAAGTTCTACTCTGAAAGATGCCACATTTACCCATTTGGGGGGTTGTTTCTACATTCATTTTATTAAGCCTCTTTGGATAATCTCTTTGAAAAAGATACAAATGATTTCATTGTGACTGCTTACAATACTATTTTAAGTACTCAGTGGTTTTTTCCATGGCGAAATAGGTTGTAATCATGTTTCAATTTGTGTTTTTAAATATTTTATATTTTCTAAATATCAAAAAGACACTTAAGACAGAATGTGATACTTTAAAAATAGAATTAAGTAAAAAAAAAAAACAGTATTGAATTGACTGGAAACAAATGTTCAAGTACTTTCCAAACTTGTTTGGAACTGATCAGTAAATCACAGATGGAAAAGTAAAAAGTTTCAGTTATCCTTGACATTTCAGGAGGGAAAGAAAACAGAAAAGGAAAATCATTATAGCTGTCTCCAAAGAAATTGCTTCCAAATTGTTGTCTGTTAGCTATTCCAGATGGCTTTACTGTTTGTCAGTGGAACTGGGGGTATTCTAGAAAGACCTCAGGAAAATAAATGAGGTTTTTCTTTCCTGATATCCCAGAAGGTGGAAGAAGGAAAAAATCTCTTTAAAGAAATGTCTGTTTTAAGTCTGTTGGCCACCTGTACCTCCTCCCTGGCACCCATCACAGATTTTATGGTATATTCATATGGTCCAATTGTTTTAGTGGTGAGAAGGTACTTTAATGAGTATATAGGTAGTGAAAATAACGTATATCCTAAGCAGGAAAGTTAGTAGAAACCTGTTATAAATGTCTTATAGTCTAGTAAAAAAATATGTGCATATATAATCTGTATATATTATACTCAAATAATAACATAGGCTACATGCGTAATTATATATGGCTGTGTATATGTGTACATGTGCTTATATATGTTTGCATTTATATATATGCATATGTACATATACAGATACAATAATCCTACAGCAGCTTTATGTATGATTTTATTCCTAGTTTGCTGTTGAGGAAACATGTCCAAGAGAAGAGCAAGAGAGTTATCCAGGACCCCAAAGCCAGAGGGGCGTGTGGTCATATGCCAAGGCTGTGCTCTGAATTACCCTACAACCCCGTGGTGGTGTTTGTGGAATGTGTGTGGCATATGGGTCTCCCTGTGGCATCAAAACCAGTTGTAAAGACATAGGTTCAAGTCTCGCCTCGGCTCCGGTAGCTTGCCAGGACAAAAAATCCTGCCAACTTCAGGCTTTCATTTTTTTGTTAGGGAGCAGAAGTTATAGCCTCCACCAGAGTGTCTAGAACTTACAGAGAAAGCGCCGTCTCACGGCATGAAGCCTTGTTTTCATTTCTACAGAAGATTTCCACTCTGTGTTCCCTCCATCACGTTTTCTAAATATCCTTTGAATTTGCTTGAGCTTCGAACCTTCAAGCGGCTCAACTGTGGCAGGTTGTAAACTGCACCGAAGGCTCGTCCCTCTCAGTTTGTAGAAAGTCTTTCACTAACTACTCACTTCGTCTTGGTAGATTTTACCACTTCTTAAAAACATGCCTGGCATCCAACTTTAAGGTTGTCATGGGGCCTCTGATTGAAGTACTTTAAGGACCTTAAAAATAAATACGAAGATAAATCCTTCTTATCCTGGCACTTTTTTTTTTTTTTAAAGCACATAGAAAGAAATGAACAGGGACTGGAGGCATGGAATCAGTCTGTTTGTGGGCACTTGATGTCCTGGTTATGGGCACTAGTAAGGAGAGAGGTTTTACTGTCCCTTCTCAGTACTGTTATGTCAGAACTAAAGCAGGATCCTCTACTACCCTTAGCAGGTGGCCAAGGTAAACCCCCAGGGAGCTCAGCACTCCTTCAGGAGGTTTCTCTACCTGAGTTCTCCACTGACTAGGGTAATTTTATGATGTCAGGATGTCAGAATTCGAGAGAGTGAGATTTTCCTCCAAATACACGGTCCTCTCTCTGTGGGCTTATTCTGAGTGACCTGTCACATGCGAAACTGTCCAACCATGGTCTACTGGAACTTTCCAACCACGGTCTACTGAGACTGTCCAATCACAGTCTACTGAGACTGTCCAACCACGGTCTACTGAGACTGTCCAACCACGGCCTACTGGACCTGTCCAACCACGGTCTACTGAGACTGTCCAACCACGGTCTACTGGACCTGTCCAACCACGGTCTACTGGACCTATCCAACCACGGTCTACTGAGACTGTCCAACCACGGTCTACTGGACCTGTCCAACCACGGTCTACTGGAGCATCTGCTGTGCCCTGGGCAGTTGGCGTGCACTACTTAGGTCATCACGCCATCCCTGAGAGGTACAAGGGGCTTTATCCATGCTGGCCAGGAGGAGACCCTAAGGCCCAAAGTCACTGACCTGCCCAAAGTCACCACCAACCAGGGCAGAGTCAGGCTCCACACCAGAGGGCATCTGGCTCCCTAGCCTCCTGCCATTCCTCTACGGTAGGCTTCCAAGTCAGGACCCCATTTGAGTTAAACTCTAGCCATGTCCCTTCTTCAGACTCTGGCTTTTCATAATAATTTAAAATATGTTAATATTGGGTTGTCTGGCTGGCTCGGTTGGTTAGGAGTCCTACTCTTGGTTTGGGCTCAGGTCATGATCTCACGGTTCGTGGGTTCAAGCCTGGCATCCGGCTCTGTGCTGACAGTGTGGAGCCTGCTTGGGATTCTTTCTCTCTCCCTCTTTCTCTGCCCCTCCCCTGCTCGTGCTCTCTCTCTCTCAAAATAATAAATAAACTTTAAAAAAACCTTAATATATTAATATTTTTTGCAGCCATATGAAAAGACTCATTCTCTACTCCCCTTCTCCTGCCTCCCCTCCTTTCAAGGGAACATGGTTATATCCCACTAGCTCCTCAGACACGCAGCCTTGTCCCCAAGCCCCAGACCCAGAGGTGAGCTGCAATGCCTCACATGATTTGCATGGAAATAGGCTAGCTGGATCCCACTGTTGTCTCCATTCAAATAGGACACGACCCCCAGATTCAGCCCACTTCTTGCAGGAGACAGTGTGCCGTGGGGGCCTCTTTTCCAGCCGATTCTGCACTGCTGGGCCCTCAATCCCATCACTAGTGAGCCTAGTGTCAGCTCACCAGGGCCCCTGGGAGGATCACACAGCGAGCACATGGGGGCATCCGTATTATTTCTCACACGCAGAGCACATCACTTAGAGGCCTGGGGGAAAGGGAGCAGGGAGTTAGTGTGTTAGCAGGAATCAAAACAAAGACCTGTAGGTATGTCAGGGGAAGGGTCGGAGGTAGACAGGGATGGCGTTCTAGTTTATGATGTGAAGTTATGATGTGTTACCTGGGAGACTTGGGACACATGCACCATCGGCCCCACAATCCCAGAAGTTCTGCAAACGTGTCCCACAAAGCAATGCATCCTGGTGGTGGTGCACTTTGTTTCCATTAGAGCCACTGTTCTGGAAATAGATACAAATGTTCAAGAGTATTGCCTTCCCCTTCTCTTTCTGCCTTATTTCATAAGGGGGAATCTACTTTCATATGCCCTGCACTGTGCTGGGACATTTTATCTCATCCTCCTGACAACTCTTATAAAGAGGTACCATCTTATGGATGAAACTCTCAGGGTTCAAGTTTAAGAGACTTGCTCAGCCAGTAACTAGTAAGTAGCAGATACAGTATTCAAATACAGGTCTGACTCCAAAGCTCTTGTCCCTAACAGTTTACCACCTGAATATTTATCTGACTGCGGTAACCATAGTTTGGCAACATGAAACTGACCAGAGTCTGGTTTGGAATTAACATCACGTTTTCAAAGTGGGGACGGGATCGGTTACGTTTGCAGTGTAAATTTACTTACAGCTAGGTTTTTTGCTTGTTTGTTGACAGAATATTGTTGAAGCCTAGTTCATTGCTCTCAGGACACTCTCATGTTGAAATATGATGATTATGTTCTTTCTTTTTTTCTTCTGTAGAGGGAATCAGGGATGATTCAGTTTGTACAAAACAGCAGTGATCCTTCAGAGAAAATGTGTCTGCTGAAAACTCTGAGCTGAGTGGCTGGCTGGAATGTGCTGGACCCCTTATGTTGTTGTCACTCTGGGCTTTGCGAAATGTCTTGTGAAGTTCTGATAGGTAATTCTGGGTCAAACAGGTGAAGCAAGCCAGTCCTGTTTTAGGTTTAGAGTGGTTGTTTGAGAATGTGAAAAGCTTAGAGGTATTCATTGCTCTAGATTTGTATATAAATCACTTCCAGGTTGATGGTCCTAATTTAGTAGCATCGGGCCATAAGGAGGTAGTGTTGTGTCCCTATTACTTTTGAGTCAAACTTTTGTGTTTGCCTGCTAGCTTTGTGCGGACTATGGGCCAAGGGAAGAAAATGGCAAAAGTATGAATAATGAAAGAGATGTCATATGTATGAGTTCTTGAAAGCTATGGTGGCAAGCGTCTCCTCCCTACCCCACCCCCCAAAAAAGATGGATTGATGGATCAAAGGAAGAATGGAAAAATGGGTAGATAGGTAATAGAACAACCTTTAAAACCTATTAATCCTAGAATCTGGATCATTGGTGTATGAGTATTCACTGAACAATTTTTCCAACCTCTCTGTAAGTGTGACCATTTTCATAATCTAGTGTTGGAGGAGGAAAAAGAATAGAATTATGCTTAGTTACAGAGATGCAGTTCGTTTCAGAAAATATATTTGCTATAACAGCGTGAGCAAGCAGTAAGGCAGAGCCCTCTGCTTTTGATTAGGTAATCAGTATTACTATATTATAGTAGTATTGATTAGTATTATCTGTTTGGTGAACACCTATACCTGCCAATGAAGCATCTGAAACTGGAAGCTACGATAGAATGAAATGTTTGCAGGTGCAGTGGTACAATATCATTACTAATATTGATACCTAACTACCATTTCCTGAGCCCTTATCTTATGCCAGGCACTGAAGTAGGCACTTTTATTAAGCCATTTATTTCTTAAGTAATCTCTACACGCAATGTGGAACTCGAATTTACAACCCTGAGATCAAGAGTCACATGTTCTACTGACTGAGCCAGCCCCATGCCCCTTAAGCCATTTATTTCTAATAAATATGCTAAAGATATGGGTACCGTTAGGTCTGTTACGCAGATGAAAATCTGAGCTCAGAGAATTCAAAAGCTTCCTGCTCAAGGTCACACATCACGGCAGATGGTGTCAGGATTTGCACCTGATATGATTGACATCAAAGCCTGCGCTGTTCCCACTTGACCCTCAGTGTCCACAGCGCAGTCCCGTGCAGTCATGTCTGTCTCACCAGGAGCTGCTTGGAGTCACAGGAGATCTGGCCTCACCCCAGAACTACAGAACCAGAATCTACAGTTTTAACAAGCCCCCGGCTCTTTCAGCTGCAAGTGAGTCTGAGAAGCCCTGTACTGAGCCACCTACCCTGGAAATGAGGGACTGTGTCTTTATTCCTCTCCCGAAGCTGTGAACGGCGCGAAACGCCTTATCTTATCGGCAGTGAAAATTAGCATTTTGTTTGTTTCGTTTGTTTCCGAGGTGTAGCTGCAGCACGGAGCGTTATTAGCCCCCTTCCTAGCAGCGTCGGAGTGAAGACTGCGGACCAAAGCACAGACGTAGGAGTCACGTACCCTGAGTTTGCAGCTCAGCTCTGCGTGCGGTTATCTACTTGATGAAACTCAGATCTCCCCGCTGTCTGTGACTCCGTGCCTTCATCTACCGAGTGGGGACACCAGTTCTGGCTCTACCCACCTCACAGAAAGGCCAAAGGCGCCTTTAAAAGTAAAATGCAGCAAAAACCAAAACAAAATGGAACAGACAAGAATATTAATTGGCCTTGTAGTCGTGTATGGATTCTTTACCCACACGTGAGGGTCATCAGGCCGCGGCTGTTTTATTTGTTCCTACTGAGGGTTACGTGGATGCCAGGACTTTTGGGGCAAGTGACCATTCCTCACCGTGCCAGGAATGTCCTTGCTGGAACCCTCCCTGCATTCCGTCTAAGAAGAGGACCTTCTCTGAGAGCAGGGGACTGGATTGCCAGCGGTTGTGTATAAACCACGCATTGGCTCGAACCAAATCCTCTGGCCTCCTCCACGTGCCCCAGCAAAGTCAAACCCTAACAATAGAGAGCATTCATTGGACTCTTCCTGTGAGGTACTGTGCCCACCTCTTTGTACCACTCTCTCATTTAATCTTTGCAACAACTCCAAAAGATAGATATCTTCCCCATTTTACAGAGGAGGACAACTGAGACCTGAAGACATGAAATAGTGGAACGGGAGTTTCTTAACTACTAAGGTTAGAAAGATGTTGCTTCCAGTCTGGCGTCATCGACCAGAAAAGTGTCACGTAGATGTGGCAAAATTTCCAAAGTTTCATTGTTTGAAACAAATTTTTCTTCCCCCGGTGATTGCCCGGAACTCTAGAAAGAGCAGAGATGACAAGTCACTCGTGGCTGAAATTAGCTTGTGAAGTTTTTGCTCTGAGTGAAAAAGCAGGTATTCTGATGTGTGTCTTTTGTGTCTTCTGACCCATGAACTGGAAGAGAAGAAATAATAATCAAGGAGCCATTTGGGAAAGCATCTTAAGAAAACCTAAAATATGTTCTCTTCTGAAGGATGCTTTCAGCAAAGAAATAGCCTTATTGTCATTTGTGAAAATAGCTTGGATAGTTCAGCAATGATCACATTTCTATTTTGTATTTTAGCGTTAAGATAGGATATGCTTTTCCTTGGCTAAACTCCCGATGGCAGAGTCCATTTTTTTCATCTTTATGCCTCACGGGCTCTTTGTGGACAGAGCTCTTTGTGTGCTAGAACTCGCAGCTGGGTTCTCCCTCCCTGGCACCCAGGGAAGGAAGAATCTGTAGGGATCTCAACAGCCCTTACCTTCGTTGCAGGCGGTGGGGGAGTCAATCCTGGAGAAACAATGACTTCTAATCCATCTTGATCTTCTGCCCCACTCTTCCTTTTCCACTTATATGCAGGGTTTTCCCACATGCGTGGACGTGGGAAGTGAGCCCCGAGCTGGGACCGTGAGCCCTTGGGGATTTGGGACGCATTAGTAGGTAGAGTTTAGCCATATTGGCTTAGAGTTCAGACGGACCTGGATGCACGTCCCTGCCTGCATCTACCACTTAGTAGTTTCACGAGCAGGAGTCTGCTTCTCTAAGCCTCATCTTCCTCCTTTGCTAAATGAAGGCAATGATATATTTTATATTATCTATTCTAGAAGTATTATATACTTATGCTGTGGCTTTTATAAATTCTAAATAAATAAATCACTGCTATTTAATATTTAACAAATACCATGAACCAGTGAGTCGGATGCAAGTAAACATCCGATAGTTCCTGGCTCTCCAGGAGACGTCCTACTTATGAATACCTACAGCAAGGTAGTGAGCCCCAAATAAACGGTGCAGAGTGCATCCCGGTAGGAGCTCGCGGGAGGGGGTGAAGCCTATAGCCCGCTGTTGGGGCAGCAGGGGCAGGCTGCGTGTTGAGGCTTCTAGATCTTAACAGCTAGTATTTTCATGGTGGAGCCTGAGCATAAAGTGAAGAGTGAGAGTATCTCAAAGAGAAGGAATGCAACCTTCAGAAATGAGATAATTCAAGACATATTGAAAGAACTGAGAGTCCCCAGTCAGAAATGCCCTTTGGGACTGGTCAGAGCACCTGAGCCACTTAATGAGACCCCCTTGACACGCCTCTGTGCCAGCTGCACGGTTCAGTGCTGGCACATCTTTCAATTATTTGAGACACAAGAAATACAGAATTGCAGGTGAAAAGTCCCACTTAGGAAAATACGATGTTGGTGAAATCCAACACGGCTATGGCTGAACTCAGGTAGCAGGTGACAAGTGTGTGACCTTGGAGTGGCCTTATGTCCAAGCATTGAGATCATGGTGGAAAAGAGCCCTGGACTGGGATCCAGGAGTCCCGGGATTGCCCTGGACAAGCCTCTTCCATCCTCTATATCTGTTTCCAGAAAGCACTTTGAAAGGGGGTGTGGTTTATAAACCTGCCCAAGCCTCCTTCTTCTAGAATATTTAAGTGCAGTTGACCCTTGAACAACACAGGTTTGAACTGATTGGGTTCATTTATACATGGACTTTTTTCAACAAATATAGTACAGTAAGTACTGTAAATGTATTTTCTCTTCCTTATGATTTTCTTAATAATACTTTTTCTCTAGCTTAGACTGTAAGAATACGGTCTGTAACACATATGACACGTAAGATTCGTGTTATCGACTTAATGTTATCGGTAAGGCTTCTGGCCAACAGTAGGCTGTTAGTAGTTAAGTTTTGGGGAAGTCAAATGTCAAACACAGATCTTTGACTGCACAGGGGGTCAGTGCCCCTAACCCCTGCATTGTTCCACAGTCACCTGTGCTTCCTCCTTACGGTGCTTTCAAGGTCGGAAGAGTTATAATACTGGCTTGCTCTTATTTCCTCCCCAGCCGTGGATTGATTTTGTGGTTCACATTTTGTAAAGGGACAGTTATCTAGGGGTGAGAATGGAGGAGCGTGGTGTACATAAATTAGCATACGGGGACTTGGAAATGTGCCAACGTCATCCAAAGAGAAGTCCAGATAACAGGCTACCAGGCCGAGCAGCTTGCCTGAGAAGAGTAAAGAAAACAATTTCCCTCTGTGTTTGCCACAGAAAGGAGGATAAAGGGACTGGAGGATGGATAAAAGTGTCCAAAAAAACATAAAAGATGAGATGATGGGAAACGTTGGCGAGACCACGGAAGGGGCATAAGTGGAAAAAGTCACGGTATAAAAAAAAAATAATAAACTGTGGAAAGAGAATGGAGCGATAGTCATGGAGAAAAGTGAGATCACATAAAACTTTCAGGAGCGCCTGGAAAAAATAAGGCTTTATGAGTCGAACATGAGGAGTCTTTTGTCACCACCTGTGGAGAGTAATTGGCATGGGCTGACTAGAGGTTTGTTTCGCCTTTTTGGCAGGAGCCGAATTGTTATGTTAATATTCCCCTGGCTACGTGTTAAGTACTGACTTTGAATAGAAAGAGTTTTGCAGAAGGGGAAAATTCCCAGCATCTGGTTCTTACTCACTCTGACCACTGAGCTCTTTACAGACTTCAGACTTCACACTTGAAGTCTGAGAAATAATTAGTATCATGGCACATATTTCCAGCAATGCGTGCAAACGAAAAGTTTCCACCAGGGACTCTCCCAAAGGTGTTTTACGGGCAGGCAGAGCGTATCCAGGCTAAGACTTAGGTACAAGGGTCCGTTGGGGGGTAAAGGCAGATCTCTTATAGAACACAGCACCGCTGCCCAGCTCCTGAGTGCTTCCATCTTTGCATTTATCTGTACTGTCCCTTCTCCAGGAGCAGTGTCTTCTTCTTAGAGGTCATTCCACCAACCTGGCTCTTTTACTATTTTAATTGTCTGGAACAGGGTGAGGCAAAAACCCTAGGGAATTCAGGTTGGCATGACCTAATAGTCAGTGCGTTCTTCAAGTGGCATCGTTTTTTCCATTTTAAGAATTATTGACCCATGTCTTGGATTATCATCTTCATTCTTCTTAGGAAGCGACTAAATTTCCAAGACCTCCTACAAACTGACCTTCTTCATGGTCTGCTCTCCCCTGATCGCTGATTTCAGCAAGGTGCCAGGTGCAGACTAAAGACTGAGCTAATTTGCACGAATTTGTGATTTACTCATGACCCCTTAAAAGTTGTGAAGCCTTCGGGATTGCAAAAATAGATTGCTTCTTAATTGCAAATGAGCCTGTAGCTGCAAATGATCTCAGACCTCCTCTGAGCACCCCACCTCTGTTACCACTTTCCTCAGATTGTTGCCTTGCTTCCTAGTGTCTTTCCTCACTTCCGCTCCTACAAACGCGTATTTCCAAAAAATGTGATAATGTGACTATTTTTTCATGATTTCCTTTATGGCAGTGACAAAGGAATTTGGTTAAAATACCATATAATTAAGCCCTTGAAGTTTATAAACCACCAGATTTATCAATCCAATAAAGAAAATCCATGTAAAGGGTATAAAAGTTTGTGAGCCAGAGATTCTAACTGAACCATTGGCTCCCCAGGAGTAAATTAGGCAACCAGAGCTATTAAAACCTATTAGGTCACTAAAATATCATTTGGGCAACCACCTCAAGTTCCAGAATGTTCTCTGAGCCCCATTTCAGAAGACAGTATAACAGCTAAGAGGTTTGTCATTTCGGGAATTTGGAACTACACTTCCGTGGAACATTGATTGCTACAACACGGTCGGAGGTTTAACACAGCTGAAACTGAAAAGTGGCAGATTTCTTCCATGAAAAAGATGTTCTCAGGGGCAGGTCCGAGATGGCAGCATAGGAGGACCCTGGACTGCCTTCCTCCCACAGATACACAGAATCCACACCTACATCTGGAGCGGTTCCTCCTCAAGAAGAACTGGAGGCCGATTGAACAGCCTCTGCACAACGAACGACAGGCCACGTATAGAAGAGTAGGAGAGACAGAGGCACTGCAAGGACAGAAACCCTACCCCTGATTCGGTGACCTACGGTAAGGAGGGCTGTCACTGAGGGGCCCACTCTCCAGCTAGAGGCACAGCAAAAAATCGTGCTTTAAAGGGCAACCAGACGATAAGGGAAGGAAATCCATTTACTAGCCTTATAGCTTCCACCAGACAGGTGAGGGACTGCTAGAACCCTCTCTGGGGTTGGAGGACCAGCGAGCATCATCGTGTGTATCCCCTCCTTCACCTGATAGTGTGGGCAGAAGCAGGGTCCATACTCCAGCTGGCCTGCTAGTCTCTAATGCAATGGGCCCCTGGCTCACATAAGCTCCAGCCATTCCCCCAACGAGGCACGGGTGTGTATGCCCCTAGTCCCATTTCCACCCCAGCCTCAGCCATCCAATCAAGGTGGTCCCGGTGCTCTCTCCAGCCCCAGCCCTCCTGTCCGGGGGACCCCACGGTCTCACCCAGGGACCCCTCCCCCACCTGCCTTGGCCTGCTGCATCTGTAGCCAGCTTGCCAAAGCCACCAGGCACCTGCAGTCTACACAGGGGATGCTCCTACAGAAGCCCACTCCTTCAAGACCGGGAGAGGTAGCTGTTCTGCCTAATTCGTAGAAACAAATACAATACAGAAAGTCAAACAAAATGAGACAAAGGAGCATGTGCCAAACGAAAGAACAAGATAAAACCCCAGAATCAAACCTTCATGAAAAAAAACATCCTTGAAGGAATAATGGTTAAGAATTCCCTTAACCTGGGGAAGGAAATTGACATGCAGGTCCAGGAGACACAGAGAGTCCAAAATCAGAGGAATCCAGAGAGATCCACACGAAGGCACTCAGAATTAAAGGCAAGACAGTTTCCTAGACAAGCAAACACTAAAGAAGTTATCGCCATTAAAGCAGCCATGGATAAATTCCTAGAAACACACAACTTTCCAAAATTATGAAGAAATAGAAAACCTGAATAGACCTGGTACAAGTAATAAACTTGAATTAATAACCTAAGAATCCTACAAAAAACAACAGTTCAGGATCAGATACCTTCACGGGTCAATCTACCAAACATTTGAAGAACCGTTAGTACCCATCCTTCTCCATTATTCCACAAAAATTTAAGAGGAAGGAATGCTTCCAAATTCATTTTATGAGACCAGCATTACCCTGGTATTAAAACCAAACACTGACACCACAAAAAAAAAGAAAGAAAATTATAAGCCAATATTCCCAATGAACATAGATGCAAAAAGCTTCAGCAAATCATTAGCCAACTGTATTCAATGATACATGAAAAGGATTCTATACCACAGTCAAGTGGGATTTATTCTAGGAATGCACCGCAGGTTTATATCTGCAAATCAACCGATGTTGTATATAGCACATTAATGTGATACATCACAATAACAAAACCAAGGATAAAAATCATATGATCATCTCAATAGGTGCAGAAAAAGTATCTGACAAAATTAGACTTTAATTTTCGATTAAAAAAAAAAACCTCTCAACAAAATGGGTATAGAAGGAACATACCTCAACATGACAAAGGTCATATATGATAAACCCACAGCTAACATTGTACTACTCAGTGATGAAAGGCTGGAAGTTTTCCTCTAACATCCGGAACAAGACACGGACGCCCACTCTCCTCACTTTTATTCAACATAGTATTGGAAATAAGTCCATGCATATATGGTCAATTAATCTATGACAAAGGTGGCAAGAACATACAATGGGGAAAGGATAGTCTCTTCAATAAATGGTGCTGGGAAAACTGAACAGCTACATGTAAGAGAATGAATTTGATCACTCTCTTACACCTTACATAAAAATAAACTCAAAATGGACGGAAGACTTGAATGTAAGACCTGAAACCACAAAATTTGCAGAAGAAAGCATTGATGCTTTTTGACATTGGTCTCAGCAATATTTTTTTCAACCGGTCTCCTCAGGCAAAGGCAACAAAAACTAAAATAAGCAAATGAGATTTTATCAAACTAAAAAGCTTCCGCACAGCAAAGGAAAACATCAACAAAATGAACAGGCAACCTGTGGCATTGGAGAAGATATTTGCAAATGGTATATCCAATAAGGGGTTAATATCCAAAATTATATAAAGAACTTACCCAACTTAATATTTTTTTTAACATTTTATTTATTTTTGAGACAGAGAGAGACAGAGCATGAACAGGGGAGGGTCAGCGAGAGGGAGACACAGAATCTGAAACAGGCTCCAGGCTCTGAGCTGTCAGCACAGAGCCCGATGCGGGGCTCGAACTCACGGACCATGAGATCATGACCTGAGCCGAAGTCGGCCACTTAACCGACTGAGCCACCCAGGCGCCCTTACCCAACTTAATATTAAAAAAAAAAACAACAAAAGACCAGGGCGCCTGACTGGCTCAGTCTGTAGAGCATGTAGCTCTAGATCTCAGGGTCATGAGTTCAAGCCCCATGTTGGGCATGGAGTCTACTTAAAACTAAAACAAAAACAAACAACCCAATTGAAAAATGAGCAGAGGACTTTGAATAGACATTTTCCCAAAGAACATATATAGATGGCCAACAGGCACATGAAAAGATGTCAAGCTCACTAATCATCAGGGAAATGCAAACCAAAACCACATGAGATATCACCTCACACCAGTGAGATTGGCTATTATCAAAAGAACAAAAAAATAACCAATGTTAGCAAGGATGTGGAGCAAATCGAGCCCTTTTGCACTGTTGGTAAGAACAAAATATTAGTGCAGCCATAATGGAAAACAGTATGGAAGTTCTCAAAAAATTAAAAATAGAACTAACATACAATCTAGCAGCTTTCCATTTCTGGGTATTTATCTGAAGAAAATGAAAATTCTAATTCAAAAAGATAATGTACCCCTATGTTCACTGCAGCATTATGTATAGTAGCCAAGATACAGAAACAACCTAAGTGTCCATTAATACATAAATAGATAAGGAAGATGTGAGATATATATCATGGAATATTACGCAGCCATGAAAAAGAATGAACTCTTGCCATTTGCAACAATATGGATGGACCTAAATGTTATTATGCTAAGTGAAGTAAATCAGAGAAAGACAAATACCGTATGATTCTACTTATATGTGGGATCTAACAAAACAAAACAAATAAACCAGCAAAACAAAACAGAAACAGATTCACAGATCTAGGAAACAGATTGTTGATTACCAGAGAGGGAGGGGAAGGAGTTGGGCAAAACAGGTAGAGGGGATTAAGAGGTACAACCTTTCAGTTATAAAATAAGTACATCATGAGGATGTAATGTACAGCATAGGGAGTATAGTCAATAATATTGTAATAACCATATGGTTACAGATGGTAACTAGACTTATCAGGAAGATCATTTCGTAATGTATAAAACTATCAAATCGCTGTGATGTACACCTGAAACTAGTAAGATATTGTATGTGGGTAATACTTCAATGATAATAAAAAAGATGCTCTCACTTGTATGTTAAATTATCTCTAACTTTATGTCACAATATAGTAACTTCAGTATGGACAATAAAATGCTAGTTGGCTCCATTCGACACACTAAGGGCAGTTGGTTAACATTTGGAGTATTCACTTCAGAAATTCACACTCCAGGAAAGATTGATTAGCATAAATTCCCTAACCAGAGACCACACCACAGAGGATTAACACAAAACCTTCTAATATCAATCAATACTTACTGAGGATTATTAATCAGTGTAAGTTGTACTAGAGAGAATTTTTAACTGAGAAAATGAATAACGTGCAAGTAATAGGGTAGGATAGAAAGACCTGTATCAGCACGAGTTGGGCACGTACTGGCCAGAGTCTGAGCAGTGAAAGAAACCACTGTAGGTATTTCAAGTAGAAAGGGATGTAGTCCAGGGATTTAAAGTTTCACAGACCTCTTAGGTTTGGGGAAGTGAAGGACAGAGAGGAATTCAGGAAATCAGGAAGTGCAAGGGTAGAAAGAAACTACAGCTGATGATCTGCCCTTAGTGGGTGATGTTGAGGAGGCTGCCTCCTCACTTTGGGGGGAAGTCACTCCCCAAATCTTATGTCTACGGTCTACAGAAAGGCATGTCCCTAGTTGCAGCTGCCAGTGGGGAATTGGTTTAGTTTTCTCTTTTACCTTCTGAATCCCACGCGAGGGCTTCTCATTGAGAGAACATGAGCCAGAATTTCTGCCAGCGGAAGAGTTTGGAAATGTAGTTTCTTGCTCTCTAGCCCCACCTAGAAAGGGAGAATCTAAAAGAGCTGGGGTGATTTTCATGAATAAGTAGTATTAAGCTTAGGGTATAAGGATCTGTCCAGCCCAGCATCCTTTTGAGATGGTCTCTTAGGTCTAGAATAGCCTTCTTTAAATTTTTTTTTTTAATGTTTATTTATTTTTGAGACAGGGAGAGACAGAGCATGAACTGGGGAGGGTCAGAGAGAGGGAGACACAGAATCCGAAACAGGCTCCAGGCTCCGAGCTGTCAACACAGAGCCCGACGCGGGGCTCGAACTCACGGACCGCGAGATCACGACCTGAGCCGAAGTTGGCCGCTCAACCGACTGAGCCACCCAGGCACCCCTAGAAGAGCCTTCTTCAGTAGCACTTACTGCAACTGTGAAAATAGTCCGGTGTGGTAGCCAACAGTTCCCTGTGGCTATCAGGCACTTGAAATGTGGCCAGTGCAATTGAAGGAATGAGTTTTTAGTTTAGTTTAATAAACTTAAATTTGAACTCACGACATGTGGTTCATGGCTACTGCATTGGGCAGTCCAGGTCTGAACTCTCTTTGGTCCCTGTCCCCCCTTCCTTTAAATGGAAGATATTGCCTGATTTGACCTAAAGTGTCCTAAACCTGCCGGTTGAAGATTTGTTGTATTTACAGTGTGTTGAATGTCCTTGTTCGAAGGACTATGTGATGGATTTGGGGAAGAGGGTTTCACCGGGCTTGCAGAATTGGGCATCTGACTGTTTTTTGCGCCAGCCGACTAAGAAACATCATTAGATATTTGGCTGAATTGAATCCAAGGCTTGCTGTCTCCATAACATAAAACAAGCAGAAAGGTAGCCGGAGGCCACCGCTGTTTACCTACGGAACCTAAAACTGCAAGAACCAATTAGACTGATCGGTTTGCAACATACATTTTTCCCTCAGAAAATGTTTCTCAGACCTTTATAATCTGCAGTATTTTTGCTGTTAGCACACCTCAGCAGATGACAAAACATACAAACACCACATAAATGTTAATACAAAAACCCACATAAGCTAGTTGCTGTCCCCTGAATACTCTTTTTTTTAAATGTTGATTGATTTATTGTGAGAGAGAGAGAGAGAGTGAGTGAGTGGGTGGGTGAGTGCAAGCAGGGGAGGGGCAGAGAGAGAGAGAGAACCCTAAGCATAGGCTCCGTGCTATCAGGACAGAGCCCAATGTGGGACTTGATCTCACAAACTGCGAGATCATGACCTGAGCCGAAATCAACTGAGCCACCCACGTGCTCCGAACACTTCTGTTTTTAATGTCAGCTATGCCCGTGGTATTTTTTAAAATCATGCACATTACATAAATTTCTATGTATGAAATTGTTCTTCATTTATATGGTTGGATCTGCATTTCGTAGTGTCATAAAGACAGCTCAATATTCTACAAAAGAACCCTGACTGCCAAGCGTTCCGCCGCTTGGAAAACCACATGCCAATTTGCTCCATATGTAAAATTCTCTCTATTTAGTTTCCCAAAGTGCCCGGCATCACACGAATCAAAACAGGCACTTTCGTGGATACGTGACACATTTTCCCGCCATCTGAAAAGGACATTAGCAAATGAGGCTATTTATCATTTCTTTCCCTATCAGAAAAAGAGAAAACTGATGATTTCGATGTCACGATTTTTCTTTTTCTTTTTTTTTACATTTGAAAATTTTCTCTTTCTGCATTTGTCATCCTTCAAAAAATTGCTCACAAGTTCTCAAAAAAATAGTGTCCCTTATTAATTTAAGAACTGGGTTATCATGGAAATGGTACCACATGATGTTTTGAACACTCACGGAACTCAATTCACACAAACTTTGGCCTCCTCACTAATTATCTCTTTACCTGGTGATGGATAACTTGTTAGAGTTGTCTTCAGAGAGCTACAAATACTGTCCTGAGGAAACCAGTCCCTGGGGCATTCGCTTAGTCGGCAAAACCTCATACCGTCGCTGAGTTATTTTTCAGCCTCGACACAATTCAGATCGATCCAACTGCATCGAAGGCATCCTGGAATTAGTGATTTGCAGTTTCGGTGATTCTTTGTGGGCCTTCCCTCGGATCACAGGCCCTCAGCATTAAACGCTTGTTTTACTGTTGACCAAGGGACAGATTGTGGGGAGGGGGAGATTTGTGTCGGTTCGTAGCGGGTGTCTGTCCACACAGCTCAGCGTAGAGGTTGGGAAGGGTTTGGGAAGCAGCTCCTCCTTAGATAACTATAAACAGACCATGTGTATGGGTTAGAACCACTCGGGTCATCTACCAGGAGCCCAAGAAGCAAGAGGGGGACAGAAAGGGACTCAAATACAGAAATTCTGCAAGTCTCTTCCAGCGGCGTTTGGGGCCCTGTCATTCCGCCTCTGTGTTACGCCGTGAGTGGATTTTCTCATTTAAGGGTCTCCCTCGTCTAGCACATTCTCTCAGGCAGTGCTGGTGTTCTCACCAATCAGACTATGTATGTGGTGGTCCTACAGGCCCAGCACACTTGTGGGACTTACGGACGATGACAGTACCCGCGGACTGATGCGACAGGATGGGTGCTTTCCGATTAGCCCTCGGATTCCGGTGGTGAGGGCCTAAGTCTCATTCAGCTTCTTGTCAAACCATGTTTAGACTTCGATCCAAAACTGCAGACGTGCCGATCAAAAGCTGTCAGCTCAGAGTGTGCTGCCACGATAACCTCATTTACATCGAGATAAAACCACCACCTTCTTCAGTTTAATCATCAATACTTTTGGTCTTAGCTGCAAGGAGGACTTAGATGATTGTGGAAGTATCTGTCTTCTAGGCTATTTCTGTGATGGATGAACGCTCCCTGATTCTCAACTCTTCACCAGAGTTCTAACGGCTGGGAGTACAGCTAACAGGTCCGATCCATGTGCCAAAGTGGTTCATGAGAATCTTCGCGCTCTCGCTGCCCCTAGGTAAAATTGGATGGTGCTGAAATATTCTAGTTTGATTCTTCAATTGGAAAGGAAAAAATCTAATGGATGATGAAGCATAACCTATTAGGCACTTTTGCGTGCTCTTGACTCACTTGTTTACATGGACGGATGGTGGACCTGGTGGGATTTTTACAAGCGTGATTTTTTAAAAAGCTTCTGAATTGTATTTCCTCAACAGGATTTGCAAGGCTTTTGATGCTTTGAAAGGCAAAGTCGGAACCAAACTGAGCTCTCAGGGGGTTTGTTTTGTTTTTGTTTTTGTTTTCCTTTTAAGCAGACCCGCAGTTGTTCATGGAATCAAACTGGCCTTAGATTGCTTTAAGGAGCAGTGGCTGGTGCTTCCCAAAACGCGGACCGGACACCGTGACCTTCTGTTGTATTGCTAATATGGACTCCCCCCTCCATGCGGCTGCCTTTACCTGGAGATGCAGAGGAGAACCAGTAAAGCCCTCTTGGCTTATCTCTTTGCAGGCTTGTTGATCGGTGCTGGCTGTGCCCTCTACCCCTTGGGCTGGGACAGTGAGGAAGTCCGTCAGACTTGTGGCTACGTCTCTGGCCAGTTTGACCTGGGTAAGTTTCCTTCGTCAATGACACTCCTTTTAGAAAAGAACCGCATGCGACTTTTCCTAGAAGCAGAGTGGAAGAGAGACAAGGGAGAAAAACACACCCTGTAGTGCAGCTAGCAGTCATGTGTAACAATACGCACACATTCGCTTATCCGTTTGTTGAGTGAAATTATGCCAATCTACCGTTTGCCTGAACTGTGGGAAGTATTGTGGATACAAAGCTTAGATAGAGCCCCTGCTCTGAAGAGTTTATATGCATTGATCAATTCATTTAAAAATCATGTGTTAATTACTTATTGCAGGTGCTGAAAAGAACTATGTGGAATTTATAGTCTGCCTGAGATTTCTCGAGGGCTAAGAAATCCAAAGCGATCTCACTCCAGAGTAATAGACAGCTTTGTGGGAGTGCTGGGTCTTGAACACAGTGATGCACGAGGGTCGTCTGGCAGTAGACAGAAGCATCTTGCAAGCCAGGAACACAGCAGATCGAGAGCACCAGGGAGGCATGAGAACAGTCCATCAGGAGGCCACAGGGGTAGGAGAAGCAGGGAGAGATGTGATTGAATAGTTAGAAGTTCACACACTGCTGAAGGACACCTCATGACTTTTTCTGGAAATTTCAGACATTTTCACTTGTAGCTATAGTGTGTTCTACCTAGCAGTCCATTAAAAAGATAGCATAGGACGATATGGCTTGCATCATGATAACTTGTACTAATTGGATTATATTTCCCTCGGTTGATAAACCTAACTTTTACGCCAACACTTCCTTATTTCTTTCTAGTTAAGTATCATGTCTATTCCAGCTTCTGTTATTTTAAGGCATATCATAATGAAAAACTTAACGAAAGTAAGCCTTCTCTTTATTGGATTATTTTCTGAGGATGTTTTTCTGGAATCGGTGTTCCCACATCGAGGATTATTGCCAAATAATAGCAAATATACGTTTCCCTAACATAAGGATAGATTGAGTTTTTGATGATTGGTTCATAGTGAGGTACTAACTTATACATTCGCTTTTCACATTAAACACTTCACTCTAAGAAGAAATATTTGAGGGAGGTGGTCTAATGTCAGTATTACTGTTATATCCCAAATCATCATTAAAAAATTGTATGGTAGAACTTCTGTGAAAAAAATTTCTGTCCGATACTGAGGAAAATGGACGGATGTGATACCATATCAAAGTCCTGTGGATTTGAAAATAAAGCATGATTTGTTTGACTCATTGGATGACAAACACCCTGCTTCCCTCAAAATAATACTAGCTCTTTTGGCGGAGAAGTTGGTACGTTAAATACTACGAATTTGCATGGATAAAAAAATATAAGAGGTTTCGGACCGCTCTTTCTTTCCTTCTCCATAAGGCTTTCCTAAGTCTGGATCAGTTTGTGATTGCCATAAATGCAGAGGAAAATGCTGGCACAAAGTTGAGTGTCAGCTTGGTTTTTGTTTGTTTTTCAGTTTTTTACCTTTTTTTGTTTGTTTGTTTGTTGGTTGGTTGGTTGGTTTTTTGGAAAGCAAACTGTGTCCAGGGGAGACATTTTAACATAGCGTTTGGCATTTTTCTTTCTCTGGTGTTTGAGGCATTCTTGGCCGTTTCACACATGCCTCAACTTGATTAGAATACTGTTCTTGCTGATCTCTTGCTATTGCGTGTTGCTATATTAATTAGCAGGTTGTAATGAAACCCATATCCTGTTTTTTGCAATTTTCATTACTGCATCTCAGTAGTTCATATCTTCCCGGCATTGTGGATTAAACACTTGAATGTCAAACTTAAAAAAAAAAAAAAAAAGACTTGCCTCTTTACTACTGGTAATAATTTCTTATGTTACTAAACTCACCGAAGCCATTTTAACAATTTAAAAACTCTGGTGGTTTTAATTTTTGCCACACCAAGTTTTTTTTTTTTTTTTTAATGTCTCTTAGCGGGATGGTGAGGAAAAAATGGAAACTGGCATCATCTACAGATAAAACGAGTCCTTGGTCCTGCAAAACTGCCTCTGTGTTCTATCTTTTTTTTTTTTAATTTTTTTTTTTAACATTTATTTATTTTTGAGACAGAGAGAGACAGAGCATGAACGGGGGAGGGGCAGAGAGAGAGGGAGACACAGAATCGGAAGCAGGTTCCAGGCTCTGAGCCATCAGCCCAGAGCCCGACGCGGGGCTCGAACTCACGGACCGTGAGATCGTGACCTGAGCTGAAGTCGGACGCTCAACCGACTGAGCCACCCAGGCGCCCCTGTGTTCTATCTTTAAAAAATGGCGACTGTTTCCTTGCACACTGATGGAGACTGAACTTCAGCGGAGCGAAGGCACAGATTCTGGTGCTCAGTTGGGAGAACCCAGGACCGCAGTTGGGAGCCACAGCACGTGTGCGAGGGGGAGCATTCTCACTAAGGCTGGCCCTGGGGCCCATGTTTTTAATGGTGTGCGTGTCAGTTGCCAGAGCCACACTGCCTCTACTTGCTTCTGAGAAGCCAATCTCATTGCTACTGCCTCTCCCAGGAGACTGTGTGGGCACATCTTCCCCCTGAGACCTGGGAAACGTTAATGTTGTTAAGGTTCATGCGGTCCTTATTGTGGGATGTGGGTCACTCAAGAAACCATCCCCTTTGTTTTTATATGGAAGATTATTTAAGGAGTGTGTTCATTCAATTACCCAGCCGACAAATATTTCTGAAGTGCTTACTGCCTGCCAGGCCCTGTGCTAGGTGTTGAGGACATGGCATCACCAAGGCATTTTGAAAGACCCCATGCATTGCCGTCAGGGAACCAGAACCTACCAGAAGAGCCAGATGTTCAAGAAGATAATATACACCGTCAGTGTGTCGGAAAGGAAGGCACTACATCGGACCTTGTGGTTGCCTTGCCAGCATCGTTCCATTCTGGTCGGTGATTCTAAGCCAGAGGCAGGGAAACAGCTCTGTGAAGAGCCGGCTAGTGACTGTTTGCAGCTTTCGGAGCCATATGGTCTGTGTCGCAACTATTCAGCTCTGTGTTGTAGCATGAGAGACACTCCATGCGCGAGTGGGTGTGACCGTGTTCCTGTAAATTTGTTTTTACAAAAACAGGTGGTGGGGCCACAGTCTGAGGACCCCTGATCTCAACCAAAGCATGCCCCCGCCACTCCAGAAATAGGTTCATTTCAGATAGACTCATTTATTGATCCCTTCAGCCTCCCAGACAGCTGGTCGGGACGCAGGGCACCGATCGCGCTGAGCAGCCTGGTCCACTTGACCTAGTCTGCTGTATACTTACTACCCTCTTCATGTTGTGGGCGTTGCGAATTAGGTGACCAACTCTCTAACTTCGTCTTGGTCATCTTACCTCTTAATACTAGCTTGGGATGGGGCGGCGTAAGCCCATTTAGACCGGTGATATTGCAGGAGATGTTTCCAGAGGCTTTGGGAGAAGAAGGGATCATATGCCTAAGGGAAAGGCACCAGAAGCCATGCTCCCCCCTCCCTCCAGCAGCCGCCTCTGAGTAGGTAGAATGGCAGGTGGGGACAGCCTCCAGGGGGAAGGGGTGGGCAGAGAAACCAGCTGGGGTTCAGCCACCCCTGAAGCACGACTTCCCTAGGAGCTTTCAACCTTGCCGATACATAGTACATAATACATGGTGATTCATTTCCTTACTGGGTAATTTTAA
This sequence comes from Panthera onca, assembly GCF_046562875.1. Classification (NCBI taxonomy): domain Eukaryota; kingdom Metazoa; phylum Chordata; class Mammalia; order Carnivora; family Felidae; genus Panthera; species Panthera onca. The sequence continues at coordinate 223,026,499 of NC_138339.1, forward strand.
AGGCATCCTTTCTCTCTCTTTTAAAAATGTTAACTTATTTTGAGAGAGAGAGAGAGAGAGAGAACAAGCAGGGAAGGGGCAGAGAGGGGGAAGATAAAGAATCTCAAGTAGACTCTGAGGTGTCAGTGCAGAGCCCAACACTGGGCTCGATCTCACGAACCTTGAGATCATGACCTGAGCCGAAATCAAGAATCTGGCGCTTAACCAGCTGAGCCACCCAGGTGCCCCAAGGCAGCCTTTCTCATACTGGCAGCTGAACGCAGCCTAACTGGTATTTTAGTTAGTTGCTATGTCACAATTCAAGGGGACTTGACCTCTCCTGGAGGCTTCCTAAGGAAGGAGTATTTTTAGCTGAGCCTTCAAGGCTGTGAAGTGTTTAGGTAGATAAAGAGTGAATGTGGGTGTGTTTTAGGCTGCAGGGAGGCCAAGGAGAAGAGGGAAAGAGCCCAAGCAGGCACACTGGAGGAAGGAGGAATGCTGGTGGGGTGAAGGTAGGAAGGGCTTCCCAGGCGTTTAAACTGAGTCCAAACATATAAGACGTAGTTAAGCAAGGAACAGATTTCATAAAAACTCACATTTGTGGTTTTAAGGTAATGTGGTAGGAGTCTAATAGAATCTACTTTTTAAAATGCCTTTTTCCCGGGTGCCTGGTGGCTTAATTGGTTAAGTGTGTCCAACTGTTGATTTCGGCTCAGATCATGATCCCATGGTTTGTGGCCCCGAGTCAATCAGCACAGAGACTGCTTGGGATTTTCTCTCTCTCTCTCTCTCTGTCTCTCTCTGTCTCTGTCTCTGTCTATCTCTCTCTCAAGAATAAATAAAAATTAAAGAAGATAAAGTGTCTTTTTTCCTTGGCAAGGAGACTTGGGGAGGATTTTTGTGTGTGCCTTGAAAACAACTTTATAAGGCTATTGATTCTTTGTCAAGAATTAAGTGCAAAGCTTTGGAGCAATTTCACAAAAATACCCACTTTTGCAAATCAAAGATTGTTACTGTTTACCTTTGGATCATTCTTCTTTATGGAGAAGCGAGGAGCATGTTTGAATACACGTATTTTTGAAACAAGGAAACCAGAGTACAAGCAGGCTGCATAATGAATTTCTAAATTATGCAGCTAAAATTGTACAGCTTGCCTTGACAGTAGCTTTCACCCTTTAGAAGCATTAGAATCAGAGGCCGACTTGTTTCTCTCATTTGTTTTATTTTTTATTAAAACAAATTTTTTTAAGTGTTTATTTTTGAGAGAAAGAGAGAGAGAGAGAGACAGAGCGCAACCGGGAGAGGGGCAGAGAGGCAGGGAGACAAAGAATCTGAAGCAGGCTCCAAGCTGTCAGCAGAGCCTGACGCGGGACTCAAACTCACAACCCGTGAGATCACGACCTGAGCTGAAGTCGGACGCTCAACCGACTGAGCCGCTCAGGTGATCCTCTCATTTGTGTTTTAAACAAGTATCTCGGGTGATTCAGGTGCAAGGGGTCAGCAGCCATACTTTGAAACAAAATCACCCGATTTATAAAGAAAATTATATTTTTTTAAATTTTTTATTTGAGGATAGCTGACACACAGTGTTACATTCGTTTCACATGTACAGCACCGTGATCCAACATCTCTGTTCGTCACGCTATGCTCACCACAAGTGCAGACATCATCTGCCACTACACAATACTGTTAGTCCTTGACTATATTCCCTGCGCTGTGCCTTTCATTCCCGTGTCTTGTTCATTTCACCACTGGAAGCCTGTATCTCCCCCTCCCCTTTACTTGTTTTGCCCATCTCGCTACTCCATTTCCCTCTGGGACAACCTTCAGCTTGTCCTCTGTAGAGAGAGAAAATTAGTTTTTTGTACTTTGCTAGAATTTAGTTTAATATCCACTTTGTTTTATATAAACTAGGGGGCTTTAGCTTTAGGTTACAGAGAGCTGATTCCAGCTGGCGTACACAAAGAAAATATTTACCATCTCTTATTACAGCAAGGCCAGAGCTAAGGTGAGCTGCAGACTTGACTGATCCAGGGGCTCAAAGATGTTGTCCAGGGCCCAAGATGTTGTCCAGGGCCCAGGTTTTTCCCAGACCGGAGACCTGCCGCGTGTGGGTTCTTCTCCTCCATCTTGAGGCTGGCTCTCTTCTTCTCATCGACGATTACGTTTGGCACTTGTAGCCTGTTCGTGTCATAGAAAAGAGGGGGAGTCTCTCCCCAGTCCCAGCAGTGGAATAAAAGTCCCTCTTCTCAGTCTGATTGGGCCAACTTGAAAGAATAAGAGCTGTCAGGGGTTACCGTGTACAAAATGGCTTCTTGTGGCCGAGCGTGGATGGGTTCAGAGTTTTACAGAACCAGATTTTACTGAGAAGTAGTGGCATCTGTAAGCGGAAGATGAGGCTACGAACGGAAAAGGCATCTCAGTGTGTCTTTTTGTTGTGGTTGGACTTGGTGCCCTGCTCTCCTTCCATCACGAAGTCCGTGGCTGCAGATTAAGGGTCAGTAACGGCTCATGCTGTGTAAGTGTCAACAATGGTGAATTTATGTATTACTTTTTAAGAGAAGAAAACAGTATAAGTGTTAAGAATAATATGTAAGGTAACACAATATCTTCACATAATAAAAATACAGTAGACGTTTGCTGTTATTATTCATGTTATTTGCACAGGACCATTTTTAATGAATATTGGTTGATTAATCTTTTTTTCTTTCTTTTACATTTTATAACAGTAAATTGGGATTTACACATTAAGCATAAGGTCTCTCTAATCAGGTTGTCCAATTGATTTAATTCATGCCTCGAAGATATTTTCATCCACCAGACTTTTCTAATTATATCCTTATGATCAAAAGTAGTGTTTCAATTAATTTGTCTTGCTAATTTGCCAAGTAAATTTGAGTAATCATTGCTTTCATTTTGCTATTTAATTTCATTAAGAAGCCATCATGTTTCCTGTTCTTGAAATTATGCTCTTGGATTCTCAAGAACTACTGAGAACTCAGAGCCTGTCAGTGTGAAAAAGATGAGAGCCTGTTTCTTCCAAATTTTCAGACCAGGGAAGAAATCTCTTCTCATCGAATCTGAACAATAACCACGTCACATCTCTTTGGGCACATCTCTTTCACTCCTGACTTCTGTTTTTCTCCCTTCAAACCTAATCACACTTGAGAAAAAATAATTTGCAAGTTATAGTCAGTGGGACAAAATGAGAACAAAAAGAGAAAATTTGTCCAAGTTGCTAGAAGTCATTTAGAAGCTCCAGGAGGAGCCTGTATTCCCTCAAATAGCATGCTAGCACAGGAGGATGGCAGAAGACCAAGCAGCCGCTAGGAGCTAAACCAAGACCCAAACTGGGTAGTCCCAGGGTTACTCACAGGAACCCTCTAGAATGTGACTCTAGATGATGCTGGTCAAGTGCCACGGGCAGAGGAAGGTCTGTGTAGCCAGTGATGAAGTGATGGGGCAGCGCCCAGGCAACTCTGAAGGAAATGCAGCCAGGTTGGCCGGTCACTCAGCCTTCTTATGGTTCTCTTTTCATGACAAGAAGGGTTTTCTGCATTCATTCTAGAATGAGAGGAGAAGAACCAATTCACTTCAGGGCCATGAATCCCAGTGGGACCATGACAGTAATGGCAGCCCATGCACATACCCGTTTTAAGTTATCGCTTAGTAAATGCCTCTAGTACTGCTTTAGCAAAAAGTACCCCATTCTCTATAATCATGGGTCCAATTCTGTCTGCTTCCCTAAGTGCATCTTTGTAGGTTCCAGATGAACCAATGGGACAGGAATTTTTCAACTTCGGCGTCTAGTTCAGGGTTTGGCCCAGAGCAGTATTCTGCAGATTTATTTATTCGACAAATACTTATTAAGCACGTTCTTGGCATCAAAAAATTGTGCCACAGACTTAGGATGAAATTTTGAATTAAGATAAACATGATCCTTACGCATGACACATATCTGCCACCTACGAAATGGTTAAACAAAGGGAGGGAAAGAGGGAAGAATGATGGAGGGGAAGAGAGAATAAAGAGACGTGGAGGGAAAGGAAAGAGGATGAGAGGGAAGGAAGGAACCCTACTACTAATTTCTGACCTCTAAAAGGGAAGTTGCCATCATGTGTCTGTATATACTTGGCCATTGATAACCCGGGGAGAATTATGGCATTACTCTCTAAAGGAATATGGCTGAACCATCTCGCAGAAAAAAATCAAGTTAAGGGTCATCGTTTAAAGAATGAAATGCCCCAATAGGTGAAAAAGAAAGAGCTCTAAATTCTTTCCTTCCTAGAGTCCTTTTTGGTTTGGTTATTTCGGAGAAGGATTATTCCCAATCTTGTATTCAGCCTTTTTAAAACTTAATTCAGTGACTTACAGTGATTTGCACCAGTGGAATTCAGTGATTGTAGAAAAAGGTAATTCTCTTTAAAAGCCTGTGAGACACAATATTTCATAAGATATGGCCACCACACTATTGAGAAGAATAGACTAATCTCTCTTTTAAAGATTTTTCTTAAGTTTTTTCAGTGTTATCCCCATTATAAAAACAAAAAATATGGGGTGTGTATGTGGCTTGGTTGGTTAAATGTCCAACTCTTGATTTCAGCTCAGATCATGATCTCACCATTCCTGTGATCGAGCCCTGCATCAGGCTCTGTGGTGACAATGCAGAGTCTGCTTGGGATTCTCACTCTCCCTCTCTCTCTGCACCTCCCCTGCTCGTGTGTGTACATTCTCTCTCTCTCTCTCTCTCTCTCTCTCTCTCTCTCTCAAAATAAATAAATAAACATAAGAAAATAGATACACCTCAGTTCCCTGCCATTTTAGATATAGTATACTTAAGGAACTTCAGGAAATTCAACTGGCTTTTCTAATTATTCTTTTGTGTGAGGTGCTCTTAACTATTTTCTTAGTATGTTCCACTAGAATATTAATCTAGGGGTAGAAAAGCACTGATTTTAAATTTAACTGTTTCTGATGTTTTAGGTCCTCTCTCAGGAATGAACTTTGTTCAACTGATTCTATCATTGATGTCCTTAAGAAAGAAAGGGCAATTAAGATAAATTGGCTATGTGAACATCATCTTAAATAGATCTGTAGATTGTATTGAAATTTCCTGGTAGTTAAGGATTTAGGAAATAATCTGCTAATTAGGGAGACGAATCTATCCCCTCCTACCATCCCAAGCTACCCCTTTGGATGATGTGATTAGTGCAGCCCCCTTGAGAAGTCCTCTCCTTGCTCCCTGCCCTCAAGGAGATTATAGTTGAGAGATTTATCACAGATTTATCTTAGAACACTCTCTTATTAAATAGTAACACTGAGGAAAGACCTGCCAGTGAACCTTCCAGTTGCTGGGAGATTTGTCTACACAAACATTAGAGAAGAGTTCTTTCAGATCTTGATAGTAAGATTCTTAATCTCAGGAGAAATATTTCTGCCCCAGAGTTGAGAACTCAGATGTTTTGTGACCTTACTGTGTATTTTTGCCTTTGTTTCCTAACAGAAGAGAGATAGTAGCCACTTTTCCTCCTTAGCAAGCAGGTCTTCCTTTAAGAAAGGGCCATTTGTAAACATTATTGATTAATAACATAGCAAATGTGTTTTAGAATAAAACCAAAAATATAAGAAAATAATCAGGAGGCTGATATGACTTCTTTTTTTTTTTTTTTTTTTTGGTTTATTTATTTTGAGAGGGAGAGAGAGAGCACAAGCAGGGGAGGAGCAGAGAGAGAATTCCAAGCAGGCCCCATACTGTCAGCACAGAGCCCAACGTGGGGCTCTCTCTCACCAACTGCGAGATCATGACCCGAGCCACAATCAAGCTATGGACACTTGACTGAGCCACCCAGGTGCCCCAAGGCTGATCTGATTTTTAACCTGGTAGAATGTTGACAAAACTAATTAATAGAGAAGATTTGTAGAGAAAAAATTCATTTATGAGATCTTTTCAGAAAATTTCATATGAATGGATTTTTCCAGATAAATGAATTTTCCATTTAAAGGAATAGTTAATGGAAAAAAAGCGAGGACTGGCTTCCATCCCAGCTTCACTCCCTTAGAGCTGTTTGATTCTGGGCAAGTTATTTGGCCTCTCAGAATTTCAGTTCTTTGGTCTCTCAAACTGAATGACAACCCCCACTTCAGAGGCCTGTGAAAAGGATTAAATGTGGCAAAAGTGGAAGGTGCTTTGAACGTGGAAAACCTACGGTAAATATTAGTCCCGCCTTTCTGCCTTAAAGGCCAACACATTTCCTATTTTAATCATGTTGAAATGGTTTGAGGAGGTAGATGTATTATAGCCAGAATCCATCCTTTTAGCCAGAATATATGAAACATATAAAAAACATAAGCAAGCCTGTAAAAAATAACCTCATTCGCAGTTATGTTCTCATATGACTCATAAGGAAAGGTTCGTAGGAGTCATGGACATTTGTTTAAGAGTGATTTGCCTTTTCTCTAAATAGCCAAGACTGAAAAATTTTTTGAGTTCTTTCGGGGGTTTTGTTGTTGCTTTGCAACAGTTTTATGTCACACTGTTGGCAGTTATTCATTACAATTATTACTTACGCCTTTCTGTCCTTATTCCCTCACTTCTAATTTGTGTCCTTTCTCATCTAATCGTCATGCATCCTCTTAAAATCATGGTTTAAAGGAACACAGTTCAGCTCTGTTTCCGTGCACTATGTGTCTTTTTTTTTTTTTAATTTTTTTTTTTAACGTTTTTATTTATTTTTGAGACAGAGAGAGACAGAGCATGAACAGGGGAGCGTCAGCGAGAGGGAGACACAGAATCCGAAACAGGCTCCAGGCTCTGAGCTGTCAGCACAGAGCCCGACGCGGGGCTCGAACTCACGGACCGCGAGATCATGACCTGAGCCAAAGTCGGCCGCTTAACCAACTGAGCCACCCAGGCGCCCCTATGTGTCTTTGAAATACTGATTTTTGTATGCTCTGGACAGTGTTTTCTAGGTTTTTTTTCTTGCCTCCCGATTTGGGGTCATATTTTGGGTAGCTGAGAACGTCAGCTACGTGATGTCTGGATGGTAAGCTACTTTGGCTTGGCAACTGGCTGTTTTGATGACAATGGCAAATGAGTTCAGTGTTACAGGAGCCCTGGTTCTAAGGAGTGATGTCTCCAGATAATTCAGGGGTCCAAAGTCCATGAATAAGCTTCAGAGATTTGTGACCCCCCTGAAATTGTGTGCAAATTTCATATGCCTGTGTGTACATGCTGTTTTCTGGAGAGTTTATTCTAACTTTTATATAGTATTCAAATGGGTTCCTGACATCTGGAGACTTAGAACCTTTGGTCAACCACATTTGGAAGTCTGATATTAGGAAGCTGAGAAACTTGACCTCTAGACTTTATCTGCCAATGATTCTCAAAAGCCCTCCCCCGACCCCTGCCCAGGAGCTTGGAAAGCTACTGAACCCTTTTGACTTGATTTCATTATCTATGAGTGTTTGTCACGGGGATGTTGTAGGGGGAAACATCATACTTACGCTAAGCATTACTGCAAATAGATACTCCCATATACCAATACTACTTTGGGTTTTTTTGTTCGGTTGGGTTTTTTTTGTTTGTTTTTTGTATTTTGTTTGTGTTTGCTTTTTTAAAAAGTCAGCTTTATTGGGATATAATTTCCATACGGCAAAATTTACGAATGTTAAGAGTACAATTCAAAGGATTTTGACAAGTTTGTAAAATCACGTAACCACCACCAAAATAAAAATACCGAACATTTCCCCTACCCCCAAAGGATTCCCTCATACTCCTGCTAATTCTACTTTAAAATCGTATCTGTGAAAATGAGTGCTCAGCCATCCTGGTGAATTGAGTATGTTTCCACTCAGACTTCTGGCCAGTTCCTTTCATGCTGCTATCAGAAGGCAATTATTTAGCATGTCTCCAGAGCTCTTGGTTCTGAACTGTCTTGTCAAAGATGTTTGTATAATGAGCAGATAGATCTTGAATCCTGCTGGAGCAGACGGCAGGTTTGTTTATTGTTTAGTCTAATAAAGATAATGTCTCCCTCTGGTGTGAAGCTTGGGCGGATTTGTTTACAGCCTATTATAAAAAGTTGGGGTTCTCTAAACATGGGATTCCTCAACTGTGACCCAAACTCACTGACTTTGCCGCATCAGCCCCTGTGAGATGTGGGAGGCAAGGGGGTGGATGCAAATGTGAAGCTCATGCTGCTTGCTGTCTGTGAATAATACATCTCCACATCTCTGATGTGGGAGTCTCTTGTCTCCTCCAGCTTCTGTGAAATGGTGGCAGTTTAACGTGTCAGCTCGCAAGCACAGTAAAATCTCAGATTCCTCACCTCCTTGACATCACTGTTATAATGCCTGTAATTCATATGAAAATACTTCAGGATAAAGAGAGATGTGTCTGTCAGTTAGGGATGGTCACAACCCAGGTGCATCTTCCAGACCAGATACTCAAGGCTGCTGGTACGAGTGTTCTGATATCTGTATCCCAACCAACACCGGCAGCTTTACTATTCGCACAGCCCTGTCAGAAGTGGATTTTTATTGGTGGAATTAATATCTTATTAATTAGCATGATGAATGTTAAACGTGGATTCTTCTCAGTGAGACTGTGGATTAGCTCCAAGAGTTAAAGGCACTCCTTATCCTTGCTTGAAGGGATGGAAACATCCACCCTGCCTTTAGCCATTATTCTAAGTCCCTGTGATACTCAAACTCTCAAACAACCGATTTTCCATGGGCCCTGACCAATCCACACTAAAATCTTGGCCACGGCACTGGAGCAGGCTCCCCAGGGGTCCTGCTCTGCCAGGCACTAGCTCTTTGGTTTCTGGGACATGAGGCTAGGATTCTCTAGGGTTCCCAGACAGGGAAGGGACAATGGGACACTTGGGGAACTTGGAGAAGTGGCTGTTCACCCACCAGTACAGAGAGGTACATATTTTAGTATTTCTGACAACCGGTACAGGTTCACTGAAGCATGCCCGCTATGCATACAATGCCCTCAGGAATGGCAGCCAAGGCTGGATCATCCCTAAAAAGCTCAATTTCCAGCCTTTGTTTGGAGAACTTTTGGTTGTTTGTGGCCAAAGGGACCAGAGTCCTGCCCTGGAACATTGCTCCAATGGCTCCTTCATGCAAAGTGGTGTTTGCAAGCACTTAAAGGATAGAGAGCTAAGATTTAACTAGCTCCCAGGACAGGTCGATGACCTGGTTTGTGCCTTGATTGCTGTTTGTTTAATAAGCGTCTGTCTGTGTAGCAGGATTTGGTCTGAGGCTTGCTTTCATCATAACTTGGAAATGAGGTTGTAGGAGAGTGGCTCCCCGATACCATCCCTCACACTTTTGCAGCAGTGACTGTAATTTACCGGAGGGTCTCAAGGTTGTGCTTGACCAAATTGGATTAGGCTCGTCCACAGCAGCCACCTTACGCACAAGGAGGGATCGTCCAGGAAAACCTCTTAAACGGAGGACCGGACACCGAGAATATATTCAGAGGCTGCTTGGTGGCTGATGGAAGCATGACGGACAAAGGGAAGAGGGCTGATAAAATGCCATCAGGACGGAGTGCAGTACGTCTTCACGTAGGTTTCCTGGAAAATTGGCTGCAGCCGCGGGCTACACAGAGGACAGGCAATTAGAGACAGTCTAGGTACCTTCACACTCTCTTTTGGGGCCATTTATGAGTCAGAGGAGCAGAATCTGAGGTTGTTCCAGCCTTTATAAACAGCAATGACAGACAGCTAGAGGATAATCTGTCACCATACGCTGAAGAAAGCCCCGCTGGTTGTCTCAGCCTTCCCCACTCGGAGATCGGATTCTGGGTCGGTTCACAGCGTGAACACAAAGGCCACCAGCATACGTTGTGTATATAGAGCCAATGTGTGTGCCTTATCACCTTCCCAGTGGCGTTATCTCTAGTGAAACTTTCAGGATGAATTCGGTGCTAAGGGGCAAGGATTCATAACAACAAGCTGGCCGGACAGGACAAAGGGAAAACCATCTTTTACATGTAAATGGCGCAAATGTGTACATTAGTGAAATTATTTCCTGGGCCACAGAACAGAGGCCCGTTGGACTGGTGCGATCATAAGAATTCAGATGCACTCACCCTACTTTTCTGACACTTGAACTGGGATTTGATTATGCTTCTGGAAGCACCAGGGTGGTTTTATTTTGCCATTGCTTTGTGTCGTGGGAATGCTGTGTAGGCAAAACAGCTTAGCCACCCGTTCCATGGTTATGTGGCTCTTACTGGAATTCAGGAGGGGATGGTGCAGGACCTTGAGTCAGCGCAGACTTTAAGACAAAGGCCCCTGAGTGGATCTGATTGGAAGGACGAGCAATGAGCAGGTTTGGTGTGGCAGGGTCAGGAACAGCACTGAGAGAGGAAGTGAAGTGCGAGAGGAAGTGAAGCATGGCACCTGGGCGGCCACACCCACCAAAATACTGGAACGTGTGTTTCTTAGATCTTTCAGGATCAGTTTCTCTGACTGATCCATCTCCACCCGCTTCTCTACCCCCACATAACACTGCTCTTGTTTTGTTGTATTGTGACAAAATGTATGTAACATAAAACTGTATCATTTTAACCATTTCTAAGTGTGCAATTCAATGGCATTAAGTAAATCCACGGTGTGGTGCAACCATCATCACTAACCACTTTCTAACGTTTTCGTCATCCTAAACAGCATCTGTACCCGGTAAACAAGAACTCTCCATTATCTTCTTCTGCCAGACCCTAGTAACCACTATTGTACTTTCTGTCTCTATGAATGTCCCTATTCAAAGCACCTCATACACGTGGACTCCTACAATATTTGTTCGTCCTTTTGTGTCTGGCCTTTTTTAAACGTGTTTTTAATGTTTGTGTATTTGTCTTGAGAAAGAGAGAGAGCACAAGCAGGGGAGGGGCAGAGAGAGGGAGAGAGTGAGAATCCCAAGCAGATTCCGTGCTGTCGGTGCACAGACCGACATGGGGCACAAACCCACAAACCGTGAGACCATGACCTGAGCTGAGATCAAGAGTTGCATGCTTAACCAACTGAGCCACCCAGATGCCCCAGGGTCTGGCTTTTTTCACTTAGCATAATGTCTTTAAAGTTCATCCATGTTGTCTAACATGTGCCAGAAGTTCATTCCTTCTTACGGCTGAATAATATTCCATTATATGGACCCACCACATTTTGTCTCTTCATCTAAGCCTGCTCATTTTTTACCTAGTTGTTTTCACACTGGTGATTTATTTATATTGATATGAATACACCTGTTTCACTGGTTTGTTGGTAAAAGAGGTTGTTGGTTTATCCCCCCCTCTGCCCCCCGACCACACACAATTTTATAATTATTTCCTTTGGCGTTGGGAAGTTAACTTTAAAAGCACAGGTAGGTAATGATGTGGTGTACATCCTCATTGCCCAAATAGAACTGGTTTTTTGGTTAAGAATAACCCAGCATCAGCACCCTGCTTTAGATTACAACCAGGAAATTCAAAGTTATAAACAAAAAGAAAGAATCTCCCTACTGAAGAAAACACATTCAAGAGACCTGGGAAGACGACTTTGGTCATTGGTGAAATACAGGAGATGACCTATATCAAGGGTGAGCATGTCATGTGACAAGTATGTCCTGTTTGTTTTTTCAGTAAGTTTTATTGAAACACAGCCATGGGGGCGCCTGGGTGGCGCAGTCGGTTAAGCGTCCGACTTCAGCCAGGTCACGATCTCGCGGTCCGTGAGTTCGAGCCCCGCGTCAGGCTCTGGGCTGATGGCTCGGAGCCTGGAGCCTGTTTCCGATTCTGTGTCTCCCTCTCTCTCTGCCCCTCCCCTGTTCATGCTCTGTCTCTCTCTGTCCCAAAAATAAATAAAAAACGTTGAAAAAAAAAAAAAAAAAAAAAAAAGAAACACAGCCATGCTCATGTGTTTACTTAGTGTCTATAGCTGTTTTTTTTTTTTAAGTTTATTTACTTTGAGAGAGAGAGAGAAAGAGAGAGCAGGGGAGGGGAAGACAGAGAGAATCCCAAGCAGGCTCCCAAGCTGTCAGTGCAGAGCCCAATGTGGGGCTCGAACTCACAAACCGTGAGATCGTGACCTGAGCCAAAATCAAGAGTCAGACCCTTAACCGACTGAGCCCCCCAGGCGCCCCCTCTATGGCTGCTTTTGACCTAAATTATTTACTCTCTGGCTCTTTTCAGAAAAAGGTTGCCAAGCCTTGCTGTAGATGATCCTTTTCCAGTGTCCCTTGTCTCTAAAATCTGTGATGCTGTGATGTGCTAGGTGGAAGGAGGAGAAGTGAAGGAAGGATAAAGTCACAAGGACACAGAAATGGTCCTTGACAAGGCTCGAAGTGTGAAAAAGCCTCTATCCTGTTCAGGCTGAATTCCTTACCGTAGTCCTGACCCTGCACCCTCCTGGCCTGCTGGAGTTGCCAGAGATGGCTTAGATGGCACGGAAAACTCCGGAAAACTCCTGGAGGTTTCTCTTAGCGAGCATATGCTTTGCTTGTGTGAAATCTATATATCAGCCAGAAAAGCCCCTTTCCTTCCGTGGGAAGTGTTGTTTCCCACGTGGACTATACATAACCAGTAGCCTGGAGGCGCTTTGTGGAGGAAGGGGGACCTGTGTCCCTCTGCTGCCTGTGCCCCTCCTGGAGCAGGTGGAGCCAGCGCCCCTGTCCTTCCTCACCGGGACACCTGCGTCCGCACACATACACCGCTCACTTACCGCTTGGCGCTGCTTTATGACGAATGCCAGGATGTCCTCTTTATTTCGGCGGGTTTAGTAGGCTGTTTGCTTCGTTGGCTGTGGTCCGCTCTGGTCCGCTGTGGTCGGCAGGAATGGGAGGGGGCTTTGTGCGACAGAGGATGCAACTTGAGGGCAGGGACTCCCCAGATACCCCACTGAGTGCTGTGCCCCGCAGAGCGAGGAGTGCGAATGCAGGGGAAGAGGGTGAATGCATGTTTTCGTGGGGCAAATTGCACAATAAAAATTGCCATCAGTTCTCATTTTGCATGCCGTAGGACCCACGTATTTATTGGGTTCTTGCTCTTTGTATTTACAAGCATGAAAGTCTCCCAGTCATTTTACATATGTATGTGTGTGTGTGTGTGTAATTTATATTTTTATATATACGCGGGTATAGGTATACATTCATGTATATAGACACAGTTAATTTTTATATTTGTTTAATTTTGATTTTGAAATGAGCTCAGATTTATAGAAAAGTCACAAGGGGCGCCTGGGTGGCTCAGTCGGTTGAGGTCATGATCTCGCGGGGCGTGAGTTCAACCACCGCATAGGGCTCTGTGCTGATCGCTCAGAGCCGGGAGCCTGCTTCTGATTCTGTGTCCCCCTCTCTCCTCTGCCCTTCCCCTGCTCTTTCTTTCTCTGTGTCAAAAATAAATAAGGGGAAGGGCAGAGAGAGAGGGAGACACAGAATCTGAAGCAGGCTCCGGGCTCTGTGCTGACAGCACAGAGCCCTATGCGGTGCTTGAACTCACGAACCGTGAGATCATGACCTAAGCTGAAGTCAAACACTTGACCGACAGCCATGCAGGCGCGCCCTTATCTCTACATTTTTACGCAGTGACAAGTTTGGGCATTCTCTCTCTTTCCAGACACAGGAGGACAGGAGGTATCATTTTAACCACTTGTTCCATTAAACGTTTGAATTAAAGCTTTTGTATGTTTTAGGCCAAAGGCTTAAAACTTGTTTCTTTTTTTACTAGTGACACCTTTGTTCAGTAACTTCTCAAAAGAACAAATGGATTCCTTTTGTTCTTGTTTTTTCTAAATGCATATGCAGACAAGGTGGTGTGAATATGAAGAGACATGAAGGAGTTTATTCGAGAAGATAAGGCCTATCAAACTTGCGTCTGTGAGATTTAAGAGGACAAAAGCTTTTGTCTCTCCACTGATCCTTCCACCTTCCAGCCCTCATTATTTATAAAGCAAAAAAGATGAAGTCAAAAATATCTACTTCTTTGCTACACAAGCTTTTCATTTGTATCTTAACATGGTGAAAAGTTTAAAAAAATTTTTTTTTCTGTTTATTCAGTTTTTGAGAGGCAGAAGCAGTCTCCCTGTGTCAGCACAGAGCCTGATACAGGGCTCGAACTTGAACCGTGAGATCATGAGTTGAGCCGAAGTCTGCCGCTTAGCCAGCCGAGCCACCCAGGTGCCCCAACATGGTGAAAATGTTAAAATATCCCAGAGGAAAGATAGTCCACCTTGATAAATGAAGTCAGTCGTCTCATTACATCTGGACCCAGGCACTCACGGCCACAAGGCTGGGAGCTTAGCAGCGACCTAGTGAAGAAAGAAGTACGCTAGGGACCAGTGGGGCTCAGGTTCAAAATCAGAGCACAGGAAGGCCAAGGACCCATGGAGTTTTGTGTCAGATGGCGTCGGCGAGAGGGTAGGACTGCCTGAGCCACTGCGCTTTGTGTTGTGCTTGAACAGCACTGTACAGTGGGGGTGGGACTGTGGCCAAATCTCTGGGTGGGTCTGAGGATGGCATGATGGCTCCCGACCAACCGCTGAGCATTTACAAGCAGACAGTAGCCGAGAAGGATCTGGAGTGTGCCCAGGGCTTGGACAGAGTCAGGGGAGGGTCAAAACACCTGGCCTGGGGGCATGCTCATGGTCAGGTTCACACCGAGGAAGGATCAGTTGTCTGAATTCATCAAGCAAACTTATTGGACCCCCGCTCCCCACATTCTCTAGAAGGGATGGTGTCGCCACGAGAGTGCTGGTTTAGTTCCATCGCCTCAGGAGTTGGATGCCAATTCAGCCAGGGGCAGGCGTTTAATAACCAGAACCACCGTGCAGGGTGGACACAGAGACGTGGAGTCTTCTAAGAAGACCCATAAATTCAAAGGAGGAAAATATATTTCATCTCTCCTTGGCATGGAAGTTCTAGCAAAGACAAGTGCTGTCTAACAAATGCGAGAAGTACACTGGACTAGCTCATCCTAATACATTCTCTGAGCACTGGAGAAATTTCTAGAATCAGTTTGACCCAAGTCCACGTTGAAGTTTTATCATTTATTTGAGATACTAGGCAAGTTACTTACCTTGCATGTAAGTCAATTTTTTCATCTTCACAAGGGGAATCACGTGGGGAAAATATAAACAGATTTGCTTCTCTCCTTTCTGGGAAACGGTGGAGGCAAAAATGATTAAGTGAGTTGCCACTTGTAAACTCTTCATGGGGCGCCTGGGTGGCACAGTCGGTTGGGCGTCCGACTTCAGCCAGGTCACGATCTCGCGGTCTGTGAGTTCGAGCCCCGCGTCAGGCTCTGGGCTGACGGCTCAGAGCCTGGAGCCTGTTTCCGATTCTGTGTCTCCCTCTCTCTCTGCCCCTCCCCCGTTCATGCTCTGTCTCTCTCTGTCCCAAAAATGAATAAACGTTGAAAAAAAAAAAATTTAAACTCTTCAGTGCACGCCTCACAGTCTATATACATAAACAGCTGTTAATATAATGAGTAATTTCATGTTTCTGTTCTCAACACAGATACAGTGTCTGATACTCATTCATGCCACGAACATAGATCAGTCGTCTGCTGTGGTCCAGGCGTTTTACTGAGCACCAAGATACCAAAGTAGAGCAGACGGACACAGTGATACATAGTAGGCTCTGAAATGTTGATGGGCCCGATTATGAAAAAAGCAGAGGTTAAACTACAGTTTCCTCAAAAGGCGAAAAGATCTGTGGAATTCCGTGGTTACTCGTAGTAAGGCTGGATTCGTTGTACTTTCTCTTCTGTCTCTATTACTAACAAGAGCCGCACCACGAACTGACTTGAGCCTCCCCCCAAAACTCGGCCACCCCTCTCCTACCCCGTCTCCTCTTCCAGGCCGCCCTGGAGTGCCGCCACAACATCTTTTTCCATTGACTTGGCAGGTGGCTGTGGTTTGCTGCTTTCTGTCCCATTAACCTCTATTTTATCTGTCAAGAAGAGTATTCCCCATTGTTGAAAGCAGCAATTTGCCAACCAAGCAAGCTTACAGTCCTGTTTGATGGAGCATCACAGAGAGCAGAAGGGAAAGTTTAAACAGATTTGCTTCTCTAATTTCCCGAAAGGATCACAGACAAAACTCGCCCTCTAGTAAAATGCTTTTTGTGTGCATTATAATAACAAGCCTTTATTGGCATGACAGGGGAAGAGAGAGGCCATGGAAGAATGGTCCCGAATTTCCTGGTTTCATTTAGTCCTGTTACTACTCATGGACTACCATATTGTCTAAAACATATAAACTTTCCTGATAGCCTAATGTACTCAAAAAGACTTTTCCCTCTTACTATTGTAAAACATGGTGCTAATTTGTTATTACGGAGCATGTGGGTTTAAACAATGGAATCAGGCTCCCAGAGGAAAAAAATCTACTTTTTCTTTTCCTTTGGAGAAGTTCAAGGTACAGTGTGTCTACTGTGCTGTTGGAAAATCACAGAACTCTCCCGGACTCTGGATGTTTTGTATTTATATTTATGTTCCATGAAAAAATTCCCTCTTCTATCTGGTTGATTTCATCCAACTGAACTTCTAAGAAACATACGTGTAATATATATATATGAGGGATGGCTTCAAAATAATGCAAGTGATGTGAGTGATCCCTGAGAATTGGTCTTAACTAGAACATAAACCTCCTTAGACCAAAGACCCTTTCTGTCTTGTTCGCTGCTGGGTCTCCAGCTTGTATAACGTTGCACATATGATAGGTGCTCAAGATTTACTGGTTAATGTTGAACACCATACGGTTCCATCTACCGGTACAGATGAAATTTCTGGAGAGGTTTTTAGGCTTCAAGCTCTCAAACTCTGGAGGTAGTTATCCCCATCCCCATCTCTTGCTTACACCCAAGATGGCACTCATTTCGTTCTTGAACTATCCTTTAACAAGACCTCAGTCTGCCTACATTTCTCCATTTCCCATCCCCCTAGTGCAAGTACACTCTTGCCTGGCCTCCCGCATTTCCACCTGGCTTGCTCCCGCTCTTCCTCTTCCAGGTCTCAGCATAAATTTCATTTCTGACTTAAGGTTCTCCTACACTGACCACACTCTATTGAGCTCCCTTGTGATTTGCTCTCTTAGCATCCTGAACTTCTTTTCATCAAAGCACGTATCACAATTATCATTACATAATTATCTCCGTAATTATTGTTTAGTACTTCCTTGACTAGACAATAGCTCCTTGATAGCAGGGACTGTAGCCACCTTGTTTCCAACAAGATCTCCAGCACCCAGTGACCCTCAGTCAGAGTAGGAGACTATTATTATAATAGTCCTATACTATTATTAGTAAGTATTTGTTGAATTGATGAAGGAATTGAGGGAGACAGGGAAAGAGGAAGAATGGGAGGAAAGGAATCAAGGAGTAAGGAATCAGGGATTCGATGGCTTAGTGTTTCTTTAGATTTGCTTAAATCCTATTGACACATCTTGATTTTACCAGATTGATTCCCACGATTTCCTGCTTCTCAAAAGGTGTGTGTGTGTGTGTGTGTGTGCGCTTTTGTATATTCTTTTGAGGTTAGTTTGATGGGCTGGCTGTATTTCTGAATAATCCATACTACCAGAATAAGTCCATATTGATTTAATGGTTCTGTATTTTATGAATTACTTGGTAATTGAAAATTACTTGGTAAATGAAAGTCTTCATATCTGAAATCGAAGAATATTTTCTTTCAAATCACACTGAACATTAGTTGCTTATTTTGGATCTGAGCCAGTTGCTGAATTTAAATCACAAAATATATAGATTACACACATACATCTATATATATGAGTAATTAGTGGCAATATCTGATGACATTCTCAAACATTTTTTTCCTATGGTACACTTTTTAAATAACTTTATTTAGTTTCCTTCCTATTTTCTTTTTTTTTTTAATTTAAATTTTTTTTAACGTTTATTTATTTTTGAGACAGAGAGAGACAGAGCATGAACAGGGGAGGGGCAGAGAGAGAGGGAGACACAGAATCTGAAGCAGGCTCCAGGCTCTGAGCTGTCAGCACAGAGCCCGACGCGGGGCTCGAACTCACAGACCGTGAGATCATGACCTGAGCAGAAGTCGGACGCTTAACCGACCAAGCCACCCAGGCGCCCCTTTTTTAAATGTTTACTTATTTATTTTGAGAGAGAGAGAGAGTTGGGGAGGGACAGAGAGAGAGAGAGAGAGAGAGAGAGAGAGAGATTCCCAAGTAGGCTCCAAGCTGCCAGCACAGAGCTCTACACAGGGCTCAATCCCACAAACTGTGAGATCATGACCTGAGCTGAAATCAAAAGTCAGACGCTCAGATGACTGAGCCACCCAGGTGGCCCTCTTTGTATTTTCATCTGTTAGCTGGTTTGATGAGCTGACTACATGTCTTATGACACAAACAAGAAGGGATCCAGAACCATAACAATTACTGGAAATGATACATATGCACGTGCAAGACATGGAGTTAGATTTGCCCCCCGGAAGACAGTAGCGTGGGGCGATGGGTGATGCCAAAGACTTTATCCTGGCTGTGGGTCTTTCAGGTGATGGCAAGGCTCCGCTGTGTTGTTAGGTGGGTAGGGTGGTCAAGCCTCTGACAGCGGAAGCCTCACAGACCTTTACCGTGAAACCAAAAAAGCAAGAAAGATTTTGTTCACTTGCTCTTGTCTCAAATCAGGTTTCCCAGAGCAGATGCTGAGATGAGGATTCTTATTCGAAGAAACCAGTAAGAGAATGGGAAGTAACATAGTGAAGGGGTAAACACCAGGCAAGAGTGCGATTTCAGGTGAGGTCCCAGCCTCAGCCTCAACTCACTGGGACTCTAGAACATTCGTTCCACTGTAGAATTTGTCCCACCTGGAGGCAAGAAAGCTGGCTTCCATACTCCTGCACCAGTCAGACATTGGCCACTTGCCACACCAGGGGCTTAAGCTGTCTGAGAGTTGGGGCACTGTGGCATCAGGCTCACGGGTCCTCTGAAGAGGGTCGCAGGGGTAAACTGTTAGGAGTAGTGCACAATCAGAAGCTAAGGATGAGACCCCAGGACCAGCGAAGGGGTATAAAGGCATTGGGTGCAATATCTACACCATCTGCTACCAGCCTTGCCAGTGAAGAGCCCCTAAAGTTCAAACCCCTGCTATTCTATTAACTTCCCTGGAGAAAAATATATATACTCTCTCTCTCCTGGGTCCTCAGTAGTCAATCCTTTAGGCTTCTTTTTCATCTTTATTTAATACACATGACTACTGTCACAAGGACTATTTTCAAAGAATTGCCCTCACCGGTTACTTTCTCTGGAATGGGTGTCCAATAATTAATAAAGAATCATGTACTCTGCTCTTCATGTTAGGTCATGGAACTGTGTGTAGGTCAATACCTATTTATTAATGAACAATGGATTATGTTCCGTGTTATGAGCCCGAGACTGAATGGATTGCCCACAAATTTTGCTGACTTCTTGAAAGGTTCTAAAGCACTTGCCATCTCTTAGCTACCTATTAATTCTCCCTCCTAGATTTATTTAATCCAGCTGAAGAATAATTCAAAATGGAGATTATTCCCAAGATTCACAAATGGAGATTATTCCCCAGCCACATTCATGGATGGTTATCAGAAAACTTGGCCCATGAAGGGGACTCTGCTACCCTTGAAAAATACTTATCCTACGTATCATTATTAACGGAGCTCATTGTGCCAGTGAGACCTACCCCGAGGTGGAGATGTGATCTTTCAGGATCTATTATCCTGTTAAGTTTAACACACTCTGTATGAGGCTATAAATGCTATAAATTTGGTTTGGGAACGTCTCTCCAAAAGTTCCGTGCCAAAGCAGGACTAGAGTTATTCTTGTAATAAAATCCCAGATTTACTCTGTTTTTCAGGGACTAAGCTGTTTGCCTACTTTGCTTCCTTTCTTTGTTTTTCTTTTACCTTGCCTTTCATTCAGCATTTACTTAGTGAGTGACTATTACGAGCCAGGCACTGTTTTGGGGATAGAGAAGAAAATATACAGAAGTCTCCCATAACTGAAACTCTTATTCTAGTGGAAGAGACTGAAGTTAAACTCTCTCTCTCTCTCTCTCTCTCTCTCTCTCTCTCTCTCTCACACACACACACACACACATGCATACACACGCACATGCACACACACACACGGTATTTACAAACCATAGTAAGTGCTACAGAGGAAATAAAGTGAGGTAAAGGAACAGAGACTTTGATGAAGCAGGTGGGGGGTGGGACATATCTTTACAGAGATGCCATTTCAGAAGGAGCCAGCTCTCTAATTATCTGAAGTAGAACTTTCTGGGTAGAAGGAATAATGAACGTGAAGCACCAAGCCAGCAACAAGCCTGATGAGGTCCAGAGAAGGCAGCCAGTGTGTCCAGAAGGAAGACAGAGGGAAGTTGGTCATGAGTTTTGAGAAGTAGGCAGATACCAGCTCATGCAAGGTCTCACAGGCCATTGGAAGGAGACTAGATGCTTGACAATCCTTTAGAAAATTTCAAGTAAGTCAGTGTCTTAACACGATTCATTTTTAAAAAGATAGTTGCCTGCTTTGCTGTTGGTGATACCATAAGCAGAAGCAGGGAGACAGGAAAGCAATGACGGCAGGTAGGACTGTATGGGGATGCTGCAGACATTTGAGTGGTAATACAGAGGATAAATTTTGGAGAGAGGCAAAGGACTTGCCACTCATTAACGGCGAGTCTTCGGGCAGGTTAGTGCATTTTTCTTGACTTTACTTTTCCCATCTGAATGTACCTATCACATCATGTTCTTAGGAGGATTAAATGCATTAATATGTACTCCATGTAAAGCTCTTCTAATAACTTGGAACAAGTAGTAATCATGCATGTAATACATGTTCACTATTTTTAACTTGTTACTTTTATTAGATACATAAAGGGAGAGAAATCAAGGATGACACATAGATTGAAGACTGAACATAGCCTATCGTCTGTGTACGTAGGTGGTATATGCTTGAGATGTGGAGGCTCTCAATTCAATTTTGCTACTATTGCCTTGTGGTGACCACAAGCCAATGACTCACTTAGCTTTGATTGACCTCAGCGTCTTATTTTTTAAATTTTTGTCTTAAAGTTTATTTATTTTTGAGAGAGTGAGACAGAGTGTGAGCATTGGAGGGGCAGAGACAGAGGGAGACACAGAATCCTAAGCAGGCTCCAGGCTCTGAACTGTCAGCATGGAGCCCGACGCAGGGCTCGAACTCACAAACCGTGAGATCATGACTTGAGTTGAAGCCATACGCTTAACCGACTGAGCTACTCAGGCGCCCCACCTGACCTCAGCTTCTTATCCATAAATGGGGTACATGCTAACTATCCCTCTAGTAAACTTCAATGAAGATGTGAAGTCAGAATGCATGCTTCACTTAACAGTCTTTGAATTTTTCAATAGAAAAGTTATTAATGAACAAGATAAAAATGACTCACTTGTAAAAAAAGGATATGATTTTCAATCTATGGTTTATGTGTTCAATGACTGAAATTTAAGTATCTCAGTGTATGTGTTTGTATCTAATGTAATATATAAATGATAACAAAAGAAAAGGGAGAAGATAAGATCATAAAACTGGCTAAAAGAAAGATTAAAATTAGAGCAGAAAAAGACAATTGTTCAATGAAAGATATAGAAGCCTTCCATACTGTCCAGACAAAAAGAATAACTTGAATGTTGTAAAACAAAATATGGGGGAAGAGAGGATTAATGAATGCAGAACCCTGTTTTATTAATTCAAATAGGATATTTTGGGTGAATGGCTTCTTATTCTTAGAACATGAAAGCCAAGTTTGAGTCCTGGTTCTGAAGGGCATATTGGTTGCTTTAAAGTTTTGGCATGTATGGATACAGCTGCTAAAAACATCCATGTGCAGATTTTTGAGTGGACGTAAATTTTTGGTTCCTTTGGGTAAATAGTAAGTAGTGTGATTGCTGAATTGTACGGTAAGAGTACGTTTAGTTTTATCGTTTAATAAGAAGTCACCAAACTGTCTTCTTAAGTGTTTTAAAGTGGCTGTACCATTTTGTGTTCCCACACCAATGTGTGAGAGTTCTTGTTCCACATCCTCACTAGCCTTTGGCGGTGTCAGTGTTCCAGATTTTGGCTAGTCTTGTAAGTATGAGGTGATATCTTGCTGTTTGATGCTTTTTAAAGTTTATTTACTTATTTGAGGGGGAGAGAGGGGCAGAGGGAGAGAGGGAGAGAGTCCCAAGCAGGCTCTGTGATGTCAGCGCAGAGCCTGATGCAGGGCTTGGTCTCAGGAACGGTGAGATCGTGACCTGAGAGCCAAAATCAAGAGTCGGGTGCTTATTAACCAACTGAGCCACCCAGGTGCTCCAGGAGTTTTGTAGTTCTATGTGTTACATTTAGGTCTGTTACCTAGTTTTAGTTAATTTTTGTGAAGGCTGTAGGGTCCGTGTCTTTTTTTTTTTTTTTT
This sequence comes from Panthera onca, assembly GCF_046562875.1. Lineage (NCBI taxonomy): Eukaryota > Metazoa > Chordata > Mammalia > Carnivora > Felidae > Panthera > Panthera onca. Next base: position 223,048,918 of record NC_138339.1, read on the forward strand.
TTTTTTTTTTTTTTTTTGCATGTGAATGTCCAGATATTCCAGTACCATTTATCGAAAAGACTCTCTTTGCTTCATTTTATTGCCTCTGCTTCTTTGTTAAATATCAGTTAATTATATCTATGTGAGTCTACTTCTGACCTGTCTACTCTGTTCCATTGCTCTATTTGTCTGTTCTTTCACCAATACCACACTGTTTTGATTACTGGAGATTTATGGTAAGTCTTAAAGTTGAGTAGTGCCAGTCCTCTAACTGTGTCGAACGTGTTTGAAATTTGTTCAATATTATGTTGGGTATTCTGAGTCTTTTGCCTTTCCATATAAACTTTAGAATAAGTTTGTCAATATCCCCAAAATAACTTTCTGAGATTTTTTTTAATAGGATTGCATTGAATCTACAGACCAAATTGGCAGGACTGACATCTTGTTACTGTCAAGTCTTCCTGTTCATGGACATGGAATATTTCTCCATTTACTTAGTTCTTTGGTTTTGTTCATCAAATCAATTTTGTAGATTTCCTCATATAGATTGTGTACATGCTTTATTAGATTTATACCTAATTATTTTACTTTGGGCGTGCTAATGTAAATGGTGTTATCTTTTAAATTCCAAATTTTACTTATTCATTGCTGGTATATGGGAAGTGATTGACTTTTACATATAACCCTTGTATCCTGCAACGTTGATATAATCCCTTATTAGTTCCAGGAGTGGTTTTTTGTTTGTTTGTTTGTTTGTTTGTTTGGTCGTTTGGTTGGTTGGTTGATTTTTTGTGGATTCTTTCACATTTGCTATAGAGATAATCATGCCGTCTACAAAGACAGTTTTTTTTTCTTCCTTCCCAATCTGTATACCGTTTATTTCCTTCTCCTGCCTTATTGCAATAGCTAGATCCTTTAGTGAAGTGTTGAAAAGGAGTGGTGAGAAGGGACATCCTTGCCTTGTGGGAAAGGCACAACACAGTACGTTGGAGCAGCCTTCCTCTGACATCTCTTTTACCCTGAAGGTATTCATAAATTATTGGACTTTGTTACTGAAGTTTAACGATAATCATATCTAAGCAGTTTCATCAAGATCACTGAAATGGCAATCACTTGAAATTCTGAATTTCTTACAAGCCTAATGAAAATTAATCTAAAAATAGAAAGCTATATGTTTCTCACCATTAAGTATGATATTAGCAATAAATGTTTTAGATGTTCTTTGACAAGTTGAGAAAGTTTCCCTGTATTCCTAGTGTATTGAGAATTTTTTTTTAATCATGACTGGATGTTGTATTTTTGTTAAATTTTTTTTTTTGCACCTGCTGATATGTTCGTGTGATTTTTTTCTTTTAGTTTTTTGATGGGATACATGATATTAATTGACTTTTGAATGCTGAACCAGCCTTTTATATTTGGGATAAATCACACTTGGTTGTTGTATGATTCTTTTCATACATTGCTGAATTAGATTTGCTAATATTTTGTTGAGAAATTTTGTATCTCTGTCCGTGCGAAATAATGATTTGTAGTTTCTTGTAATTTTTGCACAATTTTGGTGTTAGGGCAATAATGGTCTCATAGAATGCTAATGAATTCTGCTCTAACTTTTATTTATTTTCTTCTGCTTACTTTGAGTTTAATTTGCTCTTCTTTTTCTAGTTTCCTAAGGCAGAAACTTCTATTATTGATTTTAGATCATTCTTCTTCTCTAATATATGCTTTTGATTCTCTACATTTCCCTCTAAGCACTGTTTTCATTGCATTCTATAAATTTTCATAAGTTGTGTTTTCATTTTCATTTATCTCAAACTATTTTTAAATTTCTTTTGAGATTTTTTTCTCTGGCCCTGTGTTATTTGGAAGTGTGATGTTTAATCTCCACAGTGATCTGTCATTGATTTCTAGTTTAATTCCATTGTGGTCTAAGAGTAGACAATGTATGTGTATCTTTTCTTTTTTTTTCAGTTTATTTATTTATTTTGAGAGAGAGAGAGAGAGAGAGAAAGCACGAGTGGGGGAGGAGCAGAGAGAGGAGAGAGTGAGAATCCCAAGCAGGCTCCACACCAGCAATGCAGAGCCCAGTGCGAGGCTTGAACTCACAAACTGTGAGATCATGACTAGAGCCAGAGTCAGACACTTAACCAACTAAGCTACCCAGGTGCTCCAATTTCTATTCTTTTAAATGTTTAAAGGTATATAGTATGGCACAGAATCTTAGTAAATTTTCCATAGGACCTTGATAAGAATGTACATTCGGGGCACCTGGGTGGCTCAGGAGGTTGAGCGTCCGACTTCGGCTCAGGTCATGATCTCAAGGCTCGTGAGTTCGAGCCCCGCGTCGGGCTCTGGGCTGACGGCTCAGATCCTGGAGCCTGCTTCAGATTCTGGGTCTCTCTCCCTCTCTACCCCTCTCCCACTCATGCTGTCTCTCTCTTGTCTCTCAAAAATAAAAAGAAACATTAAAAAATTTTTTTTAAAAAGGAACGTATATTCTGCTGTTGTTGGTTAGAGTGGTCTGTAGATGTCAATTATATTCCGTTGATTGATATCAACTATGTCCTTTCAGATTCTTTCTGCCTGCTGGATCTGTCAATTTCCAATACAGGGGTGTTGAAGTCTCCAACTACGATAATGGGCTTACCTATTTCTCCTTGAAACCTGTCCATTTTTGTGTCATGTAATATGACGCTCTGTTGCTAGGCACACGCGCATTACAGATTATTATGTCTTCTTGGAAAATTCGCTCCTTTATCATTATGTAATGCCTTCTCTCTACGTGATAACTTTTCTTGCTTTGAAGGCTGCTCTCTGAAATGCAGACAGCCACTCCCGCTTTCTTTTCCTAATTCTGCTTTTAGTATTGTGAGTGTGCTGTTGGTACTGTTAGTACCAATCCAACGCTGAGAGATCAGGGCCCATGTGAAGTCTTTCCGTTGTGTTCTCATTTATATGGCATCTTGATTTCAAAATGAGTATCGACCCCAGAAGAATCCGGGAGTTTTTGTTCTTCAATTCAAAAGGTAGAGTGCAAGTCCGTCCTATATAAACAGCAGTATTCACTTCAGCATCACCCACCCTTCAAATGGATCCCTTCCTCAGAGCGGCCTCTCTGCGGACGGACTGTATTCACATTTTGACTTTTCTCATTGTACGTATGGGTTTGGATGATTTCAGTTAGAACTGATACTTTCTCCCATCCCAATTGCTGTCATTCTTCCTTTCCTTCAGCCAGAAGTGTGGGGTCGGGGCGCCTGGGTGGCTCAGTCGGTTAAGCAGCCGACTTCGGCTCAGGTCATGATCTCGCAGTCCGTGAGTTCGAGCCCCGCGTCGGGCTCTGTGCTGACAGCTCAGAGCCTGGAGCCTGTTTCAGATTCTGTGTCTCCCTCTCTCTCTGACCCTCCCCCGTTCATGCTCTGTCTCTCTCTGTCTCAAAAAAATAAAAATAAATAAACGTTAAAAAAAATTAAAAAAAAAAAAGAAGTGTGGGTATTATTGGCAGAAGAGAACAGGCTTCTGGCTTCTTTGCTAGCAGGAGGCACGGGCCTGAGGCCTTTCTGAAACGCACACAACCGTTCTGGCTTTCTTGAGTCTTGAGAGACCTTTCAGCCCTTGTTATTCCATTTGAGCGAGCGTACCACGTTTCTAATGGGTGTTTCCGTTTTACTTCAGTGCACCAGGAACAAAGGGGCTGGGGGAAATAACACAGCCTCCTGTAAAACCGTCCTGATCTGTGCCTGCTTTCTGTCCCCCTCCTGTGTCCCTAGGTAAGTGTGAGATCGGCTGGGCGTACTATTGCACGGGAGCGGGTGCTGCTTCTGCCATGCTGCTGTGCACATGGCTGGCCTGCTTCTCGGGCAAGAAACAGAAACAGTACCCCTACTGAGACGGAGCCACCAAGCGCAAAGAGAGGAGAAGACAGGCCGAAGGGGCCCGGAGAGACTGAAATGTCCAGCTACCTTCGAAGGGTGGAATAGTGGTTCTCATCCATACAGTGCTTATGAAATGAAACCCAGTGGAATGAGAAACATTATGTGACGTCAAAGGGTGGTGCAAGATTTGCAAAAGAAATGGAGAACCTGGAATAACACAGAAAAATGGACCAAAGGCTAAAAATATTGCAGGGTGTTGAGTGTTTCTGTTCCACAGAGTATCATTAATGTAGATCACATACACACACAGAACAAACCTATATATGCAAACAAGAGTTTGGGTGGGGTTTTTTTTTGTTTTGTTTTGGGGTTTTTTTTTTTTTTTTGGTAAGATGAGGACTCAGAGAATCAAAAGGGCTAGTAGAAACAGTATTATGTTGGGAAGCAGGGTAACCCACAGACGTTCCCTGTAGGTCATGGCACTTCTGAAAGCACACACAGACATACACATCCACACACACACCCACGCCCAAACCTACACATTGTTGCACAGACTGTATGGGAGGTTGAGTCGTGCATTACTCCTCTGTTTTCTTTTTAATACACCCTTAAAATACAGTATTATCACTTTATAAAGCATACATGAAACCTAATAAATGGACCAATAAGCCACTCTATCAGTATTTTATATATCCTGCATAACCTCTTTGTGCCCTCAACCTGTTTTCAGTGTTTATACAGACCTTTAGAGTTAAGCCTTTGTATTTCAATATTATTCAAAAATATGCAAGATTTCTTTGTCTGAGTAGCTTCTGCGATGATATTCTTATGAAGTAAAGGGGCAACTTCCTATCCACTGTAGGAGAGAATTCAGTTGAAGGTATGAGCATAATGAGAGACATTTTCCAGTCATTAGATCTTGTTTTCTTTTGTCCATTATTGTACTGTGCTGTACAATATTCATTTATTTCAATATTCATTTTGTATAAAAAAATTTTTAAGTGCTATTTTGTTGGTATTTGAAAAACTCTGTGAATAAATTCTCTTTGATCAATAGTTAAATGAGTCATGGAGTGTTCATGCAGTTACTGAGTTTGCTTCTGTAATTTTCTAAATATAGCCTTTCAACTCCAACAGTCCCATAAATTTTCCTTTTCCTTCTAAGGCCTCCCGTTCGTTCTCTCACTAATCACCCAACCGGGCATTGTTCTAGGCACACAGCGTATTAAAGGTGACTAAGGGTTCCTGCTTTCCACTTAAATCCTTTGCAGCTAGAATCCTAACTACGCTTTAAATCATGACCAAATTCTCACGAGAGAAGACTTCCAAGTCTATTTTGGATTGACTTTGAGAATATGGACAGTATTTGGCCATGGTTTAGAGCCACGAGAGCCAAGCCGTGGTTGGGAGGTCTGGGCCACCAGTCTCCAGGATGACGTCAGAGTCATGACAAGCAGCCTGTGACTTGCTGCCACTCCACCTTCAACACGGTGCTGCGTTTCTTTGGTACCTCTGTGCCGGGGACAATTTTACACCACTCCCTTTTAGCATTCTTGGCCATTTGAGACGATTAGGTCACATGTCTGCTCTCAGCATAAAGCCTTGACTAAAGAGAAGGATATGGACCTTTTCGTCACCCCACAACAGAACCAACACTTTCAGGAGTAAAGATTGCATCCTAGATCATGGATATATTATTTTATTAGGCAACACCAAATTATTGCCTCAAACCCTTAAAACCTCAGTTTCAATTAGTTTCTCAATTGTATATTTTTTGAACTGGGGAACTGAGCATTCCCGTTGTCTATAACTATATTTTCTGTTCTTTCTATACATATTTGTCAATTTCACTTGAATGTCCGAATGTCTCACTTGCTTCTGGTTACTTTTAATCATCCAGCGGATTCCGGCTGCCTTGGAAGAACAATGCAAGAATCAGGCCAATAAAATTCTGGACTTTCTGAGGCTTTGTTGCTATGGAAAAAGTCATTCTGCTCTCAAATGCTTAATTCATAATGGGCTGAATATCCTCTGATTGTGTCTCATTGTCCACTGAGCAGGGGTTTCTCCACTTTGTGGTTTCCTGAGGAGAGGAGATTGCACTTTGCTTCCTCAATGAGCCCATCATTTCCATTATTGCTGGTGCTTTTCAAATGTTCTTAACCACACCTTCTTGTCAGAATAGAATTATGACCTCATAGCTCCCATTGTCAAGTGGGAGTTCTCTATGGGATTCATTAAGGTTATTTCGTGGACAGATTTAATGATGACATTGTCATTTTTACGTGATCCGTATGATTTCAGACATCAGTGGACCTCGCTAAAGTCAAAAGCTGACACTCCAACAGGATGAAGTCAAAAGGCAAACCCTTACATCTCAAGTTCTAACTAGTCATATGTGTTTCTGGTTCAAGATGTTCTAGCATTTCATGAGGAGCATCAAATTTATTAAGAATTACCAAAAGATCACATATACTTCTTTTCAAAAACAATCAGGGTTCATGAAATAATCATAACAGCAACAATGATAAAACCTGCGACAGGTGTATATTCACAGGCTGCTCACTGATGTACACTTAAGGGGCAAAACCCTCCATTTTCACAACCTCATGAAGCTTCCCTTGCTTGTACAGGCTTGTGAGGTAAGTGGGGAGTTTCCCTTGTTTTCAGAAAACGACATGCAAAAAAAGTTACTGGATGAAACTGAACCAACTCTTCCAATTTTCAACACTTTCATTTGTGCATTTGGGGTAATAAATAGTTTCTGCGCACCTGCTACTCGCTAGGTTTCCTGCTGGATGTAAAACACTCCATGCAACGTGTCTCCCACTCTCGAGTTGGCCCCAAGCTTGTGGGGGAAAAGGAAGAGGAAAATCAGTGATTATCATATCCTGTGATGTCAAATGATGCTCACGACAAGGAGGAAGTTCCTCCCAGGCAAAGAATCCTGCACAGACAAATTAAAAAGGCATAGGAAAAGAAAGATGATAAATTATAGTTGTCTGCCCATCAAAAGACATCATTAAGAAAATGAAAGGGAGACTGGAAGTTGTGTGTCTGGAAAATGAATAATAAAAAAAATGAACCACGCATATTTTTAAGCGGGTCAAAAATTGAACGGGATATATCACAAAAGAGGATATATAAATGCCAATAGTCATTTGAAAAGGTGCCCAACATCATTAGTGAAGAAGAAAATGCAACTTAGAGCCACCGTGAAACACCACTTAGCATACACTAGAATGACCAAAATGTTAACGACACCCAACCTTACCAAGCACAGAGATGTATGGTTGGAAGGCCATTAGGCAGTTACTTATTAAGCTAACCAAACTCATTCCCCTCTATGTATTTATGCCCCCCCCAAAAAAAAATCTGTGTCCCCAAAAAGATTGTAAAAAAATGTTCATCTCAGTTTGGTATGTAATAATCCCAAACTGGGAACAGCTCAGATGTCTGCCAATCCATAAAGAAAACGTGGTATATTTAAATAGTGGAATACTACTCCACAATTTTTTTAAAAAAGGAATTTCTCGTATACATAATGATGCAGAAGAATCTCAGATGCTATGTTGAACAAAAGAAGCCAGACACACAGGCGACGCTAATATATGGTGATAGAAATCAGAGCAGTGATTAACCTGAAGGCATTAACTAGTGATGACACAGGGGACTTCCTGGGGTGATGGAAATGCCCTATGTGTTGATTAGGGTGGTGGTTACACAGATGTATACATTTTCCAAACTCCATCCGTATGTGCTGTTAAAGTGTGTACTTTATCATATGCTAATCATACCTTGATAAAAAAAAAAGGTGGGGGGAGTCCTTGGAGAGCCCTGCCTCACAGGGCTGCAGGGAGGGTGCGTTGGGGCACAGTGAGAGAAGAGGGTAGACGTGAGGTGGAAAGGGCAAGAAGGGCTTTGTCAGCCACGCTGAGGAGATTGTAACTGATCCTGGAGGCAGGAGAAGCATTTGACATGGTAGATGTGGGATGTGGCATGACTACCTGCATGTTTTAGAACGATCCCTAGACCCACTATGGAGATGAGTTAGCAGGCGGCACAGGTGGCCAGGGGAATAGTACAACGTGTTCCTCTTACCCACAAAGAGTTTTGAGCCCCTCCTATGGTCTAAGTGCTTAGGAAAAGGAGGTGAACAAATAGGCTGATGCCATCAGGTGAAAACCGAACTGGGCAAAACGGGTGGAGGTGGGGCGGACGGGACAGACCAGAGAGAACAGGAGGATAGAATCAAGAGATCCTCAGATGTAGGAAGTGGCACGGATGAGAGCAGAGCCGGTCCTGGTCTCGCACACAGACACGATATGAAACGAGAGCATCAAAGTAATGAAGGACATCCCATGGGGTGTCCAGTTGGAGATGCCTCATGGGTAGTTCAAAATTAAGGCCTTGGGCTCAGGAGAAATTTGGGCTCTGGAAATAGCAGATACGGGTAATATCAGTGACTCTGCAGGCATTAATAAGAAGTGGATGCAGGAATGTTTTCACGATATTTAAAGCAGAAGCACGTCAGTTGGGATTTCCTTCTGCATGAGGTTCTTTTGTAGTGTATTGTCTTAACCATAGTGTACCGTGAAATATTTCCGGAGTATCTTTCACGTTTAAACACATTTAGCAGCATGCGATAATTACATCATCAGTTTTGCTACAGAGACAGTCTGTAGCAAGGACCTTCTTTGCTGCCAGTTATCATAGGCTGTTTGAAGTTAGAAAACTGAATAGCGACACTGAATACTGTGGAAATGCACTTTGCTCAGTAACACTTGAGTTGTTGCAATATTTGATTATCCATTTGGTTGTTACCGAAACTTTCTTAACTATAATGGGTTATTGTTGCTACGATAGTATATTGCCTGTATTTCTACCTATAGTAATGGGCTTTACGTGCTGGATTTTAATATCCTTGAGCTGGGCAAGTGCACAAGTCTTTTTAAAAGAAACATGGTTTATTTGCACAAAATTGATCAGTTTTGAGGATCGTTAAGGCCCTTGAAGTGGTTTTGTGGGTGTGAAACACCTGGTGAGAATTCGAATTGGTGCCTTTTATCATAGTATTGAATTTAAGTCTACTTAACTTATCAAGTCATGTTCATGCCCTGATTTTGTATACTTGTTATCTATCAATAAACATTGTGATACTTGAAAAAAAAATGAATGCAAGAGAAACCTTAGGGAACATATCATTTAAAGGATAAGATCCCTGTCCAAGGAGTCATCAGAGACACAGAAAGAAATTTAAAAAACAAAACAAAAAACAAACAAACAAAAAACATTGTCATAGACACCAATGAAGACAAGAGAATTTCAAGAAAGAGAGTTCTCAAGAGTGTTTACGGTAAATGTCTTGCAAGAGACAAGTTATATTTATTCGATTGGGTAACTAGAAGGTTAATAATAAAGCCATCAGAAAAGAGCAATTTTAGTGGAGGGGTGGGGTGGAGCTGAAATTGTTAGGGGTAGGAGAGTGAATTAGAGATGAAGAGAAGGGGCACCTGGATGGCTCAGTCGGTTCAGCATCCAGCTCTTGATTTCGGCTCAGGTCATGATCTCAGGGTTGTGGGACTGAGCCTCGCGTGGGGCTCCACTTTGAGCGGAGAGCCTGCTTCAGATCCTAGCTCTCCCTCTGCCCCTCTCCCCCAATTGCCCCCTCTCTCTGTCTCTAAAATTAAAAAAAAAAAAACCTTAGAAATTAAATCAAAAAAAGAGATGAAGAAGAAGAGACAGCTATAGAGCGGGCCTTTCAAAAACCAACTGTCAAGGGGAGGAGAAAATGGGGAGTGGCTGTTCACTGGGCATAAAATTAGAGCTCCGCTTGATAAATGAGCTCTGGAGATCTGCTATACAACATAGTGCCTATAGGTGACCATACTTGAAAATTTGTTAAAACGGTAGATCTGGTGTTCAGTGTTCTAAGCGCACGCGAACGCGCACACACACGCGCACACACACACACACACACACACGCACACACACACACAAGGAGTACAAGGAAACTTTGGGAGGTTATGCATATGCCTTTCGCCTTCGTGGTGGTGATGATACTCTAAAGTGTCTGCATATGTCCAAACTCATCGAATTGTATACATTAAATATGTGCAGTTTTACATATCAATTATACCTACTTAAGTGGTACAAAGAAAAAGAGACTTAGCTGTGAAGGGAAGATGAAAAATAGAATTGATTCAGCATGTTTGCTCCTAGCAAAATCGTCTTTGTGAAAAATTTTTTTTTTTTTTTTTTGCAATCCTTGGTGACTGGAGTGAATTTGTCAGAACATCAAATGTCCGTCATGCCCCCTTCTCTGATTCAGGCTTTCTCTCAAAATGGAGGGGGTGTCTCCAGAGAGCCTTAATGGAAATAAGACCATTAGGTTCCAGCAAGCTCATAGGACCTAGAAGAAATTGCCCGTCACCTCAAGAGGGAACAGGATTGCACTAACTCTCCAGAACAAGGCAAAATGATTCCACGAACCGGGTCACTGCACTAACACGTAGCAGCGGGGGTCCATGAGAAAATAAGTGATTTTTCCCTGCAGGAAAAATCTCTTTCTATTGTAGAAAGAGAACACCATGCTTGGAGTCCAGGTCTCCTTTAGCTCTGTGTTCTAAGTTTTATACACTTCAGTGGTGGTTAAAGTAAGTATTCACATCTGAACGTAAATTTTAGGCAGTAACGAAAAATGAGAATTTCTTACTATGAGCAAGAACATGTAGAAACGCCATGCTATAAGGCCATCTGTGGCCACACTGACCTTCAATTACTTCCATCAGCAATTGGATCTGGAGACGCTTCCTATTCTATTTTTTTCCTTAGCGACTTTCATAATTGCCGTTTCCCCGGGATATGGGAAAGAACTTGCTTGCCCTATTTTGGAGATTATGCTGTGCCTTCCATGTATGACTGCCTGAGATACTGTCTGGCTCACCCAAGATGCTTTTTTTTTTATGACTTCTGATATCCTGGTCTTTTTCTTTTCATTATTTCTTTACTTAAAACCGTTTACTGATCACATACTACACATCATACACTGTGGCCCATCTACAACTGACCCATTTTATCTTTTCCTATGGGCCTTAAGTTTTTCTATTCCTTTAAGTTCTTAAAACAAACACTCTACATTAGAATCCTATAAGCATATATTAGAGTATAACGCTACTACTAATGTATTTTTTTAAATTAATGTTTAACCTGTAGTACACAAAGAAACAAGCTTTGGGAAACTTGGGTGGTTCAGTCAGTTGAGCTGCCGACTTCGGATCAGATCATGATCTCACGGTTCCTGGGTTTGAGCCCCACAGTCAGGCTCTGTGCTGACGGCTCAGAGCCTGGAGCCTGCTTCGGATTCGGTGTCTCCCTCTTTCTCTGCCCCTTCCCTGCTTGCTCTCTCTCTCTCTCTCTCTCTTTCTCAAAAATAAATAAACATTAAAAAAAATTAAGGGGCTCCTGGGTGGCTCAGTAGGTTAAGCGTGCAACTTCAACTCAGGTCATGATCTTGAGGTTCATGAGTTTGAGCCCCACGTCTGGCCCTGTGCTGACGGCTCAGAGCCTGGAGCCTGCTTCGGATTCTGTGTCTCCCTCTCTCTCTGCCCCTCTCCTCCTTATGCTCTGTCTCTCTCTCTCTGTCAAAAATAACTAAACATAAAAAAATGTTGTAAAGAAACAAGCTTCATGAGGAGACACTGCTTGTAACGGCTAGTTTTCTGTACTTACCGCGAATGAATTATTATTTCCTCAAGGCAAATTATTAAGTGGTTAGTTTCCAAGCCACTTTACTGACAAACCCAGGTCTCTAAGGCAGCCTTGGGGATAAGGATAGAGCTAACATAAAGAGATAGACAGGTTAGGGCTAGTTATCAGCAATGGACTTAGATGTTCTCGTTTGACTAAAATGTCGTTCGTACATCAGTGTTTAAGAGATCCCTACCCAGAGAGCCCGAGTTTGGATCTCGATTCCATCATGTGTTAGTTCATGTAAACTTGGGCAAGTTTCTTACCCTCAGTTGCCTCATTTGTAGAAATCTGAACAGCAATCTTATCTTCATAGAGTTTGATGAAGATAACACTAGGTAATCAATGGGAAGCTCTTTGTAGGGCTCAGGCCAGGACAAGCTGTCAATACATGTTCATTTTTGCTATCATCATTAGCTTTTGCTTTGTTTCAGTCGGGGGCCCTGGAGTTTTGGTTAATAGTAAGGGAGAGCCCAGGCATTCCAAGTGTATGTCTGTAACAGTTTCAAGAGAAGTGAAAGAACTCCAGATTTTATAAAGCAACTAACAAGATTTGGCATAAACGCTATATCAATACGTGACTGTAAGAGCTAGACACGAGTGCTTCTTATCCTTAATCTTCTGTTTCTCCTGAAGAACCGTGGATCACCCTTTTCTAAGGAAGCTAAGGGGATGGTTCTCGCTAATTGAGCTCGTCTTCTGTGTGACCCATCTTGCTTTGTCCTGTGAGGTCTTATATGCTCTAGGACGTCTCCTTCCAAAACACAAATCTCTCCTCATAAGTCTATATCACTTTAATTCTCTACAATGCTCTGCCTTCCTCCAAGTGCCCTGAAACATACTGGCTGTGATTCTGGCCTTGCAGCTGTCTGAGATTCTAAGCTGAGCTTTCCGAACCTCCATCTGCCTCCTCTGTGTCTGCCCTTTGTCATGATAATGGGGATTTACATCCCGCTGGCTGGAAGAATTGGTTCAGCTTGCACATGTGCAAAATGATGTGTGGACAAGGTTTTCACGGAGGCATTTTCAATAATAGCAGAAGTCTGGAAGCAGATGATGACCAGTGGGGAACTCCTTACATAAATTACGGTACATACGAATGTAGGAAACTAGACAACCATTTGAAAGGCAGCATTTCTGTACTGATACAGAAAGATAGTCAGGGTCTAATAAGAAAGAAGAGTGAGACACACAGGACTTGAACTTAACTGTGGGCTAGACTTTCTGAGAGCATTTTGAAAGAATAGCCCTGTGTTTTCTTTATGCAAAAAGAATATCTCTAGGAAGATACAGAAATAAGAAACAGATGAGAAGGGCTGCTTGTGGATAAGAGACAAAGGTGGGGGGGAACTTACTTCATGTGACTTTTGTATGGTCTAACTTATGACGGTTACCTATTCAAAAATACTTTTAAAGGAATATAGAGATCATTTAAAAAGGTATAATCCAGGGGCCCCTGGGTGGTTTAGTTGGTTAAACATCTGACTCTTGGTTTCGCTTCAGGTCATGATCTCACAGTTTGTGAGTTCCAGCCCCACATCAGTTTCCGCGTTGACAGCTCAGAGGCTCCTTGGGATTCTTTCTCTCCCTCTCTCTCTGCCCCTCCCCTGCTTTCTCTCTCTCTCTCTCTCTCTTTCTCTCTCTCTCTCTCTCCTCTCTCAAAATAAATAGATAAATAAAAATGTATAATCCAGAGATGAGATGACAGATATGCATATTCCTTAAAATCTATAGGAAACGAACCCTTCAATTGCACAGCCTATTACCATTCAAAGCCAGCCCCCACATTTCTGCACATTTCTGGGGGGATGTTTTCAGAGGCTACCCCTTAAGGACACCACAGGCTGCCTTTGTCCCTTATTTCTTGGCCCCGACCTGAAATTCAGCTCCTTTTGTGGTTTCTAAGAAAGAGTCCCCACAGGAAGAATTTGAGATTTTTAGGTTTTTCTGAAGCTTTGTCAGGTGAAGAGGAAGGAAGGGTTTACAATGCAGCATCGCAATCAACTTTAATGGAAACACGAGACTACCTTCCTCTGATCGCCCTTCCAATGGTGAAGTTCCATTAACCTTGCCAGCCCGCTCCCTGCACGGGGCTCCCTGCTCGTCCTCTTCTATTCTCTACAAAGCAACATAAATTCTTTTTCTCTCCTGCATTGTGGTTCTGCGTTCCAATTTTGTTGCTTAATTGTGCCGTTGACACACATACTCCAGTGCAAGTGTTTTTTCCAGATAAAGCCGATTCTTAGCTGAGAAGAAAATTTGCTCTCAGCTCTAACATTATATAAAATGCCACATATTTGCCAAGGTGATAACACCAAAGTCATTATTGATTTATGTGCTCCAGTACTCAGTCTTTAAATGCTAGAGTTCTTCAGGGACTGCTGCCTTTCCCTGGGCGACCTCATATGCTCCTGTGGCTTTAATCACATCTATTGTCAAAGGCTCCCACAGGTACGTCTTCAGCCCCAGACCTCTTATGCCCAAAGGCATATGCAATATCGCCATTTAGCAAACCCACGGGCCCAAACAGAATTTACAATCTTCCTCCTAAACCAGCTCCATCACTGGTGTTCCTACTCTCTGTGTATCATACCTCTATGAACCAGGCTGTTCAATTCAGAGACCTCCCCCCACCACATCAGATCTACCCCTGAGGAAGTCCCGCCTTTCTCCACCTCCGTAGATACTATATTAGTCTAGTTAATGTCATCTGACTTGAACCAAGTTTTCCAAATCTGTGTTCAGGTTCTCTTTGCAAGTTGTTGCTAGTTTAGGATGTCTGGAGATTTGTGAGGGCCATAAATATCTTCCTCCACCAGTTTGCCACCAGATGGGATGTTATAATGAAAGCAAGTCTCCCACCAGATTCTGCCACATATTGCAAGCATTTGTTTGCAAGGAAGCACAAAAATTGTCACACAATCTGTCCCACTTATTGGTACTTTTGGCACTTTGAAAAGTACCCGGCCTGGAAGGTCCCCTAGAGTAGATGTGACAGTACCCCAGCAGCGGGAGTCAGCTCACCTTCTTTTGAATTCAGAATCCTCTGTTAAGAAGTGCAGCGACACAGAACCAAATGTCTGGTTAGTAAGGTCTAGGATCCTACTTAGAAAGTTGAGAGATGTCTGCAGGGTTTGCGAGATTCTGAGGAGGTAGTATGATAGGAAAAGATAGGATTCAGTAGGCAGAGAGGTAAAGATTGGGAGCTGAGGTCCATGGCTGGGGAAAAACACATATTTTGGAACAATGCTGGGGGTGTCTGACCACAGCAAACCCCCCTGAGACGTAAGGTGCCTCTTAAGAATGTAACAGACTCCACCTACTCCCCCTCAGCTTCCCCTCAGGAATTTGACACACACACACAAAAAAAACCTGGCTAAAAATAGGTAGACCATAAAACCTATGACCCACAAGGCACCGTATGGCTGTAGACCACCCGTCATACAATGGAAACGAGCCGATCAGGAATGGATAACCCAGCACCTAGAGTTATCCGGCCAATAAATGTAGAACCTGAGAAGGAACAAGGGGGAAGGGAAGGGGAAGGGCTGACCAGAGCCTTATAAAACAAGGACCCTTGCCTATAGTCAAGGGCATGCACTTTCAAGTGTCCCCTCTCTGTAAAGAGAGCTTTCCTACTATTCTTTCTTTCGGATCTTATACTCTAATAAGCTTTTGCCTGCTGCTCATTTTGTGTCCACGTCTTCATTCTTCAAAGAGACGAGGCAACGAGTCCTGGGTATTGAGGTTAAAAAAATAAAACCTGCAGCAATAGAAGTGATTCAGAAGGTAGAAGTTGTATATCTGCCCAGAGTCCGTTCATAAATTCTGAATGCCACTCCTTTCACCAACGCAATATTCCTTCTAGCAATCTTATGCCAATGAACAGACACTGTGGAGAAGCTTTGATGGTAATATCTGAAGACATTTGTTGTAGCTGCCTCTGGGGAATGGATGTCTGATGAGGGTAATTGCTAGGGTGGAGATGAAAAAGAATTTATACATATCTGCATGTAGTTACACATAACATATTATATATATTACATAATATCATGCACAATATATATGTGTATTTATATATGGCATTTTTAAAAAAGCAGGTTGCAAACGGTGTATCCCTGCCATCTGCATACTTCGCGTAGAATTTTCAGTGAGATTCTTTGGGAAATGATATGACACGTTAATGACTCAAACTATATACAGAGAGAAAGTGTAAATATGATGTCCTTTGAAATCTAAATCCTAAATCCTCCTTGTCTGATGGCTTCTCGTGATCTTTGAAATGAAAACATTTAGAACAAGAAGCCACACAAATAATTGCATACTACATCTGGAAAGGGAGGGATTTCTCGATCAGTTTTCCTCTGGGTCTTCTGCAGAAAGCGTAGCAGGGTCAAAGGTGAGGTGCAGGAAGGCCTTCTGATGGGAGTCAAAGGAAGTTTCCAGGAAACCAGTTTGGAAATTGTGCTGTGCGTTCACGCCACATGGGTAAATCCTCCAAAGTGCAAAATCCGTTCATCTGCTCTGTTCAAGTAAACACAGAGTAGAAATCTATTTGTATTGCAAGGATTGGGTTTCTTTGATGGCATCCTACGATGTCTTAGAGGCAATGCAAGACATAATTTATACATTCAAAGATTGCCAACAACCTCTCAGGCATTAAACCCACCATACGATTTTCCCCCTATTGTGTTGCTTATTGAAAACACAGGTGCTTGGGCCTAAGTCTCAAAGATTATTATTCGGGAGGTCTGTTCCAGGGGCCCTTAATTCGCACTTCACACGATAAGTTAAGACATTAAAAACTAGAGACAGCCACAATGAAGGGTATGGCAAACATCCGTATTAACCTTAGTCACACACATAGATCTAGTTCACCGCTTTCATCTGTTGTAGAGAGTCCCATCCTGTCACAGTTCTTCGCCACCAGAGTGATGAGTGACTCCAGCAGCTATCAGGGATATCCTATTGAGAAAATGGGGTGTCCTGAGTTTGAAATGGAAGTGAATGTTGTTACAAATGAGGGAATGGAAAGGGGTATTTTCTTTTTCTTCAGGCAGAGGCCTACATTATCTTTTTAGGTTATTAATAATAATGTGAATAGACACTCATAATAGACTAAATATTAGTAATATTTACTAATACAAGGGTAGCTTCCTCATGTCTCTTTATTAGAAAAATCTAAACTTCCACAAGAGATAAATGATGGACGATAATGTAAATAGCATGCTCCTCTAATGCATGTAACGTATGCATGTACCTGCAATATTCTGGCTTAAAATAGGAGCACACTTTCTTTCCAAAGAAAGATATACTTGCAAATCCATTTTCAAATGAAAAGAACAAAATGTCACTCGGTTGATGATCTTTAAAAGAGCTCCTATTTTAAAAGTATGACCCATACATTTTGATAGAGGATTATGAATTAGCAATGCAAGGGGTTTGTTCACTTCTTGGTAGGAATGCAGGCTGAGGAGAGAATACAGATTAGAAGGAGAAATTAACAGTCTTGAAGTACCAGATAAATAAGTGACCAATGCGGTGTTCTCATTACATATTGAAAACCTTCGGTCCCTCCATAATTGCTTTTCGAAAGGTAAGAGTTAAGCAGAAGGATTTGAATCTGATTTTATTAAGATGGTTTTAGTAACAAGATAAAAATGATGGTATAGAATTTTGAGGGTCTGACACAGGGCATTTGATCTTTCTTCCTGACCATATGCCAGCTGTTGCCAATGTGTTTTTTCTTCCATGGGTCTGGCTGGATACCAGCCTGGGGCAGGCTAAGTAGGTTTCTCCAGACAATTCTTTTCATGTTCTCCTTGCTCCCTCTCAGGGTCCTAGACAAGGTTGCTCTGACCTTTCCCGTTCTGTGGTTTTGCATCTTGGGAGTTTTGGGGGGAGAGGAGGGAATTAAATCATTCTGTTTGTTGTTTTAAATTCTGGCTATGCTTGGAGTTTAAAACCATGGACTACTAACAGCATATGTCACTGTAAAACAGGCCTACATTAGAGACCTATTTTTGCCACTTACTAGCTGGACAAATGTCCTCATCTCTAAACCTCCCTCAATTGTTAACCAGAGGTGATAATAGTTCTTACCTAATGGAAACTCACCATAGAGTGCCCAGCGAATAATGAGTGCACAATAAATTTTACCATGATTTTCACTCTTAATATTTTCACATTTTGAAATCCGGTTCTGGATGGAGCTGGATGGCTCAGTCCGTTAAGCCTCTGGCTCTTGATTTCGGCTCAGGTCACCATCTCACAGTTCGTGGGTTCGAGCCCTGCATCGGGCTCTGCACTGGGTCAGCACAAAACCTTCACGGAGTTCTCGTTTCTTCTCTCTCTGCCCCTCACCCCCACCCCCAAATAAATAAAACAATTTTTTTTTTAAATTACATGTCCCAAAAGAAGACACGATAGTTCAGACCTACGGGTGTCCAATCAGGTGCTGGAGGAGGAGACACCCCAATGTGAGGAAGGGCGTGATGTGAATACAGCACACTGTGTGGGGAACAGGGAGAGAAACCTGGGTGTTCCATCACCTGAAATGTTCACAAAAGTGAGTAAGAAATATTCAGCACAACCAAGAGGACCCCAAAACCGGTGGCCGAGATGAGCACTTCATTGTTTCCTGAGTTCAGAACCTTCGGGATTTCTCCAGGCCCATCCGGCCTCCCCTGTCCTGGGGCTGTCAGCAGGCTTTCCCGGGATCTGGGGCTGCTCCTGGCCACAAGGAGCAATTCCCATGAGCTTTCGCTGAGAGTGTCAGGTCGCTGATGCAGACATTTTCAGTCACAGATTTTTTTTTTTCTGCCACAGGCAAGTGGTTTTAAGCTATTCCGTTAGTAAAGAAAGGGGAGGGGTGCTTTGGGAAGAGACAAGACAGAAAGAGAACGTGTTTTGACCTAGTTAAGCAACTGAATAGACTTGCGTTTTAACGATTTCTGGTTATACCATATTAGCTGCATGCATATATTTTAAAAAATTGGGGCTGTCAATTTTTCTAGGAAAATAGAATTGTAAATTATAAATGCCTATTAAATAAAGTATTAGGAGCAGCATCGTTCTTGAAACATGCCTCATAAAATTTCCTCCCTCCTTTCCTCCCTTTGTCCCTTCCCTCCTTCCTCTCCTCCATTTTTTTTTTTTCAACGTTTTTAATTTATTTTTTGGGACAGAGAGAGACAGAGCATGAACGGGGGAGGGGCAGAGAGAGAGGGAGACACAGAATCCGAAACAGGCTCCAGGCTCCGAGCCATCAGCCCAGAGCCTGATGCGGGGCTCGAACTCACGGACCGCGAGATCGTGACCTGGCTGAAGTCGGACGCTTAACCGACTGCGCCACCCAGGCGCCCCCCTCTCCTCCATTTTTAAGGGCAAGAACCACGTTTCTAGGAGAGGATGTGCTACAAACAAAAGGTCCTACCCTCAAGAAGCAGTCTAGTGGGGAGGCAGACGTGTTAATACACAGAGCTACAATTACACAAAGTCGTACAAGATCCAGTTAGGAATACAACGGGAAGTGCTCATTCTCTCTTACTTTTGAGGGAAAGCTAGATAGAGGAATTGTCACCTGAGTTTTGTTCTTACTAAAGAAAACCCAGCAACTGCATCGGGCACTTTTTTCAGGCTTTGTTATACTCATGTGTACGCACAAGTCCACACGGATGGGAGTCAGAAAAGACTCTCCTCAAGAATCTTAGGATAGAATTTTTAGGCAGAAGAAATCGCTTATGAAAACCTAGGACTGAATGCGTAACAAGAACGCTTAGCAGATGGGCCTCTGTCTTTGTGTCCAGATCTTTAGGACCCAGCTTTGGTTCAGTTTGGCACATATATGTTCGGTTCCTGTGGGTTCTGCTGTTGTTGCTTTGTGTTGTTCTTTGAGAGTTTTTAGGCAAGCAAATTTAGGTTCAGATTACAATGGTAGCTTGCAAAATTGTTAGCAACATATATAGTGGATGTTACTTGCAAATTCTTTCTCAGTACCAGGAAATGGGTAGATATCTTCCAGGTAGCTGTGGTGAGAGAGAGAGTTTCCAGGAAGCAAGAGCAGCGGGGGCAAAGACTTGGAGGCCAAGGATAATTGGGTGCCATGGGGAGACGGAAGCGGTTCACTGCGGCAGGGAGGTAGGGTCAGAGGGAATGGGGCTAGTGAGTGGGACAAGGATCTAATGTGCCACTGAATTGCTGATGGCAGCCATGTTTGCATGTCCAGTCTTGACCGCTCCCCTCTCACGGAGCTCCACAGTGCGACGTCTGGCAGCCACCATGTTGCTTCCACATCAATACCTAACAACCCTGAAGCTAAGCATATCCAAAACAGAACCTTTAATGTCCTCCGTGGTACTTATTTTTGCCTCCAGTTCTACTCATCTCTGTCAGGGGTAACTTGCACCCACAGTTAATGAAGCTGAAAATAAAAAAGGCATCTTCATTCTTCATTTTTTTTTAGGTTTATTTATTTATTTATTTAGAGAGAGAGAGACTGCATGCACATGCATTCACATGCAGAAGGGGCAGAGAGAGACAGAGAGAGAGAGAGAGAGAATCTCAAGCAGGCTCCACTCTGTCAGTGCACAGCCTGATGTGGGGCTCAATCCGCCGAAGTATGATATCATGACCTGAGCTGAAATCCCGAGTTGGACGTTTAACCAACTGAGCCACCCAGGTGCCCCTCATTCTTCATTTTTAAACCTAGCCCAAATACAAAACAAATCCCAAATGTGCCCTTTTGTTCCCACTGCCACCGTGGCTATTACTCGAATCCAAGCCTCTAAAATCTTGTGTATTTCTGTAATAATTATCGTTTTTACAAAAATAGGTCTTATCATGCCACTTCCCTACCTTGGACCCGTGGTCCTCCTTACTTTCTTTCTTTTCTTTTTTTTTTAAGCATTTTTAATTTTTATTTATTTATTTATTTATTTATTTATTTATTTATTTATTTATTTATTTTAAAAGTAAGCTCTGTGTCCCACATGGGGCTTGAACTCACAACCCTGAGATGAGGATTTAGAGTCGCCTGCTTTACTGACTGAACCAGTCAGGCGCCCTATTCTCCTTCCTTTCTAGATAACATTTTTAAAAAACTTCTTATACCTACATTAAGGTCCACTCTTTGTGCTATAAAGTTCTACGGGTACAGGCAGATGCTCCATTCCAAAGCCATTCCCGTCAGGTAGAGCTGTGCAGTTCTCCCTTCTTCCAGCCTGCCCTTCCCCAGAGAAGAACCTCGGAGCCCCTGCACCAGATCTGGCGATGGGGACAGCGGCACTCTTCTCCCAGAGCGACCCCCCGCTCTGTAAGTGGTGCCGAGGGATGGTGGTCTTTTGGTTCCTTGGCTTGGCTTGCGGGGCTGGTGTGGAGCCTCCTGCCTGTGATGAGCAAGCTGTTAAGAGTGACAGACTGCAGTATTCCCAGCTTGCGGTACCTGCAGAAGAGCCTCTGCTCTTTGAATGAGCAGGGTGGGGGAAGGGAGTCCCATTCCTCTGCCATGCCTGCTCTGAACATGAGACTGTGGAGGATGGGAGAGCCTAGTGGCTTATTACCGAATCACGGCTGCAGGTTAGAAGCTAAGGAGAGCAGGAGACCCTGTCTTTCCGCCTGCACCCCAAAGCAATAGTCCTTCCATCACACAGAATGTGCACAGGTGATGGTGTGATGGGAGCTGGTCCCTAACAAATGCTGAGAACCGTTTCTGTCTTTTATCAGGATTTGGCATCATTTGAGTAAATGCCACGCTATTTGCTGTACATCATTAGAGAGATTTCCAGAGATTATAAAGAGTTGTTTCTATTTCTATAATTCTCACCAGTTAAACGGATGTTCTGCTGGGGAAACCATTCACCCAGACCCTCATCTCATGGTTCCAGGAGTCCTGACCCCTACCAGGCAGTTTGCAAATTTGAGCCTCAGTTAATAGGCATCCAGGAATCAGACTGTCAATCTTACATAAATGTAAAACAAATGTCATTGATATTGTTAATGAGAATAATTTAACTGTGATAAATCCACATTAGTTAAATGGATAAGATTTCCTATGTCACTGTATCCGGGTTAGCCGTAAGAGGTTTAACACTCAGTATGGTGTGGTTTGTTTTCTTTGTTTTGTTTTGTTTTTTGTTTTTTGCTGTTGTTGTTGTTTTTGTTTTGGTATTCTTTATGTTTTACAAAAGAAAGTTAGAGCAGCTAACTCAAAAAGAAAGCAAGTGACTTGTGAATTTGTTAACTGTTTTTCAGGATAAGGCAAGGACTCAAAATTCCTGGAGAGATCTCTCACTGAAGACAACTTCTGGCACACTGTCAGGCATAAAGTCCATGGGCTTATGAGTATTCCAGCTTGGGATAAAGCAGCTTACTTTTTCCTAATCTGCACTTTGATGCATTCGACTCTGGAGAGTGATTTTTTTTTTTTCCATTCTTATTGCATCAGGTGGAGGTGGCTCAATTGGTTACGTGTCTGATTTTTTTTTTAAGTTTATTTATTTTGAGACAGAGAGCATGAAAGTGGAGTAGGGGCAGAGAGAGAGGGGAGAGAGAATCCCAAGCAGGTTCCGCACTGCCAACACAGAGCCTGATGTGGGGCTCAAACTCATGAACCGTGAGGTCATGACCTGAGCCGAAATCAAGAGTTGGACGCTTAACCACCTGAGCCACCCAGGTGCCCCACATGTCTGATTCTTGATCTCAACTCAGGTCTTGATCTCAAGGTCATGGGTTCAAGCTGCATTGAGTTCCATGCTGGGCATGAAGGCTACTTTAACAACAACAACAATAACAACTATCAACTATATATATATATATATATATATATATATATATATATATATATAGTCTATCATACATTGGCTTTCTTATAAAATCCTAATATCATATCTTCAGAAGTAACATCTTGAAATTTCACCTCTGAAGTGACAGGTTTGGGCTCTTAAGAGTTCTTGATATATTATTGAGCTATGACATTTGAATTAGCTTCATGAAACCATATAAATATTTTTTGCTGGCCTTGTAAGTGTCATTATGAGCTGGTTTTTTATCATTACTTTAATTTCAGAGGCTGATGTGAAGCAACTTCTCCTTTGACAGGGAATTTCAGAATGAGAAGTAGGCTTGCAATCTATTTGCACAACAGACTGAAAGTACCTTTCTTCTGTGGATTTGATTTGATTGCCTTACAATTGTCCCTGTCATCATCACCAGGGAATGAAGGTGAGGAGTCATTTGTTGACTGACAACTGAGCAAGTGTTCAGTGGATGGTGACAGAGCCCCTTCCTCGCTGAGCCCTTAGCTCACCCTTTGACATTATTGATGTTAACACATTTCCTCCAGTCTATACTATGAAAGAATCATATTCATAAAAGAATCCTTAACTAAAAAAACCTTTCCTTTTCTAAATCATCGCTTCAGTGTTGAATAGGTCAAAAAATCCTCAAGCCCCTCTACTCAGTACATACAGCGTGCATATGCCAAGCTCTGTTTCTACGGTACGATATGGCAACTCATTTCTGATACTGACTACCCAGAGTTAATGCACACTCCACGGGTTGAGCTCAGAGTCCCCAACAAGACTGCCCCATTTCACATGCTAGCTGCAAGTTTCAGAGTCCTCAAGCCACCTAGACTTTTGACCAACTGCCTACAAATTCAGGAGTTCCCATGACTCCGTGGTTTTGACAATTTGCCAGAACAATTCATAGAGTTCAGAAAAGCTCTATATTTATGATCAAAGCTTTTTTTTATAAAGGACACAAATCAGGGCCAGCCAAAGGAAGGAGCACATAGGGCAAGATCTGGGACAATCCTGAATGCAGGGTTTCCATGTCCTTTTCCTGTGAAATCAGAATATCACTGTCCTGGCATGTAAAAGCGCCCATCAACCAAAAATCCCAAACAAGCTTCGATGGTTAAAGTTTTTTATTGGGATTTCGTCATATAGGCACGACTGATTGAACCACTGGCACATGACTGAACTCGATCTCCAGCCCTCCCTCTCTTCCTAGGAGGGGTTTCTAATATCACATGGCTCAAAGCCCCAACATTTGATTATGTGGTAGGTCTTTCTGGCAGGGCCAGTCCCCATCCCTGAACTATGTAGGGACCCAATGGGCCCACCATGAATAAGACAAATATTCCTATCACTCAGGACATTTCAAAAGGTTAGAAGCTCCATCTCAGGAACCTGGGACACAGACCAGATAATCCCTTATCATATGACATACACCTTCATCCATTTGTAAAGTTTATGCCAGCAGCACGTGTGGTAGTCATTGTCCTCCTCCTCGTGTGCAGTATCCATGGCTCCATCTGATAAAGGCTTTGGCCAACCTGTTAAATAACAGGTTAATTTCTCTGAGTTCAAAATTATTATCATTTGTACCTGTGTATTCACGAAGAGTGTGATGCTGAGAACCCTTTATGGATTTGGACTTTCTTTGTCTTTGATGATCGCTCGTGCTCATTGAGTCTTTGCTATGTCCCAGGCATGATGCTTAGCTCTGTACATGCATTTCATCATCATAACAAGTCTATAATATTAGCTAAATATTATCTCCACATTACACATAAGGGAAGGGGAGTAAAGAGACGTCGTGTCCAAAGTAATGTGCCCCCACGGCACAAGGGTGACTCGGTCAGTTAAGCATCCGACTTCAGCTCAGGTCGTGATCTCACAGCTCATGAGTTCAAGCCTCGCATGGGGCTCTGTGCTGACAGCTCAGAGCCTGGAGCCTGCTTCGGATTCTGTGTCTCCCTCTCTCTCTGCCCCTCCCCCGCTTGCACTCTGTCTCTCAAAAATAAATAAACATTAAAAAAAATTAAAAAGTAAAAAACAAAGTAATGTGCCCAAAGTCACAAAAGTAGTAAGTGGCAGAGTTGGGATTTACAAAAGGTCATCTACTCTCAAAGCCCGTGCGCCATTAGACTGTGCTACGTGTAGCAACAAGAGCACTAGCCTTGCGCTGGAAAGTTCTGGAGCAACTCATTTGGTTTATCATAAGCGCAATTTTTCTTTATTTGAAAAGCATCAGTGGTTAACGTCATAACATAACAAGGTTTCTTAAAAGAAAACGTGCTAAGGACTCCTGTTAAACAAAAAGAGAATCCAATAAAATTCAACGTTCAGATATTTGTCATTCCTTGGATGCTTGTGAAAAATCTTCATTTACAGATTCACTGTCCCAACACAGGCAGAGTCAAATTCTGTATTTACACTGAGGATGTCCCCACTATTCTTTATCGTGAAGTTACTCTGAGTTGGAGTATTAATGTTTCTGTTTTCATCCCTACTTTTGCACCTTAACAAGCCGCTTTTGAGGCCTTGGTATGTTTGAAAAATTAATGTTAAAATAAAATGCAAGTTTAAGAAGATTAAAGTTATCATGAAATAAAAATATATTAACCAACGAGTCTTCATTTTCTTAACTGTACAACAGGGATAGTAATCCAGGTAAAGTGTTGTGGGGCTTACAACATACTAACATATATAAAGTGCCTCTGGTGAGGAACAGTGCTCCAAAAGACAGACAGATCACAGATCTAGAATCTTCTGTCAGTGGCCAGGTGCCAGCAGGCCCACTGAAATGCTCAATGAGTGCCCCTTCTTTCCTGCTGTATTCATTTCTTATTCTGAAAACAAATAATTTTTCTCCTCTGGATATGTTACTTTTGCTTTTAGCAACTATCAAGAGAGGTAGGGTCAGAGGAGTGACTCAGAGAAGGAAGAAAGAGTGTTTGATAGTGATCTCATTAATGGAGAACAAACAGGGACAAAATAACATCAAGAGCAAAACTGCAAAGTAACGAGAGAGTATGATGCACTTTGTGCTTCATTTTTGTTACATGCAGCACCCATGTTACCTCCGTTCCCTCTGCTCATTCATTGTCCTAAAACTTATGTATTTGGAAAATGATGGCGTCTTCATTCATTTACACACAGATGCTTTAAAAGCCTCCTCCACAATTAAGAAAGAAGTAGATGGGGCGCCTGGGTGGCGCAGTCGGTTAAGCGTCCGACTTCAGCCAGGTCACGATCTCGCGGTCCGTGAGTTCGAGCCCCGCGTCGGGCTCTGGGCTGATGGCTCGGAGCCTGGAGCCTGTTTCCGATTCTGTGTCTCCCTCTCTCTCTGCCCCTCCCCCGTTCATGCTCTGTCTCTCTCTGTCCCAAAAATAAATAAAAAACGTTGAAAAAAAAAAATTAAAAAAAAAAAAAAAAAAAAGAAAGAAGTAGAAGATACATTTAAACCAATGTGGTCATTTTTCACTACTTTTCATTTCTCCTAAAAGTTGACAAGCTGACTTTAAATGGACCTTAATTAAAAAAGTAGTTCTTTATTAAATAGTTTACATCCAAGACGTCTATCCCTAAGTGCCTCGATCTGGTGGCTGTAAGTTCTCTTGCGGAAATTCAGCCCTACACAGCCTTCAGGGCTTCTACACACTAGACAACAGGCGAAAACAGACGTCAGCTGTTGGACTGTGTGAAAGTGCCCACGACAAGGGCCTTTCCTAGATTTTCCAGTTATATTTTAGTTTAAAAAAAGGCGGGGGGGGGGGGCAGTTCTACCTTTGAACTACAAACATTTAGGGCCAACTATTTACTTATATCTAAAATGTGAATCTTTCTTCCCTTTTTTGTTTTTGTTTTTGTTTTTGTTTTGGTCTGACAGGTCGTGAGCCGTGCTGTGCAACGAGCTGGAGAATTTGCTTTCAGATCATCGGTGGGTGGAATGGGCTCTGCTCAGAGGAGAAGCTGGTATTTTTATCCAGCCTCCACAAAGCCCCCAGCTCTTGGCAGCAATGTGTCCTGGGCCTCTGACTCGCTTCTCCCCCTTCCAAGCCGGCTCATTTTCTATGAGTGTTTCTTCTTCTTCCCTGACTCCTTCCAAGGTGTTTACAGATTACCCCCATCTCAGGAGCCAAACCCTTGCCTGCGTCTGTTCAGCCTTCTCTGCTTCTCGTCACTCACCCAGGATAGAGATCTCATTCTGGAGTTTGAACCTCGGCCCCTCATTTATGACCTGTGTTAACTTGGGAAAATTACTTCACCTCTATTGGCCTCGATTTCATCATCTGTAAAATGGGACCGATATTAGTCCTTCTACATCTGAGTTCATTCAAGGAGGTAATGCATGTAAACTTCCTCGCACAGAGTGTAGTACACGTTACGGGCTGGTGGCTTTTATACTAATAATTATTTACGGTATCCAGCAAAGCAAAGAGGCCTGTTTTTAGTGTATGGAGATGTCTCCTGGCCAGTGTCATATGATGCCTAATGGGATGGATGCAGCGGGTCCACCTCCATCATTTGCAGGGCTTGGGGGCAAGAGGACACATGTATAGCTGCTCCCACTTTCCTCTCGCTTTCAGCTCTGTCCCTCGCTGCAAGTTACCTCACCCATGAGTGTGTGTCCTACTCCTACTGGCCTAAGCTCTGTCCAAACCCAGCTTCTTCCTGTCCTGCAAGCAGCCGCTCCTTGGCCACCTCTCAGGTCTACAAATGGGTCCTCCAGAGACTATCTCCACGGAAGAGCTCCTTGCGGGCTGGCAGTGACTTGAGCCCCTGGATGGGGAACCCCATGATCCTGGTACACGGAGTGGGGTGGGGAAGCAGGGGATGGCACAGGCGAGGTGCTCAGAATTGTCCCCCATAGAGAAGCCTGGCTGAAAGATGGCCGGAACAGGGCCCTCCAGGAGGTGGGACTCGGGGTAGGAGTCCTGGCTGTCTGGAGGGAACCATGTTGCAGGAAATGAACCATGCGTTCGGGAGGGTAGTTTCTCCACAGGCTAGCTTGAAGCCCTGGTGTCCAGCACAGTTATGGAGATGGCATGTCTATAGTGCAGGAAAGAGCTTACTCCTCTCACTAAGGCCCTGACGACTCTTTGGAGCAGCCCCAACAGATGCCAGTTTCTTTGAGGGATCAGTTCTTGGTGTTGCGATGTCTGTGCTCCCCTTTCACAGACCTGCTTCCCGTGCTGCAGCACAGACCTCTCTACTCCTCCCCTTTGCTAATGTTTCCTTGGCTTGGCAATTGCAGAGTGGACAGTGAAGAAACCCTAGGAGGAGCTCACCTCAAATACCAGGAAACTTGGAACCAGGGAGAATTTCAGGACACAAAGGGAACGAAAGAGATCTGTTTGGTGGTAAGTAACATTTGACTCTAGAAAGTCCAGTGAGTAAACCATGAAGGTGAGCACACCCCACTTCCTGCAGAATTGGGGTTACGATCCATCTGCTCCTTTAAAATATATGATTATGTCCTACGTTAGCAGCTTTCCTTTTATTACTGAGAGTCTCGGCACGCACGTGTTCTGCAGATTGCTGCGAAGGACTTGGGGTGAAGTGTTAACGTACTGAGAATTTATGTTTAGGAGTCATTTGGCAAGAAAAAGTTATGAAATATAATTCAATAGCAAATGGGCAATACAGATAGAGCACCTGTGCTAGATAATAAACCCCCCCAGAAAAGGAAACCGATGCCTTCAGTTATAAATTGTCAAGGAGTCACATTTGGAATTGGAGAAGTGCCACCCTTGCAGGGAAAACCATTCGGTTCCAGCAACGGGAGCTGGGCTTGCCTCCCTTCTGAACAAGAGTGCTTTGCTCTGGTGATCTCACATGTCCAGTTCCATGCTGGTGGCCTGGCTCTCGCTCAGGACCCGATTACTTCAGAAGTGAGCTTATCTGGTAAAGCATCCTTGTATAGAAAGCTGTATATGGAGAAGGAGGTTGTTTGTTTTCTAAAGAAAAAAAAAGTGATATCTGACTGACATTCTAACTGGAGAACATTCTAGCTGGAGAACATGAGTTTCTTGTGTGTTAATAGAGGCTCACTCTCAACAGGGTCCTGTTTTATTTAAATGTAAACTGAAGGGTTCTGCAGCGAACAATTGGGAAATGTTGAATTGAAACCAAGTCTATCCATTTCTGGGTATATACCCAAAAGAATTTATAAGCCAGGTGTCAAAAAGATATTTGCACACCCGTGTTCACAGGAGCTAAAACATGTGTCCATCAACTGATGACCGCTAAGCAAAATGGGGTCTGTACGCACAGTGGAATATTAGGCAGCAATAAAAAGGGGGGAAGTTCTCATACAGGTGACAACATGGAAGCACTTTGAGGTCATCGTGCTGAAAGAAATAATCCAGTCGCCAAAGGACGAGCGCTGTATGATTTCACTTACATGAGGTACTTACAATAGTCAAATCACAGAGACAGAAGATAAAAGGGTGGTTGCCAGGGAGAAGGGAGAATGTGGAGTTTGTATTCAATGGGTACCGAGTTTCAGTTTTACAAGATGGAAAGAGTTTTGTGGACGGAGGTGGTGACAGCTACCAAACAATGTGAATGTATTTCAAACCCCTGAGCCACACGCTCCAAAATGGTTAGATGGTAAATTTTACATTAAGTGTATGTTAACGCAAGAAACATTTTTTTTTTATTTCTGAGGATGATCATTTTAACGGTAGGATATCTCAGAGCGTCTCTTATGCCCGCATGCAATATTATTTGAAATAAGAGGGTGTAAAATACATTTTCCCAAAATAGAATATACTTGAGAAACTACTAATATAGATTGCTTTTCATTCCTTGATTTTTTTCCCTATCCCCTTTCCAGATAAAATCTTTTAAATATCTAAGTGAAGAATGCTATTTCTTTTAAAACATGGTAATTCAAGGTGTCCCATGGGGGTGGGCATGGTGGATTCGTGAGTATCGGGCCCTAATATCGCCACACACTGTCCATCTTAGGAGGAAAACTGGAAAACGTTATGGAAAATTTCTCACGGAAAATAAGATGTGGGGAAGCCATTTCTGCCCGGGCTATTCCTTGGCATCGGTTCCATTTAAGCGTCACAGGGCTGCGCGGGGTTCGGGCGAGGACCACCCAGAGTTCGATCTCCACGCCTTGTAATAAGTTTGTCCCCGTGTGTTCTTCCTAAGTTCTCAGACCTCCTCCCCTAAGAGACCCACTCCTACATGTAATGACTCTTATTAAGGAGGGACCAGAATTGGGGGGGAGGGGGGGCAAGCAAAACTGGGGACATACTCTAGTTCTCCCACACGCTTTTATTATACATCTCTTATTTTTCCTTTCTGTGCTTAGTTCCATAGGTTAACCTGTAGCCCCACAAGCATCGATTAACCTTTCTTGTGACATTTGAGGCTGCTCACCTCTGCCTAATTCAATAGACGTTCAGCTTTAGAGAGGTAGAGGGTGTGATTCAGAGGAAGGCAGGGGCCGAGAAATAAGTCTTGCACTAAGACACTGGGGGTGTTCGTGTGCAAGTTCTCACTTTTAAAACAAAGAGTCTACTTTGGAACATATACCTAACTGTAAGGCATCTATCGTGAATTCTATAAACATGGTGATCATATTCTCCAAATCTCAAATTAGGACACACCAACTGGGAAAGGTTGTGTGTGTGTGTGTGTGTGTGTGTGTGTGTGTGTGAAGTTACTTAATTTTTGTAAAATATGCCTTAATCCCATTTAGTCAGTCAGTAATAGAAATCTTTTATTAGAGAAAATAGAATTTTATAAAATCATAACTGTACCAGCAAAGCTGGCATAGATGATCAATGTATGTGATCCCACACAGTGTTTAGATCCCACACAGGGTTTGAACTCACAACCCTGAGATTAAGACCTGAGCTGAGATCAAGGGTTGGATGCTTAACCAACTGACCCACCCAGATGCCCCTGCCACAGTCATTTTTTTTAATTTTATTTTTTATTTTTTAAAATTTACATCCAAATTAGTTAGCATATAGTGCAACAATGATTTCAGGAGTAGATTCCTTAGTGCCCCTTACCCATTTAGCCCACCCCCCCTCCCACAACCCCTCCAGTAACCCTCAGTTTGTTCTCCATATTTATGAGTCTCTTCTGTTTTGCCCCCCTCCATGTTTTTATATTATTTTTGTTTCCCTTCCCTTATGTTCATCTGTTTTGTCTCTTAAAGTCCTCGTATGAATGAAGTCATATGATTTTTGTCTTTCTCTGACTAATTTCACTTAGCATAATACCCTCCAGTTCCATCCACATAGTTGCAAATGGCAAGATTTCATTCTTTCTGATTGCTGAGTAATACTCCATTGTATATATACCACATCTTCTTTATCCACTCATCAGTTGATGGACATTTGGGCTCCTTCCATACTTTGGCTATTGTTGATAGTGCTGCTACAAACATGGGGGTGCATGTGTCCCTTCGAAACAGCACACCTGTATGCCGTGGATAAATGCCTAGTAGTGCAATTGCTGTATCATAGGTTAGTTCTATTTTTAGTGTTTTGAGGAACCTCTCCATATTGTTTTCCAGAGTGGCTGCCGCAGCTTGCATTCCTACCAACAATGCAAAAGAGATCCTCTTTCTCCGCATCCTCGCCAACATCTGTTGTTGCCTGAGTTGTTAATGTTAGCCATTCTGACAGGTGTAAGGTGGTATCTCATTGTGGTTTTGATTTGTATTTCCCTGCTGATGAGTGATGTTGAGCATTTTTTCATGTGTTGGTTGGCCATCTGGATGTCTTCTTTGGAGAAGTGTCTATTCATGTCTTTTGCCCATTTCTTCATGGGATTATTTGTTTTGGGGGTGTTGAGTTTGAGAAGTTCTTCATAGATTTTGGATCCTAACCCTTTATCTGATATGTCATTTGCAAATATCTTCTCCCATTCTGTCGGTTGTCTTTTAGTTTTGCTGATTGTTTCCTTTGCTGTGTAGAAGCTTTTTATTTTGATAAGGTCCCAGTATTTCATTTTTGCTTTTGTTTCCCTTGCCTTCAGAGATGTGTTGAGTAAGAAATTGCTGCGGCCAAGATCGAAGAGGGTTTTGCCTGCTTT
The DNA here is from genome assembly GCF_046562875.1 of Panthera onca. Taxonomy (NCBI): domain Eukaryota; kingdom Metazoa; phylum Chordata; class Mammalia; order Carnivora; family Felidae; genus Panthera; species Panthera onca. The sequence goes on from NC_138339.1 coordinate 223,080,374, forward strand.
CTCCTTGAGGATTTTGATGGCTTCCTGTCTTATGTTTAAGTCTTTCATCCATTTTGAGTTTATTTTTGTGTATGGTGTAAGACAGTGGTCCAGGTTCATTCTTCTGCATGTCGCTGTCCAGTTTTCCCAGCACCACTTGCTGAAGAGACTGTCTTAATTCCATTGGATATTCTTTCCTGCTTTGTCAAAGATTAGTTGGTCATACGTTTGTGGGTCCATTTCCGGGTTCTCTATTCTGTTCCATTGATCTGAGTGTCTGTTTTTGTGCCAGTACCATACTGTCTTGATGATTACAGCTTTGTAATACAGCTTGAAGTCCAGGATTGTGATGTCTCCTGCTTTGGTTTTCTTTTTCAAGATCGCTTTGGCTATTGAGGGGTCTTTTCCGGTTCCATACAAATTTTAGGATTGTTTGTTCTAGCTCTGTGAAGAATGCTGGTGTTACTTTGGTAGGGATTGCATTGGATATGTAGATTGCTTTGGGTAGTATCAACATTTTAACCATATTTGTTCTTCCTATCCAGGAGCATGGAACCTTTTTCCATTTTTTTGTGTCTTCTTCAATTTCTTTCATAAGCTTTCTATACTTTTCAGTGTATAGATTTTTCACCTCCTTGGTTAGATTTATTCCTAGGTATTTTATGGGTATTTGTGCAACTGTGAATGGTATTGATTCCTTGATTTCTCTTTCTTTCGTTTCATTGTTGGTGTATAGGAATGCAACCGATTTCTGTGCGTTGATTTTATATCCTGCAACTTTGCTGAATTCATGAATCAATTCTAGCAGTTTTTTGGTGGAATCTTTTGGGTTTTCCATATAGACTATCATGCCATCTTCAAAGAGTGAAAGTTTGACCTCCTCCTGGCCGATTTGGATGCCTTTTATTTCTTTGTGTTGTCTCATTTCAGAGGCTAAGACTTCCAATACTATGTTGAATAACAGTGGTGAGAGTGAACATCCCTGTCTTGATCCTGACCTTAGGGGGAAAGTTCTCAGTTTTTCCCCATTGATGATGATATTAGCATTGGGTCGTTCATATATGGCTTTTATGATCTCGAGGTATGATCCTTCTATCCCTACTTTCTTCAGGGTTTTTATCAAGAAAGGATGCTGTATTTGGTCAAATGCTTTCTCTGCATCTATTGAGAGGATCATATGGTTCTTGTCCTTTCTTTTATTGATGTGATGAATCACGTTAATTGTTTTGTGGATATTGAACCAGCCCTGCATCCCAGGTATAAAGCCTGCTTGGTCATGGTGAATAATTTTTTTAATGTATTGTTGGATCTGGTTGGCTAATACCTTGTTGAGGATTTTTGCATCCAAGATCATCAGGGAAATTGGTCTATAGTTCTCCTTTTTAGTGAGGTTTCTGTCTGGTTTTGGAATCAAGGTCATGCTGGTTTCATAGAAAGAGTTTGGAAGTTTTCCTTCCATTTCTATTTTTTGGAACAGCTTCAAGAGAAGATGTTAACTCTTCCTTAATGTTTGGTAGAATTCCCCTGGAAAGCCATCTGGCCCTGGACTCTTGTTTTTTGGCAGATTTTTGATTGCTAATTCGATTTCTTTACTGTTTATGGGTCTGTTCAAATTTTCTATTTCTTCCTGTTTCAGTTTTGGCAGTGTATATGTTTCTAGGAATTTGTCCATTTCTTCCAGATTACCCATTTTATTGGCATATAATTGTTCATAATATTCTCTTATTATTGTTTTTATTTCTGCTGTGTTGGTTGTGATCTCTCCTCTTTTCATTCTTAATTCTATTTATTTGGGTCCTTTCCTTTTTCTTTTTGATCAAACTGGCTAGTGGTTTATCAATTTTGTTAATTCTTTCAAAGAACCAGCTTCTGGTTTCATTGATCTGTTCTACTGTTTTTTTGGTTTTAATAGCATTAACTTCTGCTCTAATCCTTATTATTTCCTGTCTTCTGCTGTTTTTGGGTTTTATTTGCTGTTCTTTTTCCAGCCCCTTAAGGCGTAAGTTTAGGTTGTGTGTCTGAGATCTTTCTTCCTTCTTTAGGAAGGCCTGGATTGCTATATACTTTCCTCTTATGACCACCTTTGCTGCATCCTAGAGGTTTTGGGTTGTGGTATTATCATTTTCATTGACTTCCATATACTTTTTAATTTCCTCTTCAACTGCTTGGTTAGCCCATTCATTCTTTAGTAGGATGTTCTTCAGTCTCCAAGTATTTGTTACCTTTCCAAATTTTTTCTTGTGGTTGATTTCGAGTTTCATAGCGTTGTGGTCTGAAAATATGCACGGTATGATCTTGATCTTTTTGTACTTACTTAGGGCTGATTCGTGTCCCAGTATATGGTCTATTCTGGAGAATGTTCCACGTACACTGGAGAAGAATGTATATTCTGCTGCTTTAGGATGAAATGTTCTGAATATATCAGTTAAGTCCATCTGGTCTGGTGTGTTATTCAAAGCCATTGTTTCCTTGTTGATTTTTTTGATTAGATGATCTGTCCATTGCTGTGAGTGGGGTGTTGAAGTCTCCTACCATTATGGTATTACTTTTGATGAGTTTCTTTATGTTTGTGATTAATGGATGTATATATTTGGATGCTTCCACATTTGGCACATAAATGTTTACAATTGTTAGGTCTTCTTGGTGGATAGACCCCTTGATTATGATATAATGCCCTTCTGCATCTCTTGATACAGTCTTTATTTTAGAGTCTAGATTGTCTGATATAAGTATGGCTACTCTGGATTTCTTTTGTTGACCATTAGCATGATAGATAGTTCTCCATCCCCTCATTTTTAATCTGAAGGTGTCTTTAGGTCTCAAGTGGGTCTCTTGTAAACAGCATGTAGATGGATCCTGTTTTTCTTATCCATTCTGTTACCCTATGTCTTTTGGCTGGAGCATTGAGTCCATTGACGTTTAGCGTGAGTACTGAAAGATATGAATTTATTGCCATTATGATGCTTGAAGAGTTGGAGTTTCTGGTGGTGTTCTCTGGTCCTTTCTAATCTTTTGTTGCTTTTGCTATTTATTTTTTTATATATTTTTTCATCTTTTCTCCCCTCAGAGAGTCCCCCTTAAAATTTCTTGCAGGGCTGGTTTAGAGGTCACAAACTCTTTTAATTTTTGTTTGTCTGGGAAACTGTTTATCTCTCCTTCCATTTTGAATGACAGCCTTGCTGGATAAAGAATTCTTGGCTGCATATTTTTCTGATTCAGCACACTGAATATATCCTGCCACTCCTTTCTGGCCTGCCAAGTTTCTGTGGATAGGTCTTCTGTGAACCTGGTCTGTCTTCCCTTGTAGGTTAGGGACTTTTTTTCCCTTGCTGCTTTCATGATTCTCTCCTTGCCTGAGTATTTTGTGAATTTGACTATGCTATGCCTTGTTGATGGTCAGTTTTTGTTGAATCTAACGGGGGTCCTCTGTGTTTCCTGGATTTTGATGTCTGTGTATTTCCCCAGGTTAGGAAAATTTTCCGCTATGATTTGCTCACATAACCCTTCTACCCCTCTTTCTCTCTCTTCCTCCTCTGGGACCCCTATGATTTTGATGTTGTTCCTTTTTCATGAGTCACTGATTTCTCTAATTCTTAAATCGAGCTCTTTTGCCTTCATCTCCCTCTTTTTTTCTGCTTCATTATTCTCGATAAGTTTGTCCTCTATATCACTGATTCTCTGTTCTGCCTCATCCATCCTTCCACCATGGCATCCATCCATGATTGCAGCTGAGTTAGAGCATTTTTTATTTCATCCTGACTAGATTTTACTTCTTTTATTTCCGCAGAAAGGGATTCTAATCTGTTTTCGACTCCAGCTAGTGTGCTTATTATCGTGATTCTAAATTCTGGTTCAGACATCTTGCTTGTATCTGTGTTGGTTAAATCCCTGGCTATCGTTTCTTTGTGATCTTTCTTTTGGGTTGAATTCCTTCATTTTGTCATTTTGAAGGGAGAAAAGGAATTAATGAGGTAGAAAAATTGAAATTAACAAAAATTAAAATTTTAAAAATATTGAAATTAAAAACTAAACACACACACACACACACACACACACACAAATCGAATAAATGATGCTAGATCCTTGGTGTGTTTTGGTCTGGGTGTTGAAAGTGGTTTGACAGATTAGAGAAAAAAAAGGGGGGGGGAGGAAATCATTTGAGAATTTGAAAAAATGAATACACTGAAGTAGACTAAAATGAGATGATGGGGGTAAAATAGAATTTGAAAAAATAAACACAAAAATAAAGAATATAGTAGAAAAAATAAAAATATTTTTAATAAAAATTAAAAATAAATATGAATTTTTTTCTTTTTCTGTATTTCAGAAAAAAAGAAAAGAAAAAGAGAAAAAAGATTTTAAAAAAGAGAAAAAAAGAAATCGTTTGAAAATTTGAAAAAGTGAATACACTGTAGCAGACTAACATAAAATGATGGAAGTAAAATAGAATTTGAAAAAATTTACACAAAAGCAAAAAATATAGTAAAAAAATTAAATAAAAATATTTTTAATAGAAATTGAAAGTAAAATGAAGATTTCTGTTTCTGCATTCAAGAAAAAGAAAAACGAAAAAGAAAAAAGAAAACAAAAAAATGAAATTGTATGAAAATTTGAAAAGGTGAATACACTATAATAGACTAAAATAAAACGATGGAAGTAAAATAGAATTTGAAAAAAATTACACAAAAGTAAAAAACATAGTAATAAAAATTAAAGAAAAATGTTTTTAATAAAAATTTAAAACAAAGATGAATTTTTTCTCTTTCTGTATTCAAGAAAAAGAAAATAAGTGAAAAAGAAAAAAAAAGAAAATTGAATACATGGACCTGCTAACAGATTGAAATAGGACTGAAGTTACTTCGTTTTCCCCTAGAAGTCAGACCATGAAGCGCTTTATAGTCCATAAAGTAAACAGGCGGTGAGACTTATGTTCTTGAAGAGCGAGGTTGGCCCAGTTGGGCGGGGCTCAGTGTAAGGGCTCCGTTGTCCACTAGATGGCGCTGCTAGCCTCCTGGGGTGGAGTGTTGCGGTGCTCGTAGGTGCATATGCGCATGCGCGGGGGAGGCGAAAATGCCACCATCCAGCTATCCGGTCTGTTCTCCCGAATCAGCAACCGCGCACCAATCCTCTGTCTTCAGCTCTCGTCCACTCCCCGCATCTTCACTGTCCATGACCAAGCCCTGGGCAGCAACTCTCTCCCGAGTTTTGTCTCAGAGGCGGCTGTTTTCCCCGGCCCCTTACTTCTGAAGGACTGCGGCTTTGACCCCTTCCGCCCCTCTGTGGGCGGGTCTCACCCAGCAATGGCCGAATGAGCAATGGCCAAAGGTCGGCTGCACCCAGGAAGGCCCGCTGGACCCTGCCGCTGCCGGAGCCCCGAGACTGCGGCCAGGTGTCAGCCCACCCCAGAAAAGTTCGCGAGACAGTGTAGCAGCAGCGTTTCAGGGATTATGGGCACCAGGCTTCACCCTCAACGACCTTGTTCCAGCACCAGCGAATGTGGCCACCTTCCGGGGTCTGCTGCGACCAGGTGGCTTCAACAGTCTCTACCAAATGTCCTTCCGGCAGTGGAACCGCTTTTCCCCGTGTGGCCCGAGAACCTCCCGGACCCCACTCTGTTCCTGAGGATTCGCCCTTCCCGCCAGAGCACCACCAGGTACCGAGCTGCAGACTCTGCGCTCCCCTTGTTTACAGTCTTAATGGAATTTAAACCCTCTCCTTTCTCCTTTCTCCCTTTTTAGTTTAGTCCCTTGGGCTGTTTCCAATTTTCCACTTTCTCTCCAGCTGCTTTTGGGGAAGGGTGCTTTTCCTGAATTCTGCCCCGCTCCCCAGTCTCTGTCCTCTCTCCACCCACTAAGCGGTTTCCACCTTTCATGGCTTCTCGCTCCCCACATTCACTTCTCTGTCCCGCGTACCTGCTGAATTCTGTGGTTCAGGTTGTGCAGATTGTTGTGTTAATCCTCCGATCAGTTTTCTAGGTGTGTAGGATGGTTTAGTGTTGGTCTGGCTGTATTTCACGGACGCGAGACGCACAAAAAACTACCATGCTGTTCTGCCATCTTGGCTCTTCCCGGTTATTTTTAAGGAAGGCTTTTATCACTCTGTTTCCATCAGTGATTGAAACTGCAAGATAGTTTCTCTTTCAAAACTGTAGTTTTCCCACCCTGAGACACTGCACACAGGCCTTCAGAGCCTAAATATGTCTCAGGGTCGTTGCTGTGACTTGTTGCTGACCCAGTCATTCCAAAATTCACATGTAATGCTGGAGAGCAGAAAGAATCCAAATCTAACAGCTTAATCTCTGTGTTTCCTGCGGTACTTAATAAAGTATTAAGTGAGCGTCGTCCCTGTCTAGTTCTGGTTTGTTTTTGGTGAGCATAAATGCCTAAACCTGTCCAGGATGGAGGGCAGAGTCTGTCTCCTATCAGGTCCCCATATTTGAGTTAAAGTTGGCTTGCAGTTAGAAGGTACAGGACACTTGGACTTGATTAGATATGAGAAAGATGGCAAAGCGGATCTATAGGTAACCCCTCCTGCATCTTTCCCTGGATCACCTTATCTGGGGTAGAACCTTGGCCATAAATCCTTTAAAATTTCATCAACACAAGAAATTTTAGTTTTCCTTGCTTTATAAATGACTGTTAACTCACTTGCTTGAGTCTTGTTATTTTCACTTCTTTAAGGGAAAGTACTAAATTTGACAACTTGGGAACTTTGAGTTCCTTACTCTACCTATAACAACGTTTATCAGAGAATTTCAGCAGGATCAAGGTTTGTCCAAAAAATTCTCTTACGGAGAGAGACCAAGGCTCTGATCTCTTATCTGGTGGAGTGTTGGTAAATGTTTAGAAACATAGTAGTTGCCACTTTCCATGGTATAAATACTGCCACCATGGCTGACTTAGTTAGGGACGGGTCATGACTGAACGCAGGGCTGGGAAGAGGAATGGGTAGGATCAGCTCTTGCAAGCCTGTAGGACCACTTGAGTTTATGCCCCTAGTCCATTGGCTCCCAAATTTTGGTGTGAATCATTATTGCTATTATTAAAATTACAGAGGTTTATTCAGATCTCTGCAACTGAGGCCAGACTACCTGTACATTTAACAAGTTTCCCAGGTGATCCTTATTCTATAGCATGAGCTCTGACTCCCATATTCATTTCAATGTAAAGGCTGCTTTTGTGTATGTATGCTGCCATTCGAGATCAAGAAGTCTAAGTACGTTTTCATACCACAAAATTTACTAAGATATTATTATGTATCATTATATGTGGGCTAAATTCACTAAGATGTAATGAAAATAGCTTCTGCTATTTGGAATGAATAATGACCATCCTGTTCACTTTGATATAATAGTCTATATTCAGCTCATTACTTTTCATTATCCTTGAATGTAAAATATGCCATGGAAATCCAAAATCCATATATTCTAGAAATTAGGTGATATCTTTATGGAGCTCATAAATAGGCCCATCCTAGAGTTATGAGAAATATTTGCATTGGACATTTTCATTGTAAAGAAAATGATTCACATGACAGTTATCCTTGCTCACCATCAATATTCTTCCAATAGGATTGTGCCAAGTGTGTCATGAATGTAATGATTGGTTTATGACAAGAAACTTTGGGTAAACATACCAACTTCCTCTGAAAGATTCTTGAGTGATTTTCAAAAAGGCTTCGTGGAGTTAGTTTATTATTCGTCTTCGGGAATGAATGCTTTTCATCGGAGATGATTTCAACGCTTTAGTGCTGATCTCTTTCCAAAGACTGCATTCACCCTGTGAATATCTCTGAAGACATATTCTCTACTCTAAAGGAATTTACAATCTACTGGGGTTAAGAATTCCTTGTATTAACAATTAAGGGAAAATATGGGAGGTATTCGAAGCTGTGGTGGGTATGTTCCTGGCAGTTTGGTGGGAGAGATGGATATGTAAATACCAAATGACAAATGCTGGGAGATGGTGACTAAAGTCTCCCTGATGGTTCAGTACAGCTTCACAAAGGAGATGACATGAGCTGGGTCTTCAGGATTGTTGGAAAGGTGGAAGCATAGAGGGCATTTGAGGCAGAGGAAAGAAACCGGGGCACCCAGCTGGACAACAGAGATTTCCAGATTGTTCATTTGAGTCATAAGTACTCTTCTACTCTGTACACAGAATTATGCTCAGCACTCAGGGGACGGAGAGTGAATGAAGGGCACAGCCCCTGCATGCAAGGTATTGATATGCCATTTGGATGCCTAAGATGTGCAAATGTTAGAGAAGAAACAGGGAAATCACACAAATGCCATGGTGCATTACAGATAGGTGTTGTGCAGGGTGTTGTTAAAAGGGGAGAGAGATGTGAGCTGTCGTGTTTAGGGATGACTTTCAGGGTTAAACATTTTTGGACAAGCAAAGCATTTAAACAAACAACCCAAACCCACCAAGCATATATAGGTAAGAGAGAACATGCTGTGTGGGAGGCAGGAAGCAAATCAGTGTGCCCAGAGTAGATAATGCTGGTGAGCAGTGTGAAGGAGGGGAGAGGATAGGGACTGGTCAGGGATTTGGGAGAAAAGGGAAAAAACCTTCTATCATTTCAGATCCTCAGTTTAACTATAGAGTGGGCTGAGAAAAATTAACTCATAGGCTTGTGAGGAACCAATGAGGCAATTTATACAAAAGCATTTTGTAAGCTGCTATATACTATAAATATGGGTTGTTGTCAATGGAGGGGATTCCCCAACAATGATTCCTTTCTAAGTTTATTTATTTTTGAGAAAAGGAGAGCACGAGTGGGGGAGGGGCAGAGAAAGAGGGAGAGAGAGAGGATCCCAAGCAGGCTGTGCACTGTCAAACAGAGCCCGATGCGGGCTGGAACCCATGAACTGTGAGATCACTACCTGAGAGGAAATCAAAGTTGCACGCTTAACCAACTGAGCCACCCAGGGGCCCCGTGATGGCCCCATGCCTGGATACTTAGGTTTTCAGGAATGGCATTCTTCAGTGTGAGGATATAGGTTATGTGCCAAATTGAGATCTTCCCACTGAGAACCAACAACAGAACCAAAACATTTTAAATTTAAGAGTCTATGTTTAAAAAAAAATTGCAAATTCTGAAAAGCAAACTTTGGTTTCCAGTTTCTTTTATTATATCTTAACTGATAAACTCAACCATTTTTACAGTTTAAATTTTAAAATAACAATATTAAATAATTAACTGTTAACATTTTAGTGATATTAGTATGCTTGAGTTTTCTTAAGTAGGTCACATTCCTACAGAAAAAAAAAGGAAGAACTTGCTTTATTTAAACTAAAAAAGTATTACTTGCTGATTAATGGCTCTTCTTTTAGAAAGTATTGTTGTGAAATGAAAACAATGCTGCTAATCTTAAAGTATCCATTGATGACCTGATTTTCTCATCAAATGAAACCTTGGTGGTTAAAAAAAACTGAGTGTTTCTTGGCCTAGTTGACTATAAGGATTCTAACTGGCCATCTTCCCATCCAGCCACCCAGCTATGCCCATTAGAATAACACAGACACATTAAACACTATCAAAAAAACTATTTTATATATCAGAGAGTGATATTTAAAAAGAAAAATAAATCTTACAAAGACAATTTCCTATAAATTTGCACAGAAGAGAGTTTCCAAAAGAAGTTTTGGTTATGTTTCTCATTTGGAGAATGATATTCTTTCTCAGACATAAAACTTCAGATCTTCCCCGCAATGCAGTTCTGAAGTTTTTACTGTTTGCGAGAAGACACAAAAAGTGACACCATTAGCTTGTTGCACAGAATTTCAGCCTCCGCTAAGTTCTGGGACCCTTGTGTCTATTTCAGATCTTAAATCTGTTCAGTCCATGAGGACCGATCGTGCTCCACTTTTCCCAATTTAGTTTTACTGCATTTCTTGGTAGAACCACCCACTTGGATCTGCTCAATGACATATGGCTGGATTCCTCATCATCACGGATTTTTTTCTTGCCCAACACATCTGGAATAAAATGGATTGGAAACATTATGTTTCCACATTGAGGGAAGGAAAAAGATGGTAGGTGGTTACCGCTTCCATCAAAATACTTCTCAAATATGGCTAGCATCCTTTATAATTTCAGGTACACTACACTTCTTTTGCCTTGGAAAAGGCAAATGCCTTTCGTTCATTCATTTTATACGTGTGAGAAGAATGATGATTCAACTAATCTGGTAAATTCCAGAATATGAAAGTGGGGGTACTGAGAATTCCAGCCCCTTTGTTTGTTAGAAGAGACAAGTTGTGTTTACCTGCTACCAAAACAATTTGAAGACAAGTTGGAAATTACTGTAAACCAGCATCATGGAATCCTAAATCCTCCGGTTCTTTGGCGGAATCCAATTCTTGTTGCTTTGGTGGTTGCTTTTAGTGAAACTGTTTTTATGCAGATAAAATAAGTCTCAGTAGATTAATGATGGCCACAAATTCTCTGTGACTTTTCCCACTGAGGGGGAGAGTCTGGCCTCAGAGGCTTGCTTGAGTGTGGCAGAAGTGTCACTGTGTGACTCCTAGGCTAGGTCCTAAGAAGTCTTTGTCTCTGGAATACTTTCTGGAGTCCTGAGCTGTCCTCTGGTCGGTCACTTACCCTTCACATGGGAGTGATGTTATCTGGAGCCTACAGACCAGTCCATCTAGTCAATACCGTCAGGGACAATGGAATCACTCAGCTGAGCCCTGCCTGAATCCCTTAACCACAAAATTTTGAGGTAATACAATCATTGTTGATTTAAACCCAATAAACTAACACACAAAAAGGTATGTTCTTCGAGATAGTAATTGGATTCTTACCCATTGGCCTCTTTACCTTACCTTGTGACTATGATAAATGGCATCTTTTAAAAATTCTCACAATAATCTTGCACTATGTATGCGATTATCCCTGTATTACAGATGAGAAAATAGGCACCAAGAGAATAAGTAACTTGATTAAAATATGCAAGAGCACCATAGGTAGGACTGAAACCCAAGCCTGTCCAGTTTCAAATCCTTAGCTATCATCAAAGTGAGAATCGTAATTGTTGCTGATGTGATCACATCATTAAGAATAAATTTTCTTGGATGGTTCAGGCTCTAACTGCATGAATCTCAATCAGGGGTCAGCAAACTTTGTTTTTAAAGGACCAGACAGTAAATATTTTAGGCTGTGGGTCCTATGGTCTCCATGGCAACCTCTCCACTTGGCTTTTACACTGTGCAAACCACCATAGGCAATATGTAAACAAAAGGTACGGCTATGCTTCAAAAATTTTATTTACAAAATCAGCCAGTGGACCAGATTTGGTTCACAGGTCATAGGTTGCTGACCCCTGATCTACACATCTGAGGTGATTATATTTGAATCTTTTCAAATCTTTGGAAAAGAACCTCAAATTCTAAATGAACTGTTGATGGCACTTCCTTACAAGCCAAATTTTAAACCAAAGTCCAAGGTTTTAATAACTGTCAGGTCTAAGCAGAATATGTGCAAGTCAGTGGAATGTGTAAATCAACGTAGGGGGTGGCCAAAGACTTTTGGAAATAGTATTTTAGAGATTCTTTTTGCTCTACTAAGTTACAAATCCCCCCGAAAAGGATGGATTATACGTAAAGATAAGCTCTAATGGTCTGGAACTTTTTCCACACTCGCGTTACCGATCAGAATATCTTTAGTCAATTGTTATTCTAAGCCTTTGGAGTCCCAAAGAGATGTTCTTGGTAACTATTACAAAGTGTTTCATGAAGCATTTAGGCACTATTTATGGAACTCATTCTCCCTCCTACAGACTGGCCTCTGTGGCTGAGCTGCTGGCTGTTTGACAGCTGCACATGCATGTTATGTGCAAGGTCAGAACAGAATATTCCCAGCTTACTGAAACTATGTGGGCACTTGGGGGTCACAGGAACTTTTGGCAGTAGCTGAGAACTGCTCTTGGAGCTGGAAGAGTTTGTTCTTTACAAGGGAGTTAGTGAGGTCTTGAAAACCAAGGTCAAGATTTTAACTTCTGTGAAACTTCTCTTATTCTTTAATCTTTTGGTGTTGGTTGAGCCACTACAAATTATTGTAATCTGTGCTACTATTAATTTTTTTGTCTTTCTTGTTATATTGGACTTATTAGTCCAGTAAGTTTTAAGTGACTCGCATGCAAGAAATAAGGGTTTTCCTTTCTCCTTTATATTGTCATTTCCGCTGCTTGACATATGATTTTTTTCTATTCATTTTTGAATAAACAAATCATAAATCATTCCCACACTTCTTAGTCCAAAAGTTTCTATGTCTTGCTTGACCCCTTTCCCTCAAGTTTTCTTATATCAAATATACATACACATATAGACATATGAAAACTTTATATCCAGGATTTAGCTCTCCAAAGATGCTATGAACAGAATATGTAATATTACAATCAGTAGGTCCTATTGCCATAATAGCATTTATTTTAGTTTGATTTTGTGAATTAGCCATCCATAAAATTTCCAATAACTTCGAATTGATTTATTCATTAGAAGAAGTAATGTATACACATGGAGCATAACTTTAAAAGGTACAAAATAATATACTGTAGTAAAAAGTCACTTCCTCCCATCTTATTCCACAGTCCTTGGTTTCTCATTGTTACACCCAGTTTTTTGAGCATCGTCCTTTCCAGGATGCGCTCTCTATATATACACTGCACCTGTACCAGACAATCACACAGACTTTCGTTTACATGCACATGCTTATTGTACATATGTTTCCAAGTCTTGGTTTTTGCACTTATTATATTTTAGAAATGATCCCGTGTTAGGACATATAGAAATGACTTTAAAAAATATCTACTAGTGGGATGCTTGGGTGGCTCAGTCAGTTAAATATCTGACTCTAGATTTCAGCTCAGGTCATGAACTCGCAGTTCGTGAGTTCGAGCCCCACATCGGGCTCCATGCTGGAGTGTGGAGCCTGCCTGGGATTCTCTCTCTCTCTCTCTCTCTCTCTCTCTCTCTGTCCTGCCTCAGCACTCCCTCTCTCTCTCTCTCCCTCTCTCTCTCTCTAAGTAAATAAATAAACTTTAAATATATATCTGCTAGTATTTGATTGTGTGGGTGGACTGTAGTTGACTTACAGATATTTATTGATGTACATTTATATTGTTTTTAAACAAACTGCTCTTGCAGGCAGTGCTGTAATAAATATCCTTCGACAATGTCTTTGTGCACATGTGAGAGACTATGTGTAGGATAACTTCCGAGAAACGAAACTGCTGAGTCAAAGAAATATGCATTTTGCATTCAAATGACCTCCACAGCGTCCAACAACACACACTTAGAGCAGAGACGTGCTCCTTCCAGTTTTCATTCCCTCCACACTCAACGTCTCATCAAACTTTGACTTTTGTTAATTTGAGAAGTGAAAAATGTTCTTTCCTTAGAGTTTTGAATTGTAGTTTTGTTAGTTTGCTGAGGACTGCTCAATATTTTCACACAAGTTTCTATGTAATTATTGACTTTTTCCTTCTTGATTTATAGCTCTTTGGATATTAAGGAAATGAGCACTTTGTTAGACATACCTATTAAAAGGTGATTTTTTTTTTCAATCTTTGTCTTTTCTTTTTCAATATAGTCAATGTTGTCAATCTTTTTGGGGTAGGAGATATTACATAATATTGTTAAGGTTGTATAAAAAAAGTTCACCCATGTTTTCTTCTAGTATTTTTATAACGTATTTGTTTTTCCATTTACTGTTAGATTTTCCTGGAAATTTTGTAGTAAAAAATTGACTTCTTTTTTCACAGAATGCTATCAAGTCATCAAAACTCCATTTATTGAAGAATTCATCTTTTTTTTACCTCTGTGCAATGTCTTCTTACTTATGTTATAAATTTATGTACGCGTTCTTTGTATTCTCTGTGTCTGCATTTTTTTTTCCTCGAAACAGTCTTTTGTATGTACCACATTCTTTATTTTTTCTTTAAAATTCTTTAACATCTAGTTTCCTTATTTTTTCTTTTCTAGAATTGTTCTAGATATGCTTAGGTGTTTACTTTTTCACATGAACTTTAGAATTAGTTAAGTTTAAAATTTTTCTATTTGTATTTTATAGTGGGATGAAATATCTTATAGATTAAGTTAGAAAGAACTGATATTTTTATGTCTTCTTATCTAAGAACAGAGCATAACTTACCTTATATTCAAATCTTCTTTGAACTATTAAAATATTTTTCTCGTGGATCTAACTCATCACTTGTTAGGTTTATTCCTAGGGGTTTGTTTGTGTGTTTGTGGTTGCTCTTGTAAATAGGCTCTTTTCTTCCATTTTAGTTTTTCTAGTTGCTATTTGCTTATATATAATAAGGCTGTCAATTTTTATACCCTCATACTGAACCCAGCCACTTTACAGAAATCTCTCATTGTATATGAATAATTTTTTAGTTGATTTGAGTTCTTTCCAGACCTACAATCATATCATCTAAAAGATAATTTGTACTCACTTATTAAAATATTTTATCTCTTAGTTTTTTCTCTTGACTTGTCTGTTACTCCTACTATAAAAAAAAAGTTATATAATGGTGTCAATGGAGAGTAGACACCCTTATCTTGCTTCTGACCTCAATGAGAATGCTTTTAGCATTTTTAGCATTAAGTGGGAGGTTGGTTTTACTTGAAATATGTGATGAGAAGATATTTCAATGTATAGATTTAATATATATTCATTTAAATACAGAAATGTTTCCGGGTAAGATGTATATGTGTATATATACATATATGTATACACATAAATAAATATGTATATTTATCTAAGGAAATACTTGAAACTTTTCAGGTGATTTTGTGTGTGTGCTCAAGAAATGTGTATAGGAAAATGTCTAAATGTGTTCAGGTGATTTAATATTTTTTTCCTCTCTATTCCTCTCTGGCCTCAGAAAACATATGAGTTTCCTCTACTTTTTGCCTTATATAGCTCATCCCCTATTCTCTGGAGCAAGTTTATTGGCTATAGCTAAATAAATATTGAATCATACAGGCTCTAGAGCTTTTCCTAATTGTACCCCAGGGTTATAGAATTCTCTGACATATTGAATCATTCCAATTGGAAGGAGGCCACGATATTTCTCCTCTACAAGGCATTTCAAGACGTTTAGTTGGATATTGTGAGCTCCACCCACTTCACCAAACGTCCATCAAAAAAATAAAAAAATAGGGGTGCCTGGGTGTCTCAGTCGGTTAAGCTTCTGACTTCGGCTCCAGTCATGATCCCACAGCTTGTGGGTTTGAGCCCCGCATGGGGCTCTGTGCTGACAGCTCAGATCTTGGAACTTGCTTCAGATTCAGTGTCTCCCTCTCTCTACCCCTCCCTGCTCGCACTCTGTCTCTCTCTCTCAAGAATAAATAACATTAAAAAAAATTTTTAAAAATATTTCAAAACACAAATATGGTGGGGCCCTTGAAGTTGATGGAACATGAATGGGTACTAACTTGCCTATGATGGTGAATTTTATGTGTAAGTTGACTGGGCCATGGTGCCCAGATATTTGGTCAAATGGTACTCTGTATGTTTCTGTGAGAGTATTTTTGGATGAGATTTACATTTAAATTGGTAGACCTGAGTAAAATAGATTGCCCTCTATAATGTGGATGAGCTTTACCAATCAGCTTGCATGGCCTGAACACAACAAAGACTAATTTTCACTCTTTTCTCCCATTCCTACCCTGAGCAAGAGTTCAGACTTTAACCACAACATTTATTCTTCCCTGGGTCTCTAGCCTGTTGGCCCACTGTGCAGATTTTAAACTTGCTGGCCTCCACAATCATGTGAGCCAATTCTCTAAATCTCTTTCTCTCTTCTTTTTTTCTGGAGAATCCTAACTAATATATTGCTTTTTTGCCAAATTGTGGCAGGGAACAGGAAGGGTTCTTTTCTTTATTTTACTACTTTTGGAACAAATTCTGAGATGTTAGATTTACTTTTGTTGGCTAGAGGGAGACGGGGACAATAGGAGCATGAGATCCCCTCCCAAACTCCAGACATTCCAGATTGTGCTGGAGAATGAAAGTAGAAATACCAGAGAAAAGCATGCAGTGATCTGGGCCTTTGGAATTTCTGCTCTGGCTGCTGTTCTGGGAGCTTTACAAGTTCTGCAAGAAATCTTACCTTGGATTTTCTGAGTCCTGTATTTATTTAAAATTCTTAGACACGCACTAAATTCTGTTCCTGAAATCATTATTACACTGTATGTTGACTAACTTGGATATAAATTAATAATAATAATGATAATAATAATAATAATAATAATAATAAAATTCTTAGACACATACATGCAGTGCACCTAGACTTAGAACTGCTGGTTTTCCTATTACCATTTCTTGGGTGGTGGTCAAGCCCCAGCTCTCCGGGGTCCATTGTTTCTGGTTCCTTCCTCAGCTAAAAGTGAAACACACCTGATCAATTACATGCTTTTGTACGAAACTGTGCTATCTTCCTGGAATAATTATTTCTCCTCTTTCCCCCATCCTCCTCCAACTTGAAACGGGCAGAGCACTGGCTTTTGAGTCAAATTTTGTGTCTTGGTGCCACCACTTATTACTCATCACATGGTCTCTCTCGGTCTCATTTCTCTCACTTGTAAAATGGACACACAGTAGTTGTTGTGAGGACTAAGTGGGGTCACTCATGTGAAGCAACCAGCACGGTTTTGAACCTATAAAGGGCCTCGAGAATGCTATTTCCTCCCAACACTTCCTAATTTTCTTTTTAAGACCCAGCTCAAATGTGACCTTCTACATTATATCAGTCAATCCACTGGGCCTATTAGAAATAGACATAGGCATGGGATTATCGAAGATTTTTTGCACACATTTACAAGAATGTAAATAGAAGGCAAGCATTCAGGGTGGTCTTCCCCGACCAGAACAAACAAAGGGAGCTTCACAGTGAACTGGAGAAATAGCTCTGTATTTTTTTTAAAAAATTTTAATGTTTATTTATTTTTGAGAGAGACAGAGATAGAATGCGAGTGGGTTAGGGGCAGAGAGAGAGGGAGACACAGAATCCAAAGCAGGCTCAGGGCTCTGAGCTGTCAGCACAGAGCGCAATGTGGGGCTGGAACTCATGTGCTGTGAGATCATGATCTGATAGCTCTGTATTTTTAGGGACAACAATCAGATCTCCAAAAATGTGTTTTATCTCGGTTCATTGAAAAGAAAGATTTCAGTGGCAAGGGTGTGTTGCCACTCAATATAGGTACAGAATACCTATGTTTGGTGGTTACAAGGAAGCCTGTGGTAGGCAGAATAATGGCCCTCCAAAGATGTACATGCCCTAATTGCTGGAACCTGCAGATACACTACCCTACATGGCAAAAGGGACTTTGCAGATGAGATGAAGATTATAGCCCTTAAAATAGATTATCTTAGGTTATCAGGGGATCCCAGTGTTATCACATGGGCCCTTAAAAGTGGAAGAAGGGACAGAAATGGCAGTCGGAGATGCACTGGAGGAAGAGAAAAGCAGAAAAGATACGGAAGCAGGGAGATTTGACCTGTTTTCTGGCTTTCACAATGGAGGAAGGGGACTGTGAACCTTAGAATTCAGGAAGCCCTACGTGCTGGGAACACTCAGGTCCACAGCCATTAAGGAAACAGGGACCTGAGATGATGCTCTGCAGACACCTTAATTTCAACACCCTGAGACTATGCAGAAAGCCAGCTAAACCCCAGTGTTCTGGGACTTCTGCAGAAACTGCGAGATAATAAGTGGGTGTTGCCTAAAGCTGTGGTGATTTATGACGGCAACAGTAGCAGATGAATCCAGAGGACTTCTCAGGGATGCTTCATTTGCTTGGTACCCAACCCGCATACAGGTGCTTCAGCTCACACACAGGTACCTGGTGCCATGAGCTGTAATCAGGGTTAATTTCACCTACAGAGTAGGGATCAGAAATCAAAGCAGCATATGCCTGCCCCTGCAAAATAATGGGTTGGGCCCACTTTGATTAAAAGGTAGCGGTATAAATGTAGGCTGGTGGTACTTTGCTGACAATGACTCCTTGACCCATTGTGGTTGGGAACGTCTCCTCTCATCCTTTTAGGCATGACTTAATTGCATAGTCATTCAGTCATTTAGCAAATATATACTAAGAACTGACACGCAATAATTAATTTCAACAATTCATTCATCCTAATTGATAACTGGGAGTGAATATGATCATTTCGACCCAAAGTGAAATACTCTCATGTTTTCTTCCCTGAGATTTTGTGCAACAATAGCCTTTAGCCTTTCTACCTTTTTCTGGTTGCACTGTGACCTCTGCTCCTAAAATACGACAGCTAATAACAGACTTCTTGGTGAGAGAAATAGATTCATATTATTAGACCACTCTAATCATTATTTTAAACACCGTTTGGTTTTTATTTATCTCATCTTTTTATTATTATAACTTCAGCCCTTTCATCCTTGCTTGGGCGGTTCAAAATAAAATTACAGAGAAGTACTATAGACAAGGCTGCCTTGTTCCTGATTTACTGACATTATAGGCCCAAGCGCGAAACTTAAACCTCTTGTGTTCATATTCCAGCTGTTCTGTTTTGGCAACAGATTTTTTTGTTTTAATTGTGCATTCCTAGAGGAAACAGGAAGCCACAGCTGCCAGTCTGTCATGGTATGTCTTGCTGTTTCAAACTCTAGCAACTTGGTCTCTTCTGGACAATGCGTGTTATCCTGACCCCATTCAGTCAAGCGTATTCGGGAAGAGCAAATCATTTGAAAAGACAGTGCCAGTTCTTTCGTTATTAGTGTTATTTCTGCAATATCAGCTCGAAATCTTTGATAACTTTCGTAATAGAACACTTCAATATGGCCCTGACTTTCTCATTCTCGCCACATTCATTAGCCCCAGAGAAGCTCGAACAAGTCGTCATATGTCATACTTCTCTTAGAAGTTAAACATGCGCAAGTAAACAAAGGCCAATTAAAGGAGAAAAGCGAAGGCTGTTTATTCAGAGCTCGCTACAGCAAAGGAGTCAGCCTCCATAACTTGCATTCGGCAGACACCTGAAGGCAGGTGGAAAAAGGGAAGGTTCAGGTGAGCCCTGATGGGAGGCTCTTGGCAAAGGGAAGCTGGAGGCGGGCGAACTGGAAGCGAAGCATCCTGTGTGATTGCTTAGGTTGCATACTTGGCTTTCTCTGGTTGGTCCTAAGCTGGAAGTGGGGACAAAAATGAGGAAATGATCAATTATTAATTAGATCTTGGTCATTTGGGGTAGAATATTACAGAAGTTGTTCAACTTCCTGGATTGTCACTGGAGGTGGCAATCTGGCTTCCTGTAAGTCTTATTTGTGACAGGGTGGCCTCCTAGGCTATTTATTGTAGATAAAGGAGTTGGCTTCCTAGGCGGGTAGCTGCAGGTTGCGGGTCAGAGTTCTATTTTTACATATGGACAAACCATTGTCCATTTGCATATTGTTTCTCAAATGTATCTCTGGGCTTTTGAGAATATGCCCCTGGTTCTGCACTCTGTAGTAAGCACAAGTCCAAAGCATGCTTCCAAAGAATGTTCCTTTGTTAAAGTTTTCGACATGGGTCTAAGAAAAGATGTGAAGCTTGAGAAATTAAAAACAAGTTATATGTAAGACTAAATTCTGATGGAAAATCACCTCTGGTTCAAAGAGTTCCTTTATAAGAGAGATATTTGAAAGTTTGCAATTTTCATGTAATTTTCTTTGAGACATTTAGACGGGCATTTAAAGAAGCACATAATAATTTCTCTTAAAGACCTTAAACATAAGTGGGCATTGAGAGTCCTCTGAGATGGAGGCCGATCATGTGTACCTGCAATTTTTAGCCCTTACAAAAATTTCACTTTCATGAAAATAGAGAGAGACCAAGTATTGCAATGGAAACAGGTTTATCATGAAACAAAGGCCACTTCTACTCTTACATATGACATTGTAGTTCTTCATTTGTTCCACTGAATGTTAACTATTTCCTAGTCATCAGATCTTGGGGTCAAGCAGGTCAATAGACCTGGGGTCAATAGACCACTAGTTCTATAACTATTAAGTATCTATTATCTTAACTCAGGCAGGAACTTGGGAAAAGATGAAAAAAGATCATGTACAAAAAGCCATTGAGGTCCTCTGATGAAAGCTAAGCTACAAACAATTATTTCCTACCTAGTCCTTCCAGCCCCTTTGCTTTGATGAAAACCCAGAATATTTTCTCCATTTAATGAAAGGTGCTATGAAGGATAAGCCAGGCAGCCGATGACAGGAAGGTAGAGCTTCCAAATGGGCACCAAGGAATATTCTAATGAATTCAATTGGCTATACCTTTAAAACTTTGAAAATTGGTCCATCTCTTCCTGATTTAACAGTGAAACATCTATTCTAGAATATCAGATAGCTTGCTCTGAAAAATACCTTCCTATGTTCTTAAAGTCTGTGAAGTCTTCCTCATTTATTCTTTTTTGGAAAGCCAGTTCTCTCACCTATTAATTTAGGGGATCACTTTGCATCATTTTCTTCCATCACAGAAGAACTTCCAGAGGCAATCCATGGGAGAACAGATTCCCTTGGTACAGGATTCTTTGGATATTTTTATTTCACTGCGAAATTTTTCCTATAAGGCGATAAAGAGCACTTCAAAATTCTTTCATAAAGGCAACCCCTATTCACATTTTTTTCTATTTCAAATAATTTAAGGTGGAAGGACCTATTATGCACATTACAAACAAACATGTGATTTAGCACTAGTGTTGAGCTTTGGGGTGGCATGCCTCCCAGATTTTCTGTGGAGTTCGGCCAGAATAATTATGCCACAACAAAGGAGTTTTTAAATAAACATTTATTGTCTCTTTGACTATCCTTCCCCTCTCCTGCCCCACCCAAGGAAACCTGAACTCAAAATAAGTTAAAAAAAAAATACCTACTAGTACTAATAATTTACTATTAACGTGATTTCTTCCAGAGCACCCCGCAAGATCATGTACAGTAAATGACTATATGGGGCATCTAGATGAACATGGGGTTAGTCAGCTTCCTGTAAGCCATGGAGAGCAATGGCTCTCATTCTGTCTGGAAGAAAACACAACCGAAGGTTCTCAGCCAGATGCACTGTGCTGGTGATAGTTCGCAAAGTGCAGATGTTTCCCACAACACAATGTCTCACCATTTGTCCATCATCTAGAACTTGGGCATTGGAAAGACTTCTGGAATAATTAAAGGCACCTTTCTCAACAACGCAATTGATAATTATTCAGAGTCGAACATCTGATGAAAAGAATTGACAATTTTGTAAAGGCAATTCCAATTACATTATGTGGCCCAGTGATTTGTTTCCAGACTGATATTTTGATGACTTTTTTATTTGTTTTTCTCTTTGTTCTAGTTCTTATTTCATTCTGACTTGTATTTCATTTCATTACTTACATAATTATGTTTCTCATTCATTTTTTTTACTGAGGTAAAAGCACTTTTTAGGTGATATGTTATGGGATGTATCTTTATATTTGGAGTTCATAGTGAATTTTTCCAAAGCTATCTCTCAGTAGAGGAAATTTATTATTTACAACTATCCAATAAGATGAAACAAAACTAGCAAAAGTATTTCACAACATGGCTCAAAATGTAAGAAAAAACTTCCAAACGTCCATAGCATATAGCTGAGAACATGTGCCAACAGTGTACCATGGGAACACAGGGAATTCCTGTCTCCCGGGGCTTTCTGATCATGTAGGGAACTCTGTGCGTGCAGACTCAAGCTTAAAATATGTTTGGCAAGAAGAACAATGCAGACGTTTCTTGGGAAGAGATCGTGTTAAAGAGCATTCACACCATTAAAATGGTGTAATTACTATGATTCATCAACAGGTTACCCAAAAATTTCTTCAAGACATCAGAAGCTTAAAATGAGAGACCCAACCCGAATTCAACTGAACTGAGACATTACACCACTTCACTTAAAGTCTTTTATTCAGTCACTCATTCATTCATACATTCGTTTATTCAGTAAATATTTATCAATGCCATACTATAACATACTAGACACTTTACACATACCGTATCTAATCCTCTCATCAAAGCTGAAGAGTTTGTGTTATTACGTCCATCAAATGAGGAAAGCACCTCAGAGAGATTAACTTTCCCAAAGCCACATGATTAAGCAAATGATAGAACT
This sequence comes from Panthera onca, assembly GCF_046562875.1. Classification (NCBI taxonomy): domain Eukaryota; kingdom Metazoa; phylum Chordata; class Mammalia; order Carnivora; family Felidae; genus Panthera; species Panthera onca. The sequence continues at coordinate 223,102,501 of NC_138339.1, forward strand.
ATTATTTAAAATGAAGCTTGGCTGTCAAACTCTGAAGTGTCTCCCTTGACATCACTCTATTTGCTTATCAATAATACTTCATTCTCATAGAAAACATTTTCCCAAATCATGTTCCCTGAAATATCAATCCTATGAAATGTTAGCAACTGACGTAACAAAAAAGGGGGGCGGATTCCACGGCCAAACAAGTTTGCTCTTACTCTCAATTTTCAATGGCATTCTTTTCTCAATTACCTACTCTCCTCTTCCTTATAAGGGAATCATACACCCTGCCAATCACTGTGTGATGCAGTGTTTTCTGTGAGAGAGACAGACATCCCGTGCCCCATACATAGCCTTTGGGCTTGGCATGTGACATTCTCCGGCCAATGGAATGTGAGCGTTCCAGCAGAAGCTCCAAGATGCCTTGGAAGTTTCTGCTAGCTTTCCTGCTCTCATATCTGTGATAAGAATAGCATGTTCTAGGCCATGTCTGTTCTTTCAGCCAAGTCCTGGAATTGAGTGGGCAGGTGGATCAGAGCCGTGATGACACAAGCCTCTAGTGCCATGTATGTATAGAACGGATTTTTGTTGTGTTGTAGGCTGCTGAATTTGGGGGGCTATTTGTTACTGTAACAAAGCTAACTAATATAAAAATATGACAAAGTAAATCCCCTTCTCAGATATTCACAAAGCATTTGCTTTTTTTTTTTTTTTTTTTAGGTTCAGAGAGTTCCTATGGTGAAGAAAATGTTTAGAAAACCCAGTAGATCAAACACACATACACTTATACCTGCTCCCTCATTAACTGCTGTTAAAATGTCAGTTAAAAGGATTTTTACAGAAAGAAACCACAAGAACAAAGGAAACAGGAAACAGAAAAGGAGTAAAGAGCAGACAAGTGATGACATCAAAATTTTGAAAGTTGTAAAGCAGAATGTGTATTACTTGGGGGGGGGGGGGGGGATGCACTATATCAGAAACAAAAAGAGTTCCCTAAAAGCTTCCAGAGAGGTTTAAAAATAATAAATTTGGGTCTCATATCAAGAGGAGAAGAATGGAGCGAGGTACCACTATTGTTATTTAAGTTTGTGGGAGCATCTGATTTTTAAACATTGTGTTCTTAAGGCACCTGGGTGGCTCAGTCAGTTAAGCGTCCGACTTCTGCTCGGGTCATGATTTCGTGGTTTGCGGGTTCAAGACCTGCATCAGGCTCTGTGTCTCCCTCTCTCTCTGCCCCTCCCTTACTCATGCTCTGTCTGTCTTGCTCACTCTCAAAAATAAGTAAACGTTAAAAACCTTTAAAAATTGTGTTCTTTTGTTACTCGATAACAAATAAAACTTCGGTTTAAAAAAAATAAAAAATATATTGTTAAGTAAGTGTGCCCACTTATTTGACCACAATCACTACTGTCATCGTCCTTGAGGAACAATGGTCTGTGGATCTTCTTTTGACGAAAACTTCTCTGAGAGGGGAAAACAACAAAGGAAAACTTTGTAAAGGATTAAACATATAATGTGCTCTTGAGCTTTTTGTATATGTGCCGATAGCGGTAATGGAAAAGGAAGTCATACAGAGTTCAAGTGCAGTGTCCATGAAGCACTTACATAATACCTACCCTTTCCCTTGCTTGCAGTTGGGTCAGCAACTTCCTACGGATCTTCACTGGGGGGAGTGGGGAGGCCTTCGTAAAATTTGACCTTGCCCTGGCACACCAACAACTGGTCTTTGATGATAGCACTCCAGATACCTAAACCATCATCACTCACCAAGGAAATTGCCGAGTTACATTCCTTCACTTTGGAATTTCTGTCGCCTTTGGAGCTTTCCATTGCTTTGTGAAGAATCTGGTTTCTAGAATTTCTGACAAGATACCACATTTCAGTGGGTGTGATGAAATTACTGGGGTGGAAGAGATAAGTTTGATATTCCAAGTACATCTGACCAGCGCCATTCTCACTTTGATATGTAATACTTTTATGGTAGTAGTCAAATAGATTTTCTGGAGGCTCCATTGCTCTGCTGCCTGATAATGAACTTACTCTCAACTTTGATCTAAAGGATCTTAAGCTCTTTTGACACACACCACTGTTAAGCCTGGTCTCAACAGTTTCATGTTTGGATTAAAGTTCCTGACCTTATATTTGTCCCCCCTACATATGGAAGGGTAGCTTAAAGGATCCTTCTGAACTATATTCTGTCATTCAATGCATATTTCCCCTCTCACAGTTTGTCACACACCAATTTTATAAGCATCCCATTTCTTAAGATTGTGAACCAGATGGGGCCAAGAAAATCGATCAGTACTTTTAGCAACCGTTGATTCATCAGTTTTGAAGGCACTCAGTTGTAATCTTATCCAACCCAAATTTCCCTAGCAAGTCCACTGTATATTATGTCAAATGGCTTGTTGAGTCCCAGAATCATTATATCTATCACTTTCTGTGTTGATGGTCTAGTAATCCTTTCAGAAAAAGAAAATGTAGACAATAGTAGATGAATTTTAAATTAACACACTGCGGTTTGGCAGTCGCCATTCCTTCTTCTAAAGATTGCCTCACAAACCATTCTTTCTGAGACATTAATTTTAGAATTTTCCTTAAGATTGCTGACAAGAGCAAAATAATCTACTCTTTTCTTTGGAAGAATCAAAACCATATGCGTTCGTGTACTTTTAGCACTTCTTCTCTTAGTAGGTTTTCAAAAAACATCGACAATGGTTCATGTATCTTTTTAAAAGTAATTTCAGTACTCTGAAACCTAATTTGCCCAGACCATACTATTATTTTGCTCATCTGAGGCTTCAATTTCTACTCTTTATTTCTTTCTAATGATTACTGTCCTACAGCCCACAGATCAAATCAAAATAAGCTTTGAAGAGCATTATCCACTGCGAATGTAGAGAGGATAGTCGGGCTAGTAAACTCAGTGATTGTAAGGAACTATCTTTAAACATCCAGGTATCAGCAGTCACTTTAAAGTTAAATTGATAAAGACAAAGTTTGCGCTGTGGATTAAAGAACAAAATCCAATTACTTCTGGCTCATGATTTGACATTTAAAATATAAGGACAGAGAAAGTTTGATGGTAAAAGTATGAAAAAAAGATATCCCATGTAAACAGTGACTGAAGAAAAGCATGTGTATCAATGTTGAGGTAGACTTTATGGGGAAATCGTTCCTGTTTAAAAAGAAAGATAGTTTATGATGATCAATTCACCAGGAAAATGTAACAATTCTAATTAACACCAAAAAAAAAAAAAGGCATAAAAAACTAATATCAGGAATACAAAAAGTATCTTTTAAGACTTTTCCAACATCAAAAATTTTAAACAGCTTATTATAAATAAACATCTCGCAAAAGTTTGAAATTTAGATAAAATTGGAAGTTCCTATTAAATACAGCTTATTAAAGCGAACATAAGAGTTAATAGAAAATCTGTATTGTCCTGCACCTGTTAAAGAAGTTGAATCCAGGAGTGCCTGGGTGGCTCAGTTGGTTGAGCATCCCATTCTTGATTTCTGTTCAGGTCATGACCCCAGGGTTGTGGGATTGAGTCCCACCTTGGGCTCTGCACTGAGTGTAGAGCCTACCTGAGATTCTCTCTCTCCCTCTGCCCCTCTACCCACTCACACACTCTTTCTCCCTAAAATAAAACAAAAAATACAAATAAAAATAAAGAAGTTGAATCCAAAATTTAGAACTTCCTACAAAAAAGCCACTGTAGACACATTTGTCTTCATGTGTGAATCTTGCAAACATGTAAAGAAGAATTATCACCAATTTCATACAAAGTTTTCCAGAGAGAAGAAAAAAGAAGACATATACCCCAGCTTATTTTATGACACCAGCATAATTTTGATACTAAAACTTGGAAAGAACTATAAAAGAAAGAAAAATTATAGGCAAGCTTTATTAACATAAATGACACAATCCTAAGTAAAATATTAGCAAAATGAAGTTAGCCACAGATAAAAGGGGATCGTATTCTGACTACATAAAAACTTCTGAAGATCTGTGAGAGACAGACAACCCAATAGAAAAATGGGCAGGACGGGGCGCCTGGGTGGCTCAGTCGGTTGGGCATCTGACTTCGGCTCAGGTCATGATCTCACGGTCCGTGAGTTCGAGCCCCGCGTCGGGCTCCGTGCTGACAGCTCAGAGCCCGGAGCCTGTTTCGGATTCTGTGTCTCCCTCTCTCTCTGACCCTCCCCCGTTCATGCTGTCTCTCCCTGTCTCAAAAATAAATAAATGTTAAAAAAAAATTTTTTTTAAATAAAAAAGAAAAATGGGCAGGAAAATTGAACAGACCTTTTACAAAAGAAAGATTTGAATGGCTAATAAATGTATGAAAAGATGTAAAACCGAGGTAGTAATCAGGGAAATGAAAATTAAAGGCATTGTGTCTATCAGACTTTTTGTAATTAAAAAACTGACTATAAGACATGAACTGTTGAACAACAGGAACCCAACACTCTACTGATAAAAATGAAATTTGGTATAACTACTCTGAATCTCTCTGAAGTTAACCATTGAGATTAATTATATGTATATCCTATTGCCCAGAATTTCTACTCCCAGTGTCAATATGCCCAAAAGAAACAGATGCAAATGTGTACCCAAAGATGTGTACATAAATGTTTGGAGCAACATGTTGTGTAATAGACAATGGTGAGAATAATCCAAATATCTAGCGGAAGAGATTGGATGCCACATATGAGTACAATCATATGGTGTTTGTCCTTTTCAGTCTGATTTATTTCTCTTAGCATAATACCTTCTACGTCCATTCATGTTGTTGCAAATGGCACAATCTCATCCTTTTCTATGGCTATGCAATATTCTGTAATATTCCACCATTTGATATTCCACATCTTCCTTATCCATTAGCATCACATATAGAGAATTTGAATCGCTATGTTGTACACCTGAAACTAATATAACATTGCGTGTCAACTACACTCAAAAATTTTTTTCAATAAAATGAAAAGTAAAAAAGGAAGTAAAGCAAAAAATAAAGAAGCAGATCGGAAAAATAAATTGTGATTTATTCAAATAATAGAATACTATAGAGTGAAATAGACCAAATGGATGTTACATACAGCAACATGGAAGAATCTCATATAATAATACAGGACTCCACTTATATGAAGGTCAAAATCAGGCAAATCCGTAGTGTCAGAAGTTCAGATAATTGCCATTAGGAAGGCAATATTTGGGAATATTTGGGAAGGGGAACAGGGAGGAGGTTTCTGGGGTGCTGGTGATGTCCTATTTCTTGACATGTGTGCTAGTTACCTAGTTGTGTTTACTTTTGATAATACATAAGCTGTATACTTATGATGTGTACATTGGGTATATATATGCTTTTTAAAATTAAATAGCTTAAAAAGATTGACATAACTCAGCATTGGTGAGGATGGAGAACAGCAACAATTCTCCTTCAATGCTGGTGGGAATGTCAGCTGGTGCAACTATGTTGGAAAACAGATTGGCATCAAGCAACATACTAGACGAATCATGCTGTGATCTACATTCATTCTAAGGTGTATACCTAAAGAATGTCATGCAAATATGTGCTAGAACCCTGCGGCATTGTTACCAGACTGAAAACCACCCACATGTCCACGCACATATGCATATATAAATCATGGTGCAGCCGTAAAATCATGGCAACAATACAGTGAGTGAACTACCCTCCAAACATAGGAGGAATTCTGCAAACATGACTAAGCTAAGGAAACGAGACAGAGAAGCATGTATTCAGAAGGGTTTTGCAAAACTGTTGTTTTGTGAATGCCATATTTAGACATTAAAGAAAGGTAAGGACATTACTGTCACAAACTTCAGGAGGGTGATTACACATGGGGATGGGGCCAGTTGTGACTGACTGGAAGGAGTGAAGAGACTTGGTTTCTCAGGGTACTACCAACCTTCTCTCTCGTGACCTCAGTGGGTTTTCATGAATTTTGAACTCATGCCTATTTGTAAAACTAAAAATAAATGTACTTTTCCATCTTTATGTAATATTTTGAAGCAAATAAATGACAAAATACTTGCTGAAGAATTTATATATTATTACATGACTTGCTTTTCTATAATTATTTGTCTTGCAAAATCATGTTTCTATTCCTGAGGTCAATTGTCATACTATCTTGGTCACAGAGTATTCAGCATGTCTGGACCTCACTCAGATGAAATTACTGATTAGGATCTATCTGTTTATCTGATTTCTGATATTGAGAAAAACTGAAGAACAAGGGTTGCAAACCCTGATCACTCTCAGAGCCTAAGAAATAACAGAAATGCGTAAAGAGGTCCTATGGTAATATATCACGAGCAAGCTCTTATGGCAAACATCTTTAATAATTGCTTGAAACACTGTAGAGCCAGCAAAACACCCAAATAAAACATATCCAAATAGAGCAACAAATATTTTTGATCCATTCAAATAACATGGCACCTGCCAGGCTATTTTATCTCCAATTCTGGGTAACACACTCATCATCACCACCATGGATATTTTCCTTTTTCTCTCATGGAATTGCTGAAGATGAATTACGAGGTACCAGCGTGATCTAAGAGCAGCCTCCTGCTCGACCAAAGTTATTTGGACAAAGCTATGTAGTACTGGGTGTGTGTGGCTGCTGTAATGCAGTGATGCTATTTTTATATTAGGAGATGACTTATTAATTTTGGGGAGTGGTAGCCCAGAATAGCTCTGAAGCCAGAAAAATAGAGACCCTGTTTCTCTGAGTGCCCATTTGTTGTTCCTTTCTTTTATTTTATGTGTTTCTTTTTTTTTCTTTCGAAACTTCTATCTAGCACAACAAAACAGCACTGCAGAAGCAATACTCCAGTTCACCCCAACAATTCATTAGTATTTGATGTAGTTAAATTTTTTTTTGGTGGGAGTATCTGGTGTCTCAGTTGGTGACTCCTGATTTTGGCTCAGGTCATGATCTTGTGGTTTGTGAAATCAAGCCCCACTTTAGGCTCCATGCTGACAGCACAGAGCCTGCTTGGGACTCTCTCTCTCTCTCCCCCTCCCTCTCTCCTTCTCTCTCTCTCTCTCTGTCTCCTCCTGCTCCCTCCCCCTTGCTGCACTCTCTCTCTCTCTCTCTCTCTCTCTCTCTCTCTCTCTCAAAATAAATAAGTACAAAAAAATTTTTTTAATTTATATTTATTTCTTGGCCTTTTCCCAAATGTCTAGAAAGGTGACATTTTCCCCTTGGTGGTTTGCAAGGACTACGTTCTAAAGAGTGAAAAAAGGAAGATAACGAGGTACAGGCCAGGAAACAAATCTTCAAATTTGTCCAGTTTTCCCCTTTTCCCAACACGACTATCTTTGTGCAGGCTGCTGGCCAGCTTCTGGAGCCAGCAACTGCTTCTCCCTTGCCTTGGTCTTGTCTCAGGCCATCACACTAATCCAAAATTGCTTTCTCCCATGGCACAGCTTTGGTTTGACCTACAGCCTCCAGAGGACAGTCTTATCCATACTGGAAGCATTTAACGGACGTGAGTACAGCACATGCAGCAGGTGTGGCTGCTAATCCAGACTTCAGTCATCTCTGGAGGATGGTTCTTGTGTGTTCAGAGCTTCCTTGTTAGGAGATGTCTGGGTGAGATGCCCTCCCGCTCTATTACCCCAAGGTGCCCAGAGCCAATGACAGACTCGGGTTGGAGGGATACAAACACCCTCTCTCATCTCTAGTGGGATAGGCTTGGGGTTTAACTTAAACTTCAGTGTTCCCCCATTAGATGCAGGTAGGCACTGACTTCATTTGAAGCCACCGCACCGCTTAGCTAGTCCCTCTTCCCCCCTGGGCTGCCCTCCCTGGCAGGCTGCTCCGGAGAGCACCGTAAGAACAGTGGTGGAGGGCTGGAGATGTGCCAGAGTTAACAAGGTAGTCTGCCACAGTTTCATGGATCCTGGAGGAAGAAAGCATGCCAATGTCAGAGACAAGGGGCAGTTTCTCACATGTAGCAAGGTAGCAGCCAGAGTCATCTCTGTGGCACTGGTTCCCCAGTCCCTGTTCCCAGAGGACCAGATGACAACTTGACATGGAGTCTCATCACAGGAGAAACTCCCGGAGTTTAGGGATCTTGAACCTTTCAGAGCAGGAAATGAGCAAACCGCCCTTTGTGAGCAGGCTTTATGATCTCTGTCTAAGCTGATCACCTCACAAACATCCTAGAAAAGGTAGTTCAGAACACAAGAGGCCAATTCCTCTGATCCCAGAAGGTACGGAAACCCGAGAGACCTGAGGACATCGTCACTCAGCAACATCTATTCTCATTTCTATATCTTCTTGGTGTCTGAAAACAATTACCTAAGATTATGCCACTCTGTCAATGACTTTGATTAGCCTGACTTACAGAGGTGGCAACCAGGCTGTTCAACTGGCTTCGTATGGGACAAGGCTAATACTACTCCAGGATAAGGCACCTACAGTATTGATCTCAACTGGACCCCGAGTTTAAGACTCACTCAGCTGAATACATCTCATGAACTATGGGCATCTCCCTTACAAAGTCAGGAGCTGGCTCCTTCATTTCCACAGTGACCCCTCTACTTTGCCTGAGGCATTAATTCAGATACACAGCATATATTAGCAGTTGCATGGACCCTGCCTTGGCCTACAGGAGGAAGTCTAGGACAATTCTATTACCTCTTTTTTTTTTGTTTGTTTGTTTATTTATTTCATTTTGAGAGAGAAAGAACGCACACAAGAGCAAGACCAGGGGAGGGGCACAGAGAGAGGGAGAGAGAGTGTCCCAAGCAGGCTCCAGGCTGTCAGTGCAGAGCCTGATGCAGGGCTCGATCTCACGGTTCGTGAGATCATGCGTGACCTGAGCCAAAATCAAGACCCGGATGCTTAACCAACCAGCAGCCACAGCCATCCAGGGGCCCCTCTTCTGCTTTTTTCTAAGAGAAGGGCTCTGATTGCAGGGATAACTCCCTCAGCATACACATAAATAATGACTCAGTCTTCCCTCTGAAGAGCCCTCTCCCCCCAGTAACAAAGGGTAGTCTCATTTTAGAAAGATCTCTTTAGTTTTCTGAGGGCTGTATGTAAATTTGTGACGTTTCCTTCAACACTTAAGATCTCTTAAATACCATGTTTTTTGAGAGGGAGGGAAGTTCATGTTTGCCTTCCGTGTAAGTATGGTCCTGCAGGCACAGATAGCACCCCTGGGAAAATGAAGCATTGTTTAGATTGCTGTTGACAGTGTCTCCAAGGTGGCCGCCTGGCAGGCTGGTAGCCCTTAGGGTTCCTAGTTCAGTTAGAATAATTGAGCCAACTCCTTACTTTGAGGGACTGCCTGGCTCAAGCTGGCTTCACTCTTCATTTTCATTTGAAAGTAAGACAGGTTGAACCCTTCCCACCTGGCCAGTCATCGAGCTCCAAAATAAGAACATCAGGCTGAGAATCACAAGACTTCCAGGGGTTAGGCACGGAGTTTTGACGAGATCCCAATGGCAAGCTGATAGCTATTCACAAGGGGTGCCCCTAGCAGTTATATCAGAGAGGTACCAAGTCCAAAACCCTACCGGGCATCTCCAGGTGGAGACTACCTTCCTTTGCCAGAGACTCAGATCATCAAAAAACCATCGCTGCAAAGATTTGTAGCTCAAAGGAGTCACTAAAGCTGTGAAATCCCAAAAGCACTAGAACATCTCTGTATGCAGCTCCTCAATCAAGAGAATCCGCTCTGGTACTTGTGAGCATTCACAGGACAAGCATGACAGTCACCAGTGACGACTAGACATTCAGCCATAACGACAGAGCAGCGAATCAGCCCAAAGGACTCTTCCTGCAAGGCTCCCCATTGTGAACTCTGCCCAAACCCCATTCGTTAGCTGAATCCAGGTGTCCCCCCTCATCAAGAGATTGGGTAGGATGGTGACAAGTGTTTGCATCCTCCAGAGCCATAAAACTTCCAAACCTCCTCCTCCTTGACATTCCTTATGTAGTCACACATGTACATATGGCCTTTGGTCACCTTAAGACATCCTTACAGCAGCTGAGGTTGGGATACAGGGACGGACGGGCTCCGGGCGTGACAGGAGTGAGCCTCTGTGTGCCAGGAAGCAAGGTGGGTTCACTTTTGGTTTCAGCCAGCACAGGGGATGAACAAGTCGCAACCAGATGAGTCCCCAGTGTGTTTCATCCACCACAAAGCCTTACATCAGTCAGCCAGTTCATCACTACCGATGCCATCTATTTTGGCTATGAGGGCCCCTGGGTTTAGCAGCTGCAGCCATGTTTTATTCCCAGTTGAGGCTGCAGAATTCACATCCTGTTTGCTGACTTGGGCTTGACTCATGCAGTGGCAACTTTTGAAAGGACTTGACCTTAATCCAAGGCATTTACTGCGTGTGCTCCTGTAACATCTCTTACTTTTTCACTTGCTTTTAACATAAGGCTAAGGCAGTTTCCTAGAATGGGGGCTGATAGCAAAATGTATCCAGAATTCTTTATGTCAGTTTCTCCTACGCTAGAGAGTTACGTGCATCAACAGCCTGGGAGCTCCATTACTAGTGGATGCCGGTCTACAGCTTTCTGTGAGAGTTGTTTTTGTTTTTGTTTTAATCAGAGAAATCTTCCCAAGAGGGTCCGTGTCCCCTTATCAGAGCCAAGACCCACTGCAAAACGCTCTATGACTTCTTACCTCTCATCTCTGAAGAGCTCAAATGTTGGCACGAACAGCAGGAAGGGCTGAGCCACAAGATGGCCCAGCTGGTCCCATTCTCATATTGCAAGTTTAGCGGCCCAGGTTGTAACAACTCACTTGGTTTCTGCTTTCAGTGGTTGTAAATTTTTCTCCTTTCACACTCAGTGTGTGCATCTTTGTAACTGTTGTCTGCAGAGTGTAGAAACTTCTGGCGCTCACCATTATACTGGTTGTTACCGTGCCCCTCCACCCCCTCCACCGGGAGACTTTGCCACAATCTGACAGCTGTGTTGGAACCACTTCCCAATGGTTGACCTGCAACCACCTTCCCAGTTCATGCTCATTGACAGGCAGTAAAGCTGGAGACCACTTACTGCCTGGTTGAGTATACAATTGAGCTAAAATATTCGCTCCAGGTTCCCATGGACTTCTTGCAAATTTTGTTAACTGATTCAAGAAATTCTTGTTCTACCTTTTTCAGAAATCGTGTCCCTAACAGCACCCCATCCTTATTGCTAAAACTATCAAGAACTGTGAAGGTCTGAGATTTTACCCTCCTTACAAGCTACATAGGCCACCTGCTACAGTTCACGGACGCTGGACGATAGGAGACTGTTGAGTCAGAGACAAAGGGACAGCTTGTGACACATAGCAATGGCAGTAGCCAGAGTATCTCCATGTTGACATTGGGTCCCTACACCCTAATTCCCACAGGGTGATGCTTAGAAAGCCAGTGACACTTGCTCACACAGTAGGGTGCATTACAGGAGAGAAACCTTGAGCTTAAGGAACTTGAATCTTTTACACTGCCAAACCAGTAAAGGTTATCTGACCTTTGTCCTGGGAGCAAATGTTACCTTTATTCTGATATACAATAAACAAATTGATCTTTTGTTGTGGAAGGAGGCATTATCTCTAGTTTCTAAAGCTCTTTCTTACATAAATAACCTTGAAAAACTAGTTCACAACAAAGCCAAACAGTGCCTGTGCTGATAAAACAAACAGAAATATGAGAGAACCAAGAAGTCCCTCCCAATACGCATTCTCTCAGTAAATCAATTTTATATGAATCTTTGTCTCCAGTTCTGCTACTTTGGAACTCAAGGCAGTGGGGGGAAAAAAAGGAGAAGAAGAGCTGGAGGTCAAGTTTGAAAAGCACAATAATAATGATGATGACTATTATGTCTCAGTCTGTTTGGGTTGCCATGACCAGGCAGCTTCTAAATAACAGAAATGTATTGCTCGCAATTCTGGAGGCGGGAAGTCTGAAGCTAGTGTGCCTGCATGGTCTGGTGTATGTCTGGTGAGGGCCTGCTTCCCGGTTCATAAATAAATGGCCGTCTTCTTGCTGTGTCTTCACGTGGTAGAAAGAGTGTCAGAGCTCCGTGGAGTCTCTTTTATAAGGGCACTAATCCTATTCATGAGGGCTCCACCTTGATGACCTAACACCTCCCAATACCATCATAGTGTGCATTAGGGTTGCAACATAGGAATTTCGGGAAGACACAAACATTCAGACCATAGCAATTACTGGATGGTGTCATATAATTTTGTACATTACATAAAGATGAGTGAGAAGGCACTTTTGATGGCCACATGTGTTTGGCTCTCTTTCCTGGTGCTGTAGTTGATAAATTGTAAGTATTGAGAGAAAATGGGTATTTACCAAGGGAGCAATGTCAATAGAAACGTTTCCAAATGAGAACATGCAGATTAAATGTTTAATTCAGCTAGCTTTGCGGGCTACAGAGCTACACCGTTAGCACAAATTATCTTAAAGTTCTCTCTAGATTTTTGTGGCTGGCTCAGTTCATTGGGTGTTTTATTATTAATACTATTATTACTAAGACTCAGATTCCATTTCTTGGTTCAGACATTATTTTTTCTCTCAAAGAGTCTGCATAACTTGGAAGATGAAAGATTTTGAGTTCCATGATGTAGAAAAGGAAATGAATATTTGTTAAGGACACCAAGGACACATGAGTCTTCATAGATACAGATGAAGACCACAGAGATATGTATGTGCTGCATGTTTAATACAAGTGTGTATTATACACGCACATTTAAAAAGTAAGTTCTATGGTCCATCTGGATTTGTATGCATGGTCATAAAACATTTTGCACTGTTTTGTGCAAGCGATTACTTGTACATCATCTTAGAAGGTTAAATGTATACCATCTATCACAAGGCTCTATTGATCAGCAGTGTCTGTTACTGCCCCTTCAGCACCCGCTAGAGAGAATATGCAACTTGATCAGCAAAGAACATACATACCTAGTCAGTAACTGTTTTTAAAGCAAAGTCCATGGTACAAATCAGCAACTATACAAATGGCTTTAAAAATATCATTTTCAAGACTTCAATACAAAAAGAGAAGGGAGGGAGAACAGAATAAAAGTCTCCCTTTTGAATAAGTGCAGTAAGTCAGCAGACTTCTATCTTTTCACGAGTCTTACAGACAGATGATGCTGTCTATAATATATGAAAAAGGTAAACGATAAGGTTGTGTACCTTGCTGAAGGTTCCAACACCCAGGAATTAGCACAGCGGGAGATGTAAACCCAGGTCTGAGTCTGTCATTGTTCTTTTCAATCAACCACAGTGCCTCAAGCTAGGGAAGAATATTCCACCTAAATAGCCTGAAAATGACCTCTGTCTCCATCCAGGAAATTCGCAACTTTAAGCTGGGCCCCTTAAAAGAATGCCCTGGCCTCTCCTTAGACCAACTGAATCAGAATTTCTTTTCTTTTCAATTTCTGAGAAGAAGAATAGAGCCTTAGCACTAGAAGTTCTGCAGGTGATTCTAATTTGCACTCATGACTGAGAACCTCAGGGTTAGCTCAACTCACTTCTTTCTTGGGACCTCTTAGATGTTGTGCTGTGACTTCCAACTCAAAATGTATAAACCAGATCTCACACACCCCACCTCCCGAACCTTTCTCTTTTCCTCAGTTTCCCCAATGGCGCCTCATTCTTTCAGGCTTCACTAAGCCTCAAAATTCTGGGTTCTTATTTTTCCTTCTAAGGCCTTTCAGGACGAAGCCTTTAATCACTTGCAGAGTTGTTAGTGAAGGGAAGTTAATTCTCTTCTTTTCTTTTTACGTTTATTTATTTATTTTGAGAGAGAGAGAGAGCTGGGGGAGGGGGACAGAGAGAGAGGGAGAAAGAGAGAATCCCAAGCAGGTTCCTCACTGTAAGTGCAGAGCCTGACTTGGGGCTTGAACTCAGAAACCATGAGATCATGACCTGAGCTGAAACCAAGGGTCCAATCAATTCTTAACCGACTGAGCCACCCGGGAGCCTGGAGCTAATTCCCTTCTTAGCAGCTTCCGTTCACTCGTCTAGTGAGGTCTGCTTCTGCTGCCTTCCACTGTGTCTTCCTTGCGTAAAGGGAACTGATCTTTTCCTTGTCTGGGTGATAACGGAAAAGGAGATATGGCTTGGTTAGATACCTATTGTGTTTACATGGCTGACATTCATTTACTCTGGAAAGTATTTCTTCTCTTCTTAGCTTTTTAATGTCTATCTAGCAAATATTTGTTTTCAAAATAATGCCTTGACATGAACAGAATCCTGAATTAAGTAGACTCAAAGAGTACTTTATATGTCTGAATATAAAGCAATCTCTGATGTAAGGTAATTCTCCCAAAGATAATTTTGACCAACTTCAATGTATACATTTTTAGGGATGTAGATGAAGTTGTTAAATTTCAACTTGCAAATTTTAATGTGTTAATTTAGTTACATGCATATCAATTACATATTTAATAATGCTTAATTAATAGGTATTATAAACACAAACAATTGTATAATATATATCATAATTTTGTTTAATTTAGAAATACTACTTTTCCATTCTCATATTTCCTGAAAAAATTTATTTTCATGGTTTAAGTATACTTTTTTACATACGCTGTCATTATCTGAGCCATTTTACAATCATCAAACACATTTTCTTTATGTCCATGTAACTATTGGTGATGCAAAATCCACACATGAAGCTGTCACTGAAAATTCCATCCCCAACTAGCCACATGTACCCATTTGTATAATATTCACGCACTTATTCAAAAAGTATTTGTTGAGCATGTACTGTGGGTACAGAACAGATCTCAGCACGTTTCATCTACTGGAAATACGACAGTATCCTTATGACATATAAGTTCTGATGGAGTTTATATTCTAGCATGAGGAAGACGGACAACTATCTCTTGGGTACGTCCTATGAAGTGCTGTGAAGACAGAGGAGAAGAGAATGGAGACAGACGGTAGGCAGCGAGGTGCTGTCTTGGGATGGCAGAGAAGGCCTCTCTGAGGATTATATCAACCATTTCTTTTATTTTCTGTATCTTTGACAACCGGGGTCTTCCTGACCCTGTAGTGACCACCCCTCCCAGGGTAGCCAATTCTTATGGATAGTAAACGGCTCTCCAATGAACACGTTTTCCAAATTTAAATCAACCAATCAGAGCCCACACCTCAGCCACTTCCTGTGTTGGCTCTCACACTCTGGGCCACTCACCACCTGCTCTAACCACCCCAGGGACGGATATCAGACGACCAGGGACAGACCCTTGGCTGCACAGTCCCCTGAAATCATTCAAACTAGCCAATCCTCAGGCTGCTACAGGCTCTTGCCCGCTGCACGCCCCACCTCCCCACCCTGGGGACCCCCACACCAGGACCGAGTCTGGTGTGGCCCTTGTGGCCCCACGTGATTTGGCAGCCTGCCTCCTCTTGGAGACTGTGAGCAGAAAACTGTCTTTCTTTCTTTCTTTCTTTCTTTCTTTCTTTCTTTCTTTTTAATTTTTTTTTAACGTTTATTAATTTTTGAGACAGAGAGAGACAGAGCATGAATGGGGGAAGGTCAGAGAGAGAGGGAGACACAGAATCCGAAACAGGCTCCAGGCTCTGAGCTGTCAGCACAGAGCACAACGCGGGGCTTGAACCCACGGGCTGCGAGATCATGACCTGAGCCGAAGTCGGACGCCTAACTGACTGAGCCACCCAGGCCCCCTCTTTCTTTCTTTTTAACATTTATTTATTATTGAGAGACAGAGACAGAGCATGAGCGGGGGAGGGGCAGAGAGAGGGGGAGACCCAGAATCCGAAGCAGGCTCCAGGCTCTGAGCTGTCAGCACAGATCCCAACATGGGGCTCGAACCCACGGACTGTGAGATCCTGACCTGAGCAAAAGTAAAACGTCCAACCGACTGATGCACCCAGGCGTCCTGCAAACTGTCCTTTCAATGGCAGTTGTCTCTTGGTCTGTTGGCTTCACTCTACCTCAGACCTTCTACTAATATACTATATTTTAAACGGAGGGAGTGACATCTGAGGAGAGACCTGCTGGGTGAAGTAAGGAAACGTTGAGGGTATCTGGAGAGAGAACATCCCATGCAGAGAGAACTGCATGTATTCCTGGGCTTGTCTGAGGAACAGCAAGCTGGCCATACGGCCAAAGCAGTGTGAACAAAGGGGAAAATACGAGGAGATAAATTGGAAGGAAGGTGGTGGAGGCATATGCAGTTGACGTAAATGAGAGCAGTGCTATGGACTGAATATGTGTGTTCCCCTCTCCCTCCAAATTCATGCAGTGAAACCCTAATCCCAATGGGATGGTTTTCGGAGGTGGGGCCTCCAGGAGGTAATTACATCATGGGAGTGGAGCCCTCACGAAGGCACTGATGCCCTTAAAAAAAGAGACATGAGAAAGGATGCTCTCTCTCTCTCTCTCTCTCTCTCTCTCTCTCTATTATGTGCAGATACAGGGAGAAGGGCTCTGTCTGTAAACTAGAGACAGGGCCCTCACCAAGAATCGAAGCTGCCAGGACCTTGATCTTGGACTTCCCAGCCTCTAGAACCGTGGGAAATTAATTTCTGTTGTTTAAGCCACACAGTCTATGGGTTTCTGTTATAGCAACCAGAACAGACTAAAATAGGCAGGCAGTTGGGGGTCACTTGAGGCTGCCGGTAACTGGACTGTCAATGGGAGAGGCAAAGGGAAAGTCTAGACGCTGAGCACTCTTCCAGATAATGAGTGACTATTGTCAAAGACAGAGACTGGGACAGGCAGATAGTTCAAATCTCCCATGAGGAGGCTCTCAGGACAAAAGTGACCAATAAATGACTCCTGTGGTTGACAGAAGAGAAATTCTGTTTCCTTATCATGCTCTCTCACTAAAATGGATTATTGTGTTGAAATACAAAAAAAAAAAAAAAAAAAAAAAAAAGCACTATGGCTCAACCAGAGCACTTGCAAAATGACCTGTTGGATCATCCTCATGCCCTAGATCCTGTTTTGCATCTTGAATAAATGAAGCTTCTTCGCTTCTTAGTCTCCTGAAAGTGGGAAAAACTTTAGGTCAGAAGTACAATTAATGGAGTAGGTCAGAACAGTATGATTTTTGGCCAGAATTTATGTATGTATGTTTAAATGCAGGGTTTATTTTGCATGCAGTGGGCACAATTAGTATGCATGTGGTGGGTGCAAATTAATTAGAAAGTCTTTCTTGCATATCTTATCGCTGCTCTGGGCCTAAGGGAGTTTCAGAAGTATGAAATGGTGTTTCCCTCAAAGAGTAGTCATCATGATAAGCACAGATAAAGCAATTGATATGTAAAAAGGAGCAAAGTCTTGTGATGCAGGCTCCAACTTTTCTATAAACTCAGAGTAGAGGGAGATAAGAAGTGTTGGCGTAAAGAATGGAAAGCTTGATGTGCATTTTGATTTTGACCTTAAAGAATGTGTGAGATTTACACCAAAGGGATGGTAGAGACTCATGAAGGGAACAAACCCTGAAAGCAGGAGCGCATGTGGAGTGTTTCTGGACAATAGAGAGTTCCACTGGATGAAAAAGAGAAAAAGATGAACAATGTATGTAATTGTTTTGGAACCTGAAAATAAGATAAACAGTGTTTAGTGATAACTGGAGGAAATAGTCTACCACTGATCAGTTTTTTGAATAAAGAAGTGAGCTAATGTGAGCGATATATTTAAGGAGGTTTTTCTGTCAGAATTAAGCTGAATGGTTCAAGGATGAAACAGCCAGGATCAAAGACAAGAGACGTGAGGCGTATTACTTTCCCAAGGCTGCCATAACAAAGTACCAAGAGCCATGTGGTTTACAAGAATACAAATTTATTGTCTCACAGTTCTTGAGGCTCCAAGTCCAAAATCAAGGTGCTGGCAGAGTTGTTTCCTCATGGATACCCTGAAGGAGCATCTCTTACGTGCCTCTCTCCCACCCTGGCAGTTACTGGCAGTCCTTGGCATTCCTTGGCTTGCAAATGCATCACTCCAGTCTCTAACATCTGTGATCATATGGTATTTTCTGTGTCTGTACCCAAATTTCCCTTTCTTATAAAGTCACCAGGCATTGGGTTGGAGACCGCTCTGATTTCCTATGACCTCATTTACCTTAATTATATCAGCAAAGATCCGATTTCCAAATAAAGTCACATTCACAAGTATCAGGGGTTAGGACTTGAACACGTCTATTTGGGGGACACAGTTAAACACACAGCATGGGTATGGTATTACCGTAGCAGGCTCGATGGATTGAACTGTTTCCCCCTCAAATTCATTACCCCAATGTAATGGTATTGGAGGTGGGGCCTTTGGGCAGAAATTAGGTTCAGATGAGGTCGTAAAGGGTACTGAGGCTTCATGATAGGAGTAATGCTCTTATAAAAAGAGTGACCAGAGAGCTTGCCCTCTCTCTGCTGTATGAGGACACAGCAAGAAGATGGCCATCTGTAAGGCAGGAAGAAAACTCTCACCAGGTAACTGAATTAGCTGACACTTTGCTCTTGGCCGTCCCAGCCTCCAGAACTGTGAGAAATGAACTCCTACTGTTCAAGCCACCCAATCTACTGTATTTCGTCATGGCAGCCTGACTGGCTAGTGCAGTAGGCATGAGGTGATTCATTCATTTAATAATTGCCAGTGCCCCCAGTGCCACGGACCAGGGTGTTACAGCTGATTCATGAACGCATGTAGGCACCTATGCACGTGTGTATATGTTTTCCATTACTTCATTCCCCGAATGACTCAGGCTAGATGCCTGCCTAGTATGGTTGTATTAGAAGAAATGGAAAAACAAATAGGAATATGATAATTTGGAGGGATAGGAATTAGAAAACAATCCTGCAACTCCAAGGCAACACATTTTAAAAATGTCAAAAAAATAGGAGATTTCGTGACAAAATATAAATACCCAAATTAAATTAAGACATTAAAAAAGTGATTAAACCAAGTACTGTAAAAGAGATTGAAAAGGTGAGCAAAAAACTTCCATTAAAAGGGCGCTGGCACCAGATGGGCTCACCACTGAATTTTATCTAACCATTAAAAAAACAGATGAGGGGCGCCTGGGTGGCTCAGTCGGTTAAGCATCCGACTTCGGCTCAGGTCACGATCTCACAGTTCGTGAGTTCGAGCCCCGCATCAGGCTCTGTGCTGCCAGATCAGAGCCTGGAGCCTGTTTCAGATTCTGTGTCTCCCTCTCTCTGACCCTCCCCCGTTCATGCTCTGTCTCTCTCTGTCTCAAAAATAAATAAACGTTAAAAAAAAATTAAAAAAAAAAAAAAAAACAAAAAAAAAACAGATGATTCCATTATTTCTTAGAGTATTTTTGACCCCAGAAAAATATGGAAAACTCAGTAGTTTCTTTCATAAATCCAGCCCTGGTTTAATACCATAATTTTATAATGATAGTACATAAAAGAAAGCTGTAAACAATCATTTGTACTAAATATAGGTGAAAAAATGTAAATAAAATATTGGCAAATAAAATGCACCAGTGTATCAAAACACTAAGACATTCTGACCCAGGAGAGTATATTTTTATTGCCAAAAAATCTGTCAACCTAATTCAATTAATTAAAATGAAAGAAGGTTTGGGGCGCCTGGGTGGCTCAGTCAGTTGAGTGTTGGATTCTTGGTTTCAGCTCAGGTCATAATCCCAAGGTCCTAGAATCAAACCCCACTGGGTTCCACACTAAGCTTGGAGCTCTCTCTCACTCTGCCTCTCTCCCCTTCTCACACTCTTTCTCTACAAAAAAGAAAAAAAAAAAGCTTCATAATTAGATGAGTAGATGTGGAAAATATGATGAAACAAAGTAGGTGGGTATTCTTGATTTTAGAACTCTAAGTTATATGGGACTAGATAAACCCTATTTATGAAATACAACAAATACTTTTCTGAATGGCCAAGCCTTAAAGTCAAGAGGCAGTCAAGGTTGTCTGGTATTATTACCACTGTACAGAATAGACAGATTACTGAGATGGTCTCCAGTGATTCCTGCTTCTGGAATTTATGCCTCATGCAATCTTCTCATCAGTATAGGCTGGCCCTACAGACTTGCTCTGAATGAAAAGAATGTGGTAGACATATTGGGCTGTCACTGACAAGATTACGTTGCAAAGATGGGGATTTCTGTCTTGCTAGCACTCTCCTCCTCTTTCTGGTTCTTCTTGCTGGCTTCCTCTGATGAAGCTAGCTGCCATAGGAGGGAAGCCACCCTGTGGAGAGGCCCATATAGCAAGGAGCAGAGGGAGGCCTCGAGCCAACAACCAGGGAAGAGCCTGAAAAGATCTGATTCTTACTAATAACTACTTGAGTGAGCTTGCAAGTGGATCCTTCCCCACTTGGGCCCTGAGATGGCAGCAGCCAAGGCCAACACCTTGATTGCAGCTTGTGAGAATTCCTGATGCTGGGGACCCAGTTAAACTGTGCCTGGATTCCTGATCTACAGAGACTGAGATAGTAACTGTTGTTCCTTGCAAGAAAATCAAGGAGCCTACATTTGCTGCCTAGGGATGGAAGAAGCATTAGCCACAAAATAAAGAAAATATTCTTTTTAAGAAAATATTTTTCTTAAAAAGAAAATTAGAATGATTGAAGCGATCTGTATATTGGAAGGTTGCAAAGAGAAGGCTGTAATATGTAAGGAGGTGGCAATGATGATTTTTGTTTTGTATAAAATATTGTATTATATTGTTTCACTTATTGTAAATAGCATAGATTCCCATTGTAATTTGAAAAAAAAAATCAAATACATAAAATTCCAAAATAAATACAACATTAAAATGTTGAAGGAGGGGACACTTTTTTTCCTAGTGTTTGATGTTTCCTTTCCGTGAAGGATGTTCATATAATCTCCAGTTTCCCTCTGCCCCTTTGCTGACCCCAACATCTTTTAAATGTTTATTTGTTTTTGAGAGAGAGAGAGAGAGAGAGAGAGAGAGAGAGAGAGAGAGAGAGCACGAGTGGGGGAGGGGCAGAGAGAGAGAGGGAGACAAAGAATCAGAAGCAGGCTCCAGGCTCTGAGTTACCAGCACAGAGCCCAATGCGGGGCTCGAACCCACAAAGCATGAGACCATAACATGAACGGAAGTCTGGCGTTTGAGCCACCCAGGCGCCCCTTGCCCACCCCAACTTAAGATGGAGGGTGGAGCCGCGGGATGTACCCATTGGTAGAATTGGGGAGACTAAATGGTAGAACCGGGGAACGTTGGTAGCCTTCCTTTGGGGATGAAATGACATTGGACCGTAGGCATCCTTCTCTGCTCCTCCCGGAACAGGTTCTCTCCTTTAAGGTTGCAGAAGACGTTGCGGGAGAGACATCAAAACTGCCCCAGCAGGGCGCTGGTTGGGTGAGGAGATGTGCGGACTTCTGGGGTCGTTAGGCAAGCCCGTTTGACTCGGTCACTAAGCTACTTTCTCATTTTGATCTTCTGTCTGCCTTACTCTTTGTTTCCCAATTTAATCAGAATTGGGGCAGAAAAGAGATATATCATTAATTGATACCCTTAAAAAAAACAACAGTTTTAATTTGGGTGGGAAAATACAGAATATAAAAACAAAATACTGATTTGTGTATTTTATCTAAAAACACTATAAACACATATAACCTCTACTTAGTAGTTTTGCTTATCCTAGTCTTTGTAATTCTGAAACTGCCTTGTAGGTATTCTGGGTTTAAGTCAATGAATAAATATCTCGAGGATAATGGAAGCCAGATTTCTCACTCTGGACACATATAAATATGGAAGCATCCGTGTTGTTGGATTGGAATTAGAGAGATCAGTATGAACTAATGATTTTAAGATAGACATATGATAGATGATAGATAGATGGATAGATAGATATATGTGATCATATATAAAAATAAAACATGTTTCATATAACATATATTACTCAGGTCTATCAGATTAGAGTGCTAGAGGCAATGAAATATCAATAGGAATGAGCATATCTAGTGCCCATATATTGGTTTTTATATACCATTTCCCATTAAAAGGGACCTGATCTTGGAGAAATGGCCAATTCCAGAGCATAGTCAGTATAAAATAAATTTGTAACGTCTTATTGCACAAAAAGTAAGGGAATTTTCAGACTTATATCAAAAGGACGTAGAAGCCAGTTTGAAGAGGTTTACACTGGGTCAATTTGATCATCAATATAAATAATTATAGGAATGAATTATAATTCAATGAATAAAACAAATGTTCATGAATTCATATAGATGTCAATATATAAATTCAGAGAAGGTAAAAACTCTACCTGGCAATTAAATGCCAACTAATGAAAATAGAAAGAAAATGAAAAGTAAAATAGAAAATCTTTAATAGATACCAAAACTAGTGAGTGAAAGTTCCACAATTAACTTGATACATGCATAGTCACAAAGTATCTCATAACTTACTTACTGATTACAAAGGGGAAAATAGTAATTCTACAAGATAAACCTTCTGATTACTATCTTAAGCAAGTTATTAAACTTAATATCACTAATACTAAGAGGAATTAACTTCCAATATCGTGATCATGTGCTTTCTAATAAAATACCCTGACACACACAGCATCATTTTAGGGGTGTTCCTGCTAAAAATCTGGATCTAATCATAAGGAAACATCAGACAAATCCCAAATGAGAGACATTCTGCAAAATAACTGGTTGGGACTCTTCAAAAATATTAAAGGAGGGGCGCCTGGGTGGCTCAGTCGGTTGAGCGTCCGACTTCGGCTCAGGTTATGATCTCACAGTCTGTGAGTTTGAGCCCCGCGTCGGGCTCTGTGCTGACAGCTCAGAGCCTGGAGCCTGCTTCCGATTCTGTGTCCCCGCCCCCCCCCCCCAACCCGACTCATGCTCTGTTTCTCTCTGTCTCAGAAATAAACATTAAAATTTTTTTTTTTAAATATTAAAGGCAAAAAGACAATAAAAAACCAAGGAAGGCTTTCAGATTGAGAGATGTTAAGGAGACATTTATGGCCTGAAATTTAATTCTGAGCCAGGGGAATAAAACCTATAAAGGGGAAATTGATAAAAGTTGAATACAGACTTAAACTAGATAATATAATTTTATCAATGTTAGATTTCTTGACTTAACGACTATTTTTATGGGTAAAAGGATGTGACGTTTCCACTTATTCTAAATTGGTTCAGATAAAAATAAATGTATACACCCACAGACACATACACAGAATTATGGAATAAATGTGGCAAAATAAATACACTGGCGAATCTGACATATATGTGTGTGTGTGCATGATATATTTACATAGATATCAATTATATATATATATACACATATATATGTATGTATTTACCAACATTATGTATCTCATATTTAATAGACACAAATACTCAATGAGAGTTTTTTTTGTATTATTCTTGTAACCTTTCTCTAAGTTTTGAATAAAAAGTTGCCGAACTATTGGGCAATGATATGGATAGATAAATGTTGAGTGAGTTTACTTTTTAAGGGAATTTGTGGGGAAAAGTATGTACCTGGTGAGGTTTGGGTAGTACCACAATAGGTGGATTTGGGCTTCTGGACTATGGTGTGTGGCAGGAAGTTCAGAAACTGCTGGCATGTCATGGTTTATATTGGGCTGGCATTTAACTTCTTGAGTTTAAGCGTTAACAGTATTTTGCCATTCGACTGTTAACTGCAGTTTGTGGCGACTTTGTGGGCAAGTAGAAGTTTTTTTTGAGGTACGCACTGGGTCTTAAATAAAAGGTCTAAGCCTCAGCAAAGGCACGTATATATAAGCCTGCAGGTGGACTGAGCTATAGACATTGTGGAGGCTGTCTTTATGATGCCAAGTTCAGCCTCTTGCTTGGAGATTTCCCCCAATTTATTTGTCTTGCAGATTGTGGATTACACAAAACTGGCATTGCCTGGCATCTCAACAAAGCTGAAACCAAGGATGCATTTGGTTTTTGTTGTTGTTGTTATTGCTTTTTGTTTGTTTGTTTGTTTTTATGGTTTTTTTCCCTACCTCTCAGGTATTGTTGAGTGTCTGCTATGGCCTTAGCCCACATCGGGCTCTGTGCTGACAGCTCAGAGTCTGGAGCCTGCTTCGGATTCTGTGTCTCCATCTCTCTCTGCCCCTTCCCTGCTCATGCTCTGTCTCTCTTTGTCTCAAAAATAAATTAACATTGAAAAAAATTTTTTTTTTAATTTGGTAGGTGTAAGACCTGATAAACTCACACATCCTATTAACTTTTAGACTCTATTTAGAAGAAGGAGGAGGAGGAGGAGGAGGAGGAGGAGGAGGAGGAGGAGGAGGAGGAGGATATGAGAATCTTGATGTTATAATTTCCAGGGTCCTAAAGAAACAGAACACATACCATTTGGAGAAAGCCCAGGCTGCAGCTGCTGCATAAGCCCCAATACTCCTGGGGCACCCAGAATTCCAAATCCTGTGACTAAGCAGAATAAAGCATGAAAGAGGACAGTCCTTGGTTTTAATTTACCAAGAACTCTGGACTTTAAATTTGTAAGTCCACAGGGTAAGATAATTTAATTTTGGACTGTAACCTGCAGTGGGATTTAGCATTTAATTCTCCTCGGAAATTTGAAATTAAAAGAAGGGTTATGTTAAAATCCAGAGTATCTCAGTTGTTGTGGGTTGAATTGTGTCCCTCCCCAAATTCACATGATGCAGCCCTAACTCTCAGGTACCTCAGAATGTGACTATATTTAGATATAGAGCCTTTAAGAAGATTGTTACTTTGATGAGGCCCCAATGCAATCAGACCGATGTTCTTCTAAAAAGATGAGATAAGAACACAGAGAGGTACGCAAGGAAAGCATGTGGAGATGGAGAAGACCATCTGCAAGTCAGAGAGAGACCTTAGAGAAACCAACCCTGCTAATACTTGATCTCAGACTTCCAGCCTCCACGATTGTGAGAAAACAAATTTCTGTTCAAGGTCTGTGGTACTTTGTTACGACAAGGCTAGCCAACCAGTACACCAGTATTGTTGGATTTGTTGCTGAGGTAGGCCTATAAATTTTATTATTGGAGGAGCAGTGGTTGCTATTGGGAAAGGGAACTAAAGATGAAAACAGAAATGTCCTGAAAGATTGCTGGGCCCCTCCCCATGGGAGATTGAGAGTTAAGCTCAAAGAGTTAAGAGATCAAAATGAGAAATGTGATGAGGAATCTTTTTTCACTACTCTTGATGTTTCCTTTCTGTGAAGGGAACACAATTAAGTGTAACTCCTAGCCTCTCTGCCTTTTACTAATTTCACCCCAAGGTGGCAGTGGTGTAGTGATTTGTTCTATTGGTAAAATTTGAATTAAGTTGGTCATATGTAAGAGGGCTACCCCACTGAAATACTCTTTTGACTGGGTGGGTAAGTGTTTCTAATTCTGGTTTCAGCTAGCAGACTTATCAGGCTCTCCAACTAGACTGTGTTCTCCCAGCTTCATTTCAGTTTTAAAGGTGATGTTTCCCATATGCCTTACCTTTTTACCTCAATTTCTTCAGAGTAAGGTGTGGAGGAAAAATACCCCCTCAAAAACACCAACAAAATGATTCTATGTGTTGTAATTTTCCATTCTAAAGAGTTGGTTTTTTGAAAGTGGGGATTGCTATTATTCTTGGACAACTGGCTTGGATTAGCAATGGTCCCGATGTTGCCCCACACTCAAGAAAGGAGTGTAGATTAAGGATAGAATCAGTGACTGCCTTCCCTTTTCCTGTTGGAAGCTACATGGTAATTAGGGAGAACCCAACTTTTGTAATATGTATTTAACTTATTAAATGTTCAGCTCAATACCAGGTCCAATTTAATGCTATTTTTTAAAAAAACACCTTTGATATTGATAAAAAATTATTTAGCCCTTTATAGTCTATGAAATGCTTTCATATATATTGTCTAATTTCCTCCATATTGTGGGTGACTCAGTTTATATGAAATATGAAAAGTTACAAAGCTAATAAGTGAAAATCATCCAAGCCTAGCTCTTGTGGTTCCAAGTTCAGAGATTTTTTTTCTGCTATATAATGCAATTGCTTTGCAAAAATTCATTAACTCTGCTGTTTTATGGGGAGTCAGAAAAATAGAGAGCTCTAAATAGTCAACAATATGTTCAGTTGCATTTGTGCTTAAACTGTGTGAAATAAAATTAAAAAGAATGTAAGAACTGTAATATATACCTAACACAGTGTGGGAACTTAGTGTCAGAATTTTCAACCTTGCTTTGCTGATTCTAAGGCAAATGAGCATCATTATTTTCTCAGAAATATCTTAGAGTTGGCAACTGCTACATCATTCTTATAGGAGAAAATACTGTGATCCCTCATAAACTGTTCTCTTCTTCCTTTCCAAAATCAGAGAGAAAATGGCAGCTTCCAGAAGATTCTCACCCAATTGCTGGTTTGCAGCATCTTGAAGGTTCAAAATTCATGCTTTGCCTTTGCTTCTTCCCACTTCCTTTATTTCCTTCTTTTTCCCACCTTCATCTTTTGTCTGGGGCAGCTGAAGATTGATTTGGATCACAAGAGAAACTTTCAAAACCCAGGTTTTTTGGTTTTTTTTTTTTTTTTTTTTTTTTCTGTAGGCTGGATTCTAGCAAATATTAATGGAGATCTGGCTTGCCTCCATGGTTTTTCTCCTTTGGGTGCAGTGGGGGCTTGCCTGCTAGAGTCTCCATCTTCCTATTCCCAGCCCACAATGAGACACCAGTATCTTAAAAAAAAAAAAAAAGAAAAGAAAAAGAAAGAAAGAAAGAAAAGAAAAGAAAAGAAAAGAAAAGAAAAGAAAAGAATTTCTCCCAAGATGCTAGAGAGAGAAGTCCATTGTTAGAGACAAAATCTTTTGTCAGATGATACCTACACTTTTAAAGTGGAATTTTCTTGTTTCATCTGTACAATGGTACAGATGTCTGCCACATAAACTTAGTGGTTAGGATCCCTTGTCCCAGGCAAGGCTGTTTATAGTTTTCATATCATAGTATGGATGCACATTTTCCCCTGTAGGACTGAGCCTGCTCCCAGGAAATAGATCAAATCAAACAGAATAACAATGAAACACACTATCTCAGAGACCTCAAATAAAAAGCGATTTAACTTTAGCACTTTGCCAGGTGAAATTGCATTGTGTTGTGACACATAGAGCCCTTATCATCCAAAGCCTTAAATTTAGAGGGTGATAAAAGTCTTCGTTTCTCTTTGTTTCTTTAGCCTTCTATTTTTCAACCTTGAATCCCAAAGGTGAATAATGAGACCCCTGTGTCTGCAACTGACACATCTTTATTTGAGATGACATATTCATCCATTTTCATAAGTTATTAATAAAAAACTATATAGCAACAATATATTATTATTTCCTTAGAATCGCATTTCTCAGCTACTTTATGAATACATAGATTTTAAATCGATTTTCAAAATAAAATTTGACTAAATGTCATTAACTGTGGTAATCATCTTTCATTAATAGAGGAGGCCAGACATGTTTGGGGGGGGGGGGAGCTCCAGATCCTTTATTTATTTATGTATGTATGTATGTATGTATGTATGTATGTATGTATTTACTTATTTATTTATTTATTTATTTATTTATTTGAGAGAGAGAGAGAGCATGAGCAGGGGAGAGGGGCAGAAGGAGAGAAAGAGGGAATCCAGAGCAGGATCCCCGCTCAGTGCAGAGCCTGATATGGGACTCTATCACACGACCCTGGGATCATAACCTGAGCCGAAATCAAGAGTCAGATGCTCAACGGACTGAGCCACCCAGGCACCTCCCAAATCCATTTTTTAATATCACTTTCTTGTCATTGTCAAGAAACTTCTTTTGAACCCCTCCCACTGCCCCTGCCTCCCTGTCCCCCAGTGCCTGACACTGAGCTTGTGCAGACCTAGACCATTCCCTTAAGATCAGGAGCTCCTACCAAAGCATAGAAAGTAAGTAACACATTCTAGAGCACAATATGTTTCAGACTGTCAGAGTCATTGAAACAATGTCCTTAAAAGAGCAAATGTGGACTATTTTGCATATATACATTTTGCATGTATACATTTTGCATATATACCAGTTAGCTGAAATTTAAGTCTCTTGAAGAAGAGAGAAGTATCAACCAATTTTATGAATTCAGTATATGCTGTGTAGAAGCAGCCCCAAAATACTCTATTTTATTAAACATTCACTTCAGGAAATAAATGAAAAAGTGCATTTTAGACAGGGTTCAGTTGACATAACCGTACAGTATTTATACTTGTCTTACTGAATGAATAGAAATTCCACAGGGGAAAAGCAAAGAACAAATCCTGGATGCTCGTTCTCAGAGTTCTCACTAAAGAAAAATTCTCTCCAACGCATATCTGTCTGGCAGAAAAAATTAACTTGGGAATATGCAGGAAAAGATGATGGCTTTTGGTAAGACCTTGACCCAATCGTATAAAGTAGGATTCATCAGGCCTCTTTCCCCAGAAAGCTATCTGAAATCCTCCGATGAAAATAGAGGTACAAAGTGTACTTATAAATAAGTAAGGGTTTTTACTGCTAAGATCAGCAAAGGCACGTTGAGGTTTTTGTGTCTCAGAACCGCCGACTTGGCAGACTGGGGTGATGTGTGAAATGTGGGAGCCACAAGAACCATATTGGATGTGCCTCCCCAAGCCTTTAGGGTGTGGGCTCAGCTCCGCGCCCTGGCCCTATTAATGCCACCGGCTACATTTTAATTACTGTCTACACAAAAATGGACTTCCTTTGCATTTTTATGCTCATCTGTAGCCATTCATACGAGATTGACCCCTGGTTTCATACTACAACTAATCTTGGTTCAACAGCCTTCTACCTAATTCCTTTAACTTTTTTTAAAAAGGGATATGTAGTTAACATGGAAACAGAAAGGCCACAAAGGCTTTACAGTTTGGCAATAGTGGTATACAAAACGGGAAGCTATGTCATGAAAGGATTTGCTCAGAGACACCATTAACCAAAAATTGCTTCCTTTATTCCTCTGCCTCATTTCATTTTCACCTACGTGTTCTGAGGAGAGATTGCCATCTCTAATAAATCTGCTGAGGTTAAAAATCTATCTTTGCAAGACTTGGAAAAAATTTTTACTCCCATATCCAACAAGAACAAAAATAGACTTAGTGAGACATTACTGCCTCTGGAAAATATCACATTTTCACAGTTTATTTATAAAGTGTTATTTACACATGTCCCCTCACACATGATCATGACTGACACTTTACTGAACTGAGTTTAAATTAATATTAACAACACCAAAGGAAACAGAAGACTTTATTTAAAAAATCCTTCCAAGATGCCTTAATAATAATGGCATTTGTTAGATATCTGGTGATATGTTTTTTTCCAAAAAGTTCAAAATGTATCTTAAATAGAAAATATTTTCACAGTCTCAGGTAACCGCATCTATCCACATCTATACTAGTACTTAAAAAAATATATATTATAGAGTTTTCTCTGATGCTGGCTGGAATATGGCACTCAGCTGAGATGATTTTAAGTCCTGGAATGAAAGTGAATTTCAATTGGAAATTAAAGAAACATAGAAAGGATTTCTAAGTTGATGCTAAAAGTTATCAAAATTGCTAAGTAAGAGATAATTGATTAGCCTTCATTTGGAGCCCTGTCTTTGAAATTTCCAAGAGGTAACCTCTATTTGCATGTACATTTTTTTTTTTTTTTTGCAAAGTGATCAATGTTCAAAACTGATTCCTTGCTAACATTTACCTAGCTCTTTTTATTTGCAAAGGGGAAGGTACATAGTGGTCTGTAAATTCAGCATCCTGCTGTAGATATTTCCAAAGGTCAAAAGGAATCAGGAATTTTTCTAGCTGATATATACCCTGTTAGGATCTAAAAAAAAAATTATCAAAAGATGCTTGCATTTTATTTTATTTTTTTAACGTTTATTTATTTTCGAGACAGGGAGAGACAGAGCATGAATGGGGGAGGGTCAGAGAGAGAGGGAAACACAGAATCTGAAACACGCTCCAGGCTCTGAGCAGTCAGCACAGAGCCCGACGCGGGGCTCAAACTCACGGACCGTGAGATCGTGACCTGAGCCGAAGTCGGATGCTCAACCGACTGAGCCACCCAGGCGCCCCCTAAAAGATGCTTGCATTTTAATATAAAGGTAAATCTCAATAGCTGTAAATCATCCTGTAAAGATTATAATTCTTCCATGTAACTCACGTATAAAAGCCAATTGACACAGACCGCAGTTAAGATTAACACCTGCCACTCTTCATGAACAGTGAGTCCTGAGTTTCAGAGGCCTTACCCAATAAAGAGTCCATTGTAAAATGCATTCCTGGTCATCCCAGCGAGCTGACCCTGGATTTGTAAGGAATCTAGGCTCTTACACTAGATTCAAACAAGAACTTTCTGATGGCGATGCATTTTGTTAGCACATTTAGGACTCTCACCTTCACTGGAAAACAAATTCCATGAGGAGCAAGGATTGGCTTATTAGCTATTACAGCACAAGCATTTTGGTAATACCTGGCAAAACAAATAATATGGTTTAATAAACAAACAATTACGTGAAATCTCTTGGGAGACCCGTCTCCTCATTTATAAAATAAAGATGCGTAATTAGATGGTCTATAAACTCGCTTTGAGCTGTACAAATCTTCTACAAAATAGTAATTCTACATTAAAAAAAATATTGAGTTTCTCTGAGAATTTATGATAGTTTAGTTGGGTTATTCCCCACAGGACATTTAGCTTACATGGAAGCCATGATCTATACACTCAGAAAGGAGACTATAGAGGAAGAACTCTGTGTGGCTGGATCCAGCCACAGGCTCTCAGCCCATCCAGCAGCCCGTCCCTGACCACCAGGCTTTGTTGGCAGCTTGGCCCACTATGGTGTAGAAAAGGATATTACCAGCCAGGATATTACCTGGCTACTTCAGGGGACACTGAGGCATTGCCGCGTAGATATCAGATTACCAAAGTCACCATAAATTGGGCCTCCGCCATATGTAGATACCCAAAGGAAATAGTCTCAAGAACCCTTCCCACAACACTTAACTCTCCCAGGTAGACCAGAAAGGCGACAAGGGTCTGTGAGAGGATGTTGTGAGGAGACTGGTGACTGGTAAGAGAATTCTTTTTTTTTTTTTTAATATGAAATTTATTGTCAAATTGGTTTCCATACAACACCCAGTGCTCATCCCAACAGGTGCCCTCCTCAATACTCATCACCCACCCCCCCCTCCCTCCCACCCCCCATCAACCCTCAGTTGATTCTCAGTTTTTAAGATTCTCTTATGGTTTGGCTCCCTCCCTCTCTAACTTTTTTTTTTCCCTTCCCCTCCCCCACGGTCTTCTGTTAAGTTTCTCAGGATCCACATAAGAGTGAAAACATATGGTATCTGTCTTTCTCTGTATGACTTATTTCACTTAGCATAATACTCTCCAGTTCCACCCACGTTGCAACAAAAGGCCATATTTCATTCTTTCTCATTGCCAAGTACTATTCCATTGTGTATATAAACCACAATTTCTTTATCCATTCATCAGTTGATGGACATTTAGGGTCTTTCCATAATCTGGCTATTGTTGAAAGTTCTGCTATGAACATTGGGGTACAAGTGTCCCTATGCATCAGCACTCCTGTATCCCTTGGGTAAATTCCTAGCAGTGCTACTGCTGGGTCATAGGGTAGGTCTATTTTTAATTTTTTGAGGAAACTCCACACCGTTTTCCAGAGTGGCTGCACCAGTTTGCATTCCCACCAACAGTGCAAGAGGGCTCCTGTTTCTCCCCATCCTCTCCAGCATCTATAGTCTCCTGATTTGTTCATTTTAGCCTGTCTGACTGGCGTGAGGTGGTATCTGAGTGGTTTTGATTTGTATTTCCCTGATGAGCGACGTTGAGCATCTTTTCATGTGCCTGTTGGCCATTCGGATGTCTTCTCTAGAGAAGTGTCTATTCGTGTTTTCTGCCCATTTCTTCACTGGATTATTTGTTTTTCGGGTGTGGAGTTTGGTGAGTTCTTTATAGATTTTGGATACTAGCCCTTTGTCCGATAGGTCATTTGCAAATATCTTTTCCCATTCCGTTGGTTGCCTTTTAGTTTTGTTGATTGTTTCCTTGCTGGGAGAACTGGACAGCAACATGCAGAAGAATGAAACTAGACCACTTTCTTACACCATACACAAAAACAAACTCAAAATGGATGAAGGACCTGAATGTGAGACAGGAAACCATCAGAACCCTAGAGGAGAAAGCAGGAAAAAAACCTCTCTGACCTCAGCCGCAGCAATTTCTTACTTGACACATCTCCAAAGGCAAGGGAATTAAAAGCAAAAATGAACTATTGGGACCTCATGAAGATAAAGAGAATTCTTTAGAGAAAACTGAGGCATGGTCATGCCCTGCGGGCCACCAGGCACTGCAGCCAGCCCCAAGTTTAACAGGAAAGCTTTGGAAAACCCCCTTGGAAACCTTTGAAATGTATTCTCCTTGGTAGTGACTTCAGAGGCCCGAGCCCTGATTCTTGCATGAGAAAACAAAAGCTGACTATAGACCAAGGTTCGGTCTCTGTCACCTGGGCCCCTTGAGGGTGAAAGAGTACTGGCTGCTTTGGTGGTAGACCTGGAAGGGGGGTGGGGAGGGGTTTACTCCCTTGGGACCAGACTGCCATCCCAGTTTGTGAGCCATGCAGGGAAGAGACAATATGGAGTGGATTTAGACCTTGTTCCTGGATCTACGAGGAGACCTCAGCAAAACAAAAACAGCCCCAAACTGGCAGATCAAGAAAACGTCCTGTGAGAAGAACCTGCCAGGGAGCATGAGAAGCCTTTGAAAGATCCCCGGAAGATGAGGGATGATCTTTAATCATCTGGCATGGCCAGGAAGCATAGAGCCAGCATATGACTCTGCCTGCCAGTCAGGCTTCTGAAATGAAGCAGGGAGAGGACTTCAGGCTAAGGCAATCTTGGACGGGGTATTTCAATTACTATTGTGAAGTGATGCTTGCGACAGAAAATGACTCGGTTTTATTTGAGACGGAGGAAGAGTGATAAGCCTGCCAACATTTTCAGGTTGGAGCACGGGAAGATTGTTTAATAGCATTTAAGGAGTTGGGGGGAGACAAAAATAAATTTCTGTTTTGCTGTGATGTATAAGTCATCGGTTATACAACAGAGTGGTTACACCATATCCGTCTCAGATTTGCCAATTACGTGGCACTCCACTGAATTTTGTTTATTATACATGTTTGAAGTTTCATGAAGTTGCATTTTGTTCCTCAAGAGAAGAGGTGAAAGGCCTTGAATGTGAGACCCTATTTCTGGAGTTTGCATTACCAGCTGAAAGTGCAGGGATCCAGCCTGCTAAGTCTGTGAGCCGGTTCTCATGGGGTTACTTGCTCTGTAGGAGTATCTGTCTCAGGTCACTGGTGGGACAGATACCTTGATCAGGAAGGACCTGATTCCTCCCCCATTGGCCATGTTGCCAGCTGACAGCCTTCCCCTGCAGACTCTTTAGGGTTTAGGGATTGCCGTAGCTGGCCACAGACAGACCCTCACACGTGTCACCAACATGACCCCCCACCCCACCCGACCTCAGGAAATTTCTAGCCAAAGCTTCTGCCCGACTGTCAGTCTTACATTTTAGAAGCATACTAACAAACTGCTAAGACAGAAAAAGAAACATTTGAGGAAGAGGCCTGTACAGATGAATCAGAAAGTGCCAGAAGTGACCAGCAGTTACCTAGGCCTCATGATAATGTTAAAATCCTCTTCTGAATATTCATCCCAAGCACTAATAAGAGGAACTTGCCTTCCTTCTTTATGGGAGACATAGCTTTAAATTATCACTCCCCATGATCTCCTTGTTAGAAAAACTGTAGATGACTTCGTGAGGCAATTCTACCTGGTGCCATCTTGGTCTATAACTCACCGAGGAGTGGGCCCACTTTGGTTGGGTAACACAGGTCCAACCTTTTTTCCAGGTGCTCCATACCCAATGACTAATCAAGAAGGGCATAGAAAGGCTTGGCCATTTCAGCCTAACTCAAGATAACTGTGAGGGATGGTTTTACTGGCAGAGCTCCCCATGGGGTTGTCTGAGGTCATTTGGACTGTACTATAGCTTGCTACCTCCCTCTGCCCAACCTGTTCCCTTCCCCTACCTTCTGCAGGTGTCAATACCAAGGTACTTCATAACAAACAATTCTGCTCACCTAACTCTCTGTTCCCCGGAGAGCCCACCCTGCCTGAGTGGCCCTCTGCATTAGTCTCTACCCCTGTTACTCTCCCTCATTTCAAATTTGCAAGGATGCACACGCACAGTGCTGTGCCTATAAAGTTGTGGTCTTGGAACAACTAAATCAGTATGTATGTGTTTGGGTAGAAATGTCTACAATTTAATTTTCTAATTATAATCTGTAAAATATGTACTTTGTGAAATTTCATTCATAAGTTACACAGTCCCTTCAAAGCTTCTATGACCTGAGCATGAACACCATGGTGACAATCCCAGTTGGCCTGCCCTCGAGACAGCCACACAGGCTCACGTATAAACTAGTCTCTGGAACATTGCTAGGTATCACTCAGTCCTAAATCCAAGTTTCTGTTTGATGAAAAATATATTAAAAATGAATAATTTTATCACTCTCCAAAGAGTAAAGCAATCAAGTGACGCAAGTATTACAAATTCTATGTGCCTTTCCCAGGAAGAGTAGATCAATGAAATCATAGGTTTTCATCTCTTTCTCATTTAAAAACACTATGTGCACGTTCTGAATTCAAAGACATAGTCAAATACTCCATTTAATGAGTCTTAAAAGCTAACTGGGCTTTTGCTTCACCCGTACACATTTATTATTAACTCATTATGAAATTGTATTTTCCATTATGTCACAAGGCTACAGGAGGCAATCCCTTTCCATCTGGCCCCATTAAAAATTTGATAAACACATTTATTAAGACAAATTGGCAGAGGTGAATTGTTCTTTACAGTAATTTGCTCTGGTGCCAGTACTGTTTTAAATCATTGCTCCTTGAGGACAGAGAGTGTATTATAAAACTTCGCACCTACTCATAGTGTTTAGAATAGGGTCTTGCATGCAGATCATGACTTGGTACAACTTACTGAATTCAGTGGCAAAACTTTTGGCAAACGTACCTTTTGTTTTGTTTTGTCTTTTTTTAAATTTAGGTATAATTGACATATAAGATTATGCTAGTTTCACCTGTACAACATAATGATTTGATATTTATATACACTATGAAATGATCTGCACAATAAGTCTAGTTAACATCTGCCACTACGCATATTTACAAAGAAATGTTTTTTTCTGGTGACGAGAATGCTTAAGACCTCTCAGCACCTTTCAAATATGCAGCAGGGTATTATTTATTTTTAATTTTTTAAAAATGTTATTTGCTTTTGAGAGAGAGAGAGAGAGAGACAGAGTGCAAGCAGGGGAAGGGCAGAGAGAGAGAGAGAGAGAGAGAGAGAGAGGGAGACACAGAATCTGCAGCAGGCTCCAGGCTCTGAGCTGTCAGCACGGAGCTCCACGTGGGGCTCGAACCCATGAACCATGAGATCACAACCTGAGCCAAAGTCAGATGCCTCACCGACTGAGCCACACAGGTGCCCCGCAGCAGGGTATTATTAACAATAGATACCATGCTGTACATTATATCCCCATGACTTGTAAACGTACTTGTCTTGAGAAGTAATTTTATTATGGACCTTCTTCACAATGACTTCATGATTGCCTGTGTACTGGGAAGTCTATGTTGATGGAGGACAAAAATATTTGTACATCTTCTAAGCCTAAATTCACTATTATTCCAAGCCAGTGCCAGGCCCATCCAAAACAAAAACAGACAAAAACAAAAATCCACCATTTCTATTCACACTGCTAAGAAGCAACCAAAGAAATAACAAAGGGAACAACCAGACCCCAGGCCCTCTTTGCAAATCCTTGGGTTACTTGTGTCTCTCTCACTCTTGGCCCCAACACTACTTTAATGGACTTGCGTGTTCACACACACCTATGCAAACATGCATACATCATTTCTATGTGTTTTGAGAAACTGTAGTAACATTCAGAGTTCTGTATTCCAAAGAAAGCCCTTTGTCTTTGTGCCATTTATAGGTATTTGACTTTCCATGTCTACATGCAAGATTTTTTCTTTATTAGCGACCTTCCCCTACTAGATTTTACTTTCCTTGAGGGAAGACATCCTGTCTGTTTTACACACTGTTTTCCCCTTGCATATAGCACAATGCCCAGTGCATAGCAGATGTTTAGGAAATACTATGATCCAGCCCTGGACTTTAGAGTATTCTATGTGGGCACAGTTCTGCTAAGTGTTTTCCATTTCTCTTTTCCTTTTGAAAAATATTTGGACTCCTTACAGCCTTTGCAAATTGTTCACCATTCAAGAACGGAACCACCAGAAGTGATTCAGGGATAGGAAATGAAACTTGTTGGTGGCATTGCTTTAGTGCTAAAATATTAAGAGTGACTCATAAGAAGTACTGAACACATGAACTGCACGCATGGTATCTGTGAAAAGCAGAAGTCACCTTATAGTCATACCTTTATACTTGTGCCAAGTATATGTTTATACTTGTGTGTGCACACACACACACGCACACACACGCACACACACACACACACACACACACACACTCTGCATATTCATGGAAGCCTTTGTGTAATCATGTAATCTCCTGTCGCTCGTAAGCAGGACTTAGTCGCAGGCTTCTAAAAAAATAGAAGAAAGCAGTGGTGATGGAATCTCACTCTGAGACGAAATCATAAAAGGCAGTGTAGCCTCTCTCTTTCTTTCTCATCACTTTTTCTTGGAAAAGCCAGTTGCCATGTCATCAATATCAATATAGAGAGAGGTCAACATGGCAAGAAATGGAAGCGTTTGGTCAACGGCCACACAAGGGAATCTGGAAACAGATTCTCCAGCCCAGTCAGCCCTCAAATTGCAGCCTGAGCAGACATAAAGGCTTCATGAGAGAATCTGAGGCTGAGCCATCTAGCTAAGCTGCCCCTGGATTCCTGACCCACAGACACAATGAGATAATATGTGTTTGTTTTCATATCCTGAATTTGGGGTACTTTGTTCAGCACTAGATAACTAATACATCATACGACCAACATTTATTGAGTTTCTACTACGTGCTAAGGACAGTTCTAGATGCCAGGGACTATAGCATGGCAATCAAACCCAGAGACTTTGTTCTTATGAGAAAAGAAATTGTTATTAAATTTTTAATATTCATATTTATTAATATCATCCTGAATGCATAAACAAGGCTTTGTGGGACAGAGCAGATTATTACTTACAGCAAATAACCACAGGTTCGCCTGTGCCTCCCTTCTTACCTCTGGAGTGACGGGATGAGAGCCAGAAGCAACCTGCGCCTGAGGGGGTTGTAGGTGAGGAACCTGGAAAAAAATAATCTCACTCTTAATTAGGAGAGAGACAGCTGTTCCTCTTTCCCATCTGAGAGAATCTCCATGGACCCACAATGGGAAGGATTCGGGGTTCTTAATCAGATTTTGTGGAGTGAAATAAATTTCTCCAGGAGAAGATAAGCCAGTATCCAGGAATGTTTCCACAGTCCCAGGTCTCAGCCTCCACTGAAATGCAGAGACAAACCTTAGGAAGGAAAATATCTCTAGAATTCTCCCACTATTCAATCATTCATAAATTCCTCCAAGGCTTGCTTTTAGCTGAAGTCTCAAGTTTTAATAAAATTTGTACAGAAAACAAATTTAATAAAATTTGTGCAGAAACATAAAAATGTTTTCTCTACAACCCCACAGCTCTAAAATGTTCACCATTGCATTAGTCACAAAATGAAAATTTTGGTATAGGCTAAATGCTTTAAAATAATGGGAATGGTCAAATAAATTATGGAAGAGCAATTAAAAATCTATGCATCCAGGGGCGCCTGGGTGGCTCAGTCGGCTAAGCGTCCGACTTCAGCTCAGGTCACGATCTCGCAGTTCGTGGGTTCAAGCCCCGCGTCGGGCTCTGTGCTGACAGCTCAGAGCCTGAAACCTGTTTCGGATTCTGTGTCTCCCTCTCTCTCTGCCCCTCCCCCACTCATGCTCTGTCTCTGTCTCTCAAAAATAAATAAACATTAAAAAAAAAAGAATTACTATAAATTATATACTATATTATCTACTATAAAACCTGTGGGGTTGGCATAAGGTTAGATAAATAGCAGAACAGAAGGAAGAGTCCTTACATATATACAGTCACCTGATTACTACTAAGCTTCACTGAAATTTAAGGGGGAAAGATAATATCTTCAGTAAAAAAGAAATGAATATTGCCACGAATCTCACACCATACACAAAACTTCAACATGGGTTGGAGACATCAATGTAAAAGGTAGAACAGTCAAGCTTCTAGAAGATGAATCTAGAAACAGAATAGTCTTACAAATTTTACACAAAGGTTTCTTTAAAAGAACAGGAAAAGCCAGTAATCCTGAAAGAAAGACCAAGGCAGTTAAACTATATTAACATTAAAACCTGTTTTTATGAAAAGAGCATTAAGAGAATGGATCCAGTAAGACAAAGGATATAGGTAGGTGAACTATAGGTAAACTATAAACTGGGGAAGCATGCTTGCAATACATATATCCCTCAAAGGACTCTTGTCCCAAATACATCAAGACCTTCTGCAAATCAGCAAGAAAAAGAAAGTCAACTCAGCCTATGTTACGATTTGTGACTGTGGTGAGGTTTACAGGAGATAAAACTGCTAAGCAAATGGAAATCTTTTACAAATACTAAAATTACTATCCCTCAAAGGACCAAGGGATGTCTGTGCAACAGTCTAGTCTCTGCATGGGAAGCCCCCTCACAACTTCTCAACACTTCTTTATTGACATCCTTTTACTATTATCTAAATTGGAATAAGAAGTTGTGACATCTTAATATTGTGTCTAAATAAGACTGTATGGGATATTTTGACCAAATAAATTGGGCTTTTTAAGCTTTCCAGCCCTTCAACGACCGTTAAATATTCAAATTTGTACCTGATTCAAACAAATTGGTCAACTCCATCTAAACCATCAAACTGGCAGTAATGTTTCTGGCCACAGGCTGATCAAAAGTTCCATTGGTTTGCATTCAAAGCGGGGGCAGGGCTTAGAGGCCATGAGGCTCAGATCAAACACTTCCTCTGATGGTGGAGCGTGACACATCATCTGTCTTCTGGTACCGTGTGATTTGCAAGTCTGACTCCGCTATGGTTTCAGAATGTAAAAAAGCTTAGAAACTTCTTATAGAGGCAGGGAATTATGAAGTAGAGGAGACCGTGGTCCTGCTGATTCATAAACTGGAGCAGGAATACCATGAGAGTCTGAGGAACCACAGCACATAGATGGCATGGATCCTCCATGAGCATGAATTTTATTCTGTCTGGTGGAAGGAAAACAGCAAATAACAATGACAGGAATTTAATAGTAACCAATTGAAAACATTCTTACGATAAAAGTGTGAATACACATACTATGAAGAGGACACATGGTACATGAAATTTTTAGATAAAACCCAAGAATTCAAAGACTTCATCCACTTTCTGAAGGGTCTCTTTGGCAACAGATTCTAGAACCCTGGGGACAAATGTTCAAGCTCCTTTTAGGTAGTGAAATTTATAAAGCACAGATTGCTCCTCTAGACCAACCCCCTTCTTATATATGTGAAGATTCTGCGGTCCAAATGGGCTGAGTTAGTGGCAGATCCAGGGCCAGGTCCCAGGATTTCTGCTACCCCACCTCCAGAACTTTTACTGTCTTTCCAGCACGTGACCGACAATGTCGCACACAGTATTGCCAATAGAGATTGATTGGGTCGAAGCAGTGTTCAGCGGCTTACCAAGATACGTCAGGAAATACCTTGAAGGCTTCTGTTTGACGACCTGAATTCAATTCAAGAACGGATTAGTCCTCCTTGTTGCATATTTGTTAATGAGCTTGTGGAGTTGAAGAGTGTTCTCCCAAACTCACCTCAATTTGGCAGAGATGCTCTGATTGGGATTCCGGTTTGAGAAGCAGGGTGCCTGAGGGTGGCCTCGGGGAGCAGGACCATATGATGATGTGATCTGCAGTGATAACCCATGGCTGCTGTGGCCTGCATGTAGCACTGACAAGGGGTGGGCATTAATAATACAGCATAATCCACCCGGTAACACACAGCTCTGCTCTAACTAGGGTTGTAATTTCTA
Source organism: Panthera onca (assembly GCF_046562875.1). NCBI lineage: Eukaryota > Metazoa > Chordata > Mammalia > Carnivora > Felidae > Panthera > Panthera onca. The sequence continues at coordinate 223,142,673 of NC_138339.1, forward strand.
CAGCAATCTCCGGCACTCTTGTTTTTTCTGCCTTTTTTTTTTCACTTGAAGTTGCAGAAATGGGGGAAAGAGAGATTTTATCAAATCTCTGCCAATCAGAATTGGATAGTCTAATTTTTGAGAGGATTAATGTTATCCAAGTTTCTCTCTGAGATTAATGACAAGAATTTGAGGGCGTAAACTTAACTAAAAAAAAAAAAAAAAAAAGTGCTAATCGGGGCACTTTGGAATTTGCCAAAATGCTCCACGGTAATTGAGACGATCTGTCATTTGCTACACTGGCGAGGCTGGTGAGCTCTTGGAGCCCGGGAGCGGGTGTAGACATGCATCTGCTTCACTTTGTTCTGCTATGTTGCTTCATTTCGTACAATGTCTGACTTTGCTGCACGTGTGCGTGTTTCACTCAGTGTATATCATTCCTCCTGCCAGCCATGGGAATATTTCCATAATTTCTACCCACGTTCATTTTGAAAGGAACGCCCCCTTTTCAATTTCCTACTTAAAGAAAATCCAAGGACCCAGTGATTTTTTTTTTTTTTTTTTTCTGAACTGCCTACAGCACCAGGACATATCTGTATGTATTTTAAATATAAGCTTTTTAGGGGCGCCTGGGTGGCTCAGTCGGTTAAGCGTCCGACTTCAGCCAGGTCGCGGTCCGTGAGTTCGAGCCCCGCGTCAGGCTCTGGGCTGATGGCTCGGAGCCTGGAGCCTGTTTCTGATTCTGTGTCTCCCTCTCTCTCTGTCCCTCCCCCGTTCATGCTCTGTCTCTCTCTGTCCCAAAAATAAATAAAAAACGTTGAAAAAAAATTAAAAAAAAATAAATATAAGCTTTTTATTTTATAACAGTTTTAGATTTACGGAAAAATTATAAAAATAGTACAGAGAGTTCCCATATATCCCATACCCAGTCTCCCCTCTACCTTACCTTACCACGGTATCTTTGCCACAGTGAGCTTATATTGACATATTATTATTAACTAAAGTCCATATTTTATTCAGATTTTTTTTTTAGCTTTATACAATTTCTTTTTCTTTTCTAAGATCCCATCCTCGATACCACATTCCACTAGTCGTCATATCTCCTTAGGCTCCTCTTGGCCGTGACGGTTTGTCACACTCTCCTTGTTTTTGATGACAGTTTTCAGGAGTACGGGTAAGGTATTTTGCAGAATGCCTCTCAACTGGGATTTTTCTGGTGCTTTCCTCGTGGTTAGACTGGGGCTCTGGGTTTTGAAGAGGAAGGCCACTCACATTACATCACATCAAGATGATGTACCACTGTTGATGTTGACCTTAATGACCAGGCTGAGGTGGTGTTCTTTAAGTCACTGAAGTGTAAAGTTGATTGTTTTATTCTCCTTTCTATACTGTACTCTTTGGAAGAAAGCCACTTACTTTAGCAGTGGGGAGTTATGCTCCCCCTCCTTGTAGCAGAATACCTACCTAAATTATTCGAAATTATTCTGCCTGGGAGATGTGTCTCTTCTTTTATTTATTTATTATTCTTTTCAGTCATTTATTTATTCAATCATTTATTGATACCAATGTGGACTCGTAGATATTCATTTCAATCCAATGCTATTTTATTTATTTTGTTACTTAAATTGTTCCAGGTTTGCTCTTTGGGATCTCTTTCAATTGGCTGCATCCCTTTGACATATTCCCGTTGTTGTTGCTGTTGTTGTTGTTGTTGTTTTAATCTGTTCTGTCATTATTAAAATACTCCAGGCTCATCTTACATATTTCCTTCCAAGTCCTGGAATCAGTCATTTCTCCAAAGAGTCCTGTTTTCTTTTATTGGAGAATGGGGTTAGAAACCAAGCCCTCTGTGCTTGGTGTGCTCATCGCTACTGGAGTGTCATTGCTTCTGGGCCCTGTGGATGCTAACCTGTGTGTATGCGCACGTATCCGTGAGCATTCTACGTGTAACAACCTGTATCTGTGTTAAGCTACACACAAGTTCGTGCTAATATCTCCACCTCTAATCCACTACTACACAAATCACTCTAGGCCTTTCCCCTTGCATGGCTCTACCCTCCTACGTCAACAGTTAGAAAATCAACTCCCACCATCTGCCATCCATTTACCTAGTTGTTTATTTCATGTATAGTATATTGCAATTGTTAAACCATAACCCTGTGAGTAACAACCATACCACCTAGAGAGCCGTGCTTACGTATAATTCTTTTTCCTTTATTCTTAGAGATTCCACTCCTTTTCTTTTTTTTTTTAATTTTTTTTTTTTTTAGTGTTTATTTATTTTTGAGAGACAGGAGAGACAGCATGAGCGGGAGAGGGCAGAGAGAGAGAGAGAGAGAGAGAGAGAGAGAGGGAGACCCAGAATATGAAGCAGGCTCCAGGCTCTGAGCTGTCAGCACAGAGCCCGACGCGGGGCTCGAACTCACAGACCACGAGATCATGACCTGAGCCGAAGTCGAACACTCAACCGAGTGAGCCACCCAGGCGCCCCGAAATTCCACTCCTTTTCAAAGTTACTTAGGTCAGAGCCTTTTAGCCCACCTCCTTAAGTGAAGTTGTTTCAAACATTTGCAACGTAGTTCGATAATTTTGGCCCTTTCTGTATTTCATCCTGGGATCCCTGCCCTCCTAAATGATTTTTTAAAAAGTTTTATACATTAATTTATTTGTTCTTTTGCTATGAAGTTCTGTAGGTTTTGGCAAATGCATAATGTCATATATCCATCACTACAGCATCGTACAGTATCATTCTGCCACTCCAAAAATCTTCTATACTTCACCCATTCAATTCCATTTCCCTCTTTCTGTATCCCTGACACTCACTGATTTTTATACACTCTCTAATTTTGCCTTTACCACAATGTCATATCTTTGGGATCACATAGTAAGTGGCCTTTTCAGATGGGCTCTTTTCACTTGGCAATATGCATTTAAGATTCATCCATGTGCTTTTTGGTTTGATTTTATATAAATGTATATGTTAGAGAGAGAGAGAAAGAGAGAGAAAGCATGAGTGGGGAAGAGGAGCAGAGGGAGGGAGAGAGAGAATCTTAAGCAGCCTCCGTGCTCAGCACATGACCCTGGGATGATAACCTGAGCCAAAATCAAGAGTCGGGAGCTCAACCAATCCAGGCACCCCGACAGCTTATATTTTTATCACCAAATACTATCACGTAATTTGAATGTACCACAATATATTTATCCATTTACCCATTCAAAGACTTTCTTGTTGCTTCCAGCTTTTTGCAATTATAAATAGAGCTGCTGTAAACATTTGAATGGGGATTTCTGTGTGGACATAAGTCAGTTGGATAAATACCTAGGAACACGATTGCTGGATTATATGGTACGACTTCATAATAAATTGCCACACAGCCTTCCAAAGTGGCTATACTATTCCATTCCACCAACAGTGAATGCAAGTCCCCACTGCTCCACAACCTTGCTAGCAATTGGTGTTGTCAAGCTACCCGTGAGGTGTTTTTTTTTTTTTTTTGTTTTGTTTTTTTTTACCAAATGACTGTTTTATTCATCACCTACTATACCTGGGCCTTACTGACTCGTCTGTCAAATGAGTTGCAATATCCCATCCTTCATACCTTTGCAGAACATGACTAAAGAGTAAATGTGTGTAGAGTGTATGCAATGTAACAGAAAAAAAGTTTCAACAAATTTTACTTTGGATACAAAAAGTCAACAGCAACCCTTCTCCCCCAGGGGAAGAATATCAGAAATGTACATTTCCACTTTATAAAACACCTCTCTTGCAATTACAGCAATTGGATAGGTTGAGAACAGCATACTTAGTCATTAGAAGTGGCCGAAAGGTTCCTAAACTCTTTCCAATCAACCAATGCACTTTATTTAAAAAAAAAAAAAAAAAAAAAAAAAAAAAAGCTGCATAGGTAGGATCTGTGTTTTCTTTTCTGTGTATGCTCACCACCATCTATCAGGGAATAGGTTCTCGGTAATCGTGACTAACTAGAAATGTAAGAAAAGCTGGGCTTTCTGATTTCCTGATCAGTACCCCGTGCGTGATATCTGGCTGCTGATTCTGGTTACCTTTCCGGATTATGCCTGAACTCTTAGCAAGTTTACAGAGCCAATCACACTTTGATCATTGACCGCAAGTGGCTGATCAGCCCTAGTAGCTGACACAAATGGGAGTGCTTGCTACTGGTGAAGGGGATACTCAAGAAGGTCTGCGCCATTTCAAAATGAAAATGGGAAATGGAGAGGCTGGCTTGGTATGGGGCCGACCCGGAGGCTCATTTCAGCACTCTGCTGCCCTGTTCTTCGCTACTCAAAACATAGACACCTGCAAGGGATGCCCAATATGTTTTCTGGAAAAGTAGGAATAGCAATGTTTAGCTTTCACCCATAGATCCACATGTGTGAGTTCCCAATTTTCACGGAGGGACTTGCCCCTCTATCTTCGTGTGTTGTATTTGCATGCGTTTGGTAATGTCTTGCATTAGAAAATATCCTTACACTTGCTTTTTTACTATCACATAGCCAGTCACACAGTTATGTTAGGAACTTCTCTGGAAACACATAATTTCCAATTCAAAATGCACAGAGTGGAAGGAAGCGAAGAATAAGAAGAAGATGAAAAGACTCAGAAGATGAAAGCCATTAGCGAAGACAGGTATAAGTGGCTTAATTCATCTTTTATCCTGCAGCACACTACGTGAACACAAAACCTAGTTTCAAAGCTATGTCGCACATGCTATTGTGCATGTATATAGAAAGTTGACAATCACCCATTTGAATATCTGTACAATTAACTGTGGCTGGGGAAGAAACAGATCATAGCTACTGTCCTGGAGCCTCCAGGTGCTTTTCCAGATTTTACCAGTGCCACAATTAATGGTCATAACTAGCTGAGTATTCAAGGATCTAAGTCTCTGTAATATCTTATGCAGGGTCCTTGTGTGAGAACCTAAGCTGCCTTTGTGCTGTGAAATCAGACATGGGTAGCTGGGTCTTTGTCAACAAGTCAGAAGGTTGAGAGGTGTTCTATTTACGTGGGAACAGATGAGTCTCGTGGGAGAGGCAGTGATTGGATCCATTGATGGGTTGTCCACGTGGCTAAGATTCCCAAGTAAGGACTGCACAGGGGCTACCCCAGAACTTCTCAGGCATCAAACGTTTACGGAAAAGAGGTTCACCCTCTGGGAAGCCAGACGCAGTTGCCTGCACTAAAGTCCGGGGAGCCAGAATGTGAGTGGGCACAGGGATTTTAATGAACTACTGCACCCATTATGAATAAATACATTTATATTTACATTTATGACTCTAAGACTTATGTATTTGGATCAGCCCCCTTAGAATTGACTTACACCTAGAGAAATGCAGGAAGTTAAGTTTTTGAAAATGAAAAAGTGAGGATCTGACTGACCAAAGTCCACCTTAACCCCATCTGCTTGGCTAGCCCAAACCCCTCAGAGTTTCAGCCTCTTAAATCATAAATCTGTGTAGTGGGTTTATCATTTTTAACCTCAGATTTATTCCATGCTTACCATTTGCATAGTAATGAATTATGCTATCCATTCTGTTTTCGTATTTTATTAAAGTACTTAATTGTGCAGCCACAGTTTGGTTTCCTTTCCAATAGGTCTAAGACTACACAGACTCCAGGATAATTTGCACGGGCTTCAAATTTAACAGGCAATCATGTAAACCACTCAGGACCTGAATTTACTGATCATATATGCCTTCCAAGAACACTAAAACAGATCACCTGTGCATGGTGCCTGCAAAAGCAGATGTTCTTAAAGGAATATCTGAGATGAATAGGAATAGAATTATATTTAACAGAGCAGCACTTTCTATGGGTGTTTCTTACTAGTGCCATGATTATTAATAATTGTCAATGGCCAAAAGGTGCCATGGTCAAATAAGTTTGAGTTATGCTGAGTCAAAGTTAAACCAATGTCTTTACCGTAGGACACATCAGTCTTTAATATGCTAATGAGTCCTGAATCTCTAAGAAGGAGCCACGGTGTACAGCATTTCCCAGTCCCACCTGACCTTGAAAGTGGGTACACTGTGCAAGTGCTCTCTTGAATACATTTGGGATATTGCCATCCAGAGAGCAACAGAAATCTGGCTGAAATCCTGGTAGGCATCTGGGTATGGGATAGCACCTTGACACTGACTATATAACTACACAAGGTGTTGAAGAAATCTAGCACCAAAGACAGAAGCAGTAAATGATTAAGCAACACGACCCCTGAACTGATGTCACAGGAGCATATTTACTGTGTTATTAGGAAGTGTCGATGAGCTGTGTAAGAGACTCACTCTCAGCTGTTGCTCTAAGCTTAAAATCTCTTACCTCCAAAATAGGCTTGAAAATTGTGCATTTCCATCTTGTGTTACATTCTGATCTCAGCAGAGAGAATGGCTGTGTCCATCTACAGGTGGCAAGGGAAGCCAGCATCCCACAGAGCATACAGGAAGGGGGGGAAGTCCTCCCAAGATGGCGGCTCATGAAGATTCAGTGAACAGTGTCTACTTGTAGCATCTACAATACAAAGAACAGGCACTTTCTGAAATGAATGATAAGGCCTCTGGAACAAGCAGCAGGTGTCCCAAAACAGACAGTGCAGGGGACAAGGAAATTAGGGCACCAGGGACCATACTAGAAATTGTCTCCTGGTCACTTTATTTGAAGGTTATCACCAGTTTCTTAATAATAAGGAACTGGACATAGATTCCGTAATCCATTAAATATCCTTTTTACTTTACCACATATGGTAACCTTTGTTGAGTGTTTACTATGCAACAGGTATCATTTCATCAGATTCTCACAAGTCTATGCAATGCTAAAGAGGAAACTGAGGCACAGGATGGTAATACCACATGTCCCCAGTGCTCAGTGAGGTGCAAACACAGGTTTATCGGACACAAAAGCCTGTACCGTTCTCTGCACACCCCATTCTCCACAGAAGACACACTTTATTCTTCCAGTCCTTAGCAACCAATCGCTTGTCAGCTTTTGTAATCCCCACGTTCAATAACACCTCCAGGTATCATGCACAAGATCCTGTCCAGATAATCATCTCCCTAACCATACAGGGAAGAAGGATCACATTTTATCTTAACAGGCTCAATTCTGTCTGGGTACACTTACGGTGAGCAGATGTCCAGTTTGCCCAGGACAGTCTTGGTTGAGACATTATGCTAAATGGGTCTTGATTTCACTCTCAAAATGATCCTGGATTGGATTATAAACTATATGATCGCACTGGATCTAGATCTATTTCCCACTATGAGAACACTCTTTGCCAAGAAATGTTAAAAATATACCTTCGAGTGGAAATTAGAATATTCCCTGAGGAGAAAATGAAGAAGAAGGAGACTTATTACGCCAGGCCTCTGACTTCAGTCCACTTGGCAAATATGGGTAGCTGACAAATGGCCAAGGCAAAAGAACAGTATCCATATTTACTAGGTATGCTCTCATGTAAAAACCTTTATTTGTTGAGCAAGATACACAAATATTCCATATTCATATAAGGTACAATGCAATTTTAGATGCCCTTACCAGACCATTTTATTTATTTTTTTGCCAGACCGATTATTTACTTAGTTTTTTAATGTTTATTTATTCTTGAGACAGAGACAGAGCATGAACAGGGGAGGGGTAGAGAGAGAGGGAGACACAGAATCTGAAACAGGCTCCAGGCTCTGAGCTGTCAGCACAGAGCCCGACGCGGGGCTTGAACCCACGAACTGTGAGATCGTGACCTGAGCTGAAGTCGTACGCCCAACCGACTGAGCCACCCAGGTGCCCCTTTGCCAGATCATTTAAAAAAATTTTTTTAATGTTTATCCATTTTTGAGAGACAGAGAGACAGAGTAAGAGCAGGGGAGGGGCAGAGAGAGAGGGAGACACAGAATCCAAAGCAGGCTCCAGGCTCTGAGCTGTCAGCACAGAGCCCAAAGTAGGGCTCAAACTCATGAGCTATGAGATCATGACCGGAGCTGAAGTTGGACGCTTAACCGACTGAGCTACCCAGGTGTCCCTTTGCCAGACCGTTTAAAAAGAATCATTTTTGTAACATCAATTTTCGGTTTAAATAAAATCATGTGTATGATTTTAAGTTTATGAAGGAACATAAAATAGAACAAACCATCCAAAATGGAAAACAAAAACAAAAACAAAAACTAAAGGAATCCCTGACTTGCTGTTACTTTTGAAGAGTATCTATTGAAAACCCTATCCATATGATGTAGGTTTGCATTTTTATTTAATAATTCTATGCCTTCGAGGATTGGTTTCGGCTCAGGTCATGATCTCACTATTCGTGATTTTGAGCCCCACATCGGGCTGCATGCTGACAGTGCGGAGCCTGCTTGGGATTCTCTTTCCCCCAGTCTCTATGTGCCCCCCCCCCCCCACTCACACTCTCTCTCTCTCTCTCTCTCTCTCTCTCGGAAAAAAATTATATGCTTTTGTTTTGGTTCCAAATTCATAAAGAAGGAAAGGAAGGAGGGAAAGAGAATAGCATGATGTATGAATACCTTTGCAACACTGTTGAATCTTTAAGATAAAGGTTCAACGCCCTTACCATAGCCTGTTCGTCACGTGGCGGTCTGGCCCCTCTTTATTTCTCTGGATGCAGTTTGCTCCTTGTTGATGGTCATCCGCTGAGCTCCAACCTCACTGACCTTTCAGTGACTCAAATCTACCATGATCCTTCTCACACAGAGCATCCAATCAAATTGTTCCTCGTCTGCCTCACTTAGTTCATTCCTACTCGCAGCATCCACAAAGTGCTCTCTCTCCATGAACCAGCATGGTAAGGTGGATTATCATTCAGAAGTAGACCCCTCGCCGTTTCTAAGAGAGGAATATTGCTTCTCATCCATTGATGTTGGGCTTCGTATTGGTCTCCTCTGGCTAATGGCATGAAAATAGGTAACAGGGAAGCATCGTTGTTGTTGTTGTTGTTGTTGTTGTTGTTGTTGTTGTTTTTTAAGTAGGCTCCACACCCAACGTGGGGCTTGAACTCCTGACCCTGGAATCAAGAGACAGATGCTCTACCGACTGAACCAGCCAGGTGCCCCAGATAACAGGAAGGAATTTTGAGAAGCTCACGCACATTTAGTTTTGCCTTCTCATGCCTCTGCCCTTGCCATGAGAAGAAACCTCCCAAGCTGGCTGCTGGGTCCAAGAGGAAGGATGAAAAGCATGTGAATGGAGCCACCCCCCGTGAAGCCCACCTTAGATCCTCTGATCCTCGCTGAGCTATGGGACTAAAGAAATTGTTATTGTTCATGGATGCTCAGGTATCCTTCGGTACTCACTATCAGAAATTGCTAGCTGATAGGGCTGTGTATTTCTCTTCTGCAGCATTGATGACGGCTGTCATTTTACATTTATTTGGGTGCTGACGTGACATATCTTTGCAGCACTATAGCGTGCGCGTGGTAACCAAGAAGTCGCCGCACTGGCACCCGGCAGAGGCTGACACGTAGCAGGTACTCAATAAATACTTTGTTTTAAAACATAAAGGTAATGCAGGCCCCTCCGTGAGCAGGTACATGAATAATGGCGGATTAAAACGGGAAGATGACATTTCCTCGCTGAAAATGGTCGAATGGCAACCAACCAGGCTTCTGTAATCTTCTTCAAGGAGCCAGTTCCCTGGCTGGCACTGCTGTTTGGACCCTCCTGTCACCTGCATGCCAAAGTCAAGAACAAAAGCTGTAAACCATTGCATGTGTTTACAACGGCAATCAGCGCTACTGATGAAAAAGTCAACTGTCAAATTAGGCGAGGGCGAGATTGATTTTTTTCCCCACATTAATCACTAAAACAAATCTATTTCCTCCTCCTACGTTTCCCTCTCTGCTACCCCACGAGGGAAGAATGAAAAGAAAGGGAAGGAAGCATGACTTTCCCAGGAGTCTCACTAGACACACTGCCAGGCAGGCTGAGCATGATTGATGAGGAAAACTACCGAGGACCGGCAATGTTTCTGAAGAGAATAAAAAGACTACTTTCAAGGCAATGCTACTCAGCGCTGCAATTCCATGCCAAATAATGGCAATTCTTGCCAGAAACTTGCTTAAAAGAAGATATATCTAAGATGCTATTGAACGTTTCTTCAACTAAAGACCCAAATTCTGATTTTGTCCTCTCTCGATATAAGCTTATTAAAAACATTATGTAAATAGATTTCTCACAGGACTACAGAAGGTGACAGGTACACGTCGTGCCCTACCTGCTGCCCAGACTTCGATCGGCTTCCACGTGTTGTGGCGCCTAAGTCTTCATGTCGTGTGCTCAGCATCTCTTATAAGTCACAGAATATCAAAAGTTCCAAGGCACATAAAATCCACCTGCACATAAAATCAAGGCCTTCAGAAGCACTGTCCTTAGATACTGAGCCTCTGCAGTGACCACAGGATACCCACACGTTCCCCAGAGAGAGAAGAGAGGTGGGGAGGACTGAGACAAATTAGTGGACATGTGCCCAGACTTGGGTGATTGGCCAGGCCTGGGTGGATGAGAGGCCACATGGTTCTTTCTTTCAGGTCCTCACTCACTCGTTTATTCCACGGTATGTATTCAGAGCCTTCATTGTGCTGGGCATTGAGGATAGAAAGACAGACCGTCGGGGCGCCTGGGAGGCTCAGTCAGTTAAGCGTCTGACTTCAGCTCAGGTCATGATCTTGCGGTTTGTGAGTTTGAGCCTCGCATTGGGCCCTGTGCTGTCGGTGCAGAGCCTGCTTCGGATCCTGTCTCCCTCGCTCTCTGCCCCTCCCCGACTCGTGCTCTCTCTCCCTCTTAAAAATAAATAAAGATAAAAGAAAGAGAGAGAGAGAGAGAGACAAAGAAAGGAAGGAGAAAGAAAGAAAGAAAGAAAGAAAGAAAGAAAGAAAGAAAGAAAAGAAAAGAAAAGAAAAGAAAAGAAAAGAAAAGAAAAGAAAGACAGTCTTTCTGGAGAAGGCAGAGAAATAAACAAGAAAGAGCCATACACTGTGCTAAGGGCAGGATAAAGGGTGAGTACAGTGCAGCAGAATCACTTTGGAGGTGTAGCTGGCCCACTTTGAGAGTGGTCAGGGAAGGCTTCCTGAATGAGGAGACATTTAAGCTGGCATTTGAAAGACAAGTGGCAATTATTCAAAGTGACCACGTATAGACAAGGTATCATAGGCACCAAGGTCCGATGTGCCAAGAACGAGAAGCGGGACAGAGAGGCTTGGCTGTGGGACTGTGGGGCTGTAGCACAAGGCGGCGCTGAGGTGAGGAACAGACATAAAAGAAGACAGTGGAGTGGACGGCAGAGGCCAGACTATGGGAGTCTCCGCGGTGCTGTCTTAGGGGTTTGCGATTTAATTCACGGGAAATGGGAGTCACAGGGTTTTTAATAGGGAATGGCATGACCAAGTAAGACAAGTTAAGAGAAAGCAGGGTGCTGGTTTTCCTGATTTGTCTTACATGTGTTACAGTACGGGACACACGAAGTTACTTAAATAAACGAGGGAGAAGCAGCTTACTCCCTTGAAAAGGGTGCCTCTGCTCATGAAGGGGACAGGCGTGACTCTAGATTGTTCAGCAGAAGTGTATAAGGCCATCCGAAGGCCACTTCCAAACACAACTCAGTGTTGAAGGGCCAGAAAAATAATAGAAGCCACGATAAATACCTTGCAAAACATGACGGCATAAAAGAGAAAGTTATGAAATGGGATTTAGAGAAGCCACATTTAAGTGGCTAAAGATAGCCAATTCTGTCCTAAACCAAAAGATAAAAGATAAAACTTTGCAGGAACATTAAAGGGCAGGATGTTTAAAATATGTGCAATGCTTACTTTGTTTTACTACTCTTTGGAAATCAAAAGTCATTTGCATGAGTTTAGAAATGTGAAGATGAATTATATATAAGCTGTTCCGCCCTTAAAGTGAGGTTGATATCTCGAGATACGAAGCATGAGAGGAAGTCCAAATCTCTGGAGAAAACTTTCCTCTGAACTTTCAGAATATGCATCAAAAAAAGTATTGAAGAGAAAAATCAAGTCCATCGTGTCCTTAATGAAATTAGGTGATCACTAGTTGTTTGGAAGCTTTAGAATTCTACTCTTTCTTTTATGGAGTAATGATGGTATTTTCACCTTTTAACAGCGTTTTTATGCATGTTATATAATTTCATCTTTAATCATTATCTTTGGCAAAATATTATTTTGAGGCTTGAGTGGAAAGGTACAACCCATACTGTCCAAATAAACATCTTCCCAGCCAAACATAGATTTCTCCAGATTGTGACAACATCCAGTTCATTTTTGTTAAATGTTGTCTTCTTCCAAAATCGAATGACAATTTAAAATACTTCCTTGGGGAACTGGAAGCAATAACTTGTACGTGGTAAGTACGGGTGGAGAAAATTCACACAGATTCTTTCATACCCAAGTGCCATCAGCCAAGGAGAGTAGTGAGCTGTCTGTGATACTCACAGTAGGGACCTTAAAAAGAAAACAAATTCAGATACCTTTTAGGGGACGATTTGATAAATAAATGGTGTTAGGGCAGAAAGTAGTATTTTCTGACCCGTGTGGGGAGATTCTGTCTCTTTCTCTTTCTCTCTCTCTGTCTACAACAATAACAACAACAAATTACTAAAGAGACGTGTGGGCAGAAAAATAATCCCAAAGATGTGCACGGTTTTTCAATATGTTATGCTATTTAGTAAGGGAGGATTAAGGTTGCTAATCAGGCGACCTTAAAATAAGGGAGGTTATTCTGGATAATCTGGGTGGGCCTGGTTCAATCAGTTGAAAGGATTTAGGAGCAAAGTTGAAGCTTTCCCAGAAGAAGGAATTCTGCCTGTGGATGGCAGATTTAATTGTGTCCGTGTGGATGAGATCTCCAGCCCGCCCTTACGGACAGCCTCCCTCAGATTTCAGACTTGCCTCCTCCCACCCGCTGACAAACGCAAAAGCCAGTTCCTTGCAATGAATTGCTTAATATACGTCACCTAATGGCTCTGCTTCTTTAGTTGAACCCTGACTGGTACCAGAGGTTAGGCAGTTATTTGGTGACAGCCCATCCACCATTTTTCAGGACGAGTAACCCCGTTTTATGAACCAGAATAATAAAACTCAATTTTCAGCCCTGTGTAACAAATGACCCTAATATTGTTTGAGTGTCTATAAAAACATAAGCTGTCTGGCTTCTCCGCAGCATAAGCAGTAAGACCTCTCGTCTATTATATTTCTCCTGCTGATAAGCACACACCACACACCTAATAGACAATTATAAATAAATACTGGTTTGTTTCAGAAGACAATTCAGGCAGATTTGTTTCAAATCAATTGCAAAAAAAGAAAGAAGCAAAGTAATTTTTTTTTAATGTTTACTTATTTTTGAGAGAGAGAGAGAGAGTCAGAGCATGAGCAGGAGAAGGGCAGAGAAAGAGGGAGACACAGAATCGGAAGCAGTTTCCAGGCGAAGAGAGCGTAGAGCATCGCCGAAGTTTGATCAAGGGGAAAGATTGCTCTCTGGAGGTAAAGCCTGTAATCCAAGCTTCATGCTTTGAGATAAATTAACCTGCTGATCAGGATTTAGCAGCTATCAGTCACTGTGACATCCTTGGAGTAGTGAGGAGAGAAAGCTGCCTCTCTCGGGGAAATCATTTCTGTACCGTTTTCCTCTTTGAGACCCAGCTCAAGCTTGCCTGGTTAAGAGGGCGCTTTCAGAGACGGTGTCCTGGGAGAGGAATGTGGTGACAGGCCATGGCATGGAGAATACAAAAGAGTTCCTTCAGGAATTTACAACAGATAGTCTTTGATATGAGTAACAGTCTGTAAGTCTGAGGCTTGGGGAAAGTTAGTTTTGCTAAGGGGTTGGTAGAACTCAGAGTTCGAACCAAACAACCAAATCGAATAGGGAAAATCTTAGTTTATAAGCCAGCCAATTGGTTGGTTTCTCCTTGAGTTGAGATGCTGCTATATTATAATAATGAAGAATTGGAGGGGACCCCTCACTCTTCAGAGGGCCTTCTTTTACATTGCTTGCATTATATCATTCTACCCCAACTTTAGAATGCTGTGAAAATGTAGTTCACATATCTAGACTCTTGCTTGTGAAAACCTTTACTTAGGAATTTACGTGTATTAATCAAACCGGATATGTATAGCTTAAATTTTCCCCGCATTAACTGCCTAAGAAAATGATAAGGAAAGATTTTAGTGAGAATGTTTAGGTGTAACTTCAAGCTGAGATGATTTCCAGAGAAAATTATAGAAGATTTGCTATCAAGACAGAGAGAGCCCAGAGTCCCAAGAAGATGTGTAAGGAAAGTCTATTGAGAGATGAGAATGGGACTGAGAGCCGGGGCTTCCTATCCAGGCAGCTGGATGGATTATTTCATTCTTCTGAACCATGCCTAATGGAGTATACAAAATTTCACATTAATCTACCCCAAGATGAGGCAACTTCGTGGTTCCTTTCCACCTCGGAACTCTTTTTTTTTTTTTTTGCTTTTCATTTATTTTGAGAGAAAGCACACATGCCCATATGTGCAAGTGGGAGAGAGACAGAGGGAGGGAGAGAGAGAATCCCAAGCAGGCTCTGCACTGGCGGCACAGAGCCCAGCACGGGGCTCGATCTCACAAACCAGAGATCATGACTGAACCAGAATCAAGAGTCAGACGCTTTACTGACTGAGCCACCCGGGTGCCCCCACCTCAGAAGTCTTTAAGATGACCCCTCCAGTCCCCAGAGCCCAGAACATTGCTTGACCTGTCAGACAACACATGTCTTTTTTAATTCTATTCATCTGTTAATTTTATTGGGGACTATATTAGAGTTCTCCAGAGAAATAGAGCCCATTAGAGAGAGAGAGAGAGATACAAATAGGTAGATCTTTTAAGGAATTGACTCACTTATTGGGTCACTCAATAAGTTGACCCAATTGACTCAGTCTCCCTCCCACTTATTATTAAGGAATTGGTTCATACAATTGTGGGGGCTGACAAGTCCAAATTTGCAGTGCGGGCTGGCAGGCGGGAAATTTGCCCCCAGCTTTATTGAGATATAATTGACACATTATGTTGTGTAAATTGAAGCCGTACAGCGTATTAATTTGATATGTGTATATATTGCAAAATGATTATCGTCACAGCATTAGCTTAACACATCTATCACATCACAGGTCACATGGGTACCGTTTCTTTTGTGTGGTGAGAACATTTAAAATGTCTGCTTAGCGTTATTCAAGTATATGAAACAGTATTACCAATTATAATCACCATGCTGTAAATTAGATCCCCAAACTTGTTCATCGTATAATTAGAAGTTGTACCCTTTGACCAATATTATCTCCCCGTCTCCTGGTAGCCACCACTCTTCTCCCTGTTTTTCCGAGTTTGGCTTTTTTAGGTCCCACATATGAGTGATATCAGACAGGATTTGTCTTTGTCTGGTTTATTTCACGTTTGATGCTGCGCTCTTGAGTCGAAGGCAGTCTGGAGGGAGAGTCTTCCTTCTGGAGAGGGAGTCTCTTCCTTCTGGAGAGCCATTAAGAGTTTTCTCTTAAAACTTTCAGCTGATTGCATGACCCCCATTCACATTATGGAGAGAAATCTTCTTGACCCATGCTCAACTGATTTAAATTTTGATAACACCTAAAAGATACCTTCATAGCAACATGTAGACTGTTGTTTGACCAAACAACTAGGTACCTCAGCCTAGCCAATTTGACACATAAAATCAACCATGCCAGGGGCAAAATGTCTCTAGGGGAAAACAATAACAGTGTTAAAATTGAACTGGGGTTTTTAAAATCCAAGACCAATGTGTTTGTGGACTGGTGGAAAAAATTTGGTTTGATAACCAGATGATACGTGTTCTGGTGCCGTTTTAGTTACTCTCTGGCTATGTGACTTGGGGCAGGCACTTGACATCTCTGAACCTTGTGTCTGTGATACATAAAATCAACAGGCTGGACTATATGCATTAGTTAATTCATTTTTTTTTTAATGGATTCAACAAAAACTTAATGAGTTTCTAAGATAGGCCCACCTGGGTCTATGCTAGTATTAAAAGTTTTCTAGAGGTTTGCATTATAGAGACAGCTTGGTGAATTATTACCAAGTTCGATTTTAAGAAGTAGAACAACAGTTTTATAGCTGATCTGTTTTTACTTTGCTTTTTTTTGTTTTAATTTTCCTTCCAGTATGAGGAGCTTCTATTCCAAGACATTTCTGCATGAAAAGCTGGAGGCTAGGATTTAAAATATTGATTTTTGCTGAGTATAGCTCTTGCTTGAATGTGATGGGTTCTTTGGTTAATGTCTAATTAATGACAAGGCAGAGCTATATGGTTTAACGAAAAATATCATTTAAATAATAAAAACATAAGTGGCTTCCTGGCCTTTAATCATCACTCTCAGAAAAGAAACATATTTTATAGCTATTTAAAACCACAAAAAGGCTAATCAGACCTTTTAAAATATAGTGCATTCAACAATGTATTATATGTATTATATTTAAACATAGTGAATAAAATAAGGACTAAGCCTCTGAAATAAAACCAAGTTTCGTTCGCATGAGTCTGCTCTCCTCTTCCACCCAGCTCTCTTGTGAGAGGACCGGAGAGGACTCGAGGGGCACGGAGACTGAAAGGTGGGAAGAAGAAATGGCAGCCACCCCATCTCTGGAAGTAGGGAGAGAAGGATGCGTCCCTGTGTCCCCAGTACTCTCCATGTCCAATATCCTCAGATACGGCCTATGAAATGGATGCCAACTAACAAAAATTTCCTGGAATCATGGCTTGCTGTCCTGGGATTCTCAGACATTTCAGAACCTAGAAAATTCTCATCTATATTGAAAACCACCACCTGGAATGCCAAGCTGCAGCCAGTGGATTCAAATCTCCATCTGGACCCCTGGGGTTTTGGGGTAGTCATTTTGATAAATCCTTAGAGTGACGTCTGTGTGTTTTATAGGACTGAACTTCCAGACTCCATGTAGGGAGTCATGGTGGAAGGGTTACAATGGCATACAGCAAGAACCCATTAAATAGTATATTATATTTAAAGCTTGAACTGATTTAAGAAGTCACATCCATTCTCCCATGTTAATCCTTAAATTTGTCTTAACATTCCTTTCCATCCAGGGCAAGATCTCACTTGACATAAATCTCTTAGATCTGGAAGAAGAGGTAAGGAAGGAGTGTCTTTAAATTCCTTAAGTGTCAAGCTTTGCTGCTCAGAAGTGAAATCAGGATTTGAATTCCTATTTTTCAAGACATTCGGTGATTTAATTATATACAATATGCAGCCTTTGGGATAAGCAAATACTCCAGGCCTCAGCACTGAGAAGACATTGCAAGGTCGTAGTTCTTTTCAATGCCCAAGTTATCACAGCCAGAAATTATGTCCCTTCAAAATTTCCCCTCAGCATTTCTGAGCGTTCCCAGGCAGCCGTTGCGGGGGTGATCAGGGTTGGGCCCCGCACCCTGTTCTTCTCTGTCCTCTTGGTCAAGCCCCTCACTTTTGCTTTCATGGCCATGACACTCAAGATGCATGCTGCTTCTCACACTGTTGTCACCAGCCAGCAAGAATACTGTTAGACCCTGGCCTTCAGAGGAAGGGGACCTCTCTTTTGCCTAGTGTCCAAAACATGAGGCAAATAAGTTCCTAATTTCCCATAGCCTAGCTGAAGCACAAGTTAGATTTTACTTGGTAGGTGCTCAAGTAAAGGAAGAAATGCTCGAGGATGAAAAACTATCAAAGAAGAAAACAAAACAAAGCAAAACAAAAAACAGGCAATTTTCAATTGTACTAAAAGTGTCTCCTTTTAGATCCCACAGGCCCAAACAAACTTCAGGGTCTCCATCGGCCTGTCTTCAATACGCAGGGCTCTGTTCCCACCTGCTCCCCACTTTCTGCCTAGCCCATCTCATCACTGGCTGAAGTACCCCTATGTTTCAAAATCTATAGCAACCCCACCCCCACCCCCGCCATCTTGGCTGTGGAGAGCAGAGGCCATGATTTTCCTCACCTTCATGGAAAGCCTGCTCCTCACGATTGCCCTCTTGTAATGGAGGCAGTAGGAATATCTTATTTTTGTTTGTTTTTTAGGTGTATTTACTTGTAGATATACTTCCATTTTTTAAATTATTATTGCAGAATAAACCCCACCCAAGTTTAGTTCTGTGAACGTCATATAAGTCCCACCTATGTACTTTTCCAAAGCCTATGTTAATCTTAAACAAACAAACAAACAAACAAACCAGTCAATAGTCCACTTGGGATGACTTCGTTCTTTTTCTCTACCAGGACATAAACAAAAAATCTCTGCATGTCTTTATTCTCTCCCTCTATTGTGTCTTCATATTCTTGCAAACAAATGGTCATTGGAGAATACCTAGAACTCTAAATAATCTAAGGAATTTTAATCCCCCACTTAAGGAAATTATTTCGTTCTGTTAAAACATGTAACTTGATTAGATCATTAAAAATAGCTCCTAACTTCTTAGCTTGGAGGTTCACCATTGTTCACCTTCTTGCATTCAGGTCTTTCTCTAGAATGATAAGTAGGCACTTAAGTTTCGTTTTCTCCATCTCAGAACAAATGGGGAGTTTTTCTTAAAGGTAAATCCACCACTTAAGAAATACAAGCAGCTCAAAACTTTGAACATAAAAATTTTCCAGATTAAAAAAAAGTATTTACATCCTAACAACGCCCTTTCTAAGCATTTATCTGAGAGAAATGAAAACAGATGTCCACACAAAGACTTATACAAGCAGGTTCATAGAAGTTTTTTGGTAATAATTCGTAACTAGAAACAACCAATCAGATGGTTGATGGATAAACAAATTACAATTAATAAATACAACTGAACACTTCTCAGCAATGAAAAAAGAACAAACTACTATTTTTACCCAGCGGTATGGATGAATCTTAAAAGCATCATGTTTAGAGAAAGAGGCCAGACTCTTTCAAAAGGCTACACCCGGAATTTATGTGACATTTTGAAAATTAGGAACAGAACATTAATCAGTGGTTGCCAGGGCTGGGTATCAGGAGAGACGATTAGCTGTTAAGGGCATTAAAGAACTTTTAGCAGTGATGAAAATATTCTGTATCTTGACAGTGGTGATGGCTAAACTCATTGAACTTAAAAAGTTCACTTAAAAAGTGAATTTTCCTGAAGGTAAGTAGCTCATTAAACCTGACTTTAAAAAACTACTTACTGGGGTACCTGGGTGGCTCAGTCAGTTAGGCATCTGACTTTGGCTCAGGTCATGATCTCCGGGTTCATGGGTTTGAGCCCCGTGTTGGGCTCTGTGCTGACATCTCAGAGCCTGGAGCCTGCTTCAGATTCTGTGTCTCCCTCTCTCTCATCCCCTCCCCTGCTCATGCTCTGTCTCTTTCTCTCAAAATAAATAGGCATTTAAAAAAAAATTTTTTTTTAAATGAAGAAATGGCTTGAAGAAGTCAAGCAACTTACTCAAGTTAAGTGGCCAGCTGGGAAGTGAACCCACATTTGCTGAGTTTCTGCCCAGCACTACTACCATTCTCCCACACTGCACATATCAGTAGAGATAATTTTTTTTATTTAATGATTATTTTTTTTGCATGCGAAAATAATCATCTTTTATAAGGATTTAAACAAAGAGAAGTTAAAAATTAAAAAAAGAAAAAACTCTAAATGTTCCTGTTCCACAATAATCATTAACATTAGGTGAACACTATTCTGGACATTTCTCTATGTATATATTCAGAGAGAAGTATAGATGTACCAATTCTTCCTATTGAGCAGTGTTGTTCCAGGAACCATTCTAGGCCCTGAGGATATAGAGCTCAAGACAAAATCTTTCCTTTTGTGGAGCTTGTTCCAAAAAGGGAGAAAAAAAAGTACTAGTTTAAAAAAAAGTGTAGAATAGGGACACCTGGGTGCCTCGGTCAGTTAAGTGTCTGTCTCTTGACTTTGGATTAGGTTATGATCTCACAGTTCATGAGATTGAGCCCCCATTGGGCTCTGTAAGATAGTGCGGAGCCTGCTTGGGATTCTCTCTCTCACTCACTCTGCCCCTCCCCTGCTCACACATGCCCCCCCCCTGAAAATAAGTAAATAAACTTTAAAACAAGACTACAGAATAGAATTTCAGTTAGGAAAATATCTATGAAGAAAAATGAAAATTGCCAAGAGAACGGAGAGCGATGGTGAGAGAAATTTTAGATTTATTGATCAGTAAAAGTTTCTCTGTGGAAGTTTTTTCTTTTGAGCAGAAGAAGCCTGAGTGAATTGGCCTGCTAAGTTTCTGTGGATGGGTCTGCTGCAAACCTGATCTGTCTTCCCTTGTAGGTCAGGGACTTTTTTTCCCTTGCTGCTTTCATGATTCTCTCCTTGCCGGAGTATTTTGTGAATTTGGCTATGCTATGCCTTGTTGATGGCCGGTTTTTGTTGAATCTAATGGGGGTCCTCTGTGCTTCCTGGATTTTGATGTCTGTGTCTTTCCCCAGGTTAGGAAAGTTTTCTGCTATGATTTGTTCACATAACCCTTCTACCCCTCTTTCTCTCTCTTCCTCCCCTGGGACCCCTATGATTCTGATGTTGTTCCTTTTTCATGAGTCACTGATTTCTCTAATTCTTTTTTTTTTTTTAATTTTTTTTTAACGTTTATTTATTTTTGAGACAGAGAGAGAGAGAGAAAGAGAGCGTGAATGGGGGAGGAGCAGAGCGAGAGGGAGACACAGAATCCAAAGCAGGGTCCAGGCTCCGAGCTGTCAGCACAGAGCCCGACGTGGAGCTCGAACCCACAAATTGTGAGATTGTGACCTGAGCCAAAGTCGGAGGCTTAGCCGACCGAGCCACCCAAGCACCCCTGATTTCTCTAATTCTTAAATCGAGCTCTTTTCCCTTCATCTCCCTCTTTTTTTCTGCTTCGTTATTCTCTATAAGTTTGTCCTCTCTATATATATCGCTGATTCTCGGTTCTGCCTCGTCCATCCTTGTCGCCGCTGCATCCATCCGTGATTGCAGCTCAGTTATAGCATTTTTAATTTCATTCTGGCTATTTTTTACTTCTTTTATCTCTGCAGAAAAGGATTCTAATCTATTTTCGACTCCAGCTAGTATTCTTATTATCGTGATCCTAAATTCGGGTTCAGACATCTTGCTGGTGTCTGTGTGGGTGAAATCCCTGACTGTCGTTTCTTTGTGCTCTTTCTGTTGGGGTGAATTTCTTCGTTTTGTCATTTTGAAGGGAGAAAAGGAATTAATGAGGTAGAAAAATTGAAATTAAAAAAAATTAAAATTAAAAACACACACACACAAATCGAATAAATGATGCTAGATCCTAGGTGTGTTTTGGTCTGGGTGTTGAAAGTGGTTTGACAGATTAGAGAAAAAAATGGGTGGGGAGGAAATCGTTTGAGAATTTGAAAAAATGAATACACTGAAGTAGACTAAAATGAGATGATGGGAATAAAATAGCATTTGAAAAAATTTACACAAAAGTAAAGAATACAGTAGAAAAAATTAAAGAAAAATATTTTTAATAAAAATTAAAAATAAAAATGATTTTTTTCTCTTTCTGTATTCAAGAAAAAGAAAAGAAACAAAAAAGAGAAAAAAGAAAAAAAAGGAAATCGTCTGAAAAAGTGAATACACTGTAGTAGACTAAAATAAAATGATGGAAGTAAAATAGAATTTGAAAAAAATTATACAAAAACAAAAAATTTAGTAAAAAAATTAAATATTTCTAATAAAAATGAATTTTTTCTCTTTCTGTATTCAAGAAAAAGAAAAGAAGTGAAAAAGAAAATTGAATAGATGGACCTAGCAGGTTGAAATAGGACTGAAGTTTCTTCGTTTTCCCCTAGAAGTCAGACTATGAAGCGCTTTATAGTCCATAAACTAAGCAGGCAGAGAGACTTGTGTTCCTGACGAGCAAAGGCCCAGTTGGGCGGGGCTCAGTGTAACGGCTCCTTTCTCCACTAGATGGCGCTGCTCAGCTTACTGGGGTGGAGTGTCGCAGCGCTCTTAGGTACTTTTGCGCATGCGCGGGAGCAGTCAACGTGGAATCACCCAGCCATTCAGTCTCTAGTATGGGAACTCTGTTCTCTCTGATCAGCAATCGTGCGCCCGTCCTCTGTCTTCAGCTTTTGTCCACTCCCCGCGTCTTCACTGTCCGTGACCAAGCCCTAGGCAGTAACTCTCTCCTGAGTTTTGTCTCAGAAGCGGCTGTTTTCCCCGGCCCCTTACTTCCGAAGGACTGTGGCTTTGACCCGTTCCGCCCCTCTGCGGGAGAGTCTCACTGAGCAATGGCCGAATGTGCAAGGGCCGAATGTCAGCTGCACCCAGGAAGGCCCGCTGGACCCTGCTGCTGCCGGACCCCGGAGACTACAGCCAGGTGCCAGCCCGCCCCAGAAAAGTTCGCGAGACAATGTAGCAGCAGCGTTTCAGGGATTATGGGCACCAGGCTTCACCCTCAACGACCTTGTTCCAGCACCAGCGAACGTGGCCGTTTTCTGGGGTCTGCTGGGACCAGGTGGTTTCAACCGTCTCTACCAAAATGTCCTTCCGGCAATGGAACCGCTTTTCCCCGTGTGGCCCGAGACCCTCCCCGACCCCATTCTGCTCCTGGAGATTCGCCCTTCCCCACCAGAGCACCGCCAGGTATCAGCTGCAGAGTTGCAGCCTTTGCGCTCCCCTGAGAAGCCTGAGTGAATTGACGGAAGGATCCGTGAAAACATCTGGGGGAAGAGCCTTCCAGGAGGAGAAGGTAAGTGCGAAGGCTCTGAGGTGGGAACGGACCTGGAAGGTGTGAGGTGTGGCAAACTGCCCCCTCTTCCTGTAAGGTACTTCCTTCACCCGGCCCGGGGAGGTCCTACCCTTTTCTTTAGCTGCGGATCGGACAGGGTGTTGCAGTGTCACTAGTTCGCTTTAAAATGCTTCTGTTTATTAACGTGATATAGGGGCGGGTGGTCCTCAGCCCTGTCTCCAGGGGAAGCCCCTACGTGCCCTCTGGTAACTGCGTCTCCATCATCAGCAACATACGTTAGCATACTATGTGTCAGGAAAGACCAGTGACTTACTTCCATGTTGACTAATAGAGCTCTTATTGATGAAATTCAAGGTTTTGAGGGTAAGTGGATTCACTACAAGAGTTTAGGGCCACTCTCTACTCTAGCCTGAAGCGCCTAGAAGCACGCAGCTAAGTTTCTAACCTACACTCAAGCGTGGTGCCCTAGACCTCCCGTTTAGTGGTCCTCTGCTTGGCCATTGATTCAGGACGGGTTTTGACCGCACAGTGTAGACAAAAAGGCAGAGATTCCTGCCTCCGACGGTTGTCCTCTCTTCCCGAGATGAAACTTTAGAATTGCCTGCTCCTACAAAACATTTGTATGAATATTGCGTGTCTGCTTTGCTAAGGAGGGCTTTGTCCGATTAATGTGGTTGTATCCTTGGCACAGGGGACTCTAAGTATTCTTAAAAGTGATCGTATGTATTGGCTCCATACTATGTGCCAGGTACCTCAGTGTGCGCTGAAGGTAACAAAATGAAAAAACAGACGTGGTTACCGTTCTTCTGGAAGCACCAGTGGGTGACAAGAGCAAAATTCAAAATGGTACATGCGAAATTATTTAAACTAACGAAGTGTTAAGAAGCAGATATTCCGGTGCCCAAGAGGGTGTGTAACAGGAGGATAATTGAATAAAGGAATGAAAAGGAAATTTTTCTTACAGAACATTAAGGTATAGTTATTTATTATCATGTTTAATAGCTAAGAGTCACAGTCCCTGGAAAAATAAGCCAAAGTACTAACTATCTTGTTGAAAATATGAGGGAGAGGTCTAAAGAGCCTTGTATTTTTAGACATTAAGATATATCTCCTTATAATGCCTCCACAAAAGGTTTACAGAGTGCCTCGTCTAGGCAGCGCATACATGAAGCCAAAGCAAATAAACATAAGATGCTCGTAGCCAGGTGTGTGGTATCATGCAGAGAGATTCCATCCATCAAGTGCATGTTTAG
The DNA here is from genome assembly GCF_046562875.1 of Panthera onca. Lineage (NCBI taxonomy): Eukaryota > Metazoa > Chordata > Mammalia > Carnivora > Felidae > Panthera > Panthera onca. Next base: position 223,166,656 of record NC_138339.1, read on the forward strand.
TCTGCAGATGCCAGGGAACCAATGTGACAGAACATAAGGTGATGTTTTTACTGCAAAGTTATTGATGGATGAGGAGACGAATAATAGAATGTCAGAACTGGACGGGGTTCCAAGAATATGAATGACTTGGCCAACCTGAAACCTGTTCTTAGCTGAGGTTCACTGGGCTTCCTGACCAGGCCTTTCCACCCTGCAGTTGCCTCTCAACAGCACACTGGAGGCCACAGCCACGAGCTGGAGGAGAAGCAATGTAACCTGGAGTGCACAGGAGAGCAATACACACGGATGGGCCTTGAGAAGGGTCACTGCCATCTTGGACAAAGGATCACAAGGCTGTATCTGCACTGATCTGTGGTTGTGGGACTATAAGTGAATTTTTTCTTTGTTTGTTCCATCTTCCAAGTTCTCTATAATAAGAATATCATCATCATAAGAACTAAATTTATTAAGATCCCACAGTGGGCCAATATTATACTTTTCATTTAATTTTCAAAACAGCCATATAAAATAAAAGGATGCTATTATCCTACTTTAATATATGAGTCTTGCTGAAAGTGAAAAAGACAAAAGGGGCGCCTGGGCGGCTCAGTCGGTTGAGCGTCCGACTTCAGCTCAGGTCACCATCTCGCGGTCTGTGAGTTCAAGCCCTGCCTCGGGCTCTGGGCTGATGGCTCAGAGCCTGGAGCCTGCTTCCGATTCTGTGTCTCCCTCTCTCTCTGCCCCTCCCCCGTTCATGCTCTGTCTCTCTCTGATTCAAAAATAATTTTTAAAAAACATTAAAAAAAAAAAAAAAAGAAAAAGACAAAAGCCCCAAGCTCTGTAACTCTTGAAAAATACAACTTGGATTGGAATCTATGTCTGTATTTAAGCTTAAGTCACAGCTACCATGTATTTTTCTAAAAAATAAAAATATAGTTTAATTTGTAAATATTTTGCATTACAAGTTTTTTGGCTAAAAAGCTTCCTTTCAGCAAAATTATGTATGACACAGGTTTGGGCTTCTTCAGTAGAACGATGTCATATGTTGTTACCACAGTTAGGCAAAACGTTAGAGGTATCCAAACTCGGTTGTTTAATCTTTTAAAGATGAAAGAGATATATGGCCCTAAAAATGAAGGGGAAGATGTAAAATTTCATCATGTTCAAAATTATCAACATATAGAAGCCATATGCACGTCTTAGAATCCTATTGAATTCAAAGGGCTTTAGATGCAGACAGAACATATCTGCACGTATCTGAAGAAACAAAGAAAGGCAACGTGGAATCAAGTGATGGATCTCAGTGAGAGTTAAAGACCAAGCTGACTGAGAATAGCTGACGTGAGCCGCAAGACGAATCCTCTTCCAGGTTCGAAGCCGTGATGTAATAACAAGAAATCTCAGCTCATGCAGACAGTGTTAGCAGCAGAAATCGCCCATGGTTCTTTCCAATCACTACCCCACCATAGATTAGTTGTGCCTGTTTTTGTCCCTCTGTAAATAGAATCATGAATAGGTACTATTTTGAGACTGGCTTCTTTCAATCAACATTATGTTTGTGAAATTCCTCGATGTTGTGGGTGTTTTTTTATCCTCCTTGCCTGAATTCCGCTGCGTTAATATTCTGCAATTTATGTTTCTCTTCTACTGTCGATGGGCATTGAGGCAGTACTGACGCGAACATTCCAATACTTGCCTTTCAGCGAACATGCGTATGCATTTCTGTTGACGAGGCATCAGATAGTGGACTTGCCAAGTCACAGATGTGTATACAGTTACCTTTAATGGACACTGACAAACACCTTTGCGAAGTCACTGTACCAATGTGCCATCCCACCAGCAGTGTGTGAGGTTTCCTAGTACTCCACATGCGTTCTTGTAGTTTTTTATCTTTTCTATTTTAACTGTGTTGGTGAGTATATTGTGGCACCCCGGTCTGTTTATTTATGTTTCTGGAGCCTAAGATTGTGAGCATCTTTGAATATCTTTATTGATTATTTGGATATCCTCTTGTGGGAAGTGCCTGTTCAAGTCTTTTGTTTGCTTGAAGATTTTATTCTTTGACTTTTTTGTACTGTTTTCTATAAATTTCTCTAAATAGATAGATCTCTATTTATATTATCTATCTATCATCTATCTATCTATCTATCTATCTATCTATCTATCTATCTAGGGAAAGAATATATGCCAGATTAATGTAGGACAAATAAGTATTTCTATTTGGATATATATGTATATATATATTACAGTATATTTTCCTACTCGGTGGATTCCATTCTCTCTTCATTATTACATTTTTATAAACACAAATTCTTACCTTAGTGTTAAGGTTTTCCATTGCATCAATATTTTTTATGTTATATTTAGGATGTTTTGTACCTTATTTAAGAAATCTTTGTTTATTCCAAACATGGCAAGATCTCTTAACTAGTTTTGTAAATATTTTGTATTATGGGGGGTGCCTGGGTGCTTCAGTCTATTAAGCATCCGACTTTGGCTCAGATCATGATCTTGTGCTCCATGAATTTGAGCCCTGTGTCAGACTCTGCTGATAGCTCAGAGCCTGGAACCTGCTTCAGATTCTGTGTCTCCCTCTCTCTCTGCCCTTCCCCCACTCACATTCTGTCTCTCTCTCTCAGAAATAAATAAACATAAAAAAAAATTAAAAATAATACATATTTTGTATCATAAAAGTAAAAACCATTCACTGTAGAAAATGTACAAAATTTAGAAAGGTACAAAGAAGAACATAAAAATCAACAGCAACCTCACTTTGAGGAAGATAATTGCTGTTATCGTTTTCTATTATTTTAGTTTTAGTTGCGTGTGTGTGTGTTTGTGTTTTACATAATGAGTATCGCTGTGTATACACTTTTATCATGCACTTTCTCTTTTTTACCCATTTACTCATATTACTTAAAATTATTCAAAAATTTCTCTTTGTAATGATTATATGTCCTATAAAAATCACATAACTACTCTAAGGAGTCCATTACAAATACTATATATATGACGTATAATTCTTTATTATAAATAATGAGGTGAACATTCATGCAAATATTTTTAAACTGCATCTAGTAAGTATTTATAATAAAATTACTAAGGTCGGAGGTCTAAATATTTGTTTAGTTCCTTGATGACGATCGTAGAATGGCTTTCAGAAAAGCTATAGCAGTTGGTTATTTCATCAGTGTTGCAAGAGGACCCGCCTCACTATATCCTTGCCAATATTGGTAAAACAGACCTGTGACAATGTAATACCAAGAACAATAACTTATTTTAATTTACATTTCTTTGATCTTAAAACGCTGGATATTTTTTCAAACATTTATCAGTCATTTGTACATCTTATTTTGTGACATATTTATATGCTTCCTTCATTAACTTTTCAGAGTTCCAACTTGGTTTATAGGACTCCAGCTAATGTTTAACAATAATGCGCATTTCTTTGTGTGTAAGTGTATGTATTTAAATACATAGGAAAAGATCTGGAAAATAAGCTACTGAGATTACACAGGTGACAAAAGAGATTTCGAACCTTGTATGAAATATTTGAATGAGCTACGTATGTAACTAACGAAAACTTGATTTTTAAAAAGCATATCCTAGTTTATTGTATGATCTCGGCTGCTGGTTTTGCTTCCATAAGATGTGAGCAACTCTTTGTTCTTTGATGTTAATAGCTGCAGGATTCAGCAACTTTTCACCCATATAACCGAAGTGCTGTAGCTCAGGGAGGTCTGTTCACTTTTACCTCGCGGGCCACCCCACAGGGTTGTAGTGCCTGCCTGGAGAGCAGAATTGACTGAGATTCTGCAGCTTATTGACGAGTTATACTTGTCATGAGATTGAGGGGCGCGAGGAGCGGACGGACAGCAGGAGTCCCAACCAGCGACCATCTCTACTCTAGACACTTTGACTTTATAATTGTGCTATATTTTAAATGAGTCGGGAGGCAGGGATAGTACGGAGGAACACAACAAATAATTTAGCACACAGGGCAAATTTTAAAATCAGAAGCCCCTTTAATGTTACCAGAAACAAAGTAGGAGACGTATGCAAGTGTTCTTAGCTGTTTAATGATATTCACATTTAGTTGTCACTTGATTTAAGTAGAGAGTTGCTACTTTGTCTAAGTAGTTTTGGAATATTCTCTTCTAGTAAGGCAGTCTCTCCCTGAAACTCAAGACGTCATTATTTTGTTATATGATGACAGTTGCTAAATCATTTCTGTCCGTTAATATGCCATTAGCTGCACTATTTCACAGAGTGTTCTTTCTGAGATGAAGAGGGCGTGTTTTACGCGGGGATATTCTTTTTAATCACTTCAAGGCTACCACCTATACTCAACCATGTAGGTGACAAAGAGACGGCTGGAGACACAGGTCCTAAGCCCTGATCATTTGGATGTGCTTTTGAACTTCTTTATGCATCGAGAGATGCTTCTAGAGACAATAAACTTGAAGAGTCAGGTAAAATGCTAGCAATGGTCTTTGAAGCCCTAAGGGGCAGTGAAAGTAGAGTGAGACACAATAGATAATTTAACAGAGAGAACAAATATTTCTGGGCTTTAAATGGAGCAAATGCCCTCAGGCCGGTTTAGTATGATTATTGCTGAGACCACCACAGGCTCCAGAGCTTGGCTATATTAATCCTTTGATTTCAGTCCCTGTTGTCGGATCGTTGACTCACAAGACTTCAACTCGGGCTCTCAGCAGCCATCACATCATCATCATCATCAGAACAATAGCTACAATTTTATCGAGAACTTAGGAAGAGTTCAAAAATAGTAGGTGCTATAATTGTCATTCTTCTGTTCAGGCTCTGTGCTAAGGTACTTTTATTAAGGCACACTAATTCACCCTTCACAGATGACGGAATTGAGCTCATGGATGTGAAGCGACCTGCTGAGTGTCATGGGGCTGCAGGTGGTAAGGCTGAGATCTGAACCCAGTTCTGTGAAGTGCAGAGGCCACGAGCTCGGGTGAGGTGCTCCACTCTATCTTTGCCCTGCTACCCGTTCCTCATGACTCTGCCATCTATAAGCCTCTGTTCACACCCTGCTATGGGAGGCAGAATGATGGAGCCCCAAAGACGTCCACATCCAAATCTGCAGAATCTGTGAATATACTACTTTATATTGCAAAAGGGGATCAAAATTACAGATGGAAATAAGGTTGCTATCAACTGACCTTGAGTTTAAGAGATTATCCTGGATTATCGAGGTGGGTCTACTGTAGTCACAAGGAGTCAGAGTCAGAAAAGGAGATGTGAGGGGGAAGCACTCAGGGTGATTCCGTCGGGAAGGACTCAACTGGCCATGGCTCACTTTGAAGAAGGAGGGAGAAGCCATAAATCAAGGAAGGCAAGAGGCCTCTAGAAACTGGACAAAGCAAAGATATGGATTCTCTCTGCGATGATTAATGTTATATACCAATACGACTGAGCCACAGGGTGCCCAGATTAAGTATTATTTCTGGGTGTTTCTAAGGTGTGTCCAGATGAGATTAACAATTTGGCTGGTGGCCCTGTGATAGAACTGTGCTCGGACAGTGGCCTGGGTGTGGGTCGGGCTGAAGCAGCAGAGGTAGGGTTGCTCGCGACCAAGTCTGTGTTGTAGGAAGTAGCACAAGCAGTGATCACATGACACATGCATCCAATGTAATACCCGTGGACTCTCTGAAAACCAAGAGGACGAAAGGGCTTCTTAAGCTTACAAAATCTGGGTGTACATTTTTGATGCAACTTCAGTGGCTCAGTCGACTGCTGTGGTTGCAGGAAGATGATATGTTTTTGTAAGAAAGGGAGTGACATGCTCATAGTTGCGTTTTAGAAGTGGCTCTACAGAATGTGGAGTAAAAGATGCTTTAGAGAGGGGAGACATAGCACAAAGTCACTTAGAAGATTCATGCAAAAGTCCATGGGAAAGATAATAAGGGATTTACTGGAGGCAGCAACAGCTGACAAGGAAAGGGAATGGATTTGGGGAGATCTTTGAGACAGGATTAATAGGAATTGGTGACAGAATGAAGAGAGGCCGAGAAACCCCTGGTGGGACTGGAGATACCATTATCTGTCGATGGGGAGTATGGGAGAGGCAGCAGGTTCCCGGTGAGGTCTTGTCTTTGCAGAGATGGTGAGCAGTGAGCAGGCAGAGACAGGCCAGCGTCAGGCCACATCTGAGGGGACAGTACCTGGCACTACAGACTTGGGCATTGAGCCCCTTCTCCCCTTGGCCTGAATGGCTTAAGGATGCAGAGCAACCTTAAGGATTTTGCTGTACTTTTCACTGTGGGACCTTGAGACACTCTTAACAGGTTTGTGTCTTAGTTTTTCCATCTTGGATACCATAATAAAGTTCTTGGGTAAAGATTTACAAGCTGATGCTTGCAAAGTCCTTTGAGAACCTCCGCTGAGGCTCAGTACAAATTACTTTATTAAGGATTGATGAATGCTTGCAGTTGGCAGGTTAGCCTGAAGAGGGAGAAAGAAGGGGAAAAAAGTTCTTTGAAAAGAGAACTTCCTATGATTGTTTTGACTGGTGGGTAGAGATGGAGAGAAGGGAGAAAGGACGCGGGAGGGAACGAATTACCCCAGCGGTGCTACCAGGATGCTTTCTGTTTCTTCAGGCTGGGCTGCAAGTGGGCTGCAGACAGCGGGCGATCAGTATAGTGCAGAGGCATCACGTGGGCTTGTTCTGGGGAAGCAGGGTTCAATTCTTCTCTCTCGGAATCATTTATGGTTTTTGTAAGTGCTTGCCTATGGACTTCAGAGGGTTAAAGCAGGACCTTAAGATAATCAGGCCCAGGCTATCATCACATCGCAGGGGCTTGCTCCCCTCTGACAAGGACGGAGTGCGGAGCGGTCATCAGGAGCCCACCGCTAACTGTCTCAGCAGACAGAAATAGGCTTCCTCAGGCTGCAGAAAGTGGCAGGTAATGAGGGCTCCTTTTTGCTGAGCACTTTTCAAAATGAAGTTAGAAGCGGATCGATGAATCGTTCGCAAAAGGTACACACGGTGATGAAATGGGGGAGGGGCATAAGCCAAGTACTGGACCATTTATACCTCAAATTGTCTGAACCTGCGCGTCGTTTGGGTTTCATTTGTCTCTTATTAACTTTAATGGCTGCTGGGACTAAGGAGCGGCACCTCAGGTTTGTCATTCTCTTTGATACGCTTTTTCATATGCTTGTGCGGTTATTTTTAGTCTACGTCTCACATTCTGACCTCTCGGATTCTGTTCAAAAGCAGACTTCTGTCATAGGATGTTAGCATTAAAGAGCCTCCTAAAAGATCCTCCTTTTCATTTTATACAGAAGGAGATTGAGGCTTGGAGAGATTCTTGGATTCTGAATTGCCCAGCTAATTAGTGGCAGAGGCAAACTCTTAGCCTCTCGTCTCAAAACAGTATCCATTTCTCACTTCCGTACAGCACTTCCCGACCTGCTGTACCATCGCCTGACACCTGGTGACCTACGTTCTCATCCCAAGTGGGTCACCGTCAGCAGGGGACTAACAACTACAAGCCCAAAGTAAACGTCTGAGAAGACGTCTTGGATGCTCAAAGGAAATGCGGAGAAGACATAAAGAATGGGCAGTGAGAGAGCCAGAAGGAGTCAGGGAGCCACGAGTTGTCTTTGGTGTGTTAGTCAAGCCCATGGGAAGGAGTCATGCCAGCCCCACTCAGTTCATCCCAGAACGACGCCAGGGAGAGCAGCAGTGGTGCCCAACCACGTAGGTGGCCTCCTGTTGTCCTTCCTAGGAGGCTTCATGTTTCACCCTGGTTCTGTTTGCACTCCCTTTTCATCTGTGGGTGTTTTCTGGGGCAGCTGGGTCTGTTTTCTTTTGAAAGTAGGGTGCAATTAGGCGGATGCATTTGCGATAATAAGGTTCTATAATAATCACAGAGACTGTGACACCAAATACCTAACAAATACCTAATTCCCTGTGCTTCTGTAAATCTTGTTGCTTGTGAGACTGGATTTGAACTTTTTTTTTTTTTTTTTTTTTTTTTTAAGTAACAAAAATGTTGTCTGTAAGACTTGTTTCTTTTCTGGCTCATTTCCACTGCTTGCCAAGATTGCAGGAACTGGTTGGCCTCTTTTATTATCTTAAATTCATTGTTTTATTTATGTATTTATTGCTATTACCTATCCAGAGTGGAGCCATCCAGCAACAAAATACAATCCGTGAATTTCATTCTGACTTCCGCCTCTGGATTGCCATTTGAGCAGCTAGAATTTTGGGGGTGGAATACAATAGCTTGAGAGGAAAAGTAAGCAGGTGAGCAATCGTGTTTCTTGGTCCTACACCTGGACTAATTAAGCCTCCAAAAGTTTGGGAGTGGGTCAGTCAGGAGGATGAGAGATGAGCTTCTGAGATGTTCTTATCAGGTTAAATTGGTGTCACTGGACAGTCCCGGACTTTGAGGGTGTGATAGAATAAAACAGCAGCATTCATCCATTTCTTCCTGTTGCAGCAGATAGCTAGAGGACCGGAGGCCCAGTGTTAGGTAAATCCATCCAGGTTTCTGGATCCCTGTGGTGATGCTAACCTTCTCCTGACATTCTTGATGGACAGTGGCCCCGGTGCTCCCAGGGGAGCTGGGGCGTTCCTGTTACTGCCAGTGGGCGCCAACATTGATGCTGTCAAATTTGCCCTTTTCTAGTAGCTTCTGCCCATTCCAACAATTTCCAAAGTAACAGCTAAGACGAAAAATACCGGAACTAATTTCTGGACCAAGTCATTCAATGTCCTAGAAAAACTGTAGTGGGCAATAGAGCTTTTATTTAGTTACTTTCAATAATTTCTCCCTCTCACTTAGGTCATTTGCACTGATGAAACAGGCTGTTGCTCTATCCGAATCTAGTCTCCAGGTGATGCTTCTAGCAGATTCGCTCCTAGAACCATATATTTTCACCCTGATCAATCTCACATACCCTGAGTCCTTATCCCACTTCTCTCCCATCTTGGTAAGCTCCTTCCCCATCCGGTAGAGTCAGAACAGGACCAAAAGGGCATAGAAAAATGGCTAAGAGGATGGTTCTTATTTTTGTAAACAGCTGTGCTCTCTTACCCTGAAGCTGGCAATCGAACCTGTTGGTGTTCAGTCACATTTCTCTCCCCCCAAACCCTCAGTTTCTCGTGGAAACATACCTTGGCAAGGCAACACTGCCAGCCGGTCAGTTATAATCAGACATTCTCAACCGGATAAAACACACTCCTCACAACCGTGTGTTGAGATTCCTGTTGTGTCTTACTCGTGTCTTTAGTGGTATTCTCAGGGAAACTGAGTCAAAGATTTGGCATGCTAGTATTGTTGGGGACAGCTCTGGATAATACTTGTAAGGAAGTGAGGAAGCAAAACTGAGAGAAGCAAGGGGAAAAGTTGAATGGCAGTAGGGTTGCAACAGAAACTAACACCCATCCCGAGCGGAGCTTGGGACTAGGAGGGCCTTTTAGATGGTCCGGAACTGAGGTAAGGAGGCTGATTATATGACGTAAGCTGCCAATCATTCTCCCCCCTCCCATTCCTGTATAACCTTGGGCAAGGCTCCTGCCTTCACCGGAGGACAATTCCCAAAGAGGGAGTCGGTAGTTAATACTCATGGTCGCTGGCGTAATGAGGGCTTTGACCCAGAGGAGGGGATTCAAGTGACAGACCCTAGCAATCAACACACGTGGCAAGAGTTCTTTGTTGAGTTTGTTTCATTCCCCCTGTGAGCATACCCCAAACTCTTATACTGTCTCAGGCTTCAAACTCAGGGAAAGATAGATAATACCAGTAGGGCAAGTTTTTGCCTCTTTCCATTCCATGGTCCCTTCAGCTTGCAATCTGATGAGTGAAACAAGCAAGGTGATACAAATGTGTGGCCATGTGATCTATATTGCCAGTTGCCTACAGCGCCTCACCCTGAGTAGGTGGGAGAGGAAACAAGGCAGTGTTCAGACACCGCCCCCCTCCACCACCACAACGCAGATCTCACGGATACTGTTTCTTTTACATTTTCTCACTTAAATTCTTTTCTTATTCTACTGGTTAAACTTTTTCTCCTATGAAATAAATCGTCCCCTGTTTGATACTTCTCACTCAACATTCCTCCATATTTTGCTTATATCTCTTTATCGTAACACTACTAGAAGAATAATGAGACTGCTATTTATAACTTTTTCCTACTAACACAGGCAAAACATTAAACATTCCAGTTCATTTTTCCCCCCCAAGATTTGGGCAGATACAGTAGATTGGCTGAGTCACCAGTGATTTCTACCTCTTTCTACCGTGCCTCCCTTCCTTCTCTGCAGGGGCGACAACACCCAGGTTGCCAGAATGATTTAACTTTTCCCATTCAGGTGGCTCTGGTGGTAGTTCCCTCATCTCCAGACCATGGCTAAGATAGCATGGCCCTGTGGTCATCAACTGTTCTTGCACATTCCTTATCCCCTCTCTTCCTGATGCTGCTGGAGGTAGCAGTTATGCTGGTGGGCTGATTCCGGGGTATTATTCTTGCGGTGAATCCTTCGGACTCAGCTTCTTGCAGCTTTTAAAGCACCTAATTCTTTCCATTAAATCCCTTCTTGTTTGTTAACAGAGACATAAACCCTGGTTTATAAAACCTAATGATTTTTTTTAAATGCACATCCACTTCATTTAGCCATGTTTAGAAGCTATTTTTTGACTGCTAGTTTTGTTCGATATGTGTTAATTGTCTTAAATGGCATGATCTGCCTGTTGGATGGTCCCTGCATTTCTATCTACTCAGAGAAATTTTTCACTTCCCATTGAGGGAAGAATCCTCTGTGATGTGCCTGGTCATTTCCAAATAAGTCCTTTTATCCTCCTTTATCTTCTCTTTCTCTTTGGCCCTTGAAATCAAGGAAAAGTGCCCAGAAGTAGATGAAATGGAACCCAGGTCATTTCCCAATAATCCTCGTTTTAGACATGTAAATTATTTTTCTAGCAGAGATGACCCTGGCCTTTTCCTGCCAAACCGAATTTTTCACTCAGAGCCCGACTCTGAGGCCAGTTGCACATGGAAGTGACAGTGACCCTCAGATGAGAGAGAGGTATCTCTCAGCCTCCCCTCACCAATTATCACGATTGCCACAAGACTAGCGTCCCCATCCCCATTCTGAGAACATTTCATTCTGATGAGAATACCTTTCTGCTTCCTGTCCTCCCAAGCTTCTTTGCAAGCCAGGCACGGCTCCCACCGCAGCATGGCTGGCTGCTGTGTTTTCCTCACTCAGAAGAGGCTGGATAGGGATCTCACTTGTGTGTCCCTTCACATTAGTCCACTCCTTTGACCTTATAACGGAAAAACACAAGAACCCTCTAAATCTGACTCTTATCCTAAGACTTTCTCCCCATCCGGCCCACCATCCGGGGGCAGACTCTTCAGAAGACTTCCCTTATCCTGGTGATCCAACTCAAAACTTTCAGCTTCCTGGCTGACTCTGGCTAAATGCTGCAGCAGGGTCCCCTTGTCCTGGTCCTCTTGCTCTTCAGCCTTTTCCCCATCAAGTGATAACTCCTCATATTCTACAAACAGGAACATCTCCCCTCCACCTTGCGACCAAGTGTTTTGAGGGATGTGAAATAGTTCCCCTACTTCCAAACTTGGAAAGATATAAATCAAATGCCCACTGACCCGGATTTATCATCTTTGTCGGAAATTTCATTCTCTGAGATCATGCGAGGCACCAGTGTGTCCCCATAGAGACCAGTTCAAATACCCTGTTCACTCTGCTGTGCTGATAACAGGCCCAGCCCTCAGGGTTATGATCAAGTGGACAGCAACCAAGGGACACAGCAGGCTGTCAAGATTGTTCCCAATGCAGGTCAGTTAATATGGGGCACCAGGACAGTGAGTTTTTCCTTTTCCAGCATATAATTCTTTCCAAACAGCACTGCTGATGTGGAAAACAGGTGAGACAATGTGGATGTGTGCCTTTGTGATTTATTACTATGCTAATGGCCAGAGTCAGTAGAAAATTTAATAAGTCAGCAGTGCCCAGATACCCTCTCCACAAGGTCTAACTGACCTGTACAGTTTCTCCCAGAATATACTAACTTCATTCCTCCTATTTCTATAGGCAACCCCTAATATCTTTCTCTCTTTCTGTCCAATGATCTTCGAAAATGGAGCTATCAGCTTTCAGGAGTGCTGGAAGAAAATTTTAACACTTATATTTATTTTTTAGATGATTATTTAAAATTTTCTTTTATACACTTTTATACAGCACAGAAATATATTAGTATAGCTGTATATGCATATCGATTATAAATAAAGATACATTAATTGGCATGTGTGAGCTCAATTTTTTAAACTGATAGTAATGTATGATTAAGAGCTGAAAAACCACTGCTTTAATCAATCAACTCAATGTGTAATAGCAGTTCCTAAATTTTTGGAGCCACATAATTTATTTTTTAATTTTATAAATGATATTTTGATCATTTTTCTTCTACCTATTGATTAAAAAAAGTATAATGAACAAAAAAGCTATTATGAGCTCAATAGTGATTTAAAATTGCAATGTATTTTATCACAGTAGCCTACGCACACTTGAAAAATAATAGTACAGGGGCGCCTGGGTGGTTCAGTCGGTTAAGCATCCGACTTCGGCCCAGGTCATGATCTCGTGGTCCGTGAGTTCAAGCCCCGCGTCAGGCTCTGTGCTGACCGCTCAGAGCCTGGAGCCTGTTTCAGATTCTGTGTCTCCCTCTCTCTCTGACCCTCCCCCGTTCATGCTCTGTCTCTCTCTGTCTCAAAAATAAATAAACGTTAAAAAAAAAAAGAAAGAAAGAAAAATAATAGTACATATCTGTGTGTGAAGTACATATTATATTTGTAGATCTTTTGCAATTACCCTATGAACTCCCAGGGGTTGTGTAGCAATGGTTAAGAAGTACTAACCCATTGGGTTTTTGTGTGCCTGATTAGCTCTTAGGTTCCCAGCCTTAAACACGCCTGACAACATATTTGTCTAAAAAGAAGTAAAGTCACTGTCTGTAAGGAAGTGGTGAGAACCAAGAAGTCTGAATCCCATTAGAGAACAATTATACCTTTTAGAAAGCTCTCTTTAGGCAAACCATTCACTAACTAGGGATATCTCTGTGGCTTATAAGAATTGCTCCAGCTTTAGAAGATGGACTGTGCACTCTGAGTGGCTCAAGTATAGGGCAATAAGGATTTCTAGGGAGAGAGGTCTTTTAAATACCACACGCTGAAAATATTACACGCATCAACTTTGTGCTGCTTTTCTTTTACAAATAATAGCACTGGTCCTTATAAATTAACCTTTAAGTTGAAGACCTGACATTCATATTTAGGATCATGTCCCTCCTCTTTATTAAATGATGCTAAGGAAACTATGTCATTACCAGAGTTCCCCTGGGCAACAACTAAATAGAATGAAATTGACAACCGAAGGCTGTCATCTCCTTTCCTTATTCCAGGCGAGGAATGGGAATGAATGCTCAAAGGAATCATTAGTTCTTTCTGGTTGTGCAGATTTGAAAGTGATCAGCTGCGTGGCTTACCAGTAATATACAAGGGACAGAAATATTTATATTTTAGTTCTCTTGTCATCTCAACTTTTCTTGAAGCTAATGGATTACATTTTTGTAACATGGCACACACTAAAGCTTTGAAGCATTCTTTGCGGCCAAAGAAAGTCACTTAGATTTCTTCGCCACTTTCTTCTTCAGAATTTAATTTAAGGTACTGTCAAAAGGAAACTGTTTACTGTAAATGAGTCACCCTTTGCTGAAATCGTTTTGGCAAATGTACTTACAGTCCCGAAATACAACCACAACAGGAACATATTCACTGTAATTGTTTCATATGCCCTGAGATCCCATAAGTGCCCATCTGGCTCTCGTGCCCTAGGTGAGGGCACTGAGGGATACGTAGCTCATTTCCACCATACGGTATTCAAAGGTTCTATTTCTTCTGCCTGGAAACCCCTCCCACCCCTGTCTATCTCCAACTAAAACCAACTGACACTAAAATTTCTGCTTAAATGGCGCTTCTATGGAGAAGCCTTCCAATCTCTCATTTAAATTAGGCTCTCTTGTTATAATTCCTCATTGCACACCATATTTTCCCTCAGTGGTTCAAGTTGTTATAATTTCTTACATATTACAGCAATTTATAATACCTTGGCTATTTGTATTATTATTTGTTTCATGTAAGATATCCAAAGACAAGGTTTGTGTCTATTATATCCACATTTGTATCCCAGAACGTTACGTGGCTCATAAGGAATTCAAGAAACATTCATTGAATGATAGGTTTTTTTCTACATAATCCAACTAATGTGTATCAGAATTGAAATAGATAAAATCATCCTTTGTAGCTTTATTAAAAAGTTATCGTTCATTATTATTCTCGAAGAGAACTAAAAACCTCAATTACATCAAGGTATTAGGGTTGTTGAAATATCTCTTTCAAGAACAAAGTAATTTAGTAAATGATGGTCTGGTTTTCTAAAGAGGCTAAATCAACCATTTGCTTTCAGGGTTGCTGCTTCTTAAAATTCTCACTAAAATGTGAATATGTATGAAGGGCAATTGGACTATACATCCTTGGTTTGGGAAAGAAAACACTTTAATATTGGACATCTTGGGGTTAGAACTTAAACCACAGTGAATATCAAGGTTTAGGTGGTCACAGTATACCAGTAGTCTTTCCACCAATCATATTAAGAAATAAGGGGAGTCCAAAAGTTGCTCTCAATATGTACAAAAACAAAAAAACAAACAAAAAAACCCAAGAAGCATCATAGATTCATCTTCAGTAAGATTTCACAGGATAACTAAAATGTCATATTCCTTTGATTTTGATTTGAATTAGATTAATCAAACATGATTACTCATGCTGATCAGTTACTTTTTTTGGCTATGAGCAAATGTTACATCAAATTAATCAAAAAATAGAAATCTACATTTATAAATGTAGTTTGTTTGCTAGACAGTATCTTCCAAACACATAAGGGGTGATGGGGAAATATTACAAAAGGAATCCCTGATGGTAAAAAATCTAAGAACCTCATAATCAATGTCGTGAGGAGAGGGACTGATATTTAGCTTTGCCAAATAACATGACAATTTTCTTACTGAAAGAAGCATAAATTAGAAAATAAATTATGAAAATCAGCATTTCCAGTTGGCCTATTAAAAAGCCTTAATTACTAACAGTTCCTGGGGAGGTCCTAAGGGTATGACATATGTTCCATAGAAATATAAATTAAGAACTTCCAGGCAGCCTAGGAAATTAATTATTTTCCCTAATTCCCAGCAAATGCCCTTGCTCTCTGCTTTACAGAAAAACTAAGTATCATCAAACAGGAACTTCCTTAGCTTCCCTGCACCGTATCTCAAGCTGGTTTGCATTGACCTTGAGGGGATGAGATAGCCCTCCATTGTCTAAGGCTGATCTTCTGTCTGTGCCCCGGACTCCTTCCCCAACCATCTGAGGGCCACTCTGTTGAAGCACTACCCTTCCCATTTCTGGACCTTTAATCTCCATTCTCTAGCTCTCTGGCGTTCTGGCTTTCTTCTGTCAGCTCTTAAACATAGCCAAGGGTCTCAATTCTTAAAAAATAAACACAAAAGTCTAGGACCACACAATATCTTCCAGGTACTGCTCTCTTTTCTCCTACTGAAAGAGTTCTCTACACTTTCCATCTTCACTACTGTGCTGTTCGCTACACCTGCAGTGCGGATTCAACACCCACTCTTGCACAGGAACAGATCTTGCCAAAGTCACCAGCAGTGTTTTGGGTAGAGAATTCTCAGTCCTTATATTCCTTGGATTCTAGGAAGCCTTTGATAGTATGAATGAGTCCTTCCTTCGTTCAGTCATTCAACAATCATTGATCATCCCCTACCAAGTGGCAAGCCCTGTTTTATGTGGTAGGATTACAGTATTGGAGAAAACAAAGCCTTCCCTCCCCCCACCCAGTTTTTTGGGGATACAATTGACATATAAAATTGTGTAAGCTTAAAGTATACAATGTGATGATTTGATACAATATGTTTCGCTGAAAGATCACCATAATAAGATTAGCGAACACCTCTATCACCTCAGGTAACAACGTTTTGTGTTTGTGCGTGTGTGGTGAGAACACTTAAGAGTTACTCCCTTAGCAACTTAGCAACTGTATATGCTGCAGGATTGTTAACTATCATCACCATGCTGAACCCTAGATCCCCAGAACTTGAAATGGAAGCTTGTGCCCTTGGCCTAACATCTCCCCTTTTCTCCCACCCCTCCATGGCCTCTGACAACCACCATTCTACTGTCTGTCTCTTGGAGTTCAGCTTTTTTGTATACAAGGAATATTGTTGTTGTTGTTGTTTTCTTTTGCTGCTTTTAAAATTGTCTTTTCGTCTCTGATGTTTTAAATTACAATGTCTTGGAGAAGATCTTTTTCAGTTAAAATTTTGAAGACCTTTAAGCTTCATGAACTTTCATGCCCAAATCTCTCCCCAGATTTGGGAAGTTCTCAGCCATTATTTCTTTAAATAAGCTTCCTGCCCCTTTCTCCCTGTCTTCTCCTGGGACTGCAACCACGCAGATTGTTTCTGTATCACAGTTCCCACAGGCTGTCTTCACTCTTTCTTTATTTCTTGCTTTATTCTCCTCTGATTGAATAATTTTAAGTGATCTTTCTTCCACTTTAAAATCTTTCTTCTGCTTGATCAAGTCTGCCATTGGTACTTTCTACTGCATTTTCATCTCATGCATTGTATTCTTCAGCTCCAGAATTTCTCTTTGGTTCCTTTTGATGATTTCTCTTTATTAAACTTCTCGTTTTGTTGGTGTATTATTTTCCTGATATTGTTGAATTGTCTTTCTATGTTTTCTTATTGCTCACTGAACTCCCTTCAAACGACTGCTTTGAATTACTTATTGGGCAACTGTAGACCTCCACTCCTTTGGGGTCAGTTACCGAAAAATTACTGTATTCCTTTGGTGGTGTCATGTTACCTTGCTTTTCGTGCCCCTTGAAGCCTTTCAAGAGAAGTACCTTCTGTCAGCTCTGTTAGACATTCTGAGGCTTTCTCAGACCCTGCCTATGGATACTCCTGCCCTATACTTCTTGTTCCCTCTTGAGGAAGAATTCTTAAGATTTTATGCCTTCTTTGGATCCTGCAAAGCCATGCTGGGTGCTGACAGCCTCCTGTTTGTTTGTTTTCCTTAGAGATACACTGAATACTCAGATGTGTGTGCTTTCTCCCAATCCTGTAGAGTTGGGCTAGCTTTCTGAACATGCTCGCTAGTCATCTGCAAAGGCTTGCTCTCACTGCCCTTGGGAGTATGCACCAGGAGCCAACCACAGGGTGGTAGCATATGTGAGTCAGGCACACAGAGTGCCGGGGTGTCCGTGGGTCAATTGAGCAGATCCGTACGTGACACATCACCAAGAGCTAGCAAGCAGGCTTCGTCATGGAGTCTGCAAAGCAGTTAGTAGGAACTGAAACACTGTGATACCCTCCAGCAGCCCTAGATGCTGTTCTCCCAGCCATTCCCCTCCCTCAATTATGTAGCACACCTTGTTAGTCTGGGTAGGGTGAGAAAGAAGTGGGTTTCTTGGGTAGCATCCCACACAGCTAGAGATGCTGGGTGTTTACTCACACCCTCTCACTTTCCCGCATGGAAGAAATCATGGTCTCTCTTGGCACTGAGCTGTGCTGCCTTAGACGAAGGGTAAAGTAAAACTGTTCGACTTTCCCTCTTACGTGCCTCCAATCTTGGATATATATATCCAGCTCTAGCAGTATGCTGGAACCTCTCCACTGGACTCTCCAAATTCCACAAACCAACTCTGGTCCATGGATTATTGTTGAAATTGGTGTTCTCTTGTAAGGGGGTGGGGACAGTAGAAACGCCTCTATTTTGCCGTTGTGATGACATCACCTCTATTGAAAACAAAGTCTTGGCCCATTCCATTCTGTTGGCTTCAATTATGTGAACTTTCTTGATTTGCTTTATTCTTCTGACTTCACATTTATATATATAATTTATATGTTTATAATTCATGTACATATTATATATATGTACTATATATTATTTATACTATATATATACTATATATATATATTTATATATATACATACATATAAAATTTATTTACTGGCAACTCTTTCAATGCCCATCTTACAAATGTCCCTTTCTTGAAACTATATCTTGGTCTGTCCTAGGCCCTTTCCTACCCACTGTGATCTCATTCACTTCCATGACTTCAATTACCATCTGTAAAGAGATGGGGACTCACATCTCTCTTCTGAGCTTCTGATCCATATACCAAGCTTTTCTCTAACACATCCTCTTAGAAGTCCTGTAAAATGCTCTAATTCAATGTATGCCAAACTGGATTCTGATCTTTCTCACCACCACTTGCTCCATTCCCTGTGCCAAAACTTGGTCATGGCTGTGATTCCTCCCTCACCTCATTCTGTATCCAATCAGTTCTTCCTCCTATACAACTGATCAATGTGCCCCTCCTCATTTGCCTCACCCCACAATCTATCACATCTCACCTACCCTTTTGTAACTGTCTGTATCTTTAATCTTACCCCCCTCTAATCCCTGTCTTATGACTTAGCCTAGTGGATTTTTCTAAAATGATAAATCTTATTCTTTGCTTCCTCCATACCCTTCAATGGATTTGGTTGTTTTCAGTACTACACTTGCACTCCTTGGTATGACTTAGATGGTTCTTTTATAATCTGGCGCCCCTCATTTTCTCCAGCCCAATCAATTACCCCTTTCTACTCTATTCCATGTACTTCAACCATGACAAATTTCATTTTCTCTTGGTTTTGTTCCTTCATACATGCTGTTCTCTATGTATATAAATACTACTTATTTTCACAATCTACTAACCTTAATGAACATTCCTAAATATTAATTCAAATAGTAATGCTATAGATTCTATTGACTTTTATACGGGGTAATTATATCATTCTTAAGTTTTCTTATTTTCTAATCATTCTACCTTTTATTTCCTGAAGATGGTTACCAATAAAGAATGAGAATTCAGCTGACAGAAATCTTATCAACAATAACAGATATTCCAAAAGATGAAGTAATACTTTAATAGTCTTGAAAGAAAATAATTGTCAACCTAGAGTTATGTAACCAATATTAATATCATTCAAGAATGAGAGTAAAATAAAGACATATGTACACAAACCTATACCCACGGAAATTACTATTCACAGTCTTTCACCAGTGTATCTGCTAAAGCATGTGGTTCAAGAAGAAAGCAATTCAGACTAGAATTAGTGGAATGCGGTAGACAATAACAAGCTAAGAACATTGTAAATACATTGGGAAATATAAAGCATTGGCTATAAACTTATGACAATAAAAATTAGAATATTTGATGGATTTTTAAAAAGTGAAATTAAAACAATAAGCAAAAATAGCATGGAAGATGGAAACATAAGATCACAATTAAAAAGTTCCAACATCCTGATATTATTGGTAAGAATGATGTAAATAATTAAGGACTTTATACTTTATCAAATTGTATATTTTTGTTAAAGTACTAAATCTAAGCATAAGTGAGTAGAAAAAAAAGAGAATAATCAATGAATCTAATAAATAAGAAGAAGAATGGGGGAGAGCAAAGAAAAACATGACAAAACAGAGAAACATGAAGTAATGTGGCAGAAGTATGTCAGAAATATAAGAAACCATAAAATTTTAAATAAAGGTCATCAGTTTATAAGAGATTATCATATCAAATATATAATATTCATGAGATCATAATGCTGAAAAAAAGAAACCTCGCTGACCTCTCCTGGAGGATTGTAGGAAACAAAATCATTATTCTGAAAATTGGTAAGTGAAGAGGAAGAATAGAGCTTTTATCCTAGAACAAACTGGATTTCTAGAATCTAATCTAATCTTTCTCTAAATCTAATTATTATAGTAATCATGAGATTAGAAAAATAAGTTAAAAGCCACCTTGAAGAAGCATACTACCAGATTCAGAATGTAGGATATTCTACAGGAAAAATAATTTGTTTTTTCCAACAAAATGTGATGTAGAATAAAAAGAGAAGAACAGAGGAAATAGTCATTAAACAAAAAGGCAACAACAAAATGCAACAAATGAAACTTCTTTGTGGAAATTTTAATGTAGACTGGGTTATTAAATATTGTGAAGAAATTATTGGGGTTTTTTTTTCCAGATTTTATGACGGTTATGTTTGAGAAAAAATCCTCATTGGTTAGCTGAGGGATTGACTTTAAAACAATTATACATAAGGAGGAGGAGCAAGAGGAAAAATGGCCAAGAAGGCCAAGAAAGAAAATAGCATGTGGAATGGATAGGTGATACAACATAGCACGTCTATTAAGTGTTGAATCTGAATCTAAGTCACAGGATTTATTATACACTGGTCCCCCTTTATCCATGGTTTGGCTTTGCTTTCTGTCATTTCAGGCACCTGCAGTCAACCTTGGTCCAGAAGCCCATGATCCTCTTTCTGATGTGTCCTCAGAAGGTCATTAGTAGCCTAATGCTATGTCACAATGCGTACGTCATCCACCACAGTTCATCTTATCATGTAGGCGTTTGATCGTCTCACATCATGGCAGGAAGGGTGAGTGCAGTACAATAGATTATTTTGAGAAAGAGATGACGTTCATGTAACTTGTATTACACCTTGCTATTATTGCCCTATTTTATCATTAGCTCTTGTTGTTATTCTCTTGGTGTGCCTGATTTCTAAATAAAACGTTATCATAAGCACGTATGTAAAGGAAAAAACAGTACATATAGGATCCAGCAGTATCTGTGGGGGGCTTGGAATGTATCCCCTGTGGATAAGGGGTGACTTTTGTTTCATCATATCAATCCAATTGGAAAGGGAGTATTCTTATCAGATGATGTTTTTAATATCCAGCCCTGTTCTTCACTGTAAGAATCAAACTTAAGGGGGCACCTGGACGGCTTAGTCAGTTAAGTATCCACCTTTGGCTCAGGTCATGATCTCATGGTTTGTGAGGTCGAGCCCCACATCAGGCTTTATACTGACAGTGCAGAGCCTGTTTTGAAATCTCTGTCTCCCTCTCTCTGCCCCTCCCCTGCTTGCATGGTCTCTCTCTCTCTCTCTCTCTCTCTCTCTGTCTTCCTCCTGTCTCTCTCTCTCAAAAATAAATAAACATTTTTTAATAAAAAAAAAGGAATCAAACTTATGGAAAAATAAGACATAACAGTAGATAATAAAGCTATGTGAAAAGATAGATCAGGAAAATAGCCAAAAGAAGCTATAAATGCTAGTATTAGAAAAAGATGCATTAAAGGAAAAATTATTTCTAGAGTTAAAAACACTACCAATAATTAAAGCAACAGTTCACCAAAATATATGATTATCATGAATGTGGATGCATAAAGCAGAGTCAAACATATGGAAAACTGATAAATCTATAGTTATATGGGGAGACTTAAACATGTATCTCTTAGAAAATGTGATCAAGAAGAGAAATTTTGTAAAAACACAGGAGATATGAACAATATGAGTCCCAAACTTTACCTAATAACTGCCTGTAAGATTCTGAACTAGTATGCAGAGAACGAATATCCTTCTGAGCCATCCGTGGAACAGTCAAGAAACCTGACCACTTTTTAGGCCATAAAGATCCAAAGAGGTGATAGCCTATAACCTGTGTCCTTGACCGCAATGCAAATAGATTCAATATCAGCAATAAAAGATGATAATGAGTCAGAGTGGAAATTATGAATTTCTTAAAAATAATTTTTTCTAATTTTTAAATTCTTATTTGTTTTTGAGAGACAAAGAGAGAAAGGGAGAGAGCCAGCAGGGAAAGGGCAGAGAGAGAAGGAGACACAGAATCCGAAGCAGGCTCCAGGCTCTGAGCTGTCAGCACAGGGCCCGATGAAGTACTCAAACCCACGAACCGTGAGATCATGACCTGAGCTGAAGTCAGTCACTCAATCGACTGAGACATGCAGGTGCTCCATCTTAAAAATAATTTCTAAAGAAAGTTTTAAAAACTGGTAGGATATAACTAAACAGTGCTTAGAGAAAATTTATAACTTTAAAGACATGTATTAAAAAACAAGGCAGATTAAATGTAAACAAGCTAAATATTCAACTCTAGAAGCTAGAGCAGACAACAGAGTAAATACAAAGGAGAAGAAAAGAATAAATAGAAAGGGTATTTAGGCGTAACCAACCATATAAAAGCTGATTCTTTGAAAAGACTAATGAAAGTGTTAATAAATCTGTAACAACATGTCAAAAAAAGAAGAAAGCACTATTATAAATACAAATACATACAATATAAAAATGTGCAATATTTTATTAGCCCAGACTAGTTTGTATTACAGTAAAAATCAATACAAAGATTTCAATGGCTTAACAAAATAGAAGCTGATTTATGCTCACAAAAGGCCCTTAGTTTATCCAGGTGATTCTCCAAGATCTTTCTGCAGGTAGCTGAGCCTTCTAGGGTGCTCTGATCTCCTACTATTTGCTTTCATGATCACCCCACACTGGCTATTAGCTATACCCTAGAGGTACCTAGAGGTGATACCCATCACTTTCTGTCATATTGCACTGGACAGACCAAGTCATATGGGCAGGCCTGACAGCCAGGGAGTGGTCTTCCCTTGAGGGTTTCCTGAGAAGAAGAAAAGAAGAAATATAGACCAGCATTCATAATATTTACCCATATAATGAATAACCTTGTCACAATAAATTTAAACATTTACATGAAATTGAAAATTTTCAAGAAAAACGGAAATTACCAAAACCGACCCAAGAAGAAATAAAAGACCCAAACATAACCAAAACTGTTAGAAACACTGAATCAGTCAAGAAACTTTTCCTCTCAACAAAGGCCAACAAAGGTTTGGTTGACAAAGGTTATACTGAAAAATGTTAATAAATCCTCAAAAACCAAAAGATGCCTCACTTCTGGAATTAAGAATATTTTTTAGGGGCGCCTGGGTGGCTTGGTCGGTTAAGCGTCCGACTTCGGCTCAGGTCATGATCTCACGGTCCGTGAGTTCGAGCCCCGCGTCGGACTCTGTGCTGACTGCTCAGAGCCTGGAGCCTGTTTCGGATTCTGTGTCTCCCTCTCTCTCTGCCCCTCCCCTGTTCATGCTCTGTCTCTCTCTATCTCAAAAATAAATAAAAACGTTAAAAAAAAAATTTTTTTTTTTAAATAAAAAAATAAAAAAAAAAAGAATATTTTTTAAAAAGGTGGGGCACCTGGTGCCTCAGTCGGTTAAGCAACCGACTCTTGATTTCAGCTCAGGTCATGATCTCACGGTTTGTGAGTTCAAACCCTGCATCAGGCTCTGCACCCCACTCCTCTTTTGAGGTTATTATAATTTTGATAAGAAACTGGATAAAGATAGTATCAGAAAGGAAAACTGAAGATCATTATCATCAATCAACAAAAACACAACAGTCCTAAATATAGTACTTGTGTAACCAGCGCAGCGAACAAGTAAGAATCATAGGACGTACTCATAAAACATCTTCATTTTGTTTCCCACTCTGCCTTTAAAATGTGTGTGAAGAAGTGGACTGCTTCCCCCCTCCTGGATGAAAACTCAGGCATACTCAGGATTTTTCTGATTATTCCTAGGCAATTAAAAAATCCCAAGTCAAACACAGTCTCAATTCAGAAATTCAAATGGTAAGCCTCATATCAAAGCTTAAAACTTGATTGAAGGATAGATCTTTCTTCCCGAGCTGTAGCTGGGTTTTGTGAAAACCCAGTGGCCATGGAAGGAGGGCTGAGTTGACTGTTTTTTCTTGCTAAATTCCACCACACTTAAATGCTGCTAACAGCCCCTCTGAGGCTGAGAATGAGAAGAAGGTACACAGAAAAGGAGAGGTAAAAAGAGCTAAATAGTTCTTTCCATGTGTATCACCGTTTAACCTGTTCTTGTGCTCTCTGGGCCTAAGGCATGTTTAAAACTAATGCCTTGTTTTGTGAGTTTTTTCGTGTTGTTTCCCCTCCCCCACCCAGAGCATCTTGCTCTGACAAACGCAGGGAGGGAGATGATCCCACGTGCCTCAGCTGTCCGCAGCAAGCCAGCCCATCTTCAGCCCCTTAGAACTTTAGCTGGGAATCAGTCTACTGCAGCCTAGCTTTGGATGACACAGAGAAGGCTCTCAGAGTAATCCTGTTGAATCCCCTTCCACTGGGTTTAAGGAGGGGAGCAGACTTGCCCCAAACAGTTCCTTGGTTTGAGTTAGAAAAATGTGATCCTTTCTCCAACTGACCTTGGTGAGTAGCACACAAGGGATTTCAGGCCCTATATGTTCCCCCTTCCTTGTGTCCTTGTGCATTAAACAGCATGCACAGATTTGTGCAGAAATCCTGACCCAGCACCAATCCTTGGGGTTACAGTGGTGGGGAGTGGGGATGGATAGTTCATACCATAATTCCTTACAAAAACAAAACAAAACAAAACAAAACAAAACAAAACAAAACCCTCTTCCTAAATCCCCTTTTGAAACTCTGGCTCCAGAATCTTTTATACCTTTGATATAGATAAAAGGCTTACCAATGATCTAAGAAGATTTGGTCACCTCTTATCCAAATTCTACTGGGTAGTCTATTTCAAGTTGACTATTGTGTCTGATAGCTGTCATTCTAGAGTCTTGGCCAGAACTTCCAGTGTAACAGCCTATTCAGCCAGCAAGGCAATTCCTGGTGTCTACTAATCAAGCCAGCCAAACAACTAAGAGGACCACGTATCCCAGGACTTATCCCAGGATACAGGGGTTATTAAATCAGAACACTTGCTATTTCAACTCACTATAATAACAAATTAGCAGAGGGGGGAAATGTAGTCATTTTATCAGATGCAGAAAAACTCCTTCGAGTATATATATTCAAAATTCTTTTATTCTTTTAAATCTTTTATGATTTAAAACTTACAGCCACCTAGAACTGAAGGAAATTTCATTTGCTTGATAGAATGAATTTCCCCAAAGAATACAATAAACATAATTCTTAGTGATGAAACAATAGGATTCCCACTGAAATGAGGAATGGAATGAGGATGTGATCCTTTCCATTCAGTGTCATGTGGGAGGATGTTATCTACATGTCAATTAATCAGTCAATCAAAATTTTAAAAAATAACATATAAAAAGTAAGAATGAAAAAAAATCATGATATAGGAGAGTCTAGCCAGTAAATTAATACCAGGAAAACGCCTGAAAAAATACAGAAACTGTGTAATGTTTGAAAGGGGAAAAGAAAATTGACATTTTTTTTCTGACAATATGATTGTGCACATGGAAAACTCAAGGGAATTCACAAGCTATTAAAACTAATGAAAGATTTCATTAAAGTCAGTTGATAGATGGACAACATGAAATTTAACAGCTAACAATGAACAAGAAAATGTAATAAGGAATAGTTACAAAACATATCTAAGAATAAATCTAACAGTAGATGTGCAAACTATTTATGGAGAAAATTAAGGATATTACTGAAAGACACAAAAGCAGGGCTAAGGAGGGGCACCTGGCTGGTTCAGCTGGTGGAGCATGTGACTCTTGATCTTGGGGTCATGTGTTCAAGCTCCAGGTCAGGTGTGGAGATTACTTAAAAATAAACTCTAAAAGAAAAAAAAGAAAAAGTAGGCCTAAGCAAGGAGAAAAATTCACTGATTTCATGAGAAAGATTAAATATATACAGATAATGCAACTTTTTCAGCAAAATAAATGTCATTCCAGTAAAATCTCCAAATAGGTTTTCCATGGACTTGAGCAAATATTCTAAGAGTCATATAGAATAAAAGTCCAGTGATAGCCAAGACAGTTCTTTAAAAGGAAACTGAGACTCCTCTTACCAGATATCAAAGATTTATTAACATCTATAATTCTACATTATATGATATATATTAATCTATATAAACATGTGTGTAATAATTAAGACAATGTATCATTATAGAGTAATAGATAAACAAATTATCAGAACAGAATAGTGTTCTAATAATTTGTCTAGAATTATTAGACAAATAACCAGAAACACACCCAAGTTTATCTAGGTCCTTGGTATCTAAGAGAGGAGGTAATGCACATAAAAGGGGAAATAATGGCCTGTCCAGTAAATAGTACTGATATGATTCTATTTCTGTGTGGGGAAATAAAATACAATTAAGACATACCTTATATTCCACAGAAAAATGTTTTAGACGTATTGAAGATTAAAATCTCACATAAATCAGGTTAGAATCTGTCCTTGGAGAATAAGCTCTTGGGGTAGGGAAGGATTCCTTAAACAATTCAGACTACAAAACAAAACAAAATAATAAAAAAAGGAAAATATGATAAAGAATTTAATAATAATTCATAAGAGAAATAACTGAAAAATTTGTCTAAACCAAAAATTTTAAAGTTTCTAAATGACAAGAGGTACAGTGAGCAAAATGAAGAGAAACAGAGTACTGAAATGAACACATTTGCCAGATATACAAGGATAAGTATGGAGGGTATATAAAGAACGCCCACAACTCCATAAGAAAAATAGGCAAACATTATTAACTGACAATTTTCAGAAAAGGAAAGCTTCTAACCACCAAAGATATGAAAATGCTCACTTTTATTAGCTATTAGCAAAATAAAGCGGCAATGACAATTTTTAAAATCTAAATATTCCAAGTGTAGGTGAGAATGTAGAAAAAGAGTCATTACAACTGCTTTGAGAATTAAGTTGGCATTCTCTAGAAAATTTGAAAGTATGTAGACCTCTGTTTTAGCAATTTTCATTTCTGAGTATAGCCAAAGGAAAATTCTTACCCTCAAGGAGATAGACAAGGATACTCACTATGATATCACTTGCAATAATAAAAGAATTGAAATCAACTAGAAATTCATCAATATGGAAATGAATAATAAATTGTGATGCATGCATATGGTGGACATAATATGACTTTTGATATATAGACATGTTATACATATGTTTATATTAGAATTATGATATTTCTGTATGGCACTTCAAATAAATAAATTGATTTGTCTCAAAACAATGAGATCTTGAGAGGAACAAAACAAGTTTTAGAGTTATGAACTGTATTTTTTACCAGATGTTAAATTAAAAGCAAGAAATGATACTTTTTTTTTTTTTTTTTGATATATAAATGTGCATCAGAGATTTAAATGCATGGACCAGGAAAACATTTACCAAATTTGTGATCTGGCTTCTGGAGGGGCAGACCTGGGTAAGAGAACAAACTTTAACCCTATTGTAATGTTTCAATCCTTTTCACTTAAAATTTGAATTAAAAATGAAAACAAATAAGTAGGTTAATTCTCAGTGGTGGGTACTTGGAATTGTTCTCCTTAACTGAGTATTTTCCTGTAGTTTTAAAACTCCTAAAAAAAATTAATTACATTCAAGTGACATTCTGTTGAGATTATAGAAGGCTTTATGATTGGTGGGTATGGTCCTTCTCAATAGAACCATCAGCCAGATGCTTAAGAGATGCTAAGCTAGAAGACATTGGATGTGCTCAAGGAACAATAGTTGGACAGACCAAATTGTTTAGAAGATAAAGTGCATGCAAAGTTAGAGAAAACTATTTGTGATTAGATGGAAGTCCTTAAGTACTAACCATCTGGGGTTGGGCTAAATTCAATAGTCAGTAGAGACTCCTTCAAAATGTTTAGTTTATTTTTTTTAAGTTTATTTATTTTGAAAGAGAGAAAGTGTGTGTGTGAGAGAGAGCAGGTAAGGGGCAGAGAGAGAGGAAGAGAGAGAATCTCAAGCAGGCTCTGTGCTGTCAACCCAGAGCCCAACTCAGGGGTTGATTTCAGGAACATAGAGCTCATGATCTGGGCCTAAAGCAAAAGTCCTGATGCTTAACCTACTGAGCCACCCAGGCGCTCCCAAACATCTTGTTTAAAATAGATTTTAGGGACACCTGGCTGGCTCAGTCGGTTAAACGTCTGACTCTTGGTTTTGCCTCACGTCATGATCTCATGGTTCTTGAGCGGTTCTTGAGACCGAGCTCTGCACTGGGCCCTGTACTGTCAGTGCGGAGCCTGCTTAGGATTCTCTCTCTCTCCCTCTCTCTCTCTCTGTCCCTCTCCTGTTCTCACTCTCTCTCTCTCTCTCTCAAAATAAATAAACATTAAAAATTTTTAAATAGATTTTAGGAAGATGTCTTTAGTTTGCAGAAATTGAAAAGTAAGTATGAGTATGTGTGTCAGGGGTGGGGGGAAGCCACTGGAATTTTTAAGTTGGTAAATTACATGTGGTCTTTCAGAGAGTAGTTTCATCAGGATAGGAAGATGATAAGTTTCAAGGAGTGAGTGGGTAATGAGGAAGTGGAGGGAGTGAGAACTGCTTGCTTGGTTTAAAATAGAAGCTTGGTAGTAAAAAGAAGGCAAGGAAGTCTGGTGGCTTGAGGCAGCATTTGGACTGGAAGAGTTATTATTTTTAATGATAGGAGACAGATGTGTATACTTTTTTTAACGTTTACTTGTTTTATTTTTGAGAGAGAGAGAGTACACAAACAGAGGAGGGGCCTACACTCTCAGCAGGTTCCACACTCTCAGCAGGGAGCTTGGTGCCAGGCTGGATCCCACGAACCGTGAGATCATGACCTGAGCCATAATTAAGAGTCACAAGCTTAACTGACTGAGCGACCCAGGGGCCCCGACATATACTTAAGGCCAAGGAGGAGTGGTGGGAAGGAAGAAAAGGAAAATGCAGTGAGTAGATCAGGAACAGCATGATATTGTGAAGTGAGGGGCAGTGTAGGATAGCAAAGAGCAGCTGAGAAGGTAGGTGTGTAAAGGAAAAGAACATGTTTTCTTCCAAAGGAAGGACAAAGCAAGAAAAGACAAGTGAAGGTGCCAATACGTTTTGAGTTGGCGATGTGGCAATGCTCAGCGGATGCTGTTTGTTCTCAATTCTTCAGGATGAGGGGAGGTCACCTACTGACCCTGAGGAATGGGAGCTGAGGCCACACATTCAAAGGATGGAAACAATGTGACATATCTGTCGGAGCACGTCCTATCCCTACCTAGACTTCTGCAGGCTATTGCCATTTCTGCTGGAGCTGAGATCCAGATGTGGAAAAAGAGTGGACATGAAATTATCTCGAGTGAAATCTCGCTCACTTTAAATACTGGGGGACAAAAGGTCTATGGTGCCTTGTGAAAGTTTATCTCCCCAGAAAAGTTTGGCATTTCTCAAAGGAAGTATTTGCTCCCATAAAAATACTATGTTAAGAGAATTCTAATCATCTCAGCCAGCATCCACCAATAGTGATGGCAAACAAGCCATGCTGATTTCTGACGGCTTGCAAAGCCATTAATTAGTCCAACAGAGTTCTTTTTAAGATCCAAAGCATGCCAGTATGGAAAAGACTAAAAGCACTGATGAAAATGTGTTTTCTGTTAAATAGGTTATGGAAGAAGCCCAAAAATATTGAAGTAGTAAACATTTCAAAGAGAAACAGTGGAGGGAGTCCAAATTCCCAATAATCCCACTGGAATAAGTTCAGTGAGATCTGTGTGAGGCATAACCCCTTCGTGTCCTAAAATAATTTACCAGAATATAACAAAGGTCATCATGTTCTAATTAATTTGGAAAAAGCTCTGAAGTTGGATTCCATGAGTGTTAAATTACTGAAGCTAAATCACATGCAACTAAAACAAATTGGCCAACTATGGCTCCTGGGTCAATTTCAGCCCACTGCCTATCCTTTCTTCCTGTTTTCCTTCTTTCTTGTTTTCTCTTTCTTTATCCCTCCATCCCACTCTTTCTTTCTTACTTTTTTTAAGTTTATTTTTGTTTTGAGAGGGAGAGAGCTAGCAGGGAACGGGCAGAGACACAGAGAGAGAGAGAATCCCAAGCAGGCTATGTGCTGTCAGAGTAGAGCCTGATGTAGGGCTCGAACCCATGAACCATAAGATCATGACCTGAGCCAAAATCAAGAGTAAAATGCTTAACTGACTGAGCCACCCAGGCACCCTTCCTTCCTTCCTTCTTTTCTTTTTTCTTTCTTTCTTTCTTTCTTTCTTTCTTTCTCTTTCTCTCCCACAGTCTAAAAATGGCTTTTACATTTTTAAATGGTTTTATTTAAAATGGTTACATAAGTATCTTTACAATGTCTTTCATTTTGTCTCTTGGCTGGCAAAGCTAAAAAATTTACTACTTGGCCCTTTGCCAAAAAAGTTTGCCAACCCCTGTACTAAATGATCCAAAATTGGGAAAATAAGAAAAGGAGGCAAGCCTCAAGAGGAGAGTATATATTCCTGGATATAATGGAAATACAATTATGATGCTGTTTATCCACTACTATTAGTCCATTGACACTAGTTTTCCTTTATTACTGAGAGGTTTGCCTCATATTTTATCATTTATCTCCACAGTAGCTTTAAAGATAAACCAGTCTTATGTGCTGCAGTGGTTGTCAGGTGGAAACTTGTGTTTGCGAATGACTGTGAATTACTGAGATGGTAGGTTCTGGAGCCAAATTAACCATCTGTTGGAGGGACTAAAAGCGAGTATGACAAATAACCCAAGTGGAGAGCAAAAATGGTGGATCCCCTTGAGATCACAAAGCATTTTTGTACAGCTGTCCAAAGACAGGTGGTAAGCCAGTCCAACGTCTGAAAGCTGAGATGCATGGTGCCATCTTGAAAGAAGCCCAGAAGTTAAAAAAAAGGGGAGTGGGCAGGGAACAGAACTTAACATCAAGGAAGACTTCGTGAACAAATGGAATGTGAAGATGCTAGGATCTCTCTCATGTCTTCAGAGGGGACTGGTCACATGTGCATTTCTGGAAGCAGTGGTTGCTGCTGAACAAATGAATCAGCATCGGAGTGAGTGGGTGTGGATGGTTAATTTGACCAGGAGAGTTGTGGTTCCTCTTGACTACCCTTGGGGTGATTCACTTCTGTGTAACAACAGAATTCTGACAGCAAAAGCCTTTTTGTTGTCAGGTGATTTTTCTCTCACTTTCTCTCAGTTATTCTCTTAATAATCTCACGAGTTATTATTTTTTTCCATGACAGATAGGCAAGCTGACACTCAGAGCAGTTGAGCAACTTGACCAAGGCCATCCACTTTGTAAATGAAAGTCATGATTTACTTACTCTCAGACCTTCTTTCCTCCAGCCCCAGAGCACTTTACCATTAATCTTTTATCAAAGCTTACCCTCTTTTACAGTGAGCTGTTGAGAACTAGGCTTAACCAATGGGTTACCCAGTTAATACATAATTTGAAATGTCCAGAGGCCTTCTTTTTTTTTTAAAGTTTATTTATTTATTTTGAGAGAGGCAGAGAGCAAGCGGGAGAGGGGCAGACAGAGAGGGGGACAGACCCCAAAGTGGGCTCTGTGATGACAGCTGAGAACCTGATGTAGGGCCCAAACACACAAACTGTGAGATCATGACCTGAGCCAAAGTCAGATGCTTAACCGACTGAGCCACCCAGGTGCCCCAGTGAAATGCCCGGAGGCCTTCCCCATGGACCTCATACAAACTAAATAAATTTAAGCATTTTAAAAATCCTTATTGACTCCAAATTTTGGACAGTGGAATTTCTTGTTAGTTTGTTCAGGAATTTTTAAAATTTTATTTTATTTTTAATAGCTTTATTGAAGTACTATTGATATAAAATAAACTGAATATATTATAGTATAAAATCTGATGAATTTTGACATGTGTATGCCCCTGTGAAATCACCCCCAAAGTAATGAACACCCCATACCCATTAACCCCCAACGTTTCCTCATGCCCCTTGTGATCTTTTCCTCCTGCCCCTCCTCCCATCCCCAACCCTTCCAGCCCTTACCCTATCTCCAAGCCTGTGTTCTGTTGCAACAGATTAGTTTTCATTTACTAGAATGTCAAATAAATAGGATCATACTATATGTATTCTTTTTGTCTGGCTTCTTCCACTAAGCATGATGATTTTGAGGTCCATCCCTGTTCTAACATGTATGAATGGTTTATTCCTCTTTGTTGCTAATAGTCCATTGTACGGAGATGCCATAGGTTTTTTCATTTATTCACCTATTGATTGATACACATTTGAGTTGGGTTTTGTTCTCTTGGGTAAATACCTAAATATGGAAAGCCTGGATCATATGATCAGAATGTGTTTAGCCTTTTATGAAACTGTCAAACACTTTTTAAAAGTGGTTGCAGCATTTTGCATTCTTGCCAACCGAGTATGAGAATTCCAGTTCCTTCGCAGTCTTGTCCACACTTGACATGGTTAGCCGTTCTAATTTTAGCCATTCTAATCTGTTTGTAGTGGTATTTCATTGTGGCTTTGATTTGCATTCCCCTATTGACTAACAGCAGTGAGTTTTTCTACCTGTGCTTATCTGCCATCAGTATACTTTCTTGGTGAAGTGTTTGTTCAAATCTTTGACCCATTTTTTTACTGGGTTGTTTGTTTTCTCGTTACTGAGTTTTGAGGTTTCTTAATGTATTGTGGATTAAGTCCTTTATCAGATGTATGATGTGGAAAGAGTGTCTCCCAGCCTGTGGCTTGTCTTTTCATTCTCTTAATGTAGCCTTAGAAGAGCAGCTTTTACTTTTGATGACATCCAATTTATAATTTGTTCTTCTTGGATCATGTGTTTGTGTATGGTCCAATTGTCAAGCTTACAGAGAACACCACACAGAATATTTATGGTTCCCATAGAGGATTTTCTGCTTTGCTTACTTACTTTAGACTGGAGTCACTTTCAATGCCTTAGAGATGACGAGAAGTCCTCTGAAAGTTCTTTCAATTGTGTATTCCATTCTCAGATAATGTCCCTCATATTCAGAGATGAATGGGTTCCCAGGGTTTTATTCATTTTAGAGAAGAGATGGGACCGAGTTACGACCATAATTGAAAGATTGCACAGTTTACTGAATGTTGGTATTGCTGAGAAGTAGATCATGCTGTCAGGGTTTTATAAGGCCCTGTATCCTAAGGAGCTCACATAATTTAGTATCAGAAGGGAAGTTAGTAATCATCTTGCCCACTTGCCTATGTAGCCCAGGCTCCCTTCCCATTGAATCTTCCCTCTTTCATTCAGATTTTTGCTTAAAAGTCAACTTTTCAAAGAGGCGTTCATCTTACCTAAAATAACAAAACCCTCCTGGCCCCGTTACCTTCGATTTCCCTCCTCAGCTTTGCTTTCCTCTATAACACCACTACCTGAAATTTTATTGTGTATTTAAATTTTATGTACGTCTTTATTTTTTTTCTCTGCCCCTCCTACATGGGTAGACTTCTCTGTTCATTACTGTATCCAAGCACCCCCCCATGTAACCATTCAAAAAATATTTATTGACTGAATGAATTTCTTCTCAGCCTGAGTGTCAGCTCTGACAAATAACACATTGTACTGGAAAGAGAGCCACGTGTCCTGCATTCTCGGCCTTTCTCTGCCACCAGCTATGGAATTTTGTTAAACGACTGGGTTGACTTTGTGCTATTTAAAGACTGACCGGTCCGGCTCCATCACACCGCGATCATAGGAAATTCATACCATGAGGCAGCCCCTGCTGGTGTGGGGCTCTGAAGACATTAGATTTTTTTCTTCTGGGGAAACAAATTTAGCTTTTCTAAAAAAGAAAAATTGGAACCAAAAGTTGAAACCAGACAGTTTCTATTCTTTCTACTGGTTTGAAGATCTGCTTCCTTTGGAAACTTACTCTGAAGAGTGCCAGGCGTGGTCTGAGTACTTTGATCCTCCAGTGGGCAGGTATCATTATTGTCTTCACTCTGCAGAGAAGAAAACAGGCGTTGGGAGTTCCACAATTTGCCTAAAGCAATGGTAAGCTGGGAAGTCATAGAACAGGATTGACTCCAAGAAGTCTGACTCAGGAGCCCATGTCATTCTTCTATGTTCTGTTGCCTTTTATTTAATGCTGTGTTTTAAAATAGATATTATATTTACATGAAGAAGCAAAACAATATAAAAACTTATACACTGAGAATCTTGTTTCCACCTTCTTCTCTCCTTCCTATTGAAAACACTTTATTAGATTTTAAAATTTATCTTTTTAAGGTTTGCTTATACAAATGAGTATTTTTGTTTCTCTTCATTTTTGCAACAAAGGTAACATTTCAGATCCACTGTTCTATCTACTTTGAAAAAAAGTCATGGTTTGGGGCACCTGCGTGGCTCAGTCGGTTGAGCGCCCAGCTTTGGCTCAGGTCATGATCCTATGGTTCGTGGGTTCGAGCCCCACGTCGGGCTTTGTGCTGATAGTGCAGAGCTTGCTTGGGACTCTCTCTCACTCCCTCTTTCTCTGCCCCTCCCCTGCGCATGCTCTCTCTCTCTTCCTCAAAATAAATAAATAAACTTTAAAACAAGTTGTGATTTTAAATATACATTGTTCAGCTGTTATTTTGCAGAATTTCAAAACAATGGAGAAAATCAAAAGGAATATCACAATGAACACTAATATATGCTTCACCTAGATTTTCCAATTTTTAACATTTGCCACTTTATGTTTTCTTCTCTATTCACCTATTTGCTGTTGTTTTGCTGAACCATTTGAAAGTAAGTGGATCTATCATGACACATTGTCCCTATATACTTCAGTGTGTAACTTCTAAGTAACCAAAATACCATATTTACAAAAGTAAATATTGCAAAAGTAATATTGAGTCAATAACATCTAATATACGATCCATACTCAGGCTTCCCTTGTTGTGCCAATCGTGTCAACTGTTTACTTTTACAACTGTTTACTTTTTTCTGGTTTGGGAAATTAAAAGTTGCATTTAATTTTCATGCCTCTTTAATGTCCCTTTATCTGGAAAAATTTCTCGTGACTTGTTTTTTTTAATCTTTCGTGATATTAACATTTTTGAAGACACGCCATTTCTTTTATAGACCGTCTCACACTCTGGATTTTTCTGCATGTGTTCTTGTATATTTGGACAAACTCTCCTCGTACGGCCACCACATAGGTGATATTATGTTCCTGCCACTGCATTGGACCAGGAGGCACTGAATTTCAGCATGTTCCTTTATTGACAATATTCCCTTTTATTACTTTGTTGAGATTTGTTCACCAAAGGTCTCCGTTATGAAAAAAACTTTTCTCTCCAGGCTGTGCGAATACCCTATTTCCCACAACCTTTCACCCAATACTTCTTACTATCCATCGATAATCCTTGTCTGAATCAATTGTTGCATTGGGATTGCAAAATGGTAGAGTTCTAATTCTGTCATTCCTTCTACATTTATTAACTGAACTTCTTAGTAAGGGCTTCTTCCGCTTATATACATACTTGTTAATTTAGTATCATTTTAATCTCAGTGGTCTTTTTTATCCTTACCATTACTATCATTATCCTTTTTGATGCTCAAAACTTTGATGTTTTACTGTTGGCCTGATCCTATATTCATTTCACCTGTTTCCATTAGTCTTTGGGTACTGTCTTGCTTTCAGGCACAACTAAATACACACATCTTGTACTTTGCTTAAATGCCATACTTTTTTTTTTCTTTTAAAATATATCCTGGAGATTTCCAAAATCACTGTGTTGAGAATGCTCTCATTTTTTTTTTTTTAAACTGGTGCACTGTGTCTTATTCTGTGGATTGTTTACTAAACCAGTCCTCTTGCTGGAGATGCAGTTATTTTCAGATAATGCCATGGTGCAAAACCTGGTATATACATATTTTCATTCCTGTGCATTTGTAGAATAAATTCTTGGAAGCAGAATTGCTGAGCAGATGAAATGCATACTTAGTTGTTGTTAAATATGCCAGATTCCCCTATGTGGACTGTACCATGATGCACTTCTACTGACAGAGACCCCTGGATTGCTGCTAGGAAGGTCTGTTTCTGAGGTTCTAGTGGTACCTTCCAAATTTCCCATCTTCTTGACTGGGGTAGAAGTCGCAGCTCCACCTGTGGACTAGTTCAGTGACGATTTTCAGGGAATTGTTCCTGGAGTCCCAGCCCAGCTCTTTGCATGCTTCCAATAATTTGTAAGCACCCATTTTCCACGTTTAAATCTCTTTCTGTGCAAAATGCCTAGAAAGGTTTCAGCTTGATTAGCACACTCATTTTTTTTTTTTTTTTTGCTTGCCATGAATTTTTTTTTAATATAATTTATTGTCAAGTTGGCTAACAGTGTATATAGTGTGTTCTTGGTTTTGGAGGTAGATTCCCATGATTCATCGCTTACATACAACACCCAGTGCTCATCCCAACAAGCGCCCTCCTCAATGCCCATCACCCATTTCCCCTCATTCCTGCCCCCCAACCCTCAGTTTGTTCTCTGTATTTAAGAATTTCTTATAGTTTGCCTCCCTCTCTGTTTGAAACTATTTTTCCCCTTCCCTTCCCCCACAGTCTTAAGTTTCTCAAGTTCCACATATCAGTGGAAACATATGATATCTGTCTTTCTCTGACTGACTTACTTCACTTAGTATAATACCCTCCAGTTTTATCCACATTGTTACAAATGGCAGGATTTCATTTTTTCTCATTGCCAAGTAGTATTCCATTGTATATATAAACAACATCTTTTTTTTTGTATTCCTCACCATTTATACTATTTTATTTTTTTTTTATTTTTAATATATGAAACTTATTGTCAAATTGGTTTCCATACAACACCCAGTGCTCATCCCAAAAGATGCCCTCTTCAATGCCCGTAACCTACCCTCCCCTCCCTCCCACCCCTCATCAACCCTCAGTTTGTTCTCAGTTTTTAAGAGTCTCTTATGCTTTGGCTCTCTCCCACTCTAACCTCTTTTTTTTTTTTTCCCTTCCCCTCTCCCATGGGTTTCTGTTAAGTTTCTCAGGATCCACCTAAGAGTGAA
The DNA here is from genome assembly GCF_046562875.1 of Panthera onca. NCBI lineage: Eukaryota > Metazoa > Chordata > Mammalia > Carnivora > Felidae > Panthera > Panthera onca. The sequence goes on from NC_138339.1 coordinate 223,203,474, forward strand.
AACATATGGTGTCTGTCTTTCTCTGTATGGCTTATTTCACTTAGCATCACACTCTCCAGTTCCATCCACGTTGCTACAAAGGGCCATATTTCGTTCTTTCTCATTGCCGTGTAGTACTCCATTGTGTATATAAACCACAATTTCTTTATCCATTCATCATAAACAACATCTTCTTTATCCATTCATCAGTTGATGGACTTTTGGGCTCTTTACATAATTTGGCTATTGTTGAAAGTGTTGCTATAAACATTGGGATACGTGTTCCCCTATGTATTAGCACTCCTGTATCCCTTGGGTAAATTCCTAGTAGTGTTATTGCTGGCTCATAAGGTAGTTCTATTTTTAGTCTTTGAGGAACCTCCACACTGTTTTCCAGAGTGGCTGCACCAATTTGCATTCCCACCAACATGACAAGAGGGTCCCTGTTTCTCCACATCCTCGCCAGCATCTGTTGTTTCCTGAGTTAATTTTAGCCACTTTGACTGATGTGAGGTGGTATCTCAATGTGGTTTTGATTTGTATTTCCCTGATGATGAGTGGTGTTAAACATCTTTTCATGTGTCTGTTAGCCAACTGGATGTCTTCTTTGGGGAAGTGTCTATTCAGGTCTTCTGCCCATTTCTTCACTGGATTATTTGTTTTTTGGGTGTTGAGTCTGGTAAGTTCTTTACTGATTTTGGATACTAACCCTTTATCTGATATGTCATTTGCAAATATCTTTTCCCATTCCATCCGTTGCCTTTTAGTTTTGTTGGTTGTTTCCTTTGCAGTGCAGAAGCTTTTTATCTTGATGAGATCCCAATAGTTAAGTTTTGCTTTTATTTCCCTTCCCTTCAGAGATATGTCAAGCAAGAAATTTCTGCTGCTGAGGTCAAAGAGGTTGTTGCCTGTTTTCCCCTCAAAGGTTTTGATGGTTTCCTGTCTCACATTTAGGTCTTTCATACATTTTGAGTTTATTTTTGAATATGGTGTAAGAAAGCGGTCTAGTTTCATTCTTCTGCGTGTTGCTGTCCTGTTCTCCCAGCACCATTTGCTAAAGAGACTGTCTTATTCCATTGGATGCTCTTTCCTGCTTTGTCAAATATTAGTTGGCCATACACTTGTGGGTTCAATTCTGGGTTCTCTATTCTATTCCATTGATCTATGTAGCACACTCATTTTTGGTTTCCCTCCCTTCTTTGGCTTACTTCCCCTACTCCCACAGGATCATTTCCACTTCCCATATTAATAACTGCATCCCAATTTGCATCAAGGTCAGCTTTTGGGGGTATTCAAACTGAGAAAACAATGGACATATAGTACTCTCATGATTAGGGTGAAAAGTTCTTTTAAAATCCTATTATAAGGAGTTATTAATTTTTGAAATACCAAATATCTGCTAAAGAAGATGATGCTATTTGTTTTGTGACTTGAATTGAAGGTATAAATCTTTATCCCCTTGTAAAGTGGGATCATATTTGAAGTATTAATACAAATATTATTTCCACATCTCTGAGACCACTAAAAATTTTCCATTCCTCCTAATCTGTTCAAGTCAGTAGAAGAGAACTAAAAACATAAGGTACAAACAGAAGAAAAAATAGGGGAAAAATCAAGCAAATAACTGAACAACTTTGTGACCTAAAGGAAAGAAGTATAATGTTGTTTACTTGAATAGTGATCTTTTCTCATACCAAGAAGCTAAATGACTTCCACAGTGGCTTGAAGAAAGAAGTGTAAAGGAAAGAGATGCCATGCATTCAGGAGGGCAAGCTGGAACTGGAAGCCCCCTCACCAGCAACATTACAGGAGCAAGTGCAAGCTGGGGCAATATGGTGGTCTTGTTGCCCACTTAAGACTGCCAAGCTCCAAGGATTAGCATGCTGATTCTCCATCCCCTTTTTTGGAATTATCCTTAACTGAGGCCGGAAAACTTGCCCAGTAGCCCATGTGATCCATCTCATGTGGACAACCCATGACAGATGTGCCAGATGCTTATAAACTCCATCTTCTCAGATGAGGCTAGGAGAACAGGACACCTCATTGGATTATGTAGTTGTGAAGGGTAAATCTTGCCTTTGAGTGAGGTGTAACTATACAAAACTATCTAGAAATTGCCTGCTGAGCAGGGCAGGTGGTAAAAACATCTCTCATATCACACTGTGACTGCTATTACTGATGGTAACCGCTGATTTTTTGAGTGCTATGTTTCATGCTCTATATTTAATCTCGCAGCCACCCTTTGACATAGGTATGTTCTTTCTCTGGTTTTACATATCAGGAAACTGAAATGCAGAAAAGATAAGGAATACAAAGCTTTCACCACTAATGAATGCAGAATTGGGCTTGTGACTTAACAGCTAACATATAAACATCATAGTTCTTACTACTGGTGGTCACGAAGACAAGCACTGGAAGAGGCATATGTAAAACTGAGCAAAACCAGGTAGGTATGGTTACCACGTTGTAGGGTTGGGAATGATTAATCACCCCCTCCCCCAAGGTGTCCACTATAATACGACATTGTTACTCCTCCAGATGTTACTTTTACTCATTTTGTTATATAGCTTCCGTCTTGGGTTTCGGAGCAGAGGCACCAGATTCTCATTTTAATGTTATAATAGGAATGCGCTTTGTTTGTGCCTTTTTCTTGCTCGTGTTATCACCAGTGCTATTAGAACAGATTCATGTGGTGTCGTTCCTCGTTCCCATTACAACCTTTATCACAATAATATGGTGCAGTATTGGAATTTTAATGGCTCATATATTCTGTGAAACATGATGGTAATAAACTGTAATGCTTTGACCTCAGCTTTTTAATATTTGATGCATCGCCCCTTCCTACCCACCTAGCCCCCTCCTTTCCTCATGCTATTTGAATGAGGATGAGGTAGAATGGGCAGTCACTCAAAGAAGGAAACATTTACCAAGTGGAATACACCTGTTTATAAGCCTATTAAAAGTGTATAGACATTCATGTTCTATTTTGAAAAGAACAAATCACCCTTTCTCCTCATGGCAGACAACACAAGGAGAATGTAAACTAGAAAACATGAATCAGCTCTTATTACGGGAATCACAACAGGAACAGAAAATGGCACATTGATCATCTATTCTTGAGACAATGGCTAAACTGAGAGCCAAAGCACCACAAAAGCAACTTCCTTCTTCCTGCAGTTGGCTGCATGTATCTATGAACAAAGTGAAGAATATGAGAAGGCAACCCAGAAATGAATTCAACATCAAAGACCAGCCTCGCTGTTTATTTAGAACCCACGTCATGCATGACTCAGGTAAGACCCAGCAATAAGAACCTTCATAGAGCCAGCCAAGAAATACCATGACTGAAATGAATTGTTGACTCCTATATCTCATCATTTGATTTCTCTGTCACTGGGCCCTTTGTCACGTGTTTTGAAAAGCAAAACTGTAACTATTCTTGTTACGACTTTCCATGAAAAATGAAGTGCTATGTTCTTCTGGCACCAGTTATGTGTCTGTCCCTTTTCTATAAAGTGAAAAAGCCCGACCCCAAAAAGTGTTGAAGTTTAAAGAAAGTCTGTGGGGAACTAGAGGCTGCTGGCATGGGAAAATGAGCTGAACTCCCTTGGAGTATTGACCATGCTTCCTGGTTTGACCCTCAGTTTCGTAAATCCAGAAACTCAATTTGTAATCCCCCAGAGTTCATCAGGCTCATGTTGACTTAACCATGTAGGCTACTTCATGCTGCAATATAAGCAGAATGCTAGTTTATTAATTTGTAAAGAGAAATACTGCTACAGGCTGATTCCAGAGTCTAATTAATGGGATAGCTTAGTGATGTATCCCCTCCCACAACAGGGAAATTTCCTTCTAGAGATAGGATAGGGCAAGTCCATGGAGGAGAGCACTCTGTTCTTTTTTCCTAGTAGAATTATTAATCACTCTTCTTTCATCCAAGTTTGAATGCCTTATTGCTGGTCACTTTGCTTTTCTTGAAACCATGATGCTATTCCATAATGAGAACATGTTTTTAAAGAGGTAGAAAAACCAAAAACTCCCCTCCCCCCAAAATGGACAACATGTCCCTATGGGTTAGAGGCTCTAAAAGAATTCACTGGAGGTAAGAATAAAAGAAGGAAAGACGGCCTGAGTGATCCCACCAAGTTTCTTTCTTATCCTCTTAAATAATCACATGTAGCCTTTCAAGAAAGCAGTTTGCTATTAACATCAAAGGAAATTTCTCCTTGAAGCAAGATGAGATGAGTCAAGCAAGATTGGAAACTGGTCCAAGATAAATATTTTAAGGCAATATGAAAATATTTGGGACATTGTGGTAGGATAAAAGGGAATTAATGGACTGTTGCTGAACTAAAGGAAAATCAGTAATGGTATTAAAGGAAATATCCTCATGGAGTTGATTCTAACGGTGGTGTGGTAGACGACCGAGCATGGTCAGAGAGCAACTGTGTGTTACCAGGCTATGAGACTGAATAATTTAAAGCAGTGATCCCACCTAGATCTAGATCCCTAGATCCCACCTAGATCCCACCTAGATCCCACCTAGATGTGTGTGAGCGTTCACTGGCTGGCAGAAAATAAAGCGCATTTGTCTGATCTCTGTTTGACTTACTCCATGAGTTTCCACGATCTGCGATGACCTCATCATAGAAAGAATGAAAGACCTCACTGCCTCCTATCACCCCATCCTGAAAATTCCCTAGCTTCCCATTGTCATGATGTCAGCCCCCATTGTCTTCTTCAGCACAGAGCGATCCAGACTTTGTTATAGAAATTGTAGTGCATCACACAGATTCTCCCTGTTCCTATAGGAGTATAGTCATTCTGGGATTCGTTCCCCCCAGCTTGCAAGAGTGTTGGCCTCTGAGTTCCTCTCTGAGGATTTCTCCCTGGGAGATGTTTCACCCTAAGTTATGCCCTCTGCTTGTGTTGATGCAGGAGTCAAAGGCCTACCTCCCCACCCTGAATTCAGGACAGTTAAACATCTCAGCTGCAGAGCGCCCCACGTTCATTGCCCAGGTCTAATTTGACTCTGTATTACAATTCAGCTTCTACCTCCACCAGACTGTGATTCCATCATTTTTTAAAAGTTATTTGTTTATTCTGAGAGACAGAGAGAGTGTGTGCATGCAAGCAGAGGAGGGACAGAGAGAGAGAGAGAGAGACAGAGAATCCCAAGCAAGCTCCATGCTGTCAGCACAGAGCCCGACGTGGGACTCAATCTGACAAATCGTGAGATCATGACATGAGCTGAAATCAAGAGTCAGACGCTTAACTGACCGAGCCACCCAGGCATCCCAATTCCATCAATTTCTATATGTGTTATTTCTGACTGCAATCCCCAATGAGCTTCCTGTACACAAATTTTCTTCTCAGACAGAACTCACTCCCAGGAACTTATGACAAAAGGTGGTGAAGTGGAAGAGGCAGAATTTAAAGTGAGGTTTTAGAGCTGCCCCTGGCCCCTGGCCAGATGACAGTAAGGACCCCTCAGCAAGTGACATGTTATAGCTGTGCAACTTGTTAAGGCTTTTACCAATGGAGAAGTAAAAAGAAATACCAGCAGAAGAGAATATGCCAGCAGGTATAATATCTCAAGTGTTGGAAAGATACAAGGGAAGAAGTAATCAAAAAGACGATGACACTGGATCGAGTTACTACGTGCTACTCATATACTGCAGAAAGATAATGGAAGGTCGAGAGTGATTATCCTTGTATCTATTGCTCTGTAACAAACCACTCTCAAACTTGGTGGCAACAATGAAAATATGTATTTAATTCACAAATCTGTAATTGGGCAGATTACAGAGGGCCCAGTGAAGACCTCTCCTCTCTCCTCCCCTCAGCATCAGAAAGAGTGGCCAGAAGGCTAGAGGCTGGAGTCATCCAGTGGCTTATTTAATCATTTATCTGGTGGTTGATAACTCCCTGCCAGCTGGAAAATTTACAGGTGACCCTCCCATGCAGCTGCTTGTCTTTTTCACGGCGTGGTAGCTGGTTCCCGGGGCGAAAGTGCCAAGAGGGGGAAGAGAGTCAGGTGGAAGCTAGATTGCTTCTGTATGGCTTTTATATATGGCTTGGCCACAGAGGTCATGTGGCGTCAATTCGACTGTATTCTGTTTGTTAGATGTGAGTCACAAAGGGTGTCTCGTAGGTATGTCAAAATTTGCTGATATGTTTAAAACCACCAGAGTGATTAATCACTTACACAAGGCGAATTGTAGAAGTCAGAAGGCCTCATTTATTGCATATCAAAAGACATCTCCTCTATAGCTTAGAGTACAGAAAAAACTAAGAATCAGTTTCAGGACTCCAGAGATTATGAAATCCTCAGCCTCAGCAAGCTTGATGGACCAAGGCCAGGGCCTTGATTAGTAAGGAAAAAGAAGCTGAGCTTTGGAATGGGGACAGCTGGGTCAGTGCACTCAAGAACCTTGAAACCCTGGGTCATTCTGACCTCTCTGGACCTGGAGAGGTAGCTCGCTCCCTTCTTAGAAAGGACAGCACTCTCTCTCCACACTTTGAAGACAAGGGAGAAGCATCTGTCTTGCAGCACCGACCCGGCTAGGTAAGTGATGACTCTTATAAGACAGGAAATAGATGATACCCCGAAGAAGCTCTAAAACCGAGGAAACACCGACTGCGGGAGGTAAAAGAGTTTTGCGGTGGTGAATCCAGACAGTGCAGAATCAAGGAAGGCTGAATAACAAGGCAGACAAGAAAGAGTTTATCGATGTAAAAGGACTCTCCTGAGACACAGAGTGTAACACCCTGGCAAAGACCGCACGAGACAACGCGAATATGCTACAAGTATGGCTCTTGAAAGCCTAAGAAACACGACGGCCTACACTAAATGAAGTAGAAATGCCAGGATGGTTTTGGCAGCCAGTGGTAAGCTCATAAGGCTCAGAGAAGTGAGCATGCTAGAGAGAATGTACCACGTGAAAGCAAAACCTACAAACTATGTGCAATGGGAAGGCTTGGAGGAAACGGGCCTCACTGAGAAGCTCAGTGGTGTCTGTGTTCCATAGGCCAGGCTAACGGTAGGGGATGTTGTTATAGAACTGTGTCTCTGATAGTAATGAGAATAAGATATTGAAATAACGGAGGCCAAGGCCGCCTGATAGCTCAGTCAGCTCAGCATCCGACTTCGGCTCAGGTCATGATCTCGCGGTTCGTGAGTTCGAGCCCCACATTGAGCTCTGTGCTGCCAGCTCAGAGCCTGGACCTGCTTCAGATTCTGTGTCTCCCTCTCTCTCTGCCCCTCCCCCACTCACGCTCTCTCTCTCTCTCTCTCTCTCTCTCTCTCTGAGACAAAGAAGCGTTAAAAAAAAGAAAGAAAAAAGAAAGGATGGAGGCCAGTTGGTAGTGCTTAACAACGAAAAGCGAGTGTATGCAATTGAGTGTTAGGTCAAGTAGTAACTGGGTGAGGATTGGCTCATGGAGAGCTATGGAGATGGTTAATAGAATGATGGAATCCCTAAGGACAAAATAGACAACAAACAGCTGTACTGCTCAAGCTATAAAACAAAAAGAAATCAAGGAGAAAGATCAGGAGGCTGAGGCAGCTGCTTCAATAAAATGTTATGATCCCTTACCCAGCTCCTGGACTTGAGCCACAGCCAGAGTGTATAAGTAAGGTGGCCCTGACCCCTGTGTCATTGACTACTATTATATCACTGCCTCTCTTTCCACTCACATCTGTTGCTGCATATGTGGGTCCCCAGCTGACAGAGAAGGAAAAGGCCAAGGTTGGCTTAAGAATAAGTTGTCTTGGTATGTAAGTACAAGCCAAAAATAAATTTTGTTCTCGTATAACTCCACTCCCGGGTGGTGTTGAAAGACACAGGTGAAGGAAAATCCTTGCAATTACCAGAGACATGGGACGTATCCCTGATCGCTTACTTTATGAAGAAAGAGAAGTGGTCAGCCGTAAATCTAAACAGAAAACTATGCACAATAGTGAATGGTTTGGCTTTTGGGCAGGAGCTTGGAAAAAAAACAGACAGGTGGAAAGAAGTCTGGGAAGAAGCATGTGGATGCACCTATGGAAGCGGGCACAAAGTGTGAAGTCCTGTGTACTGGGGAAGGTCATCAAAAAGACGTGACTGCCAGTTGACTTGTAAGCTGGATCCTGCCACTCAGAGGCTCCTCATCCCCTCCCCCAGTTTTGGAGTGTGGGTTTCACCTGACTTTCCCACCCCCAGAGGCTGTTCCAAGAACATAGCCTTGAGATGATGATATGATGTTGAGAACACCTACATGGTATATGTGACTTGGCCCAGTTAGGGCTCCTTTATAAACATTTAAGATTTGGAGGGTGGGTGTAGGGATCCATCTGTCTTTCTGCCCAAGACAGCTTCATATGTAAGTTCCCTTTGCTTATTAAAACTGCCACCTACCAGCCAGGAATGGTCTGCTTCTTTCTTCGGTCTCTCTCTACCCTCCACATATGGGGGTCAGCTTCAGATTACACCTGGGAGTTCCCGAGAAGGTTGTGAACCAACACTGTGCATCACAAGTTAACAGCCAAATGAGAGAATCTGCCACAGAAGAGGCACCAGACAATCAAGAGGCTCAGATGGTTGTTGTCAGCCAGTCTCCGTCATCAGACTTCCCAGTTCTGGCCCACTGTAGCCATGATGTCAGAGGGAAGGCTGTATATGGTTCCAGTGGTATGAGCTCTCACGTAAAGTTGATCTGTTTCTGTAACTCTGAATAATCAGTCTACCAGCAACATAGGTCAACACTGAGCCCCTGATATATTCTATTCCTAGAAGGAACTATCCTTAGAAGGAACAAATTAGTCATTTAACAAATTGTCTGCACTGGACCTCTTTCATCCTAGAAGGGGCAATGGTTCATTCTGCCTGGAATAGTAACATACTCAAGATATGAGGTTACCTTTCTTGATCCCAGGGCTCCAGTCACCACGAAAATTGACAATGTTTGATGCACTTACACAGGTTAACGCAGAGCATCATTTCAGACCAAGAGACCTACCTTCCACCAAAAGAGGTGCAGCTGTGGGCACATGGGACCCACTGATCCTATCGTATACACACCACCCACAATCTGCCAAGCAGATAAGAATGATGGACTGCCCTTTTAAAGCTAAAGCTAAAGCACCAATTTGAAGATGAAACTCTGTAAGAATAGGGTGTTCGCCTTCAGGAAGATGATTATACACAATGTTAAAAGACCATTACATGGTGCTGTGTCTTCAGTAGGTATAACATATAGGTCCAAGATCCATAGGGATCAAAGTAGGAGTGGCCGGGCTTACCAACATGGCTACTTTGTACTTCCAATGTTCCACACAGTCAGGGAAGGATAGCTTTGCTCTCAGGGACATGTCTTGAAACACTCCTCCCAATTTTAACAGTAAATGGACAAGTTCAGCCGTCACAGCGTGAGAAAGGCCCGGTGACCGGGACTCCAACCTCCTCAGGGATGAGGGCCAGTCTCACACCGTAAGAAAAGCCACCCAGACCAACAGAGCTGCTAGCCAAGGGTGAAAAGAATATAGAATGGGTCGTGGAAGAAGAGAGGATGAGAATCAGTTGTGACCTCAAAGCCAGTTAGAGTGGTGTGGTCTGTGGCTGATCCCACTAACCTTCCTCTTGTGGGTTTACCGAGATGAGACCAAGCAGAATCCTAGAGACGCTGGTCCCAGGTGGAAGTAAACTTACTATGAGAAGCAAACATCACGAAGGGTGGATACGTTGACGCATTGTCCAGACTGTACCCTACAGACCAACACGATAGTTCTTCCAGCTGCCCGGGATGTTAACCATTAACGCTTCCTAGTTGGATCCTTCTCTGGGGATTGTTATCCACCAAAGGCAGCACCCCACCCAAGTTTATGCACCCTCCTCAGGGCAGCCACACTGATCAGTGATTGCTGCAGGGTGCAAAGTCTTGGCCTCTCTGTCACAATTTGTAACCACTTTGAAGGACCATCTGAGTGCCAGAGCTCCGGGTAGGACTGGCCGAGTCTGGTAAAATAACATCCCTTTCATCTTCTCTCTCTGCCCAGTCCTGCTTCCCTCACTTTCTTACTGGTGATGTTCCTATAAGCATACTCCCTAACAAAACTCCTGCACATAAATTTCTACCTCAGAGCCTGTCTCCCAGGGAACTTGCCTTAACACAACTCTAAACTTCCTCCCTCAATCACAAAGAAATGCCAGAGAGAAATAAACGAGTTCGCTGCGTTTGCAGATTCTAATGGGTTTTGGTTTAGTTCGATGTAATATTTCCGGCCCCCCGTTGCTTGTCTGTTCTAGATCCAAGGCATACAGCCCTCCCTGTCTTCACTTCCATACCCAACCTGATTTTCCCATTTCACATCTTTTTGGTTTGTTTCACTCACATTTATTTATTTTTTATTGAGGGATAAACATAGTGCATACAGTGAACTAATACTAGGTATACGATTTGATGATTTTTTGCATATGCACATATTCCTGTAATCACCATGCAGATCAAGATATAGATCATTTCTGGCACATTTCTGAAACCGTAAGTTTCTCACATGCCCCTTCCCACTCTGTATCTATCATCCACCTCCCCAGAAAACCGCTATTCTGAATTTTACCATCATTGGTTAGTTTCAACACTTCCTGAACATCAGATGGATTTGGAATCACAGAAGGCGTGGTTTTTTCGTGCCTGGCTTTTTTCCCCGAACGTAATTTCTGGGAGATGCATTCATGCTGTTGTGTATTTCAGTGGTTTGTTCTTTTTATCTTTGTAAAGTTTTCCACTGTATAACATGCTGCTAATTTTTCAGTTGGTGGCTGTTTTTAGTTGGAGGCTGTTATGTATAAAACTGCTCTGAGTATTCTCACACTTGTGTTTTTGTGGACGTACATGTCCCTTTCTCTTGGTGTGAATTGCCGGACCCTAAGATAGACCTTGGCAGGTTGGGCAGAAGTTGTCAGTTTTCCAGCGTGCTTGTGCTTTTGACATTCTAGCTGCCGATATATGAGGGTTTCTGTTGCTTCACACCCCTGCTCACACCTGGAATTGTTGGGCTTTTCAATTTTTGCCTCTCTGATGTTCATGCAGAGATCATTTATTCTGGTTTCAGTCGTGCATTCCCCTGATGACTGAAGGAAGTGTGCGTCTTTTCCTATCCTTGATGGCATTTGGATATTCTCTTTGGGGAGCTGTGTTCGCCCTGTTTGTCATGCACGATTGTTCCCTGCTTATTCCACATTCTGCTTGGAAGAGAATAGATTTAAATAATAATGAAAAGAATCAAGAATAGGCAGACTTTATTTCAATTAAAGAAAGGATTTTAGGGGTGCCTGGGTGGCTCAGTCAGTTAAGCATCCAACTCTTGATTTTGGCTCAGGTCATGATCTCATGGTCATGAGATTAAGCCCCACGTCAGGCTCTGTGCTGGGTATACAGCCTGCTTAGGATTCTCTCTCCCACACCCTCTTTGCCCCTCCCCAGAATTCTCTCTCTCTTTTCTCTCTCTCTAAAAATAATAAAATAGGGGCTCCTGGGTGGCTTAATCAGTTGAGTATCTGACTTCAGCTCAGGTCATGACCTCACAGTTGGTGAGCTCGAGCCCCTCATTGGGCTCCGTGCTGACAGCTCAGAGCCTGGCACCTGCTTCGGATTCTGTGTCTCCCTCTCTCTCTGCCCCTTCCCCACTCACGCTCTGTGTCTCTCAGTCTCTCAAAAATGAATAAACATTAAAAAAATTAAAAATAATAAAATAAAGTAAAATATAATATAATATAATATAATATAATATAATATAATATAACAATTACAGCCACCAGCAATAGATGGGCCACCTTAGGAATCAGTGGAGGGAGATGAAGTATTAGACTAATGGAAGGAGAAATATGGTCATTTCAGTATCATGATCCTGTGACTGGAAAAGATTCAACAAATAGCAGAACACCCAATTTTTATAACTTGACTTAAAGTTGCTATATGGGTCTTTATGTGTAGGTTTCCCAAGATTAGTCTCTATTTCCATATTCTCTATTGCTTAGAAACTCCTTAAATGCTTACCCATTCACTAATGTCTCACTCTACTCCCTTTATCTACAGCCTCCTGGGAGAAAACACTTACTATGTTTAGATACTTCAGCCTCATTCATCCTACTATGAGGAAACTGAGTCACACACAGATTAAGTCTTCTCACTTTTTGGTAAGGGAGCCACATTCTCGTGTGTCGGATGCTCAACCGACTGAGCCACCCAGGCGCCCCTGTTTCTTTCTTTCATCTGGATGCCTTTTACAGTTTATGCCAAAGGCTTTCGTGCAGATGCAGTTCTAGAACAGTTTCACTATCACCTTAGACTGCCATACACTATTGTTTGAGAACTGTTTTCCAAACAACATATTAAAATAACTTTTTAAGATCTGAAGTTCTGGAAGAAGCTGGGAGGTCCAGCCTGCTAATTCTAAGATGGAGTGTTGTATTCCGCTGCTCCCCCGTTAGACACACAGGTTTTGTCTTCCTACAGCTTCCTGTCAGCTTCTAGAGTTTATTTCTGCTTGAGAAAGCAGCCAACTCCTTTTCCCCAAATGTTGGCCGGCCAGAGGAAAAGCAAATGTGCAGCCGCCAGTCAGCCTGGCTAGCACTGGCATGCCCCCTAATCGAACTTGCATCTGCCTGCCAGTGTTCTCTCCAACTTTTGAGAGTTGACAGAACCCAAGGTACATTTCTTCCAAAATCTGTGTTCCAAATCCAATTTGAAATTTAACACGTGTCAGCCTTGTCATCTGACAGGGGGAAAAAAAAAGAATAAGAATAAGAAACTTTTAACTATTTATATTCATTTACCATGTTTCTCCTCCTCAGAGGAAAATTTAAAATGAAGACAGATTTATATGCCTGTTTCTAAAAGCAGACATGTTCAGATGGCTTCCTGTCATAAATTTTTAAAAAGCAAGTAAAAGGTTTGATTGTTGTTAAAAAGTGATCTGTTGGGGCGCCTGGGTGGCTCAGTCGGTTAAGCGTCCGACTTCGGCTCAGGTCCGTGAGTTCACGGCAGTCCATGAGTTCAAGCCCCGCATCAGGCTCTGTGCTGACTGCTCAGAGCCTGGAGCCTGTTTCAGATTCTGTGTCTCCCTCTCTCTCTGACCCTCCCCCATTCATGCTCTGTCTCTCTCTGTCTCAAAAATAAACGTTAAAAAAAAAAATTAAAAAAGTGATCTGTTTAGGTCCAAGAAACGCTCTTACTTTTATACTTGTCATCATCTGTTTCTACATTCACCAAGCTGTCTCACTAGAGAAATGAATGCTGTTTCTAAAGTACCTGCCACTTGGGATAAAAACACCCAGTGTTAATGCAAGACCTTTTCTCTCCCTTGCCTGGCTGTGCCCCACCCCCACCCACCCAACTCATCACTCACAAGGGAAAACCCTATAATTAGACAGATGTGCTTTGTGCACGACATAGTAATAATGAACACTGAACCTTGGCTGTGTGCCAGGTACTTTACATAGACTATTTTATTTAACCGATGGGGGTAGAACTGCTGTGATTTCCATATGATTGAGAAGGTTGGTCCAGGGTGGTTCGGCCACTTGTCCAAGTTTAGCCAGCTGGGAGGGAATGAAGTTGGCCAGACCCAGACCACATTTTTTTTTTTTTTTTTTTTTTTTTTGAGAGAGAGAGATTGAGAATCTCAAGTAGGCTGCATGCTCAGCACAGAGCTTAGTGTGGGGCTCGATCTCACAATCCTGAGATCATGACCTGAGCTGAAATCAAGAGTGACACACTTGGGGCGCCTGGGTGGCGCAGTCGGTTAAGCGTCCGACTTCAGCCAGGTCACGATCTCGCGGTCCGTGAGTTCGAGCCCCGCGTCAGGCTCTGGGCTGATGGCTCGGAGCCTGGAGCCTGTTTCCAATTCTGTGTCTCCCTCTCTCTCTGCCCCTCCCCCGTTCATGCTCTGTCTCTCTCTGTCCCAAAAAAATAAATAAAAAAAAAAAAAAAAAAAAAAAAAAAAGAGTGACACACTTAACGGACCCCCCCCCACCCCAGACAACATAATTCTTAAAGGACAGTCACCCCTTAGCTATCCTGCTTCTTATCATTCAGTGTCAGTTAACAGAGAGTGTTTTGTAATGAGACTCATTGCATAAACAGGGTAGACATCTCTTAGTGTATGAAGTCCTGAGTATACAGTATTGGTTAAGAAAAAAAAAAAAAAAAGGACGAGTCCTCAAAGTTATGTTACAGGCAGAATATTCCTTTTTGCTGCACACTAACTGAAGTTTTTAGAAAGAAATCAATCTGCATTATTGGAAATAGTAGGAACAGCTGCAGCCTGAGGGGAAGCCTCCTGTTACAGTTCATAGCCCTCGCACCCTCCAGAAGACTAAGACTCATTTTATTATTTTTCCCAGGGGCAAGAAGGCACATCCAGCCAGAAACTACGCACACCTCTTCATGGAGAAGCACTAACTGGATGGAGCAAACACATAACTCTCGTCCAACACGGTAGGTGGCAAATTGTGTTAAGTGCAGAAGACACAGTTGAATTGGGAGGCCCTGGCTATAGGGGACGGGGACGCAGAGATGGGACACAGTATGGAGAAAAAGTTAAAGGGAGAGTGCTTTACAAGATGAAAGAGAAAGGCCTGAGAGGTAAGGAATCAGAGAGTGAGAACCGAGAGTAGGAAATGAGAGAAGTCCATTGGGGGAGGGCAGACAAGAGATCTGGGGGCATCCAGAGGGACTCTTGGCAAAAAGCCTAGACGGTCAACACTGTAACTGTGCAGCAAGATAACTGGTAACTAGACCCAAGAGCACAAAACCCATATTCTCTCTGCGTGGACTTACCACTCATTTACCCCTCCCCCAACCCTTTCTTTTTTTTAAAAAAATTTTTTTTTTTTTTCAACGTTTATTTTTTTATTTTTGGGACAGAGAGAGACAGAGCATGAACGGGGGAGGGACAGAGAGAGAGGGAGACACAGAATCGGAAACAGGCTCCTGGCTCCGAGCCATCAGCCCAGAGCCCGACGCGGGGCTCGAACTCACGGACCGTGAGATCGTGACCTGGCTGAAGTCGGATGCTTAACCGACTGCGCCACCCAGGTGCCCCAGCCCAACCCTTTCAATAAAGAGCTGCTGAACCCTCATGAAGGTCACTGGTATTCTCCCAGGGAACAGCGTGTGAGAAGCTGTTCCCAACACAACAGCTCCAGGAGGGCATCTACAAATAGGGACCAGAAAAGGGGAGGGGGGGTACCACCCGGCTCAAGAATACAGCCATTCTTCCCAATACCATCACCACCACTCCCATTGTCTAAGTAAGACTCAGTTGTTTTTTAATTGTGAAATTGAGACTAGATTCCATTGTGAATAATGTACATGTTAAAGAGCAACGGTAAAATGAATATCCACGTAATCTTTAGCCAACTTAAAAGACAAAACATAACCAGGACTTTTTGTTTTGTTTTTAAGTTTATTAATTTTTGAGAGAGAGACAGAGCAGGAACAGGGGAAGGGCAGAGAGAAAGAGAGAGGGAAAGAATCCCAAGCAGGCTCCACGCTGTCAGCACAGAGCCTGATGTGAGGCTTGATCCCACGAACTGTGAGATCATGACCTGAGCTGAAAGCAAGAGTCGGATGATTAACTGACTGAGCCACCCAGGCACCTCTAGATAACCAGAACTTTGGATGCCACTGCTGTGGCCTGCAGAAGTTGTTTCCCATGCCCCCCTTCAATCACTGTTGTGATGTTTAGTTAACCACAGTGCTGGTATTCTTTGTAGTTTCATCATTCTCATTATCCTTTCACAATATATTGCTGAGTTTTTAAACTTTACATAAATGAAGTATGTTGTAGGTTTTCTTTTGGAATTACTCCTTTCATTCAGTGTCGTGCTTTGGAGGGTCACGAATGATGATATGAGTGACTGTCGTTCATTGATTTTTTTCTACTAATGTAGAGTATGCCAATAAATAAATGTAAACAAGAAGTATTTCTTTTTTTTTTAATTTTTTAAATGTTTATTCATTATTTTTGAGAGAGAGAGAGAGACAGAGTGCGAGCAGGGGAGGGGTAGAGGGAGAGGAAGACACAGAATTTAGAGCAGGCTCCAGGCTCTGAGCTGTCAACACAGAATCCGACGCGGGGCTTGAACTCACGGACTGTGAGATCATGACCTGAGCCGAAGTCAGATGCTTAACCGACTGAGCCACCCAGGCACCCCAACAAAAACTATTTCTTTCTCCCACTATTAATAAACATTTGGATATTTCAAATTTATATCACAATGTCACTATGTCCTTACTAGGTTTTGTCCCCATAAACAAGAGTTTCTTTGTGTTATAGTCCAAGGAATAAAATGTCTAGCTCAGAACATACGTATTTGTTGAATTTTACTAGCCAAGGCCAAACTAGTTTCCAAAAGATTTATTTTCACTGAGACTAACTCCAACATGTATGAGAAATCTTTGTTTTTAGATTCTTACAGACACTTGTTCTTGTCAGACTTGAATTTTCGCTAATTTGGTGAATACCAAATTGTGTCTAATTTTTAAAAGTTTCCATTTTACTGATTATATATAACATTAAAGACATTGTCATATTATATGCTTTTTTTGATTCTATGAAATTCTTGCTCATATGTTTGCTCATTTCTCTATTTTTCTTACTGATTCATAGGAATTCATTATGTATTCCAAATAATAACCCTCTGTTGAATATACATGAAGTAAATATCTTCTTTTAGTTTATGACTTGTTTTGAAATCTCTTGATGATGTCTTTTGATGAACAGAATCCTTAATTTTAATGTAGTTCAATTTATCTAATATATGCTACCAATTCTTATGTTTGGTTTTAGCAGTTATTTGTTATTATTTTTGGCTGTACAGCACCTAATAAGCCTGCCCTTGACTTTAACTTGGGAACTAGAGATTCAGAGAGGCAAAGAGTTCTCTCTCACACAGTGGTAACAATTAGTATAAATGAAGTTTTCAAGGTAGCAGTGAGTACTCATAATGGTGTCCTTTGGCCACCAATGTGGCCAATGTTCGGGGCCAACAACATTAGGAGTACAAGCTGTATACATTCACAACTAGCTTAGATGTGTCCTTTGGGGACTGTGTGTGTGTGGCTGAGTAACCCCCAAGCCACATTCTCTAATCTTGTTGCTATTCTGTGAACTCTTCAGTGTCTTTTTAATAAATTTCATTTGCGAATCAATAATTATGCAAATAATAATTTTCATGTGCGAATCAATCAGAGTAGATATCATTTGCTTATAATGAAGAACTCTAGCCAACATGGTCAATAGAAGACTGTTTTGCATTATAAGCCATTTTGCTGCTTGGTATTCCCTTGCCCTAATCTCTGCAAAAAGTTCAAGTATAACACACTCAGTGTGAGAGAGAAAATAACTAGAAAAGTGCCCAGTAAAAATTTCCTTTCTCATTCTGGCTATCTACCCATTTTGTGCAGAAATTTGGTTTTCTTCTTTATTTCTCAATGTTTTCCCTACCCCATCCCCTTGCAATCTCCGTATTCTGTCACATCCCTGCCTGTAAAGTCCCAATTTGGAAGCCTTAATGAGACCCACTCATCTACACGGCGATGCCTTCAGTGTTCCCATCTCCCCAGTGGATCTTCAGGTTTCTGATAAACATAGTCATATGCTTATCAACATTCATTCGTTCAACAAAATCGCTGTGTGAGTTTTATGGCAATAACATTGGTAAATGTGAGAACAGCTAGTGAAAATATTTTAAGGTGACAGATTGATGGCAGCTTTGCAAACAGATTCAGAAATTCTCTCTCAGACATGTTATTCATAAAATGATATTTTTAAAGCACTTCAGTACAGCTTTATTTCAGTCCCAGCCTTATAATGAACAGGCATACAGAATATAGCAGGGAAAGAAAGGATTTTCACAGAAAGCCTTTTATGATCAATTTAATGGATACAACAAATACACTCAAAAATGAGGTGGTTCTGAGATAAATCGAATCACTTTAGCTCATGATTTAAAGCGACTGTCAGCAAAGCTTGAGTTAATCAATTTTACTAATCAGAATGTTACTTAATACAATCAACTACCCATTGAACAAATGCTGAGTGGGAAATACTAAAAGAGGCCAGGTATAGGGTACAAGACAGCCCGCGAAAGAGCATTAAGTCTTTCCAGAAGTGAAAAAAAGTTGGAGGTGGGGGTGGAGATCTGTCTCATGTGGAGGGAAAAGCACTGGAAGACAGAGAGATGATGTCTGGGTAGTTCAGTACAGCTGGAGAGTACAGTAGCTGCAAGGGAAAGGGATATAGGTGACAAGGTACTTATTGGAAAGAAAAGGAGGAGGGGCACATGGGTGGCTCAGTCGGTTAAGCGTCTGACTGGCTCAGGTCATGATCTCGCGGTTCATGAGTTTGAGCCCTGCGTAGAGCTCTGTGCTGACTGCTCGGAGCCTGCTTCGGATTCTGTGTCTCCCTCTCCCTCTGCCCGTCCCCCACTCATGCTCTCTCTGTCTCTCTCCCTCTCAAAAATAAATGAACATTAAAAAAAATTTTTTTAAAGGAGGAAAGGAACTTAAACGGCACTGTGTGATTCATATCATATAGCTCATGGGTCAGGGTGAGGTTTGGATATTGTTAGAGTTGAAGGCAAGGGGGACTTTGGGAGACTCGAAGCATGGAGTGAATGGCTAGATCTGTGCTAAAGGGAAATTACTCTGGCTTCAGTGTGAATAAACCAGGGATCAGGAATGGAGTTGGCAACAGAAGAGGGTATTTAAGAGACTCTTGCAGTAGGGGCGCCTGGGTGGCTCAGTGGGTTAAGCATCCGACTCTTGGTTTCAGCTCCCATCATGACCGGACGGTTTGTGGGTTCGAGCCCCACGTCAGGCTCCATGGTGGCAGTACAGAGCCTGCTTGGGATTCTCTCTCTCCCTCTCTCTGCCCCTCCCTTGCTCGAGCTCTCTCTCTCTCTTTCATGCACAAAATAAACAAATAAACATTTTAAAAAAGAAGCTGTTGCAGTAATCTGAGGGAAAGGTGGCAGTGGCTTGAACTAAGGAAGGACCTGTGTTTGGAAATAAGGTTGTATATTTGAAAAATGTTACGGAAGTAGAATAAATAGGACCTGTTGGCTGATTGGACATAGTGGTGGAGGAAGACAGAAAAGGACGCTAGGGTTTCTAACTTGACATCTGAGTGGATGCCACCATGATGTCCACTGAGACAGGGCACACAGAAAGAAGAGGAATGGGAGATAAGGTTGAGTTGGAGGTCACTATATCCATCTTTTCTAATGGAATAGAAGGTCCACAGGACAGGACCGTGTTCCTTTTGTTTAGGGATATATCCTAAGTGGTATACACAAATTCATACTCAATAAATATTTATGGGAAGAATAAGAAGTTCTGTGTGTAGATCTCGAGCTTAGGAGAATGTCTTACCTTTCCACTGCTGGTAGTAGTTTTCTACTACTTAGTTTTCTATGGCCCTTCTAAGTTTATGGTAGAAACTTCTACTAAACAGCACCCAAGTGCACCCAAGTGCACTCTCACTCACAATCCTGTAGGTGGGAAAGTCAGGTGGGCTCTCCAGGGTTCTCTGCGTGGGACCTCACAAAGCTGGAATCGGGGTTTTGGCCAGGCTGTGTTCTAATTTAGGTGCTCTGGGAAGAATCTGTTTCCAAGCCCATTTAGGCTGTTAGTGGAATCTAGTTCCTTGTGGTTGAGGGTCTGAGGTCACCATTTCCTGGCTGGCTGGCAGCTTAACTGGGGTCACTCTCTCCTCCTAGAGGCTGCCTGCATTCCTTCAAACCAGCAAGAGCAAGTGGAGGCTTTCTTATGCTTTGGATCTCTGGGAATTCCTCTCTCACTGGCCAAAGGAAACTCTAGGCACTTTAAGGGCTCACTTGATTGAGTCAAGGCCACTGGATAATCATCATATCTTAAGGTCAACTGACCTGACATCTTGATGACATATGCAAAATCCCTTCACAGAAGTACTACCTTAGTGTTTGATTAAATACCCAGGAGGCAGAGATCCTGGAAACCACCTTTGTAATTCTGTCTACCACTGAGAAGAATCTGGGCTAGAGGTATAATTTAGGAATTTTATGCTTATGTACATTTGAAGGTTATTTTTGCCAAGTATGTTAGAACGAATAGGGCAATTGTTATTTAAATTACTGTATTAAACTATAGATATTTTCTGGATATTCTTATTTACTAATTGATATTTTCTTTTAACAAAGAAAGTATGCCTTAATTTTAAAAAAAATTTTTAATGTTTATTTATTTTTGAGAAAGAGACAGAGTGTGAGTGGGCAGGGGCAGAGAGAGAGGGAGACACAGAATCTGAAGCAGGCTCCAGGCTCTGGGCTGTCAGCACAGAGCCCGATAAAGGGCTCGAACTGACGAACTGTGAGATCATGACCTGAGCCGAGCCACCCGGGTGCCCCAAGTATGTCTTAATTTTTAAACTATTTATGGATGTGGATGTTATTTTATAAAAATAAAGAGACCTTTGTGGTCATATTTTTAAAAACATAAAAAATCTTTATCCTAAGGTTCTTTCTAGATTAGAAACTGTGTGAGGTTACCTGAATCCCATCACATCCCTTAGTCACAAGGCAGCAGGTAAACTTGGCAGAAAGTGGAGAATGTGGGTTTGGAGAAGGGCAGGCCTGGGTGGAGCCCACACTTTTCCCTGTGACCTCCAGGAAGGTGCTTGTCCACCCAGAAGTGAGGTTTTCTCATCTTCAGAATATTAATGAGAGTATCTGCATCACTAGGCTATGTAAAGAATTAACCTGAGTGGTAAATGAAGAGTCTGGCCTATGGCAAACTTTGAGTACAGATGAGTTCTCTTTCCCTAGATTCTGTGTTGTGACCTCTCCTGTCCTGTGATTTCACTGTGCTATGTCCCTGAGAAGGTATCAGCCAAGGGAAAGCCACAGGACAAATAGGGACTCAGGTTGTCCATTTTACATTCAAGATAGACGCATCCTCGACAGCTTCTCCTGAGACTGGGGCTCAGCTTTTACACAGCGCTCTATCCTTCCCTGGGCCTGGCCGTCAGGGCAGGACCAGCCCACCCCCTGGCACATCCGAGCCCCAAGGCTGGCTGTTACACTCGACACATCTTCCTCATAGGCTGTATCCTCCTGAGGCTCACCTCCTTCTGAGAAGCAATGGCTGTGCTTTGGGTTCAAATCTTCCATGTTTGATAAACATCAAAGAAATCTTATAACCAGTTTCTTTGCAGGGCCCCAAATGCACCGTCTATGTGCATTTACTCACAAAAAAACCACACTTGGCGTGTCTTTCACATCTCTTCAAAGGGGAGAAAATTAAATGTATATGTATAGATCTATCTATGCCAATATCTCTATATACTGATCCTTCTACCAAGGGAGAAAGAAAGAGAAAGTTTTGGGAAATTACCCACACAAATGGCGAAGCCATGTATTGGTCAGGGTTTTAGTTTGTGGGGACCAACGCAACTCAGTATAAACAAAAGAACGTCAACAGCCTACAGAGTTACTGGACAGTCAGGTGCACCAGGCTGGATGGAGGCCATGCAGCCAGAAGTCGTGCCAAGATCTCCCCCACTGAACTGGCCCAGCATTCCCACTCCAGAAAATTCACCTTCCTGTAACTCACATTGCTGCCAGAGAGAATTTTCTACCGTCTCAGAATTTTTGTACCAGAAACTCCTGACTCAAGTTCCAGGATGCATCTCCCAGTACATGCCCGTGCCCTCCCTCCAAGGAAGATCAGGAAAGTGAGCGACTGGTATCTGCTCTTTCCAGTTACTAATAGAAAAATCCGTGTTCGTTTTCTGTGGTTGTTGTTAGTAACCACAAACTTAAGACAAGAATTTTATTCTCTCACAGTGCTGGAGGCCAAAGTCCAAAATCAAGGTGTCAGCAGGGCCCCATTCTCTCCTCTCTTGGGGGTGGGTCCCATCTTTGCCCTCCCTAGTGTCTGGGGGCTGCTGGCATTCTTGGCCTTGCGGACGCTACTCTAGCCTCTGCCTCTGACTTCAACTGCCTTCTGGGTGTGTGTTGCCAAATCCCCCTCTCCCTTCTTCCAATAACTTGCAATGACAGATAAGGCCCACCTAGACGATTCAGGATAATCACTTTACCTTGAAATCCTTAATCGCATTACTTCTGCAAAAACATGACCCTATAAGGTAACATTTACAGATTCCAGGTACTAGGGCCTGATATCTTTAAGAGCCAGAGGCAAGGAATTATCCTTTACCTTAGAAGGGATATCTGGACCTGCTGTACATCACTGGGTCCCTAGAAATTTCATGGGGGTGAGTGGGTTAGGCCCCTGAATTCTTCTCAGATTTATCTCCCACTCTTTGACATGCAAATGTCTTAACAGCATGTCTAGAAGAAATGGCTGCTTCTTGCTCACTTAGATCCAATCAGAAAAGAGGTAAGGAATTGCTAAAATATCATGAGGTTCAGATGATGGTCATCAAAATGATCAGTGTCTAGTATAATTAATACACAAGATTTATAACATAAGAACCTATAGACTTTTGTTAGAAGCATCCCATAAATTTTGTTGAACTAAATTGGTTTTAGAAAACAAGACTTAAGCCCAAATTGCTTGTCAATTTGGGAATTTTCTTTTTTAATAAATAGCACAATAGAACAAAGATATATTACATATATATATATATATATGTTATATATATATATATAACATATACATACATATATATCACCAACAGAGGGATAGCTGCCCAGCTAAGCCTATAACTTGCAGACCCCTTCACAGTGAGGTGTGCTTATGATCTGGTCAGTGAGATGTGCTTAGAAGTGATATGCGGAGTTTCCAGTTTGTACATGAACAGGCATACCCCTCACTTCGCCTTTTTTCATCTTCCGCTCATTGGATGTATTTTGCTGACGCGGACAACTGCACTAGGGTGGATACACGAGGTACCATACGCTTAGTGTTCTTCTCTATTGTCAGGGCCTCCCTTCCCTGGGCAGCTGTGGACACTAACACTGAACATGTACAGACTCCACCTTGCATAGCCCCTCAGCCAGTTCTGACCAAGGTGGTCCATATATCAGCAGGCATCATACCACTGGGGTTGGTGTGCACTAAGCCCAATATATGAGGCCTTTTTGCTCTTGAAATCTCTAGTGCCTAGCAGAGGGCCGGAAGCCGTTGTTGGTCTTTGATTGGCAGGGCCTAGATGACAACCTGTAGCCCAGCTTCTATGTGTCCTCAGAGTCATAATTCAGGGGATTTTTTAAATATGGGAAAGGTGTTCTCTTCTGCTGGATGGCCAAGAAATAGTGAATAATCTGCACTACAGTGATAGAATATGCAAGGCACCTACTCTGTCTAGTGCCTGGTCTAAGAGGTGATCGATGCTTAAGTGAAGAAATGGTTGTTTACATGAAGAAATACACAATGAGTGTCCGGTTCAGCTCCTTCCTGTACTAGAAACTCTGTGGGGCTGAGCATCTTCCCCAGAGCCTAAGTTATGTGACTGAAGCCTTGCCAACTCTCCTCTACCTTACTAGCCCCACTTTCCCAGAGTGTAGACCCTTCCTTTGATCACTGTTCTGGTTAAGGGTCTGTTCTAACTCAGATTATGCAGAACGACAACGTTACCTCCGGCCGGACTTCGAACACCTTCACTGCGTGAAGACCTCTGACTACTGAAAGACTACTGAAGACCACCTCCTTGGTTTACTGTGCCAGTAAACTTCTGGTCACTTCTTTCAAGGGCCAGATCTACAGCTGAGTCTATTGCTGAGTCAGAACCCATAGTCCTTTTTTTAATTAATTTTTTTTTTTTGAGAGAAAATAAATAAGAGAGAGAGAGAGGCAGAGAGAGAGAGAGAGAGACAGAGAATCCCACGCAGGCTCCACACCATCAGCACAGAGACTGACGCGGGGCTTGAACCCATGAACTGTGAGATCATGACCTGAGCCAAAATCAAGAGTTGGAGGCTTAACTGACTGAGCCACCCAGGTGCCCCAGAACCCATAGTCTTTGATCCTGGCTCTCTACTTGCCTATTCTACTGAAGTCCTGTTATGTCTTGAAGTCTAGTCCATTGTAATCCTGACAGTAATAAGGTGACTCAAAGTTCAGTTTCTAGGAGTGTAGAGTAAATAATTATATTAATAGTGCGTGAAGTTAAGTAACATTGGATAACACATTTTCTGACTAGATAACCTGGATTCACTAGGTCTATGATGGTGCAGGGCAATCTGTAGTTTTAAAAACACCACAGGTGAGCTCTCTGATGCATAGCCTGACTTAAGGATCATTGTGTTAGAATTGTGTGAGTCCTAACCACAGAGGCAAAGATGATTTAGGTTAAGAAGGCAGATACTGAGGTTTCAGACCTGCTAACCATTTAAAGTAAGCAATGGTTTTCTAGAAAATAAAACAGATAAACTTGAAATCATTAAGGGCCCTCCCAACTTAGAAATTGTCAAGTACAATATAGAATGAAGAGCTTTTCAAGAGCATTGAGATTCATGGTGAGGCAGGAAACGGGGCGCCCGGGTGACTCAGTTAAGCGTCTGACTCTTGATTTCGGCTCAGGTCATGATCTCACAGTTTGTGGATCTGAACCCACATCGGGCTCTAGGCTGACAGCACACAACCTGCTTGGGATTCTCTCTCTCTTTCTCTCTCTCTCTCTCTGACCCTCTCCCACTTGTGCACATGCACTTTCTCTTTCTTTCTCAAAAAAATAAACTTTTTTTTTAAAAAAAACACAATTTTGGGGTCAGACAGACATGAGTGTGAATTCTGACTTAAGTCAAATTATACAGTTGTCTGAGACACAGTGCCTCATCTGAAAAATAGGAGTAATATTTGGCTATTAAATTTGTTATAAGTTTAAAAGCAGTAATATGGGGATAAAAACTGTGCTAACTTTTGTGGACCAATGTGAGGATTATATGAGTGGCTATGTGTAGAGCAGTTGGAACTGTGCATGTGGAAGAAATGTTTGCAGCTGTCATTCTTATCTTAAAGACTGCACGGTGGGGCGCCTGGGTGGCTCTGTCAGTTAAGCTTCCAACTTCGGCTCAGGTCATGATCTCACAGTTTCTGAGTTCGAGCCCCACGTTGGGCTCTGTGCTGACAGCTCAGAGCTTGGAGCCTGTTTCGGATTCTGTGTCTCCCTCTCTCTCTGCTCACGCTCTGTCTCTCTCTCAAAAATAAATAAATGTTAAAAAAAAAAAAAAAAAGAAGACTGCACTGTGACTGGCTCATATTAAATGCCGGAAATGTTCATTCCTTTCTCTCTGCCAATTCTCTGGCTATTTAATCCACTAAAGGGCTTTAGGCAGAAAGGTCCTAAATTCTATGAACATGTTAAATTGGTTTTAACTGGCTGAGTGACTTAGAAGTCTTCTTTTCTCTTTTCTAGTTTATTTCAATGACTTATTTCTTCTCCCTGTCGCAAGTCCGCTTGACTGTGATAGGGAGTGCAATGAACCTCACGCCCCATTTAGTACAGAAAGCTCATGCACTGGGTATTGTTCATCTGGTATCTTACAAGCTAGGTGCTCTCTGCTGTTTCTGTGGGTAGGAGAGTCAGGTTGCCCATGGGAAATGGCAGTCGTGAAAAGCCAAAGAGTGTAATGTATGGTCTGAATTAATATCAGCTGCTGCCAGATTAAGAATGAAAGCACAAAAACATTTCTCGAAGCACAAACAAAACAGGTTACAGTCTTAACAATGGTGTTGGTAATTAATCTGCGGAGAGTTACAGATGGTTAATGACTCGTTGATTTGAGCAGACTCAATTACGTCCAGGAATGTGCTCCGCTGGACATTAGAGGATATGAATGAATCCTTTCCTGGAAGGCTGATTACATGCTAACTTCAGCAGAAACGAGACTGAACCTGGATGCAAGCGACAAATGTAAAATATAACGTCTTGACAGTGGGAGGTCCTCTGGCCCAACACTCTCAATTTAAACATGAGGAGATTTTGTTTTGAGTGGTCCACGGAGGTTGAGTGTTTGCACGCCAATGAGCTATGAGTATAAATATTTTATCTGCATCAAGGTAGATAATCTAAACTACAGAATAGCTTTTACCTGTACTTTAAAGTTGAAACATTTGGTGATTGGAACTTCCACATTCACATACAAACATCTACAGACATTTATTGTATGTGACAGAAAATGTCTGGAATACTGGGATTTATGTGGGTACAGTGAGCAGAATGCTCGAAAACAGGATGGCCCAGAAATTCGAAGGGGTACCATCATGATCGCCAAAGGCCACACATGTCTTACACCTACTGAGAGGTGGGATAGCTGAGTGGTTAAGTGACTGGACTCTGAATTCAGACTGCTTGGGTCTGATTACAAGTTCTGTTTCTTACTGGCCGTGTGCCTTTGAGGATATTACCTTTGTTCTTTGTACCTCAGTGTCCACATTTGTATAACAGGATGATACAAGTTGGTATCTACCTCATATGGGTACCATTACGTGAATTAATATAATGTATTTGGAAGGGTGCCTATACATAATAAACACTGCAAAATATTAGCATTCTTTGTGTTTCTGACCCTCACAGTGATATTAACTGAGGGACTCCTGTTTTCAGTTTTATTTTATTAAAACGTTTTTTTCATTTTATTTGTTCTAATTTTACTTTTAATGTTTATTAATTTTTGAGAAAGAGAGAGAGAAAGAGAGCAAGTGGGGGACGGGCAGAGAGAGAGAGGGGACAGCGGATCTGAGGCAGGCTCTGTGCTGACAGCACAGAGCCCTACACGGGGCTCGAACTCAGACCGTGAGATCGTGACCTAAGCCAAAATTAGAAGTCGGAAGCTTAACTGACTGAGCCACCAATGCACCCCTCCAGTTTGCAATTTTAAAGCAGTCAACAGCTGTGTGCTGCTGAAAGAAATTTCAGGGCAAAGGGCTACAGAAGCGGAGTCCAGTGGGAGGGCTTTCTGTGGATGGTGTCTCTTTTGGAAGTGGTGGTGCTCTCTATTGATCTTTTACATTCACGATTTTATCCTTTTCTTTGAAAAGCTCGTTTCTGACTCAATTCTACTCTGCTCTTAACAGTAATCAAAATTATTAATTTTTTTGGGTTTTTTGCTAGGGTCCTGTGGCAGTTTTCCACTATGCCACACATACAGTCAGGCCTCTCATCACTTGCTCTGCAGTGTCTGTTCTAGTATGCCCACTGATTTGTGTCTGTTTTTCTGTCTCACACCCAGCTTCTGCCCCAGGATAGCCAGTCTGAATGTGCCACTGTGCACTTCCCATATTCCATGTGTATTTTCAGTATATCTTTATCTTCTGTAAGCAAAACTAGTGTTTTAAGTAACTTTGGGGTTACCTATTTGATAATGACTCAAGTCATGGTCAGGTTAAGACCTTTACCAATCTCTGGTAAGACTGTGGGAGCCCCACCCTGCAACCCATATCACTGCCCCAAAATGTATAATTGAAAAGGAAAATAGTATTACAATATAAAACTCGCATAACAAAGTCCAACAGAATTTGAATTTTTTCTCCATGATGGCATTTTGAAGTATCATGTAGCAAGTTTTTCGCTAAACTGTCTCATTTTTGATACTCATGTCTTCTGGAAAATCCTTAACCAAATTTCCCGTTACAGACGTAAAACCCTTTAACATTTACCAGACTGGCAATAAATTTTCTCTTCTTCAGAGAAATAAGAGAAATTTGCAAATGGAAACCAGTGCTTACTGTACTGAAATACATCACACAATAAATTTCTATGAAAGATAAAGTTCTTATTACTGCAACAAATAGACTAGACCACGGTTGCAAAGTTCCTGTGAGAAATCGCTGCACGACATCAGGCTGGCTTGCTGTTTAATAATGCTTTAAAAAAAAAAAAAAATCCAGAGAGGGATCTGTGGGCTTTTCTGTCCTCAAAGGAGGTAATGAAGTGTTCAATCATTTGTACTACAAGGGAAGTTATAGAATGGGTCCAAATATCTCCTCCGTCTGGAAACAAATGTTTTGTTAGAAGTCAGATCATTTGTATATGCACCCTAAACATTTGGAGGTACATTCCTCCTTGGACATTTGAAACAAGAGGGGAAATCCCACCAGTTAAGGGCTGACACCAGTGTGGTAACATGGGCATAAGATAGTGTAACAGTGTTGGGAGTGAAAACTAAATGGATGTAAACAATAGCCTTCTGACTGGCGGCTGGGTCTCTTGGTATTCAGAATCTCCTGCTTCACTTACTTTTTTAATTTTTTTTTTTTTTTTTTTAGATAGGTACCATTAAGTCAATTTAGATGGTCAACAGAAAGCATGATTCTAGTTTTGGCAAGTACCTAAATGGTGCTGATTCACCCGTGCATTGGCAGGTACTTAGGCTGCTTTTTGCTGGAATGATGTGTGATACATGATTAGCCAGGAGGAAGACCATAAGATCAGGCAAAGAAGAAGGAGGGGGAAGGGGGTTGGGGAAGGAAGAAATAGAAGAGAAGCAAACTACAGAGAAGGAAGAAAATCTACTGAGTGTAAATTATGTGCTAGGTAGTCTTACTCTACAATGCTTCCTAAAGTCTTGACACAGAATGCATTTTTATCCCCCAACTTTACAGGAAGGGCACTGGAAGCCCCAAATTTAGTAATTCTCTGGATCACAGAGATTCACTGGATCACACAGTATTCTTTCCCCAGTGATATTTTTTTCATTTCTGCTTTCAGTGAAGTATTCCCTGACACTTTCAGGTGCATTTCTTGATCTCTCCTTTCTCTATGTCCCCAAACGCTTTGTACAGTGATCCCACTACTGTATTAATGGTGGTGGATGCCCTCCTTCCCACTAAGGTTGTGAGCTCTCAGAGGGCAGGAAATATCTCATTCATTCTCGGTGCTCAGAGCTCAGCACTCAGCAAAGAGTAAACAAACATGACTATCTAGGTAGACAATGCTACCATAACTCACTCTTTATTTCAAAAGTCCTGCCAATACTATTCCAAAGAAATAGTTTTGACCATTTTAATTTAAAAAAAAAACCTGTTAGAAAACACTTTTTCCTAAATTCTTAAAATGGTATTTTTCTCTCTTTTTTGAAGTTATTTTTACTACTTTATGTGAGCTTAAGTAAATCTACTCATCTTTTGCACTAAACCGTTGCTAATGGGTGCAGCCAATTCAGTTAAAATTGCTGAACTTTGTGTGTGGCCTGAAACACCGTTCTTGTCTCTTTCAAATCCTCTAGCAAAATATGCTGATCATCGCGCGGTCACAATCTGTTTGCATGACATATTTTTAAAAGAGATTTTAGAAAATTCTTGTATTGGGGGCGCCTGGGTGGCTCAGTCGGTTAGGTGTCTGACTTTGGCTCAGGTCATGATCTCGCAGTCTGTGGGTTCGAGCCCCGTGTCGGGCTCTGTGCTGACAGCTCAGAGCCTGGAGCCTGTTTCGGATTCTGTGTCTCCCTCTTTCTCTGACCCTCCCCTGTTCATGCTCTCTCTCTGTCTCAAAAATAAATAAATGTTAAAAAAAAAAAAAAAAAAGAAAGAAAGAAAATGCTTGTATTAATTTGCCAGGGCCACAAGAACAAAGAACCACAGACTGGTGCCTGAAACAAGGGAAACTTAACTTTCTCACACTTCTGCAGTCTGGAGTCCGAGATCAGGGTGCTGGCAAGGTTTGGTTTCTCCTGAGGCCTCTCTCCTTGGCTTGGAGCTGATGGTCATCTACCTGTGTCTTCATATGCTTTTCCCTCTGTATCTTAACTAGGTCCATGTCCTAATTTCTTCTTCGTATAAGGACGCCAATCACTTTGGATTAAGGACCATCCTAATGACCTCATTTTGATGTAATCACTTCCTTAACGACCCTGTCTCCAAACACGCAGTTGCATTCTGAGATATGGGGACTTAAGACTTCAGCATATGAATTCTTCAAGGGACACAATTCAGCCCCCAGCAGTGCTTCACATCATGTCCCCTGCTGTCATTCCTTCTGGAGGATCCTGCTTAAAAAGAGGAAGCTGTTAAAGAGGGCTGAATGCCTCCACCCAGCAGGGCCCCTGGGCACCGAGTGCTGGGCTGTCCGGCTGGCTGAGGCCTGCTGAGTGAGGTGGAATTTAGCTGAAACTTCCAGATCTAACTCTGTCCTTCTCAGAAGGAATTCAAGAATTTGGTACAGTGAAAGATCATGCTCTTCTGTGAGCTGTTCTCCAAACTTCTCTCAGAGCCAGGAGCACCACGTGCCTATGAATGTATAAGTACCTAATAAGCCACTTTATCATCTTGGAGCTATGAGAAAAGTATCAAGTTATCTGCTGAGCAATGAGCCATGTCCGGGAACTCTTGGGCCGCTGTAATGGCCTTGGGGTTTGGCCTCGGTGCTAACGGATGCAGAGCCTCCTTGCACACAGAGGAGGACAGTTCTCTGATGACAACTGATTTATGGTGTCCGTGGTGGGGCTTCTCTAATTAGGGACCGGAGCCAGGCTGCCCTGTTCCAGACGCCGTGGAAGAGGCCTGCTTTGTAATACTGTGCCCTGAAACGATGGCATCGTCCTCTATTTGCGGTGTCATTAACAAGTTGAAATAAAACTCTTTTGACGGGTGTTTTTCCTTCATGACTAAGAGTCGATAGCTTTGCGAATTGCAGGGTGTTTTTACGAGCACACATAACTCACTGGGGCACGCATCGCAGTGCTACTTCTCTAGTGAGGCACCGAGCGACGGGGTCAGACCGAGACTTACTTAGACATACACACCCCGTTTGCCTAAAACTGACGTGCACTCGAAATGCTCGAAGCCAAGAGGGGGAAGACACACTTGCTCCATCCTGGCTGCCATCTGCTTGTTGGCAGCTCGGATGGAATGAGGTGAGAGGAAGCACACGTTGAAAGTAACACAATCTAGCATAACCTCCGGTCCCCGCTTTTGAAAGAGTGAACAGCTAATCAAATGATCAAAGGTGCTTTGATATATCTCATTCTGGCTTCACGGCTGACTTCTTGTACAGTTGTCGAGATGATTAGAAGCCCGGTCTCTTTTAGAGCTGCTCTGGAGAGAGGTTCTCCAAAGAGAAATAGAACCTGAAAACTTTCTAGAATGTACTCCAAGTTTTAAAAAATAAACAAGGTTTGGGGCACCTGGGTGGCTCAGTCGGTTGAGCATCTGACTTGTGGCTTCAGCTCAGGTCATGATCTCATGGTTCATGGGTTTGAGCCCTGCGTTGGGCTCTTGTTGACTTGGAGCCTGCCTGGGATTCTCTGTCTCCTTCTCTCTCTCTCTGCCCCTTCCCTGCTCATGCTGTCTCTCTCAAAAATAAATAAATAGACATTAAAAAAAAATAATAAAAAATAGGGGCGCCTGGGTGGCTCAGTCGGTTAAGCGTCTGACTTCAGCTCAGGCCATGATCTCACAGTTCGTGTGTTCGAGCCCCGCGTTGGGCTCTGTGCTGTCAGCTCAGAACCTGGAGCCTGTTTTGGATTCTTTGTCTCCCTCTCTCTCTGCCCCTCCCCCACTTGCGCTCTGTCTCTCTCTGTCTCTCAAAAATAAATAAAAACTTCAAAAAAAAAAAAGATTTAAAAAAAATAAAAAATAAGTTTTGAAAAACAATATGTATTGACCGGAAAACAAAGAATTGCCTTGAAAATCAATTTTCTTCCCAAACTGGTTTATACATTACTCAAATTACATGAAATTTCAAAAATGCCCAATCTTTTCTTCTACTTACACTTAGGCTGATTGAAGAAGGTGTCACTTATACACAAGCTAACTTTAATCACTTCTGGGAAATAGTTTTATTTTTTATGTTCTTAGAAAAGAAATGACATTTTAAGTTTAGATTCATAGTAAATAACCCAAGATGTACTTTAGAATCCCTCTGATTGACTAATCAACCACAATTCTAAGCGGTGCTTTAGAGTTCTAAATTAAGTTGAACTGAGCCTCGGTACATTAGACACAACAGTTGAATATTGTAAAATTCTCTGAACCACTGTGGGAGTGGCCAATGCTTCCCCCACAGTAGTTCATGAATGATGGCCTAGAGTTGGCCAGAATACTTGGTGTGAGTGACACCCAGGAAATGATGGGCAGTAAACTACGGCAGCTTCTTCTCTGCCCTTTGTGAACTTAGGAAGAGTGACAACTATTGTCTCTTCCTACTTGGCAATATTTTTCCCCATTTTTTATGATTCCTATATAGAGAACAATGACGTAACTCACGGTACAGATAACATCTCTCACATCTATCTCTGGTGTGACCTCTCCTGACTTTCAGAACTTTTTTCCTAAGTCTTATGAGGCCAGTCTGTAGAGAACCACAGACATCCTAAAACCCGCATCTTCAGAATTAAATTCATTCTCCTCTCTCCCCGCTAATTCAGTCTTTTCACCCGACAGCTTAATTAGACACTCCAAGGCATCCTGATTCTTTCTCCTCTCTTTCCTATACTCATCACTGCATCTTTCTCAAACCCTTTCCCCCTCTCTCACCTACCGCCAATGACTTGGTTATAGTCCTCAGCAATTTACTTTGTTTGCTTTTTTGATGAGATTTTTGTGGAGGTCAGGCATTAATATTAATGAATTCACACCATCATTTTACAAACCGACACAAATATGACGGGACCTGTGCTGAGCAATGAAGACGCAGAGATAAAAGATACTAGCCTGAACGTATAGATCTGAAGAGGTAGTTAAACCATGGTGGGGGGGGGGGTGCAAATAGTGCACTGTATTAAGTCCACCTGGTGTCAGGCGAGTGGTATGGGCTGCGAAGCAGGAAGCAGACTTAGATAATGTTGGGATCTGATGAGGATTTTGAAGGATAAGTAGATAGTAGAGAGGTAACGAAGTAGGATGGGTATTACAGGCAAAAGGGAGGATGTGCAAAAGCAGGAGCATAGAAAAATCACAATGAGTTCATACGGCTGTGACTAACTTAGCAGATCTGAAGGAGCAGAAGAGGAAGACAGTGTTAGGAATATTGTAAAAGGCATGGTAAGATTTTTCAGAAGGTGTGATGGTCTTAAAATACATCTATGATTTGTTCACAGTCATCCTCCACACCCCAAATATGGAGGCTAATTCTCTTCCTGTTCTACTAATGACTAGAATGTGGCACAAAATGATGCCTGTGACTTCTGAGGCTAGGTCATTCTGCACGAATCTTTCTCCTCTGGATCTCTGCGCTGTGGGAAAGCCAGTAGCCTTATTGTGAGGATGTAGCCTGGGGAGAGGTCGTGGGGGGAGGAGCGGGGGCCTCCAGCCGACAGCCAGCATCTCCTTGCCAGCCACGAGCTGAGCCATCTTGGAGATGACTCTTCCAGCCCCAGTCAAGCCTTTAGATGACTGCAGGCCCAGCCAACATCTTGACTGCAATGTCTTGAAAGACCTGGAAACAAAAGCAGTTGGCTAAGCTATGCCTGAATTCCTGACAGAAATGATGAGATTAATAAATGTTTATTATGTTTCAAGCCACCATATCTTAGGATAGTTTGTTATGCAGAGAGAGAGAACGAAGACAAAAGAGGAATGAGGCGAGCAGACTTATATTTTATAATAAAAAATGTGATTGTATTCTGAACCATAGAGAATTTATGGGACAGGAAATAGAACAGAAATAGTTAAATAACATAGGTGGCTGTCAGAGTAATTAAATAAGGATCTGATAAGACCTGTATTAAGGCCTCAACCTTCCGGTGTAAGAGGAGGAAAACAGTTTGAGAGGTTTAGGCAGGAAAAGTGTGACTGGTTAGTCATGGGGCATGAAGAAAGGAGATCATCAAAGATGTGATTGCAGTTCCTTGCTTAGCAGACCAAGGAGTGGTGGCATCATTTATGAAAATGGGGAGTAAAGAAAGAAAATAGGGTCGCCAAGGGAAAGGAGTTTTTAGTTTTGAATGTACGGAGTGTAAATTGTCTGTGGAATATCAAAATGGAGATGTCTTATTAGTTATATAGACACAAGAACCTTGACCTCGGGAAAGGGAAATAGACTAAAATTACATTTGAAACAAAGAACAGTAAAGGGTGTAATACAAGTTATCCAATGATAGAACAGAACATTGGATCACGTTAACATTGATGATAGACAGAAAAGGAGACAGGGCAGGGTTGTGAGAGATCAAATAACAACAACCATAAAAAAAAACCCAAAGAGAAAGCATAGAGACCAAAAGAGCAGAGAATTTAAAGCAAAGGTTGCAGTGAATGAATTAAGATAAAGGCTAATGGGTATCTACTAGAGTTAGCAACCAGAAAGTTACTAGAAAACTTGGCAAAGGGAGATTCACCTGGAGTGACAGTGACAGAAGCCAGGCTGAAGTGGGTTAAAGGATGACCAGGAGGAGAGGCACCTGGGTGGCCCAGTCAGTTGAGCAGCCAACTCTTGATTTGGGCTCAGGTCATGATCTCACGGGTTTGTCCGTTCGAGCCCCTAGTGGGGCTTGGCACTACATGGAGCCTGTGTGGGATTCTCTCTCTCTCCGCCCCTCCCTTGCTCTCTCTCTCTCTCTCTCTCTCTCTCTCAATAAATAAACATGTTTAAAAATGACCATGAGGAAAAAAAACAGAGGCAGTAAATGCAGGCTGTGCTTTCTAGAAGCTCACTGTAAGACAAGGGACCTCCTCCCAGCTGCTCCTCATGCCTTAGCTCTGCCTTCTCGACGTCCACTTCCCACTGTTATGGGTGCTATCTTGTCAACATCCAGCTTGGCATGGACTCCTGATCCAACATGGCAGACCAGCCTCAGAGACATCAGTGGGTGAGGGACAGCACATTTGGGGAAGAAGGAAGGCAGAGGAGGAGAGGCAACACTTAGAGAGAGGAAAGCTCAAGCACCTGTAGAGAGCTGGAAGGGTCGGTCTGATTTACCCTCATAAGACCTCTGGGACTCAGAACAAATGCACACACATGCTGTGAGACAGAACAGGCAGCGAAGCGCGCGGCCGAAGAATCCAGAATTAATTAAGGGCTGCTTCTACACTGGCTGGGCTTCTGTGTGTGTTGAAATTCACTTTTTCGGATAAACAGTCGGGCGACATTCCAAAAGATGATGCTTTCAATACCACAAGCTTAAGAAAGGCTCTCGGGAAAACTGGCAAGGCCCACCGAAAGTTCTGAAAGCTTTCAGAAGCTCAAATGGTTGAGACGAGAAGGTCAAACATGAAGTGAAAGGTAATGTGGAGGGTCATCATATAATTCGAAGGAGAATTTTCATACCACTCACAGAACAAACCTTTGTTTCAGCTCGGCTGGTTATGTAAATTAGTGTGTAGAAGCGATTTTTACTGAATTTTTGTTAATTATAAGAAATCCTTTTTTCATTTTTTATTGTTGTGGATAAAGTCCTAACCCAATCTTTGATCCACTACTTACCCTGAAACGGTAGGTACCTTTTAAGTTCTTTTCGGGTGACATTTTCCTGATGTCAACAATTACGGGTACAAATGACCTCCCAGCCGTCCATCGCCCTAAATCTCCTCACAGTACAGTTATTTCCATACATGCTCACGGTTTTGACAGAAGCGTCCTTTTAACTATGAAAGAATTATGTCTTTCTCAGTCTTGAATTTCTAGAATCCTGCAAAGTGCTTGGCACTTTAAATGCTTAGAGAGAGAGAGAGAGAGAGAGAGAGAAAGAAAAGAGGAGTGAGGAATGCATCTTATTTAACTATAAGAATAACTACCATTATCTCTTTGCTCCTGAACAAGGACCCTGCCCTTTCAGTGGCCTGCAGTGGGGGCCACGGGGCCACAACTGTGCCTACAACTGTGGCCAGAACTGTGGGGAGGGGCTTCAGGCTTTTCTGCGAGAGAGACCTCATTCTTGGGAGACCTGCTGGTCAGGAGCGTGACCCCCATCCAGGCAAATCTGTGATATGCTGTCTCTTTTCTCCTTTCCCCCAGGATCTTGACTGGGAACAGTCACTAGAGAAGTCAGTGCCTCATCACTGCCCTTTTACCAGTGTGATGCCCCATAGGTGCGGATAAGGAAGTGAGAAAGAAATGGAGGAGGTGACAGGGCACAGGAGAGGCCGGAACTACAGGGGAAGTCTTACTTCTAGTGTCCACAATTAGATTCTTTTATCTTTTAGGTGAGGCTGCAATTTATAGTTAGTGCTAGTGTTATCGGTACAGAGTTCGGCAATTATAATCGGAAATGATTAGGCAATTATCCCAATATTCTCCAGGTAGCCCGTTCTGGACCCTAAGTTCGGAAAATGTCACATTGAAATAAAAACTTTGTTCGTGCCAGTTTTGAAAACACTTATTGATTCCCCGTGTTCTTGAATGCCTTAGACTCCAGGACCTATTTTATGTTTAAAAACTATTTTTTAATGTTTTATTTATTTTTGAGAGTGAGAGCACAGGCGGGAGTGGGGGAGGGACCGAGAGGGAAACAGACGATCTGAAGCAGGGGCTCAAACTCACCAAATGTGAGATCATGACCTGAGCCAATGTCGGACACTCAACCAACTGAGCCACCCAGGTGCCCTGACCAAGACCTATTTTAAATACCTTCAAGTTCCTGCTAATGCGCACTTGCATTTGCTTAAAGCTGGCATGTTTTTTTATAAAAGGCTCCTAAACTCTTTCCCAAACACACCAAATCTTTTTAGGGTTTTATTTTTTCCATATATTAAAAAAAATTCACATATTTATGTTTAGATGATCCAGTGCTCTTTCAGAAGAGCATGGTGCCGGCCAGTTCTCAAGATCTGTTATTGCCAGAGCTCTGGGGAAAGGCTGTGGTTCACTGGAGCTCTCTTGTCACGGGACTCTTCTTGGCAGACATGACTTATGCTGAAGGATTGCTAACTCAGCAGGTGCAGGGAGAGACACAGACCCAGGCAGGTGCTCATAAAAAACCTGGAGAAGCACAAAGGGAGCATTCTCTGCTCTCTGCAGAAAATGCCACCCGTAGGAAGTAACGCTTTGTCTGTGAGGCGTGTGGGATTCATCATGGCCCACTAGGCAGAACGAGATCAATGCTATGGTCTGGGACGGGCTCAATGCGGACTATTGTGGCTGCTGTCGTGACTTCAATGACAGAGCAGGATAAACCCCATCTGGTTCCCGCACCCCGAAATGGCCATGGCGTCAAGTGGCCATTCCCATGTCCAAGGCAGAGTCGACCTAAAATCCCCCTGGTTACGCTGCCCTGTCTTAAGGGTCCCTCAGTTTCTACCGTTGTTTATTCTCCAGTATTCTGAATTTACACCTACACATAAACGTGTGAAGGGCTGGGAATGCAGAAAAGACCAGGCTGATTTTTCCAAAGACTTCCTCATTTAATTCAATTCTCACCTACTCCTCTGCCCCCGGCATTAGCTTTTTTGTGACTATAATTTAGTCCAGCTAGGGTTTGGTGCTTCTCCATCCCCATAGGCATACAGATTTTGCTCAGTGTGTAAGTTCCTTAGGCTGGAAATAAAACAAATCAGGTAATTACACACTAAGGAGATAGTGACAAATCTGATTTTTTTTTTTTCTTTCAATGTCTGGGGCTGGTTCTTCCTTTAAAGAAAAATGTTTATTTATTTTTAAGAGGTAGGATAGGGGCAGAGAAAGAGGGAGAGGGAGACAGAGAATCCCAGGCAGGCTCAGCACTGTTAGCACACAGCCCGATGCAGGGCTTGACCTCAAGAACTATGAGGTCATGACCTGAGTTGAAATCACGAGTAGGACATTTAACTGACTGAGCCACCCAGGTGCGCCAATAATTCTTCCTTCTATAAGACAGTCCCTCCCGTTGCAAGATATTTAGTAATCCTGGCTTCATCATTTCTGCCATTCCTGTCCCTATCCTACTGCATTGTGATAACCACAAAGTGCCCCCCCATACGTCTCCAAATACTCTCAATGAAGATCCATCATCAGAGACCGTCATGCCTACAATGCTAAGAACAGCTGCGGTGATGCTGTAAAGGCCTGCTGGGTACTCGGTACTGTACTGCTGGCTATCCTAGATAAACTAATCTCTAATGGTGGAATTTCAGGCACCTGATTGCGTGAATATTTGGGAGCCGACGAGACTTCCTGGTATACTCCAATCACATAGGAAGAGAAGCTGTTCCTGTGTGAGGCCAACCCTTGGCTGAGACCCAAAGTGAGGCAGGTCTCCTTCGTCACTGCCAGCGTCTCGAGCAAGAAGGCTTCATCCACGGACTATGATATTTATTAGGGGCTGTCTGAGGACGTGGTTCTACAAAACAGAGTATAGCTATTTTGTCTGTCATTGCCAGAATTTATAAAAGGTCTATCTAGTTTACACCAAGCTTTCCCACTTCAGCTGCCAACATGGCACGCAAGGGCTGTAAGAATTCAGAGTATCTGATGGCCCGCCATGCCTCCAGCTGGCCTGGCCCTCACTGGCTCACGAACAGTGCTGTTCTGACAGCAGGGAGAAGAACCCCCATAAAGCTGTCTTCGAACACTAGCTCCTAGCAGCCGCAGTTTGAATTCAGAGAGCCTTGGAAATCAGTTTTAACCTGTGACAGAAAAGGAGCCACATGAGAATGTCTGTCTTGAAATGATGGCTCCTTCGAGGAGTTTTGAGGCTTTGGAAACAATAATGAGTATTTACACTGACTGAAGAAACTGGTCATTACTTACATCCATTTTTCACATTAGAATCATTGTAACATTTTGCTTGGAAAAAAAAAAAAAAGACTTTCCAACTGTTAAAAATACTTCCAGCCCAATGTTCTCTGCTCCATTTAGGATAAGCATATTCCTTGCTCAGTTTACCAGATTAGATCTCCAAATAGGGTCTGTCACTGGTTTGACGAGTAATGTCTGACTGAGGAAAAAAAGAAAAAAAAAAAGATTCCTTATCTTTTTCTTGAAAATTATGGAAAAGATCATTTCCACTTTATTTTCTAAGCATTCTTAGGTGCATATATACTGAAATTGTTGGATAGCGCTTAAAAAGCCATCTCTTCCATAGATGCCTCTTCTTTCCCAATTTACCTTTTCTCTCACTGTGCACTAGAGAAAACCAGATGTTTCTAGGTGACTGAAACAAGGGAGCCTACAGCGTGATGGGTATGAATGAGTTAAAGTCCCTCAACTGCTTCTGTCAAGGGTCTGCTTCTTGGGGTCACACATGAGCCTCTGGTTTCACTTCAGAGACCAATCTGAGAATAATTTTTGTAGTCAAAGAGAGCATAATCTCAACACGGCCCTCAGCGTAGCATGCGGTGAGCCCGAACTTCTCCAAGGCATCATGAAAGGAAGATATACCCCATGCTAAGTGCCCTGAGGTTGCAAACGACTCAGGGCTATTTAGTAGTTAACAATTAGTAAATTCTATCTGGGAAATACCAGTTAGTCTTCACTAGTTAGAGGTAGGAAAGTTGGATAGATCTTCTTACACACAGCACTGCTGAAGGGGGGTATATTACACTGAGAGCAAATCTCCGATCCGGTTCTGACATCCATACAAGCCTTGGCAAGCAAGCACAACACCAATCACAGCCTATTCTGTAAGCTCAGTGAAGTAGCAGCTGTCTGTCTTTGTAAGCACTCCCATAAATATCATGTCTGAAAGATTCACTCAGGGCAAAAATCCAAGAGGTGAAATCTTGTCTCAGTAGCCATGTGTGAGACAAGTTAGAGTCTTAAGCCAAAGTTGCCTTTCTTCAGGGTCTGGATTCTCACGGTACCTGTATGACACTTTTGGGCAATCCACATACCTTAGGTGCCACTCAGTTTGCCAATGGAAAATTATCTCTAACACCCATTATGCTCAGATTAACTAGCGATAAAGTCTTTGATGTCCATTGGAGATCGCTGAAGTTCTTGTGACTGCCTCTCTAAGGTAGACCTTTGATTAAGAATCTTTCAGATGTTTATGAATCTCTCATGGGGTCTGTACTCCAGATTGGAGCACATCAATTGTGAAGCAATTGCCCCTACATGTAGAGTCAAAAATATAAATCACATGTTCTACATGAACTATGTAAGATATATTATGGATGATATAAAAGACGGTTTAGAAAGTCACAGGACCATCAGACCAGATAAAGTCATCCATAACTGAATAAGTCAAACAGAGAGAGCAAACATTTTATGATCTAATATTTAGGACCCATATTTAGGTCCATATTTATAAAAAATAAACAGTCCAGGAAGATGATTTAGACATACTTTTTCTCATTCCTCCCACTATGTACAACAAAAATCCCTGGATGTTTTATACACAGCAAACATATGCAGAATCTGAAAGGTAGAGACAAACAGGCAGGCTGACTAGGGACTTCCAGGCTTGAGAAATGACATGGTTGTGTGTTCCTTGGGTTTTCCTTCTGCCTCATGTATCCCGGACTGGGTGCTTGGAGAAATGAGCAACTTAAAAAAAAAATGCCGGGGCGCCTGGGTGGCGCAGTCGGTTAAGCGTCCGACTTCAGCCAGGTCACGATCTCGCGGTCCGTGAGTTCGAGCCCCGCGTCAGGCTCTGGGCTGATGGCTTGGAGCCTGGAGCCTGTTTCCGATTCTGTGTCTCCCTCTCTCTCTGTCCCTCCCCCGTTCATGCTCTGTCTCTCTCTGTCCCAAAAATAAAATAAACGTTGAAAAAAAAAAAAAAAATTTAAAATGCCAAGGGGCTCCTGGGTGGCCCAGTCGGTTAAGCGTCCAACTTCAACTTGGGTCATGATCTCGTGGTTTGTGAATTCGAGCCCCGCGTCGGAGCCTGGAGCCTGCTTTGTATTCTGTGTCTCCTCCTCTTTCTGCCCCTCCCATGCTCATCCTCTGTCTCTCTCTGTCTCTCAATAATAAATAAACGTTTAAAAAAAAGTGCCAGTGGGTCCAGTCAAAACAACAAGAACAACGATAATAAACACCTGCTCTCTCTAGCCAAAGAACCAGGTAAGGGGAAGATCAATAAGACAGAATATTTTTATTTATGCATTTATTTAAAGTTTATTTTTATTTATTTTGAGAGAGAGAGATAGAGAGCAAGGCAGGGAGAGGCAGAGAGAGAAGGAGAGAAAGAGAATCCCAAGCAGGCTCCACGCTGTCAGCACAGAGACCCTTGAGGGGCTCAAACTCATGAACCGTGAGATCACGACCTGAGTGGAGATCAAGGGTCCCAACACTCAACCAACTGAGCCACCCACGTGCCCCTAGACAGAACATTTTTAGATAATAATTGTTCTACTTTAGCCAGATCCCTCACCCATGACAATAAAAGCTGAGTGGGAAGACTAGAGTTTCCCTCCTCACCAGGCTGTAATGAGGTCCCCAAGACCCTTCACACAATCATCCAAATGGCATCAGAAAGGGCCAAGTAATGGGCTGGGACTGCCACCCCGACCTGCAGTAATGAGATGCCCCACTGTGATGGTATCAGAACAGAACGAGGAAACAGGACGTTACCAATACCCGGTGGTAGGGAGCCACCCGCCACACGATGGTGTTGGTGGACCTAAGAAGAGATGCTTCAACCACTTCCGGGCAGGGAAGTGTCATTGGAAGCCTGGTGGGGAGCCAGAACTCCCAGCCCCACCCAGCAGTAACAAGGGGTCCTTCTGGTGTCAATGGAGATTGTGTGAGGAACCTTGACTTCTATCCCTGTTTGCAGTAACCAGATGGCCCCTCTCCTCCTTCCCCTGCTAGAGTGCTGTCAGCAAAAAACACCTAAAACAGAAACTTTAAATAAGACCCAGAGTCTCACAACATAAAATTCAAACTGTCTAAGTTTCCATAGAAAATTACTTGTCAACAAGGAACCAGAAATGAAATATATATTCCTCAGACTGAATGAGAAAAAAATCGAAAGATGCCAGTATCTAGATGACAGAGATGCTAGAATTGTTTGGCAAAGGTTTTAAAGCAGCTATCATAAAAATCCTAGCAATTATGAGCAGAATTGAAAGAAATGAAAACAACAGAAAGTCTCAGCAAAGCATGCAATAGAAGATAGAAGAAAGGACCAAATGGAAATTTTAGAACTGAAAAATAGTCAAAATTTAAAAAAAATTCTTGGGGTGCCTGAGTGACTCAGTAGATTAAGCACCTGGATCTTGATTTCTGCTCAGGTCATGATTTCACAGTCCTGAGATCGAGCCCCACATCAGGCTCCAAGCTGGGCCTCAAGCCTACTTAAGATTCTCTTTCTTCCTCTCCCCCTGCCCTAGCTTGCCCTCACTCATGCTCGCTCTCTCTCTCTCTCTCAAAACAAAAACACAAAAACAAAAACAAAAAAAATAAAGTAGATGAGTTCAACTGTTAAATGAAGAAGACAAAGGAAAGAATGAGCAAGATTGAAAAATTAAAAAATAGAAATGATCCAATCTGAATAAAAGGGAAGGTAAGACTTTAATAAGAACAGGGGCACCTGGGTGGCTCAGCTGGTTGAGGTTCTGACTTCAGCTCAGGTCATGATCTCACATTTCTTGGGTCCGGGCCCCACATTGGACTCTGTGCTGACAGCTGGAGCCTGGAGCTTGCTTCGGATTCTGTGTCTCCCTCTCTCTCTCTGCCCCTCCCCTGCTCATGCTCTGTCTCTCTCTCTCTCTCTCTCAAAAATAAATAAATAAACATTTAAAATAATAAGAACAAAAAAGCCTCAGGGACCCATAGAGCTATAATACAAGAGTTAACATTTGTGTCATCAGCCCTCCCAGAGGAGAGGAGGAAGAAGATGGGGCTGAAAAAATACTCAAAGAAATAATGGCCAAAAAGTTCCTGAATTGGGAAAAAGACACAAACCTACAGATTGAAGAATGTCAGAAAATCTCAAATGGATAAACTGAAAAAAGCCATACCGGGAGCTGTCACAGACCATCTTCCCAAAACTAAGAACAAAGAAAAAAATTTTGAAAGCAGAAGGTGGGAGTGTTTGGGAGGGAGGGAGAGAAGGAGAGAAATGCCTTATCTATAGGTCAAACAATTAGAATGAGAGCAGATTTTTCAAATGAAACCCTAGAGGTCAGGAGGAGGGGGTGTGACATTTTTTTAAGGGTTGAACAAGACAACATTGTCCAGCCAGAATCCTGTATCCAGTAAAAATATCTTTCAAGAGTGAAGGGGAAATCGAGTCATTCTCAGATGAAGGAAAGCTAGGAGAATTTTTCACCAAAGAACTATCCTGACCTAAAAGAATGTCTAATGAAGTTCCCTAAACAAAAAGAAAGAAACTTGGAACATCAAAAAGGAAAAAAGAACATGGCAAGTAAAACCATGGGTAAATAAAATAGGCTTTCCTTCTCCTCTTGAATTTTTGAAACTATGTTTGACTGTTTAAGCAAAAGTCATAGCACTCTCTGATGCAGTTATAAATGTATATAGAGGGGATATTTAAAGACACTATATTATAAATGGAGGAAGATATAGGATGTACAGGGAGATAAGGTCCTATACTTTGGTTGAGCAGTTAAATGACATTATCAGTGATCATTTAACCATGTATATACATACACAGACATATACTCAAAGTGCACTTAAATACAGTATGTGTACTCCAAACAAAATTCTTAAATGAAATAAAAGTCTCTTGGAGGGGCATCTGGGTGGCTCAGTTGGCTAGGCATCTGACTTCTGCTGAGGTCACAATCTCAGGGTTTGTGAGCTTGAGCCCCACCCCTCGCTTTGCACTCTCTCTCTCCCTTTCTCTTTGCCCCTTGCTCATGTGAGCTCTCTCTCTCAAACGAATGAATGAACAAATGAATAAATAAGTAAATAAGTAAATAAATAAATAAATAAATAAATAAGAATTGAGATTCAATGTTACCAAAAAAAAAAGTTTCTTGGATATTTCATGTTATTCTGGAAAGAAGATGAAGGGTGAGGGGATTTTTTTTATTGACTGAATTTAATCTTTAAAAGGGTGATGGTATTTGCTTATAATTAACTAGATTTAACTTTCTGTATATGTAGTGTGAGCTTAAAATAATATGTAAATTTATTTTAATAATTATAAAATTATATATTAATATATATATTTGTATTTACATATGATATTTTTGAATTAGTACCTTGAGAAACTCCTACGAGTTGCATGTTTAGTAGCAAAATAGTGGAGTATTTTCTCCTGTGAATTTACAACACTCCCATAAGAGACACCAGGAAGAGACACCATATTTAGAACTACTTTATAGAAGCAAAAATTATGTCTTAGAGAAGTTCAGTGACATATAAAATTGTAGATCGAAGATTAAAACCCAACTCATCTTATTTCAAGTAGGGTCGTCTTTAGTAAGCATTAGGTACAAGAACGTACAGGTGGCATTCATTTCAATTCCTGCTTAAATGTCAATAGCTTTCATTTTGATTCTCTTTCTGTCACTGAGAACCAGTGTAACCTAGTTGTTTCACTTTTTCTCACCACTACCAGGGACATTACTTCTATTTCTCTTCTATTGCCGGGAGTGTAGTTGCTCCGTTTTGTCTCTAATGTCCTACATTTCTCCTAAGATGTTTTTAGGTATTTGTTCAAATGTATTCAAAGAAAAAAAAATACTCTAGTACATGATATTTTTATCTAGAGCAGAATTAATCAAATAAATCACTTATTTTTGATATGGTACAAACAACATACAAATCCTGGAATGAAAACCAGGTTGCTGTGAATTAAGAAGCTTCTCAGAACTGGGCAGACGCCCCACGTCTGTTATATAGTCCCGTCTGGGACTCTGACACAGCCCCTTTTCCTTTATGCTCTCCTAGGGAGCCATATTCTCTCTGGATCACAAGCACAGCATATTAAAAAAAAAAAATAGCATTACATTTGGAGTCAGAAAGCCTGAGCTTGATATAGTGGACATCTGTTGGCTGCTCTAATATTGTGTGTGTGGCAATTTAAAGTAGTATAAAAACAATGAGATGATTGGGCACAAATCCATCTCAATCTGTAACATAGTTACATAGCATTTTGAAGTTCTCTAATCAAGACTTCATGCCCCACTTTTAGAGGTGGTTACTCACTTTAAAATATCCTTACCAAAATATGCACGAGGGGGTCTACTGGGGTAGCTTATAAGACATTACTAATAACTTGTCAATGGTGAAGTGAGTAATGCTCAAATCAGGTAATGTGGAT
Source organism: Panthera onca (assembly GCF_046562875.1). Taxonomy (NCBI): domain Eukaryota; kingdom Metazoa; phylum Chordata; class Mammalia; order Carnivora; family Felidae; genus Panthera; species Panthera onca. Next base: position 223,248,473 of record NC_138339.1, read on the forward strand.
TGGGAATATTGCACAGTCTCTTTCAGGAGTTGAAGTGTAAAATCCATCAGGTCCGGTGGTCATGCCACGTGCCTGCTGGACGACGGGAGCAGTGGTCTTCAATCGGGGCCACATGTACCCTTGGAGGTATGAGAAGATTTTCCAAAGGATGTTAAGGAAATCTACCTCCAGATCTTTACGTTTCTCTTGTACTCTTTTCTAAAATGGGTTTGCCTGGGAATGTGCCTGCTGAAGGTCTCCACTCCTTTCTGTCACCACTCTTGCAATGTTCTTCTATCACAAAAGAAAAGCAGACTTCTCCTCCAGGACCAGGGACATAATTTGTGGAGCCCTGTGCAAATGAAAATGTGGGGCCACTTTTTCCAAAATTATTAAGATTTTCAAGACATTCACAGCAGAGCATTAAACCTAGTGTGGGACCCTTCTGAACTAGGGGCTCTGTGCCAGCACCCACGATACCCCCCTGCTCTCAGCCATAGCACACTTCATAATAGCACATTCTTTGATGGAGGCTGGCAATGTAAAGACACTGGATGACAGATAAAAAAAAAAAATTCCGCATATTAGAATTGGTACTTTATTTACCAATAAAGTACTTTTACGGGTCAGGTGGTTTCTAATTTATTGTTTTCAAAACACTGAAAGAGGATGGAATCAAGTTGTCAGATGAAAGAGAAAGATGATCAAAATTAATTTCGAGGACAGATCACTATGTGATTTTTGGCACATAATTGAGAAGGAGTTCAAAGAATTGAATGACATTCCTATAACAAAACTCCTTTGATTCCCATTCATTTATATGAATTAGTTTTCTCTGAAATTTTGTCTATTAGAATGCTAAATAGGAAGAAAATCAGTCCTGAATCCTGTCTCATTTTAGTTAATAAATATACATGAATATATGTAGATATATACGAAATAAATGTTTTAAATCTCCAACTATCTTATGAAAAAATACAATTATAATAAAATTTTATCTTCTGTTTAATAATTTTCTAACAAAATATGTGCAATATGTTTATGATATTTTTATTAATTTTAGTGTAATTGCAATGACAGCTTAGTCCAGGAAGGAAAAAATTCTTGAGTTAAAATTTAATTGTATCCATGTATTTTTATTATGATATGTTGATCACTGAAGCCCTTTCAAGCATAAAATATAATAAATTAAGATGAAAATCTATAAGGGAAGAAAATGAAAACAAATTCAAAGAGAAAGATGAATACTATAAAACTTCTTACTATTGAAGAAGTTCTTCTTTTTGTAATGGCTGGTGATGTTATAAATTCATGGTATTTAGATTCTATATACTACATTTTGAAAAATAATGTAACCATTTTATTTTAAAATGCCAAATATTTTCAACCTCCCAGAAATTAGGTCCTTAGCAATTACTAAATCTTATGACAAAAAAATTTACATATCATTTTTAAATGTGTAAGTTTCATTTTTTAAAAAATTGGTAGAGTTCAGGATTATAAAGACACTGGAGACTGCCATTTGGGGGCCTAAAGGGCCCTGTGCAAGCTAGTCCTACCTTCAGAATATTGTTGGGACTTTCATATATGTACTAGTTGCAAGTGCCCAGAGCAGTGGTTTTTAACTCTGGCTACACAGTAGAATTACCTTGGGACCCTTTAAAAATACTGATGGTTGATGGAATTAACAAGTCATGGGAATAAAAGGCACAGCGTAAGGAACATAATGATATTGTAATAACATCGTGTGGTGGAGGATGGTATCTACAGTTCTAGTGAGAAGAGCATAATGTATAGATGCTGGCGAGGATGTGGAGAGACGGGAACCCTCTTGCACTGTTGGTGGGAACCAAACTGGTGCAGCCGCTCTGGAAAACAGTGTGGGGGTTCCTCAAAAAATTAAAAATAGACCTACCCTATGACCCAGCAGTAGCACTGCTAGGAATTTACCCAAGGGATACAGGAGGGCTGATGCACAGGGGCACTTGTACCCCAGTGTTCATAGCAGCACTCTCAACAATAGCCAAATTATGGAAAGAGCCTAAATGTCCATCAACTGATGAATGGATAAAGAAATTGTGGTTTATACACACAATGGAGTACTACGTGGCAATGAGAAAGAAGGAAATCTGGCCTTTTGTAGCAACGTGGATGGAACTGGAGAGTGTTATGCTAAGTGAAATAAGTCAGGCAGAGAAAAACAGATACCATATGTTTTCACTCATATGTGGATCCTGAGAAACTCAACAGAAGATCAGGAAGGAGGGGAAGGGGGGGGGGGAAAGTTACAGAGAGGGAGGGAGGCAAACCATAAGAGACTCTTAAAGACTGAGAACAAACTGAGGGTTGATGGGGGTTGGGGGAGAGGGGAAAGTGGGTGATGGGCATTGAGGAGGGCACTTGTTAGGATGAGCACTGGGTATCGTATGGAAGCCAATTTGACAATAAATTATATTTAAAAAAAAAGAATAGCATAATGTATAAACTTGTTGAATCACTGTAATACACCTGAAACTAATGTAACTAATGTTGTCACTAATACACCTGTAACTAATGTAATGCAGTTGTGTATCAACTGCACTCAAATAAAAAATATAATAATAAAAAGAAAAACAGTGACATTTGAGTCCCTCTCCAAAGATTCTGATTAAATGGTGAGGCATGAGCCAAACCATCTCTGTTTCCCAGATGATTCTAATGTGCAGCCAGGACAGAAGCCACCGGTCTGAGACAAATATTGGAACTTTCCTGAGCTACAACCTGGCAGTGTGACAGTTTTGTGTGTGTGTGTGCCCGCTTGCTAAATATATGTTGGATGAGATTTTGTTGGAGACTTGCTGTCATTGTAGCATTCTACCTGGAAGCAATATTGGAGGACCGAATTATAGCCCCCTCCGACTCTTAAATGAGGTCCCAATATTTACCAAAGAGCACAACATTTGCCATGCAGTCAAACTAACTTAGGTAAATTCACACAACAGCCTTTCCAACCCCCTTCTTCCCTTCCCAACAGACATCTGCGTTATGTATGTCCGGGCCTGAAGTCCATCAGCCAAGGTAACAAAATAGCCAGGACTGGATTTGGGGATGGGGGCACGTGAGTTAAGGCTAGAAACAAGATAGCTTCAGGAATATTGCCAGAATGTTTTCTCCATACTGGATATAAAGATGGACATGTATGATGTGAGTTGCTGCTGGCCACTGTTGTGGGAACTCAAGGGAAGCCAGTCTTAGGATGAAGCCAACACTGGAATACAGAGGGCAGAAAGCAAAGGAAATCTGGTGAGAGAGCTAAACCACCAGACTGAGCTGCATCAGATGTATCACATACTTAAGCCCATATACTCTCTCTAATAAGCCAGTCTGAGTCAGATAAGACCATGGGCTTTAAAAGCAGGCTGCCCAAGTCTAAAGCCCAGTTTGGTAATTCACTAACTAGGTCATCTTGGCAGTTACTCCAAGGCACTGTCCCTCAGTGTCCCCATGTGTAAGATGGGCTATTAACACCTTCATTATAGAGTTGCCATGAGCACTAAGGGGGTTAATGCTGGAAAATTCCTTAGAACGGAACAAGGCAAGAACCATGCTATGATTTAAAGCAATTATTGCTTTACTTGGGCTTAGTGTTACTTCCCGTTGAAAACATCCTAACTGCTATGTTTGAATTTTGATTCCACGAGTGATCTGAAGCAAATAATTTAAACCTCTGGGCCCTGGTTTCCCGATTTATAAAGTAAGAAGGTTGGTCTGTGATCTCCAAGGTACCTTCCAGCTCCGTTTTAGTAAATATGGTTAATATACATTACTTTTCAAGCTGTTTTCTCTCCCAGTATGATTTAGAATGCAAATACCAGAGTTCATGAGTCTTTCTTTTATTCATGTGTTCAATAAATATTTATTAAGAACCCACCAAATGCCAGGCACTGTTCTAAGCACTAAGAATATAGTGATGTTCAAAATTGATTTAAAAAATCCCTACTTCATGGAGTTCCTATTTTGGTGGACATAGATAAACAAATAAGTACATAAAATATATAGTATATGAGGCCATGATGAGTTCTATGGAGAAAAGGAAAGCAGGAAAGGAGTAGGAAATAAAAGGGGGCAGGGCCAATTTTAAATAGACCTGTAAATTCCCAGGTTCTTGAGGACTGACTGACATAAATCAGCAAGTATAAAAATGAGATTAAAGTTAGTGGTCTCAAGGAAGATAATGGTGGTGAGCCTGTGAGCAGGGTCCTATTTAATGTGAGGTAAGGAAGCCTAAGTTTCAAAGACCCTCACGTGCATGTGCCATTTTGAGGACCCCATGGGGAGCTACCAATGAGTTCTCATGGTATTTTGTATTCTTTTACTTGAAAAGGACACCCCATAATGTAGAAGTTTTAGGTCCCACAAAATTTGGATCTGCCCTTGTTGTACACATTCAGTGGGCAGGGAGGCAATGGTGTGGATCATGCTAGAAGCATCCAGAGCACCCAGGATGCCCACTCAGACCTGCTGCTGCATAATTATCTGCCATCTCAAAACCACTGGTGGATTGCATTATTGTTCTCCACTCTTCACCCCACCCCTGCCTTTCTCTACCACCTTAGTCATGGGATTTCACAGCTCATCCTACAAGAGACAGGATCCTTGTCTCACTGATGTTACCTTTAACTATAGGGCTTGCTTAGGCGAAAGGAACATTCTGAATGCGATGAGAATAAAGACTTTAAAATATGCCTATGGGCTGGTGATTTTCCTTTTGTGCTCTTTCCTTTTGTCATGAAAAGAATCTGTCCAGCGTAGCCTTCTGGCCTTGTTCAAGGAGTAATACCCAGAGCAGATCTGAACTCAAGCTAAGCCTGAAGCCAGGCCCAGCTAAGCCCGCCTAGATCAGTTGCACCCAGTCAACCCACAGACAAGAGTGAGAAATAAATGCTTATTTTTTGGTACCAACCACGATGAGATTTTGTGGTTTTCAACTCTTTGCATAATTATAGCAACAGCTGACTGATAGAACAAGTTATGCGATTTTGTCAGCTTAGGCTAAACTATGCTGCAGTAACAAAGACCTCTACATTTATGGCTCACCTTAGATGCCATCATGGGGCAGCTGAGGCTCTGTTCCGTATTTTCACTCAGGGATCCTGTCTGTCAGAAAGGCTCTTGTCTGGATTTACTGGTCTCCTAGTGGAGGGTACAGAGATGGGGACTCTGTACTAGCTCTGGAGACTTCTGCTTAGAAATAACACACACATGACTTCGCTCACATTTTACTGGCCAAAATACATTACACAGCTGTACCTGCTTAGGGCAGGAATGCACAGTCCTCTTGCATGGAGCCACACAGAAGGAACGAACCCACAGGAAGGCCTCTACCTCGGGTAGAAGCAGCGGATACTTTGAAAAATAATAAAAATCTACCACAACAAAATAGCTTGAACATTTTGGGTAGACACAATGAAGGCATGGGTTGACTCTAACTTGTGCCACATCATTTTCTGATTGACTGAAATTATGCCATAACTTGAATCTGCAAAGCAGAGGCTGTGTTTGTGTGCTCCTGTGGATCATACACCTCCTCTCATGGGATGTGCCCATCACTCTTCCTAGGACAGACAAGCAATGATAGAAAGCCTGTAATTTTCTCCCTAAAACTATCAACACTGCTCTGCTTTCCAAGCATCAGTGTTTTCCATGGAAAAGAAATTAGATATATAATGAAGGTTCCAAATAAAGCAAAACAATTGCGCAGGGAAGCCATGATGTTATAAGGCCCCCCATTTTCCTTTGTTGCTCTGGAACAGGGAGTTCCCAAGTGTTTGGACGTCGAAATTGATACTGCTGACCTCGGAATTCATCCAACTCCCACCACCCCTTTCACACCACAAAAGCCAAGTTTTATATTTCATCCTAGCATGGAAGGAACATTCTGTAATTTCTTTCACCCATGAATTACTTTCTAAAGAACCAGTAAATCAAAGTTGTGCATAATTTCTCTTTCCCTCCCTCTCTCTCTCTCTCTCTCTTTTTTTTTTTTTTTTTGAAAAGTCATCTTTATTATTGTGTGGTTCTTTCTGGCATTAGTATTTTGCTCATAAATCAAGATGGTCACCTTCTGTGAAGGGGGATACCAAAGTATAATTTAACCATCCACCTAGCCACTTGAGCTAGAGACCTAGGTATCTCCATAATCTTTTTCTCTTTTTTCTCTGCTACCATGGCCTTAGTTCAAGCCCTTAGAAATATTTGCTATGTTATTCTCTTAGCCTTCTAATGGCCTCCCAACCTTGAATCTCTTCCGTCTCTACTCCCTTAAAAATGCCAGTAAGAACAGAGATTCTTCTAGTACTTTCTTTTGGTAACTGGCCTAGGGAAGTTTGGAATGGTTTGTAATCGATTAGAAATAAGAGATTGATACCTCAGGTAAATTGGGCATCAAATAATGAAACTTTAGCTGATAATTTTGCATTTTCTTTTGATATGTGGTGTCTTTTTGGAATCACGCCGCCTCCCCAAAAAAGCAAAAAGATAAATAGAATCTATTTTGGAGTCTCCTTTATCAGAAGAGCTTAGGAAAACAAAAGGCCTCAATAATAACAAGGCAACTCAAGGTATTTGAGATCTTGATTAAGCACTTGTGAAAGGTGATAGAATTTCATGAATCCCTGGCTCATGGCAGTCACTAAATACTTTTTGTTCTCCCAAGGAATAGCAAATGATTGCTTGCATTGAAATTTCAGGAAGATACTGGAGTTGGCACAGATCCACAGCTGTAAAGTACATGGTTCAGGGAAGGATCAAGGAAAAGAATAATATTTGGATTTGGATCCCAGAAAGATTTTTAACCCACCCTCTATAGCTCATCATTTTATTTGTATCTAGCTTATCCTTCCCAAGTTTCTTTTGAAAAATTAAGCATGTGTTTGTGTGTTTTTGAGTGTGTATGTATGTATATATGTGTGTGTGTGAATATGTATTTACACAAACATATATAGGTATGTATATATATATATATATATATATATATATATACTTATATTTACATACGTATGTTATATATATAATTTCCCCTTATTTCTTTTTTAAAAAATTTTTTTATGTTTATTTATTTTTGAGAGAGAGCACAAGCAGGTGAGGGGCAGAGAGAGAGGGAGACATAGAATTCGAAGCAGGCTCCAGGCTCTGAGCTGTCAGCACAGAGCCCAATGCTGGGCTTGTACCCATGAATATGAGATCATGACCCAAGCTGAAGCCAGAGGCTTAACCAACTGAACCACCCAGGGGCCCAATTCCCCCTTATTTCTTATACAAGGTAGCATACTATATATTTATTTGCAATGTGCTTTTTTTTTAGCTTCTGAATATAGTTTGAAAATAATGCTATACCAGTTCATAGAGCTCTACCTTAGTATTTTTCATTTTTCACTAACAATCTATTATATGGCTATCTTATAGTTTATTCAGTCAGTTCTCTCAGAATGGTCCCAGTTTTTCTCCAATATTTTGTTATTTCAAACAATGTTGTAATTAGTAACTTTGTGCAAATGTTGTTTCAAATTGATTCATGTTGTGGACAGGTGCCTTCACAATACAGTCCCAGAAGGGAGATTGTTGGATAGAAAGGTAAATGCATATGTGGTATTACTGGATACTGTTAAATTCTCTTACGTTATGTTTGTGATAGTTAATTTTATGTGCCAGCTTGCTGGGCCATGGTGCCCAGATACGTGGTCAAACATTATTCTGTGTGATTTTGTAAGGGTGTTTCTTGGGTGAGATTAACATTTAAATTGCTTGGCTTTGAGGAAAGCAAATTGTCCTCCAGAATGTGGGTGGGCCCTCACCAATAAGTTGAAGACCTCTATTGAGCAAAAGACTGACTTTCCCTGAGCGAGAGGGTAATTTCTGCCAACAAACAGCCTTTGGACTTCAACTGAAGCATCAGGTTTTCCTGGGTCTCTAGCCTGATGGCCCACCCTGCAGATTTAGGGCTTGCCAGCCCTCATAATCATGGTAGTCAATCCCTTAAAATACATACATTCACACCTACATACACATACACGTACACGTACACGTACACGTACACGTACACGTACATATACATATACATATACATATACATATACATACATCCTATTGGTTCTGTTTCTCTGGGGAACCCAGGCTAATTTTGTGGTTATACCATTTTGCACTACCAGTAATGTATGAGGAATGCCTCTTTGCTAAGCATTTGAATTTTTGCCAAACTGATAGGTAAGAAATGGTATCTTGGTGTAGTTTTAATTTGTGCTTCTCCTATTATGAGTGAAATAGAGTATCTTTTTATATAAAAGACCACTTATATATTTTCTCCAGTGAAGTACCCTGAGAAGATTTTTATGACGTAAACATCTCTTGTTGTGGACCAAGCTAAATTGCTGTCAGAAAGATAGACTAGGTCTCCAAGGTTAATGTAATCACGTTTCTAATAAGCATAGCCATTCCTCTGTAGAATTCAGAGTACGCATACCCTTTATTTCACTGTACTTACATTTCATTTTTTGTTAGCCAGTATTTGAGTAGCAAGATAGTGTATACCGAGGAATTCTCTTTGATTAAATGTGTCCTGATAAGATTCTAGATTTTACAACACAATTGAGAAAACTCTCAGGTGTAAGAGATGCTTTGTTGGGCACCTGGGTTCCTGACCTGGCATCTTTCTATTAGGTAGAGTAGGGTTTTCTTTCTCTTTATCCTTCATCTTACATGCCCACCCCCCACCCCACACCCCTCCAGGCTTTCTGAAGTCGTCTTTGTACTGATTGAATAAACACAAGTCTGTGCTTTTTCCCTGTATAGCCAAATGCTTTCTTTTATTAACACTAGCAAGTGTAAATAGCTTCTCAAAAGGTACAAAGTGAATGCATTTCAAGTCAAATCTGCCTCCAAGGTGCTAACTCTGAAGAAAACTTAACTTTAACATGAACATTAGTTTCCAAGGTGGATTGCGTATGCCTAAATGATCATCCATTTTCCCAAAACTGCCAGCAGGAGATGTGTTTGATAGGAATGGAGATAGAAAGGACCAGCAAATAGAAAGCTAGCATTTCTCCAATAGCTGATGGTTGCCACGTGGCATCATGTGAGATGAATACACCTTGCAGACATGTTCTGTTTTCTTTAAGTTTGAATTAGTTGCATTCATCTAAAAGCTCAGAAAATTTATTGAGCAATTTCATTGTGGACAGTTCCTCATTTTTCTCTACCATTTTCTTTCAAACACGTTGTGATGAATGCATGTAATGAATGCAAATGTTGCTTTGCCTGGTGGAGGTGTAATTCCGTGAAAAGTTCCCAGAAGGGAACTTCAAGAGTTTTTAAAACTCTGAATGTTTACTTAAAAAAAGGGAGAGATCTGGCAATGCTGGACCAATATTCCTCACTGGTTATAATTCATATGGACATCTTGAGCAAGAAGAACAGAGGTGGAGGCATCACACCTCCTGATTTCAGACTGTATTATGAAGTTACAATAATCAAAACAGTATGATCCTGGCATTAAAATATAGACAGACCAATGGAAAAGAATAGAGCCCAAAAATACGTTCACACATTTACATTCAACTAATCTCCAACAAAGGTGCCAAGAACACGTAATGGGGAAAGGGTAGCCTCTTCAATAAACGGTGGGAAAATTGGACATCCACAGGCAGAAGAATGAAATTGACCTCTTCTCTCACACCACATACAAAAATCAACTCCAAGTAGGTTAAAGACTTAAACAGTACTTGAAATTATAAGACTACTAGAAGAAAACATAAAGCAAAAGCGTCCTGACATTTGTTCTAGATGATTTTTTGGATATGATCCCCAAAACATAGGCAAGGAAAGCTAAAAAAAAAAAAAAAAAAAAAAAAAAAGACACATGGAATTGTATGAAATTAAACTTCTGCCCAGGAAAGAAAACAATCAACCGAGTGAACAAACAGCCTATCAAATGGGAGAAAATATTTGTAAATCATACATCTGATAAATGGTTAATATCCAATACATAAGGAACTCAAACAATTCAATAGCAAACAACAAAGAACCCGATTTAAAAATGAGCAAGGCATATAGCCATGTCTTGGAAGAAGATATACAAATGGCCAACAGTTAATTAAAGTGTTTTTAGCATCACTAAGCATCAGGGGAAATGCACATCAAAGCCACAGTGCTGTATCATCTCACACCTGTTGAAATGACTATCATCAAGGAGATAAAATATGATAACAAGTGTTGGTAAGGACGCAGAGAAAAGGGAATGCTTGTGCACTGTTGGCAGGAATGTAAATTCATACAGACATCATGGAAGATAGTATGGAGGTTCTTCAAAAAATTAAAATAGAACTACCATATGATCCAGCCATCCCACTGCTAGATGTATATTCAAAGGAAACAGAACCAGTATCTCAAAAGGACGTCTGCTCTCCCATGTCCATTTTAGCATTATTCACACTAAGCCAAAATATGGAAACAACCTAAGTGTCTGTTGAAGGATGAAGGGGTAAAGAAAATGTGATATAGGGGCACCTGGGTGACTCAGCCCGCTAAGCCTCTGCCTTCGGCTCAGGTCATGATCTCACAGTTCGTGGGTTCAAGACCCGTGTCAGATTCTGTGCTGACGGCTCAGAGCCTGGAGCCTGCTTCAGATTCTGTGTCTTCTCTCTCTCTGTCCTTCCTCTGCTCAAGCTCTCTGTCTCTCTCTCTCAAAATAAATAAATGATCACCTAAAAAAAAAAAAGAAAGAAAATGTGATATAAATATATACACTAGAATACTATCAAGCTTGAAACAAAAGAAGGAAATCCTACCAGTTGTGACAACATAGATAAACGTGAGGGCATTATGTTAAGTGTGATAAGCCAGACGCAAAGAGATGAATACTACATGATATCACTTATACATGGAATCCAAAAAAACAAATTCACAGAAGCAGAGTAGAATGGTGGTTGCAAGAGTCTGGGGGTGAGGGAAATGGGGAGATGGTGGTCAAAGGGTGCAAAGCTTTAGCTATGCAGGGTAAGTTTTTTAGATCTAATGTGCAACGTGGTGACTCTAGTTAATAACACTGTATTGTACACTTGTAACTTATTAACAGAATAGATCTTAAGTGTTCTCACCACACACACCCACACAAATGGTAACTATTTGAGGTGATGGAAATGTTACTAGCCCGATTATGGTAATCATTTCACAATGTACATGTACATCCAAACTTCATGTTGCACACTAGAAATATATACAATTTAATTTGTCAGTTATACTTCAGTAAAGCTGGGGGGTGGGGGAAAGAAACCAAACTCAATGTCAATTTATGCATGATACCTGGAAAAATGTTCTGTTCCTGCCTCTGGTTCACAAAGTAGTTGCCTGTGTCTTTACTATAGATCTCATCATACCTCTTGTGTTTATGATTACCCATCTTTCTATATACCTCATGATGGAGATTTCCTCAAGTTCAAAGGTCTATGTGTCTTTGGATCCGCAGCACCTATCTGGCACGTAGTTAGATGTGATATATGTTTGTTTGTTTGTTTTCTGTGAATAAGCAATGAATGGTCTCTGGATCTAAAAACAGTAGAACACCAGGAAGACAGAACAATATCGCTGTCTGAAAGACCAACATCCAAAACTGGCTCAGCCCCTGGGCTGCACATCATTGGTTTGGACTAGTTTGTTTGCAATTCATACTTGAAAACCTGAAAATCAATGGAGATATAACCCTCCTACTCCAAACAGATAAAGTTTCCATTTTTGATTCGGTCAATCTTAGCTATGTAAAGTGAATTAAACTCATTATCTAACATTTCCCAGGGGCAACACAGCCACCCCAGGAGAGCTAGAGGCCCACGGGAAGAGCATTTACGTATGAAAAAAAGTTCTAAACACAGGCCCCTAAGAACCACAGCACACAGTCACTTTTGAACATTCTTATTTTTCTTATTCCTTAGGATTTCCTTAACTTTTCCTTTTGTTTCAAAAACAACATCTGTGAAAAACAAAGATCTTTTCCTCCCTTCTTCTTTCAAGCCCATTGCCAGCTAAGAGGGACACGGGGGTTCATGGTTCCTGAACTTTAAAACCTGATCCAGTGCTCGTTTCGGCAGCACGTATACTAAAAGTCCGATCTAGGTTGTCATTTGAGACTAGATTGGATCTGACAGACAGTTTTATCTGCCTCAGAGAAACTATAAATTTTTATAAAGCCTGGCTTTTAACAGCCGAAAGGCCAATCTCATCATGGAATAGGAGAAACGCGCAGGGAGAGACCGAGGAAATTCATCTCTGGAAGCTCGCGAGTCAGACGTTTTCTAATGGAACCAGATTCGGAACGGGTTGCTTTCAGAAGATATTAAACCCCACCTCGGGTCTCATCGGGCCGGGGGTCCTCGGGGATCTTGCGGACCAGAAAGCTCCATGCGAAGGAAACATGACAGAAATTGCCATTCCCCTTGTCACTCGGAAGAGCCACCTGCTCCTGAGTTAAAGCCGCTTTCTCTTCAACTCGCCAGCATGCTAATTAAAGAATGACTGCAGGATGGTGCAGCTGCCAGGCGCTATGAAGATCCATCACTGTCTTTTTATACGGTTAGGCGAACGTTTAATTAAAACTGCATGCACCGTGTCTGCCCTACCCACCAGCACAGCTACATTTCATTTACCTGAGAAGACCATTCCCTATTAGTGTCTTTCAAGAGGTAAAGCACGCTGAAACAGACTTTGCTGAAATATTTAATGTCTCTGGACATGATTTAATTAAGGGCGTCAGGAATTACATCAGGACAACACGAACCTGACTTTCCTTGGGGTTCCTGTTGTGCCTCCTGATAACTAGTCAGCTGTCTCTTCAATGGCATCCTCGTTTGGAGAAGACGGCAGAGAACCGAGGATGGGTAGGAGTGCTGGCCTGGCCCTGTTACATTTTACTCGGGCATATGAGTGTTAACGCGCCGAAAAGCCCTCTTTTTGGAAAGAGAGAGAGAGAGAGAGAAACTCTGAGAGGAGATGGAAACGGAAGGTGCTCCCAGGACTCGCTTGTTACGGAACTCTTGCTGACGACTGGCATGATCATCCGCGCTGCAGACCTACACTGAGCACCCTCTTGAAACAAAATTATAGGCAATTTCTTTCGTTTTGTTTGAATTTTGAGCTGATGCACACTCCCCTCCCTTTTAATCGAGCAAAATATTTTGGCCGGCGGTAGATTTTAGCTGGAAAACATGCTGCATGCCACAAAATTCGAAAACAAATCGTAACTATGGATGGATGCTAACTTCAGGTCAAAGTAGAGAAAACTGTCTTACGCGAGGATCTTGAAGACTGGAGATAGTCCTCTCCACTTGTGAGTTTTCAGGTTAACGTTTTCGGATCAAGTACAAGGGAAAGGGGTAAAAATGAGGCTTAAAAGCCCTAGGTCCGCTAAGAGCTGAGCCTTAATTATAGATTCCCCTGCTCAGCTTCAGGGAACAGAAGCTTCCCTGGAGGTGGCCCTCTCAGTCTCTCTGCTCGGCAGATCTCCAGATGGCTCTAACAGTCCCTCGTGGGTGGGATGGCTTGTCCAAAAGAAGCAATGGTGGGGTGTGGCAGGAAGTGTAAGAGAACCATCATGGGCCTTGACTGAGCTGCAAATTGAACCCAAAGAGTTTTGGATTCCATTGGCTCTCCCTTGCCAGCATGCTTGACATCCCAGCGAGCACTCGTCAAGCACAACCAGACCATTTGTTTCCTTCAGACTTTCCAGCACCAAGGCGGTTTCCCTCCCAGAAGAGCGAGGGAGGCATGTCCTCGTCACCATTTTGAAGGGGCAGACTCACAATGTGCTGCCACTGGGGCTGCAGGTTGGACTTCACAGTTATTTTTCTTGCTGAGGACCCAGAAGGAAGTTTGCTTGGAGAAAATCTGTGATATTGTCACATCAATGCAGTAAATATTTTATCACCCTCGTACTGGAACAGCTTGGTACCTCACCAGCCATCCCCGGAAAAATGGCTCCCTCCCTCAAAAAAGAGTTTCTAGAGCACCTGGGTGGTTCAGTCGTTTAAGTATCTGAGACTCTTGATTTTGGCTTAGGTCATGATCTCATAGTTCGTGAGTCCAAGCCCTGCATCGGGCTCCATGCTGACAGCGTGGACCCTGCTTGGCATTCTGTCTCCCTCTTTCCGTCCCTCCCCTGCTTGTTCTCTATCTCTCTCTCAAAAGAAATTAAAGTAAACTTTAAAAAAGGGTCTCTAAGAGCAAGAGCTGAGAATGCCCAGGAAAGCAGTAGAGGAGACACATAGAGGAGGTATGAAACAGTAAGAGCTTGAGGGGAGAGCACTGTTTGGGAGCCTGTACCCTGGTGTGAATTGTGATCCGTTTCATTCTAATAGTGTCAAAATGTATGACCCTGAAATCTCTGGAATCAGCCTTTTCCTTCCAGAGATTTATTGTTATTATTGTTTGCCGTTTTTTCTCTTTAAGGAGAATATTCACCATCCTATAATCATGCCACCACCATGTTTTGATGGTGTGAGAGACACAGCCACTAACATATGGGTCTCTTTCTTAGTTTTCATTTGGGAAGAAACCAATGCGGAAACTAAGAAGGCACGACACACAGAATTGGGAGTGGGATTCCTTGTAAGCAGCTTGACGGGGAAGCGTCAGACAATTACTTCCTAGCTAGTCTGTCTTAGATCAGTCCTAGGAGTGTCTTCTCCACCTTTTTGAATATTGAATTGATGCCCCGATTAAAAACACAAATCAGACAATCAACCAGGAGGTTACAACTTGACTTGGGCCTTTCTGGTTTCAAACTTACCATTTACTGCAACCTACCATTGGCAAGAGTTCGAGAAAAGCACCGCGGCTCTAGCTGCCCAGTGTATTCTGACCCAGACGTAGGCTGGACTTGAAGATATTAAACCAGAAGCTCTAATTACAAATAGGTATGATTTCACCTGTTGTTCCTTCATCAGGATCAACTGATCCATGTGAATTCTCTTTGGGGAGAAATTTATAAGTGGAGGAGGTAAATATGCCTATGGGAATTCCCCCATTCTTCTTAAAAACACACGGAGTAAACAGGTTTAGATTCTTAAAAACTTAATTCATAAAAATTAAGTATCCATGATGACATAATTGAAGAGCCATTCATTTTCCTGTGAGTCAAATAAAGAGGGGGAAAAAAATTAGTTACCAAGAGTCAATTACAGGAAAGTAATGGAAAGTATATCAGAACAATATTTTGTTCTTAATTTATAAGCATGGCACTTATAGACCACTACTCAGGAGGAAATGGGCTTTGGATTGATTTCCCAGCAATGGGGTTATTCAGTTTCACTTTCCTGAGATGACTGGTTGTGGCTAAGAATGTAATTTGTGACTTTGTATTACAACAAGCTAATTGATCTTGGCCTTATTAGCACCATCTGGAAACGGTTGAAATGTACAGTCAAGACAAAGCAATAATTTGTAGAAAAAGTATAATATGTATTTTTTGGGAGGTTCCCAATCATGGCTCTTGACAAGAGCCAGAAGTAGCTAATTCAGATGGGACAGTATATTAATCCGCTTAGGCTGCTGTCACAGAATCCCATAGATTGGGTGGCTTAAACAACAGAAATTTATTTTCTCACAGTTTTGGAGGCTGGAAGTCCAAGATCAGGATGCCAGGATGGCCAGATTCTGGTGGGAGTCTCTTCCTGATATGCAGACATCAAGCTTCTAGCTGTGTCTTCACATAGAAGGAAAGGGGACAGACACATGGAGAAAGAGAGATTAGAGGGCTCACTCTCTGATGACTCTTCCTTTTTTTTTTTAAGTTTTTATTTATTTATTTTGAGAGAGAGAGAGTAAGTGAGGGAAAGGCAGAGAGGTGGTGGGGGGGAGAGGTAGAGAGAGAAGCCCAAGAAGACTCCATACTGACAATGCAGAACCCGACATGGGGCTCGAACCCATGAACTGTGAGATCATGATCTGAGTTGAAGTGAAGAGTGGACATTCAACCTACTGAGCCACCCAGGTGCCCCCTGATGTCTCTTCTTGTAAGGGCACTAATCCTATGATGAGGGCCCACCCACATCTCAACCTAATTAATTCCTGAAGGCCTTATCTCCAAAACCATCACATGGAGGGTTAGGACTTCACCATATGAATTTTGGGGGAATACATTTCAGTCCGTACAGTTAGCAAGAAACACAGACTGATAAATGCACTCTCAACTCAGTTGTGCTCTTATTCATTTAGCAATTATTCTTGGACACTACTATGGGCATACAAAGAAGGCAAATATTACTATTTTAAATGTTTATTTATTTTTGAGAGAAAGAAAGAGAGAGAAGAGACAATCCCAAGCAGGCTCTGTGCTGCGAGCGCAGAGCCCAATGCAGGGCTCAAACTCACCAACCCTGGACATGAGAACCTGAGCTGAAACCCTGAGTCAGATGCTTAACCAGCTGAGCCACCCAGGTGCCCCAAGGATGCAAATATGATTATGACACACATTGTCTGACCTTGAGTAGCTTTTAACCTCGTGCGGAAGCTACACATGGAAATCAAAAATTGCAATAGGATGTGATAATTATTAAAATTTTTTTAAATCTTTATTTTTGAGAGAGAGACAGCGTGTGAGCAGGGGAGGAGCAGAGAGAGAGGGAGACACAGAATAGGAAGCAGGCTCCAGGCTCCGAGCTGTCAGCACAGAGCCCAATGCGGGGCTTGAACCCACGAAGTGTGAGATCATGACCTGAGCCGAAGTCGGACGCTTAACCGACTGAGCCACCCAGGCACCCCTAGGATATGATAATTATTATAATAAATGTTTGCAAAAGACATTACGGCAGGGCTTTATTACAGTGCAATAGGCTAGTCCATCATCATGTCCCCGACTTTCTTGAGAACCAACCACATGCCAGGCAATGTGCTCGGCACTCGGAATATAAAGATAAATAAAAACATAGAGTACTAGCTCAGCCTGAAAGATCCAGGAGAGAGATCCTAAAGAAAATGGTGGCATATGTTCACCTTAGATGAGAAAGAATTATCCAGCTTGGCAAGAGGGGAATGCGCATCCCTGCAGGGAGAAGAGAGTGGGCACACACAATGGTGTGATGTGCTGGGACACAGCAAACCCAACAGGGTGGGTGGAGCACAACATCCAGGTGTGAGAACGGCCTACGCTGGTGGCCTGACTCCAGGTGGCAAGGATGGGAAAGAGGTGATAAGCAATAACCTGGATCATATTCCGAATACATTTTGAAGATAGAGCTATCCAACTGGCTGTGTAGGAGAAAAGTCAAAGACGACTCAAAGATTTTTGTGCAGAGAACTAATAGAATAGACTTACTATTGATATAAATAAAGACTTGTAGAAGGAACAGATGGCTGGGCTACCTGAGAATCAGGGGTATGGTGACTATGGAGACTCATTTATCCCACAAGTTTTTTGGGGGGTAGGCCTGGAACTGAAAAAAAGATAAAGATTTAAGAACTCTTTAGTAAGTAAGTAAGCAAGTAGTAAGTAAGTTCACAGAGCCTGTGAACTTAGCGGATGAAGGAAGTGAGGAAGAAGGAGAGTAAAGTCTAGGATGACTGACTGCCAAGTGGGATTGCTAGATGGACAGCAGGGCCTTTCATCATGATGGGAGAACAGGAGGAAAAGGGATTTTATTGTGGGGAGGGGTCAAGCTCTGTTTTGTATGTGTTCGATTTCAAGGGCCTGTGATAGGGGCACCTCAGTGGCTCAGTAGGTTCAGCATCCTACCTCGGCTTAGGTCATGATCTTGTGGTTCGTGAGTTCGAGCCCCACATTGGGCTCGCTGCTGTCTGCACAGAGCCCGCTTCGGATCCTCTGTCCCCTCTCTCTGCCCCTCCCCTGTTTGCACTCTGTCATAAATTAATTAATTAACTAATTAATTAATTAAAGGTCCTGTGATACATCCAAGTGGAGACAACATTTAGGGCCTCTGAAGCTAAAGACAGTGCTAGAAATTTGGGTAATACTCTTCAGTGGTAGAAAATGAAGCTAGGGGGTGAATGAAAGGCAGGTAAAGATTGGACAAAACGCAAAGAGAAGTGATGTAAGGACAGAACTTACATGAGCAACATTTAAGGAGACAATGAACCCAAAGAACATCAATCTGGAACTTAGTCCAAACCTTCCTATTGGAGAAAGTTACATATTATCTATACAGAAGAGTCATTAGAGGCTTAAGGACCAAGTCAAATTTTTATAATAAGAAGAAGACAAAGAACTAGGTTTCAAAGATCAAAAGCAAGTTTAATGAAATTAATTCTCCTATGCTTTATTTTTGAGAAATCTAGGCTATCTGAATTTGAGAAAATATCTAAAACTTTTCATTAAAATGTGTCTTCAGAAAAGTACACATATCACAAGAGTAAAACTTGATGACTTTTCATAAACTGAACACATTCATTTAAGCAGACCCCCAAAAAGAAACAGTATATTAATGACACCTGAAAAGCCCCTCCTTGGGCTCCTATCCAGTCATTACCCCGTCAAGGTAACAATTGTCTCATTTTCTAACAGCACAGAATACTTTAACCAGTTTATGTACTTTATAAAAATAAAATCATACAGTATCTATTCTTTTGTGTCTGCTCCTTTGCTCCACTTTATGTCTGAGAGGTTCATTCATATATGTGTGGATATATATCTCTATGCATTTACTGCTATATGGCATCCCATTGAGTGAATGTTGCATGATATAGTCATCAATTTTAATGTCAATGGGCACTCGGATCACTTCTAGTTTGGGACTAAATGTTGCTACTATAAATATTGTAAAAAGTGCCTTTTGGTGAATATATATAGAAGCGGATTGTGGGAGCATAAGCCGTGCCCATATTTAGCCCTACTTTTCCGAAATGGTAGTACCAGCTTGTACCAAGCAGCAGTGTGTGTGAGTTCCAGTTGCACTGAAAGCTTTCACGAGGGGAAATTGTTGCCAAGGGAATTCAACAAGAAGAAAATGGCCAAATCCCACGACTAAAGTTTTTTTCTCATTTTAATGTTTTAAAGGCTAAAGGATTAGAGATGGAAATAGGAATTGCTTGAGTACTACCTATATAATTTTCATTCTATCACTAGTGAACTACAACCTCCTCATCTTCCAAGTTAAAACTCACTTTCTCGAAGTCCAGCTCGAATGCCATTACTGACTCCATCAAGTTTATCCTCTCATCTAGTAGGGATGTCATTCATTTAAGCTCTTTTTCACTTTATGTTCCTCAAGCTCCAATGTAGTTTGGACACTTTGTATATCTTGTCTCCTCTGATTTATTACTGGCTTGAGTTGGCTTGAGGGCAGGGATCGTACCTTTCCTTTTCTTTTTTTTCTTTTTAGCATCATCACCTATTCCACATAGGCTTTTGCCCATAAAGGGAGGTTTTCATATACTTGTTTGGTGACTAAATAATTTTCACGTTTATTGGGCTGAGTCTCACTCCTTACTCTCCAGCATCGCCATGTGTCACTATCCCCTTGCCCTAGAGAACAAATGACTAAAGACTTAATTTCATAAAACTTAAGTTTGAAGCTCATCTCCAGCTCGCCCCAGGGAGCCGGGTGTGGGAAGGAATGTGGAAGGAAGGCAGAAAGTTAAGCAATTTTTATTGTTCAAAGGAATGTGATGCAATATGCTGTCTTGGAGCTCCGGGGATTTAAATATCAGAGGGATTGCTGGCCGCTTGGGTTTGCATATGCAGCACGGTTTGGGAATGCTCATCTGGTGTGCGATTGTGCCGTGCCTAGAACTGACAATGCCATCTGTTCCTTCCTCTACTGAACGATCGGACTTAGCCTGTCCTCTCCAAATGAGCACACGTGCATGTACACTCACACACGCACACACACACACACACACACACACAGCCCCAACCCCTACCCCAGCCTAAACAGAAAACACTTAATTGGCTTTCCATTTCAGGTTTTAATCTCAGCAGGAAATTTAGATGAGTCAGGTATCTAAATCTAAATACAGCCAGAGTCAGAGTCAGATCTTCCTCTTTCATGGAGAACTGAGAGGTCCAAGTGGCTAGGAGACCGGTAATCATCACACTCAAAGCCACTCAGCATAGGAGAGGAGTTATAATGACAGATGGCAGTAGTCAAAAACAACAACAACAACAACAACAACAACTATAGAAAGAAGCATGCTGCTGAAAATGTATCAGTCAGACACGGGCAATGTGATAAAATAGCGATAGGAGATGATGGAACGATTTTTTTTTAGTGTTAAGAAGAACTATTTTGTTAAGTATACTTGTAAATCTATCCATAGTTTGCAAATAGTAGTTATTTCCTTATGTCATCATCATCACCGTGAAATTATAGAAAAACAATGGAGCTCAGTGTTCCACAGATGCAACTGTGTTGCAGGAGATCATGTGCCCTGAACTGAAAGGGAGAAATTGAGCGACATGATTAATGAGCCATAGGTGCAGAAAACATATGTCCAGTGTTTTCTGGGTTTGCCTCAATTGTATGTGGTTTTATTCTTTCCCAAATATAGGAGTGAAAGTTTCACGAAACATAACATAATTTGATTTTTACACAATGGCAAATCTTTTCACTTTAAAAAATCACAAATCAAGAAAAGTTTTATTTTCAGAATAGAGATCTTCATTTTGGACTCAGAAAATATGGCCATCGTGATGATGGCCTTTGGAAGATAGATGCACGTTGGTGTCGACATATGCAGGTTGCTGGAAGCAGCAACCATTTTCAGCAACATCTTCTAGTTAACCTGAAAAAGAGTCGTTCATTCCAAAACACAGTGAAATGCTAGATAAAGTGTAACAAGCGTTCTTTCCAGTGTAGTAACAGAGCTTGTAAGACAGTAAGAACAATTCCTGTGGAGCCAAAGTGAAAAGGAAATTGAAAACCTTCGAGGTAAGCTTGTAAGCTGACTCTGGAAGACTTCTGTTTTGAGGAAGGAGGAAGTTTCAGTAACCTAAGAGCTTCAGTTTCATGCCCACTGAAGACTAGGTCTTGGGTAGCCTGGTGCAAAAGTTCAAGTCCAAATAGGATATCTGCAAAGCTTCAAAGTGTCTATCCCCAAATATGTAGTAATTACAAAGGGAAAAGTAGTCAATTTATGTGTGCGCTTCCTGGCAGACATCTTAGCCAAGTGACGATGAATAACAGTAGCTCTATTCTGACCTCATGTACCCCTGGTATGATGCGTTTGGAAAGTGACAGCACTCCGGTGGTATCCTTCCCAATGATGCATGACATCAGCACAATCATGAGAAGACATCAAACAGACCCAAAGTGAGGGACACTCTACAAAATAATTGAGCATTACTCTTGAAAAATATCAAGGTCATGAGAGACAGGAAAGAATGGGGCACCGTCACAGATTGAGGAGACGAAGTGGTCATGTAAATGTAAGACAAGTGCCTAGAATGTGAGATCCTGCATTAGATCCTGGAACAGAAAAAAGACATTAATTGAAAACCTGGTGCAATGTGAGAAAGTTTTTGTTTTATTTTATTAACTTTAGTAAATAGTATGGTAACAAGGTTAATTTCTTTGTTTTGATAAGTACACTGTGGTTACGGAAGATGTTAATGTAAGGGTGAACAGGTGTATGGGAATTCTACACTGTTTTTGCAGTTCTTCAAAACTAAAATTATTTCCACAAAAATTAACTGCTAAAACAGAAAAAAAAAAGGTACCAGTGATGCAGTGACCTCACTGTGGTTATAAAAGGGATCAAGAAAGAAGGTGAAACACTAAAAACAAAAGGGCCATTAAATCACAAATAGATGAATTTATTAAATTCAACTCATCATGGGCTGGCAGGGTCTCTCTCTCTCTCTCTCTCTCTCTCTCTCTCTCTCTCTCTGTCTCTCTCTCTCTTCACTATTATAGACTGTGTAAGAAGGTGTGAGACCATACTGAAGTTACCCCTATGAGTTACAAGCCACGGCTAATGGAAACGTAAACCTCAAGAGGAAGCTGTCAGACAAGCAGGCACCATTGATGATGCAGGTTGGCTTGAAATTTCCTGGAAGCAGCTCCTTCCTCCTTTAGTAAAACGCTGCCCCGGGCACTGTGACCTTAACGGAACCATGAAAGTAACAAGGCATTAAACCAATCTCAGACTGGAAAAGTGAGAGATGGCGAAAATATTCAAGTTAATCAAATCCACCTAATGATACATTCGATCGGCGTAAACCAGTTTCTCCAAGCCTTGTGGTCCTCCAGCTCCTGAGGTTTTGCTCTGGCATTCTGAAGAGAACGGAAGAAAATAGCAAGCAATGGGGCACCTGGGCGGCTCAGTTGGTTAAGTGTCTGACTTCGGCTCAGGCCATGATCTCACCATTCGTGAGTTCAAGCCCCACATTGGGCTCTGTGCTGACAGCTCAGAGCCTGGAGCCTGCTTCAGACTGTGTAACTCCCTTGCTCTCTACCCCTCCCCTGCTCGCATTCCCTCTCTCTCTCTCTCTCTCTCGAAAATAAATAAACATTAAAAAAAATAGCAAGCAAAAACTGATACGACTTCAAGGAAAATTAACAAATTCATTTTTCTCAATAGCTCAAGGACATCAAAAACTTTTTAATACAAATAGCAGACTTTATAGAGTGACAATAGTTAGAGAATACTCATTCTTTTTCAAGCATAAATGGAGCATTTACAAGATTGGCCATATACTTAGCTGCAATTCAAGTCTCAATATTCCAGATCATCTATATCACACATACTGCTTTCTGTGTCAGTTATGCAGTTGAGTTTGAGATCAGTAACACAAAGATGAATAAAATTCCCTCATACTTGTAACCTTAAAAACAGACTTTGAAGAAGAATCATTATGGAAGTAAAGTATTTGGAACAGAATATAATGGAGATACACACATGAGAACTTAAATGGCCCAACAAAAGTGGCACTTAGAGGGAAAACCATAGCATTATGCGACAGAAGAAGGATTTAGTATAATGAGCTAAGCATACACTTAAGAAGTTAGAAAAAGAACAGAATAAACCCAAAGAGAACAAGAAAAAAGAATAAGGAGCAAAATAGGAAATCAAGGTATTACAGAAAAAAATCAACAAAGGCAAACACTGGTTCTTTGGAAAGAAAAATGGGTAAGTCCAGCAATATTGATTTAAAAAAAAAAAGAAGGAAATTTCAAATGAACAAGATTAAGAATGAAAACAAAAGTGAATAGAGCATAGCAGATATTTAAGGAAAAAAAAAACAACAGTGCATGTTTATGGTTGAGTGGGTATTAAGAAGGACCTATTTTAGTCCCTCTGGGTTTCAGCTTTTTTTCACGGGCCGCTCCTTTTTTGGTTCACCCTATGCAATATTTTGGTCTTTAAAATGGAATATTGGGGCGCCTGGGTGGCGCAGTCGGTTAAGCGTCCGACTTCAGCCAGGTCACGATCTCGCGGTCCGTGAGTTCGAGCCCCGCGTCGGGCTCTGGGCTGACAGCTCGGAGCCTGGAGCCTCTTTCCGATTCTGTGTCTCCTTCTCTCTCTGCCCCTCCCCCGTTCATGCTCTGTCTCTCTCTGTCCCAAAAATAAAAAATAAAAAAACGTTGAAAAAAAAAATAAATAAAATGGAATATTCCATTTCTCAGGCATAAGCTCATCTTCTGGTGTATTCAGGCTTGTGCTTGTGGAATCTGTATAGCTCTTCAGTCAACAGAATTATAGAAAAAGATGAAGGTATTCAATCATAGCACCTCAAAGGAGAGAAAAGTCTCACCCAACACAGTGTTCTCTCGTAGTCAGACCGGTGGTGTTCCTTTTCCCACTATGCTCCCAGTCTTTGTTACCCCACTGGCTGATGCTCTTATAGCTAGTGAGAAGTCTATCTCTGCCCTAATCTCTAAGGTATAAAGTGACAGACAACTTAATTGTGGCAGATTTGGAGATCTGAGCAAAACAGATTTTTCTTTCACTCTGTGTTTTGATGAGCACTCAGAAGCTGGCTATGAAACCAACCTGCTATAGTTTCTGTCGAAATTTCTGCCCAACTGAAGGGGACTGGCATCATTTAACAGGGCACATTTGCCCAGGTAAGGGACAGTTGGTGGACACCACAGTTACAATCTGTGTTTAGATCTGTTGGGTTCAAATACTGCCTCTTTTCCTGTCCTCCCTTCGAGGTTAAATCCTGATTTCCTGTGACACATCGTCTCTCTATTTATGCACCTTTTATGTTTTCCATGCTTTGTGTGACTGCCTTAACAACTTCCAAACTGATACCAACATAGGTGTTCTGAATAATTTTACACTAAGGAAGGATGTTATTTAATTGTTTATAAAGCCCTAAATGCGATGTGCCCTCATCAGGCTCTGCAGGCACATAAAGTAAACCTTCCACGCAGTGAGAGCACATTTTGTTCCAATGGTAATCTGTCTCTTCACTTGAAAAATGAGAGAAAGATGGAGAATTGGAGCAAATATGCATCCTTTCCGTCCCACTTGACTAATAAACTGACAGTACGGGGACAGACTTCCCTCCCTTCTGAAGTATCTAAATTAATACTCGCAGGGATCACAGAAAGAGCTGTAATGTCTTGGGAACTGATTATCGCCAATTCTGTAATACCACAAAAATCCTAAGGATGCACTTTAAGATAACTGAGTTAACAATAGCTTCAAGTCTACCCTGTGTTTGAGATCAAGCCAGTGCAGCTTTGTGTGGTTTAAGTGAGAGGTTTATACTAATCACAACTATACTTTTTATTTATAACATTGTTCCGACACACAAACTCTGTGCCTATAAATGTGCGTATCTTCAAAATCTTGAGGCAGTGAAGGGGTTATGGGCTCACTGTAGAGAAAAAGTGGG
Organism: Panthera onca; assembly: GCF_046562875.1. NCBI lineage: Eukaryota > Metazoa > Chordata > Mammalia > Carnivora > Felidae > Panthera > Panthera onca. The sequence goes on from NC_138339.1 coordinate 223,273,272, forward strand.
AAGTTATGGGTAGGTAAGGAGGGAGAAAACAAATGTTTTCCCCTTCCTCTGTGGTATTCTTTCTCTTGCTTTCCCAATTTGGTGGAAGGAGCTTAAGGTATAAGAAAAACGAGGGCAAACTCCACTGCCTATTCTGTGGTTTCCCGTCCCTTCCTGTGACAACCATCCCTTCTTTTCCATTTTTAAACTCTCTTCTCCTCTCAGCAAATATTTACAGTTCTCTTCAATCTTAAAACCAGACATAAATGCATTAAATCCTGGATCCTTCCTCATTAGCTGCCCACTCTATTTCTCCCGTTCTCTTCTCAGGCAAGCTTCTTGAAAATTGCACTGTTCATCTCTCCTTCACCTCCACTTGATTTCTCAACCCATGGCAAATTGGTTCCCATCTTCCCAGATTGTTTAACTGAAATTGCAGTTACCCAAGTTACTGAGAACCTCCTCTTGGCTCAACCCAATGGTCATGTCATTATTTGGTCTGTCTTTCACATGTTGAAACGCTGACCACATCCTCTTCTTAAAATTATTCTTGCTGTCATATTACTCTCCCCCAGATTTCCTCCCACTCTTCTGGTTGCTCCTTCACAGTGTCCTTCACTAACTCTTCTCCTTACTCTCCTCTTAAAACTTGTTGCTTGAGACTTCAGTTCTCACTCTTCCATTACTCTTTCCACTCTGAGTGATCTCACTTATTGGCTTAGTTTCCACTTCTACCTAAGCAAAAGATATCTCCCAAATCCCCATCTCAGCCCAGACCTTTTTCCAGAGCTCCAGGCTGGGATATCCAACTGCCTGTAAGACATCTAATGTTAAATATGCCACAAGCATGTCAACGTCAAGCCATGTCCCAAATTAAGTTCTTTGCTTTTTTGCTCCAAATCTGTCGAGAGTCTTTAGTTTCCTTTCCCAGAAACCTCAAGCCAAAAATCTGGAGTCATTCTTAACTCCTTACTGTCCCTGACTCTCCTCATCCAGTTCTAGGGAGAGAATCTGGTGCCATAGATTCTAAAGTCACAAGATTACTCATTTCTCTTTCCTCCTTTATACCAGACTGCTGGAGGAGGTCATCGGGAGGATGTGGCCACCTGTTGGACCCTTGAGCTGAACCTGGGCAATTGGAGGCCCCTCACTTCCTCTCCCATTGTTGGAATGTACATTCTACCCATCATTCTCATACAGGGAGCTGCCACAGGATGCAGCCTTGAAAGAATAATGTGTTATGGCTGTGTATAGGACTGAACTCCATTAGCTGACATATATTTGTTAGATGAATGAATGCCCCAAAGATCTTTTTAAAGGATCAAATGCCCAAATATTAGAAAATGAAGCTAAATGGCAAGAATTGGTCTTTGATCTGAATTAGGTCCAATGGGGTTTCTGGGTGGTTCAGTCGGTTGAGTGTCTAACACTGTTGATTAAGGCTCAGTTCATGATCCCAGGGTCATGGGATCGAGCCCTACATCCGGCTCCACACTGAGTGTGGAGCCAGCTTGGGACTGTCTCTCTCCCTGTGCCCCTTTCCCCAACTCGTGCTCTCTCTCTCTCTCTCAAAAAAAAAAAAAAAAAACCACACAAAAAAACCTCAACTCAGGTAAATTAGTTCCAATAAGTCAAAAGCTAGACCAGTATCAAACACCAGGATCTTTTAGTCCCTAATCCTTACTTTTCAATCTGATGCTCTGATTCATGGGTCATTTGCTAAGCGGTATAGCAGACTCTGGAGAGCCTAGTGTTTAGAATATTTATATACCCACGGATGAAATAAACAAACAAACAAAAACCCCAGCTATTTTAGTGATGTCCATCAAGGATCAAGTATTGTCTCTTGAGGAACCTATCACAAGCCAGGCATTGTACCTGCCATTGAGAATACAAAGATTAAATAAATACAGCAGAGTTATGCCCAAAATCTATTGGGGCACAAAAAATGTATTTGATTAAATCTGCCTGAAATACTATGCCCGGTCTATGAATTCATAGAATATTAGTTTATGGAAGCCAAAGGTGATTTCTTAGATAATAAATGGTTATTGTTCACAGCAGAACTTGTACAAACAAGATGATAATAATGCAGCTATAATAGCTGTCTATTTATGGACCAGAGCCCAAGCTGTGATAGATGCCAATAGTGGCTATAGAAGACAGCAATGATGAAGTAACCAGTGGAGTCAGATCTATGTGCACTTGTTTACTAATAGTTTTAATTATTTTCTTAGATCAAGGAGGGCCCTATGCCTTAATTACATCTGGCAGTGTAGAAGTATTGACTGAACCTGGGTTCCTGATGTTCAAGTAGAAATCACAACGTAGGTTCTTCATCACTGGGTCATGCCGATTTAAGGGAGGCAGGATTTCATATATCTCATTTTCATGGGGGGAAAAAAACTATTATTTTGTACAAAAGGAAACTGAAACCCCAGAGAGATTTCAATAAATGATTCAAAGTAACATACTGGCAGTCGATTTCATTTCAGACTCCAAGCCCACTCTCTTTCCGCTGCACCCAAAATTGGATTACCATAAATAACGGGCTGGATTTACAACACAAGTGTAAATTGTCACTGAATTCACTTAACTGATCATTTCTATTCCAAATATGCTGTGGCCCAGAAAATGGTACAGCAATACTAAAAGGGTGCATTCCTTCAACACTCTTATGTCCCGAGCCATTAATACATGAGTGACTTGGGAGGAACTGTAGTTTTTTCAAGTACCAGGAGAGGAAATCTGTTCTTTAAAATTCCAGGCAGCCTCCAGAGGGGTCAAGTCAGTGAAATTTCTCATTGTGATTTCTGTCTTCATGTGATAGAACTTATGACCTAAAAATGAAAAAAAATGTCAAGAATTCTGCTTATTAGCTATTAGGCACGTACTGGCCAGTAGTGGGAATAGCCAGGCTCCAGAGGCAGGGAGATCTGGAAACTCAGCTTGGCTACTTTCTATCCTTGTAACTTTGGCCTTCAGCTCCCTTATATAAATGATAATGCCGGGACCGCTGGGGGGCTCAATCGGGTTAAGCCCCGACTCCTTCATTTTGGCTCAGGTCATGATCTCACAAACCGTGAGATCAAGCCCTGTGTCAGGATCCACACTGAGAGCACAGAGCCTGCTTGGGATTCTTTCTCTCCCTCTCTCTCTGCCTCTCCCCTGCTTGCTCTCGCTCTCACGCTCAACAATAAATAAATAAACTTTTCAAAAAGCGATCATGCTTACAGTTGCCTTGAAGGGTAGCTGTCAGGAGTAAAGGAAATAATGTATGACAGGGAACCTGGCACGGGATGTTCTTAGGGAGGCTTCATGCCCTCTTTTTTCATGTGAGGCCCCAGGATTATTCCTCAGGCTCCAATGGATGTCAAGCCTTCTCTTCTTCCCCAATTCAGGATAAGGATGAGGTGCGTGAGGCACTCTGCTCGGCCACAAAATTTAAGGGGTTTCTAAAAATGCAGTGACTCACGTAAATAACATTTTAATGCAGTCTTTCGAACACTCATCTTGCATAACTTGGCCTCAATTGCTTCACCTACTATTGGCCTTATTTAAAAGTTTGATATTTTCTTCTTTATGTTTTTTTTCCTGTTTAAATTTTCAAAAATATTTTATTAAATTTTTCTTGATTATTGAGTATTTTGGTGAATCTTAAATTTTATACCAAGCCAAGTGGCCCACTCGCCGTTTCCTAATCCTAAACCCGTTTCTTCCTCCTCTCCAGCCACAAGCCTCAGCCGACTTTGTGCTCCTCAGAAAAAGCCAACATTCTAGCCTTAGAGCTCTTCCGTTCTAGATGGGTGTTTGCAGTGGGAGGCGGGCTTTTCAGTGCTCCTCTTCCCTTGCCTCCCAAAGGCAAGAAAAAAAGACTTTTTTTTGTCTTAAGACCCACTTTGAAGAAATGAGGGAGAAGACAAATGTAAACTGAAGGCCATATTGTCTGTTAAGAGTCACTGCATAGAGCCCAGAACCAATGAACTACAGAAGAAAGAGTACTACAGACACTACAGAAGCGTAAGAGTGTGGTGCTCGACCACCTATCGTCTCCACCCCTCACAGGCTGTGTGACCTGGGAGGGTACTTAGTCACGGCCCCTTACCAGCTGTGCCATCTTGGGAAGTTGCTTGAAGCCTGCTAGTTACCAGTTGTTGCCCTAGTAGACAAGTTCCTTTAGCTCTACCCGTTCATAGTTTTGTCACGTTGGTCAAGTACCTTGAGCTCTGTCCTTCCTAGTTGTGCCATTTCGGACAAGTACTCAAGTTCTACTGGTGTCATGTTGGGTGGGACATTACGTGAGCTCCGCTCCTTACTAGCTATGCCATCAGGGGAAGCCACTTAGGTTCTCTGCGCTTTGGTTTTTCTCATCTGTACAATGGAGGCAGTAGAGGTACCTATCTCGTGGTTATTGTGAGGATTAAATAAGTGAAGGTATGTAATGCTCGTAGGACAGAATCTGGTGAGCATTAAGCACTCAACGCACAGTGGCAATTATCATTTGAAAAGTGTTTCGGACCTGGGGCGCCTGGGTGGCTCAGTCGCTTGAGCATCATCAGACTCTTGATTTCAGCTCAGGTCATGATCTTACAGTCATGAGATCAAGCCCCACGTCGGCTCCTTGCCGGGCCTGGACTCCGTTTAAGATTCTCTCTTCCTCTCCCCCTGCCCCTCCCTTGCTTCTGCGTGTATGTGCGAACGTACGCACACGCGCTCTCTCTCAAAAAATCTTTCAGACCTAAAAAAAATATATCCAAAATGAGGAAAGCTGTCAATAGTAAAATTATATGTATTTTCAAAAATGTTATGACAGCAATTCCATTGACTTGAGAATCTGACTATATATATTTTATCTGTTTATTTTGTGTATTGGGGTCTTCCAAACAAGAGGCCCATGGTTCTTTCAAGGTCCTAAAACAGCCTTGAATTCAAGTCATGAAGTTTGTGAGTCCCACAAAGTATCAAGTATCCTGACAGCTGTATCTGTTGTGCTCCTCTCTAGTATGCTCAATAAAGCACCTAGTAAATAATAACTAGTATTTATTGAACGGTATCTATGTGCCTCACATGGTTCCAAGCTCTTTAAGTGCAGTATTTCAATAAATCCTCACAATATTCTCATGAGGCAGGAACCAATGTCACGATCGTATTTTAGAAGAGGAAATGGGTCTGGGGAGTTTGAATGACTTGTCTGAGATCCCACTGCAAGTGGAGGTGAAATGAGGGCCATCATGCACTGTTTTTCCAATTTCTTTCCTTTTAAGGTAAAGGACTCTCTGTGACCACATCCCTGATTCCTAGGCAGAGGTGATCTGACTATTCTGGGAATGTACATAGTTAAAACGAAAATGTCCCCAGATATGGAGGCGTCCCTTTGGAAAGGATTCTGCTCGTTTAGAAGTGCCTTTGGTGCGTTTCCTGCTCTCTAGACCTCGAGTAGACTGGAAATTTATTCAACATGCATTGACATTATGAGATCCAGTTGTACAGAGGAGAGGCGACTTAGAGAGGGGTAGATGACCCACCCAATAGCACGCCACACCTGGGAAGAATTTCCAATTCTTCACTTTACCGCTGCCTCCCATGGCTATTCATTGTATCAGATGGTGGCATTCCGGGTTCTGGAAGTCTACTGATGGAGGACGAGAGGATACAGGTGAGTGGCTCATGCCATTATCAGACCTTTCAATCCTCTCCTGATGAGAAAGGTTGAGATTATCCTTGTATAGTCACATAGGGGAAAGAAAGTTAACCTGTTTAAGGGAGGGCTCCTTTGGGTCTAACAAGTGGGTACTTACGTTCTGGAGGAAGAGCCCTTCCTCCTTTCTGTGCTTGCACCAGTCACTGTGAGAGACTCCCCCTTGATACATCCTTGCTGCTCTTGACTCACCTCTGAGAGTGGAAATTCTGCCTTATAGCTCTCTTATTCTCTACCATTGAAGGATCTCAGAATCCAGGTGTGACTGTATTAATTGAGCATTTATTATGTGCATAGCACTAGGCAAAGCATTATGAAACATACCAAAATTCCATTCTCTATTATTTTGCAAGCTTGATGGAGGTCAAGACATACAGAAGCAATTGATGGGGCACCTGGGTGGCTCAGTTGGTTAAGCATCCAACTTCGGCTCAGGTCGTGATCTCACAGTTTACGGGTTCAAGCCCCATGTCGGGCTCTGTGCTGACAGCTCAGAGCCTGGAGCTGCTTCAAATTCTGTGTCTCCCCCTCTCTCTCCGCCCCTCCCCTGCTCATGCTCTGTCTCTCTCTGTGTCTCAAAAATAAATAAACATTAAAAAAAATTTTTTTAAAGACATACAGAAGCAATTGAGAATACATTTAAGTACAAAAGTGACAAATAGACAATAGTACTTTATGAATTGAAAGGGGAAAGGTCAGTGCAAGAGGAGAGTCTTCAAGAAACATTTCCAAAGCTATTAAAAAATAAGTCATGATCTTGATAGCTGATGTCCTATCAAATGTCCGAATGACACTTTTGTTTCAAACTTGCCTTTTCTATGCTCCTAACCGGGAAAAGTAGTGTTCTTTTTTTTCTGTATTAATTATAAGCTGTTGTTTCTACATAGATACTTATAGGTCTGACATACAGTTGGTGCAGGTAATACTCTTTATGTGCATTTGTCAAATTAATTTAAGATTGACTTTAAATTCAATCTCCAGACATTTCTCAAGGAGTCAGGTGCTTTATTGATGAGCCCAAATCTCTTTGTCCTCTTTTTCTCGGGTAGGAATCATCCATCATCAGCCCTATTAAGGCCCTGAGAGGCTAAAAACATTTTAGTCCAATGTTTTTTCGTTTTTTCATCTATAGTGAACTTGGCTTATGCTTTTAGGAGTTACACCTTAAAGCATACCCTGCACTGTGGTCTGTAAGGCCCACAATGAATTGAGAGACTCGGCACCAAGTAACTCTTAAAAAATGTGTCATCGAGATCCATACACTAAGGAGAATGTGAAATACTTTTCTGTCAAAGGTACAAGTTAATAAGTTTGATGTCCATTGAGATTATTCCCTACAGAGAAGGGAGGGACTTTTTTTAAGTCTGTACCCAGTAGAAGTGTTTTCTCTTTTCAGCCTCAGCTACCTACCATTACTACACAACTTTGGAAAGCTCAGGTTGCATCATGTATCAACGGATCATAGAAAATATTTTTCTTAGTCCCATTCTGACATTTCACCTTTCCTATATTTCATACATGCTCTACCTGTTCTTTCCTAACCAAGGTTTACTGCTCCTACCCTTTAAATACCGAGCAGTCTTATCTACCTTGCTTTCCTAACACTACATACTTCCGAGCCATATGTGCTCTGCAATTCCTAACCCTTAGTAATGCCTCCTCGGTGCTTTCTCGAGGCTACAAACTATGGCTAAGGAAACTAAAGGAAATGACAATACCTGACATTCAATATTCTGGCTCTCTGGTTTCAGTTGACAATGAATTCATTCATTTTGTTTTCCTGGCATCTGCTGTACAACTGCTGTTCACATTCTTTTTACTTCCTCTTACACCTAATCATGTTCTTTCACTCACCAGATGTGCTTGTGGGTCAAGGTTATCCAACAGCTATTCTCTCCGCCACCATTCCTCCACCGAAGTCTCTTTTCTGTTGTTTTCATTCTCCGTTTTCCCATCTTCTCTCTTGTTTCTGTTCCCATTCTCCAATCTTCAGTTTCATTTTTTACTCAAATCTATCGAGGCTTAATTTACCTTCAGTAAAACCCACCCATTTTTTAAGTGTATGGTTTGCTGAATCTTGAGAGATATTTTAATCACCAAATGACATACAGATATTTTAATCACCAAAATGAAGATAGTTTTACCTTTTTCTATTGGCTATTCCATATGTGTTTGTTTTATTTTTGGTTGCACTAGAATTTACAATACTCCTCTTTACATTGTCAGAATCTACTTCAAATATTATATTATTTCTCATATTTTTACAACAGCATGTTTTCATTTTCTCATCTCATCTTTTGTGATATTTTTGTCATTTTTTTTACTTCTACATGTTATATAAATTCATCAGTCATTAGTTCTGCTTCAAATGGTCAGTTACCTTTTTTTTTAATGTTTATTTGTTTATTTTCATTGAGAGAGAGAAAGAGAGAGAGAGAGAGAGAGAGAGAGAGAGAGAGAGAGAGAGCCCATGCATGCAAGCAAGGCAGGGGCAGAGAGAGAGGGAGAGAATCACGAGCAAGCTCCAAGCTGTCAGTGCAGAGCCCAACGTGGGGCAGGTTCTCCCGAACCATGAGATCATGACCTAGGCCAAAATCAAGAGTCGGATGCTTAACTGACTGAGCCACCTAGGCACCCCGATAGTCACTTATCTATAAAAAAATTTTTCTAAAAGAAAAAAAGTTCTTTATATTTAGCCATAGATTTTCCAATTCAAGCCCTTCTTTTTGTTGTTGTTGTTGTTGTTGTTGTTTACTCAATTTTGAGAGGCAGAGAGAGACGAAGTGTGAGCAGGGAAGGGGCAGACAGAGAGGGAGACACGGAATCTGAAGCAGGCTCCAGGCTCTGAGCTGTCAGCCCAGAGCCAGATGTGGGGCTTGAACCCATGAACTGTGAAATCATGACTTGAGCTGAAGTTGGATGCTTAACCGACTGAGCCACCCCGGCGCCCCAATTCAGGCCCTTCTTATTCCTTTGTGTAGATCCAAGTTTTCAAATGGTATTACTTTCATTCAGACTAAAGATCTCCATTTACTATTTCTTGTATATATTTGATGGCAGTGAACATTCCAGCTTGAATGTTTGAAATATCTTTCCTTTTCTTCAAATTTTAAAGAAACATTTGTTGGATACAGAATTCTAGATTGGCCTTACTTTTTCCGGCAAGGTAAAGGTAGTCCATAGTTTCATAATTTGTAGCCATTCTTGTGTGTTCCCACCATATAACAAATATCCCCTTTTCTCCAGTTTCCAAAAACATGTTCCTCATTTCCTTCTGAACCTTTACTAGCAACACCTTTAAATTCAAATGTTTATTAACAGTCTGTTTACGATGCATGTATTATCTAAGATAATACAGGGTTTCAACACTGTGCTCAGTTCCTTCTGAGCTCTCACCAGTTACGTCTTTAATATCTTTCTACCAACCATCTAAAGCAATCTAATCTTGTTTACATCATACTTACAAATTTTTTCCAGCTTCTACCTATTATCCAATTTCATGTTATACTTTTACATCTTTAGGTATATTTTCCAGGTATCAGCTCGGTATTACTTTCCTACAGCTGCTGCAGCAAAGTATCACCAACTTAGGGGCTTAAAAAATCACAGAAACTTATATTCTTTCACAACGTGGAAGACCTAAAGTCCCAAATCAGAATCACGAGGCCAGAATCAAAGCCCAGGCAGGGCCACGTCCACTGTGGAAGTGCTGAGGAGGAATCTCTCCCTTGCCTCTTCCAGTTTCTGGTGGCCGTTGGCTTTCCTTGGCTTTGGTGGCATCACTCCAATCTCTGCCTTTGTGGCCATACTGACTCCCCTTCTATATGGCAGATCTCCCTCTGCTTCCCTCTTACGATGAAACATGTGATTATATTAGGGCCCACCCAGATAATCTAGGATAATTGCATCTCAAAATCCCTAATGCAGTCACATCTGCAAAGCCACTGAATGCCAGCTGGACACAAAAAATACAGCAGTTGTTGAGAAAGTAACGTTCGAAAGTGGATTTACGGGGAGAAACAATAGGAAAGCAGGTTGGAGGTGTCTGTGTAAAATGTAATATGGAATACAGAACGTTTTCGAAATTTCTTTGAAAACAGTATTTCAATACCTAGGGAAGGACAATAGATTCTTGTACCTAATTTGATGAGGAAGAAGCAGGAGGTGGCATACGAGTCCTCTCTCTACAGAAAAAAATAAGCAATAGAGATAGCAATGCTCAAAGTCACAATATTAGTATGGATATTCTAGTGAGGCCCTGAATTCTGAAAAAGGAAACAAATCCAGAATTGGGGAGGGGGAGGAATGGTCAAACAGTGACAAATGAATAAAGGCAAGCAGAAAGGAAATATGAAAGGAAATAGGTCTCAAGAAAATAGAGTAGGGCAAGTGCAGACTGAAATAAAATCCAAGTAGATAGATTAAAAGATTATTTGACCTGAGAAGCTTAAGCTAGTTAACGATCCAATAACTATTAATATAATAGTTGAGTAGATCATTAACTAGTAGGTGATCAAGTAGGTGGTCACTTGGTCAAGTGTGGACTAAATGAATGACACCTACTACGTTCCAGACACTTGGGCACTGAACAAATTAATCTCAGCCTTATATGAAAATTTATATTCCAGGGGTGCCTGGGTGGCTCAGTTGGTTGAACGTCCAACTTCGGCTCAGGTCGTGATCTCACAGTTTGTGAGTTCGAGCCCCGCGTCGGGCTCTGTGCTGATAGCTCAGAGCCTGGAGCCTGCTTCGGATTCGGTGTCTCCCTCTCTCTCTGCCCCTCCCCTGCTCATGCTCTGTCTCTGTCTCTCAAAAAATAAAAAGAAGGTTTAAAAAAAATTAAAGCATACAAATAAAGATGGAAACTAATACAATCATTAGTAAAGATGCAATAATTCAATATTACCAGTAATGAAGCTGTAATTGCATTTTAGTGCCTTCTAACCTGATTTTTAAGATATTTGCAACAATTACTGTGAATACCTCTATGGAATGCATTAAAAAATCTATATGGGGGGACCTGGGTGGCTCAGTTGTTTAAGCGTCTGACTCTTCGTTTCAGCTCAGGTCATGATCTCACAGTTTGTGGGTTTGAGCCACGTGTCGGGCTCCTTGCTGACAGTGTGGAGCCTGCTTGAGATTCTGTCTCCCTCTCTCTCTGCCGCTCCCCTGCTTGCCCTCTATCTCTGTCTCTCAAGAATAAAGAAACATTAAAAAAAAAATCTATGTGAGACAAGTTTGCATTGAAACCTGAGCTGTTGCATGTGAAAAATAGTTTCTTTTCAGGGGGGAAAAAAAAAGATAGAAAAACAGATATGTTCCCAGAAGTGAGCTAATAAGTAAGTACAAGCACACATAAACACTTAGAAGCTTTTTGAGAACCATTTTCCTCAGTTCTGAACAGAATGACTTCACTTTCATTTGGAAAATATTTAACAAAAAATTCAACAATGAAGTATTTCAAGATGCATGATAATTTTTCATCTTTAATCTTCGTGGAATTATTAGAAACATTGCCAAAAGGCCACACTACAGAGAAAGCAAATCATACAAACGAACAAGGAAACTGAGTCGAAACAAACTGCTGGCCATTATTATGAAAACCTAGTCACCTGCTGTGTTTGTCCAATACAGTAGCCAATAGCCATATGTAACGATTTAAATTAAGTAAAAAGAAGGTAGAAAATTCAGTTCCTCAGACACACAAACTACATTTCAAGTGCTCAAAAGCCCATGTGCTAGGGGCTTCCATGCTGGACAGCAGAAATACAGAACATTATCACCATCATTCTATCAAGCCCTGACAAAGACTGTGCGTCCAATCCGTGGTGTATATGACAAATAAGAATACTTAATATTTATTGAACTACTGGCTTAAAGACCCTATCCCTTTCTCACACCTCCCGTGATTTTTCATTACATTAAAAAAAAAGTTTCTTCGTGTTATATTAAATTTTTGTTTTATAAATATTTTTATAAATAGTTTATATAACTTATATAAATTATAAAAAATATATTTTATAAATATTGTTTCATTTCACCTTTAAAGGTCCATGCAATGGAAAAATGGGGAAAAAAGTTCTTGCTTCCTTAAAGAATGGATCTATTTCCTTTTATTAGATGAAAATTATATATCCACATTTCCTTCTTTGGATACGAGAAAACTCAGAATTAACTTAATGCTTAATTGCATAACTATGAATCCAGGTTTTGAATAAATGTGTTTTCCTCCCTTCTATGCAATTTTTGACATTACTCTATTTTAACATATTTTTAAAATGTTATCATAAAGAGGCTCAAATTCTTTTTGGAGATGGGTGGACCATAATTGATAAATTCTATATGATGGCACTCTACTGCCCTCTTTCTTTGAAGAATAGAAGTTTCAAGCAAGAAATCAATTACCAACTAAAGTTTTTCTAACAATAACCATAAGAAAATATCTGTACCTTTCATTAGTCAATATATTGTACACATCAATGCCAAAAGCCATTATAAAATTAAGCAATAATTCTTTACAACTATTTAAAAAAAATTTTTTTTAATGTTTATTTTTTAGGGGCGGGGGAGGGGCAGAGAGAGTGGGAGACACAGAATCTGAAGCAGGCTCCAGGCTCTGAGCTGTCAGCACAGAGCACGATGTGGGGTTCGAACCCATGAGCTGTGAGATCATGACCTGAGCCGAAGTCGGACGCTTAACCAACAGAGCCAACCAGGCACCCCAAAATTAAGCAATAATTCTTAATAAAATTCTGAGATTAAAAAACTAAGTATGAAAATTACCAACATTCAATAGCAAATATCATATTTGGTAAAGTACCAATATTTCCATTAAAATCAAAAATAAGACAAAGATACATCATATCGTTACTATCATTTAACATTGTTTTGAACAATGTAGCTAATGCAATAAAATTTTAAAAAATCAAGCAAGCAATAAAAATCTTGAAAGGCATATAGTTATCTTTATTTTCAGAGTGGTATACCTACAAAGTCTGAATATCTATAATAGCTAATTAAAATTAATAAGGGTTTATTAAGGTGAACAGATATGACATACATAAGAAAGAATTGATACCCTTTCTCTATACCACCCAAAACTAATTAGCAATGGGGAAAAAATCCTACTCTAGTAGCTATAATTAATAAATGTGCAGGATAAATTTGACACAGGAACCTAAATGTGTCTCAAAAGAAATGCACAGAATCTAAATTAAAAAAAAAAAAAACCACCAAAAACATCTTATTAAAGGACATAAAATAAGACATAAGAGCAGACTATTTTCCTGGATATAGAATCTTAAAACCATAAAAAAAAAATATCAATGCAAATGAACATAGGTTAATTTAATACTGAATTTCTTAGGAATGCTTTTTATCTGCAAGAAAACACCCAACCAAACAAAACACTGGCTTAAGTTAACTAAAACATTTAATTATCTCACATAAAAATCTAGAGTAAGGAATTACCAGGCCAATACAGTGGTTCCCCAATGATAAAAACCCAGCCTTCTTTCTGCCTTCCTTAAGAAGTCATTTGTTGCTTTATAGTTCCAAGATGGCTGCTGCAACTCAAGGCATTACATTCAAGTTCGTCAGGGAAGGAGGGAGAAGGCGGTGGTGCTAAGCATACCTGTTTATTCTCTTAAATCCAAAAGCAAATGATTCTCCAGAAATCCCCCAGTAGACTTCCATTTATGTTGCACTGGCCAGAACATCATGCGACTACCCCTAGATGCTGGTTAGGCTGAGAAAGCAAGCACCTAGCTCTTCCAGTCTCCAAAGTGGTAGAAGGAAGACAATTGAGAATGGGTGTTTAGCCAACCAAGTGTTAGTATTTACCACAAAGTCTCATCAGAATCTCACTTTTTCACTCAAACTGTTCTGTTTCCCGATGTAGAATGTGTATTCCAGAAAAGGAGTCTACCTTGCTCACCACCATATTCCTAGATGACTAAAAAGTGGCCATTCCTAAATGACAGATGACTCAGTGTATTACAACGGTATCTTTAGTCTTCAATAGTGTGACTAAACACAGAATCATACCATAGGGAAGGTCATCTGGTCTTCTCATCTTCCCAGGGTAAGAATTTCTGCCCAAAGATGGCACGACTGCCGGTCTCTGGCTGACATACCTCCAACGAGTCTCTTAAGGAGTGGGGAGTGCTTACTGTGTGTCAGGGACTAGGTTTAATGTTCTACCCGCACAATCTCATTTCTATTCACAATGACCCTATGAGGAAAATACAAATATTTCCATTTCACAAAGGAGGAGAATGAGGCAGTGTCAGAACAACGCAGCAAGTAAGTGGCAGAGCTTGGATCAGAACCCAGGGCAACTTAACTCCAGATTTCGGGTTCTGAATCACTGAACTTTACCACTTCCCATATGAACACAGTCTGTTCCACTGCTGAACAGCTCTTTGCTAGAATGTTCTTTCACTAAGCTGGACCAACGGGCCACACTTATTTCCATTTATTATCTTCATTCTGAAGGACAGCTCGGTAATCCTATGCTCTTGATCACCCTTTGAAGGTCTCAGAATTATTTCCAAACACCATGTTATTATTTTGGTCAACTGCTTTTGGATTAGAGTCTATTTGTGGGATTCTTACATGTAGCATCCGAAGGGAAACTCCACACCACAAATCTGTTTACCAGGGTCACAGACTATTATAGGCGCTGAAAACAGGATCCCCCAAGATGGGCCACTTTGACATAAAGGCAGAATTAAATCATAACAATATCCTTTCATTGTTTACCACGGAAGAAACAAAAGTTTCAAAAAGCGCTATTTTTCACTGCTTAAATTCCACTCAGTTCTTACATACCAAGGGAGTATCTATATGTCACTACATGTTCACAGGACTAACTTACTCTATAAACTCATGGATTCTATGGGTAAGTGTCTGGTGGAGAAATCACTGGGCCTCTTTGTAAATAATATTTGTAAAAGAGTCAGCAACTATGAAGCAAAATTGTTTAAAACAAAAAAATCTAGTAAGGAGAAAAGGAATAATTTTCTGCTAATATGAATGTATTTTCTATTACACTAAACTCCTCTTCAGGTTACAGTTTAAAATAAGTTATTCCCTTCTGGCTGTTAGTTTGGCTTTTATTGAAAGTGTTTTGGGGCACCTGGGTGGCTCGGTCTGTTGCGCGTCCGACCTCGGCTCAGGTCACGACCTCGCGGTTCGGGAGTTCGAGCCCCGCGTCGGGCTCTGTGCTGACAGCTCAGAGCCCGGAGCCTGCTTCCGATTCTGTGTCTCCCTCTCTCTCTCTCTGCCCCTCCCCCACTCTCTCTCTTTCAAATAGAAATAAACATTAAAAATTTTAAAAATATTAAAAAAAAGTGTTTTGGTTTTTTTTAAAACATGGAAATGTCTCAACAGTAAATATCCCAATAATCCTTGGAAAGGAGGTCACCTACAAGCTAATTTCCTCAAGATACACAAGCTAAAGAAAAAAAAGTATGGTTTACCTCAATTGTTAAAAAAGTCAAAGTATAAAGATGAAAATCCACTTCTGGTTTCAAGAAATGCTTGTAAGCAGGACTCTACCGCCCTCTCTTGTACCAAGAACGTAAGACACCACCAGTGCAAGGAAGGCACCTCCCAGGGTGAACTGAAAGGAAACTTCTGTCCAGTAGATGGCCAACTACGAGGGCGAGGGCAGAGGACACCTGCCTGAGAGCCTTCACACATCTGCGCTTTCACGTTTTTGTTGAATAAATGAATCTCTTTTTTTAAAGGTTTTTTTTCTTTGATTATCGCTGAAATTTTAAAGAGTAAAAGAAAGTCATACATTTAGGGTACTTTTTTTTTTTCTTCTTGATTCCAACAGACTTATTTTGGTGAGTCAAAGGAGCAAAAATCTGGCAGTTTCCAGTTGCAGTGTGGGCTATCCAATGTACCCTGTTTTAAAATCCAGGGTTCAAAATCAACAAATGCAGAATAAAAGTTGGGACTTGACTGCCTTTATTTAGCCTGACGACCGCAATGCTTGAAGCAGTCTTTTGACCTGGTAAGTGACCGAAGCACAAATTATATGGGTCTTCTTAGTTTACCCTCTTGATTTCACACAGGCTGCCTCTGCGGACAAATAATTCCATCATAGAGACCCGATGTTCTAATAGGGGTTAGGGAAGATACAGTCTTTGGTTCCCTAATTTAGAAAAGTAATCTCCCCCTCCGGGAGATGTAGCCTATACTTTACACGTGAATGAAGGATATTCTCTCAGTGCCAACTTGTGCTATCAGGATTGCTGAAATTCTTTAACAGAATAAGAAGTTCTAAAACTGCTTTTATAACAATAAAATCAAACATTCATTAGAGAGCCAGATAATACTGCCTTTTCTTTCCAAAAGTTTAATTCATATTTTTTAGTCAAAATACAACACATTTTCTCAATCATTTAACCAATTAACCCAAAGGAAAAAAGTGAAATACTATGATTACAAGTATGCTAATAAACACTTTTAGCAAGATATATGGCAACAATACTTTCAACAAGTTTTATAAGAAACTGGCATAAAACAAAGTTAACTGTAACATTTTTAAAATGACAAGATCAGTTTACCTAACCTGTATTCCTTCTAAGAGGTATTTGCACTTCTTGTCCTGGCTTAAAAACAAAACAAAACAAAACAAAACTCTCAAATCACTTCCTTCTATCCAAATAAATTTACTATATTTGCTAAGCTGCATAAAGTTCACGACGATAGGTTTTGAAAAAAGCACTCAACGCAAAATTAAGGCAAACTGGATAGTTGCTATCAGGTAAATTAAGCAGCTGGAAGGATCTCTGTTTAAGAATTTCTGCCTCGAATGCCCTGGGAGCTTAGATTTCAAAGGGCACATTTGTATCTGTCGTACATATGATCCTTGCAGCATTTCTGAAGGAGGAAGGAAATGATGCTCCCATTTTACTAAGGAGAAAAACTAAGAAGACTCACTGAAGATCATACAGCTTGGTCAGTGGCACAAACACACTTATCAAAGGCCTTGGAACACAGGACAGTTTCCTGTTGGTAGATTTAACTTTCTAACTGTGTCAAGATATGATCCGAGCATCAAAATAGTGTGAATTCCTTGAGGTCTGGAAAACAGACGGCAGCTACAATGGGTGATGAGGAAAGTCAGCTCAAGATTTCTCACATGCTACACGATTTACAGTGCAAGTCCGGGATAAGGAGGGAGGTGAATACAAGAAGAAGGGGACGAATGAGTTGACATCATCATACGGCGAGGTCTGAACAGAACCCAGAATAAACTAGAACCGAAAAGATGGTCTTTCATCTGGTATTCAGACCAAAGGGTAGAGAGACGTAGAAATAGAAAGCTAAGAAATTATTCACCTTAACAGATCCCCATATATACAATTCTAAAACTTCTTTGAGGTAGACAGATGTTAGGAATGAACTGAGTTCATGTTTTAAAAAAAGAAGATAAGGAAGGGAGGGAGGTCGGGAGGGAGGGAAGGAGGAAAAAAGGAATGAAGGGCCCTATTTTCAGTCGTACCTTTAATTAAAAAACATCCCAGTTAGTACTTGTAAAGATCCCTTTCAGTAAAGTGCTTAAATGCCTGCTGTCTTATTCCTACATTTAGAGGTTGAGACGAAGTATCTTCCAGCTAAAGGACCCAGGCCAAGCTGGCCTTTTAAAAGAAAGCCTATCAGGGTTCTCAGCAAGTCTGTAACTTTTTACAACTTGTCCATTTAGACCACCTTGTTTTCCCCTCTTTGGTTTCTCAAGTTGGGAGCTCGAATGGACTTTCCCCGCAAAATCTCCAGGATTCTCTCAGTCAGATGTGATGTTCCTATAAGACACGCTTGAGGCCTGCTGACACGCTTGTATCAGTTTGCACACTTGTGTCCCACTGGACTAGATGCTACTGAACAGGCTCACACAGCTAAGTCCTGATTCTTCCTCTCTGAATCTTTAGGAGCTAGCATCCTGTGGGTACTCATTGATCAAGAGCCCATCTGACTTAATCGCTCAAAAGGTACATTTTATAGAAGGTGAACAAACTGGAGGTTTGTAGTCCTTCACGTGAAGTTCAATATATCCTGCAAAACCCGTTTTTATTCCTTTCCCTCTTCCTCCCAGGGAGGATTAGTCTACCTGGGCAAATACCTACCTTATGGTCTTAGTCCCTCTTTCAGATCCCATTTTTTAGAATTACATTTCCTTCGTTAAAATAGCCTTATGCACTTACAAGTAAAACTAAGTCAGGAAAACAGCAACAAAACATATGGTTCTGAAGGATATAAGAACAAATTCTTCTCATCACTAGATCACGGGAAAATAAAGAAACGAATACTGGTGCCTGAAGGTGATTTGTAAGGACATGACAATGAACTTGAGAATCTGAACTTCCACTTGAAACATCTCCGGGAAAAGAACCATTACGAATGTGTGAACGAAGGAAAATAGCCCTCCACTGGGACATATTTTTGCACTTGCTTTGCTCCGATTTCTGCTACATAGATTGCTCCAGTCTTCCCGCTGACATCTAAGAGATGAGGTAAAACCTGGTCTGCTAGTTGGATTGTGTTGATCACGGAACAGTTGCCAATGCTTCCCACTGGGGGTGCGGCCACCAGTAAGACCCTGCTGAGATTCAGCTGGGCTACGATCACGTACTTCCCGTCAGGAGTAAATCTAAGGACAGAGACATTTTACAGAATAAATGTATGCAAAATCAATATAAATGTTGACTTCTTCAACATTTTTCTCCCCTACAACGCTTAACAACAATAGGCACCTATACTTGCTGAAGTTGCTTTCGAGGAGAATTTAAGTTTGTCTAATTTTGTTTATGAGGGAATAAAGATTTGTGAAGGTAGATGTAGCCAAAGAATAGCTTGAACAACAACAAAAAGTAATACGCAAGAACCACACAAAATGAAACTAATGGACAGGAGAGTCGGTGCTAGGCTGACACTACAGACTCCAGATTTCTATTTTCGTTCTACGTTTAAAAATTCACCACATGTACCCTGAGGGTGAAAGCTGTAGGAGGTCCAGCATATGTTATCTGACACCCCGATCCCACAGTGCACTGGGACTTTAACTGCTTTTCTTCCTCTGCTTGGGATCTGAAATATTCTCTGCAAACTTGTTTCTGTTCCTTTTCCACCTTCTGAAAATAATATTTTAACGTTTCAGCTAGCTCTTCAGAGAAGCAAACATAAATCAGATTTAAAAAAGCATTAAAAAAACAAAAAAAAAGGAAAACGTTACCTGACTGAAGAAGGTCCCTCTTCCGTGAAACAATTATTCCATGCTCCTAACCACTCCCCAGTGTCTTTATCAAATACTTGAATTCTTTTATTTCCTCGGTCAGCAATCCATACCTGAGAAAGCAAAAAAATGTTTTTTGGAAAAGATCCACATATAATGAGAAAACAAAAAGGGAGAGGGGCGGGATGGATGTTCATTTCTACTAGTTTCCCATACATCATCTCATGCGGTTCTCAGAGGGCCTCAAAGAAGGTAAGCCCTATCTTCAGACAGGAAATTAAAGTTCAGAAAGTTTAAATCCCTTGCTTGAAGTGAGCTTCCAATACGTGGGAGAGCCACTTTAGGCCACCTGTCTCAACTCCAAGCCCATACACAGTACTCTGCCCGTTCTACCAAGCACCCGAATAACAAAAACCGGAGTCCTCCATCATGATGCGGAACATGAGCAACACTGAGGAGGGACAGAATTCATCCATTCCTCTCACAGGCATTCACCTTCCGGCTGAGTACTGCCACCCTGCCAGTTCCAGGGCTAGGTTAGAAGACAAAAAGAAAGACACACAGCCTTGTTCCTCAGGAGCCCAGGCTAGGGTATTCATTCCTACTGCAGTATCACTAAACATCCACCTGCTATTTAGCAAGGCATGTCCAAAGTGCCAACCCACTGGAAGAGGAAGCTTAGAAGACTTCGGTAACTTTTAAGAAAGACAGTAGGCTAACGACAGGTTTAATTCCGTTTTGCTATAGGCTGGTACGAGTTACTAAGGAAACTACTGTCATAAAACAGGAGAGTAGATTCACGTTAAATGGCATCTCATGTACTATATCTGATACATGCAACCTACAGCATACATACAGAGAAATCATTTTATGACATGCAGCTAGGATTAGAGAGGGGTAAGAATGGACTGGAAGTATGGGCCTGCCCCACTGACCTCTACCTTCTTCTCCTTTCAGGATCTTGGGTTTGTGGATTCAGGGACTGTTTCTTCAAGGTAACCCTAACTATGTATTTGTCAGTATGTTTGAGTTTCAGTAGCCACTAAATTCATCTACAATAAGACACAAATAAACTGTTTCACTTTAGAGAGGTTGTTGATCTCTATGTAAGGCAATTTCTCAAGACCTTTTCCTGATCCATGATTCTTTAGTAAGGATGGATTTCCTTAAAGATTTTCGGATTACTGTCTTAGATGAGTGACCAAGGAAGAAATATAGTTTAGGTCGTAAGACTGAATAATACTTTAGATTGTTAGCATTATCTTTCCTACTGAACACAATCTGAGAAATCTTGTTTAAGAAACACCGGCAAGTTTACCTCTGGACCTAGTGAACTTTTCACATAGGCTTGGATGATGACTGAGTCAATCACGTAAAACGTTCAGAACAGCATGACTGTGGTTAAAACACAAGTGTGCGGAAATGAACATTCTCATTTCTCATCATTCAGTAATGCCAGAGGATGTCCGTCAAATGTTCTCCAAGGCCTCTCAAAAGGGCACTTATCACTGTGGAGAATTTACCAGGGTCTAAGTCTTGCCTGCTCAGAAACTTGATCTTGTTCTTATCCCACAAAGGGAGAAGTTAGCCAGGCTCAGCAGGGTAATGTGTTTAAAACCAGAATTCCAACTTTCTAGCTCCCCATTTACAGACAAAATTCACATGTTCAGTTATCTTCCTATCTACACTAAGAACTACCTGAAGATTTTATGATTAAAACATTCTCATTTTGTCTGCACAGGAAGCCAAATCACAATCAGAAGGCTGCTTGCTAAACACAGAGCCAGAAGTGGAAACGGATTAAATTTCTAACGGTATGAAGCCAAGATTGTCTGATGCATCCACTGTGTGTGTAGTAAGTCCTTTAGTCATTTCAGTTACATATAAGACGACCAGTATGTGCCAGACGCCGAGATAGAAAGCAAAAGAGACTCAGTACGTGCCCTCATACAGCCTACACTCTGTCAAGGGAGACAGTTAATTGATACGATAGTGTGACAGTTACTATAATGGGGGAAGTACAGGCCACTACAGGAAAACAGGAAAAACTAAGGTAACATTTTGGGTGGGGACTTGGTTTTGGGAAAGTAACCCCAAAGAAGTGGTATGTATGCTTAACGGTGTGCAAAAGAGACGGGTGGGAAAAAAGAAATGGGTTGAAATGCGTCAGTTAAAGTTTTCTGTTCCCCACACTGGAGCTAGTGAGAACAGAGCTTGCCAAGGTGGCTCTTGTTTTCAAGCTTCCGAGGTTAACCTCTCCCTTCTCCCTTTTGGTCAACATATTCTAGCATGAATTTATTTCTAAGGTTAAAAATATATTCAAACACATCGTAGTTTTCTTAGTGGGAGGGTGACTCATTTCTTCTTCAGGTTACTTATTGTTCTATTCCTTTATTTGTTCCTTCTACCTTTAAGTGACATAGAAAATCTATTTTGTTCATTTTTAAATATTTGGGGAACTCTCTCCAGTATGGGACTCAAACATTTGTAAGAGTACGTGGGTATACCCAGCCCCAAAGGAACTGCCCAGACATACCCAGATACACACAACCACAAACATTCATACATAATTTATACGTCCAGAAACACACATGTGCACCAAGGTCCATATATGTATACATATGTATATATATATGTATACATATGTATACACATATGTATACATATGTATATATATATGTATACATATATATATGTATACATATGTATATATATGTATACATATGTATATACATATGTATACATATATATATGTATACATGTATACATATGTATATATATAGGCCCATACACCAACACACACACACACATTTAGATACAGTTCCAGATACAACGAGAGTGTATTTTTTACCCGACCAGCCGAATCAACTGTAACGCTGTGAGGTATGTTGAACTTGGCAGGCCCTGTCCCCCGTTCTCCATGCAGCCAAAGTATCATAAAATCTGGACAGTGGTAAACATAGTTAGTTGGTCAGAGCAACATATAGAATACCTGACACATTTGCATGTTATATTGTATGTCTTAAGTGGCAAACAAACTATTCAATTATACCTGCAATTGATTATGCTTTACTGGCTTTCTGTTGGTATACCACTTTGTTTAATTCTTATGCTTTACCAGAAAAAAAAATTCCTTCTCTGTGTCAAGCAATTAATCGACTTCTTTAATGACTATCTCCACTGGAATCTTTTATCACTCAAAACCACTGCTGTGATTCATGTCAACATCTCCCTCAAACTGATACCCCTTCCTAACTAATCGGTTATTTGGTACTATAATTCCTCTGAGCTTAAAAATTCACATTGTCTTTATATTCTGTCTCCTTTATTACCTCTACCCCTAAAGATATGCCCAAGCCCGAGTCACAGGTACTCCTGTATCTGTAAATGTGACTTTATTGGACACAGAGTCTTGGAGATGTAACGAAGTTAGGGATCTTGTGAAGAGATGATCCTAGATTTAGGGTGGACCCTAAATCCAATGACTAGTGTCCTTGTAAGAGAAAGGAGAGGGAGATTTGAGACACAGACACACACACAAAAGAAAGCCATCTGAAGACAGAGGCAGAGACTGGAGATATGCTGCCCCAAGCCAAGGAATGTCTGCAGCCACGGGAAGCCGGAGAGGCAAAGAGGGATTCTCCTCTTGTGCCATTAGAGGGAGCATGGCCTGCCCATTAGGTTCAGACTTCTGGATTCCAAAACTACGAGAGAAAACATTTCCATTTAAGCCATTTAGTTTGTGGCAATTTTTTTAAAAAGATAGTTTTGAGAGAGAGAGAAAGAGAGAGTGCACGAGCGCAAGTGGGGGAGGGGCGGAGAAGAGGTGGGCAGAGGATCCAAAGTGGGCTCTGTGCTGACAGCAGCAGCCCCAAAAGGGCTCAAACTCATAAACCTCGAGATCGTGACCTGAGCCGAAGTCAGATGCTTAACCGACTGAGCGACCCAGGTGCCCCTGTGGCAATTTTTTTTATCACAGCCATTCAATCTGTCTCCTGAGTTTGGTTGTTTCTTTCATAGAATTTTTTGAGTCTTGCTTTATCCCTACGTCACCTCCCTTTAACTATCACCAACCAAACTCAGTTACTGGGTGATAAGCTGACTACACAGCTTCCATGTAGGGGTTTATATCCTGTCCAAATAACAGCGCTTACTGCAAATATATCTCGGTACAGTGTCTATTGTAAACACTGCTTCTATAACATCGCTTTCCCACTAAAAAACCTCAGACATTTCAAAGGCAAAATTATGGCTTCAAAATTCTTTGATAAGCCTTCAACATCCCAAATCGTACTTTCTACTATTCAAAAATTACATCCTAAGCTCCTTTCCTGGAAAACTTGCTAATTACCACCTGTAGACCTTGTGTGATGGAGCTTGTGAACGTTCCTCCCATCTCCCTTCTCCTCCCACCAAAATCAGTGTAGTTCAAGAACTACTTCTTTTAGGAACCCTTGCCCTACTTCTCCAGTCAACAGAAGCTTCTCCTCCTAGTCCCATTTTACTTTACCAATACCGCAGAGTACCACTTAACGGTTTTATCTGAAATAGACCTGCACCTAGAATACTACTGAGGACACAACAACAGTAAAATACAAACACAAACTTTAGCTGATCAAACTGAAGGATACCTCAGCCCTGGGATGTCAGGTTCCCAATCTCCTTATTCTGAACTGGACAGGATAAGCACTTACTTCTTGAGCCCACTATAAATCCCCAAAGTGCTTCCAGTGTCGTTCAAAGCAAACGCCTACCTTTTGAGAATTAAGCAAGCCTATCATCAGCACCATTTATTACTGGCCATCCCACACATCTCACTAGAGCCCTTTACACACAGCTTCATATACAACATGCAACAGTTATGATATTTACCAAGTATCAAGCAAACTAAAGCAATGCAACTTATTGAATAACATTCTTACAATGCCATGCAAAGCTAAGCCAGGTACCTTGGGACAATTTGATCAATCTGTTATTCAATCCTCCGTCTCCATCCACGATGTAAATATCTCCTGTGTCGGCTACGTACAATTCTGCGGGGTTATCAAACTGTAGGGGAGTCAAACCAGTGCCTTTCTTGCCTGGGGTACCCAACACTTGAACAAGATCACCAAAGGAATTGTATTTTTTAATAGTATGACCATAGGATCCTATAAAGATAAACACACACACTTCACAAATACAGCCACTGTCCAAACATTCACGTTTTTCAAGTAAGCAGAGAGCAAAAATGTACTAGAATTAAACAGTTAATTGAGCTTCTTCATCAGTTACAACCAAACTTATTATGAATTAAAATCTCAGGTACTTCTAAATTCAAGTAAATCAAACCAAAACAATTGGCTCCTTATACAGGAAGCTTGTGATGCTAAATTATAGGTAGATCATTTTCTTTTTTATCATAAATACAACCTTGAAGGAGCATTCCTTGCAAAAAGAAACCAAAAAGGAACTGGAAAAGGAACTTATATTTGAAAATCATTATTTCAATCATATGCGCTCAAATTTTAGTAGGTCAACAAAAAGTGCACTATAATACAGATTTTAAAACTACCCTTTCTCCTAGTGGAAACAAGTTCAAATTCAACCCATTAACATTTTTTTCCTAAGAAGGGAATAAATCTTCCCAAATTGTTAGTATCATATCCTTTCACTTACATCAAGACTTGAGTGGAAATTCCTTACAAGCAAAAATATAAAGTATTAACAAATAGGAAAAAACCATAAAGTAGTTAAGAGAAATCAATTTGAAGGCATACCAAGACCAGACTAACTGTTAGGCATTCAAAAGATAAATTGGATACACTGAGCTTACTGGAAATAAAGTGAATCAAACTTGCATTACAAGTCTAACTTAAAAAGTATATTTATTATTATGCCTCATTTGAAAGCTTGAGTTAGTTTGTAGCAATAAGAGAATATAATATTATTACAGAATGCAACCTTCAAAGTTCCTAAAAAATTGGCAAAGGACACAGAATACCAGTGGAAAACATTCTTGTGGGTTTTTTTTTTTTATAGGCTCATTTACAGCCATATTTTTATTAAAGGAACGTATTTCTTCAAAAAATGGGAAGGAATATAAAGTGTCTCCAGATTTGTGCATGAAAAAAACCAGCTATAATGGAAAGAATGAAGAGGTCATGTGTGTTCTTTTTATTGGTGGGAATCAATGAAGTATTTTATAAAAAAGGATCACATGAATGGAATAAATGAAAAACTAAAGGCTTTTAACAGTAAATTCTGAAAAAAAGAGGGAAAAGAGCCGTATTTCATTACAGTATTACAATGAAATCAGATGCAGTCTAGATTTTTTTTTAACCAAAATCTTACAATCCAAACTACATTTTGAAATGAATGGATTATCAGCTAAAGCTCAGAAATCTCTTGGGTTCTGAGAACAAATGGTAATAGCACTTCTAACAAAAACTGAGAGTTCATTAATTCCAAAATGGCATCTGAACTAGCCAGAAGTGAAGAAACAGGATGTCCTTCAAGCCATGAATGTAACTGGGCCAAAGAATACTAGAAACACTGTCTTTATGATCCCATTCATCTCTGAGATCCTGACATAATTCCAGGTTATCTAGAAATACTGTCTTTATGATCCCATTCATTCTTGAGATCCTGAAATTATAATCACAAGTCATCTCTGGTACTATCTTGTCTTAAGCCACAATAATACGC
The DNA here is from genome assembly GCF_046562875.1 of Panthera onca. NCBI lineage: Eukaryota > Metazoa > Chordata > Mammalia > Carnivora > Felidae > Panthera > Panthera onca. The sequence continues at coordinate 223,298,882 of NC_138339.1, forward strand.
AACAGTTACCTATGAAACCATTCACAGCTATAAATTCAACTGTGCTTGATTTACAACATACTCTACTAAAAATGTGTTTTGGAAGGAAAATTTCAGACATGCTGCAGTAGGTAGGATTTCAGAAACATTAACACCAGCAGTTTCTGCAAATCTTGCATTTTGGGCAACAAAGCAGTTCTGGTTTCTTAGCACAATCTCTTTTGAAAGAGAACTGGTAAAGGAAAATGAGACAGGGATTTTACTAACTCTCAGAGATTGTTAGTTCTGTGGCTTCACACAAGAGGTTTACATTTAACCTGGGAGGAGCAGCTGATGTTTTAAAAACTATAAAAAAGGACCCCTGAAAGGACAGTCTCACAACTGGTGCTACAAAGAGGAAAAGTCCCTTGACAAGTTAATGGAAGAATCACAACGGTAGCCTTCTTGTTAAATGTCTCGACTCTACGGAAGTACAATATAAAGATTTTTAGAAAGAAGTGATTTCACAAGTCATTAAAGAAATGACAATTAGATTTAGCAACTCTTGATTTTAAAGCATACAAGCAAGAACATGGGCAAAAATATGATTTCTAGCAAGACAATTTAATAGATATTACTACACATACCACTTCCTACATCCGTGATCCAGACAGACTGTTCATGTAGTGTACTGGCTGCAAATATACCATGAGGTGTGTCAACTGTGTAATTCCAGGATCGTAGGAAATATCCATCCTCTGTGAACACTAATACCTTTGGGATGTTATCCCCTCTCTGAAGGTATATAAAAATAGCTGCTTAGATAAGATTATTTTTTAGAAAGTAATCTTTATATTGGTAGAGAAAAACAACAATTAAAGGTTAATTGACAAATTAATAATGCTTAAAAACCATCTTCAAAACCTAACAGTATTAACTATTACATTCAAAACCAAAATATTTACTCAAAACCAATCCAAAAAAACCAAATTTCACGATTACCGTAAACATACATGGTTACTTAGTGCAGCAAATCAAGAAGCTGTTTCCTTTGTATTCATAATTTTTTTTTTTTTTTTTAATGCCAATTTTACTAACCTGGGCTACGTAAACCAATCCGCTGAGGGAGTCAATTGCAACACAAAATGTCGTTCCAGTAAAGTATTCTGGACGATTAGGCCATCCCACATCCAGCCGGTAAAGAATTTCCTCGGTTGTCCAGGAAACTTGAAAAGCAAATTTCCTTAAAACCTAAAAAACAAAACAAAACAAAAAACAAAACAAAACAAAAAAACCCAGAAGATTAAGATTCAGTTCACTCTCTAGGTTAAAAAAATAAATAAATAAATGTTTATTTTTAAGCATGCCTTGACACCTGACACAGAGGTGTTGAGGCTGCTGGACAGAAATGATGGGGGAATGGGTGGACAGAAATGATGGGGGAATGGGTTTATACGTCGAAAGACCAAGGGGGCCACAATACAAACCTGCAAATTATTTGGAGACGTAGTGGGGTCTGGGGAAAGAAAGAACACAGGGAAACGGCGATGCATCATATACAAACTTTTAAACCCGAAGAGACAAAGAAGGACGTCGGCAGTTCGGCCCGGGTGGGGGTTTTGAGACCAGCCAGTGCGGGAGCCAAGGCCCGCCACCTCCACCCCACAACAGCGGCGTCGCCTCTCAACGGTGCCGTCCACACACCCGACAGACACGTCTTCACTGCTCAACTCACCGGTGAGCCACAAAAACGCGAATGCAAAACCAGTAATGCAACAAAGAAGCCAGCGCCTGCCAGGCCGACCCATAATCTCGCCATGACGAGACGGAAGGGTCCGCAGGCGGCTGGGGGCCACCGAACGCTCTCAGGTCCACGCCTTTCGTCGCCGCATAGGGCGTCGGCCCAACCTCGGGGCCGAAGCTCCTATCTCCAATTCCCTCTCCCTGGATGTGCGGGTTTTGAAAACCCAGAGGAGAGCACAGATCAGGGTGAGAGAAAATCAGGATCTCGGGTAGCGGTTTCCTGGTGCGTTCGGGGTCCACGCCCCCAGGTCACGCGGCTCGGGCTGACCCACTGACCACCCTTTTCCGCCCCTTGGGGCGGTCCACACTGCGGACTTCGCCCGTCAGCCAAAAATAAGGGTATCCATAGATATGCCTTAACCACTCGACGTTCATTTTTTTTTTAATTAAGATTGAAAAATCACAACCCAACACACGCAAACCCGCAAAATAGAAATGTGGCTCTCAAAAAATGATTTTCAAGCTCTGAGAAAGATTTCAGCTACCTCCGATTCTGAGGAATCCAGGCATTTGCTGTAGACACCTACGTTCCCACACCAGGACCCCTCCTTTGGCTTTCGGGAAAGAGAGGCCGAAGCTCTCGGCGCAGAGTTGGGTTTACAGGGGCGCGACGAGCTTCTTTAAAGGCCCCCGGGAGCCGGTGGGAGCTGTAGGGGTAACCAGGAAGGGCTCTAGACGCCGTGGGCGCCGCGGTATTCGGGAGTCCCCCTACCGGAGAGTGTGGGCCCCCTCGCCCGGCTCCCGGTGCTCTCCGGCTGCCGGCCCGCTCCCGGAAGCCGTGGCAGCTGGTAACAAAGAGCCTGCCCGGCCTCCGCTGCCCGGGCTACGGGACCCAGGAGCCAGCGCAGCTGCTGGGGTTGAACGCAAGTCGGGCCATGCGCCGCGGTGAGGGGCGGCGGCCGGCGGCCTAGGCGCTGGTGCGGGTTGAGAGGCCGGTACCTCCTTCTTCGCCGCCCGCAGGATCCGGGGCGCAGGTGCATCTGCTCTCCCGGCCGCTCCACTCGGGAGAGCGGCTTCACGACCTTTCCCCGGCGGCGCCTGGCCTTCAGTTGCAGGGGACCGCAGCTCAGCTCCGGCTGCCAAGCCCTGGGCTTCTTTGCAGGACTCCGAGAGCACCGGACTCTTCCCCGAGGTGTCCTGAAGCTGAGAAAGTCTGGCGGTTTTTGCTTTTAATAAAAAGTTTTTATAAGTGTCCATTTTTAGAAATTTTTGCAGAGTTTGAAGTACTCTCTACCTCTTTGCATCCTTTTTCTTGCTCCTGGAGTCTTTCCTCCTCAGCTATAAACGTTTTTACTATTAGAGCAGACCAGGGATGAACATTTTGTGATTGAAAGTGCAACTGTGTAAAACCACGTCGAAACTAACCAAGATGGACAAAAAGTCCTTTGAAACGGTGTTGGATGAAATTAGAAAGGTAATTTCACTTAATGCCTTAAATCAATCTGTGAGCTACGAATTCTCGTAGTTAATTCTCTTTGAAGGACTGCGTGCCGATGGTGCAAAATACGAGTTTTAGGATTGCAAAATTGGTGGGAATTTTAATGTACACTACGGGAGCTTGTATCGCGATATATTTCACGATACAAATAGAAATTAAGTTGTTAATGCTAAATTTGACGATCAGTGCGGTATTGTGGAAAATATATTAAAAGAATACTCGTTCGGAAGCCGGCTCTACAAATCTAATAGCTCTGTACTTGGCGGAAAAGTGATTTAATATTTAACTTTTTATCTCATCTTTCAGTAACCTAAGACTGACAATTAAGAGATAATACGTATAAAATTTCTTTAATGGGAGTTCTCATGGCAGGTTTTTCAAATCTGAAGATAGGCTATGTGTTGCCTGGACGGACACAATGTCCAAATGTATTAGGTTTAAAGTCATATTCTTAGGAATGGGCTTCAATAACTTGAATTTCAACACCTTTTTTCTTCCTGTTTTCTAAATTTTTGCTTCTTTTCGAGGCTGTTGTATGTAACCTACCTCCCAGAATGAACCAAACAGCAAAAATACTTGGAATGTAGCCTTGAGCCCAGTAAATACTTAAAGCACAAAAGTGTTTACATAATTAGATCTGGAAGGACCATCTGTACCATTAGTATGCTAATACTGAGTGTTTTGCTTAGAACTTCTGGCCATTTCCAAACCTTTAAGACCCTTGACTGACAGGGTAGGATTTGTTACTTTATGCTCTGGTGATTGATTTATTTCAGCTTATGAAATGAATGAAATTGCCTGTAGACATGCTGTTTTTCTGCATTTTCTATAAAGCAAAGTGTTAGTTTTCTTCATCTGTCCTAAAACTGTTTTGCAAATTCGCGTATTAGGTTAAATTTACATGTTGGGCGATATTGAATGTTGTTTTTGGTCAAAATTTCAGCTTTTGCAAATCCAGCTTGTCCAATTAAAATTTGCTATAAAATGTCAGGTTGTCAACTATATGTATAGAATTTGTAACAATTTGTTTATGAACTGATATTTACTGTTTATGAGGAAGTAATTTGTGGGTTCAAGTAGACCAAGTAGATTTCTACTTTTGGAAGTTATAGGGTGCAATTTGCAAAATCTCTCCCTTCTATGTTGTGAAAAGATCACATACACACACACACACACACACACAGATATTAATGAGGGGAATAGGATATTTTCCAGAGATCAAAGTCATACATGAGATAGCAATTTACTTTCTTATTTAAATCCTTATTTTTGGTCTGCAAGCAAATTAGATATATCAGCATTGTCTTAAGTCTGTTAAAATGGGATAAAAATGTAGGCATATCTAAATGAGAATTACTATTGGTTTTTAAAAAAATTGCTTTCAGACTTTGTAGATATAAATTCGTTTAAACCAGGTAATCACTTCCTGAGATTACATCTCAACATTAGTAAGAGTACCTTACCCAGAGTCCCATGCTCTCTTCCTCACTTCCCTTTTCAGTGAAAAACTACTGGGCAACCTGGATGTTTCTTTCAGTAAACTGGTCATATTTTCTCCTAGCAAATGATACATATACCAAGTACAAATATTGTTTTATAGTACAAAGGGTTGATTTTTAATCATTAGTAGCTACCAAATTATGGTTGTTTCCATCTCTAAGCTTGGCAAACAGTTGCAAGGACAGCATATGTGATTTCAGCTGGTTCTGGATAGTGCTGGGTCAAGACCACCATACTTTCTCCCTGAACTTCCCATTGATAGAGACCCTGTGAGGAAAGGAACCATAAGTTAGTACTATTATGTGTCAGATCTACTACTGATTATTTTAATTTTCACAGTAACTCTGAGGTGGGTAGTGAATGTTGTTCCCTTTTTATGGTTAAAAAGGTTCTCAAGCTAATTAAAATGCCTTTCAGAGGCCATGAGGCCAGTTAGTAGCAGGCACACAGATTGAATTGAGGGCTCTTTTAGGCTCCCTGGGGTCTTAACATTCCAGTGGAAGTACTGAGAACCTGACCAGACCTTGTCATTCATGTTTCTCTATCACTTAGCACATAATAGCTGCTCAATAATTGATGCATGAATGCGTGAATAATGTTTGATATAATTAGGCTTCTTAAAAATGACAGTTTGGTTGAATTTGGGATGTTCTGAACCTCTAATAACATTTACAGGAATTCTGTATGGAATTTCTATTAATGTCAACGCTTGCCTATTACAGCTTTGTTCCTTTTCCTGGTAGGAGTGAGTAGGGAGACTCAGGAGGTTTTCCTGCTGTCTCAACATATCCCTTACTGCATGGAACCTGGAAAGGTAGAATGTCATGTCACCCCAGTGACTCGCTGCCTGGGCTGGGGCTGAAGAAGGGCTGCCATGTTGCTTAGGCAGTTTTGACTCTGCATGTTACTATTTAGCTTACATATGCTAATGCTGTTTTTGTTTTTCCTTTCTTAGGCTGTTCTGACAGAGTACAAATTAAAAGCAATTGAATATGTGCATGGATATTTCTCTAGTGAACAGGTATTTGTGTATACAAAGATCTTTTTTCACTCTGATATTCTCATTAATGTCTATTTACTTGCTGGTCAAGTTCAGAATTGCTTTTAGTTTGTTGCTGTATTTATTCAGAAACTTTAGAAGCTTTCCATTTGGGGAGAAAATTTTACCTAGTGTATAGTTAGAGTATTTTATAAACATACCTACTTTCACTGCAATATCATATATTAACTTTATTTTATTTTTTGTTTTAGAGAGAGAGCACGAGCGGGGGAGAAGGGCAGAGAGAGACAGACAGAGAGAATGAGTGAATCTTTTTTTTTTTTTTTTTCAACGTTTTTTATTTATTTTTGGGACAGAGAGAGACAGAGCATGAATGGGGGAGGGGCAGAGAGAGAGGGAGACACAGAATCAGAAACAGGCTCCAGGCTCCGAGCCATCAGCCCAGAGCCTGACGCGGGGCTCGAACTCACGGACCGCGAGATCGTGACCTGGCTGAAGTCGGACGCTTAACCGACTGCGCCACCCAGGCGCCCCAAGAGAATGAGTGAATCTTAAACAGGCTCCAGACTCACGTGGAGCCCAATGAGAGGCTCAATCCCAGGACCCTGGGATCATGACCTGAGCTGAAATCAAGAGTCAGACATTCAACTGACTCAGCCACCTAGGCACCTGTGTTAACATTATTTTATTTTATTTTATTTTACTTTATTAATTTATGTTTATTTAGAGAGACAGAGACCAAGTGGGGGAGGAGCAGAGAGACAGGGAGACTGAGAATCTCAAGCAGGCTCCACAGCTGTCAGCATAGCTCCCGAACCGTGAGATCATGATCTGAGCCGAAACCAAGAGTCAGACTTAACCAACTAAGCCACTCAGGTGCCCCTGGTAACATTTTAAAATTCAGTGTCCAAGACCAGTTTTCAAATATTTATTCTGAGCACAGCATCATGAATTTATAAATTTCTAATGGTAAACATACCCAAATTTGTACAGTATTTATAAGTCAGTAATTACGAAATTGACTACACGTTAAAACAAAATGTGGTGTTTAATAAGTAGTTTCTGTCACTGCCAGACAAATAATGTTTTAAGCATGGTAGTTTAATGAAAACTCATGCAGCTTTAGGGGGAGTTTGCTAATTTAAAAAGTGTATGCATATGTATGCATACACGCAACATACATAGAGAGGCCTGATTTCTGAGGAATACTTAAAAAACACTTGATAGAGAAATAGGGCAGAAAGAGAAATGTGCATCTGAAGAGTTCTGGGAAAGGGTAAGAATGTGGAGAGGGTAGACAGTGGATGAATCTGTAGGTGGCGTTGGTAAATGCCCCAACTTCTCATCTGTTATCTCAAGATTTTTAAAACTTGAGGTTTGGATCACTTTAAGCCTACAGAGGTTTTGACTCTTAAATGCCTAAAAGCCACTTTACAAATTGCATGCATTGTATTGCTGTCTATTTAGTGAGTGTTTTTCAGCTGTCCCATTACTTTTCAAAATCACCTTAATTTAAATGTTTTACAAAGATTTATAATATCTCATAGATGATAACTTTTCTTCTTTCGAGTATATGTGTGTGTGTGTGAAATTTTGTAGAAAACTTCCCTTGGTGGTTATTCCACTTTGCTAAAGTCATCAAAAACTTTAAAAAACTAAAAGCTATTTTTTAAGTATGACCTTCTAAGCCTCCTTATTGTATTGAAGGTTTTTCTTCCTATCAGACGTGATAGCAACGTTTTTTTGGTTGGTAAAGTGGCAGGTAGCATTTTCTACGTGTATATATAGTAAAACCATTATTCCCATGATAGTAAAGAACATATGCATAATACCCATTTGCAGCATACACATCACTTTATATGGAGTGAAAGTATTTTCTGCTCTTCATATACCACTCCAGTCTCTAGCATTAATTTTGCTTTGTAGAATAATTGAAACCTTAACACATTAATTCACTAACCCAGATTTTATTACTCCCTCTTTGAGTCTTTTTTTTTTTTTTTTTTCTTTTCTTTTGGATTTCCCTTGGAGGCAGTGAAAAGGGTGGTGGTGACTATGCAGGAACTTCAGGGTTGTGACCTTGATGCCCTCCTCCTCTTTTATAAGAGATCTCGTAGTATCTCCCTCATTCATTTGAAAGTCGCTGGTGGCAGTAGTGGTGGGAGAGCCTGGCTAACTGTGTTCCCCAAATGCCCTACTGTTTACAGATTGCTAGAGTAACTCATGGTGATTCTTAACACGTTTAGGGAATAGATCTGTGGTGTAAAGACGAGATCCGTGCCCTTCAGATTCAAGGAAAAGAGCAGGAGACAGCAGACCTATTCTAAACTACACCACTGAACACCCTTTTGTGATTGATTAAAACTGTCACTCTCCACGAAATTTTTAAAGTTTTCCATTCGTAACACAGCTGACATTTATCTCCATCTAGTACTTTTTCATTCTCTTTTCTTTAGGTACTTTGTTTTTCCTGTATTTCACACTTCTTGTTTATTTCTGTAGCAGCGCTGCCCCAGTCTCTGTGATGATCAAAATGTTCTCTTTTTGCACCATTCCTCGTGGTAACTACCTACTTCAGATGGCCATTGAGCACTTAAATTGTGATTTGTGCCAGTAAGGGACCGAATAGTAATTCATAGTACTGAAACAAATCTTGTAGAAATGTTGGCGAATACATATCATTAGAGCTAAAGGAGTTCTTTCTTTTTCAGGTGGTCGATTTACTGAGATATTTCTCCTGGGCTGAACCTCAGTTAAAGGCAATGAAAGCATTACAACATGTAAGTAACTTACTTTTCTTTAGAATGAAGAATTTAAGTATCTTGAATTCTCCCCTTGTTTTCTATAATTGATCTCAGGTTGTAATTTGTTTGCATTAGAAAAACTAATCCTAAGTTTTATTTTACTTTGATTAATCAAATAATTGTTAAAAAAAATTAAGACTCCCCAAACTGTGAATTTAAATTGTATGTACCTTATTAAGTTGTGAACCATAGGATCCTAATTGGCAGGTTGGAAGAGAAAATATTTATAGGCAAACAAAACATAGAATTTGAATTTTCTTTTATAGTTTATTTCTTTTGAGAGAGAGAGAGAGAGAGTGCAAGCAGGGGAGGGGCAGAGAGAAAGGGGGAGAGAGAGAGAGAGAGAGAGAGAGAGAGAGAGAGAGAATCTCGAGCAGGCCCCCCTGCTGTCAGCCTGGAGCGCAGCGCAGGGCTTAAACTCAAGAAACTGAAATCATGACCTGAGCCAAAACCAAGAGTTGGACGCTTAACCGACTGAGCCACCCAGATGCCCCCCATAGAATTTGAATTCTTATTTTTTTTTAAAGCTTATTTATTTTTTTGAGAGAGAGAGACAGAGCGTGAGTGGGGGAGAGGCAGAGAGAAAGGGAGACACAGAATCTAAAGCAGGCTCCAGGCTCTGAGCTGTCAGCACAGAACCTGGCTTGGGGCTCAAACTCATGAACCACAAGATCATGACCCGGCCGCTTAACCGACTGAGCCACCCAGGCACCCCTAGAATTTGAATTCTTAAGTGTTTTTGTGTACGTCCTTCAAATTTTTGATATCTTTATCCTTTCGTATTTAGTTTTAGAACAGTAGTCAGTTGGGTTTCTATTTATAATTCTTTAGACCAACACTGTCCAAATGGAACTTGCAGCAATGATGGAAAAGTTCTGTATCTCTGCTGTCCAGTATGGTAACCACTGACCACATGTGGCTTTTGAGCACCTAATGTGTCTGGTCTGCCTGTGGAACTGTATTATTTCTTTCATTTTAATTTAAATAGACACATGTGCCTAGTGGCTACTGTATGGCCAGCACAGTGCTAGAGCCTAAATTAAAGGAGACATTTAAGTCTAACAGTATCTGGCTATGTAGGAAGATTCTCCTCGGAGGATCAGGCACGGATAGCTTTAAGGAAATCTACAGATCCTTAGCTTCCTAAACTAATTTGGCAAAGAAAGTGTCTGGATGTGTTAGTGTTTCTCCTCTTTAACAATTTTTTTTTTAACTTTATAAAAAAAAAAGGTTATCTCACCCATCCACCTGTCACCCCAGGGTGAAAATCTTTTCCCCAAGGACCAAAGAGACCAGTAATTTCCTAAGAGGGAGAGCAAAGCAGAGAGGTTTTGTAAGAAATACTGATGGGGACCTCCCCTTATTTTATTAAGACAAAAAATTCATGACAAAGCTCTGAGGCCTGCTTACTTGGACCTACCTTAAAATTAAAATTCTAAGGTATTTAGAGGCAAAAGGCTAGCATGGGCACAACTTAATGAGTCCAGCCTTTTCTGACAAAGTCAGTCTGATTTGGTTGTTTTCACAGAGGACTAATCTTGACAATTAGGTTATACAATAGACATTTTCATAAATGAAGTGAACTAAATCAGTAGTTCCAAACTTTTTACAAATATATAACGAAGATAAATAAATCAATTTTTTGTAAATATTTAAACTTGTAGCATAGTTTTTAGATGTCCATTTAAAGACTTGCAAAAGGGTATATAGTTAAACCAATTCTCTTGGTGCTAACCTGGATAAAATTGTCTGAAAACCACTGCTCTAAATTGTAGGAATCTAGGGGCGCCTGGCTGGCTCAGTCGGTTGAGCGTCCGACTTCGGTTCAAGTCATGATCTTGCGGTTTGTGGGTTTGAGCCCCGCGTCGGGCTCTGTGCTGACAACTCAGAGCCTGGAGCCTGCTTCGGATTCTGTGTCTCCCTCTCTATCTGCCCCTCCCTCACTCACGCTCTCTCTCTGTCTCTCAAAAATAAATAAATGTAAAAAAAAAAAAAAATTTAAATTGTAGGAATCTATTGGGCAGTGATTCTAAATGATCTGGCATTGACTTTCCTTTGAATTCCGTCCACTGTTAACATAAATCTGTAAATTGGCTGAATCTTATCTTCAAAAACAAAAGTACCCTAGTCAAATTATGTAACATTGCACACAATCTTGGAGTGTCACAGTGCATGTTATTATAAGACTCCTAAGAAAGTTCTGCAGTAAAGTTCTGTTTAGGGGTGCCTGGGTGGCATCTGACTCTTGATTTAGGCTCAGATCATGATGCCACGGTTCATGGGGTCAAGTCCCGAGCAGGGCTCTGCGCTGATAGTCCCTGTTTGGGATTCTTTCTCTCCCTCTCTGTCTGCCCCTTCCCCTGCTCACACACGTGCACACTCGTACTGTTTAACCTGTCCTTTCCCTACTGAGGTGACTCTGCTGTCACCCTATCTTAGTAACAGTATTCAGCACGTGGACATCACTTTAGGAATCCCTGATTATAGACTACTTGGTGTTCTAGCTGAGGAATGTAGTTTTTTTTCTACCTTCTCAAGCCAAGTATTTCCCATATTTATAAATCCCCCCTTTTTTATGACCTTTCTGAGAAAAGTAGTATATGTAAGTATTTTTTTCTATAAATGAATCCACTGAGAAATGATAAGAAAGAGTGCATGGGGAACTTAGGTCTTCAACTGAAATGGTTCTATAGAAAAAGCCTGAGTTGAAGTCACATGGTTGTTAGGGCTTGCTTTTGAGTAAGCAGTTTTACCTCAAATATTTACATTAAGAACATTTAACCATGTTTCCCTAAAAAAGGCAATTTCTGGCATGAAAACTTGTCATGTTGAAAACAACATTATTTTTTATATTCATAGAAAATGGTGGCTGTTCACCCAGCAGAAGTGGTCCATATTCTCAACTGTTTCACCTTCAGTAAAGACAAGCTAGTTGCTCTTGAGCTGTTAGCTTCGTAAGTATTTCATTTTCTTGTTACTTCACTGGAGAAAATTTGGAAAACTTTTTAAATCTTTTTTAACTCATTAGTGTGTGTTAGAATTTTATCAGCAAATGGAACTCTAATAAGATCTGTGAAAATGTAGACTGAATTTTTATATCTAAATATCTAGTGTACTTATTACACGTGGTTATACCTTAGAGAATAACAGGCCATACTGAGATTATTTATTTGGTTTGTCCGCATTTCAGTGACTTCCATTGCCTTCCTACTCTGAATAGTTTGAAAGGCTTATTGAGAAAGCTACGGGTTTGTGGTTAGGTTCTGCCACATTCTGATCAACGTGTTTTTTTTGGCTTGATATGTACTTATTCTTTATGGACCTTATTTTCCTCGGGTGTAAAGATAAGGATCTCACCTACTCGGTAGGATATGTGAACTTTTGATACTGTAAGATATGTGAAAGCACTCAGTGCTGCATGGAGTAGGTGACTGTGATGAATGTCAGCTCAAGGAGAAAAAGAGCCTGCTGTTCTGCAGGATGGAACAGTCTGTAGGTTGCTGTTTATTTCGAGCACGTGCATTTTGAAGTGCTGTAAGGGACTTATAACATATACCATATAACATATGGGACTTACAACCTACAAGTGTTTTGTAGATGTGCACAAAAATACAAAATTAAAGCACAAGGTAAGCTTCAGTGTTAGATCAACCATGACTCTTATGCGTTTGGCCACATAGGTTTTTTTTTTCTATTGCCTTAGATCTCCTACTGCTCCTCGTGAGGGGACGTTTTCAAAGAATCTCAGAATGGTGCTCTTTATTGAATTACTTTGTTACTTTTAGGTAACCAGATGAGCCTCAGCTCAGTTATATTTATCAATTTTATGTAAGCATGTTGTTTATATTCACCAATTAAAACGAAATAATCACTTTTCTCCCTGTGTCATTGGGGAGAAGCTTACTCAGGTAGAGTTGTATGCTAAAGATTGTGGCCTTTGTATTGTATGTCCAGGTTCTTAAAAGCTAAATTGCATTTCCTTGTAGAAACATTGTTGATGCACAGAATTCTCGTCCCATTGAAGATTTATTCAGGATAAATATGTCTGAGAAGAAACGGTGCAAAAGAGTACTTGAACAGGTAATTTTCTCAAGATTGCTCTATAAATAGAACACAGGGTTCTTCTGAATGTTGATGAAAAAGTACAGTCTTATTCCCGTGTTTCTGTGACAAATGACCTGACTGCTCTTGTGCGATGGGTCAAGAATGACAGCCCTACAGTCCGTGGAGGATGAGAGCTGGGTGAAGGGGGTACTGACGGATGAGGAAATGGCTTGAGAGTGACCTATTCAGCTCCTCAGCTTAAGCCTCAGTCAGTATTTATTCTCTATCCCCTAGTAGCTTTGCCATGCCTCCAAACTTTTGCCTTTAATCTTCTGTAATTGTGAATGTGATGTTTTAAATTTGTATCGTTATCAGTCTTTTTTTTTAACTTTAAAGAAAATTTTTTTTTAATGTTTATTTATTTTTGAGAAAGAGAGGGACAGAGCACGAGTTGGGGAGGGGTGGGAGGGCAGAGAGAGAGAGGGAGACCCAGAATCTGAACAGTCTCCAGGCTCGGAGCCCTCAGCACAGAGCCCAACGCAGGCCTTGAACCCACAAACCACGGGGTCTTGACCTGAGCCAATGTCAGAAGATTAACCAACTGAGCCACCCAGGCGCCCCTCATTGTCATCAGTCTTATGTTAATCAGATCTAAGAGATAGATAATGAAGCAAAATTCCAGTTTACTACTTTAAAATCTCAAGAATGGAAGAAGTAGTACTTACTGAAACCTACTTGATTTGTTACTTAAGGTATTTGTTTCTTAAGATCGTGATGGCTGGAAACTGAATTAATGACTAAAAACCCGCTTGAGGAAGATGCAGACTCCTCTCCTGGGGCCTGACTGCCGAGGCACATTAAATCTTGCAGCCTCTGCTAAGCTCAGAGCCAGCAGAAAACTTTGCCTTACTCATGAACTATTGGAGCGGAAGCAAGATCTGAGCCCACAGTTCTAACATTAATAACTTGTTCATTGGTTCTCTTGACAAAATTCTTTAAGGCACACTGCATTTACTGCTGTTGTTTTCTTCCACATAAAGCATTCTGATCAGGTCACTTTTCCTTCTCAGAAGTAACATGGGCCTGAGTATTCTGTGGAATAGGCTGTCTAGTCAATGTAAGTTAGTACAACTTCTCTGGAAGGTAAACTAGGAGAGCCTTAAAGTGTTCATGCCTTTTGACCCCAAAACTCTATTACTAGGAATTTATTCCAAGGAAATAAATATATACCAATTTGTATATAAGGGTATTTACCCTGGTACTATTTATAAAAAGCAAAAATTGAGATAATTTTTAGGGTGGGATTATATAGCCAATTATATGTGTTGTGAGTGAATTTATAAAACCAATATACTTCTGCAACAGAATATGTGACATCGTACGTAGCTGTAAAATACAGCCATGTATAACCTCATACCCCTGTAACATAATATGGGTCTATTGGGATATATGTCGCCTAATGTAGTGTTTTTCATTCATTTAATATTTATTGAGTATGAATTCAAGACTGGTTAGTGTACCATTGTAGAAGCTGAGGATGCAGTAATAAGCCAGAACATCCCTCATTGTGTCTCATGACTATGGAACACTATGATGAATGCAGTTTGCCCAGGTATCTCTTGCTTTTTCAACAGTACAGCTCTTTGGATACCCAGTGTCCCTCCCACGTTACTTGCTTGTGTTTTCTCCACCAAGTTACACGTGTCTTCAGAGCAGACCCATGTCCGTGTCATCTGTTGCTCTCTTTGCCTCGCCTGTAACATAAGCTTGGCATTTGTAGAGTTGGACGATGTTATTTCTTGGTCGTTGGAGAAATGGGACACGTTAAATAGTAAATGAACTTTTTTGCGCACAATTTGCAAAACCTCCTGTGGAGATATCTTTGTGTAGGAGTCTGTTCGTTGTGACCAATAGAAAGCTAATTAAACACATGTTACCGCTTGAGTAATTCCATGGAAATAAAATGATTTTACTAAATAATTTTGGTCATGTTCACTACTGTAAGTGCTGATGAATGTATGAACAGATTAATGTCATGCTGTTCCTCAGTTCATGTTTTTTAACGGGTCTTCCTAATACCCAGAATATTTAGCCTATGAGTTTGTTTTTTGTTTTTTGTTTTTTAACTACCCTCTTTTTTTTGTTCCAGGCTTTCAAGGGGGGCTGCAAAGCTCCTCATGCCATGATATCTTCTTGTGGAACAATCCCAGGAAATCCATATCCCAAAGGAAAACCTAGTCGCATAAATGGAATTTTCCCAGTAAGTATATGTTTGTGACTATAGAAACTTCTTGTGGCTAAGTATGAAATTTAGCACGGTTAAGATATTTAAAGAAAATACCAGTTGATGATGCTTCTACCAAGCAGAGGAAATTTATTACGTTGGCAGCTTAATTCATGGATTCCTTACTGATTGAAAGTTCAGACTACTTTAAAGTATGCCTGTCAAATGTATAGAAAACAAGCCAAACAGAAAGGAGGATGAGTTTGTTTTGTTAGAAGCACTTTTATTTTTTTTATTTTTTATTTTTTTTAAATTTTTTTTTCAACGTTTTTTATTTATTTTTGGGACAGAGAGAGACAGAGCATGAACGGGGGAGGGGCAGAGAGAGAGGGAGACACAGAATCGAAACAGGCTCCGAGCCATTAGCCCAGAGCCTGACGCGGGGCTCGAACTCACGGACTGCGAGATCGTGACCTGGCTGAAGTCGGACGCTTAACCGACTGCGCCACCCAGGCGCCCCAGAAGCACTTTTAAATAAAGGACCATTTCTCATATTCTCAGTGTTCCTCGGTTTCACAATTAAGTGTGTTTGGAAAATTATGTGCAACGTTTCCTTCCTGGAGAGACACCGCATGCTAAAGGCTCTGAGAAGTCCTGTAGGAAAAAAATTTGTTTTGATACCAACCGGTGTTCCTCAAATGTCTTTATAAGATAATCTTTTCAAAGAATGGTATATATTTTTTGTGCTATAACAAATAACCCTAAAACTCAGTGGATTAAAACTCAGTGGATTAAAACAGCCTCTCTCAGTGGGGAGAGGCTTAGAATGGTTCTGGCTCAGAGTTTCTCATGAGGATATAGTCATCAGAAGGCTCCATTAGAGCTTGAGACTCTGCTCCAAAGGGGATTCGTGTACATGCCTGGCAAGTTAGTGTCGGTCGTTGGTGGGGGTCTTTGTTCCTTACCATAAGGACTTTCCTGTAGTGCTGCTTGAATACCTCATGACCTGGTAGCTGACTTCCATCAGAGCAAATAATCCAGGAGAAAAGCAAGTGGAAGCTGTGTTATCTCTTAGGACATAGTCTTGGAAGTCAAATTGCCATCATTGCTGGAATACCCTATTTGTTACACAGGTCAGCTCTGTTCATTCTGGAAGGGAACTTCACAAGGGCATACAGGATGTGGGGACCTCTGGGAGCCATCTTGGAAGTTGGCTTCCTTACTAGTATGTACCATTTAGGGACACACCCTTAGGAGGATGCATCGTAAAAGTCTGTCCGCTCATTCTGATCTGTTAATAATAGCAGTCTTGAATGAGGTCTCGTTTATTCTTGCGTCATGTAAACTATCACACTTAATGCTTACTGAGAACATCATTTTTTATCATCTATTTTTGGTTGTAATATAGGCACTCTTTTTGATCCTTTGACCGTTACACATCCCTAGGCACGGAAGTCTTGTTTCTGGTTGCTCCAGTTGCGGAGGGGAAAAATTAAAACCTACTTCATTCTGCTCTCCTGTCATCCTCATGAGTATTGCGTGCTTCTGGGTGCCTGCACATGTTGTGAGGGTTCTATGGCAGAGGAAGGCTGAGGACCTTAACAGGGTCTTAAAGCCAAGTCAGGATTGGATCTGGAATCCAGGTCCTTAACCCCCTTACCGTGTTCAATCCTTTTCTTCAGTGTAATACTGTGAGGGATTTGTTTTGGTTTTGCTTTAAGGTGATTTTTTCTTTTTAAGTCTCAATTCTTTTCTATTTATTTATTTGCTTACTTACATACATACGTACATATTTATTTACATATTTACGTATTTATTTAAATAGGGAACTCCCTTGAAAAAAGATGGTGAAGAATGTACTAATGAAGGCAAAGGAATCGCCGCACGGATTCTTGGACCATCCAAACCGGTATGTGTAGAGAAGAAATGATGAAACGGGTCTTAACTCTTACATGTAGTTTTCTGTCTGTCCACAGCAGACAGCATAAATTCTGTTTTTGTGTTGTAAAGTTTAGAGTGTACCAGAAACTCCAGGAAAGTGAAGGGTCTAGGGAAATAAAAAAGCATAATTAGTTAACAGCGTTAAGGGCCATTCTGAGGTTCCGTGTTTTATTTCAAAGCGAGACCAGTCAAGTTTGTTTGTTTTGTTTTGTTTCGCCGTCCCTATTCAGCTGCTCCCTTGCAGGAGTGGAGTCGGAGACCTTTAAGGTTGTGGCCAAATGAGTGTTACTGGTGAAGCAAGAGCGGAGCCAGGAGGCTGAGGGTATTTTTAAGGGAGTGATTTTAATGATTGGTTAGGATATAAACTAAACCCACAGATGACCCTGCAGGTTGAAGGATTGTTCGAGTTGAAGTGGCTGAGGCCTTTACACAGCTGTCTTGCGGTCCCTGCTTGTTTATATGACAGGAATTCCAGTGGCAGTTGTTTATAGCAAAACAGTCACAGATCATAGTCCTTGCACAAGACTAGTGCATCTTACTGGGCTGCCGTGTGTGAGAGCCAGAAAGAATCTAGGTCTTTTACTACCAGTGGATGCCCTCTGCTTCAAGAGCATGAGTGCGAGATTCCCCGAAGTGGGGTCCCTCTCTCGCTCACTGTAGTGAAAAATACAACGTTTGGCGTAGCTTCAGATACCTCTGGCTTTCTAGAGACCAGCTGAACTGTAAAATAAAAGAGTTGTGGATTTCAAAAGGCGAGAAGACCAAAACACCGAATTCATAGTCCCCCCCCCCCCCAATCCACGTTCTCCTGGAGTTGTCAGAGTGCTGAATGCTAACAGATATAGTGCTTTTTTTTCCCAAGGTGACAAGAGGGTAAGAATGATAACATGAATCTCTGATGAGTTTAGGAGGATGTTGGAAGTTCTTGGGTAGCCAAGGCTCCAAAACCTAGCGGAATTCTTGTGTGACAGAAGAGGAGCTAGGAATTCTCACATTAACCTCTGCTGGGTCAGAGAGGAGTTTGCTGTTTTGGAGAAGATCTGACCCTTCATGAGAGAAGATTCAACACGGAAATAAAAAACACCTCTACAGCAGTCTTTGGCAGCATCTGCCTTTGGAAATTATAGGAACCACATTTATTAGAGCAAAGACATTTCCCTCATTTTGTGCTGCGTATCGGTCCAGTAGCCTTTGATATGCTGGAGCATTTTTAGCCTCTTAGTACTAAATATGTCAAAAGACGAGTTGTATTTTGTTTTGTAGGGAGGCTCCTGACTTAGTTTTCTTCTAACTGCTGTACTTCCCCTTCGTCTAGCCTCCTCCAACATACAATCCACATAAGCCGGTCCCTTATCCGATACCTCCGTGCCGGCCACACGCAACTATTGCACCAAGTAAGCAGCAGTTCATACGTTTTTTACTTTTTCTTCTTTTTGCCCTTTATTCTTAAGTTGAAAGTAAATGTTGGTCTATGTACTTGGGAAAATTGGAGCACTTCTGAAATACGCTCTGATGAGTCTCATTCTGCCCACAGTGCCTTGGTCTATAGCCGCGCAGCAGCCAGTTTAGTTTAGGGCATTTACTTTTTGGTAAATTAATTATAGATTCTTTTTAATCATTATTATGAGTTTTTGCTTTGGTGAATCATCTTGAATCCCGTTTCAGTAGTTGGTTTTCAAAGGTATCCTCAACTATGTGTGCTTGACAGAAGAGGCAGATCATTTAAGTACGGCGGGATCTGCCCGCCATGCCGTTCAGTGAGCTCATGTCCGGAATGAGCCTGCAGTGGGAAATCACAATCTCCAGTTGTCTCATGTGATCTCAGCTTTCTCCTAGCAGTAGACCCAAACCGCCACGTAAAAGGCAACTCTATTACGTAACAGTTTTAAAGATTAGATAGCTGTGTTAATACGGTTTGAACTCGTGGCCACAGAATGATACTGAATTATGGTTTTTTCCTCTAATTTTATTTTAGGTGCTTATAACAATGCAGGTCTGGTACCATTAGCCAACGTCATAGCTCCGGGTGTCCCCCCTCCACCTCCATATACTCCTAATCCAGTAGGAACAGGTAAAATCGTGTTGTTACGGGATGTTAAAAGTAAGAGTTTACTTAGACACAAATGTACACTTGGAGGGAACGGTTGTTTGCCGTGGTGTCCTAACGGGAGAACGTGCTCAGCCTGATGACGGATCTGAGTGTGATGTTTAGGTTCTACCAGAGCGGCCTTGGCCCACCTGTGCGAACATGAGCGGGCTAGAGACAGGAACGAGGAACAGTTGCGCGTGAGCAAGAAACTTTGAGAGGCTGTAGAAAAGTACAGTTGACTTAATGAGTATTATCATTTGGGCACATCATTCCTATGTGGGGAGGAAAAGCTTGTAAGAAGGTGCTCAGAGGGGCTTAAACCTCCCCTGGGTTTTCAGTTCACCATTTTCCTTTGAGTCTGTAGGGAACATGGGATTTAGCCTATATTTTCATTTGTGTTCTTTCACAAAAATGTAATATTTCACTTAGGTATTGTTTATTTGACTCCTCTGAGTTTTGTCTTGCTAAGGAAACCCTTCCCCATCCCAGCAGTGTGAAAATGTCATCTGTATTCGCTAATTACTTTTATAGGGATTCTTTCTTAACATATAGTTTTTAATCTACTCACGATTTATTTCTAGATATGTATAGGGTAGGGACAGAACTTAATTTTTTTTTTCTATCCTTCTCAGAGACCCAGAGTTACTTAATACCATTTATTAACAAATTCTTTTTTAATCACTAGAGTGGTTCCGTTGTTTGCAGCCAGGTACTCCGATGAGAGTTGCCAAACAGTTTTTTCCAAAATTATCATTTTATTTCTTACCCTTGTTTATGGTACCTTTAGCCTTTAGAGTTTTGTATTTTTGCATAGACAAAGAGAGGCTAAGAAAGAAAAGCTGGAACTGTTTTATCTTGTTTCAGATCCTCTTAACCCTAGGGAGTCCAGGTTATCCGGGTCTTGTAAGACTCTTCGGCATCTGGAATTTATTTTCATGTAGGGGTGAAATAGAGGGTCTTCTTAATTTTTTTCCAGAGAGTAGCCCGTCATGCCAGCACCATTTATTAGCTAATCTGTGTTCCCCATTGATTTGAAAGATGCAGTTGTCTTAAGTTTTCATATACACATGTGGTTCTAATTCTGGATTCTTTATTCTGTTCCAGTCTAGTTATTTTATGTTATGATGACATGTTGATTTGATTAGCAGATTTATAGTGTGTTCTGATATCTGGTAAGGCTAGCTTTCTCTTACTATATTTTCTATTTTTCTTACTATATTTGGAATTTTTTTTTTTCTATCTGAACATGAAGATCATTTTATGCAGTTAAAAACAGTTGAATGTATGTGTACATGTGTATATATATATTTATAGTTATAGATGTTAATATTATATAACTTTATATCATTAATTATACATGTAATTAATATGTAATTATATAATATATACAGTTATATAAATTTAGAGAGATCTGACATTTTTATGATATTAAGTCTTACTATTCAATCCTGTGTCTGTCTTTGTGTCAGGTGGTAGTGATTTTGCCCCAGGGCATATTTTATCTCTTTGAAGATTTTATAGTTTTCTTTATATAGGTTCTTTGCCTTAGGTTTGTCTCTAGGGATTGTAAAGGTATTTTTTATTAAAATTATAAATGGAATATTTCATTTGTACGTGCTTATTACTAATTACTTATTCTACTTTTTTTTCTTGAAAGTCTCTTGAGTTTTCTAGGTATAAAAAAATGTCAGCTGAGTTATACTTTAAGATAGTTCTTTCTTGCGTGGTGTTATTGGGTATTGTTTTCATATTGTAGAAATAACGATATTTGATTTTATGTTTATGTTTACTTTTAATTTTTATTTTAGGGTTTTATTTTGTTGTTAGGTTAGTTGGTTTATAGATTACATATAGCTGGATTCTGATTTTTAAACCAGTGGGAATGAGGCTTAATAGGCATTTTCAGTCATCATAAAAATTGCATATTTGTTCTTAGTCCTTCCATTTTATTTTTGTATTCATTATTAATCTTTTGTCCCAGTTTTTCATTTCCCTTACTTTTGTTTACTTGTATTGGTCACGCTGCTGTTTTATTTTTAATAGCTCCTCTCGCCTTACCCCACCCAAACTTAGAACTTTTGATCACTAGTGATTACTTTGTATCGTTAATGGTTGTCAGTATACAAAAACTTGAGAAAGCTGCTCCCTGCTCCACTGACTTCACTCTCACTCTCCTTTTTCATCAATATGTGTGTTTTGCTGGAATACCATACGTGTTTCCTTCTGGGCCTCTGAACTTAACGGCCTCTTACTACTTCCTCTGTTCCCTGATCCTCGGTCCCGATGTGCTCATTGTGCTTTTCTGTGAGCAGAAAATTTCTCTAAGTGCTTTTTTAAAAGGGCACATACACAGAGTTGTAGATGAAAAACCCAATTCCAGTTAACTTTCTCTTCTTTATTAGAACCTCAGTCTCCTTCTGTAAGCTTACAAAGAAAATATTCCTTATCTTTCGAATTCAGAAGTGTCTTTGATCTTGGAGTTCAGCTATTTCGTCAGGATGTCTAGGTGTGGATCTTAGCATTAATCTTTCACAGAACTCTGTAAGCCCTTTAGATACAAAAATTCAAGTCTTTAAAGCTTAGGAAAATTTTGTTTTCATTATTCCATTAGTTACTGCTTTTTCATCTGTTCTTTCTTTCTCCTTCTGGTACTTTTATTTTGCACTGTATTTGTCTTCTAAGTCTCTTACCTATTTATTTATATATCCTCTTTTTTTGTTGTATTTTTACCATTTTAAGTGTGATTTTGTTGTTGTTTCTTATATAATCCCAACTAAGCAATTTAGCTTTTATAATGTTATTTCTAATCTTCACCATTCTTTACATCTATTGATTTGGAATCAGATTTCTATATCTAAACCTTCACCTTCCCTGCTTATATTTTCTTGCATATTATGTGTGTGTATGTATGTGTTCTCAGTTTGCATTACAAGTTTTTAAAGATTTTTTTCCTTTCATTGAATCTTTATTGATAGACACCGTATGTTGTGGTTGTTTATTTGCACCAGGTTCCTTAGCCAAGCTATGATCTTTTTTTGCTCACCACGTCAGAGCTTGCAGGTTCCTTCTGTGCCTTGTATCTGTCGCACTGTTTGTTTCTTGGGCAGTTACTGTCAAGCTATGAGGTAATTTTCTTCCCGTTGAATCTTTGACTGATGGTCTAGTTAGGTCCTTTCCCGGGGAGGGGGGGGGGGGGAGTGTGCTCTTGGGTCCGTGTCACAGGCTTCAAGTCTACCTCCATTAGGGTGGTTCTCGGCAGCTCCTAGCATAGGGCCTTTTGCAGAAGTGTGAGCGCAACAGGAAAGCAGGGCCCCTTTCTTTCTATTTGCTTGGATCGTCACACGGCCTGTGAGATCGCTCCCTCAGGTGGCAGTGGATTCTGTGCTCGGCATCCGTTTCCCACCTCTAAGTCCTCCTGCACTTGCTCCTGGGTGGCAGTCTCAGGCCATCACCTTTCCGGAAAGTGTTTTTAAATATGTCTAAAAATATCAATGGTGATTTAAAGCCCGATAAGTTAAGGAGAAGTGGTGGGGGACGGAGGTTAGGGGTCAGTTGCTCATGATGCTGTCAATCTTCACTATAGTTACTACCATTGTCTCCATTTCCTTTCTCTCTCTGTAAGTGTGCGTTGTTTTTCCTAACATAGAATGCATCCACATCCCGGGCTTTTCTTTTTTTGATGCCAATCTCTGGTTGTTATGGTGGTGATTAACTTGAATAAAACTTGAAATCAACCTTTTTATTTATTTATTTTCATATAGAAAATGAAGACCTTTCCAGTCAGTCAAAACCTACACAGAATCAAAGTAAGTACCAAATTTGCTCCAGACATAGCTGAAGTCTTTGTCCCGGTTTTCTGCTCGGTTACCCACTGACAACAGTTTGAATTGAATGTATCTGGAATCTATGCTTTGGGGAAAGTTCCTACTTAACGAATTTCATCAATACTTGCTAAAAGTTGCTTGATAGTGGTACATTATATACACAAGGAAACCTGCATATTAACTGGGTTTAAAATTAACCATATGCCTTTGTGTCTTATGTGAAAAACTTGCAATATAGTGGGAGTGCTGTGTGGCGTTACATTCCACATTCACTTTACATTATGTAATATTAGAAACCTCATTTTTGTTTTGATAGAAACACATAAGGTTTTTGATAAAAACCCTGTTTCCCAAAAGCTATTTTAAATACTCGTTTCAGATTTCATTATTTTCATAAGTATCAGGGGTAGCGTAGTTTAGTGTAGAACAAAAAGTAAGGGTTGCCAAAGCAGAAAGTGGAATTGAAAAATGAAGATGGAAAATGTTGCCAGCACAATGCCTGCAGGGGGCAGTAGAGCCACAACATTTTCTTCTTCCTCTGGATGAGGATCTTTGTGGTCAGGAAGGAGATGCGAGCCCTCTGGTAGGAGACAAAACTTGGGCTCCGTTCTTGTGTAGCAAAGCAGCACATGAATCTAATCATTAGAGGGCATAGTTAGGAGCCTCTGTGGGAGAGTTCTCGCCCCTGAGCAGGGTGCCTAAACAGGGCTTTTTAGCTGTGGCTTCTAAAGGGGGTAGCATAATGGGCTGGAAAACACTGAGATGTCAGGACATCATTTTCTTATCCTGGCTCTGGTGCTGCCTAGCTTTGTGACCATGTCATTTAACTTCTATGAAATGGAGGTTAAGGAAACTTGAGCCTTAATGTTCAGCTTCACTAATCTATTTTTGAAGGGAGTTAAGAGGCATAAGAACCAACGTTAGAAATAGCATACCTTGATTTCCTATGTTGTGAATGTTAGCATGATATTAAGATTTTATTTGCCTTTTGAATAATATCAAGAAACGAAAAGATAAACTAGGATAGTGGTTAAGGATGTGGGTCTGGGGTTCAAATTTTGGTTCTATCACTTAATAGCTGCATGACCCTTTTAAAATTATTATTATAATAAGATCTCAAAGAGATCTACCCTCTTAAATTTTTTTAGTACACAATACAGCATTGTTAACTGTAGGCACAGTGTCATACAACAGATTTCTGGAATTTATTTATTAGCTTGCATAACTGAAACTTTATTCCCTATCTTTTTAAGTTCATTTACTTATTTTGAGGGGGAGAGGGCACGCATGTGTCCATGTGAGCAGGTGAGGGGCAGAGAGAGAGGGAGAGAGAATTCCAGACAGGCTCCATGATGTGTAGATCCTGGGCACGGGGCTTGAACTCACGAACCATGAGATCATGACCTGAGCCAAGATAAGAGTCGGACACCCAACCGACTGAGCCACCCAGGTGCCCTGAACCTTAGTTCCCTTTGAAAAATACTTAATAGCTATATGATCTTCTAACAAATTGCTTTAACCCCACCAAGCTGCAGATTGCCCGTCTGTAAGATGGGGTTTTTAGTACCTATCTCAGAGGGTTATGTGAGGGCAAATGAAATGACAGACATAAAGTACTTGGCACAGTATCTAGTGTTTTCTGGTTGACACCCAAATCACGTGACAGGAAAGTAGTATTTATTATGGTATATTTTTGGAGTTTTTTCGATTTGTTGTTGTTTTGTCACATTTTAACTGTAGGCACTACGATCAACAGTGCATGACTTTTGCTCTGTTATATAAAAAGATCTCCAGTCTTTTGGAGGCTGCTATAAAGAATGCTGTCGGACAGTTTGGTCTTATCTTATGATCTGCCATTAACTGCATGGTCCTCAGCATGTCATTGTATAAAATAGTGAATTCTCAAATATTTCCCAACCAGTGTTGACCTAAATAAATTTTTAGTACATTATTTGGTACAAAACTAGGTATATATTCCTTGAGCTTCTGCTTATAAAACAAATGCCAACAAAAGTACAAATCCATTTTTCATATGTTCTCTAAATTTAAAATAGCTAGTCTTTCTTTTCTTGAAACGAAATTACTGGCAATGACATGAATATGGTACAGGCCTCTTGGTTTGAAGTGTATGTGTTTATATATTACTGTTTGTCAATTCTGCCATTTTTCCTTTTTTTAAAAAAAGTTTATTTTTGAGAGAGAGAGAGAGAGAGAGAGAGTGGTGTAGGGGCGGAGAGAGAGGGAGAGAGAGGGAGAATCCAAAGCAGGCTCTGTGCTATCAGCATGGAGTCCCATGTGGGTCTCGAACTCACCAAACCATGAGGTCATGACCTGAGCTGAAAGCAAAAGTCGGACACTTAAGTAACTGAGCCACCCAGGCGCCCCTCTTTTTGAAACTACTGTAAATTTGTTCAGCCCAATATAGCATCTTTTGGCCGTCTCTTAGTACGAATGGATTATGTGTATGTTATTTTCTTCCATTCTTTTCCTATGGTCCCTTCCCCACCATGATTCGTATAGTACATTACTTCATTGACCATGTCAACTTTTTTATGTAAGAGTCTTTATTATGCATAAACTTAGAAACTTGAATCTTAGCCCATGAAAATATCTTTTAGTTGATTATCACTGCAAAAGGAACATTCTCTGCCTATAACTGAAACAGACTTTGATAAGAGCGTGGCAGCAGAAGATAGTTGTCATTAGGACTTCAGCAACCTAAGTCATGCTTTCCATTTGACACTAACAAGATCATCAAAGGCTAACATTGTCACTAAATTGATTCAGGGAGAAGGCACAGATTATCCCCCAAAATACTTACAGTAATTATTCGTAGAGTTTATCAGAATAAAAATGTGATAGCCAACTATAGTACAGTTCTTCAGAGTAAGTCCTTGGATGGGTCTGGTAACTATAGTTGAGGTAATGGTGATATATCTAGTGTGGCAAACATTTATTAGATGCCATGCACAGCGCCAGGTGTTAAGGCTCTAAAGATGAATTAGATACAGCTTTTGCCCCTAAGGGAGCTCCTAGGACAAAGCAAATATTAGAGGTTGAGATTGCGTAGAGGAGAGGAGGCAGTATGAGAAAATGCTTGGGAGAAAAAGCCATATAGGTTATAAACTGGAATATCAAGTTCAACTCACCGAGTGGCCATAATACTGGAGAAATAGGCATGAATCCTGGAAGGCCTACAAGGAAAGTGATGTCCCAAAAGCTCCTAAGAGGGGCAATGACTTGCTATTACTCTAGGTAAGTGGTTTGAAAGAATGAAAGGTAAAGTCAGTACACCAACACTAACCACAAAATAAATTTTTAATTTTTAAAAATTGGGAAAATATGAAAAGAGAATTTGCTAATTTCTCAAGGCTTTCTCCATGTGCATCAGAGGGCTCGTCTGGGCAGAGTCTAGATAGAAGACAGCTAGCTCTAATGGAGGCTCCGCAGTGCAGATCAGGGTCGTAGAGTCCAGCAACGTGGGTGCCAGAATAGCCCCTTATACCTGTCACTGGTTTTCTTTGTGTTTGTTAAATGTTACAGATACAGACATTTGGCTATTTCTCTTGGGTTACAATTTGACACTTCAGCATGGTGACCGATTCTTGCCTCTTTCTTCCCTCCATAGCATTCTCTACCCCAGGAAGTCAACTCTTCTCTCCTCATGGTTCCAACCCTTCAACACCGGCTGCAACTCCGGTCCCCACCGCATCCCCAGTCAAAGCAGTAAATCATCCGTCAGCACTGGCAGCTGCTACCGTTTCTGGGATGAACATGCCGAATACTGTCCTCCCTGTGTTCCCGGGGCAGGTCTCCGCGGCCGTCCATACGCCCCAGCCAGCAACGCCAAATCCGACAGTCATCCGAACCCCTTCCTTGCCTGCGGCGCCCGTTACTTCCGTCCACAGCACAACTGCGGCTCCCGTCCCGTCCGTTTTCTGTGGCCTGGTTCCCCTGCCGGGTCCCCCTGCACCTTCCGTCCCAACCCCTCAGGCCACATCCGCACCTCGGGCCGCTCCTGCTTCCAGCGAAACCTTCGCTTCTACGTCTGCCCCTTTCCCCGGCCTCCCCTTTGCTGCCACCTCTACCGCTGCTTCTACCAACAACCCGAGTTCCGCCTCTCTGTCCTCAGTGTTTGCGGGCCTCCCCTTGCCCTTAACACCCACATCCCAAGGCGTGTCCAAACCTGCCCCTCCTGTACTTGCCGGCGGCTCTGCCTCCAGCGTGGCTTGTCCCCTCGGTGCAAACAGTCCTCTTCTGTCTGCTTTAAAAGGCTTTCTGACCTCAAATGACACCAGTTTAATCAACTCATCTGCTCTGTCCTCTGCTGTTACAAGTGGGCTGGCTTCGCTGTCTTCTCTGACTCACCCGAACCCTGACTCCCCCGCTCCAGGCCCCAGCAAGTGCTACGCCCCCTCGGCCGTGCCCGCCGCGCAGAGGTCGTCCACCCCCGCGTTGGCCATGTTCCCGGGCCCGCCGGCTACCGTGGCCAACTCGGCCTCCACGCCATCTACTTTGCCCGCACATTCTCCCCTGGTGACGCCGGCGTCGTGTCCCGCCTCCGTGCCGGTCAGCGGGGGCTCGTCGGCTCCGCTCTTGCAGGGCCCCCACCCGGGTAACTCGGAGCTGCACGGCGTGTCCGCCCCCGCCGTCACCACCATCCCCGTCATGATCAAAACCGAGCCCACGAGCCCCACTCCCTCGGCCTTCAAGGGCCCGTCTCACTCGGCGAATCCCCCCCACGGCACTTTAGGTTTGGGGACGCTGGGCCGCGCGTACACGTCCGCGTCGGTGCCCATCACTCTGTCTACTTGCCTTAACCCCGCCCTGTCGGGCCTCCCCAGCTTGCCCGCCCCCCTGAACGTGTCCAACCCGCTCTCGTCCATCCCGCTCCCGCCGCACGTTTCCTCCGCGCCCATCACGCCGGTGTTCACGGCTCTTCCCCCGTTCACGTCTCTGACCAGTAATTTCCCTCTAACTGGCAACCCGTCTCTCAACCCCTCCGTGTCTCTTCCAGGGTCGTTACTAGCCACCTCGTCTGCGGCGGTCACGTCCACGCCCGTGCCCGCCGCCAGCTCCACCGCAGCCGTGCTGCCGGGGCTTGCGGCCTCGGCGCCGGCCTCGGCGGCCCCTTTCCCCCTTAACCTGTCCACCGCCGTCCCCTCCCTCTTCTCGGTCACGCAGGGACCTCTGCCGGCCTCAAACCCCTCGTACCCCGGCTTCTCCGTCTCCAACACCCCCAGTGTCGCCCCCGCGCTCCCCTCGTTCCCGGGGCTGCAGGCGCCGTCCACGGTGGCCGCCGTCGCCCCGCTGCCCGTCGCTGCCACGACCCCGTCCCCGGCTCCCGTCCTCCCGGGATTCGCCTCAGCGTTTAGCTCCAATTTCAACTCTGCTCTCGTTGCCCAGGCCGGGTATGTGGCTCGTGCGTGGGGAGGCTGTGGTCGTTCTTGGCCTACCTTGTGGTTTAGAGTCTCCGAGCAAAATCGTTGTTCGCCGGTGCCGCAGTCTGGTTTTTCGGGGCCGGAACTTCAGTACCCAGGACATGGGGAGCTCTGCAGCCACGTTGAGCGCAGCGTGTGCAATATTAACGCCCGCGCAGGCAGTTGTAGTGTTTGTCACGTGTCGTCATTATAAACCAGCGGGAAGTATTCTATGCAAAACACAGACTTCCTGAATTCAGAATAACATACTGTGTACGAGAAAGTACATTTGCTATCAGTGAGTGGCTGACTTTTAGGGTTCCTTGTAACAGAGATATTTAAAGGTTGTTTTACGTCTTAAGGTGGTATTTGACAGATATAGAAGCAATAGCTTTTGTCTTCGCTGCATTTTGACCTATTCTTCTGTCTATTGTTTTAGCTTGTCATCTGGCCTTCAAGCTGCAGGCAGTTCTGTTTTCCCAGGCCTGTTGTCCCTCCCAGGTATCCCCGGGTTCTCCCAGAATCCTTCCCAGTCATCCTTGCAGGAATTACAGCATAATGCAGCCGCACAGTCTGCCTTGTTACAGCAGGTAAGCAGGCAGGGTCCACCGGGAGTTCAATGGCAAGACCCGGAGGTGGCTTCTGTAGTGGTGACCTGGCTGTGCAATAATGGTAGCCCAACGTTGGCCACAAAATGGCTCTCGTAGCAGAATGTTTGCAGATTTAGGATTAATCTCCCCAAATGTGCAGATTATCCTCGTCCTCCTTCAGGAGAGTAACAAAGGTGCTGGGGTCTATTCATCTGTATGAATTCTTTTCCCGCTTTGAGACTTTCAGATCTTAGTTTAGAGCTTACAAATGGAATCTTCATAGGTGTCTGTTAAATTTGAGCTGGTCTTTTATAATTTAAGCTGAAATAATGGACCATTAAAGCATATTTTCTCTAGAAAACTTACTGACTTTTTGGAAAGAATATGAAGTCTTTCAGTGGTATCTCTCATTACCTCCAGCATCTGAAGTATTTTGAACGTTTCTTAAAAATTTCAGGAGAATAAGCAGACTTAATCTTGCCCCAGTGTTTGTTTTGTTTTGTTTTGTTTTGTTGTTTTTTTGTTCTTTCCCATTCTAAATATCTGTGGTGGGGTGTAAGCAAAAGCAAGTACAGACTTGAATGAATTTGGCACTTGCTAACCTGCACCTTCTTTCTACCAGGTCCATTCAGCTTCGGCTCTGGAAAGCTATTCAGCTCAGCCAGATGGATTTCCTAGTTATCCTTCGACACCAGGAACACCATTCTCTTTACAACCAGGCTTGTCCCAAAGTGGGTGGCAGTGAATATATTCTCATTTGTATTCTCCTCCGGAGCAACATCGGATATGCCTAAGGACTGCAGTGAACAATCTGACTAATGCGAGGTTGGCTGACATTCTCAGAAAATGAGAATGAGGATAATCTTGGGGAAATTGGGATAAGAGTTTAAAACAATGACGATTGCATTTTTTAATGGTTTTAAGTGTGAACACTCCCCTATGTAAATATGCTGATGTCGAACTGTATGGAGAATAGTATTAAAAAGGTGTCGGGGACTTTTCATCTCCCACCCTATGAAATGTTGAGTCATGTATGTGATCTGTGTGGGAAGAATACTAAAGAGGAGGTTGAACTCTTTATAGCCGAATACAGCCTTAAATCTGCTTGTATAGCATCCACTGACAGAAGTAATAGTTGTGCCTCAGACTCATGGGTTGCATCTGGCCCTGGGGGCATTACTGCCCTTGGAATGCAAGAGTGGTTCCTGTTAGCATCGTTGGAACGCAGTACTCCGTATGTAGCCACAGAAGGGAACTTGAAACCCACCGTTATTTCTAACTTCTGACATTTATGCGCAAACATTTACTGCTGAATTTAACTTAATATATTTCAGGTAAGTGAAAATGGTGCTTAATATAGTCTTTAGAATGACTTTCAGGTGTTTTCGACTAAAAATGTATCCAGAACTACTTTCTTACAGAAACGCAAGTAAGGCTTGTGATGACTGGCCTTCGACACTTATTTCTTAATCTCAGCAGTATCCGAGCAAGTGAGGGACATTTGACTGACCATAGGGCCACCTCTATTACTCATTGTACTCCGGAAGCTCTTGGTGAATGTTTACAATCACGGGATATAGTATTTCTTATTTGTACTTCAAGTCCAACGCTTCTCCAAAAGTCTGATGTGACAACCAATAGAGAAGACTTGCTCTGTTAGTAAACATGAAGTGTGTGCTCTAAGGGTCTGTGGTAGCATCGAATGTGAGTGAATGTCATTCATTAACGGGAAGAACTGCCACATTCGGGGGGGCGGGGGTGGGGAGTAGTAGGGAGAATGATTTGCAATCTTAAAAGTGTAAACTATAGAATCTACTGTAGTACATTTCAGCATCTAGAAGTTTTACTTTTATAAAGATGGTGTCTGGAAGATGTTGCTAATGTATTTTCCTTCAACACGGGGAACAAACTTTTTAAGTATATTAATAAATATTCCTGTATGGTTAGTTTTTAACAATTTTTTAAAATAAACTTTATGGATATGACAAATATTTTAGAAGTGTTTTATTAAGTGCTTTGATAGGCTTTTTAATTGTTCATATACACTAATACATAGAGCATAATTTTATCCAAATTCAGTTGAAACTCCACGTAGACTACTGATTGTTCAGTCCTTTAAATGATATCTTACGTGAAAGTTCTATTATAACCAACACTAGAAACAAGCTATTGATGCCTTAAATTATCTGCAAACAAAGAATGTAACTGCGTAGTTACTCCGATGCCAGTTGCTGGAAGTTGTCATTTGTTCTAAGTTTACACTTATAAAAATTTTTAGAGATTATATTTTTTTTATATGTTGACCACCCAAAAAAATTTACTGAATGAGTAATCGCTCTATAGTGCTTCCTGCTGCCAGGTTTAGTTTTACCATCCAACGAGCCCCTATTCTCACAGCAAAGGAGCTATGTCCTGTTCATCTTTCAGATGCATTCCTGGCCTCTTGTGCATATCAGGCACTTCAAGGTTTATATAAAAATGGAGAGAACATTTTTGGAGCACTTGTAATAATGACTGGGGTCTGGTTTTATGTATCATAACCCTCTGAAGGAAGTACTAGCAACTTAATTAACCAGATAAATAAGTCAAGATGTAAGTCCAACAGTGAGTAAATGGTAAATTTGAACCAAGCATTTAATACCAATACGAGGGTACTTGTACTACCAAGTGCTTTGAAAATACATAGGAGAGGGGCGCCGGGGCGGCTCAGTGGGTTAGGCATTGACTCTTGATTTCGGCTCAGACCAAGATCTCACAGTTCGTGAGTTTGAGCCCCGTGTCAGGCTCTGCGCCTGCTTGAGATTTTCTCTCTCCTCTCTGCCCTTCCCCCACTCGTGCTCCTTCTCTGTCTCTCTCTCTCTCAAAATAAATAAAATTTCAAAGAACTATTTAGGAGAGAAGGTGAGTACCTTTCTGCCTGAGGGAGTCCAGAAAGCCTTCTTAGTGACCTAAAAAGTCTTAGGATGAGTAAGAAATAACATCCCTCATGGAGGCCCAGTGTGACAGACTAGGACAACAATATCATCCTGTAACTGGACGGAGTTTGAATGAAGTTTGTAGTTTGGGAGACTCGAAAAAGCAAGGGACCCGATTGTAAACCATGCTAAGGGTTTAGGCCTTTGTTAGGGGTCAGCAGTTTGAAATAGAAAGCACTTTGCAAAAAATCACTTAGGCTGCAGCATGGAGGTTGGATTAGAGGTAGAACACTGGGTGGTTTTTACAGAAATCTAAAAACGAAGATGATGAAGATCTGCATTATGGAAAGGGATCAATGTGCCCTTGAATGTAGGGAAATGTACCTCTTCATTCTCTTTCCATAAAGCCCCACAGTCTCTGTGGGATTTGCAAACACTGTGAATTCATATAATCGGTTAACCTTAATTTTAAGCCTTACCACTTGACTTGGTGAATCTAGTCAAGACTTTATTCCCTCCAAGCCTCATCCTAGATGAGAACGGGCATTGTTGTTTGTGGAGTCCACAGATTGTTCGTGCGGCTACATTGAGGCACAGGTTACGCTCCCATCACAAGTGTATTGCGGGGGTGACAGTGAGACCCGTACCATTTCTTGTAGGCTCATGAGTTCAAAGTGGATGGAACAAGACTTTTCAATATTAGAAACAATTAAGGAATAATATCCTTTACATCACTTGAAAAAATAAAAATCAATGAACTTTCTAGAATTTAACTTCTAAGGCCCTACAGCCAATTGCTTGAAGAAATTGGATTCCAAAGATTACTGGTGGGGACTTTGTGACATATGTCCATATTCAAGTGGAGATCAAAGAAGTCCAACTGAAAGAATTATGGACTGACTGACCATGACAACTGTGGGTTGAGCCAAAGTTGTTTTTAAAAAGGGCTACCTTGGGGCGCCTGGGTGGCGCAGTCGATTAAGCGTCCGACTTCAGCCAGGTCACGATCTCGCGGTCCGTGAGTTCGAGCCCCGCGTCAGGCTCTGGGCCAATGGCTCGGAGCCTGGAGCCTGTTTCCGATTCTGTGTCTCCCTCTCTCTCTGCCCCTCCCCCGTTCATGCTCTGTCTCTCTCTGTCCCAAAAATAAATAAAAAACGTTGGAAAAAAAAATTTAAAAAAAAAAAAATAAAATAAAATAAAAAGGGCTACCTTGGGGCGCCTGGGTGGCACAGTTGGTTAATAAAAAAAAATAAAATAAAATAAAAAGGGCTACCTTGGGGCGCCTGGGTGGCACAGTTGGTTAAGCATCTGACTCTTGGTTTCGGCTCAGGTCATGATCTCAGGATCGTGAGATTGAGCCCTGGGTCAGGGTCTGCGCTGAGTGTGGAGCCTGCTTGGGGCCCTCTTCCTCTTTCTCGGTGCCCCTCTGCTCGTGTTCACTCCCTGTCCCTCTCTCTAAAAAAATAATAAATAATAAAAAGGGCTACCTCGAAGATTATGACAGACTTTGGAGGAACTAAGGCGATTGGTAGTAGGAGGAATCACATGTGAAATTCCTTAAAGTAAAGTTTGTTGACTTAAAAAGACTTCAAATCAAATTTAATGAGCCTTTGTTCCTAAAGATGACACAAGACTAGTAAACAAATGTCCCATTTGGGTCAGTTAAGAGATAAAATATTGGGCAACATTGGCAAGTCAGTTGGGAAAGGAGATCAAAATTAAAGTAGTCCCAGGTCCTTGTATTCAGGAGGGGCATTTTGATACTAAGTAAATATTTAAATTTCTAATTTAATTTATATCTGGTAAAAGTTTTATAGTATGAGTTAAAAGCCATTGGTGGGTTTTTTTTTTTAATTTTTTTTTTTTTAACGTTTATTTTTGAGACAGAGAGAGACAGAGCATGAACGGGGGAGGGGCAGAGAGAGAGGGAGACACAGAATCGGAAGCAGGCTTCAGGCTCTGAGCCATCAGCCCAGAGCCTGACACGGGGCTCGAACTCACGG
Organism: Panthera onca; assembly: GCF_046562875.1. Lineage (NCBI taxonomy): Eukaryota > Metazoa > Chordata > Mammalia > Carnivora > Felidae > Panthera > Panthera onca. The sequence goes on from NC_138339.1 coordinate 223,332,435, forward strand.
ACCGCGAGATCGTGACCTGAGTCAAAGTCAGACGCTTAACCGACTGAGCCACCCAAGCGCCCCGCCATTGGTGTTTTTAACTCCTAATTGGTACAGAGGGAAAGTGGAGGAAGATAGAACACCAAGAACAAGGCACAGAAAAGTGGAAGAAACCAGCACATGGTGAGATGTCATACTGTATGTTGGTTTCACAACACTTGGAAATGGAAAGGAAGCGGGAGGCTCAGAAGGCTTTTTAGCCTCATTCTACTGCATAGACTCTTCCAAGAGAATATGAGGAAACATTCCTCAACTCACTCTTACAGACCAATTTAATACTAAAACTCAGACAAGCGTAGTATGAGAAAGAAAAAATGCAAGTCAGGGGCGCCTGGGTGGCTCAGTCAGTTGAGCGTCCGACTTCCGCTCAGGTCATGGTCTGGCGGTCTGCGAGTTCGAGCCCTGCGTCGGGCTCTCTGCTGACAGCTCGGAGCTTGAAGCCTGCTTCGGATTCTCTGTCTCCGTCTCTCTCTCTGCCCCTCCCCTGCTCATGCTCTGTCTCTCTCTCTGTGTCATAAGTAAACATTAAAAATTTTTTTTTTAAAGAAAAAAAAACGCAAGTCAACTTTACTCAAGAAAATAGTGAAATATAAAATATTAGCACAAATTTATTCCTAAGAAATGATACACCATAATCAAGATAGATTTATTAGTAGTAAAGCAAAAATAAAATTAACTGTTCAATCATCACTAACAAATGGAGAGAAACCGTTTTCTCAGTCTATAAAAAATGGTTAATGAAACTCAATCACAATAATGGTTAAAAAACATACCCTTGGCAAACTAGGAAAAGAAGGAAGCTTTATCAGGTAAGGAAATCTATAAAAATAGAGCACACATTATTCATAACTGGAATTTTATAAAAATCCCTTTAAAATCAGAGACTGGTCAAGTAAAACATAATTGAGCATTGTACTACACACTCTAATGTGCTAAGGTACAAAAAAGAAATAAAACATAATTGGAAAAGAAGATATAAAGCTTAGTGAGATTTAAAAATATATATTCAAAAGTCAGTTGCAGGGGCGCCTGGGTGGCGCAGTCGGTTAAGCGTCCGACTTCAGCCAGGTCACGATCTCGCGGTCTGTGAGTTCGAGCCCCGCGTCAGGCTCTGGGCTGATGGCTCGGAGCCTGGAGCCTGTTTCCGATTCTGTGTCTCCCTCTCTCTCTGCCCCTCCCCCGTTCATGCTCTGTCTCTCTCTGTCCCAAAAATAAATAAAAAACGTTGAAAAAAAATTAAAAAAAAAAAAAAAAAAAAAGTCAGTTGCATTTTCAAATATGAGGAACAGCAAAAAATGCCATTCAAACAAAGGGAAACGCCAGGCAATGGAATACTACTCAGCACTGAAAAAAGAGGAGGTATCAGGCTATTAAAAGACATAGTGGAACTTTTAATGTATAATACTAAGTGAAAAGCCAATCTGAAAAAGCTTCCCTATGATTCTACCTAAGTGACATTCTGGAAAAGGAAAAGAAAACCATGGACAGAGTGGAAAGGTCAGTGGTTGCTAGAGTTTGCGGGGGGTGGGGGTGGGGGCAGGGAAGGATGCAGAGGTGGAGGGAAGAGGATTTTTTAGGGCAGTGAAAGTCTGTATGATACTATAGTGATGGATGACATCCTCATGATAGTATATACATTTTTGCAAACTCATAGAATGTACATCAAGAGTGAATCCTAATGCAAACTCTAATGAGTACGGAGAATTTTTTTTAACTATATGACAATCATTAAAGAGAAACTATTTAAATGGAGGATCCACAATCATCATGGTTACAAATATACATACTCTTCTCAAGACCATGAAGAACCTGCTCTACCAAACACCAAGACTTATTGGGCCTTAGAAACTAAGACAATGAAGAATTCATTGGAGATCATCAAAATGATAGTGGAATATAATAAGGAAACCATGAAAACCCACTCGTAGGGGAACTAATTTATAACTGGCATGGAAGATCAGTTAGATATTTGACTATTTATCAGGTGCTGTGATAACTGGTTATTTCTGTGAAAGAAAATTAAAATGGATCCCTACACTATGCCATGCCCAAAAAGCAACTCTAGGTAGATTAAAGACTTACAGTCAAAAAGAACAAATAACTCTTAAAGCTTTCAAAGAAAATATAGGAGGAGCACCTGGGTGGCTCAGTCGGTTGAGCGTCCGACTTTGGCTCAGGACTCGTGATCTCACGGTCCGTGGGTTCGAGCCCCGCGTCGGGCTCTGTGCTGACAGCTCAGAGCCTGGAGCCTGCTTTGGATTCTGTGTGTGTGTGTCTCTCTCTCTGTTCCCCCCTGCTCATGCTCTGTCTCTCTCTCAAATAAATAAATAAACATTAAAAATGTAAAAAATAAATGAAACATAAGAGCATACCCTTAAGACCATAGAAAGGGAAGGATTTTTAAATAAGGCGTACCAAGCACTAAATGTATTGAAGCTTCCTATATTTGACATCATAGCCATCATTAAAAAGGTGAAAAGATAAGCCACAATGGGGAGAATTATATTTACCACTCATGTAACTATCAAGAATCAATATATATGTTGATATATATTGATATCTATATATGTATATAGAAAGGGGATGAAGTTTAGGAAGAATACTCAAATAGCTTTAATGGTGTTGGTTATGTTCTAGTTCTGAGGTTGGGTAGTATATTTATTGCCCCTTTTATTCAATAAGCACACGCACACATTATATACATACACACATTGTATATATTATTCCACATGCATCATCAAAATTTCTATAACAAAAATCTATTTAATAGAATGCTTTCTAACAGGTAGAATATTTCACTGGTGGGGGGGTATATTTGGGTAGAGATATTTCATGAGCTGATAGTTGAAAGTACTTATTATTCTGGAGAGAAGTCTAGGCCAGATTGGCAATTTGGGGAGTTATCGCTACATAAATATCCATACGGGATCTGCAGACTTCACTCGTTATTTAAAGATGTGGAAATTCAAGAATTGTATACACGAGAATGAATAAAATAGAATGGATGATATATACTGGTGAAAAGTTAATAAAATCAGAGCACTTCATCATTTAAAGAAAAGGGAACATTTTCCTAAGGGAGTAGGAAATGTCCTGGAATGTATTTGTGCATCTTAGCAAGAAACGATGGTGGGTGACCAGTGGTGGGAGAGCATTCCTGAAACCTGAAGCTTGGGGAAGGAGCCAGGTCTACGGCCAGAAGGAGTTGTTTCAAGATAGCGTTTGTGCTCTACAATGAACATTCAGGGAAAATCAAATATACATATTTAGGGACAACATCTTGCATATCAGGAGCTGGAATGGAATTAGGGCTTCTAAACACACAGCTGTCCGAAAACAAACAAACAAGTAAACAAACAAAAACCAAACAACTGTCCTCATTCAGGACTTTGCCCTAGTTCGGTACTTGACAGAATGAAAATGTAGAAACACACGGGAAAATGCCCATTGGGAGTACATTCCAGCAATTCTTGACCCGCTTCATTCCCCCACCTTCACCACTCCCCCACTATGGGGGGGGCGGGGGGGGGGGGAATTCCAGTAACGGGGCCCACGACGGTTTATGCTTTAGACAAGAGAGGAGGAAACCTAGAAAAGGATCCCGTGTTTCATTCATCCCCGGAGGCCTGCTTGTTCCTTGCTTGGTGAAATCAGTCTTGCTTTCTAGGCTGAGATACTTACAACGTTTTGCAGGAAGAAGAAAAACAGTTGCTTAGTCATCTTGCACGGGGATGTATGTGTCGCAAGCGCGCTGCAGGCTCCTGCCAGCCGCCACCAGGGAACAATTACTGCTCCTGTTGTTTTCAGCGTTGCGCCTGCGTGATGGGCAGCGCTGGCGTAAGTGCTATTTGGCGAATAGTAAGGGCGGTATTTAGAAATGACCTGAACTCGTACTTCCCATTTTGCAGCATGACTGTGGAGGGTCGTCCGATTCGAAGGGCAAGGGGCTTCCTGTGCCAGGCAAGGAGAGTCCGTGACCGAGTCGCAGGAAATGATGGAAATAGGAAGTTTTCCTGTTGCTCTTTTCCATGAGAGGTTAGTCCCACTGCGACGACGCAGTGATTAAGCAGAGGCCAGGAAGAAACAGAGTGGAATGCACGGATTCCCAGAGCCGGGAACCGGGGGCGGACCCCCAGTTTTCAAATCTGCAGCAAGTTGGAGAAGCCTTAGGCAAGCGAGAGGTGGGGAGTGCTTTGATTCACCTCATCAATCCCTACTCAAGCATGCATTTGCTGGAGGCAAGGATGAAAGAGTACTGTGAAGGTTAGCCCAACATCCTCATTTCAGAAAGAGAACTGAATTCTGAGAAATGCAGCTCGGCTGTCATCAACGGTAATAATAGTCACCATTTTTTAATGGTATTAATCCATTGGTAATTATTTGATAACATAATGAGTATTTTACACGGAACATTTCATATACTTCTCTTGCAGACAACTCTGATAGAGACCATTATCAAACCCATTTTACAGATTAAAACAAAACAGAACATGAAGGGGGGGGGAGGTGGTAAATGAGTTACCCAGTGTCACATGATCAGTTTGTAGGAGAGCCAAGGCTTCTTTATACCCAGGCGGTGCGAGCCCAGGGCCTGCTTTCTTACCCACTGTGCCTCTGGCATGATTTCCACATCAAGCCATAACCAAGGATGTATGGGCACAAGGCAGAGAAAAGTATTCTACAGCAGACACACTAACTCTGTGCACACGTATCTGTTTTAATCTGAGTTTCTGGTCCCTAGCCTCCTTTCCCAAAGTTCTAATATTCCATATTAATTCTTATAATTACAAACTGTGCGTGACAGTTTTTGGCTATTACTGTAATTTGAGTTTGTAGAGGAGGCAATTAAGAGTCTCGAGTAGTTGGCAAAAGTACCCCACAATCTGGGAGAGGACAATAGCTAGATAGTTGGGGAAGAAAGACCGGAAAAGACAGGATGACCTGGGAAAGATCCGAGTTTGTTCTTTATTGCTTTGTTTTCACACCTGGGAAACAAAATATTGTTTGGAATATTGATATAAGAAAGATGAACATCATTAAAGTAGAAGATTGGCTCTTTCTGTAGTGGAGGAAGACCTACATTGTCCTTGACCGTAAGTGGTATGATGAAAGAAGCCCTCCTGAGACAGGAGCCTGGGGACCTGAATTCGAGAAACAGGGTTGCCATTTGTGAGCTGTTATTGTTGACAAATTACTTATTCATTCATTCTACATGTATCTGTTGGGCATCAGCTATGTGCCTGGGTTGTTCTAATGCTGCAGGTGCCATGGCAAAAAAATAAAGAACTAGTCACACCCCTTAAGCAAGTTATCGTATAGTTCAGGGGTCATCAAACATTTTCTGTAAAGGGATAGATAGAAAATATTTCAGGCTTTGCAGGCTGCATGGTGTCTATAGCAAATACTGAACTATGCAGGTGTGGTACAAAAGTGACCACAGCCAACACAGAAACAAATGGATGTGGCTGTGTTCCAGTAACACTTTATTTGCAAAAATAGGTGGCAGACCAAATTTGGCTAGCAGGCTGTGGTTAGCCAACGCCTAGTCTAGAGGAAGAAGCAAGTATTAACCAGAGAAGTGTGCATGTGGCAACATATGCAAAGGCCCTGTGGCACAGAGGACACAGATAGCTTCAGTGGGGTTCATAGAAGGTCAGTGTGGCTATTTGCCAAGTGAGTGAGGGGATTACCATGTGAGTGAGACAGGAAAGGGAGAGAGGGGCAGACTAGCAGGAACTTTGGGGGCACTTAAAATTTTAGTCTTTGCCATACTAACAGTTGGCAGTCATTGGATTACTTTAAGCAGGATGGCAACATGATCAGATTCAGGTTTTAAAAGATCACTCACTACAGTGTATAGATTGAATTGAATGAAACCTCATCATCTGAAACATAAGAATAGGTAAACTATATCAACAGTTCATTGTGGTGAACAAATCACACAAGGTGCATAAAAGTGTGTTATGAAATATAAATGATGTAGAGAATTACCTAGAGCTGTTTTACAGGATGCAAAGGTCATGTTCTTTTGAATGTTCTCTATGAACAAAGGCAGTCCGAATTCATGAAAGAAATCGTTTTGTTTATGTTAACGGGCTTCCTTCACCAGGGAAACTGCTCCTTGGGGTGCTCCAGAAAGACGAGGAACTTCTCTCTCTCGCTCATTCCGTCTCTGTCTCCTTTCCCTCTCCCAAGCACATCGGGGTGCTGCCTGGAGCCCAGGCCTGGCTCCAAACCCATGAAAATTGGCCAAGCATAAAAGCTTCTCAAGAATGAGATGGATCCTGGGGCATCTTCCCCCGAGAAGCTGGATAAAGAGAATTTAGTGGGTAAGTCCCTCTTTTCTGCCCTAAGCTTGTTTTTTGTACGTTAAGCAGAGCGAGAGTTGTGGCATTTGTGAGAGTTACAGGGTTACCCACGAAGGGGATTGATACATATCGGGACTGGCGTCAATTCCAGTTGGAGCCCAGGATTTTGGATTCATTGCTTTCTGTGGCTTTGTTTTTTCTTCTCAAACAGCAGTCTATCATCTGCTCTTTTCTTCAGTGTTAGCTAGAATTTGTGTTTGTCTTTACACTCTTTGTTTTTCTTTTTTTGCATTACATAGCAAAGACCTCAGGATACAGAAAATGTATCCATTTTCAAATATCAGCTGGTGATGCTGTGATTAAAAAGAAAAGTTGGTTTGAGCTGCATCATGTTTGGTACATGGAGAAAAGTTGAGGAAAATAAAAACTTAGGCCATAAACACTAACTACTACCTTGAACGGCATGTCGGTATTATGAAGCATTTTGCTCGCGTTATATTTTTAAATTTTTTTTTAACGTTTATTTACTTTTTGAGAGACAGAGACAGAGTGTGAGCAGGGCAGGGGCAGAGCGAGAGGGAGACACAGAATCCGAAGCAGGCTCCAGGCTCTGAGCTGTCAGCACAGAGCCCGACGCGGGGCTCGAACTCACAAACTGTGAGATCATGACCTGAGCCAAAGTCGGACGCTCAACCGACTGAGCCACCCAGGCGCCCCAGATTTTTAAATCCTATAATAATTCTGAGGTCGCTTCTTGTATAATCTTATTTTGAGGGAGAAAACTGAGTTTGGGGGAGCTTAAAAACTTGTTGAACTTCCAGAAAGTGATGATATACATGTGTAGGTATGTGCATATGTGTGAGGAGGGAGAGGGGGGTCCTTACCCACCTTCTCTATACTTTATGCTGCTGAAGAAGTCCCAGTGAAAGCTAGAAATAGAGAACACACTTGGCATTATCGATTTGTAAAAGGAAAAGTATACGTGTAGAGATATTTATCTACATCCATATGTTGGAGGCAGTAAATATCCCTTGGAAGCTAAGAGGGAGGTCTCTCGAGAGTACCTTCCATTATCTTTTTAAACAAGAAGTTTCCTGAGACATTTTAGCTTCCCATCAACAAGAGAAAGCAGCAGCTGAGAAAAGGGTATGGCTGGAGCAGACCAGTGAGATATTTAAAACTGTCCACAGGGTTACTTGGTTTTGGTTGTTTGAAATCTAGTGAAAACCCTGCACTATCACAGTGCAAACAGACATGGAGCTTATATGTCACAACTTCTGACTTCATATGCTTTTGGCAGTTTATGAGAGATGTGGTATCGGGTCGTTCTCTGGAGATTTGGGGGGTGAGTTCGCCCTTGCCCTCCTCCATCTTGGATACGTCAAGGAGCTGACCTTAGTTAGTGTTTCAAACTGTGCAGAAATTTCCACTTACAAATGTTGAGGGGATTAAATGAGTGATTGAGCCCTCGTTGTCACCTCCAGCAGGAGACTTCTGCAGTACTGTGCCACTAGCTTGTGGCACAAACGTCCGGAAGCCACCAGTGTGCATCTCTTTCCAACTCCAAGCTCGGTGACATCACAGGGGAGATCAAATCTATAGAGTGCTATAAATTAGGGCTCCCTCCCCCCCTCCACCTGGTTGTTAAACACGTACTCATGTAACGTGTTTACACGTACTCATGTAACGTACTCATGTAACTCAGGACGACACTACTCATTAGCCGTTGGCTTCTCTCACACTCCTTATTTTGTTCCTTTTCTCTTTAAGGATTAAAGTGAAGCCAATTGGAATCTTAATCATCCAAATCTTGGAATTTCTTCTCCATGTTAATATGAAAAAAAATTTTTTCCCAGGGAGTTTTTTACAACACAGGGGCTTTGGTCCTCATCCCTGGAAGGCCTGGTACTCTAGTTCCGGGATGGGCTCACGATTTTGCATCCAAGTAAGTTGCAAGCTGGTGAGGTTGCCAGGCTGAGACCACACTTCGAGTAGCACGGGATTTCTTTCTAGCAATTCTGTGTTTTCCCTGAAGAATGTCCCTTGATGCAAGCTGGGTGCACATTTCAGAGAAACAGGCAGGAGGGAAAATGACTTACAGGTGATGAAAAGATAGTATTTACCATGAGGGGTTCACTTCAGATTTTATGTCGGGCACCTAAAATCCTTGATTCTCTGAAGAAAGAACCAGGAAGGTGCTGAGACTGTACTTCACTGACTGTATCTCCGCAGGATTGGAAGTGAATAGAAAGAGGAAGAACTTGTAACTCTACATCCCCAGGCCCAGGGAAGGTGATCTCGTTCTACACACTTTTTATTTTTCCCCTGGGAGGCATCCAGGTTTTCCTGCTGTGGAAACAGAAAGAACTTTTTTTCTTTTTTTACTTGATGTGATTAAGTTTCTTATTTAAAGATCCCCTTTTAATATTATAAAGGTATCAAAAATTAAGAAAACTTAGGACAGTCTTGCGGAGGAGGAAAAATGTCCCCTTACCCTTCAAAGACTCTTCTGGCTGGCCTCGGAATTAAACTGACCTGAGACTGACTAACGGGAGATAATCAAATCTAATTGTGTACAAACAGGAACCCCACATGCATAAGAGGTTCAAAGACAGAAAGAGAAAATGAGGTACATATGTCATCCTGACCTACGGAATGGGCCAGCGCCCTGGGGCCCCAAAGGGGAGGAGGGCAATTCTCAGGGCAATAAGAGCAGGTGCTTGGTAATTACATGTTTGCTCTGCCACAGAGATGGGTCACTTAGAGAAAATTCATCTCTGGTAAGAACTCTCATTCTGGGAAAACCCCCCGATTTAAGTTCTTCTAGGTAGTTAAGGGAGGAGCAAAGATGTCTCTTGAGCTCACTGGGTCTTGATTTCTCCTCCAAATACTCACATGCCAAAGTAGCCCACTTTGGGGAGATTTGTTCTGACCCCCTTCAGTATAAACCCATCATACTCGCACTGTTCAGAATTAACCACTGTTAATATTTGGGTCAGTTTCTTCCAATATTTTTCCATGCGTGTATTTTGTGCTGATTGGGATCATATCGTGCATAGAATTTTTCCTTCTCCTGCTTTTTTCTTTGAACATCATACCATAGGCATTTTCATGTTTTCATAAATTGTTTACAAAAATATCCATGATGTGATATTGTGTGGGTATGTGGTGGTTTGCTTCATTATCTCTCCACTGGACTCTCAGAGAGTTTTTTACTTACCCGTGTCATAAATAACACTATCACGAGACTGGACCTAAATCTTAAGGTCAAAGTATTTGTTGTTGCTGTTGGCCATGCTGTTATTTCATACAGAAGAGGGAGGTTGAGGAGACAGAAGAATGACGCAAGCAGGGGAGAAGACAAACCTTTTCTCTACCCTTTTAGGTTCTTTGGTGGGTCTACTAATTAAATGAACGTAAGACAACTCGCGGGAGAAAAACACCTGGCGTGAACGCGAGAGGCTCTACGACAGTCAGGCGATTGAGGGTTATGTGCCAGCCTGAGCTAAGAAGAAGGGGGCGGTGGGCTGGGGCTTCCAACACACAGGAAGGGGAAAAGAGCAAACGTTTGGTAAATAAATGTTGGTCATACCAGGCAGAAACCGTGGGACGCGGAGAGGAATTTAAACGAACAGGTCCTGCCCATCTCCCCTTGGCTAACCACACCCTTTGTAATGATCTCCGATGATCTCTTCCTGGACCAAAAGCTCTTCTTGAGTCTTTTGGGCCTTGCATACCTGCAGTTCAGAATAATCTGTGTGCCAAAGCAGCCCGTTCTGGGGAGGCTCATTCTGGACGCCTTCATAAGGAAAACATGTTCTTTGTCTTCTTCTCATAATGGTATCGGGGTTTGGTACAGCAGTAGCGTGAAGGACAAAATGTGAGGCCAGATGGTTCTCAGTTTAATTGCCTCTCTGGAGAGCAGGCAGAATCTCTTCCGACGGATCATTATTTCCAGACAAGAGGCGTCAAACTGATCACTAAGTCTATTGTGCTGCTGAACATCATCCTTTTTTTTGTTTGTTTTTGAGCATCATTTTTGATCATTCGGTGCATTTGGTTGCCATTCACCTCATTCGTTTGATGAATGAATTTAAAATCTACCGTGTGTCAGGAGATGGAGACCTAAAAATTAAATGCCTGCTCTCAAAGCCCCACAAATCTCCAGGCAAGACACACGAGTTAGCTGAAAATTACAACGTCCTATGGAAAGCCACGACGGAGGGTGTACGAGAAAGTCAGAAGAGGAGCGCCCAAAGGTGGGGGTGAGAGAGAAGACTCTTCCTAGAAGAGGTGACGAGTGAGGGGAGCGGTGTGGCCAGGTGAGGGAGAGGAGAATGGGGGACGTGAAGGGGGGCTGGGGGCCACAAAGGCCCACGCAGAGGCACAAAGATGTGTGAGGACACTCGTGCTTAACTCTAATACAGGGGTTTGTGTGCTGTTAGCATGTGGCTTAGTCAGCTAGACCCAGGGGTGACAGACCAAAGCCCTGCCACCTGAAAAACTGAATTGAAGATTTCCTCAGAGCCCGTGTGTCAAGCCTGGTCTCCTAACGCGAGCTTGGGTGTTGCTGCATTTGACTGATGGGATGAAGGCTCATTGGAACTCATCGTGAGGAGGCTGCAGGCAAGGTTCCTCTGGGGGGAGGTCATGACACGGGCCGCACGAGGGGCTTCCCTTGGGTTGGCCGTGCTTGAATTCTTAAGCTGAAGGTGGGAGAGCATAAGGCGTTAGAAGCAGTTATTTTTACACCTTCTTGAACATTTAAACATTCTATTTCAAAATACGTCTTTCATATTTCTATAAGAGACCCCACGGCACAAAGGAAATCAGTATACGTGTGTCGTCAGGTTCACATAACTGTTCAGCACCGATCATCGTTCTGTGGGTGAGACGTAATTATCACATTTTAGAGAACCCTCATGGTTATGAAATGTGGTAGTCATAGGTGTAGCGACGATAAGATCACCACGTAGCTCTGATTTAGTAGTTTTGCACTGAAGATCTGGTCTCTCTCTCTCTCTCTTTCTTTAAGTAAGAACTTACAGTCAGGGGCTCCTTTACTTTAGGAGGCAGATACATTCAGGGGTAGGGATTTATTGTACATTCTTGAAAATGTCGTTCTTGCCCACATAGAGGGGCCATCATCTGGACGGACCAGAATATCCACAATGTATATGTAGAATCTTATCTGGTAAAAGAAAGCAAATTACTAAATAAATAAATAAATAAATAAATAAAATATTCTGTAAGTGCTCAGAGTAAAAAAATGCACCAAAGTTAAAAGACTTAGTGAAGGCTATTGCAATAGAGGAGAGAGGCCACAACTCAGTGTGAAGTCGGATGCTTAACCGACCAAGCCACCTAGGCACCCCAGGAGTGCTACCTTCTTAGAGGATTACATTTCAAAAGAAGGGCTCTCAGGTCCTTGAGAAAATAATCCTAGCAAGAGGCTTTTAAAAACCTTTTAAAAAAAGATTTATGGGGGTGCCTGGGTGGCTCAGTCGGTTGAGCATCCGACTTCAGCTCAGGTCACGATCTCACGGTTCCTGAGTTCGAGCCCCGTGTCAGGCTCTGGGCTGACAGCTCAGAGCCTGGAGCCTGCTTCCGATTCTGTGTCTCACTCTCTCTCTGCCCCTCCCCCATTCATGCTCTGTCTCTCCCTGTCTCAAAAATAAATAAACATTAAAAAAAAAAAATTAAAAAAAAAAAGATTTATGTCTTGGGGTGCCTGGTTGGCTCAGTTGGTTAAGTGGTCAGACTCTTGATTTCGGCTCAGGTCATGATCTGGGCTTAGGTCATGATCTCACAGGTTGTGGGTTCAAGCCCCGTGTCAAGCTCTGTGCTGTCAGCACAGAGCCTGCTCTAGATTCTCTGTCTCCCTGTCTCTCTGTCCCTCCACTGATCTCTCTCTCTCAAAACAAGCAAACAAACAAACATACAAACATAAAAAAAAAAAAAAGAAGATTTATGTCTTGAAGGGACAGAGAAAGAACTTACCATAAGTGTTTCTAAAGAAAATGCTCTAAGAAAACAGAGATCTATAAAATCTATAAAAAATCTATAAAAATCTGTTTAATGTTTAGTCAATCTGATGGAAATGTTAAGACTGTCTTTTTTTTTTTTTTTTTAAGTTTATGTATTTTGAGAGGGAGACAGAGAGAGAGAGAGGGAAAGAGAGCATGCTTGTGATCAGGGGAGGGTAAGCGAGAGGGAGAGAGATTCCCAAGAGGCTCTGCATTGTCAGCACTGAGCCTGACCTGGGGCTCCAGCTCATGAACTGCGAGATCATGACCATGAGATCATGACCTGAGCCGAAATCAAGAGTTGGACGTTTAACCGATTAAGCCACCCGGGTGCCCTACAAGTGTCTTGACCAAAATACACCTCTAGGACAATGCTAGGCAGTGTGTTGGTCGGTTAGAGGGCCTCCTGATACGGCTAATATCCTTTACATGTAACCTAATCCATGCAACTGGTTATTGTTGTATTAACAGAGGAGGAAACTAAGACTTAAGTGGCTTGCGTGGTGAGTAGGATGTCATCCAACTTTCACGTGAAGGCGTCTCAATTAGAATGTGCGGTGAATGACTCAGGGCCTCCACTGCTCATCGGGGCTGGGCACTGTGTCCATCTGTCCACAGGCTGGCTTTGCTGAAGGTTTCCCATTCTGCCTGTCCTCTCTCTGAGAATGCAGAGTAAGCAGTGAGTTTTCCATCCTCAATACTAGCCTGACCTTATATCCTCTGGTTTATATTTGATTGATTGATTGATTTTTAATGTTTATTTATTTTTGAGAAATAGAGTGTGAGCGGGGGAGGGGCAGAGAGAGAGGGAGACGCAGAATCTGAAACAGGCTCCAGGCTTCGAGCTGTCAGCACAGAGCCCGACGCGGGGCTCGAACTCACGGACCTCGAGATCATGACCTGAGCCGAAGTCGGACGCTTAACCGACTGAGCCACCCAGGCACCCCTGTTTGAACTATTTATTGAAGTGTGAGATACATACACATAAGTGCACAGGTCTTAAGTGTTTATCTGGAGAGACTGAATAGACAAACAGACAATGGCTGGACCATATATAAAAATAGAACTCTGAGGACCAGCCTGTAGCCGCCTGTCCCCCAAAACAACCCCCTTTGTCTGTAATAACCAGCCCAAGAAGCCAGCCTGTCAGGAAGTCAGTCTTGCAAGAAACTGGATTGTTATCTCTAGTGACAACTCAGGAAGCTAAACAATAACTTCTGTAACTATCAGTCCCAAAGGGCCGGGACTTGATAAATAACTGACAGCTTCTCTACTTTTTTTGTCCCTGCTTCCAACTTAGGACCAACTAAAGAAAGCCAAGTCTGCTCCTTTACCCAATCACAGGGGATGCCCGGCTTCCAGGGAGCCCAGCTGTAGCTTCCCCATGCCAACAGCCTCCAGTCGCCTGAAGCCTTCCCCCTTTTCCACCATGAAGCCCCCCGACTCCTCTGTCTGCCTTTCAGTCTCTGACAAAACTCAGGTGACAGAGGCTGACTCTTGTGCCAGATAGCAAGGCTCTGGATAAAGAAACTTTGCTGTTCTCATTTGATTGGTCTTTGTTTATTTCCACAGCCTTGATATGTGTAAGTCTATGCGATCACCACCCTGATCGAGATATGGAAAATAACAGCACCTAGAAAGTTTCCTCATCCCTTCCCAGAAAATACCCAACCCCATTAATTAGAGACAGCTACTACTCTGAATTCAAACCTAATACATTAGTTTTGCTTGTTTTTGAATGAGATGATGCAAAATAAGTGAGATCTTACAGTATATATTCTTATACATAGGGTAGGAATATAGATAAGTATAATATAATAAGTATATTACACATGGGATCAAAACACGTGCCCTCTTGGGTCCAGCTTATTTTGCTCAATATTTTGTTTTGAGATTCATCTGCATTTTGCATATGGCGGTAGCTTTGTCTTTTTTTCTTTCTGAGTAGTACTCCTTTATATGAGTATGCCACAATTTTATTTATTCATTTTACTATTGATGGATTAGGGTGGCTCTACATTTCTTGAATTTTATGAATAAAATTGCAATGACCATTCTTGAACGTGTTTTCACTGTCATTACCTCTCATTTCTCTTAAGTATTACTTAGAAGTTGAAGACTGAGTCATAGAGTCAGTGTGTTTAACTTTAGTAGATATTTTCAAATAGTTTTTCAAGCTGATCGTGTCAATTTGCATACCTGAGGGTTCGCTGCGGCACAACCTTGCCACAATGTGGTATTGTCTGTCCTTAACACTTGCCTCTCTGGAAGCCGTGTATTATTATCTCATTGTGGTTTTGCTTTTCATTTTCCTGATGTGTAGTGTATGTCCTTCTGTTCTGGTGTTTTGAAGCAATGTCACAAAAACCCAAACAGCTATTTCTGCTTAGAGAAGAAATAACTGTTTTGTAGTAACACGGATCTGCGGGCAAGGGTCGTATGTAGTATTGACCTGATATTTAAATACTATTGACCGAGCCAAAGTAAGAAATAAGCAACCAAGTCACCTCGCCTGCTTTACTAAAATTCGTTTCTACTTCGAGCGCCATATAAGTGGGGATTTGGAATAATCTCCCTTACTTCCTGGCCTCACCCAAGTAAGTTATCAATCTTGCTTTAAGCGTTTACCCCTAGTCCTAAAGGTTATGTAAGTATCCTCTGGTGCTATAGGCCGGGGCTAAATGCAGAAACAAAGCCCCGGAGGCATGCCTCTGTAAGTGAGGCTCCGTTTTGCCTCATTGCCTAAATCTTTTTTTTTTTTTTTAACATTTATTTATTTTTGAGACAGAGAAAGACAGAGCATGAACGGGGGAGGGGCAGAGAGAGAGGGAGACACAGAATCAGAAGCAGGCTCCAGGCTCTGAGCCATCAGCCCAGAGCCTGACGCGGGGCTCGAACTCACGAACCGTGAGATCGTGACCTGAGCCAAAGTCAGACGCTCAACCGACTGAGCCACCCAGGCGCCCCTCATTGCCTAAATCTTTAAAGGCACACAGGAATTACTGTCAGTTTGGGAGATGTGCGGGTCCCAGTTTACCTAAAAAGAGATTAAGATGATGACGACACCACTAACCAGGAAGTTTTCGGGCTGCAAAATGAAGGCTTGGCCTCCGTTATCCCTGAAGTCCTTCCAACTGAAAGTCCTGGGGTCCTTCCCCCGAGGGTCAGCAGTGCAGGGTCTCGGGTTCTGTGCGTCACGGCTCTGCCTTTCTCTTTCCAGCTCGAAGGAAGTGTAGTGACTGAACACACTGCTGTTCTTTGTCACAGCCACATACAGGAGGGAATCGCCGCTTACTCTGCCAGGGGGACATTTCCTAGAAGGCAGCACAGCAAAGACCCGACCCTGTGACTTGTCCCTCCTGTGTCTCTCCTGCAGACATGAACCCTTGCTGGCAAGTTCCCCATCTTCTCCTCCTTTGTATCCTCGGCCCCAGCACGATGCCTGGTCTAGAACTGGGAAAATACTGCTAAACGGAGGGATGAGAAATCGAGAGGAATTTGTTGGGGGTGGCAAAACCCAGTTCTCTGCTGGGCAGTGAGCGTACGAGGATGGCCATGTGATACTGTGACAGTTACCGAAAAGACACCTCCGTGGATTTGGAGGAAGCGGGAGAGAATTAGGCGTGCCGTGAGCTTAGCGGGTTAATGCCGAGGTTGTATGGGGCCCTTTCCTTCGTCAGGAAGGCTCCTGCAGCAACCTTGTGGAGGCTGCAATGGAGGCGCGATGGGAGGTTCCTGAAGATCCTTGGTAACACAATCCCTGCCCATCTTCTCAGTCAGAGTGGGGAGCCTGGGTCCCGCTTCCCAACACTTGCTTCGTGGGTTCTCTGTGAAGGGGAGGCTGGAAGATCGCCTCTGCTCAAAGCCTGTACAGCTGGCTGGCCAGGCTGGCCTCTGGGCCTGCAGGGAAGCTGGGTAACTGTGCTCCCAGCCCCACTTTAACGACAGCTAATGACACCCCCGGGCTCCACAACTCTCCCAGCGGTAGTGGCCTGGGGGAAGCTAATGCTCAAGGGTAAGTGGGCAGATTAATCACACTCTCATCTGTTGTGTCTCTCAGCACGTTTAGTACCTAACAGAGCCTCACTGGCAGCTGGTGATGCAAGGGCTTGATGGGGCTCCGGAGGCATGCCGACGGTTGGGGGGGACGGGCCTGGTTCTCCGCCGCAGACACTTGCTCATGCAGCGTGGTGTTCAGAGTGTAGCTGGTCTGGAAACGTCTAGCGCTCCCTCAGGGCACAGAGTGTAGCTCGTGTCCTTGTTGGAGCCCAGCTGCCTGTGTGCCTTGCCCTGCTGGAGTCACAGCCCCGGGACACCCCAAGGGGCCTGAATAGCAACGACGTCACGGAGATTCCAGGGAAGTGCAACTTGTCCCCGAGAGAACGTGTACGAGCACGGGTTCAGGGGGGGACAGTGTGCGGTAATTACGAAGAATGAGGTCGATCTGCACGTACTGACATGAAGCATCTCTAAGATACGTTTGGTTTTTAAAAAAGGAGTTTAGTGTGGTGCCACGGCTCACCAAATCTACAAATGTAAGCATTTTTAATGCGTATTTATTTATTTTTGAGAGAGGAAGAGAGAGAGAGCACAAGCAGGGGAGGGGCAGCGAGAGAGACACACACAAAATCTGCAGCAGGCTCCAGGCTCTGAGCTGTCAGCACAGAGCCCAATGCCAGACTTGAACTCAAGAACTGTGAGATCATGACCTGATCTGAAGTTGGATGCTTAACTGACTGAGCCATCCAGTGGCCCCGAAGCCAAATGTTTTCTAATGATAGTTACATGTATATAAATACATTGAATTGGTCTATAATGAAATGCACCAAATCAACAACTATGGGACCATTCTAGATAAAAGTGGACTAAGGGGAGGACGGTCAGGGGGACTTTGGTTTTATCCATGTTGCTTTGGATTTTTTTTTTTACAATGAGAATGTTTATGAACAGGCTGTGTCATTGACAGTAGTTTAAAAAGCACTAATAAGCAAAATGCAGCAAAGATTCTATTAGAATGTACAAAATGTCTTTTTAGCCTGCATAATGATAGTCGCATCCACTTCAGTGTGGTCCGAGGCTTTGGAAGGTGATATTTTAAAAACTTTGGGGGCGCCTGGGTGGCTCAGTCGCTTAAGCGTCCGACTTCAGTTCAGGTCATGATCTCACGGTCCGTGAGTTCGAGCCCCGCGTGGGGCTCTGTGCTGACAGCTCAGAGCCTCGGTAAACTTTGGGTATGCAGGCCAGCCCTTACTGCTATTGAGTATATCTTTATGTGTGTCTAGAGCCTATTAAAGGGCATTTGCCCCAAGTTTTTAATACTAAATATGTGTCTAAAACTTAGATGCTTCTCATCTGTCGGAATGTCATAATTGAGAAGACTCAAAATATCTAGTGAGGAGAAGCATGTGGAAATAGCCACGGTGTCACAGTGTGCCATTGATGACAGCGTGGGGTGGTCTGAAGTCTTTGAAGGGCACTTACCGCTTAACAAAATTGTCAATACTCATCTCTTTGACCTAACGCTTTCACTGCCAGGCATTTACCCTACATAAAGTATGTCAAAACACATATTAGAAAGCACTCATCACAAGATTGTTTGTAAGCGCGAAATCCTAGAACTCTCCTGAATGTTCATACGCTTCTGGCGTGGGCACTGACGAGGCAGTAACAGTAAAGTGGATAAGTGAGGATGCTTTTGAGGTGGCATCAGTTAGACCTCGTGACTTCCGCGGCTGAACAGGGAAGGGGCAGCGATAACCCTGTGTCTCTAACGTGGACAATAAGGTGCGTGGTTTAGGCATTAATGGAGACAGTGCAAGTTGTTTGTGGAATTATCTGGGGGAAGGTATCTACTATGTGCAGTTAATTGGGGTGTTTGTGTGGAGAATAGGACTCGGTTGGAGGAAGTGTGGGGTGAGGTGGGGCGGTCGTCAAGAAGAGGAGAGTGAGAAGGAATGAGAACGAAAAAGAGGGTGGAATAGTGAATATAAACAATAAAATAAGCATACAGGGTCAGCCAGACCTGTGGGTTTTACAAACATGAGCTCGAAAACCTGAGAAATTATGTAATTGAAGTGGTGAAAGCTACCAAGTTTTAAGTGATTGGAGTCTGATTTGAAGTTAGCATTGTAGGGCAATAGCCTTTAAGCCAAAATGGCCCTATTATCATAACGTGGGATTAGCAAAAAGACATCCAATGTAATGAGTCAGTGTAACAAGATTCTGTGAAAAGTCAGAAATGTCAAATACCAGTGGCTGACAAGTCCCTGTAATATCTGTAAAATGAGAATAAGAGTAATAATATATATTTACTAATGTAGATGTTAATGTATGGGCCAAGTGCCATATAAAAATTATCTCATTTAGTCCTCATCAAATCCTTCAAGCTAGTTGACTGCCATCCCCAGCCTATAGATGAGGAAGTGGAGGCTTAGAAAGATTGAGTGCCTTGCCTAAGACCTCAGCACCGGCAGGTGAGAGATCTCTCGTAGAAACTCATACCTTGGGCTCTTCAAAATGGTTTTCCTGCCATACTGTCTCCCTTTGGGGGTAATGATACCTACCTGTCTCCCTAAAAGATTGTCTTGAATTTCAACCTGGAGAATCCTGGGGGCAAAGGAAGTTGTCTTTTAAAATGGTACCCTAGTGATTCTGATGTAGGTAGTCCATACTCTGGGCAACAGTGTTTTATATGTTTTGAGGATTATAAACCATGTCAATCCTACTAAATAGAATGGTAGTTATTATTATTGATTGCTATGAGAGTTTGCTTGGGAGGGACAGGTCAATTTCAATCTAAAGCCCTGAGTGAATAGTGAGTGTGTGTGTGTGTGTGTGTGTGTGTGTGTGTGTTTACTGCATTTATAGGTGTGCATGGATTTAGATCTCTGCCTCAGTGCCATCAGGCATGGCCAGCCGTCTGGGTAGCATCCTTACTCATGCAGCTGAATGGCTTTTTCTAAGAACCACATAAATTACAGGCTTGCTTCCTCCTCATTTTCTAGGCATCAGCAGTAAACGGCTTGGTGTATGTGGCTGGATCCTGTTTTCCCTTTCTGTCCTGTTGATGATCATTACCTTCCCCGTCTCCATATGGATGTGCTTGAAGGTAATACCCTGGGAAATAAATTGGACTCTGTAAGAGCTGATGAACCATTAAGACTAAATGCTGTCCCTTAATCTCTTAGATCATTAAGGAGTATGAACGTGCTGTTGTATTCCGACTGGGACGCATCCAAGCTGACAAAGCCAGAGGGCCAGGTAGGACACTGTGGGTGCCCCTGACAAGGATCACGGGCACCTAATACTATGACTATTGCCACCAAACCTTTTCCTGGCACCTTCTACTGAGAAGAAAAAAAAAATCACAGGAAGCTGGAACCCTTGCCTCTCTGTACAATTGAAGGATGTGGTTCTGTTATGCAAGTTAATATGAATGACCACTAAACCATTAGTTTGAGAGTTTGGAAATCTGGTTCTGTTTCTTAACATTTCCCTCCAAGAGATTCAATGAACCTGAGCAAACAGTGGCTCTGTTACATTGGCTGGATGTCACTTATTACCGAGACCACTAAAGGAGTGACAGAAGAATGAGGGGAAAGAGTAAATGGCCAAGGTAGATGATTAAATTACTCAAGAAGAATATTCCAGGAGCTGGTTTTTGATTCCCAGTCTTCGAAAAGAGCTAATGGAAAAGTAAAAGGCAATTTCCTCTTCTGGCAAGTAGATTAATAGAAATATAGAGCTGGAAGCCATTGTAGAACTCCTTTGGCCAAAGGTAGTATTTCTTTTCATCTTTTCTCTTAGAATGAAGAGTGTTCTAAATTCATGTTGTAAAAGGATGGGGTTTGGGAGAGGGGGCATGAGAAGGTCTGAGGTACTAAAACTCTAGAAGTTAGATATTGATTTAATTCTCGTCACTTCTCTTGGTCTACATGTAGTTGAACTATATGAAGTGGCTAATATTTGTTTTTGACTCTCAAACATGACAATTTCATAGGATAAATTCTAATATTTTGAAAGGAGAGGTCACCAAAAATAGCATCCTAGAGGATACATGAAAAAGACGGGTTATCTGCAATACCTCTCTAATAACATCTGTTTCCTTCTCCTTGTTATGATGTATGTGAGTGAACACGTTCCCTGTCCAGCTGGACTATAACCCCTCTGGTGGGCAGGAACTCTCCTATCCACCGTGATACTGCAAGTGCTCTGCACTTGACCATGCACCATGGTAGGCACTCAGATACCTGTTGCATAAAAAAATATAAGAAATCTCAAAAGCAGAAGCTTGCTAAAGACAGCTGGTCATTTCAAGTAGTATAATCTTACTTGTGTAACTCTGTAAAGGACCTAAGAGAAAGAATGCAAGAATTATTTACGATGGATGGTCTCCTGAGTTTGTCCAAATAGAAGTGTTAGAGTCATCCAACTCACGTGTATCAGACCAAGGTTGACCCCTTGTTGGTTATGTTGCATTTGGTGCGGCCAAATGTATAAGCAGGGTAAAGTTGGATAACTTGGAGGACTCTAGAGAAAACTGTATCTCTCTTAAATGAGTTTTCCCAGAAGATTTCACCTCTAGATGTCCCAGGATAACAACTCTCGTCATACGTGTCTCTGGGGCTAATGAGTTACCTCAGAAAGCCATAAGAACTAGAGGGAAACAAGCCAAATTGCTAATGGAAAACCTCTTCGCTTTTGTAAATTGTCCATTATGCTTTAATAATGCAAGTATTAATAATAAGTTTTGCGGGGCGCCTGGGTGGCGCAGTCGGTTAAGCGTCCGACTTCAGCCAGGTCACGATCTCGCGGTCCGTGAGTTCGAGCCCCGCGTCAGGCTCTGGGCTGATGGCTCGGAGCCTGGAGCCTGTTTCCGATTCTGTGTCTCCCTCTCTCTCTGCCCCTCCCCCGTTCATGCTATGTCTCTCTCTGTCCCAAAAATAAAAAAAAAAAAAAAAAAAAAAAAAAAAAAAAAAAAATAAGTTTTGCCAATTCTTTTTTTTTATATGAAATTTGTTACATTGGTTTCCATACAACACCCAGTGCTCATCCCAATAAGTGCCCTCCTCAATGCCCATCATCCACTTTCCCCTCCTTCCCATCCCCCATCAACCCTCAGTTTATTCTCAGTTTTTAAGAGTCTCTTATGGTTTGGCTCCCTCCCTCTCTAACCTAACAATAATAACTAGTTGTGCGGATTAAGTTACATGTAAAGGATATTAGCCATATCAGGAGGCCCTCTAACTGACCAACACACTGCCTAGCATTGTCCTAGAGGTGTATTTTGGTCAAGACACTTGTAGGGCACCCGGGTGGCTTAATCGGTTAAACGTCCAACTCTTGATTTCGGCTCAGGTCATGATCTCATGGTCATGATCTCGCAGTTCAGGCTCAGTGCTGACAATGCAGAGCTTCTTGGGAATCTCTCTCCCTCTCGCTTACCCTCCCCTGATCACAAGCATGCTCTCTTTCCCTCTCTCTCTCTCTCTGTCTCCCTCTCAAAATACATAAATAAACTAAAACAAAAATCCTTAAAAATAATGTATCACATAACTAGGATATGATTTGTTGTAGTTATTTACCATAAGGTAAGATTTTAAGCTCTATTTTCATTTTCTTAGGCTTGATCCTGGTCCTGCCCTGCATCGATGTGTTTGTCAAAGTTGATCTCCGAACTGTTACCTGCAACATTCCTCCACAAGAGGTAATACTGGTTAAAGCTAAATCACTAGAAATAAAACCTGTATCTTCCCCATTACATGGCCAGTTGACATTTTACAGTTCGTTTTCGAACTATAGGAGGCCTGCTTGAGAAGCCGAGGGTGGGTCCTAAAACCACTGGGCTTTGCTTTGAGAATAAAGCCAAGGGCAAGGGTTGGATTGCTCTAAGCCTTGGAATGGCTGGGAGGGGAAAGTTCCAGAGGATAGAGAGAAAAGGTACAGTTGGCAGAGAATCTGGGGTGGGGAACAATAGACAAGATGCTCGGAAAAGTCAGGTAAGTTGTATAAAGGAGATAAATTTAATTTGGTGGAGGGCAGGGTTTGGTTATGATATTATCCTTGCTGTCATCTTTCGAGAAGGTGATTAGATATAGATATAGATATAGATATAGATATAGATATAGATATATATAGATATATATAGATATATATAGTGAGTGGATAGAGCACAGTGGCTGGGCCTGGGGAAAGAACAGACATTGCACAGAGCCCACTGGCATTTGGATTTCCAATAACTATTTTCAGTTCTTAAAGCACTGCAAATAAATATCCAAGACCAGTAACTGGGCAAAAAGGGAGGAGAAACAGAGTTACTAATAACCAGAAGGATTCACGAAGAGGAAAGAAAATGGGAGTGGGACCTACAATGTGGGAGGGCAGAGGTGACGAGAGGGTTATGAGTCAACGTTAGTTTTCTTTTCTCCAGCCCAGGAAACTGGGTCAAGACCCGGCAATCCTCTCACCATGCCACTGGTGGGAACTGAAGAGTCCTTACTTTGGGATTCGGCCTGTGTCATGAGAGCGTTTGGGATGCCTTGCGACTTATCGTGGGCCTTTTCATCAACAGTTCTAGATGGGAGAGGGGAGGCCTAAGTTCTGCTCCTATGGTACTGCCAGAGATCTCTCACTGGCTGCAAAGACCCTTGTCACCTCACTCAGAACAATTAAGGCAGAGCCTCTGTAAAATATAGACTATAGAACACCCTCTCTGTCTGAATGCAGAACGCGGTCTCCGGTGATGTCTATGTTTTCTAACAAGCACTGTTGTTCGTCAAATGTGATAAAAACTGAAAACCAAAAAGTTTTCAGGCATCAGGGAGACAAGCGTTCTACCTCTGTTTAGAGAGAATTCCAGAGAGGTGCCCTTGCTACATGTAAAATACAAGTGCTGATTCTCACCAGCGCAAATCAAGGGCCTCAGGCCACGGCGTGTAAGACTTCCCCGAGATGAAGTTACGGGGCTGGGGACGGACTACAAACGTATAGGAATTTTTGTCGCCAACTACAATGATGTTGTACTCAAGCCAGGGCGGATTTTGGGTGATGCTGGCACGAGCCGTAATCATTAACGCTCTCCTCCCGTGGAGAGGGCTCTTAGGCTGGCTGGCACTTTGTCAGTCGCTGTGCAAGTCGTAGTACACACGTGCTTTTCCCTGTTCTCGCCCTCCAGATCCTCACCAGAGACTCTGTGACTACCCAAGTGGATGGAGTCGTCTATTACAGAATCCATAGTGCTGTCTCTGCAGTGGCTAACGTCAACGATGTCCACCAAGCCACGTTTCTGTTGGCTCAGACGACTCTGAGAAATGTCTTAGGGACGCAGACCTTGTCCCAAATCTTAGCTGGCCGAGAGGAGATTGCCCACAGCATCCAGGTAAAGATGCTGGGAATGAAAAGCCCGTATCTTTAGTTGGTTCATTTTAATGATCAGTAATCACCAAACATCAGCAGTTCTAAGAACCCCTCTCACATGCATGCACACGCACTCACACAAAAACCATACGCACACACACACACACACACACACAGGGCCGCTGTAAACATTGGGCCTCAGTTTTTGGTTTTATTCCTTTCTAATCACAAGGTGTAGATTTTGTTTATGTATTTATTTATTTAAAAAAATTTTTAATCTTTTATTTTATATTTGAGAGAGGGAGAAGGAGAATCTGAAGCAGGCTCCGGGCTCCGAGCTGTCAGCGCAAAGCCCGACGCGGGGCTCAAACTCGCGACTAGTGAGATCATGGCCTGAGCTGAAGTCGGACGCTTAACCGACTGAGCCACCCAATCTACAAGGTGGATTTAAATTTTGGAGCAGGAGAAGGGGAGCCATAGGAATCGCACACTTCACCCATTTTGTTTGGAATTCGAAATTATGACTTAGCATTGTTCACGACTTATTGTTCATGACTCATTGTTCATGACTTAGCTTTTCTGAAGAGCTTAGAGTCCTTTTTAGCTTAGGTTACTCCAGAAGAGGGGCCGCCATTTCTCAGTCAGGCTATGTGTTTCTGCATGTAAGTGGAATATTAAAACAGGATTCGATGGAGACAGCACGGGCCTGCCATCCCTGGAAAATCTGACATGACACTACCAATATCAGGAATAACATTGGTAGTAACCATAATTATAATATTGATGAGGATGTTGCAGGCAGCCTCCTCACCTCTTGCACACCCCAGTTTATAGACAGATTTCTGTATGATTTTTAAATCAATTATGTTTTGATCCTGAGCCTCCCTTCCGTACCTTAGGGGGGAAATTCAACTTCGGTCTTGGCATCTCCTCAGTCCCTACCGTGGCACAGAGTCCCCAAGGTTTCATGAGATAATATCAGTTCTGCATGACCCTCCAAATCATTTGTAAGAGCCCCATGAGTTTGACAAGTTGGATGTTTCCCCTGCCACAGTCTGGTCACTGGCTCCTTGGGAGGTCTCCCCATCTCCCCGGGTTCTGCAGACGTCATGGAAAGGCGAGAGATCACTTGCCATTTGGTAGCACAGAGATCTCTACTGCTTGTCTGATCTTACTGTTTCGCAAGGCAGTTTTTTTTTCATCCCTCCCCATCCAGGATAACCAACGTGCTATCCTAGGGTGGTCTTAAGTTTTTACAAAGGACAAAAATATCTTTGATTATAGGCTGCTTGTGCTCTACAAAAAAAAAAAAATTGTGCCTGGCTACCTGTTTAAAACTGGACACAGGGCAGAGGTTAAATGGAGCAAGGCACGTAATATCTCAAAAAGTGCCCTACGGAATTTATTGAGTTACCGTGAGGCACTGGTAGATTTCTTACATATATAGTCTCCAAGTCTCACGAAAATCCTGAAAGGAAACCTTTTAAGGATGAGAAAACTAAGAATCAGAGAGGTTAAGCAACTGGCCCAATGATGCACAGATGCAAATGGCAGAGCCAGGACAAAATCCAGGAATGTCTGAGGAGCCAGTGTGCTGCTGCCTGCTTGATGTCCGTGGCAAGAAAATGTGGGCTATTTGCTCAGCTCTAGGTGGATGACATTAGGAATAGTTTGGGGGTCAATCCTGATAGCTTTTGAAAGATCTATCCGGCTATGCTTCTGAACCCTTCCTGGGATTCACTTCAATTCCTGGACGTGGTCGGTAAGGACTCCTATTCCTTCCCAAACGGTCCTACTCCAAATGCCGTGAATACAAAAGGAGAAAAAGAAGAGGGATTTCTCTTGCAAATAGAAAGCATGTCCGTTAATATCACCTGTCTTCTGAACCGTGGCCTTTCTTTTGCTTTGGAAACAGACCTTACTTGATGATGCCACCGAGCTGTGGGGGATCCGGGTGGCCCGAGTGGAAATCAAAGACGTCCGGATTCCCATGCAGTTACAGAGATCCATGGCAGCCGAGGCAGAGGCGACCCGGGAAGCCAGGGCCAGGGTAAGGGCTACTCTGTCTACACTGCAAGATGCCTCCCCTTGGAGCAGACAGGAACAGACCTTGAATGGAAGATCAGGCGTTCTCCATTATTTTGTTAAGAAAAGGGTTTCTTTTTCACGGTCTTTACTGCGAATTTCTTCCCGAATTAAAAGGTAATGGGCAGCTTCACGTACCTTGAGGAAGTCTGGCAATAGGTCTTGGGTCAGGGGTGACTCCGCGAGGCGGGTCCTAAGTCGGGCTGCATTTCAGAGTCTCCTAGAGAGAACTTAAGGCAGCAAACACTAATTCCCAGGCCTCGCCTCGGACTCAGCGAAGCAGAGTTTCTTGTGGCTCAGGAATCTACATTTTTTATTTTTTATTTATTTTTTTTTAAAGTTTATTTTTGAGACAGTGAGAGACAGAGCATGAACAGGGGAGGGGCAGAGAGAGAGGGAGACACAGAATCCGAAACAGGCTCCGGGCTCCGAGCTGTCAGCACAGAGCCTGACGCGGGGCTCGAACTCACGGACCGCGAGATCATGACCTGAGCCCAAGTTGGACGTTCAACCGACTGAGCCACCCAGGTGCCCCCAGGAATCTACACTTTTTAAAGCTAACGACTGTGTGTGGTTTGTTTTTTTTTAATTGAAGTATAACTGGCAAAGCTAGATTAGTTTCAGGTGTACACACACTGATTCAACAGTCCTGTACATTAATCCGTGCTCATCACACTAGGTATACTCACCATCTGAAAGCCGGTAATTCTGAGGTAGCCAACCGGTGCCTGTCTTTTGAACATTATTGTTAAAGTGCCTACTGGATTAAAAGGGAGTGGTGGTGGTAATTAAATGCAATCCAGGTCAGAATTACAAAATTCGAGCATAGCCTGGCCTCGAATGCTCTTGAATCTGTTGGACCTACGGTCTTCACGTCTGCATGGATGGGTTTCCTAGAGTGTCAGCAACCAACTAAGATGGGGGGCGCCTGGGTGCCTCAGTTGGCGAAGCGTCTGACTCTTGATTTCAGCACAGGTCGCGATCTCACGGTCGTGGGATCGAGCCCTGCCTCAGGCTCCATGCTGAGTGGGGACCCTGCTTGAGATTCTCTCTCTCTCTCTCTCTCTCTCTCTCTCAAAATAAATGAATAAACGTTAAAAAAAGAGCCCACTAAGAGAAACCTTTCGCGTACCCTCTTCAGAATCTTCCTTGTGAACCAATGCAAGTTTTCCTCTGCTCCCATCCCTTCCCCAGCTCTCATTAATCTGCAAAGCTCCAGCGGCTTCTCAGCAGTGGGCTTGGAGGGCGCTTTGGCACAGAGGCAAAGAGAGCTCACGGCTGGGCTGGGGCAACCTAGTGGCAAGCCGGTCTTGGGCAGGAGAGAACTAGGAGGGGAGGGAGCTCTAAAGGGAGCCTTCTAGTATTATCAGAGTGGCACTTGTAGTCAAGAGCAGAGAGAGCTTCAAACGGTTCTCACGTCGCAAGAATGAGGCGAAGCTGACAACATAATAAAACGAAAACATCTCCTAGGATAAGTGAAAACCCCAGAAAGAAGCCAGTTGGAGGCTTTGAATTTCAGACTTCTTTTAGTTTGAGTTAAAGTCAGGGCTTTTATTTTGTTTGCACATGAAATCTGGGGGCTCCTCATTTGTACAATCTCTCCCGGCTTCCCGCAACCTCTTCATATTCCCCTGATCACATTAAGACGTGAAACTCTCACCCCCACCAACGAAGCAAGAAGAGACCCTTGTGGGAAAGTGGGGGCTGGCAGGGAGGCATCCGTATGCAGCCGCCGCAGCCGCCGGAAGCAGAAAGCACAAGTTACACCTGTAAACTTTGATGTCTGAACTTTTTTTATTTCCGTCCCTTTAGGTCCTTGCAGCGGAAGGAGAAATGAATGCTTCCAAATCTCTGAAGTCAGCCTCCCTGGTGCTGGCCGAGTCCCCCATAGCCCTGCAGCTGCGTTACCTGCAAACCTTAACCACCGTAGCCACAGAGAAGAATTCCACCATTGTGTTTCCTCTGCCCATGAATATCCTGGAGGGCATTGGTGGTGTCAGCTACAACGACCACAAGAAGGTTCCTGACAGGGCCTGAGGTCCCCCCGCTGTAGCCAGCCTTTGCTTTGGGAGTTGTTTCTGTCTGTCAAAAGAGCTCAGCGGTAGAAGTGCGGAGAATCCCATTATTGAAGCAGAGGACTCCCCAGCTGGAATAGCATTAGCGAAGAAATGCCATAGAGGCTAAAAAAAGGAGGGCTGTGTACTTTTATTATTCAAGAGCGTGAACAGCACGATCCTAACTGATCCTTGTAATCAGTTAGCCGGCCTTCCTGACTTAAGGCGGGAGCTTTTTTGCAGTGAGGGGAAGAAATCTTTGGGTGACTGTGACTAAGATTTCGGCATTACTTTTGATTGGTTTGAGGACGTTCTCTAGATAATTTATAAAGTCACATAGGCCTCCTGTTTACACGAGATGTTTGCTTTATAATTCCCGAGTAAAATTTCCAATAATCGCCACAAACTCCCATGATGTTTGAAATTCTGATGGATTTTTTTAAAAATGTTCATTTTTTTTTGAGAGGGAGAGCGTGTGCAAGCAGGGGAGGGGCAGAGAGAGAAGGGGGCAGAGGATTCAAAGCAGGCTTGATGCTGACAGCAGAGAGCCCGATGCGGGGCTCAAACCCACGAACCATGAGATCGTGACCTGAGCTGAAGTCAGACGCTTAACTGACTAAGCCACCCAGGTGCCCCAATTCTGATGGATTTGGACGTTAAGGACGGAAGAGGCACTGAGGCTCCCAGCTGCAAACTCATCGTCAACCCCCAGAGCAGCCTGTACTCCCCTCTCTTGGTGCCCGTGCCCCTGCCCGGAGTGGTAGTCAATGCGCAGTGGCCTGGCACCTTTGTCGCAGGTGGGACAGGGCATGGTTTAGATATGAGAATGCTCCTCTCTAACCCATTGGTTGAAATCACTGGGGAACATCTTCCTGTGGACTTCATGTTTTCACTCCATCATTAGTCCCAAGAGCCACCAGTCATTAAGAATTGTTTGTAAACTCTATTCGCCCCCTCAAAAAAAACACACAAGAAAACAAAAAACAAAGCAAAAAACCAAAAAACCCAACAGCAACAACAACAAAACAAACACACACACAAAACACCTGCTAAAAATAAAGAAGCCACAGAATAGAATATAGATGTGATGTATTTTAAAAATTGCTTTGTCAGAAACTTTTTGTTGCCATGGTGCAATTTTCTTTTGAGTTCTATTCTGAGCAATGGGCTAGAATTTTTAGTTACCGTTTAGTGAATGTCTGCTATGTGTTAACAGTGTGCTAAGCCCTTTATGGATGCCAA
The DNA here is from genome assembly GCF_046562875.1 of Panthera onca. NCBI lineage: Eukaryota > Metazoa > Chordata > Mammalia > Carnivora > Felidae > Panthera > Panthera onca. Next base: position 223,361,544 of record NC_138339.1, read on the forward strand.
GAAGTATCTTTATTTTGCAGATGAGAAAGGGATGTCAAGAGGTTAAATAACTTGCCCCAGATCCTGCAGCTAGTTTGGGGTTAGGATTTAAAACTAGGTCTGACTCCAAAGTCCTTGCTCTTAAACATCATGGAGTTTTATTTGGGGGAGGTACGAGGGGGAGGGGGGGTGGGGGGGCGAATAGAGCCTTCTCATTCCCTTTTTGTCTCTGGAAGTGTGGGTGTCCACGACAGATTTTTTTAATGTTTATTTATTTTTGAGAGAGTCAGAGACAGAATGCGAGTGGGTTAGGGGCAGAGAGAGAGGGAGACACAGAATCGGAAGCAGGCTCCAGGCTCCCAGCTGTCAGCACAGAGCCCGACGTGGGGCTCGAACCCACGAGCCATGAGATCATGACCTGAACTGAAGTCAGACGCTCAACCGACTGAGCCACCCAGGCGCCCCTCCACAACAGGTTTTTCCTGTGTCCAGGACTGTGAGAACTTACACACACATGTGCACACACTCCTTTTCACACTGCAAACATACTTCTTATATAACCCCCTACCCTCACATCCCCCACCCTGCACCCCCATCTCTGCTCACATCCCCTCCGTATGCGCCCCTGTCACACGTAGGTATTATCTGCATATAAGTGCAAAATAGGGATCCCATTCTACCTTTGGTTTCGTAGCCTGCTTTTTTTCATGAAGCCATATCGTACTTGATATGAATTCTGAACGATTCACAGTTAATAAATTTTTTTAGTAGATTCCACTGACTCTATAACTCTAGCACTCATTTTTAACGCACCAGGGCTCCTATTTTTCCTACGAAGATAAATGCTTGCATTTTGGCAAGAATTGGGAGCAGAAACCTATCATAGCTCATCCACACCGGCCAGAATCTGAGTCGGTGAAGTCCTACCGGGTAGACACTTGGTGACCCTACATCTTAAGAACAGTGGGGCGGAGACTGACCCACAGGCTTGGGACACCTGAGGAGGGAGGCTCCCCCTGTACAAGGACATTCTGTGGGCTCACTGCAAAAACCTCTTCCTAGCCTGTTCCAGAAACTCACAATTATCCCTGCCTTTGGTTTCCAGGATTGCACTAAAAATGCCAATCTTTCCTGTCAACGTACGGCAAACTCTAAACCAGTGATTCTCCCTGAAGGTCATGGTTCTCTCACTTCCTAGATCTTTTGCAAACCGCACAGCCCCGTGGCGTGGGAACGGAGGTGTGGGAGCTGTGTCAGAATCTCTGGGGCTGTGCAGACGTGATCGGAAACTCTCCGGGAGACTCAAATTACTCCGCTCCTCCCGCACTAAGCCTCATTAATTCTTTGGCACTGCGGTAGGTCATTTATTATATCAGTTACTAAGGGCTGACTAAAGAAGTCTCCCTTGAAGGGAAGTATATTTGGGGGCCAATGGTACAGGAGAATGAGGGAAAGTCAGAGTTCTCCCGGAATGCTAACACCAAAGATGATATTCAAAATACAGTCACCCCTGCCCCCAGTCAGGGTGAAGTTTGGTTTTCTTCTGGGGGAGCGGAGCTGGAAGGGAGGAGAAGGCTGGAAGGAGGAAATACAGACAACCTCTTGGAGAAAGGGAAGCATCCGATCTCTTTACCTGTAGGCCCAGACCACGGTAATCCCCAAGATCAAAGCCAGCACAGGTGACCCCTGTCGGTGCTTTTCCTGTTTGGACAGCAGGTATGGTGTGGTGTGGCCGTGAACACAGTGCTCAGGCAGGGTCTGGAGTCCCCAGCTGTTCTGACCATTGATTGCCCTTCAGATGCTGGGCCAATACAATTTCCGGGGGTCGCTGGCATCACACACATGGATCCCTTAGTGTATTTGGCTGTGCCTGACCTTGGAACAGGCATTCCTGCAGGGGTGATCTCTTTCCCGGGTCTTAAATGGGCAACGGTAGGGGAGGGGCAAGATGCCTCTTTTGCCCTTGCGGTAATCCCCCGACCTAATCAGCTTCGCAGGCTCCTAGCCTCTCTCCATCTCTCTCTCTCTCTCTCTCTCTCTTAATCCTTCACACAATCCCTTGATACTAGAATAGGTTGGCTTTTACCCTTCTCTCTTTTTTCTTGTCAGGACTTGCCTCCCACAAAACTCTCACACAAAACTTGACTTTGGTTTTGAAAGTCTTTGTTCTTAGTGCTCTGGTTTTGGGTATAATTAAATACCATGGAGTCTGGATAAAAAATCCCGGCCCTTCTTCTAGAGTCTACTTTTTCGTTTTTAATCTTTTAAATTTTATTTATTTATTTTGTGAGGCAAAGAGACAGAAAGAGAGAGAATGAGCAGGGGAGGGGTAGAGAGAAGGAGAGAAAGAGAGAATCCCAAGCAGGCCCCGTGCTGTCAGTGCAGAGTCGGATGCGGGGGCTTGAACTCATGAACCGTGAGATCACGACCTGATCCAAAATCAAGATTTGGATGCTTAACCTACTGAGCCACCCAGAGGCCCCTAGAATCTACTTTAATTCTGCCCCTAAGACAGGTTCAAAGAGGGTTGGTCAGTTCCTAGAGATTAATGCCTTTCATAGGCAAACCAAGCAATCCAGAGCCCCTGCCCCGACCACCTTCTTTATCTGCCTCTCATACTCTGGGTTACTATCCATCCGTCCAATCCTCCAAGGGCCAGGTACCGGATATTAAGAGACAGCACGGGGCACCTGGGTGGCTCAGTCTGTTAAACATCTGACTTCGGCTGGGGTCGTGATCTCACGGTTTGTGGGTTCAAGGCTTGCATCGGGCTCTGTGCTGACAACTCGGAACCTGGAGTCTGCTCCAGATTGTCTCCCTCTCTCTCTGCCCCTCCCCCACTCATGCACGCGCGCGCGCGCGCACTCTCTCTCTCTCTCCTGTATCTCAAACATAAAATAAACACAAAAGAATTATTTTAGAGACAGCACTATGCCCTAGCCTCCATTAACATTATTCAAATCAGCTAAACCTCATCCTGCTTATCCTGCCTTGGCTGTTTCTGTCCATAAAAACTATAAGTAAGGCTCTTGCCCATACTTCCTCTTGTTCCCTCCGCCTCATGACTGACCCTGGTGCTTCCGTGTGTGGGGCTCCTGTGGTGCGATGGGCTGTCTCCCTTGGGAGCCTATGAGCATCATGTGCTTTCTTTTCAACGGCAATTGTTTCTTGATCCGTTGGCCTTGTCGTATCTGAATAGTAACAAAACTTCCATTTGAAAACACCAAATTATGAGCCTGGGGTTAATATCTCCATAGAGAAAGTATTTTCTCCAATTTATCTACACAGAGCAGACACTTGTTTTAATGTGCATAAAATGTCCCTGAAAATCATACTCTGTGTAGGTCACACCCCCAGAAAATCATGTCTATAAATTATAAACAACACTTCTTTCATTCATGCCACTGCCTCTGAGGCCTTCTCTTACGACCCTTGGGTAATAACAATGCCTCTCGATGTAGGGATCTCTTTAGAATTCAAGCCAAGTGGTGGTGACTGGTGTGGAGGGGGGAGGGGCTCCTGTCCTCATCAAAAGTGGCAGAACCACGTCCGGCCCCAGCTACTGTATGTTGCAATGTAGCGTATGTTTCGGACTCTGAGGAAATCCTGGGGAGATACTTTTCCCTCTTTTTGCAGACACCTTTCCCCAAACGTTCTCTCCCTGATTGGTACCCTGCGTCGTCTCTGACCCGTGTCCCCTTCCTTTGGATATAATCTTACTCTGTCTTCCCTACCACCTTGAACCACTTTGCAATTAGTCACGTTTACCTTTCTAGGATGAGATCATGACGTCTTGAAAGGCTTTTCAGTCTATTGTAGGATTTTCAAAAATTGCTATCGACCTTCCTCTGCCACAGTTTACTGGCATGGCTGTTGGGTAGGGAGGGCTCAGACTGGCCTAACTCTGCTCCTGATGACTTCTCCCCCCTAGTCAGGTCCACATTCACTCATAGTGGTTAGGGAGGGGTTTTCCCTTAGTTTGCGTTCCTCTGGGGTGATTACGACTTTATGGCATCATCTTGTCTCCCACTGTCAATATCTGGCGTGGCTGGATCATGAGCCTTTCCTTCCTTGGTCCTCTTTCTGACTCTCGATTTTGGCTCAGGTCATGATCCCAGGGTCATGGATCTAGCCCCAAGTCAAAGCTCTGTGCTCAGCATGGAGCCTGCTTAAGATTCTCTCTCTCTGTCCCCTCCTCAGCCTCCTCCCCATTTGTGCACTCTCTCTCTAAAATAAAATAAAATAAAGATTTATAGTGGAGAAGAATTGAATCCGTCATTTCTGAGGCCAGTCATAGCTTTTCTGCTACAATATGGCCATGTCTTCCCCCAGCCCTCCACTCCACCTTTTGTGTATTTTGCCCTTTTCTTGGGATTATCCTTCAGTATAATCCTTCAACACAGTCCTTCTTATGGCTGTAAGAGGCTATCTTTGCATGTCTTTTGGGTACTGCATTCTGGTGGCCACATATTAAAAATGTGACCATACAAAAATCAGATCATCATTGACTTGAGTGAAGTTCGCATAAAGGCAACTAGACTACCTTGTCAGCCTCTCAGCAATGGACCCGATCAGTTGATTCATCCTTATCAGTGTAGCTGGGCACAGCTTCATAACTGTAGTAGGATCTAGACACCCTGCCCCTTGGGACAGGGTCAGTTCCCTAAATATATCGTTTCCTGTAAGTACGCATTGCCCCCGGCGGCCTCTGGCTGTGTATGCACCTGCTACAACTGGTGAATAAGCACTAAGATCCTGCAGGTAGGTCCCGCTGAGGAGCGGCTGTATTTCTCCACCAGCATCAGAGAATTCGTGGGAACACGTGTCCCAGTCTGGAAGCCTGCAGGAGCTCAGGCTTCAGACCCAGGAAGGAAATAACTGACACTCGTTGCAGACTGCACGAGTTCGTTGATGTTTAGTGAAGTTGAAACCAGAGAATGAACCACGAGCATTTGACCATTTTAACACATTTATTTTTATATGGGCTTTATTTATATGAAACATGTGATGTGTTTTGATGGAAAACAGTGGTAGTTATGAAACACAAGTGGCAGCAAGAATTATTTTAGACATGGATTGAAGGCTGAATGGCTCCAGATTATTTGCATAATTGGTTTCCCAGGATAAGTTTCAATATCCAGCAAATATGAAGTATCCCAGTAAACAAACAAAAAACCTAGACCCCTGTTAGCTTTTGAAGAGTTCCCATGGGAAAATCACAAAGGCTATTAAGTTCTGCAAATAATTCCATCACACACAGATGTGCTGCTCAGTGGCTGGAAAAATATAAATTTACTGAGTGCTCTGGAGGGCTTTGGGGAAGGAAGCAGGCACTTAATACAATTACAAAACACACAACTCCTTGTCCAGGCTGAAGTTTCCTTTTATAGGCAAATGGGCTTAAAAATACCTTGCCAAAAACTTGAATTCCTGAAACGACAGAAGCAGACTCTGCTTTGTACTTCTTTTTGTAATATGCTTATTTTGGCCCTTACAGAAATGATCTTTTATTCTTACCAGTAATTGCTTTTCTATATTTTAAGTGATTTGTATTATCATGCTTTTTATTAAGGTTAGTTCTTAAAAATTTACATTTCTCTCTTTACTTTCTTCTTTTCTAAGGCGCAATACTGACAATTCTTATGAAGGGACGATCCAAACATTGGAAAAATAAATACCTGGAGAAGTTCACTTAGAGTATTCAAAGGATCGTGTAATTGGTGTAGGCAACATCTGGCTCCTTGTAAAAAGAACATTGTGCATTTAATAATTACAATTTAAAACACTTCAATGCTGTTAACATTTTAACAGTATTTTTGTTTTGCCATTTATTTCGTTGCAAAGTATTCAATCATCCAAAACAGCCTCATATATGTGATCTCTGGCCTTTTATTTTTACTCAATCAGATCCTTAAAGGGATCTTTTAAAATATCTTAAATGTCAGTGTTGAACCTTTACTGAGAGAATCAAAGCACAGATTGTCATCACATTATTCAATATGATGCTTTTGATCTTTTGAAGGGAGTTCTTTCCTTCATCCAAAAGCCTTAACATTTTATAAAGAAAGGACAGTGCACACGTCCTATGCTCACCTACTAGCTTTCGGATGGATAAGAATATGTTAATTACGTAGTGAAAATGGCAATGGTTTCAAAACTAAAAGGGAAGCATTACAGGAAGAATGATAAACAAATCTCAGAGGAAGAAAAAAAACCTAGTCCATGAAGAAAGGAACCAAGGAAGGAGGGAAGGAAGGAAGGAAGGAAGGAAGGAACCAAGGAAGGAAGGAGTAGATGTCATTGCTAGAGCAAGTTTTTTTTTTTAATGTTTTTAGTAAAACACAATACTAAAAAAAACACACACAAACAAACATCAGGGAAAAAGTAATATAATGTACTTGAAAGATAAGAGAGCAACACTATTTAAAAGTTTGCAAATTCAATATTCTGATTTTTTTCCCCAATAAAATTAAATCAGAATGAGGCTGACGTTAGTAGAGTTTGTTTTATCAACTTTAGTTCAAGAGGGAATCAGCATTCTTTACTTAAAAACTTTCTGTATAATCTTTCTGGTAAAAAAAAACTATAGAAAATACCATGAACTTCTATGTTTAAATGCCTTATTAAGATCAAAATAACTACCAAAATCTGTCTTTTGTTCTTAACATCAAAGGACACGGCAACAAGGAGAACTAGACAGTGAGAGAAACTCTGAACCTATGGATATTTTCTGAAAGTGTTTTTACATCTTTACCAGGCAACACTAGAATCAATACCAGGAAAAAACCTTAAGGAAACATATCAACCTTTGAACTCATGTCCAAGAAACTTCCCACAATAGTATGTTTATACAAATAACCATTCTGTTGACCTTCTCGAAAATCTCCATGTGAACCATTTCAGTTAAAACTGTAGTTAGGGCCGTCTTTTTTTCTAGAAATGAGATCTTTGGTTGTTTTTAGATGCACATGTGGCTGTGTGTGTGCAAGATAATAGTAGTATTTATAGTTTCCTGCCAACTCGCACATTTCTGAGGCATCGCAGTGGGACTGATTGAACATTTAAGCCCTATTCATCGTTTGCCCCAGGGTTAGTAAAGACACCTGTTTTCTTCCTTTTGTTATTGCTATCATGGCGACAAGAGATGAAAGCTGTTCAAAGAATCATAGCTCACTTGTTTTCAAATGAATACAATTATGTAAATTTCAAATTTGTAAAACATTTGCATCTTTAAAGATATTTTCTTCTTTTTCTTTTTAAAGGACTAAATTGGTTTCTCAGCCAAAACTAAATAGATATTTTCAAAAGAGTAGCAGAAATCAAATTTCCAACTTCAAAAATCTAAATGTCATTACATTCTGCTGTTATTGCTACTTTATTATTTCTCAATCTAGGACTATTTTAACCCTTAGCACCAATTTGTACGAGGAAAGACTCCATGATTCTCATACAGGTCCGTTTTCATTTTTATTTTTATTTCTTTTTATTATTTCTTTTAATGTTTAATTATTTTTGAAAGAGAGACAGAGCATGAGCAGGGGAGGGGCAGAGAGGGAGGGAGACACAGAATCTGAAGCAGGCTCAAGGCTCTGAGCTGTCAACACAGAGCCCGCCGTGGGGCACGAACCCACAAGCCATGAGATCATGACCTGAGCTGAAGTCAGACACAACCGACTGAGCCACCCAGGCGCCCCTCCATTTCCATTTTTAAAATGGACCTTGGAGTCGGTTCCCTGGGAAAGACTTAGAGGTAAGAGGACTTGATAAAGAAGTTGTTTGCTGCTTATAGAACTAAATCCCTTCGTATTGAGCCTAGAATCCGTCCTTCTTATCACAAATGCTATGCAGTAGCACGGCAGAATTTCAGTTGACCTTTACTCATACTATTCAAACATTGTGGAGGCTTGTGGGAGGGTGCACTTCAGGAGGTATTGGGGATGTTCACGGTCTGGAACAAGAGTTTATGCGTTATATCCCATTCTTGGAATAAAGTAGGCATGTCTTCCATTCAGAGGAAAAGAATATACAGGGCTATCCACATCCCTGCAACGTACCTTCTCTGTGTAGATTTCTGAAGGGCAATTCCATTAAATTATTGATCTGAAACATTTTGCATGAGATCCACCATCAGAATGATCTATAACATGTGGGGTTCTTTCAGATGAAAAAGATTAGAGCCACTGTCAGTGCTCTGGAGAGATTTTTAAATTGTGGTTCACAGATATGCCTGGTGTGTTCTTGGTCCAGGGGAGGACCTAATGTAAATCTCGATTCCTTTAGTCTAAGAGAAATGCCACATTTGAGCATAACCTGCCTGAGAGCAGGGAGGATATCTTGGTTTCTGTGTAATCTCTCAAAGTGGCTAATTCTAGGAAAGCATTTAGTAAATGTTAACAGAGGGAATGAACTGGAATAAGTAAAACCATGATTAAAACATAATTACGTATTTTAATGCTTCATAGTTCACATGCTAGGGGAGCTACTAAGGCTCTCTCTCTCTCTCTCTCTATATATATATATATATATATTTGTGTTTTGGGTTTACTATGCAACATCAAGAAAATCTTGTTTTAATTAGGGTCAGAAGCTACTGAGCATCTAAGGAGCTATTATAGCTACATCCTGTTGTCTATGGGAAGTTATTTTATGTAATTGGATCTGATAATAAAAGCATAATTCTCTAAAAACAAAATATTGAAAAAAAGGGTCTGCTTTATTGAACAATAAAGCATTTTGCCTGACTCTTTCTTCCACTAAAAAGAGTTTTTATGATTAATGTATATTAAATCACATATTAAGTGAATAGATATAAAAGAAATGATGCCGAAATCCAAACACTTTATACTTAAGAAAGCTGTATCTTCCTATTTCCCACAGACTCTCTGCTTTCAAGGGGAGGAAGGAAAGGAAGAAGACAGAAAGGGAGAGAAAGAGAGAAGGAAATGGGTGGAGAGGAAGAAACTTCTTTATTAGGAAAGGATGGACATGTTCTGTATTTTATAAACTCTCCAATTTATATATGGCAATCTCACTAGAAAAACTAATTGTGGAGTGAAGTTTGGTACAAAGCCAGTGTGGCCCAATGGCTCAAAACAGACAAGCTGTAACGATGCTTCGCTAATTACTACACTCAGTGACAGAGACGCCCAAGACCGCACGGTAGGCTCTGAAGCACCCAAGCTACCAAAGTAGCATAAGGTCAATTGAGGGTACTTGCTCTCACTAAGTGAATTGAACCCCATGCTAAGTCATGAGAAGCCCACACATTTGAAGCTGCGTCATTCATGCTTATGCCTATACTAGTTACGAGATAACTGAAGAAGTAGCCAAGCATCTGCCAGAATGCGAAGCAAAAGGAAAGGGGACAATTAAGAAAGCGCTGATGTTTATTTGACAACTGAACTCCTGGGCCATCCAGTACTTTATGTAAAGTCCCAGGGTGGGGGGACACCTTTGAGTAATAGGTGATATTTGTAAATTCCCCAATGGAAGGGGACTACGGTCCACCATGTTCCTTGAAAGACTTTGAATGTCAAGTGCAGAGCTGCCCAAAAGAAGAGAGGCGAGTATCAGACACTTTTCACCTCTCTCTCTCAGCACCAGTGTAGATCCTTTATTTTTCTTTCCAATAAAGAGATGGTTGGTGCTCACAGACACCAGGTAAGATCCATTCCACTAGATGTCCAGTGTGGCCAGGCTATGGATGCAAGTGAAAGGGGATTCCAGGCAACATTTGAGGGTTGGTTAGTCTTTAGGCACGGTTCTTCTTCTCCCGACCTTCTTTTTGCTTGAAATACATTTACCAGCTTTTGGAAGATTGGTCATTAGACCACTGACATTTTCCTTCCCTTTCCAACCGAAATCCCTGCCATTTGGTAAAAGCACATTTTTTTTTTTTTCCAGAAAGGCGACAGGAGCCTTGCCAAGCAAGCTCCCTATGTTTCTTGGTTTTTAACACTGTAAGCGGTGTTAAGCATTACATTTTCAGATACTCAGGGATCGCACTGCATCAGCTCCCTGAATTGCAGATGTCACAGAATGCTACTCTCCTCCTGGATCGAAGAAGAAGAAGGCACCTCCAAGACCACCTCTGGAATGACAGTGGCAGAGAGTCCCCTGGTTTAGACCAGATGCTGATTAGCAAGTTAATGAAATGTCTTCTGGCCAGTTCGAGTTCTGGACATTGTTACGTGATTGTGCTACTCTGAGGGTTAACCTCAGGTGTCATCTGGAAAAATGTTCTATAAAACGTGTATAGAGGCACTTCGGTTAAACACGTTATGCTAATAAATATCACTTTCTCCCTCCACCACCTGTAATGATATTTTTCATTATCATCTGTGGGTTCAATACTGCAAATATCTAGGCTCAGTTCTTAGAGAACATTGTCTTATAAATGCAAATCTAACGCTATAGCATTTCTTCATCATCCAAACGCCACCAACCCTCTCATTTCCCACAAATGCTGAGCACCAATTAGGTATACTACCATGCAAGAACTCGACTACTTCTCACTATATAACAGCAAAGTCTTTCTTCAACAATCTCTTCCAGATGGAACATATTCTTTGGTTTAATTTAAAATTAAATAAGCAAATAAAACAAGGACACCATAATTCAAATCCAAACTAGTCAGTTACTTCCCTCTCTCTTTCCTTCCATTCCCTCCCATGTAGTAGAAGAGGTGAATTATGGGTTGAGCTATCCCTGGTCATACTTCTGTGCCGTCTTCGCCTGTTAGAAAACTTGTCGTAATGAACAGTGTGTTTATCATCCTTTCAGACTAGCAATTAAACCGTCCTCGTAATAAACTGTTAGGCAATGAATAAATGATGTGATAATTGCACCTTCAAGGTTCAGACTAACATAGCAACAATAGACTCCTCTTAAACTTCTGACGGAGTCTGTAGCACCTCTGAATAGATTTGTCTCCATTGTGTGGAGAAAATCCCTAAATGTGAAGTACATCCCTGGCAGTCCATCGCTGGCTCTGAGTATGTTGCCTTTTGGGCAAGAAGAAAGATGCGGTCTGTGGTCTGAATTTGTTCTGTGACGCATGAAAGAGTAGACAGAATTCAAATCCAAGTTCAGTAGTCCGGTCAGGTCCTCTGAGCAGCTTCGTAGCAGAAGTCCCCAAAGCTCTGCTGTTTACGGAAGCATTTGGGTTTCTATCGTCTTTCCGAGGCACTTGAGGAAAAGGCTGAATCCACCTGTGGTCATCAAACCTCTGAGCTGTCGTTGTGGTGGCTCTGTGGGGGCATCATGGGCTTGCTGCTGCCCGAGCCCTTCAGGGCGTCCTTTCTCCTGGCGCCCTTCTTGTTCTTGCACATCGTCACTGTGATGGCGGCAAGGCAGAGGGTGAGTAACCCCACAGCGATGCCTCCCACCACCGTGACCAGGCTGACCTCAGAGCTGGGAGGGTTGAGCTCCCGGGGGAGGACGCCATCAGGAGGAACTCTCCCTTGGGGGATCTGCTTCTTGCTGGTGTGGTCCAGGGCGACGTGCTGGATGTTTGTTCCCCGGTTGTTTTCAGCACCTATTTCCCAGGCCAGCGGTGGTGGGCTCCTCATCTCCCTCTTCTTCCGGCCTTTGGTACCTGCCCGGGGCTTCCCTGAACTCACCAAGGAGTGGCGCTGGTACTCCACGCTTCTTTTGCCAATACCTCGATTGGCGTTGTCTCTCGATCTTACTGTGTAGATGGTGTGTATGTACCACTCTCGGCCCAGAGCCACCTAGAAAACACAGCTCTGTTTGTTAGAAAATTAAATACCATACCAACCTACTGCATGACTATTGCAAGAGAAGTTAATGGCAGAGACAACAACTGATAATAGACTTTAGTCTGCAAAAGGAATCTACTATTTCAAAAAAAAATTTTTAATGTTTATTTATTCTTGAGAGAGAGAGAGAGATCTGATGAATGCGAGCAGGGGAGGGACAGAGAGAGAGGGAGGGAGGCATAGAATGCCAAGCAGTCTCCAGGCTCTGAGCTGTCAGCACAGAGCCCGACATGGGGCTTGAACCCAAGAACCGTGAGATCATGACCTGAGCTTTAGTCAGATGTTTATCTGACTGAGCCACCCAGGCACCCTGGAATCTACTGACTATTTTTGCACATATAGTACGTACAAGGCTTTGTGTAGAGCACTCTAAAATATTTTGTGCAACTCTTGAGGGAGGGTGTGCCGGTAAGTATTTGGTCATCTGTGACTTGCAGCCATTGAATGTCAGAGCTGTAAAGAGCTTTAAATATCACACAGCTTAACTTATTCATCTCAACAATGAGTAAACAAGAATGCACAGCAGTAACTTGCTCGTGTCCCTCAACTAGTTAGTGGCAGAGGCAGGACTAGAACTCAGACCTTCTGACCCTCGGGACTCTCGTCTGATTTGTCTTGCTGCATATTTACACACAAGACCGTAGAAGAGGTCAGTTTTTCTGCTTTCCCAGGGCCTGTGAAAAGAAGGGATTTTCTGATGGTTTTTTGAAACTTTCAGGATTTATTTATTTATTTATTAAAAAAAATTTTTTTTTTAACGTTTTATTTATTTTTGAGACAGGGAGAGACAGAGCATGGACAGGGGAGGGTCAGAGAGAGGGAGACACAGAATCTGAAACAGGCTCCAGGCTCTGAGCTGTCAGCACAGAGCCCGACACGGGGCTCGAGCTCACGGACCTCGAGATCATGACTTGAGCCAAAGTCGGAGGCTTAACCGACTGAGCCACCCAGGCGCCCCAAAACTTTCAGGATTTAGAAGGGGTCAAATGCTTTGAGTGTTAACAGTAAAAATAATTTTAAAAAAGTACTCAGAACAACAAATAATACTTCCTTAAGATTCTTCCTTTAGGGTTGAATAAAGATAATGTGTTTCTGCAGCCCATCCTGTCTGGACAATTTTCAGTAAATTTTCTAAAAGGTGTACTTGCTCCCCCAAGGATTCACAGTGGGAACACATCTCTGAATTTTTCTCAATTGTCTGCTCAGTGTTACGGTCATGTGGGTCTCTTTACCATCTACCTCTAGGTTAGGACATCCTGTCCTAGTTTATAAAGTCTTTGGGAGTGGAGATTTATGAGCAGCACCCACTTGTTTTTTGGAATCCAGCGTTTCATACAAGATCACTCTAATAAAGATGGTCATGGAAAGTCGAGAGGAAGGAAGTTTTGAAGAAGAAAAGCAGAGTTCCCAACCATCAGACTTAGATTTATATTCTGGGCTGAATGAGGGTCTTCTTTACACATGGACCTAAAGTAATGGTGAGGCATTAATAAAAATAACAATGAGAGTTTACAGAATGCCCACCATGTGCTCAATATGGTCCTGTGGGGCTTACCTACCTTACCTTATTCAATGTTACTATGACTTCTGCAATATTACTGTCACTGCCATTTAATAGAAGACATCTGGGGCATTCTGATATTAAGTAACCTGAATGTCCTCGTGGAGCTGTTGTAAGTGGCTTGTTACTGGCCCACCTGAAAGAGTGCTGTTGAGTCGACTTTAAACCCATCGGATCCAGGCTGATTCACTAAGAGAACAGCTTCAGGGTCATCCACTGCTAGTCTGGCATTAAACAGGACATTTCCAAAACTGGTGGCTTGTGTCTCTGGCTGAGCTTTGTCCTTTAAGCAACAAGAGAATGAGGAGTGCTGTAGCTAATGACAACTTTTGCAAGTACAGAGTGTTTCTTTCGTTTCGTTTTGTGCCAGTATAAGTAGAAAATGTCAGCATTTGGTTTCATTTGAAAAGATGCTATTGTTTTTAAACATCAGGCAAAAACACTTGACTTTGAGTGTCTACCTAGTTCACTGTTTGGGTCAAAGCACTTACCACAATTTTAAATCTATACAGGAGCGAAGGAGAATCAGCTAAGCAGCCATATTCTGCATTCGTGGGACTATATTTGGGAACATAGCCATCAGCTCCAGTGCACAGGAACACCTTCTCAATGCTGCAGTAAAAGGAATCACCTAGATTCTGGACAGGATCTACCATGACTCGACCATAAATTATATCACCTGAAACAGAGACGTGGCAATGTTATTTCTGTTACATGGTAAAATGTGTCTATGTGACACCGCAAATAATTTGTGACAGGAATGCCACCAGAGGGCATTTCCTTCTTTTCCTAATCTGGCATCGAATATTGGAAGACCTTCAGGATCTCACACGCTCCCAGGCTAACACCACTTTGAGAACTGACTACATGTGACTGAAGATTTATTGACCCTCCCGTGCTCGGCCGGTAGCAGGAAGAACCTCCAGGCTTGGCCTATGGTTTAATATTCATAATATTCCACTGTGGCTAAAGCCTGCTTTAGATAAACAAATTACTTGCCAAGACGCAGACTAATAAAGTCTATAAAAAAGGAACATCGATAAAAAGCTGGGTTAGCTTTATCTGATTTTGAAAGAGAGTTTAGGGAAATTCCCTGGTATTCAATCTTCTTTTTCACAGCTAATACTGAACTCCTGCCATGCGTGTTAGGCATTTTGCTAGGTGTTAGAAAGACATCACTGAACAAGACAGCTATAACACTTGCCCATGAGGCATTTATAATCTCAAGTAGCTGTAGGATTTGAGTCTACGCACCTTGAGAAAAGACCGAAGAAAACAAACCTAGATTTGTTCCAGAAGTCACTTAGGTAAGGGACATAGAAATAAATTCTTTATTTCCCCAGAAGAAAAACCGTCCAATAACACACATACAATTTCAGTGGCCCTACCCCATCCCTGTCAGAGTGGCAAAGACCCAGTGATATTCTCATAACCATAGCAGGGGTTACAATTTCCCCTCTCAAACATGACCCCAAGAGAGCAAAGCCCAACAGATGCAATGGCAAACAGAGCAGGTGTCCCCGTTGTGAAATGATACCTTCTGCAAAGGCGACATCACTCTCTTGCCCAAATCCCATGGATCCATCAGACAACCAGAGACTCTTCTTGGAGAGTAGGTACATTTGGGTGTTCAAGCTAAACTCAGCTGCTACCGGGTCGCTGACCTGAAACCAAGCGTAAAAGCCCTTTTACGTGTTGTTGATTGTTCTGGTGGTGCATAAATACATTATTCACACACACACACACACACACACACACATGCACACACACAGCTGTGTACATGGACCTGTGGAGTCCTAAAGCCTGCACTGCGATTTTCACACCCAACCAAACTAATGAAGGTAATTATAACACTGGCTCTGTCTTTCTTGAGAAGGCAGACCTGGTGAAGTGAAATTTTTTGGCTGGGACTAAATAGCACTGCTTGAGTTCTTTTCCATTGGTGTAACAGGGTATATCAAGGTCAGTGGAAGGCCAGCTCTTAATAGAAGTTCTTGGACAAAAAGTGCCATCACCTGTCTTTTAATATATAATGGCAGTTAGGCCCTTTGAGGTGGCATGAACTATAGGATATTTACTTTCCTTGAAGATCAAGAATAAGATAAAGAAGTGCAGAAGAACTCTTGGGAAAATTCTCAGATCTCAAGGCAGCAAACTCCAGGAGGAGACAAGATCACATAAGAGAAACAAAAACAAAAAACAAACAAAAAAACCCCTTCTATACTTTTTAAAAAATTTTAATGTTGATTTATTTTTGAGAGAGAGAGAGAGAGAGAGAGAGAGATGGAGAGGGAAAGCTTGTGCGAGTGGGGGAGGGGCAGAGAGAGAGGGAGACAGAGAATTAGAAGCAGACCCCAATCTGTCAGTCCGGAGCCTGAAGTGGGTCTTGAACTCACAAACGGTGAAATCATGACCTGAGCTGAAGTCGGACCCTCAACCGACTGAGCCACCCAGGTGCCCCAACCCTTGCATACTCTTCAACTATGAGTTGTATATCCTGAACCAATGCCAGATAAAGGGCAGTTCTTTCCTCTTTCCTTCCTTTCTTGCTTCCTTCTTGTCTGACTTCCTTTTTTCTTAGCATGTGAGAATTAAAGTCATTGGGTGACTTTATTTATTTATTTTTACTGAGAAGACCGTGACCCTAATAAAATGGGATTCTGTAAGTCAGGGGAAAATAACTCCAAGAGACACACCTGTTGGAACCGTATGTCAAGGTCAAAGGTGACAGGCTCTCTGGGGTTGCAAGTGACTGGCAGGCGGTACTCTTGATTCGATGGAATGGTGCATGGCAGCAGCTTTACGGTGTAGGTCCCCGAATAGTCACGCACCTTTGAGGAGAAGAGAGGACGTTTATGTTCTTCATGTAAGAATCTGAGGTGGAGGCCAACCGTAAGAGATTCTTAAATACAGAGAACAAACAGGGTTGATGGGGGGGTGGTGCGGGGGAGAGGGGAAAATGGGTGATGGGCATTGAGGAAGCCACTCGTTGGGATGAGCCCCGGGTATTGTATGGAAGCGACGAACCATGGGAATCTACCCCCCAAACCAAGAGCACGCTGTACACACTGTATGTTAGCCAACTTGACAATAAACTACATTAAAAAAAAAAAGAATCTGAGGTGTAATCAAAGGCAGCATAAAAGCAAACTTAAGTAAGAGCCTGAGTCACTTACGGCAAAGTCAGAGACAAAGCTCCATTGCTGTACTGGCTGGTTATAGGTGGGTTCACTCCTTATGAGGCGCAGGGAAAAGGTCAAGCCTGGATGGTCAGCCGACATGATCATTGAGCTCGTGAAGGATGCTAGAAAAGTGCCATTATAATAATGGTATAGTAGTTAAAAGAGTACATAACACATTAGAGTTTTCAAAGTAACTTATCTCACATTGCTTGCTTTTAACACCAAGCCTTCAAAGTCACAGTGTTGGTATAATTGTCCTCATTTTGTCCCCGAGAAACCGGGCTGAGACTGATTATGGTGACTCTCCCAAGATCACACAGCTGGGATGTGTGCCCTCTGATTCCTAATTCAGTGCCTTTTCCACTTTATAATTCTATCAAGAGATACTTGTGCAGATAATTGTGCTCCAACAGTTCAGGGCTACTTTCCAGGGAGAGGCAGCAGGGCAATAAAAGCTGATGTGAATGCATTTATTGTGCACCGGGGCTATGAGCTGAGTTTTTGTCTATTAGCATCCACACAGCCGGGAAAACCCAATTTATAAGTGGAATCTAATTTTACTTAGATTGTCTGTAATTGTGTCTAAACAAAGATTCAGTTTATTAGAAAGGTAGACATGTGGAAGGGACCTGTAAAGACCAAGAAATTTTATTTTCCAGAACTGTCAATTATAATAAAGCAAAATGAGTCTTTTTGGGTCTGTTTTTCTTGCGGCTCAGTCTCATAAAACTACAATGAACCCTCTTTCTCTTCTGAATTTCAGCCCTATTCTCTCCTTTGGTTAGAGCTCAAACCCAGAAAAAGGAAGGAAGGAGAAGACAGTAAGTGAACTATTTTCCCCTTCCAATCTGACAACAGTTGTCAAAGGGACAATACGCAAAACCAATTTAGTGATATGGAGAATCAAATAAAAAAAGATGTCTAATGAAGTGTCCTTTATAAAAAAAAAAAAAAAAAGCCTGGACATAAGACTTCAGTGACTGCCTCCTCGTTGATATTCAAACCACAATCTGCTGTCACAGTTAGTAAAATGACATAGCCAATCCTTATTAAAGATAATTAGTTACCATGTCTGAAATGTAAGAATCACACTGAAGTGCCACTTCTGCCTCTGTTACAAAGGTTTCTTACAGTGTCTAGAAAATAATTGTGAACGGAGAAGGGCTCGCCGAACAAATGACCTAAAATTCCACTTCTCATACAACAGAATTGAAGCAGAGAAGGGGATTGTTGTTGCTAGGCTCTTTATCCAAGACAGACTCCACCAAAAATGAACTCAGAATTTTCTTTTAAATTTACTTTAACCCTTTTGCGTTTTCTCCAAAAATCTACGTACATAATGATGACTATGTAGCTGATGAGAGGGAGCTGAGCAATTCTCAGGCACCCTGCAGGTAAGTCACAGTGATAATTCATTTGAAAGGAGGGTTAGAGACCTCCCGGGGAAGCATGCTGAAACACGGCACTTGTGGGTGTGGGAAGTCTGTATCCTGCTGTCTAGGGCATGCCTGTTAGTGGATTACAGGGCTTACCCGGGTGGGAGAGTACAAACAAGCCGTGGAACTGAGCCTCCGTCTTGAAGTTCACGACCAAGCGCCCCTCTTCGCCGATGCGCATGCTGGTGGGATAGAGAGAACCTACATGGGGAGAGTGTGCAAGAATGGAAATATGGGTGACCTGGGACTTCTGATGGGCAGGATTTCTTCCAAATTTGAAGTCAGAACGGTCTCATCTTTAAACATTCTAGCCAAGGGGTGCTATCGGAAGAATTCTGAGTGGTAAGAGACGCAAAAGTATTTTGTTTTGTTTTGTTTTCTGACAAGAAAAGATGTCTAGAAGGGAGGCAAAATAGAATCAGGGGACGTGAGAGAGGTCACGATGAAATATACAGATTGATTATAATAGGCCAAGATTTTTCCCCCCCCTAAAAGCATTAGTCTACATAAATGAAGCTGTAAATTGAGGGACACAGTAAAATTGTGAAATGTTGAAGATTTGGACACAGAAGTGGGTTTGTGTTCTCCAGAATGATTCCGAATTTTACGGGCCTAATAAAAACTCTGGAGCTTTTCCAAGACTGTTAGCAGTGTGACCAAAGTTGGTTCCAGATAGAAGAAGGAAACTCCTGGGTGGCTCAGTCAGTTGAGGTCGTTTGTTCCAGATACTGAGACTTCGGCTTAGGTCATGATCTCATGGTCCTTGAGTTCGAGGCCCGCATCAGGCTCTGTGCCGACAGCTCAGAAACCTAGAGCCTACTTCAGATTCTGTGTCTCCTCTCTCTGCCCCTCCCTGGCTCACACTGTCTCTCTCTCTCTCTCTCTCTCTCAAAAATAAAATAAAAACATTAAAAAATTTTTTTCTAAAAGGAAAGAAGGAAACATGAGATCCTCATGTAATACTTGAGAACCCTTGCATGGATCCACATTAAAATTTACTTAAATATACATTTTCTAAGGCAAAATACAGAATTAAAACATGAAAATGTAAAATAATCTGGAATGACCACTCAGGGTGCACATATTACCTATCACATAGCTTTAAGGCGATTTTACTGTGCTTAAGATAGCAAATTTTGATGCACTGTCAATAGTATTTTCCTCCTGGCTCATAGTAAGTAATGCAGGCATGATGCTCAGATAGTCATGGAACCAGAATAGCATCATGGGCCTGAAAAGAAACAGTACTCATCCTACTAATAGATAATTAGCTTTATGCTTGTGGACTCTGAATTATACTTCTGACGTGGAGACTGAAACAAAGATTTGCAGATGCTTATGGGCTCAGGAGGTAGTTGTACTTACTACACTGTTCCAAAACATTTAGCTAAAATATCATAGAATAATAGAATTTTAAAATAAAAAGAATACTGGAAGTCTAGTTTATCTTTCAGAAGAAACTGAGTGCCACAAAGGTTAAGGAGTATGTTCAAGATCACACAGCTAGTTAGTTGGGGAGCCAGAACGAGGATCCAAGATATCTCTCCTCCCTCCCTCCCTTCCTTCCTTCCTTCCTTCCTTCCCCTCTCTTCCTCCCTCCCTCCCTCCCTCCATCTTTCTTTCTTTCTCTTTCTTTTCTTTCTTTTTCTTTCTTTCTTTCTTTCTTTCTTTCTTTCTTTCTTTCTTTTTCTTCCTTCCTTCCTTCCTTCCTTCCTTCCTTCCTTCCCCTCTCTTCCTCCCTCCCTCCCTCCATCTTTCTTTCTTTCTTTTTCTTTCCTTTCTTTCTTTTTCTTTTCTTTTCTTTCTTTCTTTCTTTCTTTCTTTCTTTCTTTCTTTCTTTCTTCTTTCTTTCTTCTTCTTCTCCATGCCCCACATGGAGCCCAACAAGGGCTTGAACTTACAACCCTGAGATCAAGACCTGAGTTGAGATCAAGAGTCAGACACGTAAACAACTGAGCCACCCAGGCACTCCCTGAGCCAAGAGGTGCCATTTCTTATGTTCAACTGGAACTTCCTCTATGCATTTTCTAGAATCTAGGAAACATGTTGACTGTAAAATGAACTGTAAGGATTAAATATCCATGAAATATATATGTTATATTTAGCAGGCACATATTATGCAAAATTTGGAGGATTGATATGATTTAGTTTTTCCATGACGAAATAATCTTAAAATATTTAATATAAAGTATGTTGAAGGTCACTTCCATTAGTTTAAGCTATAGTAAAAATTCCTCTTAAGTAATTCAAATGGGTAAGAAAACAAGTGTTCCAAATTATTAACCCACCTTGGAGTTCCGCTTCTGGTGGGCTGCCGATTCCATCATTCCACAAGATGGCAGTGTCATACACAAAAGTCAGACGGAGCTCTGACTTCAAGTCAAAATGTTGCCAGCCTCCTACCCCAACAGGAGAATGGAACACGTAGGAAACATACAGAGGCACTCGAAGGGTCACATAGGACTGTACTAGATTTAGGACCTGAAACAATAAAATTGTACCTATCAACATGATTCAAGGTTAATTAGAGGAGTCTAATTTTGTACAAGCTGTTGTCTCCACTCAGCTAAAGATTTTTAGTAGCCACTGACGAAAGGAAGTGACAACATTTACACTACTGTCCCCTCACTTAATTATGGAGCAATTAAATAGTTGTTACTACAGTACCTTCCTTTGCAACAAAGGATATGCGGCAGAAATCTTGAAGGTGAATTCCATTGTTTTGAGCATATTATGCCTACACAGTCTTTTCTGTTTTATAACAGCTTTATTAAGATACAGTACACACACCATGTAATTCACCTATTAAAGTGGACAAACCCACAGTATTTAATATATTCAGGGAGAGGTGGAATTTTCAACACAGTCAATTTTAGGACATTTTCATCACCTCCAAAGGGAATCCCAAACCCATTAGAAGTCATTCTTTTATTCCCTCCTCCTCCAAATCTCTGGCAGCCACTAGCCCTATTTTCTGTCTCTATGTATTTGTCAATCCTGGACTTTTCATATAAGTGGAATCATAACAATATGCGGTCTTTTGTGACAGGTTTCTTTCACTTATGTTTCCAAGGTGCATCCATGTCGCTGCACATGTCAATACTTTTATTTCTGAATAGCCTACCATTTTATGCATAAGCCACAAATATTTAGGTGTTCATCAGTTGACGGTCATCTAGGTTACTTCCTGTTTTGAGTTATTATGAATAATACTGCTGTAAGATACTATTAAATTACTACATAAAGGAAGATAAAATAAAGCAGGAAAGACCTAGAAGCAAATATGTTTAGTAATGACATGTAACACTTAATATGTCTCAAAAATAATTGGTTGAGATGAAGTGAACTGCTTGGAATTTTACACTTTCCTTCTTCAGGTATTTTGCAGGTGGGCTAGGACTAATACAGGATAAACTAATATTTATTTATTGAGCCCCTAGGTTCACAATAAAAGCCATTTAATACTTTTAATCTCCCTCATAATTATATTTATATGTATGTGTGGATGGTTGGATGGATAGATGCTTGGATGGATGGATGGATGAGTCACTGGACGGATGGATTGATGATGCATAGAAAAAGAGAGAGAGGAAAGTTAAGGCTCAAAGGAATACATTTCTCACAGAATTCTTTAAGCCTCCTCAGTGGCCCCTGCCATTACTGGAGCCCAGCCTTTGACCTGTGCTTTTCTACTCTATCACACCTCATCACATTCCAAACAAAGCTGAGGGCGGTCCTAAGATCACCTAACCAACGTTATCATACTTCAGTCTCAAAACAGCTTTGCAGAATAGCCGGGCAAATATCCTCTTCTACACAAGAGGAAACAGACTTCAGTCAGATCATACTCTTGAGAAGTTCCAGCTGGGCTTTCTGATACCACTCTTATTCTCCTTCCACGATGAATGGCAACAGGGATCATAGACATGTGTTGGTGAATAATATGAATCATGAGAGCAATACTTTATCACTTTATCATAGACTAAAAAATAAACTCCTTAAATCACAAAAATGATGACCTGAATTGCCAGCGAAAATATGTAAAAAGGAAACCATCATCCAAGCAAATGATTTGATTCCTAGCTGTGTAGTGGCTAGCATTCCCCATCATCTAGCCCGGCCTGCAGAAGAGGGGCCTTGCAACCAGAGTCCTTTGAGATTGTTTTTGTGAAGTGTCGATATCATTGCAGTTAATGAGAACTGGATCTTGCAGTGCAATTTTAATACTCAGTGTAAAGGAGAGTGATTAAGTCAATGATGTATATTCCACTGGAAGTTAAGATTAATATTTCATCCTGTGATTTTAATAAACTTTTAAAAATTAGGCTTTAGGCATGAGTTTCCAATTAAACTTTCTAGGTGCTAATCATTTTTGTCAATGTTATGTATCAAATGTTACTATCTTGGAGAGAACTACTCGCATTCACTTCCTACGAATAAGTTACTTGGCACAAAGCTCTCTAACTTTATTTTCTTTCATTGGTTCTTGTGGTAACTTAGAGTTTGGCCCTTTCTGGACATGGAATCAGCATCTGACTGCCTTTTCTTGCTCATCACGGCCAGGTCTTCTGTGTCTGCTTAGAACCGCTGTCTGGAGTAACGGGAGCCAATGGAACAGTGTCAATCACCCACGTCACCTCCTGTTCATTCCAGAAAAACTGAAGAATGCAATGGGGTCAATTTGACTTCTGGACGTCATCTTAATGAGTACTTAATTTTCTTTCTGCCTGTATGACAGGGCTTTTTAAAGTGTTTATTTATATTAGAAGAAATACATCTGGTACATGCTCTTCAAGCAACTGTAACTTGACATAGGAGTTTATGGGTCTTTCCAGATGTTTTGAGTTTTTTCAACAAAATGAAATGATACTTTAACTTCCATATTTGAAGGGAAAATATAAAATGCAAATTCTCTGGAAAAGGTAACACTGATATCAATTTCCACCACCACTACAAAGTGGCTAATAATGGGCAGCAAGTATATATTTGGGGAGGTATTGTCAGCTGAAGGGACAAAGGAATTTCTGCTGGGCCATCAGATGGGTAGGAGAGGGAAATAACAGGAAAGAAGATGAATACTCTAAAAGAAAAATTATACTCAGAATGCTGTCTAAGGTGGGAACTAGAGTTGGGGTAAATCACAGTAGATTTAATTGTTCACTTATCTGGGGGGTGCCTGGGTGACTCAGTCGGTTAAACACCTGACTCTTGATTTCAGCTCAAGTCACGATCTCATGGTTTGTGGTGGGTTCGAGACCCATATTGGGTTCTGCACTGATGGCACAGAGCATGCTTGGGATTCTCTCTCTTTTTCTCTCTGCCTCTCCCCTGCGCGCACATACTCTCTCTCTCAAACAAAAAATTAAATAAACAAACATAAATAAAAAAAAATCTTCACTTATTGGGGCATACAGCTTAAGCCATCCAACTTACACATTGCCTTATTGAAGTAGGCAGTATATATACGCACTGCTTCTTATAGAAGTTGGCAGTATAGGGGCGCCTGGGTGGCTCAGTCGGTTGGGCGACCGACTTCGGCTCAGGTCATGATCTTGCAGTCCGTGAGTTCGAGCCCTGCATTGGGCTCTGTGCTGACAGCTCGGAGCTTGGAGCATGTTTCAGATTCTGTGTCTCCCTCTCTCTCTGACCCTACCCCGTTCATGCTCTGTCTCTCTCTGTCTCAAAAATAAATAAACGTAAAAAAAAAAAAAAAAAGAAGTTGGCAGTATATATTGTATTAACAAAACCTATCTAGATTTACTTTGTTCTTTTACTCAAGCAAGACTATATTCTACATGTGTTGAAATTAAGCCACGAAGAAGTCAATTGGCTTGCCCAAGATTATTCAGCACAATCAGCACGAACATTCAAGTATCCAGACCAGCACTATTCAATAAAAATATAATGTGAGCCACACATGTAATTTAAAATTTTCTAGTAGCCATACTTCAAAAAGTAAAGGGAGGGGCACCTGGGTGGCCCAGTGGGTTAAGCATCCAACTTTGGCCCAGGTCATGATCTCACGGTTCATGAATTCAAGCCCCACATAGGGCTCTGAACTGACAGCTCAGAGCCTGGAGCCTGCTTCGGATTCCGTGTCTCCCACTCTCTCTGCCCCTCCCCTGCTCACACTCTGTCTCTCTCTCAAAAATAAACATTAAGAAAAAAAGTAAAGAGAAACATGCTAAACTAACTTTAAGAATAGTTTACTTAGTCCAGTCTATCAAATATATTACATTTTAATATGTAGTCAATAAAAATTTATTTATTTATTTATTTATTTATTTATTTAT
The DNA here is from genome assembly GCF_046562875.1 of Panthera onca. NCBI lineage: Eukaryota > Metazoa > Chordata > Mammalia > Carnivora > Felidae > Panthera > Panthera onca. The sequence goes on from NC_138339.1 coordinate 223,385,775, forward strand.
TTAAGATAGAGAGTATGTGTGTGTACATGGCAGGGGGGCAGTGGGGAGAGGCAGAGGGAGAGAGAGAATTCCAAGCAGGCTCATGCTGTCAGTACAGAGCCCAACACAGGGCTCGATCTCAATGACCATGAGATCATGACCTGAATCAAAACCAAGAGTTGGATGCTTAACCATGTGAGCCACCCAGGCACCTCATGGTTTCTTTGGTTTTTTTAAAGTGAGAGTAATGTTAGTTCTGTGGAAAGCTGGGAAACTAAAAGCATCTAAAAAGAAAAATCTTGTTCATTAGTCTGTTATCATTGTGCACAGCCAAATTTTCTAGTTCTCTCCAATATACACACACATTTTTAATAGTAGCAATGTAATATTATTTATACTACCTTGTATATTGCTTTTTAACTTAATGTTGTTAGCATTTTCTCATGACAAGGAAAATTCTTCAGGTACATGACTTTTGATAGCTATATAATATTTTTACCTTGTGGGTAACCATAACTATTCTATTATTGGTCATTTAGGTAATTTCTAATTCTATCATTGTAAATATTCCATAAAGTTATCCTAAATATTAAGGAATCTGTGGACCAGTATTGACCCTACCTCATTCCAGGGTCTCCCTTATGCATCTCTGATCTCATAAGACTTTAGAAAGTCTTGTATGTGGACACAAGCGTAGGCCTCTTTCTTCCAAGTGTTCCTGGATGTGTAGACTGCTAATACTACTAATCCCTTGGCTAAAGATTCTAACTTGTTAAAACAATGATCTCCCCTGGGTAGCTAAATACATGCTTTATTGAGACTTTAAGCTATTGAGATCAATAAGCCTTCTTTACACATTCACAAACACCACCATCTTGATGATGTAGACATATTTCTGGTAACAAAAGGAGCAATAGAAAGAAATTTCAATCCGTGGGAAATCCATACTAGTGGTAGTCAGATAACATTCTAACAATTCTACTTCAATTTTTAATCTTTGAAATAAGCACAAACCACATATCCCACACAAAGGTGGGTAGATACAAGATTGTAAAATATTTTAAATGATCATTGTTTTCAACCTGTGTGGTTTAATTAAAAGACCTTGGGTAGGGGAGCCCGGGTGGCTCAGTCAGTCAAGTGTCAGACTCTTGGTTTTGGCTCAGATCATGATCTCATGGTTTTGCGAGTTTGAGCCCCGCATTGGGCTCTGTGCTGATGGTGTGGAGCCTGCTTGGGATTCTCTCTCTCTCTCTCTCTCTCTCTCTGCCCCTCCTCCACTCACACTGTCTCTATCTCTCTCAAAAATAAATGAATAAACTTTAAAAATGAAAAAAAAAGACGTTGGGTAAATAGTCTAATCAGTGCTTGCCAATATGGTAACCACTAGCCATGTGTGGCTACTGACCATTCAAAATGAGTCTAGTCAGAATTGAGATGTGTTGTGCATGCAAAATACACACCAGACTTCAAAGACAGTAGCAAAAAAAAGTAAAATATCTCGTTAAATATAATTTTAGAGGGGTGCCTAGGTGGCTTAGGCAGTTAAGCATCCAACTCTTGATTTTGGCTCAGGTCATGATCTCACAGTTGTGAGCTAAGTTTTGGATTTGTATAACTTTATCAGCAGGGAGCATAGACATAACTGGCATGCATTCTCATGACCATGGTTGGGCAGCATTTTGGTCCCAAGCACAGAGAAGTACATTTGCCTTTCTTGCAATTATATATGGGACCACATCCATTCCTGTCATTCACCCAATCAAATGGCATTTAATTCACTCAATTAAATGTCCAGATAAGAATCATGATGTGGTTAACAGCACAGGTTTACAAGTGAATTGAATTTGGGCCATTATTTGAATTCTCTTTGCTTCAGCCTTCTTATCTCTAATAAGGGGGAAAAATTCATATTTGTTTCATAATGTGAGGACAGAATTTGTGGAAATATGTATTTAGAAGAATGGCGGGCACAGAGTAGACATTAAATAATTGTTAGCTATTGCTATTATTATCGTTATTGTTATCGTTAGTACAATCATTAGGTATTTTCTCTTTTTCTCCAGAACTCAAAAGTAATGGGGAAAATTAGGGAAATATCTCAAAGAGCTACTATATTTCTTCTACTTTATATTTTCCTCTTCCTCACCTATATTTAAGTAATGTGTGTGTTGGGGGGAGGTGGGGAGAAGTAAAAGTTTAAGCCTAAGGAAGAAAGTAGGGGAAATGGGGATGAACATCTCTGAGCTCCCCTCTAAGAGAGTGATCAACATGTCTTATTAGATTGTATTAATGTTTAGTTTATACTGAGGCTTTTAAAATTTTATAACAAGATCCTGAAATTTCAATGATTTATACTGAATCTGGTCATCTCTATTTATGTTGATTGTGAGGGTGATACTATTAGATTTATTTTCAACAATTCTAAAGCAAAAAAACAAAAACAAAAAGCTTCTAAGAAGAAACTCCTATACGCATCTGGGCATCTTAGGAAGGTAATGCAAACCAGTTAAGAATTGGATGAGATAATTCTTATATTCCTAGTGTTAGGTACCAGAAGCCTTTCAGGGAGGTAAATCTTAACTTCAGCCTCCGGTTGCTAGCTTTCACCTAACGGAGCAGAACCACTGACAGCTGAACTATAGAAGCAGGGCAGTGGCTTTTCTGCCTGGCAGTGGTGATAGGAAGGAAAAAGCACTGAAGTTAAAAAATTAAATAGAGGAACTGTGATTTAAACACACACACACACACACACACACACACACAGCAAAGTATAGTCAATTTAGCTGAGCATTTTATGGTAAGATTTGGCTAGAGCTATGAACACATTAGAGGGACAGAATTTGCATTCAAAATGGCCTTGGGGCGAAGCGTATGACTTCAGGTCATGATCTCACAGTTCTGCATTGGATTTTGTGCTGATAGCCAGAGTCTGGAGCCTACTTTGGATTCTGTGTCTCCCTCTCTCTCTGCCCCTCCCCTGCTTGTGCTCTCTCTCTAAAATAAATAAATATTAAAAAAAATAATGTCCTTGAGACACTGAAGAAGTGGGCAGATGTAATAGGATAGGACTTCAGCGAGCAAGTGCAAGGTTTTCACTAGAGAAGGCTGTCTGGGTTGCAGATATATAGGATCAAAAAATGCTGCCACTTTGCAGGAAAGATGGAAAACATTCTTGAGGGTGAAAATAAACTATAGCCTAGGTGAGACCCATAGAAAAGCTCCATGGTACTGAGTGAATGATAACAAGGAACTGGAACTAAAATGTAATCCTATTATATATCTAATTTTGTCTATGCTGATAGATCCTGTGACTTATGCAAGATCCTGAGAGAAGAGCAACGAGAAAGAAAACCGGAATGACTGAATAACGGATTGGAAACAAGTTCTGTGAGTCCCAGCTGAAGGAACCAGGATATTTGACCTATAAAGGAAAAGGCTGACGTAGATTTGTTAATATGAGCCTTGATTTTTATTCTGGGGGAAGACTTTTTTTCTTTCATGTTTCTTTCTGGTGGCAAAGATACACTGGGGAAGAGGGACCTCAAGAGGTAACACTTCCCGAGGGCTTAAGTAACTCACCGAGGGACACAAAGCTAGAAAACTTCAGAGCCAAATTTAGGTCTACATGTGCTAGTTTCTAATATCCATGCTCTTTCCAGCATTCCGTACTGTCTTCCTGTTGGTGTTGCGTGAATTTTTACTAATCCTTGCAAGTTTCTGAATATTGTGCTGTTTTCAGAGGAGATGGAGATAACGTCTCATTACCTGGGAGTCCAGTAGTCCCCAGATGTAATCAATGCTGCCCATTCCGCATCAACACTAGCTGAATGTGTCAGGTTTCACAGCTTCGCCTCAGGTTAAACTGATACTCTGTTGTCATTCACATTTCTAATGCTACCACATGTTTTATACTTTAACACCACAGGGATATAGGTCGGTCAAAATCCGGCCTCACCCTGGCGAAGTCTTGAAAGACATGATACATACGGGGTACCATTCAACACTTTAATGTGTAAGCCTGCTTATATAAACTCTTTGTTTAGTCCAAGTAGGACAGAGCATGGCTTTTAGTTCAAACACTCATTACGCTTCTAAACTACACTCAACATATTTTAGATTCTCTATCATAACTGCCAACGGAGATCTTGCTTCTTTATCATTTTGACAACAACTTTGTTCATGATGATGAGGGTAGGGATTTTGTGTGTGTGTGTGTGTGTGTGTGTGTGTTGTGTATTTTATGTGTAAATGTCTGCGTAGTATGAAGAGGAGTCAATAAACACAGAGGAGGAATAACAGTAAGACTGTAGTACAAATGCTTTTGACTATGTTAGTGATGGAGAAATGAAGCAGACTGGGAGGCAAAGGGGATTTGAAAACTAGGCAGAAGACGGGATAAAGGACAGAAAGATAGAAGGCGCAGGAAGAAAATAAGGAAGAAGAAAAACTGAACTCACCAGAGGATTGAAAATCCTCATCTTAGATGGTTTATGATACATTACAGACATCTGTATGTATACACAGTAAATGATAATGTATGCTCTGAAAAGAAATTAGCACTTGGAATTTTATAATATCAGAAGAGATTTGGACTTTATGGCAATAATTATACAGTGACCTTTTGATACAAAGACAATGATAATGATTCCAGAAGCAGAAGTGAATTTTCACCCCAGTCATGCGAGTGCCTCTTGTGCCTAATGAACTACCACCAAGATGGAAGCCTGGAGGTGGGCTTTAGTCCCAATCTGTATACTTGGACAGAACCAGCTGGCTTTTCCAGTGACCGAAGCTCAGATGTTCAAAATCCATACCTGTCCATCCGTCCCGATGGTGCCTCCACAGTCAGTCAGAAGTTCTGACATGTCATAGTAGCTAACAAACTCCCATAAGCAGGCCTCCAGGTTCAGGTTTCGATAGAAGCGTAAGGTACTGGAACCTCTGATAGACGAGCTGTACTGGTAAGGATGCGTCTCTCCAATTATTTCTGGATTTTTTGTAGCATCGGTCAAGAAACCATGGTGGGTCTTCACTTCGGTGTAGTCCAGAAGATTGGAGCACTGGTGGTTTCCAACTCTTGAGCCGTCAGGACTGAGGGTGAGCTCGAAGTTGGAAAGCTCTTTAGTGGAGATCACAGGGAGCATGCCTGCGAGGAAATGTAATCATGATGCCATTGTCACCAGCAAAGGGCTTAGAACACTCGTCATTTCTTCATCCTCCAGAAGACAAGTGTTATAAAATACTGTATGGCAGGGATTACTCTCAGTGTGGTGTCCCAGATGTCCCCTGGAATTTTTCAGGAGATCTGTGATACTAAAACTATTCTCATAATGATTCTAAGGCATTATTTGACTTTCCCACCATTATTCTCTCACTAGTGTACTGTGGACTTCTTCAGAGGGTGCAGGTCATCACACATTGCCACAGATTGAATGCAGAAGTAGATAAAAGAATTCAGCTGTCTGTCACTAAGCCAGACATTAAATATATATTTTTATTTTATTTTATTTTATTTTTTTTTAAATTTTTTTTTTAATGTTTATTTATTTTTGAGACAGAGAGAGACAGAGCATGAATGGGGGAGGGGCAGAGAGAGAGGGAGACACAGAATCGGAAGCAGGCTCCAGGCTCCGAGCCGTCAGCCCAGAGCCCGACGCGGGGCTCGAACTCACGGACCGCGAGATCGTGACCTGAGCTGAAGTCGGACGCTCAACCGACTGAGCCACCCAGGCGCCCCGACATTAAATATATTTTAAAAGTATAAGAAAACCAATAAATTTTTGGATTTATAAATGATAGTTTTTTTGTTTTTATTTCTTTTAATCTTTATTTTTGAGAGAGAGAGAGAGAGAGAGAGACAGAGCACGAGTAGGGGAGGAACAGAGAGAGAGGGAGACACAGGATCCGAAACAGGCTCCAGGCTCCGAGCTGTCAGCACAGAGCCTGACGCGGGGCGCAAACTCATGCACCGCGAGATCATGACCTGAGCTGAAGTCGGACACTCAACCGACCGAGCCACGCAAGTGCCCCAATTATAGTTATTTTTGTTAAAAGTATGTTTTTCGTGCTAATATGTAACGGATTTGTTATTTTTCACTGAATGAAAATAACTCCTGAATTTTAACTTTAAATCTAGGCCATATTTACAGACATAACTCATAAAAACAGGAAGTCTATGAGATCCTAAATAGTTTTTAAGGATGTTCTGAGACCAAGAAGTTTAAAACTACCCCTATAAAATACAGGCCGAGGACTGGCAAACTTCTTCCATAAAGGGTCAAATAGTAAATATTTTAAAATTTGTGGGCCATCAGGTCTGTGTCACAACGGCTCGATGCTGCCATGGTAGATGGGAGGCTGCCACAGGAGACATGTAAAAGTATTAACAGAAGACTTTATCATGAACAATGGATTATAATTTCATGTAATTTTCACGCTCCATGAAATATTGTTCTTTTGGTTTTTTCCAAACATTTAAACATGTAAAACCATTCTTAGGTTGCAAGGTTGTTTGAAAAGAGGCAGCAAGCTGGATTTAGCACAGAGGCCACAGTTTGTTGAAGCCCGGTGTAAACAACGCAGCAAAGGACCATGAGAGAGGTGTTCTCCTGGAACCTTACCCACCTCTCGTTCTCAGATTCTAGAGCGACCCTTGGCCTCACAAAAGAACTGGTCAGCTTCTACCATGCTCCTGGAAGAGCTGTGGCTATTGACCAATGCACACAATGCACAGTTCTGGGAGCAGCATGAGGGACCAGCCTTTCTATTAGGACTGTTATAGCTTGTTTTTCCCTGCTGGGTCCCTCCTTCCCTTCGCACCTTTGAGTCACATCTCCAACACGAGCCTAGAGATGGGCTGGGCGTACGTGGGTCCCTCACTATGCTGTAAAGTAAAGAGGTGCACATTCTTGCCCACCTATCTCCCACCAACACAAATGTGGGTTTGTAATAAGCAGGAAAAACACACTTACGTCTTTTTTTTTCTGAGAAAGAAAAATTCTACCTTATAGTTCCCAATACTGACCAGTTGTTTCCTCTCACCTAGCTACTTAAACTATAACTAACACACCAAGTGGTGAAATTAATATTAACAATTTATTTCAGGTATAAAGTCATTGACGGGAATAGAACTTGCAAATGTTTTCTGGGGGCGCCTGGGTGGCTCAGTCGGGTAAGCATCCAACTTCAGCTCAGGTCATGATCTCACGGTTTGTGGGTTCGAGCCCCGCGTCGGGCTCTATGCTGACAGCTCAGAGCCTGGAGCCTGCTTCGGACTCTGTGTCTCCCTTTCTCTCTGCCCCTCCCCCACTCACGCTCTGTCTCTGTCTCTCAAAAGTAAATAAACGTTAAAAAAAAAAAAAAAGAAAGAAAACATTTTCTGTACTTGGGAAAATGTTCCCGGTGTGGATAAAGTTAATGACTCATAAATTCTGGCCACACTTTCTTATCTGGAGAAAATGAACACCATTTATAAATTGGATTTATAAAATTCCGGCTATGAAATAGCAAATACACACTGAAGGCTCAATGAGATGTCGAGATGCTTTACCGGAATTCCAAGTTTAAGATTAAGAGTTTTTAAGGATGGACATATTTGTGCCATTTCATAAAAACTAGCACATTAACCGAAGTTTTGCTCCATCGTGTTTGGACAATGTATTAAATTTATTTCATTTTAAAGAATGCGTAAATTGTCACACTTAAAAAAAACAGGATCGAGAGAAAACAGAAACACTTGAAAGAAGCAGAAGGACTCGACGGTCAAGTTGCACAACGAACATGTACTGCCTGTTTGGTGATTTCGACCACTCAGTGACATGAACCAGATACGGAGGAGCCCAAACCACTCCCGTGGCTTCGCTCACCCAAGCCACCTACCGTCTACGTGTGGCATCGTGACAGTGAGCTTGATAAGGTTTGTGTACTCTGGGTCCTCGGGGCCCGTGTAGCGCAGTTTAGCGGAGAATGGTTCTGCTCCCACCGTCCCTGGTACTCGGGGCTGACAAAGACCTCAGGGAAAAACGAACATGTTTATGCTAAAAGAAGAAAACAGACAACACCTACAGAATGTTTTTAAACTAGGCACCCTTACTTTTTAAGTAATAAAATTAAAAATTCTCTGTGGACCAAAGCATTGCTAAGAGCTTTAAAAAAGCCGAAAACGTTGGAGTGAGAAGCAATCACAGCAGACAGTTTACTGGCTACTTCTTTACATGTTGGGTGTTTTATAAAGTTTGAGAAAAAAATTGTTATTGCTCAATGTTTAATTATTCTGTTTACTGTTCAATTGTTTAATACACTGGGCATTCATTCTAGGTTATAATCATATTTACAAAGTCATTTTAATATAAAATGTGAAAGCCGACAGGAAAAAATAACTACAGTTTAATTACATGAATTGGATGTTTACCATAGAATAATATACTTACTTACTGACTAGTCATAAAGTATCGGTATTGATAATCAAAGCAACTAAAAATGCACTCATCTTTAAAACAAAAAAAACCTAAAGTCTCCTTAAAATTAGGGAACAAAATGTATACAGTAGAGTTTTCTCTATATATGTAACTTCTTATGGTATGTGTATTATGAATTATAATTTATAATATACATACTGATACAAAATATACTGATACTGACATATGCAGACACGTACTGAAACACATGACGATATAAGATTGTTTTCTGTCTAACATCTATCTAGCTCTCCGTGATCCTCAAGAATGCTGACATGAAAATCTTCCTCCAATGTTTACTTTAAAAGAATTGTAATGTTTTCATTTTCGTAACATGGAACAGACAAAGATGCGGGGTTGTAATTTCAAGACAATAAGGCAATATATAATCTCTTTTCTATTTGTACAAAACAAAGGAAACAGACAAATATTTATTAAGATAGCAATAAAATCAAGGCAGTTGCCAGTATCTGGACTATTTTATTAAGAGGGGGACTCATTTTAAGGCAGTGTTTAATTTTTTTTTTTCCTTTCTGGTACTAACATAACAGTTTGGTTTTTAGAGGAATTTAAAAACCATATATTTTAGGGGTGCCTGAGTGGCTCAGTCGGTTAAGCGTCTGACTTCAGCTCAAGTCATGATCTCGTGGTGAATTTGAGCCCTGTATCGGGCTCTGTGCTGACAGCTTAGAGCCTGGAGCCTGCTTTAGATTCTGTATCTCCTTCTCTCTCTGCCCCTCACTTGCTCATGCTCTCTCTCTCTGTCTCAAAAATAAAAACATTAAAAAAATTTAAAAACGATATATTTTAATTCTAACAGAAGAGCATGTTTACTATATATGATATCAATAAATATTGATCCTAAGTATTAACTGTGGGAGGTGGTACATATAACATTTCTTTATGCAACAAATACACTTCTGAACCATTATATGCAAAGGAAGTTTTAGGAATAAAATCTTATAAACAAACTACTACTTTCAACTTTTTTAATGTTTATTTATTTTTGAGAGTAACAGAGTGCGAGTTGGGAGGGGCAGAGAGAGACGGAGACACAGAATCCGAAGCAGGCTCCAGGCTCCAAGCTGTCAGCACAGAGCCCGACATGGGGCTCGAACTCACGGATCACGAGAGTATGAGCCAAAGTCAGTCATCAACTGACTGAGCCACCCAGGCGCCCCACCAGACTGTTATTTTAAAAATCTAACTTAAAAGTTCTTCTCCAGAGTGCAAGATTAGTTTATAAAGTAGAGTTCCTGTCTTTTCAGTGTTGTCTCCAGCTACATCCTGTTCTTCACCTCCAATGTCTCGGCTTCGGCCCTGGACCCCCCCCCCCCCCACCCCTGTAATCACAGAGTGTGGACACCTGTACATCTCTCTCCACCTGCACCATCCCTCCTCGGGCCCCGGTCCCCAGCAAACTCCTACTTGTGCAGCAACCAGGTCATCGTATAGGAGCCACCGTGTCCAGATTCTCCCTAGTCTCCCTCTCACATGCTTCCCCATGTCTCTGTAGTTTCCGGATTATCCCATGATTTTTCAGCCTTCTATCAGTAATTGCTCATGCTTTTCTTTCTCTGCTGTTTCCAAGATTCAGCTTAAGCAGTTTTTCTTTGAGGAAACCTTTCCTGACCCACCCAGGGTAGAACGAATCACTTTTACTGTGCCTCGTCCAGACTAAAGTTAATCTTTGTCCCCGGCTTGAGTGAATTCCTCGAGAATAAGCATCTTGATCTCTTTTTCTCATCACCAGCAGAAAGTATGCATATGCCAGCCTAAAGTCTGGCATATAACAGGTGATCAAAACACGTGGAACAAATAAATACTTATTTTCTAATGAATATTTTTGTAAAAATGATGTCATTTTTTAAGTACTTGAAGAATATTTAGGCACCCGGATGGCTCAGTTGGTTAAGCGTCCTACTTTCAATTTCGGCTCAGGTCACGCGCGATCTCGCGGTTCGTGAGTTCCAGCCCTGCGTCGGGCTTGGCACTGAGAACACGGAGGCTGCTTGGGATTTTCTTTCTCCCTCTTTTTCTGTCCCTCGTCTGCTCTCACTCTCTCTCTCAAAACAGATACATAAACTTAAAAAAAAATTAAGTACTTAAAGAATATTAAGGAATGCATGGGGGCATTTGGGAGAACTAATAGCCAGGAATCAGACATTTGTGTGTTTCACTGGTCGTCATGTGACAATGGCAGTGCAGTACCTTCTTCTCTGCTGATGGTTACGACAGGGCTCATCAGCTCCAGGCCCTCATTGCCATCGGCATTCACAGCACGAGCCGCACACTGCACCCTAGAGCCAGGCTGAAAGTATACCGAGTCTAAGGTGATCATCTTGGATGACGTAAAGAAGGTGTCAAAGTCCACTTCTCTCATGGGGCTGGTCACGCCATCAGGGCCAGCGGGAGCGCTAGTCAGCCATCGGTACCGGGTCAACGTGTCGTTGATGTTCTCACTTGCACAAATGGAGCCTGTTTTGTCATAGTCTGAGTATTTAGGGTTGCAAGCCTGTGGGAGACAAGTGACTGTTAGGGCCACGGCACAGAACAGTGTGGAAGTTCTGCCTCTCAAGCTCTCTATCCTAGTGTTTTCCCTGCTGCTTTTTGCCATTTCTACCTGCTATTCATGCAGCCGGCACATTTCTATTCTAGCCCTAACAGCACGTGTGGACTCTGAGCTTCCATTTCATATAGCTTACTGGGCGTTTCTACTCTAACTTGATGCCCGTAAACTTGTTATGCTTTGGATCACCTCATGAATCTCCGAGATCCCGAATCATTCTTGTTCTCCCTCCCTCCCTCCCTCCTCTCTCTCATCTTGTCCCCTACTTCCGGTGGGTCAGTGAACTTGGTTGATTCTTCTTTTGAAATGTTTAAGCCGGTACCTTCCTTCCCATTCCCAGCACCACCTCGCAGCAGGCTGGGGGTCTTTCCGGGCAAGTGACACACTGCTGTGTGGGGACACTCCAACACAGCCCTCTTCTCCCGCCGTTCCTCTGCACGAGAACCCCCTGCTACCCAACCGATGAAGTCCACGGTCCTTCGTATAACATGGAAAGACCTCTATAACTTGGCACCAAATTCTTACCTGCCTAGTTAATTCGATAAACATTTATTGTGTGCCTATTATACGTAGATCATTACACCTGGGCTGTGGTCATATAAAAACAACATATAAAAATAAGTGCATTCCAGTTTTGCTCGCAAGGAACTTACAACTTAAAGTCAAGGAGAGGCAAGTAAAAAGTAATCATAATACGCCATTTTTTAGCGCTATTCCTGTAGATGTAGCTCGTGTTGCAATCACTTCCTCCTGGAATGGCCTTCCCCTGTCTGACTCTTATCTTAAACTGCTGAAATTCCACACAAGTGCCCCAAGCCTCTTCTCACACATGGAGCTGGGGCTCTAGCTGGCTTTCATGGTCACGATCACATCTTACCCTCTGGTAGAGCGACGATTCCTATCCATTTTTCTCTTCCTTAAAAATCCAATTTTTAAGTTTCTTGACTGCACAGTTCAACCCTTATTTATTTTTCTATCAATGGCAGACCCTGAGATAACAGGAGATAACACACTGTGTACACATCAGTTAATAAACCTTTGTTGGATAAGGAAGAAAAATGGGAGCTTTATTTGACTAACGTTATGTTTTCCTGTCCCCAAAGTTCAAAGCTTATGCCTTGTGGGATTTTCCACTTGGCATTTCTTCATGGCAAAGCCTATCCTACACTGGCTAACATCTATAATTATTTTAAATAGTCATTTTGCAATTTGTCTCAATTTTGTCAATTGCCTACTCACTGTGATACAGACGACAGGATAGCCAGACACAGGTCCGGCACTATCTTTAGCTCTGGAAGTGTCATCATACATCAGTAACGACACAATTTGAGGGACAGAAGGAAAAGTGACGTCTGCCATGCTGTTCATTTCTTCTATATACACAATGGCTTTGGTGACCTACAGGGAAAAGATAATTACCTTTGATTATTAAAATATTTGGCTCTAGGAGCTTCTATTGTACGGTATGATACCCATGATGCTTGGCACGTCCCTGGCTTCACAATGATGAGAACTGTCACACGCAGGGCCCCTGCAGAGTGACAAGCCCTATGTGGTTTGTTCTGGGTGATTCTGGCACCTTGGCTATATCTTCTGGCACCAGGGGAGGGTGCATGAGCCCAGGGCAGCCGGGGTTGGCTGGTGGTTCACGAGGTATTTGGGTTCTATTTTTCCTCTCCAAATCATGATGATCGCGGCTGAATCTGTCTTGGGTTGAGACATGGAAGACCCATGAAAGGGCCAATTAGCTGCTAGTGGGGAAAAAGCTGAGCGACAGGCTGAAATAAGGCAGATCCTAGGGGTCATGTGATAGCATGGCCATGCTGACGCAGATGCCAGTGAAAAGCGAGGCTTTAAATGAGCAGAGACCAGAAGCACAGCCTGAAGCCCAGGCAGAGCGTGATGCCAGGACACCTTGCCGATAAATTTGCCTTAGCTCCTGAAGAACCTTCCGATATCTTATATATCACAGTTTCCAAATCTATATTCACCTGTGGATTTGTAAAAGAAGCTGTTGTCCCTTGAAGTGACCTGAATGAATCTCTGTTCCTTTCACCCCAAAGAGTTTAATGCAATGCTCCATAAAAATAGCAATAATCATTTTTAATGTGATCAAGGGTTATAAAAAATATATACGTGGGAAAGGTTTTCGGCCCATACTTCTTGAATTTTCAATATGACTCAAAAACAAGCCAGGCACTGTAGCAGAAATATCATCAAGTAGGAAAGCTTATAAAATGATAACAAATACTGAAGGGAAGAAATCTGCCCAATTTGGTTTTGTACTAATAGTAAATCAAATAATCAAAGAAACAGTAAATTTAAGCATAGATATTAGAAACATTGGTCTGTGCCTGAAATTATTCAGTTGTAGAGATTAAGGTTCAAATGTCAACATTCCGTGGAAATTATGTGTATCTTGAAGAAAATTGGTCGGTGACACAATTTAAGTGAAATGAGCACAGAAAACCAGTATTAGGACCATAACATTCTGGTCGCTGAGGCTCCGGACATCAATTTGATAAAGCTAGGATGAGCGGTGGGAATTTTGAGGGACAGCAAACTGTGATGTGGATTAAAATGTACATTTTAATGAGCTGCACCACTGAATTTACAGTCTTCTCTTTATGTGGAGATGATGCTCTCTTTCTGGAAATGAATCTCAAATTCGATGGCTGCCGACTGAAATGGAAAGGCTAAATGGGCAGACGTGGGGCTCAGTGACTGTAGTCTCTGAGTTTCTCTACACATGACTTTTCTTTCTTTTTTTTTTTTTTTTTTTAATTTTTTAACGTTTATTTATTATTGAGAGACAGAGACAGAGCATGAGCACGGGAAGGACAGAGAGAGCGGAGGAGACACAGAATTCGAAGCAGGCTCCAGGCTCCGAGCTGCCAGCACAGAGCCCGACGCGGGGCTTGAACTCACAAACCGCGAGATCATGACCTGAGCGGAAGTCTGACGCTTAACCGACTGAGCCACCCAGGCGCCCCTACACATGACTTTTCAAAGGAAGAGTAATAGGAGCAACATTTATTTCTGAGGTGAAAAGGGGATTATGCACATCTCCTTTATACGAGGTTTGCACAAAATTCCATTAGTCTACTGTATACCATGTGAGCCTTATATGCATTTTCCCCGATTAAAGTGCAAGCCCTGAATTTGTATCCACATTCTCTTACCTGAGTCTCTGCTATCATGTTCTCATCGGGTTTTAGGTGAACAGTGAAGGCCTCTCTCATTTCTCTGATCCCATCGAAGATTACTTCAATGTTAACAATATGCTGCGTCTCTCCCTCCTTAAACTCAATTTCTACAAATGCAGAATCACAGATTTAAGTCCTTTACACACGAATATGTGAAATTTTTGTCAAGCTTTTTTGACAGTGACTCACAATGAGGAAAAACACTTCACACTGTGGCCCAGTGTGTGTGTGTGTGTGTGTGTATGAATAAAATGGAATCACAAGTTTGAAAACATCATTTATTTTTACTTCAGATCTTGCGCTTCAATGTTTTCCATTCTATTCAATTTCATCCAAATAAAATTCTAATCAGAAGCTACTATATTTGTCTGTTGGCCCACAGTCTGAAAAATCACAGAGTAATGGAACAGAAGATCACCAGTTCTAATACTGAGGCGTAACCAGAAAAACTGACTTCTTGGTTCCAGAATTTCCGAGTCAATAGGATCCAAGTTAAGTGACTAATTTTACAAATATTATGAACTGTGAACAGCACTTGCATTAAGTATGTATGGATAATATAAGGTGGATATAAAATTGTTGAGCTTTTTAATATTATATCAAATTATATTTTAAGAAGACTTTTTTCTGTTGTTGGCGTTAATCTTGGAAACTTAAAAAATTCTTTTTTTTTTTTTTAATTTTTTTTTAACGTTTATTTATTTTTGAGACAGAGAGAGACAGAGCATGAACAGGGGAGGGGCAGAGAGAGAGGGAGACACAGAATCGGAAACAGGCTCCAGGCTCTGAGCCATCAGCACAGAGCCCGACGCCGGGCTCGAACTCACGAGCTGCGAGATCATGACCTGAGCCAAAGTCGGACGCTTAACCGACCGAGCCACCCAGGCGCCCCAGAAAATTCTTTTTGAGAGATGCAAATGGTATTCTTCCCCTCAATCCTGCCCTCACTAAAAACCAATTTGTTTCATTGTCATGAAAATGAAACCCAGTTATGAGAATCCTTTTAACAAATTATTCATTTCAAAATTCTTAAAACGTTAAAAATGAATTGCTTTTACTGAACTCAAGAGTCAGCAGCTACCCATATCATGTGACTTGGATGAACGACTTTGTTGGTTTTCCTGTACCTTTTGAGAAACTGGCTCAGAAGAGAAATAAAAAGTTTAATGCATATCATTCCAATTAGAGAAGATAGCAGATGCTGTTTCCGACGTCACTGAAGTTCAACCATTAGAACTCTAAATTACAAATCCTTTAAAGTGTGGCAGAGGAAAATGTGTCTCCAATGTGTGTTTCTTCTGCTACTTCTATTTTTTTATAAATTATGAAAAAGATTTTTTTTCTTTAAAATTGAGTTAGTAAGCCAGATCCCTCTGAAATGAGTTCTGTTTCTATATACAGCCATCTTCCACATTAGCCTTAGCGTGTTCTTTGAGTCTATTAGTCTTGGGTTTCTCAGACCCTGAGAGAATTTAGGGTTCTTGTTCCGGAGGATGAAAAGAGCTGATCATCTCTGGCCCATCAATTTGTTTGGTCTGACTCCTGTGACATTTCATTATAAAATTAGTTTTTGAAACCAAAAATATCTGGGGATTGTATAGAAAAATACAGATTTTTTTTTAAGTTCTTTTGCACTTTCCTGCTTGGCAAAAGTCAGCTGGCTATGATGGTGCCGGCTTTTCCCAGCAGGGAATGGACTTTATGGTTCAGTAACGCCTCCAACGTGTCATTTTCCCTCCTACGTCACTTGCTTCACTCTTTTCATCACTTGTTTTAGCCCTTATATAAGCAGTCGAGTTTTATAACATCCAGAGCTACAGAAACCCAATTTCTAAGAAGTTAAAAACTTAAGTATTTCTTTTAAATATTTAAAGGACTGTTTTCTCACCATACACTTGCTAGATGATAGGTAAGTTTCCTCGATGACTCAATTACTTTAGTCTTTATCTGTCACTTTTGACATTTTTAGCACAAAAAAAGTTTCAATTTTTCTTCTATATTTGTTATTTCTGTTTGTTCATTAGGGACTGGCCTCAATTTTGATCACAGGGGGAGAAATTAGAATATGGGTTAGAAGAGATGACATTTTAATCAGAAGCTTTACAAACAGCATGTTTACAATGGGATAAAAGAGGCACAAGCTGATTCACTGATATTTAACCTTTTTCTGACTTCATAGGTCAGTTTACTACAGAGGTATAGTTTTATTTCTGCTTCAGCAAAAAAATTTGTTTTGTTTCCTTGAAAAACATTTTCTGTTAAAGGTCACATTCTCCATCTTTAGAAGGTGTTTCCTTTATGTAAAATCTGCTTATTTACAGAAAAAAGACTTATTTTAGATTTTTATAATTTTGTAGCTAACCAGTTTTTTTCTTCTTTTGGATTGTATGTGATTTATTTCAAATATAATATAATATAATATAATATAATATAATATAATATAATATATATTTAAAATATAAATATATCATTCTTTGCAAAGAGAAAATTCTGAGGATAACTTTGAAGCCTTACAGTAGTCAAACATTTACCATATATGCAAGGAAAACAAGCTTTTTGGTAGAGGATGCTTTTTTTTTTTCCTATTGTCTTCATCAACTTTATTACTGACTCAGAAATAATTGTCCATCATTTTCCAACCTTTTTTTTTTTTTTTCACAAGTTAGGAGATCAAGGTGAATGCCTGATGTTGTATGATCAAGAACTAAAGATTGGGGACGCCTGGGTGGCTCAGTCGGTTAAGTGTACGACTTTGGCTCAGGTCATGATCTCATGGCTCATGGGTTGGATCCTCAAATCTGGCTCTCTGCTGTCACTGCAGTGCTCCCTTGGATCCTCTGTCTCTTTCTCTGCCCCTTCCCCCCCACATCAAGAATCAATAAAAACATTAAAAAAAAGAACTAAAGATTGTTGGTAGCAACAGGTAGGATACTAGAAACAATGTGGATAAGTAGAACTCCACATGATTCACAAACTTACCTTTGACAAAGAAATCAATTTATAGCTATTCTGTCAGCAAATAGCTTATAAAAAGAGAGAGAAGAACTGATTTGTTTTAATTACTCATAAAAATAAATGGTGAAATGGTCCAAAATTTGAAGAAAGAGAGGGGTGGATGAAAAGCATCCATTACGAAATCCTAAGGCCTGGAAAATTCATGGTCTCTTCGGTTGGTATTTCACCGGCCTTTTTCTGCCCTTCATTAACACAGAATTTTGTAGCTTGAAGTTTTAGATTGTTGGTGTTCTATAAACTAAAAAACTATCTCAGCTACCATGCGTATTTTCATCGTACTAGAATATTCTAGAATCGAACTTATTTAGTATCCGATTATCATAATAAAGGTAACCCCTATTAAAAGTAAAAGTAGACTTAGAACATAAAGTCATTTGGTCTATTCACAACTTCTTCCCTAAGTCCTCACACATAAACCCTGTAAGTCAAACAGGAAAATTCGGGAACTAAATTCCACTGCCTTTGTTTTTCTGGAAGAGATTAATGTAAAGGGGTATGTCTATTTTTGTTTCAGTTGGATATTTCTCTTCGTTTTCTCAAGGGCACCAGTACCAATAAATAGTGTGAGCACCAGCCACCAGGAGGCAGGCCCTGGCAACGCCCATACCTTCTGACACAGGGTGATAGTCTTCTCCAGAGGTGGCTGATCCATCCTTGGTGTGGACTCTCACGATGGAAACCTTCGAAGTATCTCCTTGGCGAATCACTGGAATTTTTATAACCACCGACTGTCCTGGTTCTTTGGGTTCACTGACACTAAATTTGGTTTCTCCAAATTTAATGATGGCCTCTAAAATTGTGAGAAATGTGGATAAATTAAAATGTAAGGGGAATACTTTTTCTTCATTTCTAACGTTTCTTTCCATATGGGAAGAACTTAATTAGTGTTACACTCCTGGCATCTCTCCGTCCCCTCACCCATAATTATTGGTGAGTGGGTTAAGAGAAACTGAGTGTGTGAAGTCCAGCTCCTTCCTTGGGAATTAACCAGCCCCAGAGAGCATGTACTCTGGGTGGCCTCTATGTGCCATAAGTCTTACAGGAGTGGGTCTCTGGGAAAACTGATAATAAATTTTCTCGCTGAGGGAGAAACTGCTGGCCCAGGGCTATCTCTACCAGGTGGGAGGTATGAACATTCAAAATTCGGCATTATCTATAAACCATATTCTCCAACATCAACTTTCAATTTTAATGGTTGATTTGGCTCCCCATTTGTCTTACTCTTTTTCCCTATTTCTCAATTGCTTTAAAACCTTAGTCAGAAAGAGGCGGGTGGTACCTGAGTGGCTCAGTCGGTTAACCATCTGACTCTTGATTTCAGCTCAAGTCACGATCTCATGGTTCCTGGGATCAAGCCCCGCGTCAGGCTCTGTGCTGACAGAGTAGACCCTGCTTGCTTGGGATTCCCTCTCTCCCCCTCTCTCTCCCCCTATCCCGCTCATGCTCACTTTCTTCCTCTCCCTCAAAATAAATAAATAAACATTAACAAAAAGCAAGAGGGGGTTATTTACTGAGCCACCAAAAATATCAACGTAGAGGGATTTCAATTTCCAAATTACAGCTGAACACAAGAAACAACGTCTTACTATCAGCATCATCTTGGATCCTTATCAGAGTTTCATTTTGTTCCCCCACCGCAGCCCCGAAGGGGGAGTTGCTGTGTGGGGTGCCAAGAACCAGGCGGAGCTCCTCTACCTCCTCATAGAGTTTGTCGTCCATCAGCTCGAGGACGCAAGGCTTTTCAGTCTCACCTGGCACAGTGATAACGACAGCACGTCAGTTACATCCCATCCCATCCCAATCCCATCCCAGGCCCTAAAGGACACATGGGCTACTAGAATACAAGCACCGCAAGGGCAAGGATGTTGCTTTTTTCCTGCTGTACTGACAGGGCGAAGAACAGTATCTGGCATGTCATAAGCCTCCAATAAATATTTGCCGAATGAATGATTAAATGTTTGAACATATGCAACGAGAGCTCCTACTTGTATGGGAAATTTCTTTAATGTCTGTTTTTAAGTTCTGTCGCTCATCTTAGAAAACAAGGATAATGGGCAAATACCAATTTTATGTATGAATTTCTTGCATCACGATCAGGAAGCAAATTTAGCAGCCTTGTACCGGACGGTCAGAGTTAATGTGACCACAGTGCTAGTTTCTAGTACAATTATGGGATCAAAGTGACCAAACATTTTGAGGCTCTGAATTCACATTAAACGTGTGACATCTGTTTCCTCTCCTTTCTATCGTTTGAACCCTATCTCCCAGCAGTGGGAGATATCTATACAGCATATCTATACAGCTGATATGCCACTGGGTAAACAATACAGCACATCACTGGAAACTAATTAATAAATTAATACGACATGAAAAAGACATTCGTTCAATCTGTGACAGCCTACTCTGCCCGATTCACACGGTGCCCGTAAAACCACGCCATAAGCTTGTGGAAGTCAGGGACATGTATTTTCCTGGTACGCATCTCTCATCAAAAACTCGGCTTCCTCAAATTCCACAGAAAAATGTCAGGCCCAACCTTACCAGGGAGGAACGTGATGACGGAGCCATCAGTGTTTGGACGTTCCTCAAAGTCCGCCATCACCTGTGCAGACCCCTGGCGTGTGTAGCATCTCACCGAAGACCTGTAGTGAATGTCTCCATTCCTGTGGATCATTGCGACTATCTGCCCATCATTTTCATTGCCAATATACACCCGTTCTTTGAATTGCATCTTAGGCACTGCAAAAACAAATGGGCATCAGGATCAAAGTGGACAGAGATCTCCTTGAGGAAAACGGCATTTCAGAGAACCTGGCTTAGTGGCAAGAATAAAGGAACGGAAGTGAGAACTGAATTCCAGTTTCCACGCAGTCACTTGACAATGTTTTGGCGTTAAGCAAATCACTTAAATAAATGAAGTGTTTTGATTTCTCTTATCTGTGAAATTCTGCCCTGCCCATTCCACGGAGTAGGGAGATGCAGTGAAATGGTAAAAAAATAGACAAAACCAGAGACTTTGAGATATCTGTATTTATATATGTTGCTTAATCGTGAGCTTTTCAGAATTACTGAAATTTCTGGGTAATTTCTGAATTATCTGTGAATAACACTCAATATTGTGTATATAATTACAAGCTGAGTTTACCCAGACTATGTGAGAAAAGTTGATAATGAATATAGTATTATATGTGTGTGTGTGTGTGTGTGTGTGTGTGTGTATATATATATATATATATATATATATATATATATATACACTGTTTTTGATACTGAATATTATGGGGGCGCCTGGGTGGCTCAGTCGGTTGAGCGACCGACTTTGGCTCACGTCATGATCTCATGGTTTGTGAGTTCGAGCCCCACGTCGGGCTCTGCTGCCAGCTCAGAGCCTGGAGCCTGTTTCGGATTCTGTGTCTCCCTCTCTCTGACCCTCCCCCACTCATGCTCTGTCTCTCTCTGCCTCAGAAATAAATAAACATTAAAAAAATTAAAAAAAAATGATCCTGAATATTATGTATATATTTTAAGTGATACCTATGATGGGTGAATTAAACATAGGTCTCATTAACAACAGGCTACATTCTTCCAAGCAACGCCACGATCACCATGGTTGAAACTTATTCAAAACTCCCTCATGAGGATGTGTCAGAGAGCCCTACCATGTGTCCAGCAGCTGCATGACTTAGAACTACAGTTTAGGCACCTTATTAGGGAAGTTTCAAGTGTCTAGAGATGATAGAAGTCTTGTGTTGAGAAGTGGGAAAAGACCATTACATTCAAGGGTCTGTGCAACCCCATGTGGTTCCATCGAGATACTGATGACAATCTCACTTCGTTTTTTTAAATTTGGAAAGAAGACTAAAAGTTTTCTTCTGAGACTACCTAATTTTAACAAAATGGTCAGAAGGAGAAAGGAAGACATGGTCAGATAGGGTATTGTTATGGGTCGAATTGCATCCCCTCCAAATTCATAGGTTGAAGTGCTATAACCCTCACAATCTGAAAATGTGACTTTCTTTGAGGATATGGTCTTTACAGAGGTAATCAAGTAAAAATTAGGTCGTGAGAATGGATTCTAATTGACTACAATTGGTGTCTCTATAAGCAGGGGAAATTTAGACACAGTGACATACATAGAAGATAATGTAAAGGCACATAAGGACAAGATGGGTATCTATAAGCCAAAGAAGAGGCACGAAACAGATCCTTCCCACACAGCCCTCGGAACAAACCAACCTTGCTGACATCTTGATTTTGGATTTCTAGCCTCCAGAACTGCGAGACGAGAAATTGTGGAGTCTATAGTAACTTTCTTATGGCCGCCCTAGCAGACTTCTACAGGTATGCGATCCCCAGTTCATCATTTTACTTAACATGTATATAAACTCTAGCCTATCATTTTACTCATCATTGTCAATTAATAAACACTCACAATCTGAGACAGAATCATTTATGGACACTGTGGCTTTGCTGGGCTCGCCAAGGGCAGCGTTCATCGGCATACGAAGCACCAGTTCAAATTTCTCAATTCCCTCCAGCACTGGTTGCCCGAGATCGTCCAGGATGGTAACACGAACAGTCTGCATGTTGACTCCAGGTGCAAAATCTAAATTACGGCTGATTCCCACATAGTCGGTTCCAGCTATACGAGTAACAAAAGAATGATTCAGTCAGGGGCTGACTAAATTAAACAAGATTATGAGATGCAAATTATGTAGACCTATTTGTGATTCTTTAAAAAAATATATAGACCGGTATTACATTGCAAAACGTACATTTAACGAAATGCAAAAGATTAGTATCATATAGGTTTTTGAGATAGTAGAACAAAGACCAGGTTCTGAACTTTATTTTCTTTATGTCTAATGAGCTATTTTAGCTTTGGTTACATAATTCTTCTGTTTTTATTTTAGAATTCTCGAATAGAGCTAATAAAATTCAGGTCTGAGTTAATCAGCACATCAATCATATATATGATTATCGTAAAATTACCTATGAAATACATACATTTAAAGTTTGTTAACATCAGTTAAATATCTATATTTATTTTCCAAAGCTACAAGAAAATATCCTACTTAGGTGTGTGTTTGTCTGTTGGTTAAAGCAACATTTCAGATATAAGCTTTTGTCCCTCTCACTCTACCCATACTCGCCACAGGAAAAGAGAGCAGCCAGCTTTTATTCTCAAAGACACATCTGGTCTTTGGCTTGTTATTTTCCAGACCATGGGGTGCAAACCTAGTGTCAACACCTCAATTTATGTCTAAAATAGTTACAAACAGATAGATCATCTAGACACACAGTCAATAAAGAAACAAGGGCCCTGAATGATACATTGGATCAGATGGACTTGACAGATATATTTAGAACTCTGCATCCCAAAGCAACAGAATATACTTTCTTCTCGAGTGCACATGGAACATTCTCCAAGATAGATCATATACTGGGTCACAAAACAGCCCTTCATAAGTTTACAAGAATTGAAATTATACCATGCATACTTTCAGACCACAATGCTATGAAGCTTGAAATCAACCACAGGAAAAAGTCTGGAAAACCTCCAAAAGCATGGAGGTTAAAGAACACCCTACTAACGAATGAGTGGGTCAACCAGGCAATTAGAGAAGAAATTAAAATATACATGGAAACAAACGAAAATGAAAATACAACAATCCAAACGCTTTGGGATGCAGCGAAGGCAGTCCTGAGAGGAAAATACATTGCAATCCAGGCCTATCTCAAGAAACAAGAAAAATCCCAAATACAAAATCTAACAGCACACCTAAAGGAAATCGAAGCAGAACAGCAAAGGCAGCCTAAACCCAGCAGAAGAAGAGAAATAATAAAGATCAGAGCAGAAATAAACAATATAGAATCTAAAAAAACTGTAGAGCAGATCAACGAAACCAAGAGTTGGTTTTTTGAAAAAATAAACAAAATTGACAAACCTCTAGCCAGGCTTCTCAAAAAGAAAAGGGAGATGACCCAAATAGATAAAATCATGAATGAAAATGGAATGATTACAGCCAATCCCTCAGAGATACAAACAATTATCAGGGAATACTATGAAAAATTATATGCCAGCAAATTGGACAACCTGGAAGAAATGGACAAATTTCTAAACACCCACACTCTTCCAAAACTCAATCAGGAGGAAATAGAAAGCTTGAACAGACCCATAACCAGCGAAGAAATTGAATCGGTTATCAAAAATCTCCCAACAAATAAGAGTCCAGGACCAGATGGCTTCCCAGGGGAGTTCTACCAGACATTTAAAGCAGAGATAATACCTATCCTTCTCAAGCTATTCCAAGAAATAGAAAGGGAAGGAAAACTTCCAGACTCATTCTATGAAGCCAGTATTACTTTGATTCCTAAACCAGACAGAGACCCAGTAAAAAAAGAGAACTACAGGCCAATATCCCTGATGAATATGGATGCAAAAATTCTTAATAAGATACTAGCAAATCGAATTCAACAGCATATAAAAAGAATTAGTCACCATGATCAAGTGGGATTCATTCCTGGGATGCAGGGCTGGTTCAACATTCGCAAATCGATCAACGTGATACATCACATTAACAAAAAAAAAGAGAAGAACCATATGATCCTGTCAATCGATGCAGAAAAGGCCTTTGACAAAATCCAGCACCCTTTCTTAATAAAAACCCTTGAGAAAGTCGGGATAGAAGGAACATACTTAAAGATCATAAAGGCCATTTATGAAAAGCCCACAGCTAACATCATCCTCAACGGGGAAAAACTGAGAGCTTTTTCCCTGAGATCAGGAACACAACAGGGATGCCCACTCTCACCACTGTTGTTTAATATAGTGCTGGAAGTTCTAGCATCAGCAATCAGACAACAAAAGGAAATCAAAGGCATCAAAATTGGCAAAGATGAAGTCAAGCTTTCGCTTTTTGCAGATGACATGATATTATACATGGAAAATCCGATAGACTCCACCAAAAGTCTGCTAGAACTGATACATGAATTCAGCAAAGTTGCAGGATACAAAATCAATGTGCAGAAATCAGTTGCATTCTTATACACTAACAATGAAGCAACAGAAAGACAAATGAAGAAACTGATCCCATTCACAA
The DNA here is from genome assembly GCF_046562875.1 of Panthera onca. Taxonomy (NCBI): domain Eukaryota; kingdom Metazoa; phylum Chordata; class Mammalia; order Carnivora; family Felidae; genus Panthera; species Panthera onca. The sequence continues at coordinate 223,410,106 of NC_138339.1, forward strand.
TTGCACCAAGAAGCATAAAATACCTAGGAATAAATCTAACCAAAGATGTAAAAGATCTGTATGCTGAAAACTATAGAAAGCTTATGCAGGTAATTGAAGAAGATATAAAGAAATGGAAAGACATTCCCTGCTCATGGATTGGAAGAATAAATATTGTCAAAATGTCAATACTACCCAAAGCTATCTACACATTCAATGCAATCCCAATCAAAATTGCACCAGCATTCTTCTCGAAACTAGAACAAGCAATCCTAAAATTCATATGGAACCACAAAAGGCCCCGAATAGCCAAAGTAATTTTGAAGAAGAAGACCAAAGCAGGAGGCATCACAATCCCAGACTTTAGCCTCTACTACAAAGCTGTCATCATCAAGACAGCATGGTATTGGCATAAAAACAGACACATAGACCAATGGAATAGAATAGAAACCCCAGAACTAGACCCACAAACGTATGGCCAACTCATCTTTGACAAAGCAGGAAAGAACATCCAATGGAAAAAAGACAGTCTCTTTAACAAATGGTGCTGGGAGAACTGGACAGCAACATGCAGAAGGTTGAAACTAGACCACTTTCTCACACCATTCACAAAAATAAACTCAAAATGGATAAAGGACCTGAATGTGAGACAGGAAACCATCAAAACCTCAGAGGAGAAAGCAGGAAAAGACCTCTCTGACCTCAGCCGTAGCAATCTCTTACTCGGCACATCCCCAAAGGCACGGGAATTAAAAGCAAAAGTGAATTACTGGGACCTTATGAAGATAAAAAGCTTCTGCACAGCAAAGGAAACAACCAACAAAACTAAAAGGCAACCAACGGAATGGGAAAAGATATTTGCAAATGACACATCAGACAAAGGGCTAGTATCCAAAATCTATAAAGAGCTCATCAAACTCCACACCCGAAAAACAAATAACCCAGTGAAGAAATGGGCAGAAAACATGAATAGACACTTCTCTAAAGAAGACATCCGGATGGCCAACAGGCACATGAAAAGATGTTCAACGTCGCTCCTTATCAGGGAAATACAAATCAAAACCACACTCAGATACCACCTCACGCCAGTCAGAGTGGCCAAAATGAAGAAATCAGGAGACTATAGATGCTGGAGAGGATGTGGAGAAACAGGAACCCTCTTGCACTGTTGGTGGGAATGCAAATTGGTGCAGCCGCTCTGGAAAGCAGTGTGGAGGTTCCTCAGAAAATTAAAAATAGACCTACCCTATGACCCAGCAATAGCACTGCTAGGAATTTATCCAAGGGATACAGGAGTATTGATGCATAGGGGCACCTGTACCCCAATGTTTATAGCGGCACTCTCAACAATAGCCAAATTATGGAAAGAGCCTAAATGTCCATCAACTGATGAATGGATAAAGAAATTGTGGTTTATATACACAATGGAATACTACGTGGCAATGAGAAAAAATGAAATATGGCCTTTTGTAGCAACATGGATGGAACTGGAGAGTGTGATGCTAAGTGAAATAAGCCATACAGAGAAAGACAGATACCATATGGTTTCACTCTTATGTGGATCCTGAGAAACATAACAGAAACCCATGGGGGAGGGGAAGGAAAAAAAAAAAAAAAAAAGAGGTTAGAGTGGGAGAGAGCCAAAGCATAAGAGACTGTTAAAAACTGAGAACAAACTGAGGGTTGATGGGGGGTGGGAGGGAGGGCAGGGTGGGTGATGGGTATTGAGGAGGGCACCTTTTGGGATGAGCACTGGGTGTTGTATGGAAACCAATTTGACAGTAAATTTCATATATTAAAAAATAAAAAAAAAAATAAAATAGTTACAAACAAAACTGTCTGTCAATCTTTAGGGAATTCATAAAGGCTGAGAGTGGGTGACAAGGTTTCCATATTATTGCTTCTTTGTTTTCATACCTTCTGTTCTCCTAACCCTCATTTTATATTCTCTCTACCTCTGAATATGCAACTGTGAGTGTATATGCCCTTAATTCATTTTTTTGAAATCTCCATCCAAATGTCCTTGTGGTTCTTCCAGGATTTTTCTTTTCCTCTGCTTCATCTTTAATTTTCATCTTTCTCCGATTTGAATTTTTTCTTAAAAAATGATGAATTCAGGGAATCAAATACTTACTGGACACTGACTACATGCAAAGTATTATGCTGTTTCCACTACATTAAAAAGGTTAAAACTTCAGTGTGACTTTTAAAATGATATGGTCCCTGCTTGCTTTGTGTGACGAGTGTGTGATGCGTGCGTGATGTACGTGTGTGTGTGCACACGAGAAAGACAGAGCGTGTATTGTTGGCAACTTAGAAGAAGAAACAAAGGACATTCCTAATCCTATGCTTACCCTAAACTTTATGATCAGCTCTTTGGAGCTGTACATTCCAGAATAAAAGCAAGCATGGACCAGATAGGGTAGCTTATATACTGAAGCATGGAAAAGCCTTTCGGATCTGAAGTATTTATGGGGACATCTGGTTAAAATGAGGAGGGAACCAGGTCGGAGATGCACATCTTCAAGATACTTACCCTTCATTAGATTTCTGTGAGAGTGGCTGGCAAGATCATTCCTGTGCACACTGACGCCATAATATGCAATGATGTTAGATTTGCAAAGTGTAAATCTAATGAATTAGAATCTAATGAATTAGAGAACCAATTCATGCAAAGAAGGCATTAGAATTTAGAGTCTTTGAGTTCTGTGTTTGTAACGAAGCCTCTGATTTGTGGCTTTAAAATATTTTTTTAAATGTTTATTTATTTTTTGAGAGAGAGAGAGAGACAGAGAGAGAGAGACAGAGTGTGAGCAGAGGAGAGGCAGGGAGAGACAGAGACACAGAATCGGAAGCAGGATCCAGGTTCTGAGCCGTCAGCACAGAGCCTGACGCGGGGCTCGAACCCACGAACCGTGAGGTCATGACCTGAGCTGAAGTCGGATGCTTAACGGACTGAGCCACCCAGGCACCCCTGATTTGTGGCTTTTAAATGTATTTTCTCACAGTAATAAAGAGAGCCTAGACTTATCTCCTGTATAATAATAATTTCAGAAAAAGTTCCATTCATCCAGACCGCTTTAGTAGGAATGCAGTATGTTAGCTTTAAAGTCTTTTGCTTCATGGTGAGTTGAATACTGTAGAGCAATCGGAAGAGCTGCCAGAGGAAACTGCTCACCATCAGCAGAGGGGGGATCTGTTTTCCGAGACCTCACGGTGACACTGGAAGGCTTGGACAGGTCTGTGCCCGTCCTCCACACCCGCACTTGCACGTAGCCGGCGCTCTCGTCCACGGAGTACTCGACATCGCCGAAGTAGAAGACGGGTTCTGTGAAGAATGAGGCAGTGCCCTTTGGATTATTTGTATTTTGTCCATATCAATCCTTACCGACAGAATTCCAGAGAAGAGAGAGCTTTATTGAACTGACTCCCTCAGATCAGATTTTCTCCTTTCGGTAAGAGAACATCTCTTTAATCTGTTGATTTAGATCGTTTTCAGGGCGAAAAAGCCTTTGTTGAAAAAGAAAAAAAAAAAATTATGGTTAAGTGCCTAATGGAACGTTCTCATTTTGAGGCTCAAATTACTTTGTCCCCCATATGTGGGATTATAAGTGGCTTCTAAATGTATTTCCTGGAAGGTTAGCTAGTAAAATAACCCCCAAATGAAACAAAACACATGGGCTGAATTGTTGTAAGTTTGGTCAGACGGCTCAGTGTATCATCTTTTCCCAAGCCTTCAGCCCGGAGACTAGTTGCATTATGACATTTTCTGGTCCATTACGTTTGGTCATAATCTGGTGTAACTGGGTCTATCATGACTACTGCAGAGTTAGCACGTACTGGCATAATTGGACTAAATATATATGATTACCCATCCTGAAGACTTTAGGAAGACCACTATAGGTTACCTATAACTCTGTAGGTAGAGTGGGGTGCCTAAGCCAACTGAAGTTCCACTAGAAAAATAATCTCATACCAAGGTATTAGTCTTAAATATGTATGAAAATGATTGACTTAGGTCATTAAGGTAAGACGCATGCTCTGAAGACTCTGTATTTTTCTCTGGTTTTGGTGATGAATTGATCTAATCATCATTCTCTGTGTGATTCTGCTTGTGACCAACAGTTTACCTTGTGAGACAGCTGACGCAAGTCTGAGGGACAGCGAGAGATAGCTGAATAATGAAGAACACTGAGAGATCATTTGTGTTCTGACTTGTAAAAAAACTTACTTTGAAATATTTATAGGTCATAGGAAGGTACAGAAATTATAGGGTATATACTTACTCACTGTGAGCTTATTTTAGAATCAAACTTTGACAAAGATAAATGAATTGAGTGTAGACACAGAATAATAAGATTTGAGACATTTTAGTCATTTGTGTCTGGTTTTATAAGACTCAAAAGGACTGAGTCTAGAAGGTCATAGGGCTCATCAGTGTTCCTTAAAACACAAGACCATTAAAGAGCTGACCGCCATGTTTCTGAGCATCTAACTGAATTACTAAACACCCAATAATCAAGCAAAACCCTACAATCATGGCTTACAGCCAAAGGAAATCCATTTTGTGCCCTGTTTAACTTGAGCATAAATTCTTTATTTCTCTGACCCAAATAAATTTCCTTTGTTAAAACCAGAAAATAATGTTTTTCTTTGTTTCTTCATGTGGGGGGAGGGGCATACTTATCCAAGTTCCCCTGAACTTTTGGATAATACAAAACCAGCCTTGGACATTTTGTTTGCATATTTTGGTTCAGGGGGTGATACATCTGCCCAGGGCATACTTTACCTCCTTCTCATCCTTCCACAACTTGGATGGTGTTAGGACAAGTGAGTGTGTGTGTACATGCAGGTGTTATCTTATTAACCTCAGTCAAGGCAGACCTCAAATACAAGCCAATAAATTCCTTACATTTCTCACACCTAAGTAGGGGCCAAAGGTGAAGACAGTCTGAAAATGCTTATTCTGACCGAATGGCCAAACCAGGCACATCTGTGTTTGTATGTATGTTTTATGGAGGTCTGATCATCCGTATCCAATGTGATCTCTCTGTCTCACATGGCTGGCAAACCATATCATCATACAAACTAGGTTTCTAAGTTAAGGGAGAGAGTTGTGAAATGCAGTGTGGGGGGGGGTGTTCCTATTAAATAACAGCATCTCTCATCTTCCATCCCCCTCTTCCTCATGGATATTGACTAGAAGTGGAACAGATTAAATCATGTGAGGGAGTCTGACTGTTAAACACAAAATGGGCTACATATCAGAGGCAAACTGGTGTTCTGCATGTGTGTGTTCAGACTCATTTCATCTACAATATGTTGTTATGTGACGGTTTAACGCAGAGCTCATATAAGGAAAAACTGAATGAGTCCCATGTAGCACTCTGAAAATTATCCAACTTGTCGATCAGAGTGAAGATTAATGATAACAGTTACCCTATTAGAAAACGAATCACATGTCTGACACATACGTTTTATAGGCATGTGTGTGTGGTGTGTGTGGCAGAGAGGCAGAGAAGAAGAGCGAGGGATGGGAGGTCCTGGTCCATGCAACAAGCAATAAATAATATGATTTATGTGAACGGTACAAACCATATTATCACAATTGCTTATCGTACAGTACGGTGTTCCCTCCAGCAGGAAGAAATTGGGCAAATGGAAAAAGGTTTTAACCTTAAATCTCACAATTTTACTACAGTAGCCAACAGAAGGCATTAGAAAGGTATTTATTTCCTTAAAATTAGTTTTGTGAAAATCAGTAGATTTATTTATGTGATTTCTTTCCCTCTCTGTGCTTCACTGATGATAATTGGAAAACTGATCTAGTAATCAATTGTAATCATTGCAGTTAAAGTATAAAGTGATTAATACAATAAGCTTAAAACACATTCAATAGTTTTTATAAGAAAAAATTCTTGTGAACTGCTTAGTTTCTTAGGATATGAATAAAAATGAGTGGCTAGACATTACTGCCTCTCTATCTTTTCACTGTAGTTGGATGAGAATTGAAAAGAATAATTGTTATTGCTATTTCAAGTTCTCAATACCTTGTAAAAAACTCCTACAATTTAAATATTGTTTATAACTGTTACCATTTGGACCGAATCTCATATACTAATAAAGGAGTTAAAAAATCCTTCAAGCAGTGAGTTGAGTTATAATCACTCAAGATAAATGGCAAGATGTTCCTGGAACATTTTAATGCATAGATAATAAGCAAGAAAAAGGATGCAAAGAATCAACAAATGAAGATTGTCAACAGCTCAAGGATACCTACGCAAAATCCAGAAGAAGTGCTTGTCCTGGAAAATTACTATCATTTATAAGTAAGATTTTAACTCCCCTATCTTTGGCATGTTTTGTTTGCATGTTTTATTTCTAGGAGCTTGGTTTCCCTTAAAAGTTAACTGCAAGGGGGCACCTGGGTGGCTCAGTTGATTAAGCATCCAACTCTTGGTTTCGGCTCAGGTCATGGTCTCATGGTTTCATGAGTTCAAGCCCCACATCGGGCTCAGTGCTGACAGTGCGGAGCCTGCTTGAGATTCTCTCTCTCTCTCTCTCTCTCTCTCTCTGCCCCTCCCCTGTTCACATTGTCTCTGTTTCTCTTAAAAATAAATAAATAAACTTAAAAAAAAAAAAAGGTTAACTGCAGATCTTTGTCTATTAGTTTAGTACAGGCCTACATTATGTCTTCACGTACTGTAGAAAAGCCTATTTATTCTGTAATCAGATCTTAAATAGACACTGTGCTGAGTAAGGTCATAGTCTTAATGGAAAAAACAGTGAGTGGCTGATATTATTACCTGGAATGAAAGAATAATCAAATAAAGCCACATATCCCACAGCCCAGACCCCAAAATATAAAACAATTATTCCCCATCAGTCCAGCACCCACAGGTGACCCTCCAGAATACATATTTATTCCCTCTCCAGTGAAAGGTAAATTATTATCCAAATAGTGTGTGATCAGTGCAAGGGAGGTTTTAAATTGGTCTAGTGAAATAGTGTGAAATTTATAAAGGAAGTGAAACCATTCTCCGTATCCTTTGTGGTGTTACGTTTTTAAGTAAAAGAGAACAGATGAAGGTGTTGAAGATTACAGGAGAGTCTATTTTAGCTCACCAAACAATAACATGCTCGTAAAAAATTTATCTTAAAAAAAATTAACACGCTTTTCAGGGTTGGGGATACTTTTGTCACGAACAGCACAGACAGGATCACGTCTGTTTCTTACAAAAGTAGTTGATGAGGAGGCCTGGCAAGCCAGCCAACAGAGACAAAGGGAAAATAACTCAGGTTCTTCCCCACAGGGAAAAAGTAAACTTTTTTTTTTTTTTTTTTAAGTCTGTGGTATCTAGATTGATGTTTACAATTACATTGTGTCTCACGAGATGAAAGAAATAGGTGCCAGTAGTAATTGCTATCTGGGGCCAAACCTTATTTACTCACGTGTACATGGACCCATGTCAAGTGAGCTTTGTAGTTCTAACCAACATGTTTGCTCAGAACTGAACAAAACAAACGCTCTCATGCTGTCTTTTGGTTGAGTGCTGAAAACCATACAAAGAAACCTCCCCAAATTGTTTCCAACTCGGGCCTCTCTCTTCTGAGTTCTGGACCCTGACAACTGGCTGCCTCAACCTGCACTCAACCCCGTGCACCTCAAGGCAAACTTCTGAACAGTCAGCAGAGTCACCTCCACCGCCTGCTCGTGGTTTCTCTTGGTCTCAGGTGCCACTTCCCCAGATTCCGCCAGCCCAGCTGCCATTTTAATTTCCCCAACAGCCACTTAACCAGGCTCTTAACCAAAAAGGTCATCCCTCAGAGCAGATTTCACCTTGGTAAGCCAGCTACAGAAAATCTGTCACTAGTCACTACTCTTTGCTACACTACCCTCATAGTTTTGCACATTCTTTTCTCCCTCCTCATGGGGATAACCTCTGCTCCTTTCAGGCTTCTGCTTAGAAGTTACTTGTGCTGGGAAGCATCCTGTCTTCGCCATCAAATCCCCCACTCTCTCCACAGTTGACGTCCGTCTCTGAGTTCTCCAAGGGGAAGAATTAAGCCTCCTTTATTCACTGGCATTTCTCCAACACTTAATGTTATCAATGCTTGGCAGTAGGTGCTCAACCAACATTTGTATAGAGTGAATGAACATCAGTAAAATTGGATTATTGGTTTTCAGACCAAATGAATCAATACGTCTTTGTGGTGGGTCAGTGAGAAGACTACATTTCTAGCACCAGGTAAGTGGGAGGTTTAAAAAGCCTCCGAAGAAGGAGCAAGTGGTGGTCTTTGCAGTAAAATGACTTGGTTAGGGCCACCTTTTAGATCTGGAGGAAGTCCAAGGGGAAAGGAAACTGAGTCACAGTGAACACAGAGAAGGTAAAGAGAATTCCCATTCACTCCCTGACTGACCCCTTCCCATACTGCACCAGTGTTTTTAAAAACCTCTACAGTTGCCAGCCATCTGCATCTTGTTTTAGCTCTTTTCAGTGTCTTTAACAAATAACGACTATTTGTTGAATATCACACTAATTGGTTTGAATTCAATATCTTCATCCTCACAATCACCCTATGTGGCATGTGCTGTACTTGTCTTGTTTTCACAGGTAAGGAAACTAAGGATTAAGGAGATTAAGAGACTTGTCCAAAGTCACACAAGAAGGAAATGGTGGATGCCTAGACAAAGCCTAAGCTCTGAACTAACTTAACTAAGGAAGATAGGAGTCATAATACAAAAGGTTTTCAAGCACCGAATGATGTATGGAGGTGTTGGATCACTATATTGTACCCCTGAAACTAATATAATACCCTATATTAAGTATACTGGAATAAAAAAAAGGTTTCCATAAGATTTTGAGGGATAAGATTTTTACCAAGCAATTCAATATATGGAGTTTATCATATAGAAATACTAACGTTAAGTGTGTAGAGAGTCCTATGCAAGAATGTTTATTGTACTCCATTTGTATCAGGGTGCAAGTGGAAACAATTCTCAAATCTATCAGAAGTGGACTGATTAAATAAATTATAGTTCATTTGTAAAATGAAATACCAGGCTACGAAGGTGATTTTATGTTCTTTCTTAAAAATTTTTTTCTTTTAGGTAAAAAAGTTAGTGGAGACATTTACATCTGCTTAAAGGCAGCTTTGTGATTTTATATCTTATATTCTCTAATCTAGCAGTAATGATAGATTAAAAATGAAAGGTAATATGCCATTTCTTTTTGGTAGCTTTGAAGATTTTCCCCTTTATTGTTAGCATACTTGATAAGGAAAAGGAGAGCTGTGCTCAAACAAGATAAACATCTCTGTGAACTAAAAAGGTAACAGAACATCACAGTGGTGAGTGGGGCCAAAGTGAACGGTTCTGCTCGTCTCTGAAGTCTGGAGACAGGCTGTAAATCAACATTTGAGTCATAGAAACCAAGTGAAAACATAATTCAAAAGTGAGGGCAAAATATAGGTATTTCTTAGGCAACCAAGATGAAGAGGTTTTACTCCTTTATAGATGCATGCTGAGACATTGCTAAAAGCACACAAGAAAATAAATAAATTCAAAGGGAAGAAACTTACAAGCAAGAACCAACAAAATATGTCGGTAAATCCTGCTATTAATTACAGGCATGAATAATAATCATACCTTACATTCTTTTATAGCAATATTAACTAAAGTCCAAATATGATTTAAAGCAAAATCATTAATAAAAGAGGAACTCTGTATACGAAAAGACAGTTCACCAAGTTTATATAATAATTTCAAATTTGTATTGAAATACATAAAGCAAAAATTGACAGGATTACAGGACAACATTGACTAATCTACAATTATAGAGGGTTCTTTAATTGCACAACTCAGAAAATGATAGATGAGTCAGAAAAATTTGTAGAAATATCGAAAAAAAAATCACAACGTAATCTTTGCCTAATGTATGTATGTATCCCTGCTCCCCAAAACGAAAGATCGGTATCCAAAATAATTTAAAACTCCCATAAATCTATAACAAAAATTCTAATAGCAAATGGAAATACTGGATTATATATAAACATATATACATATATGTGTGTGTGTATATTAGACTTTTTATATATATACACACACACATATATAATATAAAGTTATATAAACATTTAAGTCTCAGAAGAGGAAACTTCCGTTGTCACAATGCAAGTAACCTTAAAATGGGACATTATTTAATACTCGTAAGGTTAGCAAAAAACCTAAACAGTTCAACAGGATGAGAAAACAGACATTGTCAGATACTGCTGGTGGGAGTACAAATAGATTCAATCACTTCAGAGAGATTTCGCAACACCTCATAAAATGGAAATTGTACATCCAGCATGAGCCATCAATTCTACCGTTTGGTAAATATCCTACAAAAATTCTGCACATGGATACATAGAAACATTTGCAAGTATGTTTAATGCAACATTATTCATACTTAAAAAACAAGGGGAAAACCCAAATGTCCCTGAGTAAAGGAATGGATAATTAAAACTCATGTAAATGGAATGACTAAGTTGTATACCTGAAACTAAGGTAACATTGTATATCAACCCTACTAAAACAAAACAAAACAAAACAAAACAAAACAAAACAAAACAAAAACCAAGAAGCCCAAACCTCATCTAAATGCATCAAAATAGCAGATCTTGAAATGACTGTGCTAATTAAAACAACAACAACAAAAACAACAACAACAAAGTTGTAAGATATGCAAACCCAATCCATGATCGTTGCTGCTTTGGGAGGCAATGGTAGTTGAAGACCAGAGGGGTCTTCCATTTTATGAAAAGTGTGTGATTCCTTTAAAAGATCTGAAGCAACTATGAAAAATGGTAACCATTAGTTTTAGACAGAGTGCATGTTATGCTGTATTATTTTTTACATTTCTGTAATAAAAAGTCTTACATGGTAGATATAGAATGGTACGCGTAACACGATTCATCTTATTAAAATGGATGTGTGTATTGTTGATGCACAGAAAAACAAGAAAGAATATATGTCAAGCTGCTAACTGGTTATTTCCTAAGGATGGGATTATGAGGAAATCTGATGTCCTTTGCTATACATTTCTTTGTTCTTTTTTTTAACGTTTATTTATTTTTGAGAGACAGAGAGAGAGAGAGTGTGAATGGATGAGGAGCAGAGAAAGATGGAGACACAGAATCCGAAGCAGGCTCCAGTGTCTGAGCTGTCAGCACAGAGCCCGACGTGGGGCTCAAATCCACGGACCACGAGATCATGACCTGAGCAGAAGTCAGATGCTTAACGGATTGAGCCACCCAGGCACCCCTGTTATACATTTCTTACATACATTAATTTATAGTACACCTTTTATTTTTTTCAAGTTGCATCTATTATTTTGTAAATAAGAAAAACAAGGAGGAAAAAAAAACCTGATGAACTTTCTCCTATAAATAACATTTTCAAAAAATTAGTTTTAAATAATTTTGACTGGGCCTTTCTGTACTTTTCTTTCAAGAAATACTTTCAATATATAAACATAAATTCTTAAGAATGACCTCATATCTAGTCTTAAAAAAGCATTTTCAAAATTCTTGTTGAAAAATAAAGTTCAAATGTGTATTTAAGGGGAAAGCTTAGGAGTATGTATCAGTTTTAAAGGCATGTTTTGACATTTCTTTTTCTTGCCAACTATAATTTTCTCAGAGAGAATAAAGAAAAGTCAGTACATGTCTAGAATGTTGATAATTTAAGGACTGAATCTTCCCAAGATTTCAGCTGAGAATACATGGTGAGCCTTTTTCTAAAATGATAATGTTATCAGAGATTTTACTGACAATCTAGTTTCACTCCAAAACTCTGATTTTGTCTTTTCCAGGGTCTATGTAAGTTTAAAATAAAATTTAAGTGTTATGGTCATCTGAGTTTTCCACCACCTAGTAGCATTTGAAAAAGTCTTCCTGAATGTCCTTTACTTAACAAATATTGTTGAGCATCCTGCCTTCTAGGAGAGTGGTTTTTTTGGGTAACTTTTTATTTTTGTTTCTATTCTAAATGATATATTGCATAAACAGAAAGGGGAAGGAAAACTGGTCATGACCCACTAATTGATTTCTCAACTCAAAGGGTTGCAATTTACAATGTCCTAAACACTCCTCTTTATGAGTGGCAATGTTTCCTAAAGGTGGTCACAAATCTGTATTGCAAGGCCCTAGGCAGAGGCGGGGGGGGGGGGGGGGGGAGTGCGGTTTAAATGTAAATTCTGGGGGTCTCACCTTAAATTGACAAAATCAAAATCTCAAAAAGTTTAAACTGTCCTAGGTGAACTGCATGCATATTGCAGTCTGAGAAACTCAGTCAGGAGGATGGTGGGTGGCATTGCGGGGGTGGTGAGGGGTGCGGCAACTGTACCAGGAGACAGGAGCTGTGGTTCAGAGGTTCTCGAAGGTGTGTTGGAGGTAGCAGGACAGCACCCCCGAGAAGACAAAGGTGAGCGTGCGGGCTGAGCAGGTGTTGACAGCAGCGAAAAGGAAGGACGTCTCAGAAGGAGGAGGAGGAGGAAAGACCTGAGCATGCGTGGTGGGTTAAACAGAGGTGTGGCTCAAGTATATGGAGTTCCCGAGAGGGCAAATGATGAGGGCCAAGGCTGAGGTCAGAGCCGGTGGTGGCTGTGCCGCATTCTTGCATAACAGGCCAAGAACTATGGAAAACGGGCAGCCCCTGATCATTTGCAAGCGGAAGCAACACAGTCAGAACATGATTTGCAAAAGGGACCCCAGTGGATTGAGGGCAGCAGGGAGATGGTAGAGGCTGGAGAACAGTTAGGAAGCTACAATGGAGGGAAGAGTTAGTGAGGTCTGAAAGTGGGGAAATGGAGAATTCAGATTCAAGAAGGGCTTCAAAAACAGAGTGGCCATGCTCTGTGATCAGTCAAACGTGGCAGGCAGTAGGAAGTGGATGAGTAGGGCTATCTGGCTTGGTCAACAGGCCAGCTTTTAATTGTGAAGGGTATTCACGTCATTCACAATGCCTTTGCCAACCGATTGTTCTGTTATTCTCCCTACTTTCATTCGCTATCCTTCTCGACACTCTTGGATGCTACATTTCTTCAAAAACTATATATCAGCGTGCTCCTATTCACGTCTGATCCTTCCTTTAGGGCAGATGAAAATTCCCGGTTATTTGTGGTGAAGAAGCCAGATGAGAGCATCCTCTAGATTTTCACAGAGATAATATATTTAATTAAACCTAAAGTTATGAGTGCTAGGTTTGTCAGAGGCTCTCGACAAACACTAATCATTATTTCCATTACATAATACAGATACTTTCTAATCATATGTATATTGTGACATCTAAAACCGATGTAATCGTAAATACTAGGCAATGAAATGATAGATTACGTATGTGAAAAAGGATATTTAATTACAGCATATGTGTGATAGAAAAAGATCTGCCAACGACCTCAATGTTCATCAATCAGGGGTTGTTAAGTATGTTACAGCCACACTGTGGAATCCTACGTAGCCACTAAAAAGAATGAGCAGGTGTATATGGGCTGGCAGAAAAAGGTTTTTGTGATATATTGCTAGGTAAAATAAGTATATCATGAGATAATATGTATAATATGATCATGTAGTATTAACAGATATATATTATTTTCAATGTGTCTGAACTATTCTAAGTGCATATATATATATATATATATATATATATGCATATATATATTTCACTTAATCCTCTTAACTACCCCTCTGAGGTAAGTACTATTATCATTTCCACTGAGGAAGCTGAAGTCCAGACTTTTAAGATCAGCAGTCAATAAGTGGAAAGGAAATCACACCATCTGCCTCTAGAATCTGTGCTACCTGCCACTCGGTATAGCAATAATTACTTCTAATCAAAGTGAAGACAAAACGCGTGCATGTAAGTGTGCATCTAAAAAATCCACACATCACACTTAAGTGACCTCAAGAAAGAGGTGTGGGTTTGGTGAGGGAGATGACCAGACTCTCACCATTTAGTTGATGTCCTTCTTTTTAGTACTCATGTAATAATTTTCTAATAAAAATACGAATACTGAACAAGGATTCATCTGCATAATGTACCTCCTTTAAACACAACCGCACAATATTATTAAAGAAAAAATATTGATCGGAGAACAAGTCTGTCCTCTCCTTGTTAAAATCCTTAAAACGTTTCTTACTCTTCAGAGGTTCTGGCCTCTTCACCAACTTGCTGTGGTATTTCAGTGTTGTGGATGAGTACACTCTCTAGGGAACTGGTCAGTTATTTCACCTTCAAAGAAACCATTATCTAGGAGTCCCAAGGCCCTGCAAAGTTATCTTTCCTTTCTTCTGTGTAACCTACGTCCGGTTGACAGCTGTCAAGCTGCCTCTGACTTTTCTCATACTGCACATTTCATGTTGTGTTCAAATGACTCATCCAGTCAATCCATCTCCCCCACTGGATCTTTCCAAAGGCAGAAATCATGTATTGTTCATCTGTAAACTCCAACAAGAAGCATGGAGCCTGGCATATGAGGGGTCATCGAAAAACGTGTGGAGACCTAAGCTAAGACTGATCACTGCTTCTAGGGTTCCTAATCAAAAGCAATCATTTTGGCTCCAAAGCTCATCTTGTAAGTGAGGATACACCAATTAATATTATAGTTAATGTCACAGTAATATTATAATCGCCATATTTATTGAGTGTCTGCCCCTGCAAGTCACATTAGAATGTCTGGAATCATTTTTCTTCTTTCTCTGAAAATAGTTAAGAAAGGTGAACATTGTTAGAATCTTTTCTTTAAAGACGTGTAATGAGAATCTTCTTGAGTGACAAGAAAGGAACACAATATTCCATGTAAGAGAAAGCTAGGCTATTATAGATCAGTATTCCTTAGTTGTAAAGATAACTTTCTTCATAAAAAAATCATCATAGGAAGAGGGAAACAAAATGAAATATCATTTCATGCTTAAACTGTCCACAACTTAAAAACTGTTACTGCTCCAAAAACCACCGATAGGCACCCATGTACATTTTCGTTCCTCCTGACTGACGTGAACTTTATAAGTGAGATTTCAGAATCGGTGGAGACTCTGACATGCAGGGTGATTTACGTGGGAATCCCAACAGCTGAAGGAAGAAAGATTATGACCAACAGAGTGTCGAACACAGTCTGTGTGAGGTCTCAGGAATAAAAGCATGTGGCTGACACTTGAGAAATAAATAATCTTGACCACAGACAGGCTCCACAATGGACACTTGGAACGTGCCTGCAGGCAGCAAAGGAAGGGCCTCCAGAATAAATAGCTGCAACTACTCCATTTGAAGCCGAGGGGAATGTGCTCCTTTATTCTAAGAAGCCTTCTTCCTTGTCTCCCCTCGTGAGTGTGACCCAGAAGCAACTCCGCCTTTGCCCCATTGCTCCTAGTGTGCGTAGTGTAGGAAAAGACGTCCTAAGAGTTTTCCATCCCTCTGTATCTTGGTGAGGAAGACACACACCGACCCCTTCCACAAGCCATGGTGCTGGTCTCCTTTTAGGCACTTCCGAAGGCCGGACACCGGGGAAGTCAGCCTCGCTGGTGCCTGGATTTCTGGTCTGCAGCCCAATTGGGCCTGTGAGCAGTCACATCACTGAGCTCGCGGGCCCATGCACATTCTCTTGGTCCCTCTTGGGGACTGCTGTGTTTCTTGTCATTATGACGCTAGCTGGTGGCTATTCTTCTCATTTAGCGTTCACACAACCTGTTCAGGCTTACTTCCCGAATTCTCTTTTGGGAAGAAAATAGTTGCTCCCTCTCAGGGAAAAATAGTTAGATCATTTTTGCCTTGCAAATCGTCTGCAAGCTAAGGACAAACCATAAACCAAGATGATAAAAATGTAGACATGATGATTTTTCATGTGACTTCTTATATTCAGATAAAACGTCTTCGGTAACATACATGACTCCTAAGGTAGCACCGTGTTTAAACCTTCAAACTTGTTTTGTTTTAATTGTAGAGAAGGAAGAACTATACTTCTTTTTTTTTTTTTAAAGTATCGTTAAAAAATAAAGCCACCTCACATCCTAGGCTGTCTGTCCATATATCCTGAGTTAGGACTGAGGAACAGTCATGGCTGAAAGGTGTGATTTACGTGCTTAAAGGGTTGCTGAGGGAAGGGGTCGGTAATGGAACTGCGCAGCTAAGTAAATGGCTTATCTGGGGAAACTTAAAAGCCAATTCAAGGCTATTAGTGTTCAGATAAATACAGCATCACTAAGAAGCTGTCGAACGTCTATACTCTAACAGCTGACTAAACTGGAGCACACGGTTGTCCAGAGCAACGGCTATGCCTCCTTGTGACCTTTAGGTGGGAGACTAACTTTGGTTATCAGAGAAGGACCTCAGAAAATTCAAGTGAACTACAAGGTTCATATTTTGTCCTTAAAGTGTACAGATTTTGTTCTTGCTGTAGCATTTTATAAACACATGAAATGTATTTTTTTAAATAAACAGAGCTCTATTCTTTTTTTGTCTTTTTTCCACCTTATAAAAAATAGTAAGTGATGGTAAGACTATTAAGAAAGGTAGCCCTGGTCAGCCTGCTGTCTCTAGGCATTTATCCATTCATTTATTACATATTTATTGAACACCTCTTATGGCCAAGCACTGTGCTCCATGCTGGACATACTGATGGAGACACAGCCCTTGTCTTCAAGCAGTTTCTGGTCCAGTAGTTGAAACAGACGGTAAAAGCCGTCATGACAGTAACAATAATGGCAGCTGAACACACTGGTGTTCTAAGTACTTTACACATACTAACTTATTTATTCTTCATAACAGGCCTAGAAAATGGGTGTTAATGCGAAGAAATTGGGTACTGAAAGGTGATCTATCTTATAAGATATAAGAGCCAGGATTAGACACCAGGCAGTATGGCTTCCCAAGCATATCCTGCCTCCATGAATAAACCAGTTCTAATTGCTTGAACTGTGCTACCAGATTTTGCTAATGATTTATGGTACAGATGATATCTGTCTCCTCGCTCTTTCTTCCCAACTTAAATGATCATAAATAATCTTTCCCTCAATACTATCACACCTTAGTTCACAGCCACAAGCACCACTATTTGACCTGCAAGTTTTTCCTTTCTTCCCCTTCCCTTGAATAGTAACTTGAGAGATTATCCGTTATCTTTAACTTTTTCAGCTCCCATTCACATTGAAACTTATTGGTGCATGGTTTAATCCTCCAAAGCATCCGGAAATCCTCTCTCCAAGTTGACTGGTGCCCTTCTCTTTGCTAAATTCAACTGCATATGGCCAATCTGTGTTCCCTTTTTTTTTTTTTTTTTTTTTATCTCTGCAAACTTTAATGCTGGGGGATCATACTTGTCTTCCTGAATCTCTTTATCCTTTTTCTTCTGTAATACCATTCTCCTCTGGCTATTCTCCCATCTTTCCCCTGGTCCTTAATTGTGGGTGTTTCCTTTTAAAGGACAAAAATAAGAAAACGGCCATTAAGCGCTCAGCAAATTACCCTCACACAGTTAAGTGCCAGCCGTGCTACTAAGTCATTATTCTTATTAGCAGTTGGATTTTGAGGCATCGTTGTGAGTTAGCCAGGTAATGTGTGAGCAGGTAGAGTGGGAGAGCATTCCGAGCGGAGGAAGCAGCACAGAGCTTCACACATTTAGGGACTGCAGACAAGTGGGCACGTAAGGTACATCGCGCAGGGCGAGGCGGCGGGGGAAGGAGAAAAACAGAAAGCGACGGCCAGGCCACACAGGACCTTGCGTGCCAAGCTGAGGGGTTGGAACCTTATCCCAGAAGCTGTCACTTGACAGGCGCTCAGTTTCAAGAAGGGGAGGGCAGCGATAAAATGCACGGTCAGGGGGTCTGGAGGATGGATAGGTTGGGGGTGAGCAAACCGGAAGCAGAGAGACTGGTTGACAGCCACTGCAGGAATCTGGGCAAAGTACGAAGCTGGCTGCACAGCTGGTGGCGGTTCTCATGGAAAAGAGAGTAAAGGTACAGTATTCAAGGATATAAAGGAGGCAGATCAGGAACGTGGGGTGGGGAGTGAGAGAAAGGAGTCTAGCGCTGATCCAATTGCTTACCATGATTAGAAATACAGGAGAAAAGCCAGGTTAGACCGGCCCTGCTCTATTTCATTTGTGTTTTCTTGATTTGCTATCTTTCAGAAGCGAAGGCACTAGACCTATGGTAACGTGTGTGCCTCTAATACTTCCCCTTTACTGTCTAGAAAGAAAAAGGAGAAGATCCCAAGCATAAGTGAATTACTGAGTTTTCTGTAATTGTGACACAAGGGCTTGATGGAGTTTCCCTCTTCACAGAAGTGTCAAGGGATGCGATGTTTTGAACAAGGTAATGAAGCTTTCCTCAGAGAATTAATCAAACATCTTCTCCTGCTCATAGTTTATTTTTCCCCTCAGTACACTGAGCTCGATCCAGTCACACTGGTATTTACATGCACCGACATTTTAAAGAACTTCAGAATATGTCTTCTGGACAAACATCAGTTAAAGCATGCTAGTTAGATTTGTTAGGCAGATTGTGATCCTCCGGAAAGTGGGCATAAAATTTGGTGTCTCTTTCCACCCTGACACATTGTGCGGGGAGTACTCCCTCAGTTCACTGAGCTGTGGACCATGCGTCTTAGACCAACACCTACACTATTTACAATCGGATCTTGTATTTATAAGGTCCCCTTGCGGCAGTGAGAATGTGAAGTGTCCTATGCCTTTGGCTTCTTCAAGCTGTCCCTGGCAATAAGTATGGTCTTGAAAATTATCCCTCTGAGTAAGTATGATTTTTGAAAGAAAAAGAAAAAGAAAGGAAGAAAGGAAGGAAGGAAGGAAGGAAGGAAGGAAGGAAGGATGGAAGGAAGAAAAGAAAGAAAGAAAGAAAGAAAGAAAGAAAGAAAGAAAGAGAAAGAAAGAAAGAAAGAAAGAGAAAAAGAAAGAGGGAAAGAATGAGCTTCTTGTTGGCATTTTGACCACAGTGGCATACTTCCTAGGACCATGAAACAGACTGTTTGTGAAACACCCTCAGGGAAACTGAAGCTGAGATATATTTCAGCCCTAGGAGGTGTAAAGAGAGCCCTCTTTCTCTCTCACAATGCCTATATTCTGACTGTTCGGACTTTTTAAAAAAAAAGTGCTAGCTAATAGAGCTCTACCAACCATTTAATTTTTTTTCCCTGGGACTGTGTTTAAATTCAGAGGCTGCTGATCTGTACAGTGACTTGGCTCATTCCAGACAGCGCGGTTGTCTCCACAACTGAGACTGTCACAGCCTGAGGGGACATGTGACAATGCACATCAGTTTGTGAGCTGCCAACTCGCATGACTCAGTCTTCCCAGTTCTCTGTGTGGAGGAGACCTGGCCTTTCCCGACCAGGGCCACACTGGATGCTCCTTTGAAAACTCCCGTTACATGTGGACCTGGTCTCATCATTTGCCATGTTGTATCCGTTGGCCTCTACAGACTGGGCCCACCTTGTTCACCACCGTGTCCTCAGAGCTTTGGACAGTGGCCAGCACTTAGTAGGGTGCAATAAATATGTGAGGTGAGGGCAGGACAAATCTCGCGTTGCTTTTACCCTATCACAGCATCTGGCACCTTGGAGATGCTCGGCAAATATTTCAAATAAATAAACGTATGAACATATATGATTCAAATGTTTGTTCTAGTATGACAGAACGAGGACCTGTTTATTAGAAAAAGGATGAAGAAGGTGTTGATTTCTCTAGAAGTGTGAAGGAAATTTTTCAGCCGTAATTTTAAGTGCTTAAAGTGGCCTAAAGAGGAATTTTTAGTTTTACTATATTTTATATTCCCAACGTAGATTATTATCACAATTATTTGGTATAAAAATGATATAGTTCACTGGTTTTAGCCAATGATATTACCCATATTCTTTACTGGGCAATCTTGTATCTCTCTAGGTCAGTAAAAAGGTTCTCTACCTCATTTAAAGGAAGATTTAAGGTTACAAGAAAGGCAGGTATAAGATTTATAAACTAGGAATAAAGGGAGAAAAAAAGATCCAGAAGTCTGCTTCAGCAAGACAGAATGAAGACCTGCTTCTTAGGGAATTCATAAAACCTGTCTGCATCCTGTGAAAGGTAACGTCTCTCTGTAAAGGGAAAGGAAGGTACATGGAGAACCTGGTGACCCTGTAAAGAGCCCTCATTCCCAAGAGAACTGCTTTTGGTTGGTGGCAGGTTTTATAAGGAGGCAAACTCTCTAAGAAGTCTCACATCTGTACAGTGACCAATGAACTGGCAGATCAACAGTGTCAGAAAACAGTACATTATGTTCCAATTTTTTCCTGAATCTTTCATTCCAATACCGTAAAAGGAGACGCTGCTGTCTTTTAATAATGGAATTTATGGGGCGCCTGGGTGGCTCAGTCGGTTGAGCGTCTGACTTCAGCTCAGGTCATGATCTCATGGTCTGTGGGTTCAAGCCTCACATCGAGCTCTGTGCTGATGGCTCAGAGCCTGGAGCCTGCTTTGGATTCTGTGTCTCCCTTTCTCTCTGCCCCTCCTCTGCTCGCATTCTCTCTCTCTCTCTCTCTCAAAAATAAATAAACATTAAAAAAAATTAACAAAAATGGAATTTATGAAGTACATGGTTTCCGCAACAGACCACAGGTACACAGAGCCTTGTCTGGACTCAGTAAATAAATGATCACACGTCTGTAAGTTCACTGTAGGATTTCACAGACTCTGGCCTCTCCCTTCATCATGGGACATGCAGGTCAAGGCTCTGAAGCCCTGCCTTTAGCCAAGTTGCAGCCGTTGGTGTATCGGCATTTTCTTTGTGATTTATGATTTCAACAAGAGGATACACTAGACCTCTGCTGCTGGCAAATAATTAGCAATTTCTTATGCTAGCTTAACATTTATTAAGACATCTCTTCTATTTCCTTTTGCTGCCTTATTGTAATACCTCTCTTAATAATTTTAACCGTAAAAAAATCTGAAGTCGAGTATCTGAGAAGTCATTTCTCAGATGTATGTGATTTTTAGCACTAAAATGGAATTTGTCTATGACTTGAGATCTTGAGGTTCCTACAGATGTTTATAGAGATCTGCTTCCAGGGTTTCGGTGATCATAAATCAGCAATATTTACCCTCTGATGTCTACAAGACGGTATTCCATAGCCGGCATCCACTCTCCCGGGTGGAAGAGATGGGAGTCAGGCATTCAGTGTTAACCAGGAAAAAGACCAAACAAACACAAGACGGCATTTGTCCATGAGGACTTGACAAGAGAGCCGGGCGCCGATCCTTCCAAGTGCAACCCCTTCCCCTGGGCCGGTTGCTAAATGATGTGGAAAAAGCAATGCTGTTCCTTGTCCGGCTGAAGTACCGGAATGCACTACTATGCTTTCCTAACGATCCTTGAGGAATTAAAATTGGTAAAGGAGGCACCAAGATAGCTTATGTACGTAGCTTATGCCTAATGTCTGGAACTGTCAACATTTTAATTATTCCAGGATTCCCAGGATGCTGTTTGCGTATAAAAGTATCTGGTTTGCTTTACCTTGTCGGGTTCTCTATTAGGATACCTCACACTCTCTTCGAGTAGTCCAGTGTAGAATCAGAAGGCAGCGGTGTCTATTCCATGAGGTGGGAAGCCTAATGGTTAGTGCCACGGACCCTGCAGTCAGCCTAGCTGAGTCTTTCCCAGCCGTGTGACCTTGAGCAAGCTACCTAGCCACTCACAGATGACGACACTGAGGCACAATTAAACCTTGCTCCTAGTTTGTGTGTCTGTGTGTGAAACAAAATAATTCAAACAAAAGCCTCAGCACACCTAACAAGGGGCTCATGTTAGTTATTATTATTTTATGACGTATATGATATCTATGAGGCCCTAAGAAAAAAAGACGGGTTAGTTGAATATTGTGTGGCCAGTGTGGTCCTATTCGGTATCACAGCCTTACCCTCTTAGAGCCACCCCGGCCAAACTCAAGCCTGCAAATTTACACTCCATGAACTCGAGAGCTTATTTCTGGGCGGACTGGCTCTGTGCCCCGGCCCCGCTCCCTGTGCTCACCCTCTTGCGTCCATAAGGTCATTCTTCAGTGTAAACTATACAAAATGGTTAGCTGCTCTCGTAGAGAGCTCTGGAGCCTCTGTCTTTTCTGGTAACGGTGGGGGGAATGCTTTCACGGGCCTCGCGGGAGAGAGGCAAGTGGCTGCTTGCCAAGTGTGCGTGTGTGTGGCGGATGGAAGCCCTTCGTGCCTTCCCTGCTGCGAGCAGTGCATTGTATCAACAGTTCAGGAAAGACCAGGGGAGGTGGCGACAGTGTACCACCCAAGTCCTTCAGAGCCGCTGACCACAACAGGGTGAGTCAAATGTGCTTCGGTTGCTAATGAAGTCCCTTGGGACCCTGGTGCGTTTGCCGTGTTTTAATACATGCCCCTGAGCCTCAGCCCGCTGTGGGGCTGTTCCCTGTCTACGGCTGGCCTGCTGGGCTCTGGGGCCTGCCGGGCTCTGGGGCCGGCCAGGTTCAGAATCAGGTCGACGGGACCGCAAACAGGGACGCTGAGGGTCCAACCAAAGACCAAGCCTCACTTCTCTGGACCCTCCTACTCAGATTTAGTGAATGACCCGCTCATTCACGTCCACAAAAGCTCTTTTCCTTACCCTCTCCCACTCTGGAGTTTGCTAGAAATGAATGAAGCCTATAATTCTTGCAACACCCTCCAGAAACCATTATAATTAAAAAAAAAATGATATGAAGTAAACTTTTTATCATAGATGGCTTCAATTTAACTGAAAAGTATAAAATGAGGGAACTAAACCACACTACTTTAATGTTAGTTATTTTAAAAAGGGGCAACATTTAAAACCAGTTTAAAGGGCCTAAAAGTGTACTTATTGTTTGGTAATTCCAATAACGTGCGTCATTTTGCACATTCCTGCAATTTTCTTGTTATATAACAAGGGATACTTAATTATTAATTTGCATGTAACAGCTCCCCCCCCAAATCTGTATATTATTTAATAGACATATATTCTAATAGCCTTTCATTATTCTACTTTACACACTTGACTTATTGGAAATACATGTGAAATTGTACTACATGGTCATCTATCCTTTCACCCTCCCCACCCACCCTCGTGGACCTCCTGCATCCTTCTGACTTCAGTTATGACCATCTGGTGCACAACACCGCATGCAACCCAAATCCTTAATTCCGGCTTAGTCAGTTCCATATTTATGGAGGTCTATTGCCCAGTTTCAATGGCGTTGCATAGCTAACCTGAACTTGGTGTGTTGAAACAGAATTTCTCATCTTCTTCCAACCTCCTTTCTTCCAGCTGGTTCCCTCATCTAACCTCCTATAATGAATGGTACACCTCCCTACTTTGAGCCTGTCAAGCACAAAGTTTTTTAAAAATTCCCCTCCTCCCTCCGACATGCATGAGGTCCAAGTCATAGCAGGTATCTACAACAGTAGGTTGCTTCCTTTCTAGCCTCACCATCTCACTCTACGCTTCACGTTCCAATTCTGTTCACATACAGTGCTTTCTAGTTAATAACCTCCCAATACAGCTCTGATTATTGCACGCTCTTGTTCAAACACTTCCGGTGCTCCCTACCCAATAAATTCAGAACTCCTTATCTCGTTCAATGTCACCCCCGGTATGCTTCGAACCTCTTTTTCAGACTCATGATGCCCACCTTTCTTTTCTTTAGCTACGTTTTAAAGTGCTTTCATACAGATCATGTTCGGTCGTCACAACAATTCTGCAAGGTTAAGAAATCCAGGTGATAACACGCTCATGTTTCAAATGAGGAAAACAGACCCAAGAAAAAAAATGGAGTGTTCAGGATTCCTCGACTGGACAACAGTAAAGTGTATCTACAGCCCTGGTCTAAGGGTCAATCAAAGGAGATGGGCACTCAACCTTTCTCGGAAAAGGCCAAACCTGGCCAAAATGGATTATCCCCTGCTCTCAAAGCCTTTCCCTCCCTCAAGCTCTCACTCGTGTAATCTTGGAATACTTGGCTCTGTTCTCCATTCAGCTGAATCTTTTCTGCCTGTTAAAGCCTTTCTCTCTTCCTCTCCTGACTCACAGAGTGATCATGCAATTGCCTTTAATCCCACTCTGCTTTCTGAGTCTCCTTTTTTTCTGTTTCAAATTATTATTGAAATGAATCATTCTCCTTTAACATTTTATGCACTTAGGTTTTTTTTCCTACCAAATAGACCATAAGCATTGTGAGATTCTGGTCTATGTCATAAATGTCCCTGTAGTCCCCACTTGTCACACTCTGTAAATGCATAACAAACATTTACTCTGTGTGTGTATATGTGAGATTCAATTTTTTTTCGTACAGCAGGATATTTCATTTTTGCTATTTTATTCTATTGTTATTTCCAAAGTGTATAATATTTACATCATTATATCTAGAATCCTTGCCATGTGAAAAACCTGGTATAATCTTTATCATTCTGGCAATACCTTTCACTCACTGAACACCCACTGGCATTCACTAAATCCTTAGTTAGCATCATCAACTATTTTAAATAGTCTGCTAATGGCTGCAATGCATTAATATTCTAAGCAGTTAGAAACTCATTTCCCATGTCTTGACTTTTAATATTGTTCTAACTCAAGCATTACTAAACCAGAATGTGACTTTGTTTTGTCAAGCTGTTACTTTAATTGAACTTGAACAATGACTGGCCTGGCATTACTTAATTGGAGCTTACCCTAATCAAATAATGGTATTAGAGAAGAAAAAAGATGGAGACCAGGTCTTTCAGCTCAGCACAAATGAATAAAACATATTTCACCCACATTCCATACCACGATGTATTTTTCTAGTATTTGAAATGTTTTTTTTTTTCCCCGATAAAGTAGCCTTACTGTTGAGAAAGCTTTTCTCATGTCAGTAAGCTTTTGAACAGCATTGAATTGAGTTACATTTACCATAGGGCTCACCACGCTGCCTCTTACATGTTCCTGGCTCACATCTAGAATGGTAATTTGTCTAGGGTGGTCGAGGAAGCCAGTCACTTTAGCGAAAACCCCTGCGGGCTGTCACACAAAAGCAGAAAATGGAAGCTTGAATATTCCTTAATTAACTTCCAAAGACTGACAGCAAAGATTAGTGAAATACTGCTAGCCCTGACTTAATACTCTTCCCAGTGAACAAATGCTGTAACCATTCCTGAAGTTGTGTGCGTTAAGGACATTGATGGAGGATGTTTAGAAGAGCTGCCCAAAGGGACGGCATTATTCTTGTGTCAGTGTATAAGCTCGTGTGGAAGTCTTTCCCAAACACAAGGAAGGCGTTAGCTTCTTAAAGATTCAACACGGATTTTATCACACGTATTGCTGCACTTTGAACCCCCGCTCTACTCTCAGACCACAGACAGTGACCCGTGGTTCTGGGTGAGATCCTCAGATATTGGTACCTAAAAAAGTTGCTTCGGGCGTAGTTCTTGATTCTCTACTGTGCAGGCACCGAAACCCCATCTCATTACTTACTTGAGGAACCATCTAGCTTTGGGGAACCAATTCACTTTCTAAAATTCTGACTGCTCTGAGTTACAAAGTTACAAAAAATTTATTTCTTATTAGTCAGGGAATGGTTAGGTGATTTGCCATCTGCTGTACCAGACACAGCAGTCAGAGCAAAGGGTGTTGGAAAGCCGGGATGAATATTTCATCCAACTACGTAACAGGCTTGAACATTCTCCCTACTCCAGTTACATAATTTTTAATGAGTGAGAGATTGGCCACCCTCAGAAACAACACACCTTCCCTCCCTACCAGTACGGACCTGTGTTTATTCTTTTCTAGATTCCATGTCAATTGCCTCCCTTCAGTTATGTCACTAGGTATTACTTACATTTTAATCCCCTTGGTGAGTTTCAGGATTCATTATAGCCTAATGATGAAGCACATCGATTCTGAGTTAAATAGACCTAAGTTTAGGACATATATCCAACACTTTACATCTGTGTGTTCTTAAGCAATTTTTTTAGCTTGAGTCTAGTTTTTCCATCTGCCAAGTACAGAGATACCTACCTATTCCACAGAGTTGTTTTTAGATTTAACTAGGTAATTCATGTAAAATTTTTGGCACATAGTGAGTGTTCAGAAGTGACAACTGTTAGTATGTATCAGTATTATCGTGCATGCATATAATTTGCCTTTCTCCCCATTAAGCCAGCATTATTTCCTCTCTCCAAGATGAAAGTACTTTAGGGCTAGCAGTATTGTTTTCATTTATAAATATGTACATGACAGGCAAAACATACTCATAAGATGTCAACTTTTAAAATGAAAAAAAATATACGTAAAATTAATATCCCCATTTTACTCACGGAAACTGAGTATTAGAGACATGAATAAAACTTTCTAACACTTTCTTTACTGGGATTGTCGTACCCTTCTAGGGACTACCTTTCTCTTTCCCATTCTCTCCTTAGCATTCATGAAATGCACTCTGTTTTTTAAGATAAGAGAATTGAGTAAAATATGCCCATGTTATAAATCATATGGGAGCCATTAAACAATCTTATCTTCTCCCATGACTTTGTTATTATCAACAGAGATAACATGTAACAATGTCTCTAGAGCATAGTTCCATCCTAATATCCAGACCCATATCTCCATTCTCCTACTCCATGGGTAGTACTTTGAAATCACACAGGCTCTTCAAAATAACATGTTCTAAATGAACTCATTGTTCATGTTCTTCCTATGCTCACTCTATCTTGGTGAACTGGACCAGTCTTAGCACAACTGCCCTAGCTAGAAGTTAAAGCGTCATTCTTCAGACTTGCCTGTCCAGTCAATCACCATGTCATGCCCATTCTTTCCCAGCATATCTCTCATGCCCATTCTTTCCCAGCATATCTCTTGGATGCCTCCTGGTCCCTTCATCCTCATCCAACCAACCTGTTCAGGCCACTGCACCTATCACCTGCATTTCTCCAACAGCTTCCTGAGCAGCTCAATCTATCCTCTACATTTCAGGCAGAGTGATATTTCTAAGATATGAATCTGATTTTGTCATTCTACTTAAAGCCTGTTAGTCATTCCCTATTTCTATTTCAACAATAAGACACAACTTCTCTACATGGCAGCCTGGTCCTCTGAGATTGACCCTTTCTCCATTTCTCCAATCGTCTTTGTTATTCACACCTTTGGGCTGTAGAGATTTGTTACGTCCACACTGCCCCCTGGACTCATCACTTGCACTCAGCCTGTGCACTTGAGAGTTGCTTCCCCGGAAACATACTTCCCTTCTTTCTTCCCTGGGGTACTCTGGTACTGCCCTCAAATTCCAGCTAGGACATCATGTTTTTTAAGAATCCTTTCCTGGGGCGTTGGGTGGCTCAGTCAGTTAAGTGTCTGACTTTGGCTCGGGTCATGATCTCTCAGTTGGTGAGTTCAAGCCCTGCGTTGGGCTCTGTGCTGACAGCTCAGAGCCTGGAGCCTGCTTCAGATTCTGTGACTCCCTCACTCTCTGCCCCTCCCCTGTTCACGCTCTGTCTCTTTCTGTCTCTCAAAAAAATAAATAAATGTTAAAAACAAAAAACAAAAACAATCCCTTTCTGAACCTGGGCTGGGAAAGATGTCCCTTCCTGGCAGAACACTTATCACATTTATTTTATGCTTGCGTGTTCACTTATCTGTGTATCCCCCAAAGTGTGAAAAGCCCAGGGGTTTGGAAGTTGTGGTTCTTTTGTTTGCTTTTGCACCCAGCAGTCGCTAGAACAGAGGTGCTCAGTTTACATGTCTTTGAATGATTAGAGTGAATACTGGATTCCCACAAAATATTGCTGAACTAGTGAATACACAGTAAACAATACGACACTATCCAGAGATTCCATCTCTCGAGTTATGCTAAGGAAACTTTAAAGTGGAAATTCTCTTCTTTTACTAAAGCGAAACTTGTGCTGTACGTTATTAGGTTAAAAAATGTTACATCCTTGGGGCGCCTGGGTGGCTCAGTCGGTTAAGCGTCCGACTTCGGCTCAGGTCACGATCTCGCGGTCCGTGGGTTCGAGCCCCGCATCGGGCTCTGTGCTGACAGCTCAGAGCCTGGAGCCTGTTTCCGATTCTGTGTCTCCCTCTTTCTGACCCTCCCTCGTTCAAGCTGTGTCTCTCTCTGTCTCAAAAATAAATAAACGTTAAAAAAAAATAATAAAAAAAATAAAAAATAAATGTTACATCCTTAAGTTAAAAAAAATTTTAAGTTAACAAACTTTGAACTTCTTTAAAATAGATGACACCGTCTTATTTGTGTATAGTTAATTATGCATTTTCTGGGGAATAATTCTGTTGGTGGATGTGCTCAATATGCGCTTTCCTTGTTTCTTCATTACAGTGAAAGCTTTCTGAGGGCAAAGGAGTATTTATTTTTTTGTTCTATGTCATCTTCAGAGACCTTGTGGTGCCTTTCCCACAAGACAGGACATCAATGAAAGCTAAGGGGTTAAATAAAAAAATAAAGATGCCAAACCAAAGGGTTTTGTCCTAACACAGGAAGATTAATGGCTTACAGCAGCAAATATATACCCTCAAGACATTTTGATTCACGGAAGAAAGGAAAAGACATTTTCATTTCCATATTTCTCTTTGTGATATTTGTGTGGAGAAGTATATGGTAGTATTAAGATGACTTTCAGGGGCACCCGGGTGGCTCAATTGGTTAAGTGTCCGACTCTTGGTTTCAGCTCTGGTCAAGATCTCATGGTTCATGGGTTCGAGCCCCACATCAGGCTCCATGCTGACAGTGCACAGCCTGCTTGGGATTCTCTCTTTCCTTTTCTCTCTGCTCCTCCCCCACCCTTCAAAATTAACAAATAAACTTACAAAAAAAAGATCTTTCAACAGAGAAACAGAAAGACCTCTTGTTAAGTGATGAAAATTAAGGTCAGCTACAGTATGTTGGGGAGTACAAAACGGACATGGGAGATACAACTTGGCTGAAAGACACTAAGTCTCTTACTGGAAGATACTTTCTGGCTTTGAAAGTCAAGCAAATGGTAAGGATAGGAATTAGCCAGATGAAACAAATAGGGTGTTTCCTGTTGTCTGTGTCTTTTGTACTTTTGCATTTATTCTTCACGCATGTGCAGTTTTCCGGATGGTGGCCAACGTGAGGAATGGGGGAATAGTCAGTGTAACAAACGAGACAGGTTCGAACCAGAAAATTCACATGTAGAAAGTGAGGCACCTGATTCTCTCACTTGACTCCTTTCCAATCTAAAGCCAGACGAATCAACAAACTTAAATCTCATTCATAAACATAGGTGCAAAAGTACTAAATAAAATATTCTCAAATTTAACCTAGCAGTTTATAAAAAATAGGTCATGAAAGAGGAAGTTTATTCAAGCACGTGCATGTGGCTTAAGGCTAGTGCATCGAAAAGTGCAAGTCACAGCGTGAATAGGCTGAAGGAAAAAAAAGACTACATGATAATTTCAATAGATGCAGAAAATTTGATGGGATAAGATTTGACTTACTTCTGCTAAAAGCTTTTGTCAGATTGGGTGTTTTCTTAACCCAACAAAATGTTACTAGAATCCTATAGCCTACATGATTCCAAATGGTGGGACACTGTCAATACTTCCTTTCAAGTCAGAAAAAAGACCCAGAATGTCAGAAAACAACAAAAAGAAAACCCCCATGGATGCCTATTCCACTGCTTCTATGCAACATTATGGTAAAAGTCCTACCTAGCACAGGAAGAAACGAGAAAGAAAGAAAACGATGCTGCTAATAGTTAAGGAGGAAACAAACTGTGATGAGTCAACGAGAAGGAAAGGTTGGGGTCCGAGGGCAGGTCCTAAGCACTGTAGGTCGATATTGTTAATCTCGCCAAGGGTCGATATCTGATGTAGTAATCAGCACTGATTTTGCGCACATCAGAAAATCTCACTGAACGAGTACTATAAATGATCACTTAGCCAGTGGGATGGTCTCTGAAATACTTCACCCAAAAGAACTTTGTGGGGAGGCAGCAGTGGATAAGTGAAGCGTGGAAGCCATCCTCAAACGGTTTCTCATTGCACTGAATACAAGCTCGATCCCCACAACTTCCACGTCAGGGTGGAGACTAAGCCTCAGGAAGAGTTTGTGCCATCTGCTGTGCGTGCTACGTGGTCCAGGGAATAATTCCTTCTGATAGGTCATAGTAGTCTCAGAGCTGAGCTTCTGAAGACTTAAAAAGAAAGCGGTTGAAGAGCTGTAAGCAGCGTTCATTTTGCTAGTGGCATTTTGAAGAACTGTGGAGGGAGAGACTCACTGCCCAAATGGATACAGGATGTGCACAAGTGGTTTATTCTGGAGACTTGTCTCTAGTCTTTTTTCATCTGGATTGTCCTTTCCTTTCCTCCTTAGATATGAAGCTCTTTCATTTCTTCCGCTAATTTCCTGGACTGTCCTATTCTTCCTTCTCAGGCTGACTTTGTTTGTTCTCTTGAGACCCGCTCTGTGTCTACCTCACTGTTCTTCCTTCCTTCCCTTCCTTCCTTTCCTTCCTTTCCTTTCCTTCCTTCCTTCCTTCCTTCCTTCCTTCCTTCCTTCCTTCCTTCCTTCCTATTTACTTATTTTTAACGTTTATTTATTTTTGAGAGACAGAGAGAGCAAGAGCATGAGTTGGGGAGAGGCAGAGAGAGGGAGACACAGAATCCGAAGCAGGCTCCAGGCTCTGAGCTGTCAGCGCAGGGCCAGCGTGGGGCTCGAACTCACAAACTGTGAGATCATGACCTGAGCTGAAGTCGCAAGATCAACCGACTGTGTCACCCAGGTGCCCCTCTTCTCCTTTCTTTTCTTTCCTTTTCCTTTCTTTTTTTTTTTCCTTCCTTATCCTGACCAGACAGACCGTTATATTTTTAAGAAAATAACTGCAATATTTGTTGAATAACATTTATAAATCTTGCTTTTAATTTAGAAATAACTTTAGTCTTTAGAGGTTTCTCCACTGTTATACCACCAGCACAGTTGAGGCAATGCTTTATTTTTTTCCCTCTTGTGCATTATTGGTTCTTGGGTGAGGAAAGGGGAATGTTCCCATCCTCCTGATGGTGGTAACATTTTGCCGTTAATGGTTTTGTGTTGAGGGAAGGTATGGACTCGAGTTTAAGAAAGATTAAATTGGTGGCAGTGGGAACAAGGGTTTGCATGGGAAGACATACCAGGATGTGAAACCTGTGAATTCACGACAATCTACATGTGAGATGGAAAGGGTCTCTCTGGACTAGAGTAGTGGTGTTAGGAGTAGAAGGGAAGAGACAGAAGAGAGAAAACAGAAGGAGACATAAAAGGGGTTGGGGGAATGAAGAAATGAAGATGGTTCCTGATAGCATTCCTGACAGTCTGCTGGTCCAATGCTTGCGTGGCGTTCTGAAGCCTTGAAATCAAAGCCTGTGGCCCCAAACACCCCAGCCCTATTCTGGGGCAAACAGCTCTCGGAGCTTTAGTTACCCCACTCAGAATACCACTTCTGCTGCCTATACCAGGGAATGGAAAGCTCAGTGAAGCATTCGTAATAATAAAGTATTTTACAAATATTATGTAATAGTAGACATCGTGCCAATGGTTTCCACAAACTTGTCACCCTTAGATACCAGTGACAGGGTAGAAAAGTCATGTATTTGGGGCCCCGATAGTAACTTTGTAGTGTACTAACTTTGCAAATTCAAGTCAGCCTGAGTCAGTTGGCCTCTCTAAGACTCAGTCTTGCCATAGTAAAACAGGGATCATGACATCACCCTTCACCCTTGAAACGATTTAGCTCTGTACCTATGAAAATGCCTGGCGCTTAATAAATAATGGTTTCTTTGTGTACCTTTATTGTTTCCCCATGTACATCCCACAAAAATCCATATGGGAAAGATTTTTTGCCAACAAAACAAACTGAGCTGAAGTAATCGTTAATTATATTTACTATTTCTAAATTAAATCTCACGATCTTTCTACCTATGTTAACAGAAATAGACAAATATCTAGATAGCAGATAGGTGTTTAGTGTGGACTAGTAACTCTGTTTTGGCTGCCTGGCTTCCTCTCTAAGATCATTTAAAATAAAATTTCTGTACTTTATTTAAATACAGAACAGAATTACTTATTAGTTTATAGACAAATAAGCTAAAGCAACTGGACATCATTTAAGTGATAGCAGAATCAACACTTTCTTCAAATGCCTCTTGATAAAATCATTCCTAATTTTTGTCACTTAGTGGTTTTAAACGTTTTCATTAAAAAAAAAAAAGACATGATCTATTTCATGGTATTGTCAGGAGGATGATGTACAAAGGACCCAGGGCTGTGTTTGGCACAGAGTATAAGCTCACAAGCCACATTACTATCCTTTTAACTTAACTGTCTCTTAACTGTCAAAGACCCTCCCTGGTAGGTTATAATCTTTTTCCTGAGTTTTCATGTTATTTGGAATGAAAACATTTTGACTCTTTTCCAGCTCCTCTCCGAGCCAAGATTCATCCACCCAGCTTCTTCCTCTTTAATCGACTATGAGGGAGAGAAAAATATTCCAAGTACTGGGTGGTGGGGGGGGGGGTCCTCTCGGTTTGCTGCTCTCTCTGTTCCTCAAGAGGTTACTCACAATTGTCCCCCTGGTTCTCTTTTCTCAAGGCACAAACTATTTCTTGAGCTGGGAAGATAAGACCTTCTCCGTTTTCTATTCCAAAAGCGGGATTATTTCATGATAATTGAGTTTCCCTCTAAGATAACCACCCCCCCTCCCTTTTTGGTGCAGGGAGCTACCTGTGGGATTTTATTTTCTATATGTTTATTATCTTTCTAGCTATTCATTTATTTTATTTTATTCATTTCTTTAATGTTTATTTATTTATTGAGAGAGAGACAGACAGAGTGTGAGCAGGGGAAGGGCAGAGACAGAGACAGAGACACTGAATCCGAAGCAGGCTCCAGGCTCTGAGCTGTCAGCACAGAGCCCAACGTGGGGCTAGAACCCACAAGCTGTGAGATCATGACCTGAGCCGAAGTCAAACATTTATCTGACTGAGCCACCCATGTGCCCCAAGTTACTTGTTTATTAACAGCCTTGGCTGACGGGTTTCTTTGTTAAACAAGTTCAAATACTGAGATTAATACTGCAAACTATAAACTTTTAAAAGCAAGACAAAACAGGGGCACCTGGGTGACTCACTCAGTTAAGCCTTCGACTTCAGCTCAGGTCATGATCTCATGGTTCATGAGTTCAAGCCCCGGGTCGGGCTCTGTGCTGACAGCTCAGAGCCTGGAGCCTGCTTCAGATTCTGTGTCTCCTTCTCTCTCTGCCCCCTTTCCCCACTTGCACTCTCGCTGTCTCTCAAAAATAAACATTAAAAAAAATAAATAAATAAAAGCAAGACAAAACAAACAAAAAGGAAATAAATTAAATTGATTATCGCTTCCATTCTTCCTCATGAGACTGGAAAAATTTCATCACCTACCAGTAAGCAGCATTATAAAAGAAAACTGTACAGAGGGAGAAAGCATACACAGGTGTGACTTTTGCCTTTTAAAAACATTAAATCAAGAAAGCCAAATGGATTGATGCGGCCAACTTTGAAACTTAGTCCCACTACGAAACCAAGCATAATACGAATGTGCATAATTCTCTCACGCTCTTATTTTTCTGTCTAGAAGGTTGTGCCTGATGTTGTTCTGCCTGGTAGGAGGAATAACTTTCAAGTAAATTAGCACTTACCATCATCTTTGTCAGGGACGATTGTAACCCGAGCCCTTGGGTATTCTGATCCAATCCTCCCGCCCATGGGCACGCTCAGAAGGACATGGAATGTTTCCTCCTCTTCATACAGGGAGTCGTCAATAACAACGATGCGACACGTTTTTTCACGCTCATGTCTGTCAAAGTGGATGACACTGGTGTGGTCTTCGGGTCTGGATATGTAATCTGAGTAGGACAGCACCGACGTCGGCACAGTTCCGTCTGCCGTACCTGGGGACAGAGAATCCAAAAGGTGTTTATGTAGAACATATCACACAAGCGTGTTTCCAGAAATGATTATTTTCACATGCAACATCTTCACGGTCAATCTGTATACGTGAACCTCCCTGGAAATTACCATAGCACCTACATGGTATTCTAGCATTACGCGTCACCTTCACAGTGGTCTCAAACATACAAAGAGTATTACATTTCCAGTGTTTTCTCCTCTACTTCCTGCCACTGGTCTTTCGGAACAACACAATATTACAAAACAATAGCTTCGACTATTCAAATGCTTACTGTGTGTAGGCAAAGTGCCGAGTGCTTTACATGCATTGCCTGATTAACCCTCTCAACCACACTATTGGGGTTTACAGAGGTTAAATCACTTGCTCTGGGACCCAGAGCCCAAGGCTGACCCTGAAGTCTGTGTTTCTGACCACTATTCTTTATTATCTTCCCATTCATATACACACACACACACACACACACACACACACACACACACACACACATTAATGGGAATTTTCATGAATGCTCAGATATCAACTGCACATATGACCTTTTGACCTTTTCTTTTACATTTTTAGAAAATCTACCTGTTTCCTAGGAAGGTATTTAGTATATTAATGAATATTATATATTAATTTTAATTTGGTATTACATAAAATCATCTTTCAGAGGAGGCTTACTAATGAGCAAAAGAAACATTCTGAAATTTGGTTGAAATGAGTTTCAAGCTAGTTTACAAGGATTTTCTTTTGAGTATGCATTTCTTTGTCTCTCTGTCTCTCTCTTTTTTAAATAACCCTCTTCCACTTGATCAGGTTTGGGTGGGGAAAGGGGACTTCAATTTCTTACATTCCAAATGGCTTTGAGTGTTGGGATAAGCAACCACAAGAATCAGATGTATTTTGATAGGTAACAGCAGTCCTTCCAGGCCCTCTTGGAAGAGGTCCCCAGAAGTGTAACAGTGAAGGAAGACTTCTGGGGAAGTGCAGCTTTTTTCTTTATGAAAACTGGAATAATAAAACATACCCCTCAAGGCATAATGTTCTGGCTCCAACATGTCAAAGAGGCTTATTTCTATGTCTTTGCAGGGACAGTTCAGTTCATTGGCAAGTCAAGCTACCTTGTTGCGTATAACAGACCACCATCAATTCCTGGCTCACGTCTCCACTTCTTCGGATGGGAATGAACAGCTCACCCACATCTTCTTCAACGGAGTATTCCGACTGGGGAATAAATACAGTCGACTCTAAAGAGAACACACAATCACAGTCACTATTACTTTTATCTGAACTTCAGCAATCCTATGCAAATTAACATTGCTCTAATTGTCAACTTTCCCACTTGCATATTCTTTGAGAATGCCACCGTGTGAAGGGAAGGAAAGAGAAGAGGGGGGCAAAAGCAGGTATAAAGCATGCAGGCTCTGGGCCAGTGAATTCCTAGCCTTGAAATAAGACTCAACATTGCAAAAATAGATAAATAGATAAAAATCTCTGGTAATCGCTTTCTTCCTCAATTAATAAATGCTGCTGACATACTTCCTTTAAATACAGCTTTGTTCACTTGACAGATCAACACCTTCCAATGGTGTAGACAAATTTTAGAGGCAGAAGCGACCTTGGAAGTCACCTTGTCCTACCTCGTACTTTACAGATGAAGAAACCTGGGTGCAGAGAGTTGAACTTATTTGCAAAGGCCTCTTTCTGGTTAAGTCAAAATTAAAACTCAAACCTTGTAATGTCTAACTCTAGTACCCTTTTTTTTTAAAGTTTTTTAAAAAATGTTTATTTTTGAGAGAGAGAGAGAGAGAGAGAGAGAGAGAGAGAGAGAAAGAGAGAGGCAGAGCATGAGCTGGGGAGGGGCAGAGAAAGAACAAAGAATCTGAAGCAGGCTCCAGACTTTGAGCTGTCAGCACAGAGCCCGACGCTGGGCTCGAACCCGTGAGCTGCAGGATCATGAGCTGAGTGGAAGTTGGACGCTTAATCGACTGAGCCACTCAGGCCCCCCAACTCTAGTACTCTTTTTATCTCAAGTCTATTTATCAGCTATAAGGACCATACCTGTGGTTTTCTTCCTCTCCTAGACAAATAACGATGCAGAGTATACAATATTATATTTTTATAATAAGTCTAAATGATTCATTTTTAAGGTAGTTGAAAGGCCCACTAAATAACAGAATGACATAATTAAATTGTTGAAAATACAGTTCAATGTGAAGCTATGTTTAGTTCAGGATGACATTTAGTTCAATAATTTGACATGATAACTCCTAATAGATACTTTGGTATTTGACTGGGAGTCTGTTTCACTGCAAGTCTCACAAACACATAAAAAAAACCGCTTCATGGTTATTTTTAAAACAGTAAGCCACTTTGCTTTTCATGATTATAAAAGACCACTGGAACAGGAGACACAGGCCGCTCGAGGTCCGTGTTCCGTCCTCTCGACCCTGCCCGGTCCCCCAGGAGCTGACTACTGTGAACCACATCAAAGGTTTCCCTTGTGCTCTGGCTTCCAGTTGGGTCAGCCAAAGGGAAGCACAGGCAGGACTTGGAGGTCAAGAGCAGAATGGGGTCTGTGGCATTCTTTCCCCTGGCTCCCTCAGGGTTCAGGGCTGACCGCACCCCTTCCCCCAAGTAAAGGTCATGGTGCCCGCTGAACTCTCAGGCTCACTCTCTGGGCTCAGCTAACGTCTTCTTCCCTTTCCCTCAGGCCTAGAGGTGGTAATGGTGCCCACTCTTATTCCTTGGGGCACTTTACCATGCCTGGTGGTTTCCTAATCTTTGACCTCAATGTTGTAAATAGTCATATTATTACATTCTTTTAAAATTACTTACTTTAATTTAAGCTATTACATAAAAAAAATGAGTATGTGGGGGTGCCTGGGTGGCTCAGTCAGTTGAGCATCTGACTTCGGCTCAGGTCATGATCTTGTGGTCTGTGAGTTCAAGCCCCGTGTCAGGCTCTGTGCTGACAGCTCAGAGCCTGGAGCCTGCTTCAGATTCTGTGTCTCCTTCTTTCTCTCTGCCCCTCCCCCACTTACTCTGTCTCTCTCCCTCTCTCTCTCTCTCTCTCTCTTTCTCAAAAATAAACATTAAAAAAAATGAGCATGTGGTTTATTTCTTCTGAGATTCTCATTGATAGGCCAATTTAAAAAATGGTACCACTAAAAAAATGATGGGTGGATATAAGGTCTTATAACTAATTATTCTTTTATCAAACATTGGTTGGGTGACTTTTACTTGCCAGACATTCCTACTAGGCAGAGGGGATATGGAAGGAGACAAAATTCCTGATCTTACGGAGTTTTCATTTTATTTGGGGTTGGGAAAGAGGAAGAAAATAAACAAATATACAAGAATATGTAGTATGCCAGGAGGTAATGAGTTATGTGAAGAAAATAGAGTGTGCTGAAGGGGGCAGGGGCTAAGGCAGGGGAATGTGCCACGGTCGGCCTGTGTTATATGGGAAAGTATCTGTGACAGAGTCACATTTGAGATGAGATTTCAAGGTGGTAATGAGATGCCTTACATACATAGTTTAGAGAAGAGAATTCTCGGCAAAGGAGTGAACAAGTGAAAAGGGCTTCAGGCCTGGGTGTGCCAGGTGTGCACGAGGAATGGCCAGGAGGCCAATGTGGTTTGAGTAAGTGGGGTAAAAAAGAGAAGGCAGGACATGGGACCAGAGCAGCAGTGACGGGGTGGGTGCCGGGAAGATCACTTGGCACTTCAGGATCGTTGGGAGGATGTCGGGTCTTACTGGGAGTAAAATATTGTGTGTAAATAATCAAAGACCAACCAATGGGATGAAAACAAGCACGGGCCATTTATTCACTGCGCCATAGCAAAGGAGTCGGCCACTATCACTTGTCTTTAGCAGAGACTCAAAGGCAGGCCAAGGGGTGAGAAAACTGTATAGTGGGAACAAGGGAAGGCTGCAGGGGCGCCCTGGCTGGAGGCTGGGGGTACAGGGAAGCTGTGGGCAAGCTAACTAGAAGCGGGGCATCCTATGTGACTAGTTAGCGGTGCACATCCGGTTTCTGTGGTCGGTCTTAAGTTGAAAATGAGGGACAAATGAAGGAAGCTGTCAGTTATTGATCAAATTTTGACCATCTGGGGCTGACTGCTACGGACAGACGCTGTGGTTGGGCTTCCCAGTTGCTGTAGGCTGTGGGTCAGAGTTGTATTTTAATACGTGGTCTGTCCGTTGTCTCTGGGTACTCCCATCCAGCTCTCAATATAAAAGCATGAGAAGGCTTTAAACACGGGGATGCTGTAGGCCGCCATATCTTAAGGACGTTATTTTTGGCCGCTGTGAGATAAAGAGACACTGAGGGCCCAGGAGCTGGCCAGGAGCTCAGTTAGGCTTTGCAGCCGTCTAGGAGAGAGAGCACGGCAGACGACCAGGCGGCGGCAGTGGAGCTGGGATAACACGGCTGTGTGCAGGACATACAAAGGAAGAGCCAAAAGAATTTTCCGACGGATCAGATGTGGTACGTGAGAGAGCAGAGGAGTCAAGGGTGATTCCGAGCTTTGCCATCGTGACCGGCCAGAAAGATGAAACTGCTGTTTAGAGAGACTGCAGGAGAATCAGGTGTGGGGCGCAGATCAGGAGTTTCATTTTGGGCATATTAAAATTGAGGTTTGAATTTTAGCTGAGATGCCAAACGAGCCAGCTGAGCATACAATCCTGGATTTCAGTGGACAGGTCCAGATTGGAAATAGAAAAATAGAAAAGTGCGAGGCACCAGCATTTTGCTGTAGGTGAAGTCTGAGTCTGAATAAAATCAGTTAGGGAGGGATTGTAGATAAAGAAGACAATGGATCCAAGCACTAACCTCGGGGCAGGTGGAGGTCAGGGAGATAAGGAAGGCTGAGCAAAGCAGGCTGAGGAGGGGTCCCAGGGATGAGAACAACCGAGGGAGTGCGTGGATACTGGAGGTCAAGTGCAAAAAGTGTTTTCAGAAACAGGGAATGAATGGAAGGGCCCCTGGGTGGCTCTGTCGGTAAAGCGTCAGACTTCAGCTCAGGTCATGATATTGTGGTTCATGAGTTCTAGCCCCGCATCGGGCTCTGTGCTGACAGCTCAGAGCCTGGAGCCTGCTGCAGATTCAGTCTCCCTCTCTCTCTGCCCCTCCCCCACTCGTGTTCTGTGTCTCTCTCTCTCTCTCTCTCTCTCTGTCAAAAATAAATAAAAAACATTAAAAAAAACCCAGAGAACAATCAAATGTCTCAAGTGCTGCTGACAAGTCAAGAAAGCTGAGAATCGATCATTGGATTTAGCAAAGGGAAATTACTGGTTACCTTTATAAGAACTGTTTCAGCGGAGTGGAGGGGACAAAAGCCTGAAGGAATCGGAGGAGAGACACTGACAAGACAGCAGGCACAGACACTTAAAAATGTTTGCTGTAAATGGGAACAGAGTGACATCTAGAGAAATATCTTGTTTATTTATAAGAGGAGTTTTTTTAAGGGCAAAATTATTCCTACTAGTATGAAGTGGGATTTTACCAAACATAAAATGTCAATATAGAAATTATCATAGCGCTTCATTAGAAAAAATACACAAGGTGCCATGAAATATTCAAGTCGGGTCTTCAATGAGTTCCAATGAGTTTCTTTTCATGGAAATTAAGTCTGGTACCACCTAGGTTTTGGCAGTCCTCAGGTCATTTACTCCAATGGCATTCGTAGAAATATTACAGAAAGTTTGGTTTCTTTGTTGGGGGTCGGGGGAGAAAGTGAGTGGGGGAGGGGCAGAGGGAGAGGGAGAGAGACAACCTCAAGCGGACTCCACCAGTGTGGAGCCCAACTCAGGGCTCATCTCACAACCATGAGATCACGACCTAAGCCAAAATCGAGAGTTGGACGCTTAACCGGCTGAGCCACCCAGGGGCCCCAGTTTTGTTTCTTTATTAAAGTTTGCTGTGGACTGAATGTGTCCCTCAAAATTTATGCATCGAAGTCCTAACCCTCAAAGTGATGATATGTGGAGGTGGGGACAGTTGGGAAGTAATTAGGTTTAGATGAGGTCATGAGGGAGGGGTCCTCATTTTGGGATTAGTATCTTTATAATAGGAAGATCTCTCTTTCTCTCTCTTTCTCTCTCTCTCTCTCTCCCCCCAGGTGTCCAGAGCTTGCTTTTAGCTCTGA
Organism: Panthera onca; assembly: GCF_046562875.1. NCBI lineage: Eukaryota > Metazoa > Chordata > Mammalia > Carnivora > Felidae > Panthera > Panthera onca. The sequence goes on from NC_138339.1 coordinate 223,450,205, forward strand.
AACTCACTCCTACATTTGGTCTGAAACAGGGTAAACAGGTCCAGCACCACATTTAGGTCTTTCGTTGACCTGATGTGGGCAGAAATGTGCATCTATGGGAGAAACTGGAAAAGGCGAGGTGAGGAAAGGCTTTCCTGCTAGGTTTTTCCTGTTCATATCATTTTTCAACCTCATTTTATATATACAGGAGAGCTTATACACAGACTGCCTCAAGTAAGCATAACTTTTTAAAACCCCTGAAAGTGGCATTTGTTTTTTATCAGCCTTAAAAATTATTAGCTCATATGTATGGGATTCTTAATTATTTGCAAAGCCCTATTCTAAACACTTTACATGAGGGATGCCTGGGTGGCTCAGTCGGTGAAGCGTGAGACTTAAGCTCAGGTCATGATCTCACAGATCGTGAGTTCGAGCCCCGTGTCGGGTTCTGTGCTGACAGCTCAGAGCCTGGAGCCTGCTTCGGATTCTGTGTCTCCCTCTCTCTCTCTGTGCCCCTCCCCCACTTGCTCTCTGCCTCTCTTTTTCTCTCAGAAATAAACAAACATTAAACACTTCACACATATCAGCTAGTTTTATCCTGGCAACAATCCTTTCACAAAAGAACTATTATGATTGTCATTTTATCTCTGAGGACATGAGGCACACAGAGGTTCAAAACCAGCCGAAGCTTAGGCTAGTAGGTAGTGATACCCATACTTGAACCCAAGAAGTCCATCTCAAAGCCCAAGATAGTAACTGCTATGATCCACTTGTAAAAGAAGAGCGCTCAGAACGGCTGGTAGCTGGACTTATGCCAGAAGGGCCAACTGAGCTTATAAGAGACATAAGTTACTGCTAAAAAGCTGGCGGGGACAGCAGAAGCAGAACAAAGGAAGCTAAAAACAAGTATTTGAAAATTTGTTTAGACATCCAATGTATTCATAGAATTCTATATATAAACTCATAAAAGTGTTATGTAAGGAACAAAATCTGCATGATGGTCATACTGACAAAGTTACAGAAGTATTATATAAGTGACATGTATAAATGTACAATAATATGCTTATGAATATAATACCTGTATTATGTAATATAGCAGCATATCATATGTCAGATCCCAACTAGCCCATTAGATGGAAACCATAGCAGTCTCTGGGAGGGTGTTCATTGAAAGACAAAGCAAGAGTGGTATTATAGAAATAGTAAACTCTGCTAAGTAAATAGAGATATGTAGACAAAAATGACTACAGGGTCATCCTCTCTAACCCTTAACACTGGCTTTCCCATGCAGTAGGTCTATGAGTGACTTTTATTTCCTTTTCTTAAAATTTTTTTTAATGTTTACTTATTTATTTTGGGGGGGGAGAAGAGAGAGAGAGAGAGAGAGAGAGGTTACACGTGAGCAGGGGAGGGGCAGAGAGAGGAACAGAGAGAATCCCAGGCAGGCTCCACACCATCAGCCCCCTGTGGGACTCGCACACACGAACCGTGAGATCACGACCTGAACTGAGATCAAGAGTCAGATGCTTAACCGACTGTGCCACCCAGGCACCCCTGGTTTTTACTTCTTTAAATCTTTCAGAATTCTTGACAATGAACATGTGTTACTTTTATAGTTTCAGATTGGTTTCATCATTCTGTAAGTGCAAAGATAAAGCTGAGTAAAGTGAATGCATTCGTCATTAGTCATTGCAACTCGATTGAAACGAGTGCTTTGATCTGCAATTGCAGTGTTTATTTTTAGGTTTGACTGTGCTGTAACTTTGGCCAAAAATGACTTTTGTTCTCAGAAATAAAATAGTTGTAGTTACATTTGAAAGCTACTGTTCATGCCAGTCTTTTCTCAATTATACTGAACAGATTAAAAAAAAAAAAACAGATTCTACTAAAACCAAGATGGAACAAATTATCTTCTAAAAAATCTCTGTTACAATAGAACAGAGAAAGCAAAGGCAGTGCATGGACAAAGGCACTGAGTGTTTGTTGTCTTTAGAAAGTCTGGAACATTCAAAAGTTAACACAGAAGATGTTCCGGTACCTCCTCAGGCTACCATGCTGTCCTCAGCCTGCTCGACAAGTGGCACCGAGTAGGAAGTCTGTCCCTGATACGTTTGATCTTGGACAGCTCTCTCACATTTCTACGGTCTGTTTTTCACTCTCAAACAGACATAGTAATTAGTACAGGCTAATTCAACAGGGACTTGAAAAAGACACAAATGAGAGTAATGAAAACATCTAAATAACATGCTTACAAGTGTCTTTTTTAATGGAAGAGTTTTTTTTTTAATGTTCTTTATTATTTATTTTTGAGAGACAGAGCACGAGTGAGGAGGGAGAGGGGGACAGAAGATCAGAAGTGGGCTCTGCGGTGACAGCAGTGAGCCCATGTGGGGCTCGAACTCAGGAACCGTGAGATCGTGACCTGAGCTGGTCAGGTGCTCAACTGACTGAGCCACCCAGGCACCCCACATGATAGTAAGTATTACAAGTTCATATCAGGATGCCGTGAGATCCAAAAATTATCCTTTAGCACTAGGCAAATGTTGGTAAGAGTGAATCTTAGGGTAATCTTTGTGCATATCATTAAAAGTTTTTATTTTGTGAATGTAGAAACTTTCAGGAAGTTTTACAACACTAAAATGGCTTTATTTTATACCACCTTTTTTCATATCCACCTTTTGGTGCCAGAAATGTACAGATGTGTGCTGTAATTTTAGCCAGCATTTCAAATTGTTTGCTTCTCTTAAGACAATGACCTGTGCTTCACGGCAACAGGATTCAAAAAGGAAAAAAAAAAAACCTTCCACTCTCACTGAAATTGAATTTTTTCTTGCTTCTTTCTCATTTTGGTGTCATAGCTGCCGTGGATTACCATTTCATTAATTCTGGATCTTCAAATTTGGCTAGCCAATGATCTCCATATGTCAACTGTGACAACAGTACAAACTTTTAGAAAGAATAATTAATGTTTGTGTTTCATGTTACAGCCTATGTCATCTGAATTCTACTGCATGAAACGGGTTGGCTCACTCAGCACACAAAAGTTTGCCTTTTCTTTGTAGCCAATAAGATTAGCATTCTTGACATACAAGTTCTACTTTTCTTTGGAATGGTATGTTTATTCTCTACTGTATATTATACAGAATTAACCTAATCTCGTCATACAGAAAATGATTACACAGATCAAATATTTAATTCCCTAGGTTCATGGTTGATTTTTGGTATCATAAAGGTATCAGAACGAGCCCCTTTCAATCAGAAGTTTGCAGATACTTCAAGTATGTACATAGTAAATAATTGCACGAAATACTTAGGGACTTTAGACATCTATGTTCGGTATCTGTACTCGAATACCTGTATCTGAGGTTGTAGTCTCCTAGCACAGTGCAAAAAACTAATTTACTCTGGTTAGAAATTATACAAGGTAAAAAAGGAATGGGATCTTAATATAAAATAAGTTTTAGCTCTTACCTATTTTCCTCTTAACAGAAATGAAAATGCTTAATGTTAATTAATATCTAGATGCTTCTCAGAGTGAGAAGAAACGGTGTTATGTCTGACAGTTAGGGAACCGAATAAACAGGAAATCGAGAATCTTCTTTCAGGCTTCTCCTGTGGGTGCTGACTGCTCCTTTATCACAGCACATAACATTGTACATTGTTAGTTATAATAATTTTGTGGAGTGTAATCACCTAATGATACCCTTTCAAAATTAGTATGCCTTCTTCACTGTAGCACCCGCATCCCTACCTCTTAGCAGAATTCCTGGCATGTAGCAAAAACTCAATAAACAGCTGTTGAACGTACAGACACATAATGCTGAAGCAGTCTTGATTATCTTTCTAGAATACTTGGTTTTTTTCACCTATACTAACATATTTTGGCTTGATATATAAAGGGAAAATTAATAGAATAAGAAGAGAAGGAATCACTTTGTTCTTGGGTCTGTTTGTTCATTTTATATACAAGAATGGGTGAGACAATGCTGCTGTTGGCAAAGCATGTGGTTTAATTAGGATATTATTTCTTTTCGGTCACAAGAAATGACAGAAGACTGTAAAACTCAGAGAATAGAGAGAAGGGCTTCGTAGAAAAAAATCTATATACATTCAAACACTGGGTTCTGGCACTTATTAGCAGAGGACTTTGGGGAAATACATTCTTTGAGCCTCAGAGATCCGATTTGGAAATTGACATATCAATCACAGGTTTACATGAGATATGATTGCCCAGCTCCTAATGCAGGGTCTGGCTCAACCGTGGATATTCAAATATGGTAGAGATTGGCATTGTGATTACTATCTTACCCTTGGCCTATGGAATAATCCTTTTGGAATTCTCTGGGTTAGGTTAGAAAAAAAGGGCAGAAGGAGTAACAGTGACCCGAAATTTCTTCAAAGCCCTTCTTGTCTTATGGCCATCTGCTGTCTGCTGTTGATTCAGTCCAGCCTCGTCGCAGAGGGTCTTTCCACCACAGCTAATTGTTACCGCCCTCAGATAAAGGGTAATCTCACCCATCTCTGACAACGCTAAAGACAACCAATCGACCAAGTGGTCGATTGAGGCAGAGATTTAAGGATGGCACTATTTCTCAGGTTCCTCATCCAGACAACAAGTTAAATGGTTTATGCACTTTAAAACCCCTCCCGGGGCGCCTGGGTGCCTCAATCGAGTAAGCGTCTGACCTTGGCTCAAGTCATGATCTCGCAGTCTGTGAGTTCAAGCCCTGTGTCAGGCTCTGTGCTAACAACTCAGAGCCTGGAGCCTGCTTTGGATTCTGTGTCTCCTCTCTCTACTCTTCCCCTGCTTGCTCTCTCTCTCTCTCTCTCTCTCAAAAATAAATATTAAAAAAAATTTTTTTAAAACCCATCCCAACTGGAACTGCATTTGTAAAGGATGGAGACTGTGGAATCAAACTGAAACAAGGAAAGATAACAGTGATAGACGACTGAAAAGTAAGGTAAAAATCTTGACAATAAGAGCAGATTTTCCATGGGAGTGCCTCCAAGGTCACAAGAACCTGGCACAAGGGAAGTATGCCAAAGAGAGATTAACATCTCTGTTTAGCAGTCTGTTTTCTTCTTATTCTAGTTTTCCTCTTTGTACCGCAGACTTCAATTTTTGAGGACATTGAATTGATTGATTTACTCAATAAATGACTAAATGACCCCATTTGTCTAGAAAGCTATTGATCCCTACAATCATGGCAGAATGGTGTGTCCCTCTTTTGTGTGCCCATAGCACTTTGTTAAGTAGAAGGAAAAGTTCTCCATTTTCAGTCCTCTTTTTTCATGTGACAAAATATGTCTGTTCTAGGGGTGCCTAAGTGGCTCAGTCGGTTAAGCATCCAACTCTTGGTTTCAGTTTGGGTCATGATTGTATGGTTTGTGGTATTGAGCCCCACATCAGGCTTGTGGCTAACAGCATGCAGCCTGCTTGGGATTCTCTCTCTCCCTCTCTCATTCTGCCCTTCCCCACTGTAGCTGGTTCTCTTTCTTTCTCTCAAAATAAATAAATAAACTTTTAAAAAAACTGAAAAAAGATCTCAAAAAATACGTTCTAGACAAAAATGTGGGCTTCTGAAGTCCCATCTGACAGTTGAGTTGTCCCTGCATGGCCCCTCTCTCACTGGCAGGGCAAGTACCAACATGGCAATGAGATTTGCATGTGAACTGTAGGAGATTAGCTCCCTTCTATTCATGGCCACCCAGGGTGTCCAGGGATGAGGAATGGGGTGCACTTGCTCCCAGTGGTGACTGCCCTTTGAGGCAGGCTGCCTTCTTGCACACAGGATGCAGGAAGACATAGTGACTGGACCCACTCCTTAGAGAATGGTCATTTCTATTGATCATAGAGCTTGGCTTTCCAGCCAGAAACCAGGCTGTGTTCTTGGAACCATGTGTTCCCAGCCAGACATTCAAAACATCTGGAGGCATGAGACATATTACAGAACATCCGTATGGGTACTGAATAGTACTTGAGTCTAGATAAGTAACTACTTAAGTGTATGTCGTATCTCCGCAGTAGATGTAGATACTCATGTATTGAATAAAACGCATAGTCAGGGGCCCCTGGGTGGCTCAGTCTGTTGAGCGTCCGACTTCGGCTCAGGTCATGATCTCACGGCTCGTTGAGTTTGAGCCCCACGTCAGGCTCTGTGCTGACAATTCAGAGCCTGGAGTCTGCTTTGGATTCTGTGTCCCTCTCTCACTCTGCCCCTCCCTTGCTCATGCTCTGTCTCTGTCTCTCTCTCAAGAATAAAACATTAAAAAATTTTTTTAAACGCAGAGTCATTTAAAATCTTTACCTAAATCACAACTATGTAAGTTAAAAAATATAAATGGATAGAGTATTATAAGAGTATAATTATGAACATGTGAGAATTCAGGATGTATGTATGCATATGCTTGTGTGTGTGTGTGTGTGTGTGTGTGTGTGTGTGTGTAGAAAGAGAGAGTTTATGTTAGTAAGTTGTTTGTTTTGTTTGTTTTGTCACAAAACATGGGAGCAAGTATTCTAAAATTTGTCACATGTAAAATTGAGAGCATTCTATAAACACCAAGTAAAATGCCTAAAATGGTGCACAGGTCTACAAGTATGGAGGTAATAGGGAGGGAGTGAAAGAATGTATATAAAATGTGTTAATTGTGCTGTTTGTCGGTAGTGAGTATGTGATGAATTTCAATTATTATCATTATCTGTGGCTGTTATGGGTAAGTAAGGAGCTGGGAAAAGCTCTTTTATTAACTGGCTAGTAAACAAACCATTTCCAGACTAAAATTAAGCAGTGGTGGTTATTTCCTTTTCTTGCTGCCATAACACTTTGTTTATACTTTATTGCATCACATCACATTCTATTGCAATCATTTATTGGTAGGGCTCTCTTTCCCATTAGACCATAGGCTCTTTGATAGAAAGATTTCTATCCTATTATCTTTGCATCCCTAACACATAGCGCTGTACCCAGCACACATACGAGCTAAACACATTTTGAATGCATGCAAAATAGAATCTCATAACACGACCTAGAACTAATACATAGAGGGGAAGGTTAGAGGCATAATAGTTCCTAGGGCTAGCAAATTTCTATGTGAAGAGTTACAAGAGAGTGTAGGAAGAAACAGTCAAAATTTTGAAATGGTAGGGAGAGTGACCCTTTAATGGTGGGGAACAAGAGCTCTTTAATCTCTTAAAATGAAATCTAACAATGTTATTTGTGACACCAGAAATAACAACAGTAGTAGTGTGTTTATGTTTTATAGAATTCTTTCACAAGAATGATGCAACATGAGACTCATTAATTTTTCTTATTTTGTGCATTAGGAAACTAAATCTTAAGAAAAGGTGTTTGATTTGATTAAGGTCATAAAACTAGAAATGGTAGAATTGGGAATCAAACTCAGATCTTATAACTTTAAGACCAATGGTCTTCAACAAGACATGGAATATACCAGGCGTTATGAGACACTTGTCAGTTATCATAGGAATGATCATGGCCTGGAATGACTAGGGCTGAATGTCATCTAGAAAATTCTATAACAACTTTGATGACCATTACATTAAATGGCACTATGGCAAAGTTGTGTGTGTGTGTGTGTGTGTGTGTGTGTGTGTGTGTTGTATGTACATATTTTAATATTCCACTTCTCAGATCTACTATGGGTACAGAGTATAGAGTGTTACCCTATTCTGAGAAATAGAAAGGGACGGATGAGTTTAAGTGACTTATTCCTTAAGGTAAACAATGACAATTATACCAACTGGCAAATAAAATATCAAAAAATGGCTTCAGGGGTGCCTGGCTGGCTTAGAGGGTAGAACATGTGACTCTTGGTTTCAGGGTTGTGAGTTCAAGCCCCACATTGCACCTAGAGCTTACTTAAAAAAAAAATGAAGAAAGAAAGAAATGGCTTCAAACAAACTCTAACTGATGGGCCAGTTCATGTGTATTAAAGCTGCCATGGGCTGGTTCAAAAGAGAGAAGCTTTATTATGCTACCACTTATTCAAGACTTAAGACTCGAAGAAACTTTAATTATTCATGCCTAGATAATGCAGATAAAACTAAATGTAATTAAATGCCAACTGTTCTTTAAAGGAATTAGAAGCATAATTGAACTTCATATTTAACTAAAAGAGAGATGTTAGTTAAACAAACAGAACCCGAGCCCAGTTCTCTTATGCTCTCTCTCTAATTAGGTTCAGTCTTTTAACCCAGAGATTTCCACACAGGTCTCCATTTCAGGTACTCAGTAGATTGTATCTTCAGAGAAAATTTAAGAGTTTTCTGACTGACAAAATAAAGTAGGCTGGCAGTTAAAAAGAAAGTCACGTCTGGGTTCTGACAGGATTTCAGCTTTAGAAGACTCTCCCCAACCTTTGAATAAATGCCAGCCCTCCAAAAGCCATTCAACCTTTTTCTTTCTTTCTTTCATTTTCTTTTTCTTTTTTTTTTCTTTTTTTTCCTTTCCTGACTGCACGGAGACAAGCTAGCAATTAGAACGATGGCAAGGGGGAGGGAATAGGTCAAATTACACATGAAAGCAGTGAGGTTCACTTTTACCAACATCAGCCAAAGGTGGGCACTGACAAAAAAGCATAATCTAATAGAAATTAAGAGGAGTGATTTAAGACACGATTCGCCAAAGAGTGGGGATAGGTCTGGTGGGTTTTATGTAACAAATGTGGAGGCGCACAGCCAAGTGAAAACTGTTGGCTGATAAAAATTCTAACACTTGAACAATCAAGTGTAACATGGGGAACAAATTAATCCCAAATGGTCTGATTCTTAAACTCTTTGTTTAAAGGACACTTTGAAAGACATTTAAAAGACTTTAAAAAGTAATGAATTAATTCAAGAAAAATGAGATGAGCAATATTGATTCTAAAGAACAGAATTACAGTAAGAGAAAGAACATGCTGATAATTCATATGAGCTTACGTAGTTCATTTACTTGAAATGATATAGCTTCCCTTATTAGTTTTTGGCTTCCCTCTCCCATCAGCATACGTGAGAATATTTAACTATGAGTCTAGAACATTCTCCCCCATAGAAAGTCCACACACTGAATTTAAAACTTCCTTTATAAGGTATTTTGTCATTAAAAACCCAACAGCGACGAGACAAACAAGTCGACAGCTCTCACCATCTCCGGGGTCAACAATCTCCACCGTGGTCACTGCAGGGAATTCCAGAGCAGCCAGCACAGGCTCTGAGAGAACCACCTGGAAGGTCTCCGACTGCTCGTGTTCTCCATCGCTCATGATCCGCACTCTCCAGGTGGCCCTGGTCTGGCCTGGGTTGAACTGCACTTGTTTCTGTGCTTTGCCCTTGAAGTCTTTGTCTTTTTCTGCAGTCCCATCTCTTGTGCCGATACCTTCACAAAAACATGGTATCATTCTCTTAGCTTCATTTTAAATTGGATTATTGAAGTTTGCCTTGTCGTTAACCTTTTGTGTGTTATTTATTCTGCCTGCCACTACGTCCAGCTTTGATTCCATGAGGTGGACGATTGGGGTACAGGTGCCACAGTAAAAGGGTTCTACTGTAGGTATTGGGGGTTCATGATTCTGTTCTATTCTTACCTCATGATGGTTTTGCTATATATTCTTTGAACTGTGTTTGTGTTAGAACCTCTTGTAAAGCAAGGCTCAGTAAATTAATATTCATGTTGCAAATATTCTTATTCCTACAGTTCATTCAGTCTTAAAAGCTCTTCACTTTTTTAATTTTTTTTAATGTTTGTTTATTTTTTAGAGAGAGACAGACAGAGCATGAGTGGGGGAGAGGCAGAAAGAGAGAGGGAGACACAGAATCCGAAGCAGGCTCTAGACTCTGAGCTGTCCGCACAGAGCCTGATGCGGGGCTCGAACTCATGAACTGCAAGATCATGGCCTGAACCAAAGTCAGATGCTTAACCTACTGAGGCACCCAGGTGCCCCAAAAAACTCTTCACTTTTACTTTTACATGTGTTATACTGCATGTGCCATATGATAAAAACATAAGAAAAATTCTCTAACTAGAAAATAAGGAACTCTGTGAGTCAAGAATTCTTTGATAATCAAAGTTGTAAATGGCCAATAATAAAAAAAATTACAATATTCTCTCCACATTTACTGGGACTAAGATCCTTAAAAGAATATAATTCAGTGATTGTCAATATGACCACATCCAGGTGTTTGTGTGTGTGTGTGTGTGTGTGTGTGTTTAACACTTCAGAATTCCATGAAACCATGTGAACAGAATTGGAGAGCTAAATATATGTGATTGCTATGAGCAGTATGTTGGGCTCACTCTGATGGTTCAACTCAAGGTCAATTGCAGTTAGCTGGGAAGGCTGAAGGACCTCTGAGTCTCTCACTACATTACAAGAGGATCTTCACCATCACGATATCATGTTCTCAAGTCACACGTTATCAATAAACAGTCAACAGTTAACAAATCCAATGTCATCGAAAAATTATAAATTGTAGTTCGTACTTGTTCCACTTTGTACTTGTACTAGTATATCCTTAAGTGCTGAATCAAAACCTCTTAATGAGCCATGTTAATAGAATAATTTTCAGATAGGGGTATCTGGGTGGCTCAGTCAGTTAAGCGTCTGACTTTGGCTCAGGTCATGATCTCATGGTTGTGAGTTTGAGCCTCGTGTTGGTCTCTGCACCAGTAGCTTGGAGTCTGGAGTCGCCTTCAGATTCTGTGTCTCCTTCTCTCTCTGTTTCTCCCCTGTCCCCTGTTCATGCTCTCTCTCTCTCTCTCTCTCTCAAAAAAACATTAGAAAGAATAATTTTCAAGTAAATTTCTTTAAATATTGGCATTTTGAGAAAAATTTGTAGGAAAGACAGCTTTAAAGGGGGGGAAATAAAATCTTGTGACTATTAGAATTAAGCCTGAAAATAAAGTGTTTGTAGCATTTCTTATTTAATTGAAAAAATTACCTTATTTTTAAATAATGGTGCTTACATCAGATGAATCTGAATATTTTCATCTGTTAGTTTCATCTTAAAATGACAACGAAAATAAATATTTCATTAAAATATTTTTGTCTTGGGGCCCCTGGGTGGCTCAGTCGGTTAAGCGTCTGACTTTAGTTCAGGTCATGATCTCACGGTTCCTGGGTTTGAGCCCTGCATCGGGCTCTGTGCTGACAGTTCGGAGCCTGGAGCCTGCTTCAGATTCTGTGTCTCCCTCTCTCTGCCCCTCCCCTGCTTTGTTTCTCTCTGTCTCTCAAAGATAAATAAATGTTAAAAAAAAATTTTTAATAAAATATTTTTGTCTTATAGCTCTCAGAAGCAACTGAGATAAAAATATCTCATTTTTTTCAATAGTAGGTAAAACATGATTTTTTAATATCAGGAGGAAAAAGGGCACAGAACCAGGCATTCCAGCACTACGTATCCTGTTGAATGTTGCAGACTTCCCGTTAGCTCTTTGGTTCCTAATGCACACAGACAGGTTGTCAACACCTCTTGGGTCTGCCGTGATTCACTGTCGAGGTAATGGATGATGAGAGGAATCATTCTCTATGAGGTTCCAGCACACATGCTGCTCATTGACCCATCTATCCACAGTGGCATGGGCCAGCAGAAGAATTTGCTATTTGCTCTCTGATAACCACTTTTGTTTTGTTTCGCCAACAATGCATTATTTTCTTAGAGATTCAAAAGGCAGTTTAAAAATAAAAAGGAATGAGTATAGGGCCGCTCAGTCAGTTAAGCGTCCAACTCTTAACCAGAGTCTTAACCATAGTCTTAACCAGACTCTTGATTTCAGCTCAGGTCATGATCTCACTGTTCGTGGGTTCAAGCCCCGCATCGACCTCCGCACTGATAGTGTGGAGCCTGCTTAGGATTCTCTCTCTCCTTCTCTCTCTGTCCCTCTCCCATGTGCACTCTCTCTCTCAAAAGTAAATAAAAGAATATTTAAAAAAAGGAATGAGTATAATACAAGGAATGTCCACTAGTTCCAACTAGTCATCCTTACTAAGTGATAATCAAGTTATCCAACCTGATAAAATGTAGACTGTCATACCAAATTTCATGGTTGCTGCTAAAAACACATATAATTTTTTTAGATGGACTTTATAAAGTATTTCTGATTGGATGTAAATTATAAATAGGCAAGATCGTTGACTTGCCAAGCAAAGAGGAATGGATTTCTATTTTGTGAAAAAAGACTTATGCTTCTCAAACATGAGGTAAAATTAAGAAGGACGTGTCATATTTTTAGAGGGTAAAATAAGACTTAGATGGAATACTAAACTTGCTTTGGGTCAAAAATAAAGATTTCCTTTCTATAATTAACACACAGTACCTACTCTGAGTGTAGTGTTAGTCTATCCTGGTACAGGATACAGTTGCTTACTATCCATGGACCAGCAGCATAAACAACATCTGAAAGCTTGTTAGAAATGCAGAATTCCAGGCCTTACCCCAGACCCACTGAATCAGAATCAACATTTTAGCAGGATCCAGGTAAATCTTAGATGCATTAAACCTGAGGGTAGGTGGACACATACTAAATATTTCATACCTCCATAGGGCCCTTTACATAGGTGCCCATTTTTTAAAAAATTAAAGAAAAAAAATTTTTAATGTTTTTATTTTTGAGACAGAGAGAGACAGAGCATGAGCAGGGGAGGGGCAGTGAGAGAGGGAGACACAGAATCTGAAGCAGGCTCCAGGCTCTGAGCTGTCAGCACAGAGCCTGACGCGGGGCTTGAACTCATGGACTGTGAGATCATGACCTGAGCCAAAGTTGGACGCTTAACCGACTGAGCCACCCAGGCCCCCCTAAAAAATTTTTTTTTAATGGTTATTTATTTTTGAGAGAGGGAGAGAGACAGAGTATGAGTGGGGAGGGGCAGAGAGAGAGAGAGGGAGACACAGAATTGAAGCAGGATCCAGGCTCTGAGCTGTCAGCACAGAGCCCGACGCGGAGCTTGAACTCAAGAACCACGAGATCATGACCTGAGCTGAAGTTGGACGCTTAACCGACAGAGCCACCCAGGCGCCCCCTAGGTGCCCATTTTAACAAAGGATGAAGAAATGGTGTGTAGACTGTGGAGGACACAGATTAGTCCAAGCTTTAATCTAACATGGTAGATGAGACAGCAAAGTACACACAACGTTCAAAACATGCTCTTAATTTGAGATACAAATATTCAGCTGGTAAATCATACCTATTATAAATAACATTATTAGATGGGGCAAAAAATTCTAGAAATCAAAAAGCTTATAAATTGGGCTTAAGTTTATGCTTTTATTTTTTCAAAGAGAACTAATTATTAGACAAACCATATGCCTTTGATTTACTAAGCAAAACCACAATTGCAGCTCTTCCTCTGGTGTGGAAAAATGGCATGGAGGGTAAGCAAGGCACTTTTGGAATGAGAGAACAGATCATATCCTACCTTGGCCACGTAGTGGCCATAGGACCACAGGCAGGTTATGAACTTCCTCTGTTATGGGGGATTTCAGAAGCACCATAGTGTGGTAGTTAAGAAAGTTACCCCTGGGGCCAAATCTCAGCTCTGCTCCTTAGTAGCTTTGGGAGGATGACAACCTCTCTGTTTCTTTACCTGCATCATGGGGGATATAATGACACTCCTCTCACATGGTTGACTATGTAAGGTATTGGGAACTGGGGCTGGCACATAAGAAGAACTCAATACATTTTAGCCATCATTACTGTCACTTCATAGTCCAGTATGTAACACAGTGGCCGGCACTGAGTAAGCCACTCAAGAAAATGTGAGGTTGAATTAGCGAGTAAAGTAAGTCGTAAGGAGAAAAAGACTAAGGTAACGTACTTAGTGTGCCTAACGAAGTATCTTTTATTTAGTAAATTCACAATAGCTGGTAGCAGTAAGATCTTTGAAATTCCAATACTCTTATGAAATGCAAACACATATTTAATTTGTTAATGGATTATACTGGTTATAAAATTAATAATCATCTCTGAGAAAACACTTATATAAATTTCATGTGATCCATGGCCTCCTAACTATGCTCCTGAACTTAAGTGATAGTCTGCCTCTAGATATCATGCAAATGATCTAATTCTAGAAGCTTGTGAGTGACAGTGGAGGTTTCAGGAAACAGTAACATGAAACACATTCATTGTAGAACTTCTTCCAGGCTTCCCTCCTCTTTAATCTGACTTCCATTCTCCCTCCCAGCTTGAAGTCTATTATCTCTTCAATGATTGATGGGTGTGGGCCACACACAGAAGTCTTTCCAACTTCCTATCTCCCCAGGTTACTAAGTAACGTGTGAGGTTAACCAAGTAGAGCTAAAGAACCTTTGTAGAATGGCTGGTGCTCATCTCCACATGCAGGAAATCATAGTTCGCTGAAAAAATAATGCTAGGAGAAAAAAAGAGCCCTTGTTTGACATTTTAGGATTCGGCTTTAAAAAAGAAAAGGAAGAGAAAAATGAGAAAAGATAGCTTTAAAAAATCTTTCAACCATTAACTTTCCCATTACTTTCAGTGGAAGTGAGTAATTAAACATACCCACCAGGAATTCTGGCAAAATGCAAATAGATGAAGGCATCCTTAAGAATTGCTGAGGTTCTCTGTGTCTCAGTTATTATTTCCCGCATACTTTCAAGCACAAAGTCCAGTTAAGGCTAATCTCTCACGGACAATAAGTAAGACAGGATCAGATTCCTGATCTGCAGAGCACGCGTGTGTGTGCAAAGAAAACATGCTTCCAAAGAGAGAGAGCACCAAGAGCATTCACTAAGCTTTAGAAGGTTAGACAAAGAGAGTGTAAATGGCAGCCAAGAGGAGGCATGTGCAAATCAAGACGGAAGCAGAGCAAAACATGAAAAAAAAAAGGGGGGGGGGGTGGCGCCTGGGTGGCTCAGTCGTTTGAGCATCTGACTTCGGCTCAGGTCATGATCTCACGATCTGTGAGTTCGAGCCCCGTGTCGGGCTCTGTGCTAACAGCTGAGCCTGGAGCCTGTTTTGGATTCTGTGTCTCCCTCTCTCTCTGCCCCTCCCCCGCTCATGCGCGCGCTCTCTCTCTCTCTCTCTCTCTCTCTCTCTCTCTCTGTCAAAAATAAATAAACATTAAAAAAAATTTTAAAAAAAGACGGAAGCAGAGCAGCACAAGGTCCGCAGGTGGACCAGCTACCCTGGAGCCAATAACCTGACGGGGTCAGCAGAGAGTGGTGTGAAAATCTCTCTTACATGCTTAAAAAACAAAAAGCACTTAAAATTTTTTTTTAATGTTTATTTATTTTTGAGAGACAGAGAGAGAGAGAGAGAGTATGAGCAGGGGAGGGGCAGAGAGAGGGAGACAGAGGATCCAAAGCGGGCTCTGCAGTGATAGCAGAGAGTTGAATACAGGGCTCAAACTCACGGCGCATGAGATCATGACCTGAAGCCAGACACTCAACCGACAAAGCCACCCAGGTGCCCCCAAAACAAAAAGCACTTTAAAAATAAGGAGTAATTAATACCCAGCATCCAAATATCAGGGGGGAGCCTGGTGGGGGCAGATTGTGGCTGTGGCAAAGGTATTGTATGTGGTATGTGTGTGTACGTGTGTGTGTGTGTGTGTGTGTATAGGGATCTACTCTTTAATGCTTTTTGAATTTCATGGGCCAGTAAAATTTCAAGTAATTGTTTTGCAGACAAACACAGGATTAGCAAGCTTTTATTTTTTATTGCCAACATTTTCCTAGATTCCTATCTTAGCCGATATTCTCACTCAGTGAAAGCTCTTTTACCTCATGAAAATTCTATCAGCCTAGATGTTATATGTTAGCTTGAACTGGACTTGTAAAAAGGCTTTAGTCTTTGCTTTTGACTTCCAGTTTTATTTAAAAGAGTAAAGCAGCAGAAAATGATTAGTATTTAACGCTTGAGCATTGGTTCTGAAGAAAAGTCACAATGTGCATCTTTTAAGTAGAGCTTTTATGTAGAGTTGGGGTTCATGGACTTTTTGTGACCTACCAGAGCATTCAAATGCAACAAATAGTAAATTACACGTCAATGTCTAATAGATTACTGAATAGTTTTTCACCCCTTATTATTAAAGTTGCCCTCCTATATGTTTTACACTGGCATTTCTGCAGAGTTTTATATTATGGTTAGATTACACATTCCCCTAAACCTCTTCTAAGGTCTATTGACATTTAAAAAATTTTAACCTATGAGCGATTACCGCCATTTTTATGAAGTTATTTATATCAGAGAAAGATCATATGTAGGTAGAAGGTTTGAAGAGGTATATATATATTCGGTTACACATTTCCTATTTTTATAGCCTTTTGTCTCTATGATTTAGCTTTGACACAAAACTCTTGGCATGTTTCTGAAGCAGTCAAAGAACCTTTAAATGTCAACATCTCCTTAAACTTTAAAACTAGAGCAGTAAACTAAACATATTTTAATCATTGTAAAATTATGGACATTTGCTAGGAACAAAGGGGGATTTTGGAACAGAAATGTCGATTAAACTTACTTATAAATGAAGTCTCTCCCAAGTAACCTCTGCGTTTAAGAACGACATCTAGAAATTTGGAATCCTCATTGATCAGGTAATATTCCTTTTCAAACGAGATCCATGCCCAATTCAGACGAAAATGCTGTTTGGTTAATTTGTTTCCGCCTAGAAAACAAAAATTTAAAGCCCCCAAATTAGTGCTTTCTTGAATGAATGGCCCTAAAATTTCCACAGAGTATTTGGATGATACAACATTAAGAATCATTATAGCCACTTGGTTTGACATGCAACTCCATAATACATACCTGGAGGACAGCTTACTGTTCAGCGATTGTTGTACAGAAATTCGATAGCTGACATCCTTCACAAAATCCCTTGATCTTTAGAAGGCAAAGTGGGTAATGGGGAAGAACCACACAACTACTAGCAGCAATTTTCTTTAAATGTACAACTATCCAAGTTGCAGGACGACCCACGTTCCACAAGGTGCCGCTGGAGAGCAAGTTTTCTTCTATAAAGAAGGCTTCAAGGCTCATTTGGATGTTAAAAACACACATACAACTTCACAAATACCTTTCTCTGGTTCACCGAGCAATTGGATGGAAGGCTTTAATTATAACCACTTAAGAAAAAACAAATATCCCTTCTCCGCCTCCCTTCCCCACTATACTCCACTCCATTCTTTAGAGCAAACAGACAGCTCTTTTCATTGATTCCATTCTGTTCTCAAGATAAGGCTCTCTCCTCCTACCTCCCCACCAAAATGGAGCTGGCTGCCTATCAGGAGAAAACAAACTGTGTGTGATCTCTCTAATGTGAAAGCTGCTAGGCAAGGAAAATGAAAGGAGAAATGGTTATCAGCTGATCACTCTGCAGTATCCTTCCATTTCCTTTGATCTACACCAATTATTTCAGAGTAAAGTGAAGTTTATAAACAAAGGCATTGGTAATTTCTTTTAAGTCTTTCTGGAAGAGGGTGGAAAAAAGCCCAAGTAACAAACACAGCTAGAGGCACCATTTTAATTCTAATTTCTTCTTTTCTGAGTTCACGTAGAGAGAGCTACTCTAGAGAAGGAGAAACGAAACAGGAAAACATCATGATTTCAATAGACGGAGGGCAAAAAATCTGCACAAGGAGAAACATAGTGACTGAACAAGCACGTGAAAAAATGTCCATCTCTGCCAGAAATTTTTAAGAAGAAAAGTTGCAGTGACTTTGAGTTATCAACCAACATGTACCGAAGATGAAAGAGAAAATACCCAGTGCAGCAGAGATTATATAGGGAAATTGGTTTTGCTGTTTATTGCTGTTTGAATTGTAAATTAGCACGAGCCTTTCAGGCAACTACATGGCAAAATGCAGGCAAGAGACAAAAAGATGTTCGGTTGGTACCGTTTGATCTTGTAAGTCCTTCTGCGAATTTCTGCTTCAAGAGAAGCAAAAAGATATTTGTAAGGAATCCTTCATTTCAATATTTTCTATAATAGGCACCCAAACCAAAACAACTTTTGAGTTTTTGGGGTGCATCAAATCAATGAGATACTATTGGGCCACTGAACAATAAATGTGACCTTCTTAGTGGAAAACTTAAAACACCTAAAGACAGAAACACAAGGCGTTGAAGCTGTGAATGTCGTAGCTACGTAAAATGAGGCATCACAGATGTGGACCTCCTTCGTGTGTTACATGGACGGGACTATGGACCTTTCCATGTTTTGATTAATTTTTACAAATATAAATAGATCAGAGGGCAGGAAGTTCATCCATTTTGTCCTTAGGAACGTATCATGCCTACCATCTCCTCCACACGGTGCTGTCTTCGCGAGGAGGGCCCATGGCTGGGCCTGAAGTGTAAGGCCTACTTCGTCTTTCATCTGCTGTCTGACTTTCAACAAATTTCTTCCCTAGACCTCTGTTTCCTCATGTGGAAAGTCAAGGGAAGGTAATATTAATTAACGCCTGCGTCCGGCGTGAGAACGAAGGGTGATGACCCACGCAGGCGCGCGGCACGCTGTAGCGCATCGATTGCATCATGCCACAAAAGTTAGCTCGCCCGTCCCCCTGCCACACCGCGCATGCTCACATCCAGCCCACGCGCCCCCTGCCGGACTCCCGGTAATCCGCCCGAAGTCCCCTTGTGCCTGGCTCCCCTCTGCCTGGTTCCCGCCAGCTGCCGCAGGCGTCAAGGCAGGCAGGCCTTCCTTGCGGATTTCCAGTTTGGCCTTGACCTACCCTGTCTTATCCCTGGTGCACTCGCTCACTCCCAGATCCAGCCAAGAGCCCGCTGCCCCATGGATTTGCCAGCCTCAGCCACTCCTCCTGTCCCCTCTGTCCTCTGGCCTAAAATGATGGCCCATCATTCTTCTGCTCACATTTTCCACTCCTCGCAGGCTCCCTTAACCACCTCCTTCATGAAGCCTCTCCGGCGCCGACTCCAGCCTCTGATCTGGGTGTGATTCACTCACAGATTCCTCTGCGGTTTTGCACGTTAGCAGACATCCCCTCATCTTGCTTAATTGTACAAATTTAATAATTGTACTACATTATACTGATTTTTGTCGGGGAGTCAGAGTGGCCATTCATTCTTTTACTATTGCCAACCCTTGGTTTTATTGCCTTTAAAGATATTTAAAGATTTTTTAAGCTCTTGCGTTTGTGTTCTGTTACTTGGAACATTTCTCATAGAATGTAACAGATAAGACTAGAATAACATTTGATCACTTGCACTAACACATAAAACATTTCTGATCTTTCAACTAATTATTACAGGACAACATCTTTGTGCCACACTTCTCTCTTCCTTCTCATTTACATTGTGGCTCCATCACGGGCCAGATTTTATTCCAAACTTCTTGTACTTCTTGTCAGGCTCTACCAAGCCAATCCTTCTTCATCCTAACACCTCCAGCCTTCTATACAGAAACATCCAGGCACACTCAACTTCTCAGCATTTTCTGAACAAAGCCCGGGGGGGGGGGGTGCAGAGAGGGAGACACAGAATCTGAAGCAGGCTCCAGGCTCTGAGCTGTCAACACAGAGCCCGATGCAGGGCTCAGACTCACAAACTGTGAGATCATGATCTGAGCCGAAGTTGGACGCTTAACCGACTGAGCCACCCAGGAGCCCCAAACCCACAAAACCTTGAGATCGTGACCTGAGTGGAAACCAAGAGTCTGACACTTAACCAACTGAGCCACTTGGGTGCCCCACAGTAACTGTAATTATTTATTTGCATGCCTGTGTGTGTTTCTTCTAACTGTCTGACCTCCTCGGGACAGGTGCTGGTGAAATTCATCCTAGTCTCCAAGTTCCAAGTAGTGTCTGTAACACAATGAGGATTGAAGAAATCTGTGTCATAAGTATGATTTTTAGGACTAGAGTGGCTAATTTGTGACTCCTGCTTGTTTTATTCCTTTTTTGTTCATAACAGTTTTCAGCTTACACAAAGCACATACTTCATTTTTGACTTGTGACTAATAACACCTGACCTCTTTAGTAACTCTTGTGCTCAACAAATGAATTTTAGTTGACAGTTCTGAATATTTTATTCCTATCTCTTTCCCCTATATCCAAGAAGACATCACTAAACACAGTTTCTCTATTTCTCTAAATTTTTTGACACTTTTTAGCTAATTGTGAGATCTGATTCTAATCCTCTCCTTAAATATTCCAGAAAACATCACACTTCTAAATATTACATGTTTTAAGAATACTGAGTCAAGGAGGCCTTCCCTTCACACTCTGTATAAAACAGTGAGCCCTAGTGCAAACTGCAGCATGCTCTAGGCCCTTTATTCTGATTAATTTTTCTCCACAGTGCTTTCCATAACCTCATATCCTATATATGTCTACTTTTGTGTCTGTTCACTTGGTCTGTCCCGATTGCAACACATGATCCAGCCCATTTTGCTTAACTGTTACAGGAACACCTACTAAATGAATTAAGACACTCTAACGTCTCCGTTGAAAGAAATTCAGTAGCGCTTCACTTCTCAGGCAATATCAATGTCCTGCATAAATGTAACATAACTCTTTCAGTACCGAGTCTTTTTCTTATATTACAAAAAAAGGAATTGTTTTTAATAACGCCCTTTCTAAAATGTTCTGCATACTTCTATTCTTAAACACTGTGTAAAGGCTTTAAACGATTACCCATGAATGTGAATCGCTGGGATTTGTATTTATCTCAATGACACCTCCAGGGGTTATTGATGACTCCAGGCCCGTTTAACCCTTCCATTGCATTATGAAATAGCTTGGACGGTCTTAGGAATAGGTAACTTCATCTCTCCTTACAAATTTATAAAACTCATTATTGGGTTGGTGCTTATGTTCCGGAAAGATGAAGGTGCCAGGTTACTGGTTAATCAAGGGTTTCAGGTGACACACAGCTGAACAAGTTTGCCAGGATTTCATATGTCTGCGGCTTTGAGATTTTGTTTGAAATAAAATTCAGAAACAGTACCGAGAAACTTGGCTTTGCGAGACAGTGACATGCTCTAAGGTAATTGTTTTAGATGCTTAGCTTTCACTCTAAATCTGGGCTTTCTAAGTAGGTATCTTGCTAGAGAATAGGAAGTTAAGTGTATAAAGCTTAATGCTGAATAAATTAAATGCTACATAACCTCTGATTTTTTGTACATATGAATCCTACTGCATTTTGGAATTTGTAAAATCTTAGGCACTACTCATGCAGGAGAGGTACAGGGATCTGAGGAACTAAGCTGCCGTTTACTGTAATTCTTTTTATTAAAACTGACCTTGCACAATTGAACTCTGTATTTCATCTAAAGAATGAAAAGACCCAACATATATTCATTCATCACCTGCCACATAAACTCCTCTAGCACCTTACTCTATGGGAAATAAGTGTTAATACTTTTAATACCAATAGCTGCAGCTTACTGAATGTGAAATTAACTTAAACTGACAATTTTTCACTTCAATTTCACTTATTACTTATTTTATGATTTAATTTTACTTTTATTTCTGATTTTAATTTATTATTTTGCTACTTATTTCAGTTCCTAAAACAGACTCTGTCATCTGTGATGCACAAAGAATGAGTCTCAGCGTGTCACTGGAGACAAGCTAAAGTTCCTAACTGTGTCATAAATCCATACAACAGGTGCCTGCCAGCTGATAACCACACTCCCATAGGCTTTGTCCCCAAACCCTGACACTAAAGCCATTAAGGGTTTGATGAAAAGACCTCTTTTGAACCTTTCCAGCTGGTCTTTAGGGTTCTTCATTTTCTTTTTCAATGGGAACACAAGAGGTTTTTTTTTTGTTTTTAGTTTTTTTTTTTTTTTTTAGAATAACAAAGAATTGCAACCTTCAATTAGCCCTCCCTAAGAACATAGAGCTGCCTGGTTTTTCTAAAGACAAAGTATACATCTTCAATATAAAACTATTCACACCTCTGACTTGTCTTGATCAGGGTAATTTCTAGGTGCCCATTTAGCTTTGATTTTTTTTTTCAAACATATTTTAACAAATATTTTCCTTGGACAAAAGTTAGTTACTGATAGAACCTAATTCTATTGGTTAGATTTTTCTAGCTTGTTAAAATTTCATTTGCCCTCAGTAAGGTTCAGACTGAAAGCTGAACTGAAAATCACATCCATTTTTAAAAGTTGGATATTGTCCTTTAAAGCAGCAATAGAAATAGACATTTATATTAGAAAAGAGTAAGGCAACAATATTACCTAATTTACTACGAAAATTAGATAATTTGGTTTTTCAGCAGTCTTGTTCTTTTAGAAGGCAAGAACAGTGGTTAACAACCAATGCAGCTACCATCAACATCTATGTTATTAATTGTAGTGAAAATCAAAAACTAAAACTGAAATAAGGCATTTATTGTGTTTCATTTCTGTGCTAGGATGATCTTTTAAACTTTACTTTGCCTTAGAATCTTCCATACGAGAAACTTTGAGAGCTTCCGGAGCCTTGTCCTCCAGCCTTTAGTCAGGTGGATTTCACGGTTTACTGCAAACCCTGGAGGTAAAGCTGCAGTCAACTTGGCTTTGAAACATACCCTCCCCAGTCCCCCAGGAGCTGATATTCAAGTATGGGAGATGGCATAAATACATAGATAAGTGTATATGCTGAAGATTGATAAATGCTGTGGGAGAGGCACTGATAATGAGCTGTGGGAGATCACAGAGAGAAGGACTGCTTTCACCTGAGGGCATCAAAGACAAGTTCATAAAAGAAATAGTGTTTAAATGGGGCCTTAAGTACAGGGTGGTATTTGGACATTCACAGAGATTGGGGGAAGGTGTTCCTGGAAGATTAAGTCTAAGAATGGAGATAAGAAATCCAGTGAGAAGGAAACTTCAGGGAATTCAGTTTGGTAGGAGTTAGGGACATTTACTAAATACTCACTTCCTTGCCTTCTTGTATAAGTGATTGGATAGTAAAGAAATAGAGGAAGTGATCTCGATGCTTTAAACTCTGCCCCAAGGGTGTAATCCTGCCTCGAGGCAATCCTGCCTGACCCGGCCACCCCAGGGATGAAGAATCTGGACCTTAAAGGCAGCTGTGCCTTAGTATGACTCACGGAGCTCCTGAAAAACTGAGAGACAGACCCAGAAAAATGGTCAATAGATTTTATACTTTTGTCGACTATTTAATAATTCCAATGGTTGTTTTTGTCCGATAGTGACTTTTGATCATTGATATATCATTTTCTTCCTTCCATCTGTACAGCCACCCCCCACCCCCAACATTCCACCGCATTCCCACTGCCTTAGACATTCTGATAAAGAGGCAGCACAGGACAAAGTATCAGGTTCACAAATACAGAGACTATATAGAGAAACGTACAGAAAGAGAGGTAGTGCGCCAAAGACCCAAAGGTGGAGAGAAACAGACACAGCACGTATTGACCTCTATTGGATATGCACAGTCATATATGGTGGTCTCTTAGGCTATTCTCAGGCAAGGCACCTATAAGTTCATCTTTCATAACCAAAACCTAAATGCAGCCCAGATATCTTGGTAACTGTCACATCAACTACAGGGAATCAGATCACAATTCACTTTACCACATGTAGTTTTGTTCCTTAGAAACGTGATTTCATGGAGTACATACCCATGATGGGTATACGATGCGTACATGAGATTCCAAAGAGCTGAATTCCTACCCATGTACTCTACCAGAGGTTGATATACAGTTGATGCCCATTCATTATTCCTGGATTCTGTATTCACAAACTGGTCAACTCACTAAAACTAATTTGTGACCCCAAAATCAGCACTTGCCAGGCTTTTTGCTCGTTCGTGGACACTTGCCGAGTGGCTGGGAAGAATCTGCATCACCAGATTCTCTGCCTTCTTGTTTCATACTGTAAACCAGTGTCCTTTTCACAGACTACTTAGTGCCGCCCCTTCCGCATTTTTGTGCTTTGTGTTGGTAATTTCACTGATTAAAATATCACACAATCATAGCGCCACAGTGCAGCTCAGTGTTCCTGAGCAAAGAAAGCTGTGATGCCCTACGGAAAAAATACACGTGTTA
Organism: Panthera onca; assembly: GCF_046562875.1. Classification (NCBI taxonomy): domain Eukaryota; kingdom Metazoa; phylum Chordata; class Mammalia; order Carnivora; family Felidae; genus Panthera; species Panthera onca. The sequence goes on from NC_138339.1 coordinate 223,474,168, forward strand.
GGTAAGCTTGTTCACATATAAGTTATAGAGCTGTTAGCTGTGAGCTTACTGTTAATCAATCTACAGCATGTACCAAATAAGGTATCTTTAAACAGAAACACACACCTAACAAGGTCACGTATTGATTGGATAATAAAACGTCGCGACCAGAGGCTCACAGGGAACCTTACTCTGTGTTTCTCCTAGGAGCTATCACTCAGCATTGGCAGTGATTTTACAGAGTATGACTACCGCAAATAACAGAAATCAGTTGTATTGCCTCAAAACAAGCTACAATAAGTCATCCTTTTGGGACAAGATAAAACGGAGCATAAGGATTGGAAAAGTGTTCCGCCTCCACACACATCTCACCTCCCTTTAGCCAACCCTTTCCCTGGCACGTGATCAGGAGCGTGAATGCAAAAGAGCCGTCAGTGCATTGTCGGGTGGGCAACCTGGCCATCTGGCCCCAGTAGCACTAATAGCAGTAAAGGGTAAAGGGGATACCGGCTCCTGCGTGGCTATCCTGCCATAATCAGCATGGACAGCAAGAATTCATAGGCTAATTTTTTTAAGTAGGCTCATGCTCAACGTGGGGCTCTAACTCACAGCCCGGAGATCAAGAGTCTCACGCTCTACCGACTGAGCCAGCCAGGGGCCCTGATAATTTTTAACCTAGAGGAAAATAATACACATGGGATGAGTTCTGATGCACAATAACTCCTAATCCTGCTAGATTCTAATTATCTTAGACTCATTTGTCCTGGGGATATCGGTTCTAGCACAGCCCCCATCTGGGATTCATGCCTATTTATGCTTGTTTGGGGAACAGGAGTAACAGACCTCATGCAGGCTGATTTTTTTGGGCTATAAGGAGCCACTGGAGAGAGAACTCATTGTAATAGAGGTGGATGTGTCAGGCACAATGTTGTAGACTCTGTACAAAGTCTTAAATATCAGAGCAAAGGAGAGATTCAGATCACAGTGTGAGGGTGTTTGTTACTCATCTCTAATTCATGCCCGGGCTCCCAGATGAATGTTTGGTTCCCGGGAAAAGAGAAAACCGTAAGCGGAAATTCAAAGAGTTACCTGATCACCCCCATTCGTACCAGGTTCCAAGCAGCACTCTTTTGGATATCCTGGTCATTGGATACACGACACGGGGAAAAGTTCACCACGGAGCTCTGGCGCCCACTCCTGGTGGCTCCTGGGGCCATAGGCAGGTCCCAGCTTGGGGCGGTTGGACCTAGGGACTGGGATTGCAGGCAGAGCTATGGCAACATCGTGGGACTGAGCTTCTCGTGAACACCGACCCTTGAGCAGAAGCATGGGCTTGAGCGACCAGCATTGGCACAACACTGACCAGTCATAGGAGATCCTGGCCAAAAACAACTGGAACTCACGCCAGCACAGGTATAAGTGGGCTGAATGTCAGCTCTGCACTGGAGACCCTGAAATTACATGGAGAATCGGGCTGGACACAATGGGGCCAAGAAGTCAAGGTAATTTTGGTAATACACACATTATCTCAACGCATGTCACAATAACCCTGCCAATTAGGCATTTCTACATTCTATGGAGGAAGAAAATACCGTCAGGCTAAATTATATGCTTTAACTTGCCGAGTGTGTCATAGATCTAGGATCCACATCCAGCCTGCTGGTATTTTGTACTTCCTCTGAGGAATCAGATTACTTCATTTGGGTCTGCATTCTATTTACAGATGACTCGAGCTTAATTTTCATTTGCTGTAATTTAATTAATAAATGAGTGCTATAGAACAGAAGCAAACGTGATGTTCTGAGTGTTTCCCACCACCAGCAGCAAACCTTCTCACGCTAATGAGTAGTGAGGCAGACAAATGGTAAGAATTAAGTGGGAGAACAAAGGGTGTAAAGGACAGTGTCCAAAAATTTGAGACTGAATCCTAGAAAAATTAACACAAGCTACGAGTAAGACCCCCCTGTTTTATGAATGAATATGGGGACACAGCCAAAAGTTGGGGAAGCTGGTAGGAAAACACTTCCAGGCTGAATGATGTGCTCCATCAGGCCACATCTGGGCCAGAGTGGCAAGTCTGAGCCCGTGGGAATTCTCCAGGTTTCATTCGGCGTGTTCCCCTCCCCCCAACTCCATCCTCCCCCTCCCCCACCCCTGCCTCAAAGGAAAGAACTTACTTTCAGGCTCTGTAACAAAAAGAAAAAGAAAAAGAGGGAACCTCCTAACCTCAGGCTTAAAAAAAAAATATTTCCTTAATCTAAACTTGATTTAACTGTGCAATACTTGGCTTTCTTAATTAGAAGTTTAAACCCAGTGGAATGAATGCCTTCACTGTTGGTATGCACGGCCAGGATGAGGAATTCAGGTGTACATCTACAGAAGACAAAGGACAAAGCAAACATATAATTGCAAGGTAAGCTCTCATGTACAGCATGCACGTTACCAGATGATCACGTGCGATGTAAATTAAAAGCTAACTTAGTCATCTTAATGCTGTACTTTGAGTGGCCAAGGAAACTTTGTTCTGAAAATGAAAGTGTGATACCGTATTTTAAACAAGAACACACACTAGTTCAAGAAGCCATTATGCAGATAAACAACACAACCATAAACCGCAAGCATTTTGGAACAAGAATGAGGCCTGGGCTGCAAATTTGCATATTTTCTCACTGCCGAATTTTACCAAGATCCAGCAAGCTGTGATTTCATCAAGATTACCAAGCAGCCATGTGCAGAAGAGGAGTAAGGTCCCAGGGGTTTTCAGGTCTAGTCTGGTGGACTTTTTATTTAATAAACTATGATATGATTTCAAATATATTCTTCAACATAAGATCGTAAAACTTGTGTGCTTAAAACAGTATGAAATAGTATGAAATATATATAAAATTTAAAATTTTAAATTATATATATATATATATATATATATATACACACACACACACACAATTTAAATTTAAATGTTAAAGGGGACTTAATTATTTCTCATTAAAGCAGCCCAGAAATAACTTTCCATCCTATTTTTCCCATTAACACATAGAATTAAAAAAAAAAAAAACAAAAACCCAAACCCTGTACTTTCACAGAAACAATAACTGCTCTATCAAAAGCTGAGTTAAGTTTTGTCAAGAAGATCCACACCCTCTCCTGCCTCTGGGGAAAGGAAAAAATACAAAACAAAACACCTGGTGCAGCAAGACTTCTTGCGTGCACCGCCTGAAGCAACAAATTATATAAATTTATTAGATCTCTGGCAACACATTCTTAAAATAAATTTAATAGCCTTAAGGTCTCTGTTCAAACCAGAGTCTAATTCCTTTTGTGGCGCCAGACATCTCCCCCCACCCCATGGAAACTCTACGGGGAAATGAAAGGGGTGCTCCCAGCACCTCTCTGAGTAACCGGTTCAGCACCATTTAGTTAATTCCCTGTGAAGTGCGGTTGTTTTTCTAATTCCTATTTGTATAACAGCACCATGCACGTTACCGTCACACACAGCCATTGCAATTAACAGGGATTACAGCTGGAGCTGTAGTTTGGATTACCTTTGGAAAATGTTGTATCCACGTTGAGACAAAAATATAAAAGAGAATAAAATCCCAGAAGTACCTGGATCTGTTAAAAACAAAACAAAACAAAACAAAACAAAACAAAAGAAGAAGAAATCTTCTTTCACCTGAGTTGTTTCTATTACTACAGAAATTTAAATTTAATGGCTGGGAAGGAGGGATCAAGAAGGAATGACAGCATAATAGCCATTCTATGAATTACAATATCATGAGCAAATTTTAACTCCGAATCCTAGAGTATTGGAGCTAACAGAGATCACCCCAAAGATACTTTAGAATTAGTCTGTTGTTATTGTTGTTTTTAACTCTTGAGTTGGGACACGTGTTCCTAGCTCTATTTGTTCTCAGAAACAAAATCAAGGTTTGGATGTTTTAGATTTCTAGACTTAAAATTTAAAAGAAATACGTGGAATCACGTCTAGTTTCCTGGCTATTGCTCCTGTGACAAACTAAAAAAAGCCTTGTCTTTGAAGTCTGTCAAGGAAGGAAGGAGAGAGGGAAGGAGGGAAGCAGGAAGGGGAGAGAAAGGGGGGCGGTGGGGAATGAAGTAGACGGCCTTCAACGCAGTATGTTTGTTTTTCACATTTTCTTTTCATTTATTTCAGATTAATTTTACAAAGCTAGCTTTTGTACTTGTGTATTATTTAATTAGTCAAAACCCTTTGGTGACTGCTCTGATCCCTTTAAAATTATTCCAGTGCTACAAATAGAGCCCTCTTTGGTGATTTTACTGTCTCTGATTAACATAAAAGCCATTCTTTTAAATATTTAGCTGCTAAAGAAAAAAAACCACAATAAACATAAAGACAAGCTGGTATGGTCTTAGAGCATGAAACCTTGTAGGAAAAAGATTCAGCCAACATACAGCAATACAACAGTGGTTTTTGTTTGTTTGTTTTTTGTTTTGTTTTGTTTTTTTTTTTTTTTTGAACAGACTCACAGCACAGTTATTAAGTAGAATGATGGTTCACACATAGTCCCTTCTGTAAGATTTAGACTCTAGTACGGAAGGCAAACCAAATACCCTACATTAGTTATTAAACAAAATGTAGGGTAAACCAGTGAGTATGTAGTACCTGGGGCTCAGAGGAGGGAAGGGAAGATGTTCAGGTGGGGAGACCACCAAAGGCATGGCACGAAGGATATGGAAGAGGGACCTCAAAGGACGGTGTCCCTTTAAGGGAAAGGAATCACAAGAAAACAGGTGTAGGAGAACAGCAAGGTGTGTAAAAGTTCAGCTCTGTGGGGTCTGCAGAAGCAAAGTGGGGAAGGAGGAAATAACCTGGAAAGTGAGGGATTGATGACGGGGGAGAAAAAGACATAATCTGAATTCTGCTTAAGAAATATTAACTTGGGGGGCACCTGGGTGGCTCAGTCAGTTAAGTGGCCGACTTCGGCTCAGATCATGATCTCGCAGTTCGTGAGTTCGAGCCCCGCGTCGGGCTCTATGCTGACAGCTCAGAGCTTGGAGCCTGCTTCGGATTCTGTGTCTCCCTCTCTCTGCCTTCTCCCTCTGCTTTCTCAGAGCACATGCTCTGTTTCTCTCTGTCTCTCAAAAAATGAATAAAAATGTTTAAAAATAAAAAAAGAAAGAAATATTAACTTGGTAGAATTATTTAAGGATTCATTAGGATAAACAGAGACTAGGAATCAAAGATACCATTCACAAATAGCCCCCAAATGCTCCCCAAAATGGATGCTCTGCCAGGGGAAGAGAAAATTTGCATTATGATACAAATGAGTCTATAAATATTGCCGTAAGAAAAATAAAAATCTTCTCCTCAATAAAATGGCAATCCTTAGAATATTAAAATTTACCTTTGAACAAATTAAATGCCTAACCAAAGATGCCCACCGTAAACAGCCAATATCATGAATACTTGAACTAGAAGATTGGACATAGCTTTTGCCAAACTGCCGTATCAAATAACTCCCTTTTATTAAAATTCTTTTGGCAAGTAACTCTGTATGGATGGAAGTCAAGAAAGAAGAAGGACCCTATCTTTCACTGAATTTTAGTAAAAAGTTTTCATAAGTATGTTTTAGAAAGACCCTGATGTCTTTTTAAAATTGAAAACTTTGTATTGTGTTTCAAAATAATTTACAACTGGGATACTCTTGCTTTCAAACTAAACATAACTTTCTGGTGAGAAAAAGTTGGATGTTTAATTTGCTACTTCTGTCTGTTTAAAGAGAATTACTCTTTTTACTGACAGAAAAATGTATTATTGTAAATCAGAAGCCATTATTAGTAGCAATGATAAGTTATTCCAGTGATCCTTCAATGGCCATCTCAGTTAAAAACTTTTTTTTTTAATTTTTACTTTTTAAGTTTCCTTATTTATTTTGAGAGAATGCGAGCTTGAATGGGGGAGGGTCAGAGAGTGAGAATTCCAAGCAGGCTCCACACTGTCAGTGCGGAGCTGCTGTGGGACTTGAACTCAGGAACCATAAGATCATGACCTGACTGGAAATCAAGAGTCGGATGCTGAACTGACTGAGTCACCCAGGTGCCTCTGCATTAAAAACTTTTAAATAAACATTGCCAGCAAGCTTGATGAGTAATTTTCATAATAACAAACCAGGATGAGAAACTAAAACCTTTATTTAAGGTCTTACAATTTAGGCATGGACGTAGGGGTTGGAAACTCAGGCCCTATTTAAATATGCATAAAATCTGATAGTTCTAACAATTTTTCTTTCTTTTTTTAGTCCTTAAGAAAATGGTGTAAAGTACTTTAAGAGCTCATTTATTTTGAGCAATAAAAAGAAACAATGACTAGATTTCTTGGGGGCATTTTGGACCTAAGTGTCTATTTGGTATAAATCCTCAGGCTAAAGTTTCTCTCTCTCTCTTTCTCTCTCTCTTTCTTTCCATCTCTCTCTCTCTATCTATCTCAACTTAAAAAGAAAGTGAGGGTCCATTTGACAAATTCTTTTAGGCCAAGATAAACCATACAAGTCATAATATAAACAAGTAGTTCTCGGTTTGGGGGTGGGCTGGGGGAATACATGATTTTGCCCTTGTGGGTACACTGGACAATGTTGGGAGATATTTTTGGTTGTCATAATAAGGGGGAGGGAGAGGAGGCTAGTGGTGCCTTGTGTGTGGAAGACAGGGAGGCAGGGACTGAAAAATGCACTGGACAGTCAGATCTCTCCCCCACCAAAAAGAATTAGAATGATCTGGCCCAAAACGTCAATCATGCTATGGAGAAACTCTGGTCTAGACTTATCATATATATATAATATGCATATTATGTTATGTTATATTATATTATTATAAAATATGTATATATAATATGTATACACACACACACATACAACTTAACATAAACATATTATCTGACTTTGTAAATTCCATGCTTTCTTATGAATTGATAATACATGTAGTCCCAGGACGAACATGACTCTTCTTACATAAATATGCAGAACGTTTCAAAGCCATCATGGATGTGGAGAAGTTTCTAGGACAAAGATTTTATGTTCTTGTTGCAGGAAGTAGCTGAACCAGTCGTTTTCCTGTGCAGTCAAAATTTGTGGCTAATCCTCTGGGAAGTCAGAAGTGAGGAGCTTGAGAAATCACCAAACTGTGTCAAAGTGACAGTGCATGCATGATTTAGATTTTAGTATGAAATCAAATATGTGGGTAATGATTTCCTTTCCAGAGCTTTTCAGCAGATTAGGCTTCCCTAGAACATCTCTGAGTGAAGAGTGGGATATGGGAGGGCTTCCCGTGGTGATTGTAGGAAGGCAAACCTGGACACTGAATACAGGCCATCCGGCTTTCCATGCCTTTCCAGAACTGAGAGGAGAATCACTGCATATTCCAATTCATGTGTGTGCTAGTGTGCACACATGTACACATGTGCACGTGCACACGCACAGATCCTCACTTTTGCTTTTACAAAAGAATGAAAATATTGTCTGAAACGTTCTCCAAAAATATAGAACGTACAGCCATTTATGTAGTTTTCCACTGAACAATTTAGGAAAACATTTCCCAAAATGTGTTTTTTCAAATCTTGTTTTTCCTGTCTGTTCCTAGATATTAAAAAAAAATCACTGAGTCAACTAGAAGAGAAATGTCCTGGGATTAAGCTATGTATACAATATTCTTTACTCTCACATGTCTTAGGGACTTCGATATGGGAATGTGCTCTAAGCATGTATGGGAGGGATAGAGCATGTGGCACTACCCAATCTCATCTCACCAGGGAACCCAGTTTTCAAGGTACTGGGTGAGACTCTGTCCTATAGAATGTCTGTTGGGACAAGATGGGTCTGGGTACAAACCATTTAAAATCTACATATGAGCAGAGAGTCTTGTACAGCATCAATCGCATCCAAGTAATATGATTTTCAATTGTAGACATTTGACACCAAAAGTTGGGATTGCATTTTATAGTCTTCAGGAACAAAACCAATAAAATGAAGTCATTTCCCCCTTTTTCTGTCAGCTGTACAAATTCTGGTTCAAGACACTTCCATTCCCTAATCTAAATGGCAAAGTAAATACGTGAGCTTGCAGAATACCAACAAAACCAAAGTTAAGTTCACATAAACACAACGGACTACTGGTATGCTTGTTCCGGAGAGACCACAGGGATTGGTGGAGACTCTTTGCTTTTTTTGTGGTTGAACAGGATAGTGTCCCAGCCATGTTTTTTAATTAGTCAAATGCGGGATCAGATGTCACAGGAGACAAAGATTAGGATTTTGGCCAGTTCCAAAAAACGCAGCTGAAATCACCAACAACGTACAACGAGCCATGTCAGCCTCCCATTTTTTTGAGTTGGATCTTACTCCCTGTGGATATTTGAACCCTATGATCTGCCCAGCTCTGATAAGGGATTTAAAGGCTTACGAAAAAGAATGCTTCTGAAGCTATTAAAACAACCGGCACGGGAAGAACTGACTAAGCCGGGTTTTAGAAAGAGGATAATGCTGTAACAAAAACGTTAAGGCTGATAAACAGATAAAAAATCTGAAAGCACATTGTTCCCTAGTCTGCACTTCTTCCTCACCCTGATCGGTAACTACTTCCCATGAGAATGGGATAAATGCTGTAGCTCGGCACTCATCAATTTTAGAAGGGAGCAGAAAGACATCTTTGAGTCAACGACTCACGTCTCAACTGGTTGCTGTCCAGTTCTGTTGGAAAATATCTTTCATTCACTGAAGAACCGAAAGAAGATGGAAAGTGTTAATTAACGCCACTACTGGGTCATATATGCATGGAACTGTACGTATACCAGGTGCTCTGGAGATTTAGGGCAACAAATGAATATACGTATATGTGTATGTGCATGTTTTATACACACACACATACGCATATACATATATATCCACTTTGGGCCGTCAAGAAACTGACACTGAAAATCCTTACAAGATAAAATTTATACAAACAGAAAACCAGATCATTTAAAGAATAAGAAGAAAATGATCTTTGAGGAATATAGAAGATTCTCAAAATGGTTTCTTACGAGAGGAAAATCTCATAATACGTGTTAGTACCTAACGATAACAAAGTGAATGAAATGTGGGAACACCATATTTCTTCCCTTTTTACTGTCCTGTGTCAGTATGGGAGGGTCGGGATCAGTGGGTGGTGAGACTCTAACAGGAAATACCTGATAGACATTACAGAAGCTGGACTCAGGGAATCTGAACAAGGGAAATGGACGGAACTGCCCTAGCTTGTACTCTCAAGGTCTGAATTAAGATATCTGAGCTCGTATGGAAAGCTACACCTGGCCAGTATTTGGAATTCTGCCCTGGTTTCCACCAAGGACCCAGGCACAACTGCCAAATAGGCAGAGTTTGCGCACCTCCTGTGTTGGTAAATTCCTCTTCCACACCTTCGCTCGTTCTCTGGAGTACTCAGATCCCTTTCTGTTCTCTGGAGTACTCAGATCCCTTTCTGGCCATTTAAAGCCCTCACTCCTTGCGTGTTGGCCCTTCAGCTCTGCATTTTCCTTCTTTCCTCCTAGCCTCAGTTATAAACCGCACGTAAACATTGTCAGCTATAGGACAACTTGTCTTAACTCAGTTATTTGGCCTAAAATATGCATGATTTTATCTTTGCAACGTTTCTTCTAAATAAGGGGTTTTTTTGACATTATTCTTCTGCCAGAGGAGACATTTTTAAGGATGGACATTCCACTAATTGTTGCCTACTCTAGACCATTATTCTTGGTTAGTCGGCCAGGGAGTTTAGAGCATTTACTCCTTGGAAGAAGAATCCCATGATTGGTTTACTTCATCTTTCCACCACCACCCACCGGCCTGTCCCCACCCTTTGCCTCTGTCATTTCTAGAGAGAATTGTGGCTAGAAAAATGATTTTGAGTGTCGTGAATATAAATGCGGACACTCTGATATGTTTTGGCAAAATCTGGACCACAGCCTTATTTCTTGTTGTGGTCAACATACCTACACGGTATTGCAGCTCTTTCTTTGGGAAAAGTCTGAAGACATATGATAGCTTCGATAGTGCCCAGGTTTCTTTTTCTACTTAGGAACTTGTTTACAGGCCTCATCAAAAAAATCCAACAGTCCTGGGATGTTGTTATGAAGAAAAAACTCCAGAGATTTTGAACTTATTTTTAGGGTTCCTAGTTAGCATCAATTATGTAAAGGCCAAGTTAGGACGAATGAGTAGAGACGAAGGAAACTCTAAGAGTTCTACAAAACAAGATACCCCTGAACACCTGGGAATGAGTATTTGTGCTGTCTTCAGTGAGACAAGATTCCCTCATGTATATGGTACAGGGATCACGAAAGTGAGCAACGGGACTGGATTCCTCATACAGGTTGATCGTGCAGACTCGAACGTGTACATTACCAGAATGTGAACTTGGCACAGGGCCCCAAACAGAGGCTAGCCGTAAAGAGCCAGGAAGAGAAGAAGGAGAAATGAGGTAGGCAAGCAAGCACACTCAGGAAGAAAATTCCCACTTTTGCCCCCAGCTCTGTTCTAAAAATATGGATAATACCCCGGCACTGACCGTCTGTTTTCCTGGTTTCAATCTGTGCCTCCGATATATTGGATTAAAAAAAAGAAAAACCGAGCTTTTCTATGGACAGGATTTATATAAGGGATCTGAGATAACAGTGACTGGATTGGTGCGCCAACCTAGACTTCTTCGGTCACTAGAGGAGAAGGGGGCAAATTATGACAAATATTTTTAAATTTTCAAGTTTATCCCTTCTTAAAAGACAAAATATGGGAAAACCACGGAACGATGGAAGTGAGCCTGGTGTTTCCAGGGAGCTAATTAAGCACCAAGCCGGAACTTTATAACTAGTCGTGCCAGAATGAAAAAAAAAAATTATGAAACGTTAGGGAATATACCCAAAGATTTTAACTATGGCATGAAGTCCAAATAACTTTATTTAAATGAGGTATGTTTCAAGATTGACTTTGCAGCCCAGATTGGAACTTCCTATGAAGATGTATCACAAAATATGAATAGCATGTGCAACAACGCTTTTCTTTCTTTTCTTTCTTTCTTTCTTTCTTTCTTTCTTTTTTTTGTTTCAAGTTTTTTATTTAAGTTCTAGTTAGTTGACATATAGTGTAATATTGGTTCCAGTGCCCATCCCAACAACACTTTTCTTCTTAAAATAAAAAAAATACACTTTAAAAAGAATTTAAAATAATTGAATTAGATTAAAACCTGGTGAATTTGTGAATATTTACCCTCCCCCCCCCCCCCAATCCTGCAGATTCCTTATACTATTTGTGTTCCTTATAGTTCTATTTTCTTTGTGGGTATCACCTTAATATATGAGGATTGTTGGGCCATTCTCCCTAATTAATATTTTATTGGCCATGAATGAATTTGCTTTAGAAAAACACAAGCTGTAAACTGAATGTATACAGTTTGGCTTCTAGTGAGAAATAGGTAATTCAGGGAACTTCAATGTCACGTTGGCTTATGTAAAACTAAATAAATAATGGTTGTGATGATTTGTTACTGCATCGGTGCATCTGTGAGGACAAGTACTGTTGCAAATCTTCTTAACACCTGGAGGAGGATGGTGGCATTCCTTTTTAATTAAAGAGTTGACATCTATAGAATTATTTGGGATTATTTTAAATTTGGTAACAAGTTGGGGTCATTCAAAGAAGAGCTAAGGTTTGCCACTAATCTGTTAGCTAGAGCTACAGTAACAGCATATTTCAGATGCTTCGGTTCTGACTTCATGGGTGTTAATCATTTATATTCTTAGCTGACACTCTTTAAATTCAAAAACATCTTTGTGTTGACTCTGTTCACCTTATCTTTTTTCCATCTCTCCCCTTCTATTCCTGTAAGAATTAGGGGAATGTGACTTTTCATGGTTTGTTTCCAAAGTATTTCACTGATCTTCAGCAATATTTACCTGTAACTGTTTCTGTCAAAAAAAAAAAAATATATATATATATGCACATGTATATATATACGTATATATACACATACATATACATACATATATATACACATATACATACGTATATATATTCATTACTACCAATTTTAACTTTTTTAACATTTATTTATTTTTGAAAGACAGAGAGTGAGTAGGGGAGGGGGGGAGAGAGAGAGAAAGAGACAGACACAGAATCCGAAGCAGGCTCCAGGCTCTGAGCTGTCAGCACACAGCCCAATGCAGGGCTCAAACCACGAACTGTGAGATCATGACCTGAGCCGAAGTCAGACCCCAACTGACTGAGCCACCCAGGCGCCCCAGTTACTACCCATTTTATTAGTCCATTTATTATATACGTAGTTATGAGTAGTTACCATGAATAAGTCACTGTGCTAGGTGCTGGGGACACGGACATAAAAGGCAAGCTCATGATGTGGTAAGGGAAAAGACAAAGAAAGACATCTTTACTGTTGTGTTTGGAAGGGACAGAAATATTGGGGAGTGAAGGGTGCTACAGTGGTTTAGAGGAGGGACACACACAGGCTTGAATACAGGAACATAATGATGAACAGCTGTTATTGTGTTGCTCTGTAATAAAGTGATGCCTCGTGGCTTACTGAGACTATAAGACTTTCTGTGCTTACACTAAATGGCCCCATTGTGCCATTTGAGTTTCTGGGTTTTTTCGAAAACAGATTTCTCTTCCTTCCATTATTGTAAGTAGTTTGCTGGCACTTATGTTATCGATGCTCACTTCCTTTGCTAGACTCTCTACCCCCATCCTACTGTTATCCCTGAAATCTTCTGGGAGACTGAAATAATGAGACGAATGCAGGCTCTAAGTGAACCAAATGGAAGACATCTTGCCACATACAGTTTTGGGGGAGAAAGGATAGTGGTAAAGAACATACCATCTAGAATGATAAAAACTTTGGTGGAAAATTTACTCAAGTATGCCAAATATCAGCTTGGCTGGAGCATCTCTGGATTGTAAGTTAAGAATAGATTTGGACAAGAGGAGACCCCCACGTAGGGACATATCTGTAAGTATCGTGCATGGATTTAGTGGCATCAGTTTTGTTCAACAGAGACTCGTTTTACTTACTTGCTCTTTTATTCCAATGTTCTATACACATAAGTTTGTAAAGTATGTTAAGTTTTATGCACGTAAAATATTACAGTATTTTCAGTCCTAGTTCAATGTCTAAGTTTTGCAAGAAAACCTAGTTCAGATCTTGCTAGTGGGCCATTTTGACCAACAATATGATTGCTTTTGTCCTGATGATTATTGAACAGTTGCCATAGTGTACAAATGTTGGTTCTTGCCAATGTAGAGATAGGGTACCAAGTTAAATCCTAATTTAAATCCTGAACTCAAAACTCATTGGAAGAACTATTGTCGTGTAGTAGCGAAAAAGGGTTGAGGCTCATGGTTAGAAGCTTATGCACAGATTACACGTAGATACTTCTACTCTCTTTGGAAGCCCCTCAAAATCATAACCCTATAAACAATAAAATGGCATGATCCCTCCAAAACCAGAGAATAAGAAAGAATGCAAAAGCAATCACATTTGAAATCTGGAAAGCAGATGTACAAGTGTAACAGCTTTGGAAGAGTGGAGAAAGTAAAAAATGAAATCGGCCTTGGGAAAAGCCCAAAGACCTTATTTGTGCCTATGGACTCTAAAAAGGCTTTATAAGGTGATGGTACCGTGGAGCTCCTCACAGCTAGCCCGTTTTGTCCCCCAGGCCGAATTCACATTCCGGTACCCTTAGTAGTCCACATAATTGCTCTATATGAGGCATCTGACCCTATTTCTCACTTTCATGATTCTATATCATATAGATTAGGGAATCCTGATTCACAGAGCACAGCAGAAATAGTCGTTATCAGATTTACAAATGCATATTTTTGCAGAACTCTTAAAGTTGTATCCACCTCTATTCACCTGCCCTAAATGGGTCTGTAAACCACTTAGGCTGAGTGGGGGCTGTAAACATGGGCTCAAGCCCAGGTAGAGATACTTAAAACCTGAACAGTTGGGTATCCTATAAGGAAGAAATTTTCAAGACTGGAAGATTATTGTCTAGCTGTTACTGTAATTAGAGTGCTACTTTGCCTTATTTTAGTTGAACGATTCAAAGATATATTTTTAGTGGTTTACTCACAGCACGTTTCCAGCCTCTGATCAACATGTATTTTTTATTGCCAATATTTTTTAGATGAACAGTAAGAAAAAAATATTCAGAAAAACCTCAGAGCCTCCTTTACCTTCAGACAGCATATCAGACTTCGGCCCTAGACGTACACACTTTGGCTTTGGGAGATTTGTCACTGGTGTTTTGATGAAATGATTCCTACTTTCACTTCCTCACAAAAATGCACGCCTAGACCAGTGACTACGTAACCTTCCAGGGGGATAATTACTTCCCATGACTGATGAACACAGCTGCTTCCATTCATTTTCAGAGAAAATGAAAACAATCCTTTCAAAAGGTTAAGGGTCAGGGAGCCCATTAAGTGAAGTGCTATTAAGGTAACAGCTTTCTCAGATTTGTGGTGTTCCGTAGGAAAAACTAAGAGCAAATATGTCCAGTGCCTTAATTCACTCCTGACAGTGACTTCCCTGGAACAAGAGAGGTCCACGTTTCTAGTTGTTTGCCACGTACTACATTTTACAGACCCACGCTGACTTCGACGGTCCCCGTATATTGATTTTTCAGGAAAATGTATTAAGCTCCAAGTTTGTGGTCATTCCACGACTCGCTTCTGGGCACACAAGATCTTCATTCGAGAGTAATTCCGCTTATTTGTAACGTGGAATCAATAATATTTCTTCAATGTTTTAAAATGTGTTAAAAGAGCACAGCATACTCCTGACATTCTCTCATTTTTTATTTCTGAACACCTAGCACTGTTTCCCCTCTCAGGGCTGAATCAGGCATGAGCCTCACATGTCTCTTTTGTGGCCATTCTGCCCTCGCTTCGGGCAGCATGGTTTTGTGGAAGAAACACGCGCTTCTGAGGTAGCTCTGGGGAGCTTTGAATCTCGGCTCTGCCAATGACTACATATGGCTTGAGAGATCTCATTAAATTCTCTGTGCCTCAGTTTCCTACCTTGTGACATATCTTAGAGGGTGAGGATGTGGAGTCAATGTGTATAAAGCAAAAATATATATTCTTAAATATTATTATGGAAGGGGTGTGTGTGTGTGTGTGTGTGTGTGTGTGTGTGAGTTGTATGTACACAAGAGGGCTGCACTGCTTACCAATGAAACTTATTCTTCACTTTCCGGAGGAACTGTTCTTCCTCATCACTATTAAGGCAGGCAAAGAGTCAAGAGTTGCAAGTCTAATCCTTATTCCTATCCTCTTTAAACTAACCACTAATATTGGGGCAAGCTTCCAAATTAATGTCATGCATAAAAGTTTCCTAAAACCTTAATGTACAAGAACTTGATTTTCTTAAGTGGGGACATACAACTGGGTCTCTATCCGCGATTAAAATTTTAATTATCACATGTACTGGTGCCTACGGAGCCAATAACACTATATTAAATTTTTCATCATGACGAGTGCTGTAACGAAATTACAACCAAATATGGAATGATCCATTTGTTCCCTAATGAGGAATAAAGCTTGCAAATAGGATCCTGTAATTTTCCTGGTCTCTTTTGTTCTTGCAGCAAAGACTATAGCACAGAGAGTAACATGATCATTAAATGTACTGATTGGCTCCAAATAATCATATCAACTCATAGATTTTCAAGTTCATTTGAGAGGCTATAGCTCCTAACAGCACACGCATTGGTAAAGCCCCATCTCAAACGGCGCATGTTTAAAATCTCACTTAGTTTGCTTTGTTGCCATTCTTCAATGTTTATAAATCACAATTATGTATTTCTATAACATGAAGCTGACTCAAATAGTTAAACTGTAAGAGTGGAAGGAATAGTTGAAGAACTATGATTCATCTTGTTATTTAAACAGCTATAAATGTAAGCCATTCTAAACTGAAAGATAAAATTGTGTAGGCATCCGCAGGCGAGGTCCTCTGAATGCTCTCAGACATTAAAAATGTATGAGGGGCGTCTGTGTGGCTCAGTCGGTTAAGTGTCCGACTTCAGCTCAGGTCTTGATCTCACGGTACGTGAGTTCGAGCCCCGTGTCAAGCTCTGTGCTGACAGCTCGGAGCCTGGAGCCTGCTTTGGATTCTGTGTCTCCTTCTTTCTCTCTGCCTCTTCCCCACTCATGCTCTCTCTCTCCCTCTCTCCCTCTCTCTCTCTCTTTCTCTCTCTCTCTCTATATATATCTAAAAAATAAACATTAAAAAATTAAAGAAATACGTAAATTTGGGTTTCTGACACCAATATCACATTTTCTTTTTTTTTAATTTTTTTTTTTTTTTTTGGAGGGGAGAGGGGCAGAGGGAGAGAGAGAATATTAAGCAGGCTATAAACTCAGCATGGAGCCAGACATGGGGCCAGTCTCATGACGGTGAGATCATGACCTCAGTCGGAATCAAGAGTCTGACGCTCAACCAACTGAGCTGCCCAGGCACCCTCACCGATATCACATCTTCTAAGCTAATGAAAAAAGCACGTTTAAATTATATCATAATATATTCCAACTACTTTATCATTATCAATAAAACGAGGTCTAGCAATATACTGCATCACCTAGTGCGACCTGGAATCCCCGCCCTTAGAGGGACTGGGTAGGATCTGTTTGGGAATTAGACGAAAAGCATGAAGGCAATCCATATTGCTTTGGGGCTGGGGTGCAGGGATTATCCACTAAAGGAGTGAACACAGGGAGCCTGTGAAGGAGTGAAGGAAGGGAGGTAACAGGAGACTTCATGGAGCAGTTGGGACTTGGGTGGAGTCTTGGAGACAGGCATGATCAGAGCGGTATGGGTGGGCTCAGGCTTCTGGAAAGAACTCTTCCAGTGTGAGCAGAAGAAGGCATCTATGGGTGGAACAATTTTGTTTCAAGAAGCATCAGGTTGAAACACGCCAGGAATGCTAGGCAGAACGGGCTACACCTAACTGTTGCCCTATTTTTTTTTTTTCCTTCCCGTAAAAATCAAAAAAGAAGCCTCTACATAATGAATCCCAGTTTCCTTACCTTCCATTAACACCTTATCCACATTGCAGGAGGTCTCCTGGTACCCACCAAAATTGGGTTGTGCAAGGTCACCAATCCAGCCTAAGTTGTCAAATCCATTGGGCAGGTTTTATCATTTGTCTTCCTTTGTTCCCAATATTTGCCAATTTAAAAACTCATATTAAATTATTTTTGAAACTCTCAATACAAGAGTGATGATGATAATCATTATTACAACTACCACTGCTTTATAATTTCTATTCCTACTAAGACTGTCTCCACCAACAGCAATTACTGTGCACTTACTATGGGCTAGATATTGACAAGTTCTCCACATATACAATATCACCTCATCCTCATGTAAATTCTAGGAGATCGATACTTTAGCCATACCTGCTTTCAAATCGAGAAGCTAGGACTTAGAGAGGTTAGTGACTCTGCCTAGTATGATATAGCTAATATTTCTGAAGTTCGAAACTGATGTCACCTGCCAGGTTTTATTCTGAGCTCTCTGGATGTCTCGTTTGTTTCAAACTTTTCATGAGCTTGCTTTCTCAAGAGACTCCTTAGCTGTTGCTCTCCAGGGTTCTATGCTCAGCAATCTGCTGGTTTTAACGTGCTTTGTCTGGCTGATCTTGATCCATTCTCATGGCTCTAGCTCCCACTGGACTCCAATGCCCTTAAAATCTGCAGACTCATCCAATCCACGTTCATCAGCTCCCAAGCAAGGTCATGCATTTTCCATTGCACGTCTGCCTTCGTGTCCCATAAGCACTTGGAACTCACATGTGTGTCCAAAGCTGAACTCTATTTTTTTTCTGCAAAGTTGTTTATGTATTCTGATACATAATGTATGTATTCTGTATTGTAGGAAACAGGGCTTTCTTCCTTTCAACTACCAAAGCAGAATGTGAGGAGTCATACCAGTGGCTCATTCACTCACTTCCATATTAATCAGCCACCAAGTCCTTAACATCTCTGGAATCTGTCCTCTTTTTTTTTTTTTTTTTTTTGGCCATAGCAATTTCCTACATAATCTTCCTGCAATAGCTTTCGACCTGTTGTATCTGTCCATCATTTCACACTCTTCTATCTGTCGTCCAAGCTCCACTTAGTTCCCCAATAATCTTCCTGAAATGCTAGTCTATATCATAGCATTTCCATATGAAAATCCTTCACTAGCTTCCTATTGCCTTGAGGACAAAGTCCAAAACCTTAGAATGCAGGGCATGCAGGAACTTTCATCATCTGTCACCTCCTTATAGTCCAGACTCATTTCCCTGGTGCCTCAATACCAACTGTTCACTAAATCACACCAAACTGGCAGTCCAGAAACATCACGTGTTCCACACTAATGAATATTTAGTGAATGCCAATTACATGCCGAACACTGACGTAAGCTGTTGCCTTCACTGCTCTATTCTGCTCTCTTAAAAATTTCTTGGCCGTCACTTTGTTGTAATTTACTATTAGGTCCAATTTTTAAATTATAGTTCAGAACTGGTATGCACTCCACAAGTCAAAGCAAAGTTTCCCTGTAGTTTTATGCATGCTACATAATCTCTGGCAGCCTGCACTTTACCATAGACATTCGAGAAAAATATGGTATTGGTTTATTGTTTCCTTTAGATTTGTGTTAGATCCTGTTTTGAATTTTTAAAAATCTGAGTAATAAAATATATACATTCCATCCATTCAGTATTAAAATTACAACTGTTTAGAGACCTTCTTGGGTTCTTAATTCTTTAAAAGCTAAATCTGTTCCCTATTTTATTCACAAATGCATGTATTCAACAACTGCATGATGTGCAAGGAGTATGTTAGGGGTAGAGTATGAACAGATGAAGGAAACATAGTTCCCAGGGGGAAATGGACAGGAGCACCAGCTACTAAAATGCCCACATGTGGTACACACACACACACACACACACACACACACACTCTGTCTCTCTCTCTGTCTCTCTCTCTCTCACTCAAGACTCTTATGGCACAGGGAGCACAAAGAAGTTGTTTCACATAAGTCACTAATGGTTTTCCAAAGTAGACTATGCTGAAGCCAGATCTTCAAAGACAAAGAGGACTTAGTTTAAATTAAAAAAGAGAGTAAGGACATTTGAGTTGGAAGAGACTCCCAAATACCGAGGCCACTAAAAGTCAGAGAGAAAACAAATAAAAAAGAAATAAGGAAGCAGGCACAAGTAAGTGTAAGTTCCCTATCTGTATGTCTTCTGTGAAAAGTTAACACTATGTGCTGGTTAATGGGATTTCTTTCTTTCTTTCTTTCTTTCTTTCTTTCTTTCTTTCTTTCTTTCTTCCTTTCTTTTTTTTTAACTTTATTTATTTTGAGAGAGAGAATGAGGGAGAGAGGAGGGCAGAGAGAATCCCAAGCAAGCTCTGCATTGTCAGCGAGGAGCCCAATGTGGGGTTAGAACCCACAAACCATGAGATCACGCCTTGAGCTGATAGCAAGAGTCAGACGCTTAACCAGCTGGGCCACACAGGCACCCCATTTGGGATTTTCATCAAAGGGAAATAGGTTGGTTTTTAAAATCAATATAAATTTCTGTCCCTGATGGTTTTTCATTATTTACTTAAACTAGGAGTATCTAGTTATTCTAAGCTTTGTCTTCCTAATGGTTGAGGTTTAACCAAGAATCTGTGGATGTTTGTCTCGTAAGTCACATATTCAAAACAGGCTTCCTATATAATATCATGTTGTATACCTAACAGTGGATACAGAGACCATACTGTCTTAAACCTTTGGGTAAAGGGTGTAAAAAATGGAAGTATTTCATTGTAAAACATCAAAGAGGTTTCATGTGTTGAAATAACACAACATATTATAATAAATTATAAGTACCTTTTTTTTAAGCTTTTCATAAACCATGCCGGCTCCCTGGTTACAGAGAGCAGTTATGGGAGACGTACCAGTGAATAAAATCATACTTTTAAAAAGGTTCCCTTCATAGGAGTCCCTCAAGGAGACTTCAAACGGGTCCCTCAAGTCGTTTCCACTCTCTACTGTGAGGCCCATTTGTTTCCTTTCGAAACAATGTTGTAGCACCCTAAGGCCAGAAAACCTAAGCCAGTTAGAACCACTTGCTCAAAATCATTCTTACAAATAGGTTACTTTCTAGTTAAAAATTATCTTTCAAGGTTTGAGATCTCTTGTATCATTAAGTGAAGCTCTGAGGCACAGGGAAGCTGGACTGGATAAACACTGCAGGGGCAGGGGCAGGGGGCCATTAGAGTACTGACAAGGTTTCAGGCAGCTACAGGGAGCCACGTTCTACGCCCTGTGTTTTGCCACTGACGGCTCCTCTCTGTTCCCCAGAGAAAGGAGGACGCCCATTTTCGCACAATGTCATGTCATCTCTGTGCCTACGAGGGGGCCAAGTGAACTAAACCCCACGTTTCCTCTCCTCATCCGCTGGCAATATGGGTGGCGATGGCCGCCCAGACGGGGAGGCAGGAAGAAACAGTTGGTGTCACTTAAGGTGCTCACCTCCCCACGCCTCCACCCATGCTCCTCTGCCCGGAGCAGTGTTTCTGATGATACAAACTCAACTCTAACGGAAACGTTCTGGACTCTTCACAATTGTGGGTTAAGCTGTTTGGCAACAACTGAAGTGTCCTGAGTAGTTCCTCAGTAAGCGTTTTTTAAAACCTCTTACTACAATTTCTTGTTGTGATGACAAGTAATTACTATTTTGATAAATGAGGTGTTTTGTGTTTTGTTTTTTTGTACTAAGAATAAAAACTGAAGATGAACGGACAAAGGAATGGTTACCTTTTTCACAGATATAATCAGAGAAAACCATCAAAGACAGCAGGTAATTCCTTCCTTTAATGAACTTCACTTTCAAACGTGGCCATTATGGAGGGGTGTATGTTGCTGTTGTAGGTCTCTGCTTATCTAAATTGGCCCACATAATTTCTCAACTCAGGGGCACATTTATAATTTGGATTATAAGGATTCGGAGTTTATACATAAGGGTGTGTCTCAGTTCCTAATAACTATATATAGTGGGAAGATATTAAAACTCTTCATAAAAGGGCAAGTAGGGAGGCTAGGTTTTCTTAATGTACTTTAGCCAAAATGACAATGTCACTACAGACTGAATGCAGAATCAGATATGAGAATCCAGCCAAACATTAAAGAGAGCCCCCAAAATGCATGGCAATGCTACTCTTCTCTAAGATTTTTATTTAGGAACACATAGTTATTTTTGATAAAAATTTAATATGTTATGGGTACATTATGGTTATATTTAAATGACTTAATACATGGATATTTACAGGTTTTGTCAGCTCAGACTATGGTACATATCAATAGATATATCCCTAGCAAAAGCTCTTTGAGGTCTTTGAGAAGTTTTTCAGAGTGAAAGAGGTTCTAGATCCAAAAAATCTGAGAACTGCTGTTATACAATGTGTATAAACAACAATTTAATCACAAAAAAAGCTCCAGGGTTAAGGAAAAATCTTTTAACAGGTTATGTATGTAAAAGACTTCATAGTTGCAAACGAAATTCATTTCTTCCTACTAATTTATCTAGCCTCTCCTTTCTCATACTACCTTTTCCTCTTGCCACATTACAAAATGAATGTTGGATATGTAAACACGTGATTATTGGAAAACAATAGGGTAACACACTCTATTTTTACAAATCAAAACCACTGTAGGGCAGATTAATTTTGCTTTGGTTTGTTCACTTGAAGATGGCTTTTTTAGAAAACCACAAATGGCTAATCATAAGGTGATCTCATTTATTACTCAAATGATTTCTTTCCTGCATTAACTAACACAACCTGTTTATCAGGCTACCTAAATGTTTATTTAGGTATGTTACTTTTCCTGGATTGAGACCAAAAGATTTGCTTTTTATTATTAATTGAACATTAAAGGTGGTTCTATATCAGACATTTGGTCAAATGCAGGTAGCTTATGCTTCCAGAATATAAATATCAGTGGTATTTTATTCAATAATTTTTAAAATAGTAAGACAAAAGAAAGGAATTTGAACTGCAGAATGATTGCACGTCTCTGCTTCAATTGCTTGGTGTAGATAAAGATTCTTAAAACCTCTTTTGTTTTATTAGAAGAAAAATCCTCTACTGTAATGTTTTCCTAACACATTCCATTAGTGTTTAATGAAATCATTTCAGTGGGTGGATTGCAACCAACGTTTTAACAAAAGAAATAGACTAAAAAATGTCTGTTTATTGTAGATGCTAAGGAGAAGTGTGATTGCGTAAAATGGGTTGTGCTCTTTTTACTTGTTCTAGTACAGGCACACATTTCTGTGCCCTGGAGCTTTTCTGTGGTCCTCCACTGTCTTGCTCTTATTGAATCTGCCCATCCTCAGAAAAAACCACTGCCCTCACAGTCCCCTGCAACAGAGGTTGCTGCGTCCCCAGAATCTATTTCCCACGATACGAGAAGGAGGTGCTGGTCCATTCCGAACTCCTCGGTGCCCCACAGAAGCTGGTGGTGGTTCTATTGCCATCCCTTGAAAACCCCTTCCCTCTCTTGCTCCCACATGTTAGTCTGAACCTTGAGACCCCTTGCTCTTTGCTGGATGATGGTCTCAGCTGGCATACGGTTTTCCTGTCACCTGCTGCCAGCCTCTGTCTAAGTAACTGAAATGTTCCATGATGAAGCCTCCCTCATATTGCCCTTATCAAAGACATTCTGTGTCACTGGTACCCCGACAACCCTTTAACCACTCTCAGTTACTGAAGCCGCATCTCAGTAACACAGTAACAGTCTTCAGCATTTGCCAAGCCAGCGCGCACACCCTTCCCCCACTTGCCAGCTCCTAAGCTCAACTGAAGTTCCCCAAACCACGTTTGGTAGTGTTCTCTACACACACAGTCAGTCCTGAATTTCTGCTGAACTTTGGCAAGTCTTTCATTATTAATTCCCTATTAACCTGCATTATTAGTCTTGCTTCGATGAACTTCCACCTTCATCAGTTTTTTTGGCGAGCTTCAGTGATATTTCAGAAGGTCTGCAGCGCTAGAGACATTGCAGATTAACTTGCGGAATTTGAACCGGGTCTGTCTGACTCGGGCGTCAGTCCTTTCCCCACACCTACACCCATCCCAGGAGGGGCCAGGTCGTGGCGATCTCTGAATCTCCGCCTAGAGCCTAGGACAAAGCCTCACACACATGGAGAATTCAATAGACACTTGTTCAATGGACAGATAGCACACTTTGAAAATAATGACTTTGATAACTACATTAGTTTATTAAGTGAAAATAAATCACATGTTGTCATGAACACAGTACTGATGTTTTATCATTTACAGCAATTTCTGTTCGATTAGCAGCATCCCTGGATTGGCAAAGCATAGTAAGGAAATTGGCAAAATCTGACAGGGAACATGACTCGCTGAGTCCTGATCTGTATGGAGTCTTCGTATCAAAAATCTAAGAGCAAATAATATGAAAATTTTTCTGCTTTAAAGGGCTGCTAAGACATGACATTTTGTCCAACTTAGTTATATTCTTTTAAGAGGATTTTAAGGAAGCTTAGACGTTAAGCACCTTTACTGTTAACATACTTCACAATGAAAAGGATGATGCGTATGTACATATCCCACATTTCTTTTGCAGTCACCATTTTAACTGAATATGAAGTAACTGGTGGCATGAACTATTTTAACATTTCAAAGCTCTACATGACACATCTAAAAATGAAAATTCAGAATCATTTGCTTTATACCAGGTGTATCAAATGCTGTTGATTCATGGATCTCTTTTCACATCCAATATAATTATTTTCTTAGTTTCTCCCGCACACTTAGAGTTATATATGTGTATGTATATATGTATCTTTATATTAAATATATATGATATGTAATATATAACAATAACATATACATATTATGTATATTTGTGTATAGATAGATATATGATTCTCATGGACGTGAACAATAGCTGTGGACTGAGGTCATCTATCTGTAAGTCACTCTGCTCTGGGCAAATATTTTCATGTTTTAAAATGTTTATTTACTTTTGAGAGAGACAGAGAGACAGAGAGACAGAAAGCCCAAGCAGGGAAGGGGAAGAGAGAGAGGGAGACACGACACAAATCTGAAATAGGCTCCAGGCTCTGAGCTGTCATCACAGAGCCCGACGCGGGGCTTGAACCCGCGAGCTGTGAGATCACGACCTGAGCCGAGGTCGGACGCTTCACCGACTGAACCCACCCAGGCGCTCCTCGGCAAATATGTTGTTTTGCAGCTGGTAATATGGGTGAGCTCCAGGAGAGCAAGCCTGTCTGCTCATTTCAGAATTGCTTCCCAGAGCCTTGAACAACAACAAAATGATGACATGTGCTTATTGAAGAATTTTCTTTTCTTCTTGTGAGATTCATGATCTGTAAGCTGGCCAATCTTTTCTACCTGTCCAGGACTATTTTGGTTTGTATCAGTCATCTTGGTGCCCAGTGTGGTTAGTGTCCTCTTTCTCTTCAAAAGTATCCTGGCCAGATAACAAATTATACAGTCCTTCGCTAATGACATAGAAGGACTGTGTGTTGAGCGAAGGCCTCTAACAAAGGACCTGCTGCTTGGCTACTTTACATGGGCATCTTGTAATTTCTGGTATACACCCCACCCCCTCCAGGAACACCTATATACTGTTTCTTTAAATGCTTATTTATTTTTGAGAGACAGAGAGAGATAGAGAACAAGCAGGGGAGGAACAGAGAGGGAGACACAGAATCTGAAGCAGGCTCCAGGCTCCGAACTGTCAGCACAGAGCCCGATGCAGGGCTCGAACCCACGAACTGTGAGATCATGACCTGGGCTGAAATTGAACACTTACCCAACTGAGCCACCCAGGTGCCCCATATGTTGTTCCTAAAGCCAATTTATCTACGAATAACCTTTAATCATTTACTTTGTATGTTTTAGCCATAAATTTCTTGACTTAATACCTAAAATAGTTATTGAGTATAATAAAATCAGTTGAGCAGAAATTTTTTATTTTCTCAGGGCTACATTTTCTAGAAGTTAATATAGACTTCTCAAAGTCTTCTTGAGGCTTTTTTTTCCCTTGTCACCCTTATGAAGAGTACTTTAATAAGATTTTGAATGGTACACTGTTAAAAAATTGAAATTGAACACTAAGTTTGTGTTTTGTGTTTGAACTTAAATTCAGAAAGCAAAGTATGGATTCTTGGGTTTAGACAATAGTCATAGGAGCATTAGTATTTCTCAGCAAAGACATAGGTAAGAACTGTGGAGAAGAAAAACTTATGAAAAATTGAGTTGCATAAGAAAACGTTCATAGCCATTTTAGTGTTATTTCAGCTAGGTTTTACACTTTAGAACTTGAAGAAAAATTGTTTTGAGACTTTTAAAACATACAAACAATAATATTTCTGGCCATTTCTCTCACCTTACCTGCACCTATAAAATGAGGGTGAGAAGCCTTATCTAGATGACAAATCACAGTTCCATAAAAGTTTTTTCATCTTGTAAGGGAAACTATGAACACATCTTAAAACACATAGGTGCAAATAATGGGTTAGGGGGAGGGTGGGGAGTGAGGGTGAGCTGCCTGAGGAATAAGTCAAGTATAATTCTTTTAGTTTCTTCTTGCAACTCTTTCCAAGAAAGTGCCAAGTCTTAATGAGAATCTCCAGCAATCCAGCATTCCTTTCTCCCAGAATAAGATACTGATTCGCACTGATAGAAAGGCAAAGCTCACAGAAAGCCCTCCATCAAGCACATAAGTGCCTTTATTAATCACCTGCCCTGTACATATTCTAAATATTAAGTTCTTCGGTTCCATTTGCATTTTTACCACTGAATAATGGTTAGCAGAGAGAATCACTTTATAAGCAAAAAGAAATATCCTTTATAAAGAAGTTAAGTGTACACAAATCCACCCGTTTTTTAAGACAAATGAACCATAAGCACACTGAGACAGTACAACAGAAAATTTTAAAATTCCAGTTATAGCAAAAACCTTGTTTACATTGCAACTGAGCCCAGAGCTGCCATGAGATGTGCATAGCAATGGGATCTTGGTTTATTCAACACTAGGCAAAGGCAGGGTCCTAATACTCTTTCTAAATTCTTGGCCATCATGGCTCCACTTCCCTTTATCATTCCTAAACAACTATCCTAATAATTAGGGCGGGGGGCGGGGAGTGGGATTGCTCTTCATGTTTTAACTCTCTTCATTTATCTACTTCACAGACTTGTAACCTTATTGTGACGGTTGTCTCTGTTTTATCATTTAAAAACTCTGGAGAAAATCATAGTTCGCCAATGTAAGACACTATGTTTACTGCCAGATTGAAAATAGGACTCTCATTCTTCCTGATATTGCTAATTCATTATATAAAGCACAATTTAAAATACTCTATAATTATGCACCTTTGAAAAAAATGTAACCATGTTTGACCACAAATGCTAAACTTCTAGGGATGATAGAGACCACATGTAGCACTTATGCAGAGGTCTAAAGAAAGCCTCAGCCCATGCATCACACATACTGTATTTGTAATAACATGTCACTCACAAGTGAGGATAGGGTCTGTAAAGAAGTACTCTTTGGTAGAGAGAGTTGACTGAGAATTAATCCAAGTCCTTTCATTAGACTCAAGATGCTAGAAAGAAAAGTAGTCCAAATTCCTAGTTTGATCAAGAATTTAGTGATTATTGAAATAAAATTTTAAAACTCACAATCTCATGGAAATAGCCCAAGTGTCCATCAATTGATGGGCTGATGAATGGATAAAGAAGATGTGATATATATATAATGGAATATTATTCAGCCACAAAAAAGAATGAAATCTTACCATTTGCAATAACATGGAGGGAGCTAGGGAGTATAATGCTAAGCGAGGTCAGTGAGAGAATGGCAAATACCATATGATTTTACTCATGTGGAATTTAAGAAACAAAACAAACAAGGAAAGGAAAAAAAGAGAGACAGAGTGAAAGTAAGAAATAGACTCTTAACTACAGAGAACAAATTGATGGCTACATAGGGGAGGGGTGTGGTTAAATAGGTGATGGGGATTAAGATATGCACTTCTGATAACACCAGGTGTTGTACAGAAGTGCTGAATTATCTATGTCGGACACTATATATATATAATATATATAATAATATATTTATAATATAATAATATATTTATATATAGTATATTATATATAAACTAATATAACACTGCCTGTTAACTAACTGGAATTAAAATTAAAAGTTAAAAAAATACAAAAAAACATAAAAGAGGGTTAATGTAAAAAAAGAAAAATAATAAAAATCACAATCCTGGTGATGCTGGAGTGATAGAAATTATATGCTATTATATTCTTGAGGCTATGACAAATTCATATTCTTTTTGGACAGCAATGTGGTAATACGTTTCAAGGATGACATATAAATTTTTATCACGTTATCATTTCATAAATAAATTAGCAGAAGGACAGTGACACATGCACAAAGAATCCATCATTCGATCCCATAGTGTGCATCATGAGCTTTGTCCTTTGGTATCACCTTTAAAGGAAAATGTCTGTGATCAAATGAGCATGGGAAATTCTGAGTTAAGGTTTTATTTTCTTCAGGACTTTCAAACTCTGTGACTCTTTGGGATGGGGATAAAGTAAGCAGCATTTTCAAACTATATTTGACTATGAAACTCTATAGGGAGTATCTCACGAGCTGGGCATTTTGGAGAACATATTCATAGAAAGGATAGGGCGGGGAGTCTCTGTGGATGGTCCTTCTAAGTCACAAAGCTTCTGTTCCCTGTTATGTGACCTTCTGAAGCCCAAATGGAGAACATGATAACTCAGGCTCATTGTATAACACCTGTAGTACTAATCCTGTTTGGTGAAAACGGTAACAGTGGAAGTCTTGGCAAAGACAAAAGGTGCCCTTATCTGGTCCTTATCAGAGATTCAGAAAATCACTAGGTAGAAAAAAAATAATACATAGTATTCTGCATTATTTACGGTCTCATGTGCTCTCCAGGGCAAAGCTTCTCAGAGGATCCCAGCCCTGAACATACTATTTATGTGAATCTAAGTATAACCTGAAACTCACTTTCTTCATCCAAGACATGGGCCAACTATATGTCCAAAATATGTTTGTAAGGTTAAATGTGGCTTACTTGAAAGTTTTGGCAACGTTATTGTTGTATAATTGTCTATTCCTAAGCCATGCTCATATAATGAGCTTGAATTAACTTGTAATTAAATTGAAGAAGAATATCATTAATTTTATAGTTGTGAATTGTTCTGGTTTTTTTTCCATCACAAAATTACCTAATAAAATTATGAAAATACTATTGGCAGAAGCAGAGGCAGAAGCAAAACAGGTCTGAAGAAAGGAAGATACTGAGATGCTTTGTGGTGGAAAAAGCATGAGGACGTGGCAATAATTATTACATACATATTACATGCCGCCATTGTAATTTACTTGGTGTCCATTCATACATGTATCCACTACGTTTTATTAATAGCTTACCGTGTGTCAAGAGCTATGCAAGGTGCTAGACACAATGGTGAACAGCCATGGTCCCTGCTCTCAGATGGCCTGCAATATTTCATCTATAAAAGTTTTCAAATGCATTTGAAGAGCAGAGTGTTGATCTGTATTTTTTTAAAGCATTTAAAATAAATGAATAGAACCATACGCTACTGAGGGAGATCCTTTTAAATTTACTTATATTGATGATATAGTAAAGATTTCTGTCTTAGACTCAAATCTAAAACCTAAACACCTATGATTTAGAGGTGCTTTGGTGCAGTAGATGAAGTTTCTGGTCGAGTACAGCTGAAATTATATCTAAGGCATAAAAACTACCTCTAATAAGCTTTGGGGAAATAAAACAATACCTTCTTTGCACCTTAATTAAAGTCAGTAAAGAATCTTACTTTGTCAGGCCTGACAATTACCACCTTTCATTTCAACTGTTTTAATTAAAATACCTAGCAACTTGGCAGACGTTTTACCGATTAACTCAACCACCACTTAACTCTTTTAGAAACATCTATCAGATTCAAAATTAAGGTGCAGCAACAGCTGTATGTCCATCATAAGCATAATGGGTAAATGTTTTTATTTCCTCCACCCACAATCCTATGCCTATGCTAAAACATCACATAAGAACAGTTTGGGCAAAGGGTGGGGTAGGAAGAAGCAGCTGTGATTTCTTTGAGCCCCTCGTGGCCGTGATCTTCACTAGTGGAGGGAAAAAAAAACAATAAAAGGAAAAAAAAATATTTCTAACCTTTCTTTTGGATGCATTTTCAAGCATCTACCAAGGGGATATGAGATAGTGAATAGTTCTCAACCTTTATTTAATGGCTCCCTTCCCGTCCCTCCCCACCACTGTATACATGACAGATACCCCTTACAGATTCATACGTCCAAACCTATACTGTCTCTATTTTTGATACTCTGGCATCTGCGGCCTTGCTGCTGATGGGGAAAGAGACTGCCCCTCCCAACCAACCAACCAACCAACCAACCAACTAGGTGAGCTGAGCCAAACTGAGAAACAGAACGATTCTAGGTTCTCATAACATCACATCTAATCACCCCTGCAGTCAGCCTCTCTTGGTTTTTTAAAAAAAAAATTTAATGTTTATTTACTTTTCAGACCCAGAGAGAGACAGAGTGCAAGCCGGGGAGGGGCAGAGAGAGAGGGAGACACAGAATCTGAAGCAGGCTCCAGGCTCTGAGCTGTCAGCACAGAGCCTGATGTGGGACTTGAACCCACAAACTGTGAGACTGAGCCGAAGTCAGATGTTTAACTGACTGAGCCACCCAGGTGCCCCCTCCTGGTTTCTTAATTACACGAATACATTTATTCAAATGTACATACATTTGTATGTAATACATTTATTACAGATACATTTATTTTTGGTTTAAGGAAATTTCATTTTTTTTTTTTTTATCACTTTCAACAGAAAGGGTCCTGGTAGACACGAGTGATGATGCTGCTCTCATAAGGATAATTTGTATTTTACATTAAAAAAAATGAAATTGGAAGTTACTTCTTCCTGGGTCTCTGCCATGTATACAGGAGTATCCAAAAGGATGCATAGTATTTGCCGGGTCTTGAAGAAGGAAATAATGATGACTGGAACCAAAGTCCCAGAATTCTCCATAAGCAACCTGCCATGTTACAGATTTCTGGGAGAGCTGTTTAGTAGGAACTCTCTATTACAGAATGAAGATTTGTGCCCCCTCCCCATTCCTATGTTGAAGCTCCTAGCCCTAGTGTGATGACATTTGGAGACGGGGCCTTTGAGAGGAGGTTGGGGTTGGATGAGGTCATGAGACTGGGCCCTCCTGTTGGAATCAGTGGCTTTGTCAGAGCAGAAAGACAGATCTCTTTTGGTCTCGATACACATGCACTGAGGAAAGGCCATGTGAGGACATAGTGAGAATTTGGCCATGTACAATCCAAAAAGAGAGCTCTCACCAGGAACTGAACTGGTTGGTACCCTGATCTTGGACTTCCCACCAAAATTGTGAGAAAATCATTTTCTGTTGTTTAAATTAAGAAAAACATTGGGGCGCTTGTGTGCCTCAGTCGGTTGAGTGTCCAGCTTCAGCCCAGGTCATGATATCATGGTTCATGAGTTCGAGCCCCGCGTCGGGCTCACTGCTTTCAGTGCAGAGCCTGCTTTGGATCTTCTGTTCCCTTCTCTCTCTGTCCCTCCCCCACTCCCACTCATGCTCTCTCTCTCAAAAATAAATAAAACATTACAGAAATTAATTAACTAAAAAAAACTAAACTAAATTGCTTTATAGCCATTGGTTGCTCAATCTCACAAATGGTAGTAATAAACACCCCTAAAGTTGGGCTCTGGAATCCAGTACTCCACCTCTAGTGTGAATTCTGTCACATGCTGGCTGTGGGGTCTTGGTTAAATTACTTTATCTTTCTGAATCTCTGTGTCTTTAAACTGTAAAATATTTTATCTTAGAATGTTCTAGTGAGAGGTCCCTGGGTGGTTAAGCGTCTGATTTCAGCTCAGGTCATGATCTCAAGGTTTGTGAGTTTGAGCCCCACATCCGGCTCTGTGCTGACAGCTCAGAGCCCAGAGCCTGCTTTGGATTCTGTGTCTCCCTCTCTGTCTGCCCCTGACCAACTCATGCTCTGTCTCTGTCTCTCAAAAATAACCAACCATTGAAAAAAAAAAAACACACAAAAAGAATGTTCTAATGAAAATGAAACGAGATAATGTATAAGGCGTATAGCAAACATTAAGCCAAGTTTGGTTCCTTCCTGTAAGCAGGGCTGACTTTCCATCTGATGGCCATTCCTTCTTACTGTACCTCCCATTACCATCCCCAACTAGTTGTCGATACTATGTAACACACAGGACATAAGGAATAACAATCTAAGGCACAATCTTTCAGCCTGGATGCGCTGGGTCATCTGACTCAGCAAGTAAGTAAATATAAAAGAAACACAAGCCTAACTCCAGAAACATCAGCACTATAATAAACACAGTGTTAGCAGAGCAAATAAAAACACCGATTCCACCGTTCTTATTGTGCATACAGCCTCTATTACTTACTCTTGACCTTGGGCAAGTCACTTGGTTGTACCTTAGTCTCCTCACCTGTAAAAAATGGGGCTAAATAGCGGACTCTACTCTTAGGATGGTTGTGAAAATTAAGTAAGCTATTAACTACAAAGTGCTTGGAGCGATGTCTGGGTTCCAGCTCTACAGGAAATGATGTGAATGATTACATTTCTCAATCCTCCCAGAGTGGTACATAGCTAGTACCATTGTAGATGCTTGCTAACAAAGTCACTTCACTTCATACAATGGATACTTTCAGGCATTAGGGATTAATCCTTTCCTGGAACCCCAGGTGAGAAGGGACGGATATAGAAAGAGCCCAATAAATGGTGGTCATTACTGAAATTCTCTTTAGGAGATAGCGAAGGTACAATTACATCACAACTCACACCCGGCAAGGATCCTAAAAATTCCTTCCACACATTTCTTAACCAAAAGTTTTTCCTCCCCATTCCTTATCCCAATTCACCAGAAGCTAGCAATGGACATTTTCTTTATGTAAGTAGGAGCAGGGGAAGGATTTCAAACAGTCCTAATTTAATTCAGTATTTCCAAATATTTCTTCTTCTAATATTTGACAAAATAAAAAAGGTATGCCTGGGTTAGCAAGCTCTACAGAGTGCTTACTGTGTGCCAGGCACAGATAATAATTCATTTAAGATGAATAAACAAGTTGACTGTGGCACGCCTCCCCAGGTATCTCCAGCTAGGTTCGAAATACTTCAAAGCGCAAATTTTCAACATTCAGCTAAAAACTTTGCAAACCTCTTCGACAGATTGTCAGAAATGACGAATATAAAGCACTTGAAATCTCGTGTTTGATGTTAACTCTGGATCATAGATTGAATCCCTGAGGTCATTTGAACAGGCAGTAGAATGGAAAACGTATTACCAGTTATAAACTCGGCTTAATTATCTTCACATCATCGTTTTAAAAAAAGAGTTTCTCAAAATGTGCTTCCAATGTCAGTATCATTGATACCTGCCTGAGCCCCTCACTAGACCTGCTGAATCGTACCCTCTGGGGGTTGCGTCCATTCGTCTGCGTTTTAACAAACTCTCCAGGCTATTTTGATGCATGATACGATGTGAGAAGCATGGCTCAAGCAATACAGACTCAGCCTAGTCGGTTAAATAGGCATTAAAAAAAGAAGTCACAATTTCAGGCAGGATTGTAAACCTACTTTTTCTAAATCAGTGGTTTGCAATCTTGGCTGCTGGAGGACACATCAATGCTTGTGTCCCACCTCCAGGGATTCAGATTCCTGGGACTGGATTTTTTAAATCTCTCCAGGCCATTGTGATATCTGACTAGACTTGGTAATTTATTCTCTCTAAGCCATAGGTAATATACAGGAAGGATGGAAACTATCATCATCTTCAAACTGTATTTTCAGGATTTAACTTTCTGGCACTAGTAGCTTTTGGTATCACAAGGAGATAATGAACCTGTATTCATTCCACTACAACACAAGTGTAAATATTACTTAATTTACATTCCTTAGAATAAGATTTGGCAAATTTCATCAAAATGACTGGATTCATCAGTGCTAAAGATTATAAAGAGCTAGACTTGCCTCAGAAATAAGACAATGAAACAGTTGATATTTTTTGCCCCTGCAGGTTCACAATTTGTGGATAATTTATGCCTGAATATGCACAGCCTGGCCAACCCCTCTTTTTCATAAAATATGTTATTAAACTGCCTTTTGGATGAGTCTCAGCAGAGGTCATCTTTGATATACTCATTTGGCTTGGTGCAGGTTATGGGTCTGTTCTGCGGTAAGGACCAGCTTGCCATTGTCCCACAGCAAAGCACCTGCTAGGAAGCTATTTGGCTAGTGTCGTTTCTCTCCACCCCGGGTGGCTACCCGAGGCCATCCCTGCTCTCCTTCTAGTGCGCTGTCTTCACCCAAGGCTGGGACTTTGTGGGGTTGCTCTCTCTCACCCTTTCTGTCCCCTGCCTGTGCTCTCCGTGACTTTCTTCTGCTGTCTTGCCAGTTTATTTTACTTTCCTCAAGGTCTGGGGACATCTGGATTTGATTTCAATATACTGTCAGCCAGCAAGATTGTTTTTTCTTCTGGACCTACCAAACACACGATTACTTTACTAGTCACAGCACGTGTGTTCACCGCAAGTTGTGATCAGAAATATCTCCATCTACTTCCATTTTTAAGGATACCCTGAATGATACAGGATCCATACTGAGGAGAGGAATAATGCATCTTAGAAACAGGACTCCTTCTTTGGGACCCCAAACCTCTGGGTACCTCTCCCCAGGGAGGTCAAGAGACCCCATGTTGTCCAGATTCAGCCTTTCTCCCTCCCTTTTGAATGGTTTCTCTGTCCTTATTCCTTCGGGATATTTCGTTTTGGTTCATAAAGCATTTGCAAAACACTTTTCAGCATCTTCAATTGGCAATTCAGTTCAACTGGGGATTTTAGCTTTCTACCTTGTAGGCTCTGGGCTGGAACACTACGCTTACCCTATTCTATCTCAGGATCAGAGATCCTTCCTGGGGGTAGATACCTAATTTTACAGGGGTATGATTCAGGCAACTTTTTTCTTTAATTTGTACTGATCACTCTGGTCTGAATTTTTAAACCTCAGCTTTTATATGTCAATATTTACCCCAAATTAGATACAAGTAGAATCTGTTGAAGCATGTGTAAGCCCTATAACTGTAAGCAATCTGTCTTGCACATGCAAATAACTGAAAAAAAAATCGTCCAATTGAATTGGCTACATTTAGTGTCAATGTCTGTAGACAAACTTCCATCTCAATTCTGGTTGATAGTGGGCCAGTTGATTTTCTTTACAGTTAAACTGTCAAGTATCAACAAGAGAGTAGTAAATAAAGATTAATAATGGAGAAAATACATCAAAGAAAAGTTACAAAGCTGTTTGTGCATGTCTCCTATCCCTAAGTAACGGGGAAATCCTACCACTAAAACTAGCTCTGGGCCAAATGATGTAATAGACTAGAAAGAAAATTAGCATCATTACACTTCCCCTTTTAATGACCTTTTTTATTATCCCTTTCCCTTACTTCCTGCCCCTAAAATGTTCCTTGTGTACTCAGCAAGCTGCTGATAAATCTTTTTTTGAGGACCTCCTAGAAATCCTTGATGACTTTTGCATATGAACCTCAAAGAAACTAATTCTAATGATAGAAATTCAAGTATTAGGGAAGGCAGTGGGTTAGATATTTTTGCACAGGAGGACCTATCTTATGCCCCTTGGATTCCACCAACATACAGACAAAGTTGGACTTGACTCATCACTTCGCTTCTTTCCTACAAATAGGATGGCTTTGGCAGGCAAAATAATGGCTCTCCAAAGAATTCCACAACCTAATTCCCGGGACCTGTAAATATGTTAGTTTATGTGGCTAAGGGAAATTATGACTGCAAGTTAAGTTAAGGGTGCTAATGAGCCAACTGTGAAATGGGGAGATCGTCCTGGAATATATGGATGAGTCCAACATCACCACAAAGATCCTTTGAAGTGGAAGAGTGAGCAGAAGGTCAGCATTAGAGAGATTTTTGAAGACGCTACACTTCTAGCTTTGCGGATGGAAGAAAGGACAGACCATGGGCCAAGGAATGCAGGCAGCCTCTAAGAACTGGAAATGGCAAGAAAACAAGATTCTTCTCTAGACCTTCCAGAGGAACACAACCTTGCCCATGCTTTCGTTTCTGCCCAATCAGGTCCATTTTAGAATTCTGACTTCCAAAGTATAAGACGATAAATTTGTGTTGTTTTAAGTCACTAAGTTGGTGGCCATTTGTTACAGCATAGATAAAATATTAATACAGTAACTTTGAGAAATTTCTTTCAATTCTTTGAGTTTCACTTTCTTCCGAAGTACAATGGGGATAATAGAAATCACTGATTGCTTTTATAGTAACTCAGTGAGTTGACTTGGGAAATTTCTTGTCACATAGAAAGCATTCAATACATACTGTTCCTTACCTCTTCTATCTGCTAGCCCACGACTGACTGAACGGCCACCATAAATCTTGCAATGATCGCTATACTGAGGGCATGTAATTAACAGATAATTGTCTAACAGCTTTTATAAAATAATCTCTTAAATGTATTAGTGTAATTTTTTATACTGAAGGAAAGGGAGAGAAACTGGTATTACAAGAGCCATTAGCAAATACTAGGAAGCTCTGTTTATGCACAGCTTATCATTGGAGGATGTAAAATGACTTCTGAGCTAGTAGATGCTTGGAATAAGCACGCCAGGAATTCAGAGTTCAAAAGATCATTACAAACCATACTTTCTTTCCATTAACACTAAGAGGGAAAAGGAATGCTAAAGGGGGTATTGGTGTCATCAGCTCTTCGAAGAAACAAGAATGCAGCTTGATTCCACCTGTTAGCAGTGGAAGTGAAAATGTAGATGGACCCAAAAATATCTTTTCACCCTGGAGCGGGGGTGCCATAATTAGTCATGTTAATTGCATTAAAGTCATTTAACAACCCATCTCCTAAAAATACGGACTTTAAAAAATGTCTGCAAGTATTTAGATAAATGATAGAATATAATTATACAGTGGTATATAAAGCCATCATTAAAAACCATTGTAGATCTATATTTATTGTTCTAGAAAGATGTGCAAAACATGCTCTGAATTTGGAAGCCAGGATTCAGACTGGTGTACATTGAATGATGCCTTCTTTTTTTTTTTTTTTTTTTTTTTTTGGTAAAACATGTGATATGGAAAGAGACAGCTAATGCTAATCGTGATTTTCTCTGGTGAGTGAGATTATGACTCATGTTATTTTTAGTTCTACATTCATGAATTCTCCTATAATGAATATGTATACTTGTGTAAAACCTTAAGTACATGCTATTGATGAAAACTCACTATAAGAGTCTTTCAGGTTGTAAAATGGAAATGTTTTTAAGAAAAAGCTCTTAATTTTCTATATTTTTATCAAGATACAGATTTAGCCATCTTTAAAAAATCATTTCCTCAAGTGAAGCTTGAACCCCAGAAATTTAGAATCAATATCTAATCAAGTCTCACCCTATCTAATAATCAGTTTTAACTCTTGACAACGGCCATTCAGTCAACTTGAATACTTGTAGTGACAGGAAGATATCATGACATGACAGCTCACTTCAATTGCAGACTGCACATCACCGCCAGCCAAATCATATCTTTCTCCTACTTCCAAAATTTGGCTGTGGTTCCAAACTTAAGGTACTTAAAGTCATTTACAACCAAAGCTCTCTTTACTTTGAAGCACACCACTGGGAACAAATATAAAGAGAATCTCATTAAAACTTGTGTGTGTGTTTGTGTGTGTGTGTGTGTGTGTGTGTGTGTACATGCGCGTGCATGCATGTGTGTGTTGGGAGAACAAGAAAGAGCAGATATGATTCCTGAGCCAAGGACGTGGGAATAGGTGTGAGGAAAGGGGAAGGAAAGAAGGAAGATAGAAAAGAAGGCCTATATGGAAATATGCTATGTTGATGTTAGGGAACCCCAAAGGTGTTTCCTAATGGTTTGGGGGTATGGGAATAGCTGGGTGCAAGCTGATAAGAATTTTGCTTATGTATATATACTTCTAAGTAATTAAAAAAATATGAGTATGGTTGACACGCGATGTTACGTTAGTTTCAGGTGTACAACATAGTGATTCGGTAAGTCTATATGTCAAGCTATGCTCACCCCAAGTGTAGCTACCGTCTGTCACCACACAACATGATTACAATACCATTGACTGCATTCCCTCTGCTGTGCTTTTATTCCCATGATAAGCAGAGAAACATGAAATCATACTTTAAAAAAGGGAAGGCAGGAATAAATGTGTTGATTTGTGAAATTACAAGTAGGTGTAATGGTGAGAAATCCATTTGAGGGAGAATATAAGTAGACCAGAGGAAATAAAATAGCGAGCATCGGTTGGGGTCCCAGAGTGACAGACTGTAATTGCATAACCTATAGCATGGTCTAGTCGGTAGATAAAGGAAAAAACTTGAAGGTTTTGAGCAGGTGAGTGACAAAAGTATTATAACAAGGAAAGATACGTTAGTAATAATAGTACACATCACAGGCTCATTCCATTATATATTTGCTTTCCTTGTGTCAGGTAGTCTTTGTAATCTCGCCGAGACACTGCTACATCAAAATTATGTTCCCATTTTTATAGACGGGAAAAAAGAAGCATAAGGGACTTGAAGCGTAACACAGGTTAATGGACTTTCCTGCTGTCATTCACTCCATTAACAGGTGGCAAAGGGGAGAGCTGGGCTTAAGTTTTCTGAGTCCAAATCCAGGGTGAACCCCAAACCCCATTGAATCACAGCTGCCTAGCTTCCTCTGTGAAGTATTTTATTCAGGAGGAACTTGAAGTTGGGGAGACTGGAGAGGAGAGACAGATTAGAAACTACTAGAATAGTTCAGCAACTCCAGGTACTCAAATAAGTTTCACTGAAGGCATGGAAGGGATCCAGTGATAGTGTGCAAAAGGAAAGTAGCAGGTTGTAGGGACTGGTTAGCTAGAGGATGGGGGAGGAAAGTTAAAAGATGTTTAGATGATTCCAAGGACAGACATACCATGAAAAAGAAAATGGGAATGACAGAAGAGCAGCATCAGATAAAGCACCTTAAAACTACAGTCAGAATTAAATGCCCGATTAATTACCGTCTAAGGGTAATTCAGAATATAAGAAAATATTTCCAGCCTTTTTTATATTATTGCTTAAGAGGCCAATTTTGGAGCTAGTCACAGGAAAATGTTACTAACTAATTAAGGTATAAAACTGGTCCCAAATAGGAATATACTAGGATCCTACTCAAGCAAGATGTGTGTGTGTGTGTGTGTGTGTGTGTGTATGTGTGTGTACCTGTCTGCCTTAAGTAACTGATGGGATAAAAATAGAAATGTGTACAAAATGCTTTCTGAATTCTAACAAATAAAGACAATTAAAATACTAAAAGGGGGTCTATATGGATACATTATCCTTGGGGAAGAAATAAGAATATGGCAGATCCTGTATTATACTACTTTGTAGATTCAAAGAAGTCTTAATCATGAATTCAGTTGTATCTATTACTTAAAAACAAAACAAAACAAACAAACAAATAAAAAAAAACCTGGGCCAAGTAACATAATCACCGTGGATTAAGCAACTACCAAACAAGTCAGAATCATGTTTTTCTAGAACATCACAGAAGAGCCCTTAACCACCACCAATGTATATACTGTATGCTCCCTGTGTTCCCTGCTGCTTCTAATTCTTTCATTCAGTTTCAGAAATTCACAAGGTAGCTGCTGTATTTAAAACTGTGGTTACTGTCAGTATTTGTGAATAGTAATAATAAAGGGTCAAATGCTCTTTCTACTTCATGTTTTGTAATTACATGGATTCAATTCACTTCTTTTTTTTTTTCATATAAAAATAACCACTTTAAAAACTCTAGGATGAGGGGCACCTGGGTGGCTCAGTTGGTTAAGCATCCGACTTCAGCTGAGGTCATGATCTCACAGTTCGTGGGTTTGAGACCTGTGTCAGGCTCTGTGTTGCTAGCTCAGAATCTGGTGCCTGCTTTGGATTCTGTGCCGCCTCCCTCTTTTCTCTCTGCCTCTG
The DNA here is from genome assembly GCF_046562875.1 of Panthera onca. NCBI lineage: Eukaryota > Metazoa > Chordata > Mammalia > Carnivora > Felidae > Panthera > Panthera onca. The sequence goes on from NC_138339.1 coordinate 223,513,431, forward strand.
TCACTTATGCTCTGTATCTCTCTCTCTCTCTCTCTCTCAAAAATAAACATTCAAAAAATGTTTATTGAAATAAACATTCAAAAAATTTTTTTAAAAAAACTCTAAGATGATTTTTAATTTTTAAAAAGCATTTTAAAAAACTATTAAAAATTCAAAAATTAAAAACAACCTGTTTTTTTAAACTACCTGCACATGAATAAAATAGACTGGTGATTGGATCAACACACTGAAAACTTTGGGAATATTCTACTTGAAAGACAATCCTTTCTCTGAACTCTCAAAATCAAATGTCTATCGTTCTGAAGACTCTATAACAGACGGTCTTCACATTCACTACGTATATTTGCACAGTGAATATTTAATCAAGCAGGTGAAAATAGAGACTCAAAGATGGACATCTTGAAAAAGGGACTTATTTCCAGTATTTCGACTTTGTCACGCCATTTAGCAACATCGTTTATTTAGAAAAATCGCCAATATAAAGTACTTCGATAATCCATTTTATCTCTTACAGTGTTACTTTTCTCCCAAATTAAGTGAAATAGACATTTAATTGACTTGGTGCTTTTTTTATGAATGTTGCCTTTTACCACATACACACTTGAGGTGGACATGGGGAGGGGTGTTGGGGGAAGGGCTCACTGGTTGTCTCTGTTCCTGTCAAAGTCATGTAGCAAAAGGGGAATGAAGTGAGTCTATTAAGGTAAGGGTAGAAACTCATTCCATTCTCAATGGTGTCTTAACATAAATCAATCAGATTCAGCATGCTTATTATAGTAAGTAAGCTAAAGAAATTTCAGCTGAAATGTCTAAAGGCTAGATCTGTAAAGTAGAAACATATCCATACGCATAGGAAGAGAAACTCCACTTTATAATAAGCAAGACAGAGTCTGATGTCACCGTAAAAGTCTATGCAAAGAATCTTGGAAATGTATATGTTTATATACACTTATGTGTGCTTGAAAGATATTTAAAAGCAAACACAAGCATCCACTTATTTTACATTTTTTAAACTGGCAAGACTATTCTATATTCCTTTGGATCCCTCTCTTTACTTCTGAAATGACTCCACCCACAGCTTTAAGAGAAAGTGGTAACCAGTTATTCATGTTCAGTGTTTATTCATGGCTTCACTCTACAAATATTTATTGGACTCCTACTAAGTGCCATGTAGAAACTAAGCACTGGACACGGAGACATGGATATAAACGAAGCAGCTCCTGCAGTGGAGAAGCTTTATAAACACAAAAATATATAAAAGACTGCAGTGCAGAGTGGCCTGTTCTGAATGGGTATACTGATAGCTGAGATGGAGAATGCCTTCCGTGCTGATTAATAGATAGACAGAAAGATCATTTAAAAGTTGGCAGAATCAAGATTCAAGCCCAAAATGCTTCGAAGAACTCATATGGCTAACCAAGATATTACACTGCCTCTCACGAGTCCTAAGGTATTAAGTTCCACCTAATTAAACCTTGCTTTCTGGCGAGTGATTTTTTTTGTAACTTTGTCTATAAATGGAGATATTGAATATATTAGAGTCTCATATAATTTGTAAGTCATAGAAATAATTTGGGTGTAATTGATTAGTTTAAGAAAATCTCGGAGTAGATTTAATACCATGGACAGTATCTTTGATGTTAAGAGCAATTTTCTAGGAGCACCCGGGTGGCTCAGTTGGTTAAGTAAGCATTTGACTCTTGATCTCGACTCAGGTCATGCTCTCACTGAGTTGGATCCCCACGTCAGGCTCTGCACAGCTCGTGCTCTCTCTCTCTCTTTGTGTCTCTCAAAATAAATAAATAAACTTTTTATAAAAAGAGAAGTTTACTACCAACTGGAGCTACAAGTCACTTGGTAAGAAGCAGTTTAAGGGCTAAGTCATTGGAAAAGTTTGATCCTATGCCAACTCATGGCCCAGGAAGGGTGTCTTTTAGCTTATGAAAGCTGCTTTAAATAAAAGATGGGGTAAAAACAAAAGATATTTAAATTATTAGTGAGTTGATGAGTAATTTGTACTATACCAATACACTTGTGAGAACCTTTATACATATATAATATTTTACATTGCATAGTATATTAACAACCTTATACATTATACTATATATTATTTGTGCTGCCACATCTTTCACTTGGTAAGTGATTTTATATATAATGTACATATACATATACATATTCACGTGTAATATATATGTGTATTTTATATATAGCAATTGGCATGATTTAAATTATTTTATATATCAATATATGGATCTACAAATAAACACTTTGCATATCATCCCTGAATACAAATATGAGTAGTTATGGAAACACAGAGGTGGTGATGTCTGACCCTAAGCACAAGGGTAGAAGAAGTCACGGAGAAATATCTGGCCTGAGTCTCTTGAAGAGGCAGGAGGAAGGATATTCAGGAAGAAAGTGAGAGAAAAGGCAGAGCACAGGACGTAGCATGGCATGTGTGGGACTCCTGAGTAGGCTGGGTGGCTGGACAGATCACACTTGGTCAGTACGGACATCACAAAGGGTCTGAATTTTATCCTGTGTTTAACAAGACACCATGCGACAGCTGGAAAATAAAGATGACATCAGATTCGCATGTCAGAAAATCAGCCGTGACAGCAGAGGGGAAGATAAGTTTTTTGTGTGTGTTTTTGTTTTTATTTTTTTAAAGACAATTCAAAAATCACATTTGTAATTTTAGGTAACTATGGAAATGGTATATCTGGATCAGAGGGGAAAGCTGCAAGAGACAAAGAAATCCATTAGGAAAATCACATTAGAAAAAATGTATTCATGCAGCGCCTGGGTGGCTCAGTCGGTTAAGCGTCCGACTTTAGCTCAGATCATGATCTTGTGGTTCATGAATTCTAGCCCTGCATTGGGCTCTGTGCTGACAGCTCAGAGCCTGGAGCCTGCTTCGGATTCTGTGTCTCCCTCTCTCTCTGCCCCTCCCCCACTCGCGCTGTCTCTTTCTCTCAAAAATAAATAAACACTTAGGGGCGCCTGGGTGGCTCAGTCGGTTGAGCGGCCGACTTCGGCTCAGGTCACGATCTCACGGTCCGTGAGTTCGAGCCCCGCGTCGGGCTCTGTGCTGACTGCTCAGAGCCTGGAGCCTGTTTCAGATTCTGTGTCTCCCTCTCTCTCTGCCCCTCCCCTGTTCATGCTCTGTCTCTCTCTGACTCAAAAATAAATAAACGTTAAAAAAAAATTAAAAATTTAGAAAAATGTATTCATTCACTCATTAAGCAGTTATTGAACATCTACATGTGCCAGCAATGAGGATGCATCAGTGAAAAGCAATGCTAGGAATCTTGGCTCTCACAGATATCCAATTCTATGCTAGTGGGGGAATGGCTAACATTTACATGGCACTTCTCTGTGCCAGTCATTATTTTAAGCAGTTTACATCTATTAAGTCATTTAAGATAAACCTCAACATGATTCTAATGGGATCACCGGGAATGGAGTTAATGCAGGAATCTGTTTCAACAGAAATTCTGAAAGCAGGTAAAATTAACTGGATTTAGTAACCTGATGGACACGCATGGTGAAACAAAATGACTCTTGAGCTTTAGGTAGCGAGGGTCATTTTTTTTCTTAGCGGTTAATAACAATTTCTGAAATGGTTACATGTACCCCACCTTTCTTAATTTTATAGCCATGATGCAGTGCACTTAATTTTGGGCTATTTCTACACACAATAAAGTAAGAGAAGAATTATGGGAACACAGAATGGTTCTTTTCTGTCTCCTGGATTTCTGAAGTCTACTGACCAGTTTTACCACTTTATTTTCAATTTCTGAAGTGGCTCTCTTGAGCTAAGCTTGAGAACACTGTTTTCTGTGTTCTCAACTCAGGCCTCTAACAGTTATATAAGTGGAGTTAAAGGTAGCAGGTGGGGGCTTTACCAAGATGAAATAATTAAACCTTTCTGCACCGAGTTAGCCAGCCAAAAAAATGGAGAGCACGTACTCTGCTGTCTCTGCCTGGAAGAATGTAGTCAGAGCTTTCTTGAAACAAAAAGGAAGAGAATCATGTCCTGGCTTCCTTCACTAAAAGATACTACTGAGGGTGCTATTTTCAAGCTTAGTTCAAAATTAACATAAAGAATATAAAAAGTGTTCTAAATTGAAAAACACATAGAGCTTATATAATTATTTTCCTTTCATCTTTTTCTTCTAATTTCTTACACCAATAATACTGATATCTTTTGCAAAAAGTAAGTCTTATTGTTAAATAGTGGCTAGCCATAACTGAATAATTCATTTTGGGAACTTCTACCATAACAGCTCTGTAAGAATTCTAAATGTAAACATCCAAAGGTACATTGTTTCTTTAAGGTACTTATTCCTTCAGTAAGAAATTACTTATATACAGCTACTAGGCGTTGACTTTTTGATTCTTAGGGGCAGAACCAGATTAGTAAATCAGTGACTTCAGTAAGTTTAAGCGAACTGTTCTAAAACAGAATAATACTAAAGAAAATTATTTTCATTTACACAAACATTTTTGCTCTTAGGAAATGTACATCATTATATCAGTCTACATTTGTGAAGCAAGAAAAAAGATACCTGTTTTTATGTGTGTGTGGCTCACTCACCCTTTTTCACCAGGCCTCACTAAATTTTATTTTTCCTTATTTGCAATCAGGGTTAGGTATCACATTTGTCCCTTTGGCCTCACTGGATTATTACAGAAAGACACATGGCTTTAATACTTATTTTATCACTGTCGTCAGCTGGTTAGACTTGCAGTCAGAACTTTCACTTAAGCCTCATATTTGCTAAATCCAGATGTTTTCGAGTGCTATTTTTTTAAAGTTGGTTACTATATTTAACCTTCAAGTCTATAAAAATTAAACTTCCAGTTATTAAAAGGAAAAAAAAAAAACACGTAAACTGAGCTGAAGGGACATGGTACTTTGTATTTCCATTGTTTCACCACAGGGAACACTTTGTATTACTAGTTTAACAAAAACTTTTGTTTCACCATTTACTAACAACGAAATAACCTTGGAAGACTTCTTAGCCTTTAACCTCAGCAGTATGGAGGTGTTCACCACTTTTCCACTTGCATCCTGGTATTATCTCGTCTCTCCACCCAAAACAAATAGTCAAACTTTACAAACAGCTGCTATGAGAAAAACAAAAGATACTACCGAAGGAGGGACTTTCAAGCTTAGTTCAAAATTAACATGAAGAATAGAAAAAGTGTTCTAAATTGGCGCGTCTGGGTGGCTCCATCGGTCAAACATCTGACTTCGGCTCAGGTCATGATCTCGCGGTCCGTGGGTTCGAGCCCCGCATTGGGCTCTGTGCTGACAGCTCGGAGCCTGGAGCCCGCTTTGGATTCTGTGTCTCCCTGTCTCTGCCCCTCCCCTGCTCGTGCTCTGTCTCTCTCTGTCTCTCAAAAATAAATAAATGTTAAAAAAAAAAGTGTTCTAAATTGAAGACCAAACATAGCTATATAATGATTTTCTATTCATCCTTTTCTTCTAATTTCTTAGTACCAATAATACCGACATCCTTTGTAAAAAGTAAGTCTTATGTTAAACGGAGAGGAAGAGGAAAGAAAGAAAAGGAAAGAAGGAGAAGAAATAGAGGAAAGAAGCAAGAAATAAAAGAAAAGGAAAGAAAGAAAAATCGGAAGAAAAACGCTGGAATCTGTCAGAGATGTAACCTCAAAAGCCTCGCTGGCTACCTGCACGGTCATTACTATGCAACGGGAAGTGTGCCGCATGAACGATCCTATTTCCATGAATTATCTTACTTAATCTTCAAAAGAACCTTATTAGCCAGCTACTGCTATTGTTCCACGTTACCACTGAAACCGAGGCCACAAAAGATTCAGTTACTTGGCTCGGGGGTCACATCACCAGTTACTGCAAAGGGCAGAACCCGTATTTGTTCCAGTTCTAACTCCGGAGGCTCAGCTCCTAACTGCGATGGAAGGGAAGATAAGCAGGGTCAATAGGCTGGCCTTCCTGTATGCACACTTCAAAGTGAGGCATCTCATAATTATGATGTCCAAAATGACCTCCTAATTTCCTCCCTGAAATCTGTTCTATGCCCCCTTGTCTTTTCCATCTCAACGAGTAGTGCCACTGCTGTCCTCTGGCAGAGAAGCCCAGAATTGTGCTTAAGTTCTCCCTTTTCTCCCATAATCCAATCTGTCAACAAGTCCTATAGACTGAGATCCACAATTATATCAAGCCCGTCCTCTTTTTTCTGTCTCACATCTGTCTTACTGCGTCAGCCTCATATTGGTCTCCCTGTTGTCCCCTTGCTGTTTCCCCTGGATCCTCCAGGGCTGCAAGCGTCATCTTCTCAAAACGTAAATTGCAACAAGTTACTCCCTTGCTTTAAAACGATGGGGCAGTAGGGATTCCCTTGGCCTTAGAACAAAATCTAAATCACTGTCCTGGGTTATAAGGCTCTGCACCATCAGGCTCCAGTCTAGCTCTCCAGCATCGTCTTGCGTGACACTCTGTTTGTTAGCTAAGCTCCAGGCAGGTTGATGTTCTTCCAGTCACTTGAGCACACAGAGCTCAGTGCCTTCGCACATGCTCCGTCCCCCCCCCCCCCCCCCCCCCCCCCCCGTGCTTGGAACATTTCTTCCTCCCTTTTTCCGGTGGCAGCTTCATTCCATCCTAAATGTAAGCCTAAATATCACCTCTCAAAAGCCATTCCTGACAGCTGCATCTCTAACTTGGATTAAATGATAACCTCCTTAATGTGGTAAACACTGTATAAAGTTTTATTTGTCTATTATTTTATCATCTGAGCCTATTGGAACCTCAGGTCAAAGATCACGACAGCTATGCTCATCCCTGTTTTCCCTGGATCCCGCAGATGTCTGAAACATGGGTGCTCCAAAAATGTTTGTTGCCTAATTCAATAAATAAATGAATAGGGGACCTCTTTTCCGCAAGTGGGTTTTGCCACAGAAGCTCTGACCCTTTTTTTTACACTGCATTGTGATTCTCTTTGGATTGTCGTAGGCTCAAGCGAATATAGGACCATACCGATGACAACGATGTACTACACCATTGAATACTACCTTCTATTTTGCCCAGCCACCCAGAGCAAACTTAAAGAGAAAGAATAAGATAGAGTTGACCTCTGTAATATATACCACAAATAAATATTTGATGTGAGATTATGACATTTTAATAACCTGTGAAAGATTTTCTTAGTTTTAAAAGGTGACTATCATCGCTTTTGAGAGTAAATACAGAATCACACGAAGCCTCTAGAAACGTGACTAATAAGGATTCATATTCACCAAAAGATTGAACAATTTAAGAAAAGTTGCCATTAAATTAAAGCCAGTAAAACAGTATACCCAAGTGATATATAATTTTGAAATGAACCTAGCCAATAGTAACTGATAACATTTAGTTTATATTTTTCTATAGAAAAGGTATAACTTCTTTCATGGACACAGTACAGGTACCTAACAGCCATGCTTCTAAAGGCAGGCCTCTGGTATAGAAAGACCTTGATGACCTGAACAATTCTAAACTGCTCGTTGAAAAGAGAAAGGCTTCCAAACTTTGAGCCATAGTAGCCAACAGCCCTTGCCAGGCCCTGTATCCTGGTAGATCTTATGCCCTCTCGCAGATTAGAAATATTTGTCTCGGTGCCTGACGTTACTTCATCTTCTTATTATAACTCCCTAAGGCACCAGTGTCTTTCCTCTGGTTCTCATGTCACTAGCGATTAATTTTATTGCCAAAGAATGCTTGCTTTTCTCTCTAAGCTGAATGTGTCTGTATAATCTTTTAATGCTTGTACTCAAACCTCCTTTTCCGACTTACTGCACTTAGTTGTAGTTTTCCAGCCTTTGCTTTAAATTCCAGCTACGTGTCCGTAATGACTTTGCCTCACACCCTGAGATACTGGTCACTTTCAAGCAAAAACGTGTGCTCTTTCTAACTAGAATGAAGAGCTCCAGTCTCCTTGTGTCTGAGTATTCAGTCATCAAATATGGAATAAAAATCTGAAAGCCGTGTCCTTAACTGACATTTCATATAAAGAAATGACTTTGCAGCTCTATTATGTCAAGATGCTATTTATATCTTTCAATAGCGTATGAATTAAAGATCTTGGCGAACGAAAAATTGGGCACCAAAAGACATACTCAAAGACGGAGGCAACAAATGTCTGGCTCTGGACCAGATATGTTACAATGGCCAGCACGGGTATCATATCCGACGCCCCAGTTTTACTGCCAAACCAGGAGACGGAACTCTCTCAGACTGTGCTCCCAAGTCACATGCGAGTTCAAGTGAGGAAGCAGCAAACCAATTTTCACAATGGAGAAAAAACTAGGGCTCCTCCTACGGGGTATGTCAAGCCAGACAGATGATCACATATCCGACTGCTTTCTTATGCCAATCGAGAAACGTCTTGGATCTGATGCTGCGGGCTTGAGACTCAAAACAAACATATAAACAAGAAACTAATAAAAAGTTATGTAATGGCATTTCAGTGAGGACTGAGGATACTTTATGCTATTAGAGCTTTCTACTTCTCTGCCTGGCCTAATGTCTATCACATGAGGCAAAAAATTGGGGTAACTAAAAATACCTGAGTTAGTGGTGCTGACTTTAAAATTACACTGATTTATAGAAAATGTCTACTACCCTTTAAATTTTAAAGGCATTGCATAGTTTATATAATATACTGACAACTTTTTTTTTTTTTCTGAAAAGAATTCTTTAAGAATAGCATGAGCTCCAGGGGTGTCTGGGTGGCTCAGTAGGTCGAGCATCAGTCTTTGGCTCAGGTCATGATCTCGCGGTTTGTGGATTCGAGCCCCATCTCGGGCTCTGTGCTGACAGCTCAGGGCCTGGAAACTGCTTCGGATTCTGTGTCTCCCTCTCTCTCTCTCTCTGCTCGTCCCCCACTCGCACTCTGTCTCTGTCTCTCTCTCTCAAAAATAAATAAACATTAAAAAAAAAAAAAAGAAGAAGAACATGAGCTCCAATCTGGTGGTTCCTGGGAATCTGGGAATCTCCTCTGTCTTAAGTATATTTCACTGAAGGTTCCAAAGGAATTTTCACAGCAGTTGGTTTCATGTGTTTAAAATTGTGAAAGCTTTACTAAAAATCTTTCTTGGTGCCACAGGGATTTAAGTTAATGCTAGGATGGGGGGATGCTCTAAAGGAATGCCAAGGTCCACTGGTAATTGTTTAGAGGAAGTTTTCTTAGAATATGATGTAATTGATCTTTATATAAAAAGGGAGCTTCTTTTTCCCATTTATCTCTTCATTCATTTTCATATCTGTTAAATACTAACCCTTGTTTTCAACCCTGGGGAGGTAGGTACTGTGCTACAAACATTAATGACACCTTTTTTGATCTGAAGGAGTTCCTTCTCTACAATGGAGGTCTTTACATTAGCAAATCATCAGAATACACCATTGTTGTTGTACCTAAGGGTAGCAGTAGAAGCACAAAGAAGGGCACGGCTAACTTAGTCATCATGACCTTGGGAGCAGTTCTGGAGATGAAATGCCACCTAGCCAGGTGTTGAAGAGTGGGAAGGTCATTAGGGTTGAGGGCAGGACGTGACTGGAGGAGCAAGTGAGACCAGCTTTCGCATCCCAACAAAGAGCTAGAAAAGTTCTTTGGAGAAAAGACTAAAAAAGGACAGATGCATTTGCATGTTAGAATACTGGCAGAGCGTTGAAGGCTGGGATGAAATCAGATAAGAAGATGTTCCAGTAGGAACAAGATAAAAGGATACTTGCTTTCGTCTTCTGCTAAAATGCTGGAGCACTAGCTCTCCAATTAGACTTCAAAGAGGCGATTATCAAAGGAGGATGTCTTTTCCAGGTCTGTAGTATTATTGTATTGGGCTCCCCTCAGGGTGACAGAGAGGATGAAGCAGAAAGGAATGAAAGACGGGTTAGCTAAACCCACATGTGATTGCTACATGGCACCTTAGCTGCAGCCTGTAAGGAGAGCACATTTCATAACTTCCGAGTTTGACCTTATAAACTGTAAGTGACAATCTGCAACTACATAGGATATCCCTGGCCCCAGAGTGCCTGGATGGATGGCCTTTTGATGTACTATTCTCATATTCTTTACTAATATTCCAAAAAACATATTTAATTACTAAATGATCATTTTAAGAATTACACTAGGATTGACTCTAGCACTTAAAATTTTAAGGACTGCATTAAATTTTAAGGACTGCCATTACTGAAAAGCTCTTTATGTTTATTGGTCACGGAGAATAATTTCTGCTATTTGAGTACACGGTGCCATTAGTATGCCTGTAAGGTTTTTGCTTCGGTCGAGCCGTGTCTTCGGTGGAATACTGCACCCTGTATGGCTCTAACTACATATTCGCAGGTTTTTCCAAAGCGTTTTCTCACTTTGTAGCTGCACAAACATTACAGAAATATACCTGTTTCATCATAACTCACATATTTGGTATTTTTAAAATTTCTTCACAATTTAATTGATAAAATAAGTAAAAAAATAGTAGATAAATAAGTAAAATTAGATAAAATAAGTAAAAAATCAACTATAAGGTTGATTTGATTTGTGCTTATTTGAACTCTAGAAAGGCTATATATTTTTACATGTATTTTTAAAAAGAATTACAGTATGATATCAAAAAAGAACACTGTAAGTTTGAGCACACAGAGCCATTAAGAATTCTAAAATAAAAATTCACATTTCGTAAGAGACAAAACTTTTTGTCTGTGGACACATCCTACTCTGATTTCATTCTCACCTACTAAGCATTCCTAAAACCTTGGTCAGGAAAACCCGGAAAACATTGAGTTAACACCCCTCCTCGCTTATCCTGAGTAAGTATAGAAGTTACTACTTGCAGAAAGGATCCTGGGATTCAAATTGGCCTCTAGTTGCCTGGTTATGACACTTGAGGAAAGTGCCTATTTCTGTGACTCAGTTTCCTCATCCGCCAAAAAAGAATAGTAATGTTTTTGTTTGTTTTTACTAAGCTGACAGGAATGCTCTGAAGACAAAATTGCATAAACCATAATAAGTCATATATAAGGTTTAAGATCTGATTGAAAGAATCCTAAAGTATAAGAATCTGTGTGTGTGTGTGTGTGTGTGTGTGTGTGTGTGTATTACATGCACAACCAACATTCATTTATTAAATCCAAACACAGTAGAACTCCCTGAGGTAAAATCCTGAAATTATCTATTCTTCAAATAAAGTCCTCTCAGCCCTGTCATTTGGTAACAGCCCCAAACTAAAAATTAGTAACTGTGTCCTAAGCACCATCCCATTAGTGATGGGTGGTCCTAATCCATTACTACATCATAACAAGATTTCTGTGGCTAGCCAGTGTCTTATGATAATACAATTAAATGTGAAACAAGGGCTTTTAGCTTTCTGCTTTCCTAAATCTCTTCTTGACTCCTGAAAGCAAAAGTTATATTTTATTTATTTTTTGGTTATTCAAGGACTCTGTTTGCTCCAGTAATTTCCTTAGTCACTGTCCTAAAAAGCCATCTTGAGGACTTGGAGGAGGTGAATTTAGTGGACTGAAAAGAGAATTGGAGTAGACATTTCTTTTTTTTTTTTTTTTTAACGTTATTTATTTTTGAGACAGAGAGAGACAGAGCATGAACAGGGGAGGGGCAGAGAGAGAGGGAGACACAGAATCTGAAACAGGCTCCAGGCTCCGAGCTGTCAGCACAGAGCCCGACGCGGGGCTCGAACTCACGGACCGCGAGATCATGACCTGAGCCGAAGTCAGACGCTTAACCGACCAAGCCACCCAGGCGCCCCGGAGTAGACATTTCTTAATTTTATGGCCTGGTGCCTTAACTGGCCTCCCAGATGTGAAATACTGGAAGCATTTTGTGTATTTCGTGGAGAAGCTTTATCGTTATGTTTCCTATCGTTGTATAAAAGAGGTGATAATACATCACTACAGCTGAAGTTGATAGTCAAACCCACTAGTCCAAAAAGTATGTCATCACCTAGATGGGAAGAATAAGTTACTCTTGAGAGAGGTCTGTTACTTCCTGGACAGATGGATGCATTTGGAGAAGTTACCTATCTTTTCTGAGACCCAGATCACTCCAACTAAACAACAAGAATAGTGCTTGTTCATAAGATTCAAGTACTTTCCATAATTCCTGAGGAATACATATCTTTGAAAAGTGTCAAAACATATTATATATGTGTCTTCATACACATGTATTGTATTACATGAAACGTATATGTTAAACTTGAAGATTTTGAAAATAAAGTTTCATATTACAGTCTATAAACATAGATTTTTTCTGGAGTATATTTTAATTAAAATTATTGACTGTCTTACCAAGATATTCACTTGGTAAGACAGTCAATAATATAGCGTATAACATATAATATACTGTATAATGGATATATTACATGTAACTGAGTCAAAAAATCAAAATTCTTAGTTTAATATTATTTTTACAGAAAGGAAAGATATCTTTATTTTCTCTCTTTCCACAAATACTGCAAATATTTTTTTTATTTCTCTTTGGCAAAATACCTCACACTTCCCAGAGAAGTAATTTCATTCAAGATACTCTTTAAGTTAAATAGTATTGCACTTCTCATTCAAATGTTAGAGTATTTTTACAAGACCGTGCAAAACCCCTACAAAAATAAGTATCATATTAAAATAATTTTGAAATACATACATGAATTTTTATTTTTTCTTTAATCCTGAGGATTTCTGTGTTTATTCTGCTAGAGGGAAGTTTTCTTATATCAGGTGAATTAAGATAAATTCTGTTCCGTAGATAGTTTGCCAGAATCTGCCTAAGCCCCATGAGTAACGCCATGTCAACGGTGAGAAGAAGGGTCAAGAACAATATCTCCGGAATTTTTCTCTCTCACATGAAACTCCGGCTCTAAAAAAGCCCCCGAAATGATTTATTTTCTATTTCCATAAACACAATCCTTAGACGCACAGCCACATTTTCAGCAAATCCAAAAATAAACTCAGTTTCTTCAGCTAGCCATTCCTCGCTTACTATCTTGAAATATGATACGGCATAATGTTTTCTAAAGTTTAAATACAAATCAAAATTTTAAAGTAAATGTTACCATTCCATTAACTAGGGAGAGAAATGTGCCAAATAATAGAGCAGCAGTATCAGACCGAGACTATAATAACTGAGGGAAAAAAGCAAAATATTAAAAAAGCAAAAGCTAGGGGCGCGTGGGTGGCTCAGTCAGTTAAGCGTCCAACTCCTGATTTTGGCTCAGGTCACGATCTCACAGTTCATGAGTTCGGGCCCGGCATTGGGCTCTGTGCAAGCTGTGCAGATCCTGCTTCAGATTCTCTGTCGCCCTCTCTCTGCCCCTCCCCAGCATGCACGTGCTCTTTCTCAAAAACAAATAAATGGTTTTTATTTTAAAGTAAAAACTATAATACCTGAGAATTGTAACCATTTGCTTCCAAGCCTCTTTTGGCAGTTTTAAAGAAAATCATACTTTCGCTATTGAGGTGTTTTCAGTCATTCCAAGTGACAAACACGGGGCCTTGAACCAGTAATTTAGTCTTTAAATTTTGATCTACTACACAGATTTACTTCTGAGTTCCACTCTAAAGTTTACCGACAGCAGGATTTCCCATTTGAGCATCAAGATTCAATAAACACGTTATTTTTTATAAATTGGCGTCCTTCTTAGAATTGGTTTCATACTAAGATTTCTTTTATCAATACAAAGAATATTAAACTATGATTTGGTTACGATAAAAACAAAGGCATCAAATTTATTAAACATCTGGACTGTAGGGAAAATCACATAGTTGAACCCAAATTAACACACTTTTTTGCCTCTCTGGCATGTATCCGACAGATGTCATTTTTCAAGGCTGTGATCGCGTTATGCCCAATGATATTTTAAACAAATGGCCATTTAACGCTTCAAAAAATATGGAGGGTAAACATGTCATCTTTTTGAGATAGATGCCATAATTATGTACTTTAAAAAAACCCATCATTAGGGGTGCCTGGGTGGCTCAGTTGGCTAAGCGTCCGACTTCAGCTGAGGTCAAGATCTCGAGGTTTTTGAGCTCAAGCCAGGCGTCGGGCTCTGTGCTGACAGCTCGGAGCCTGGAGCCTGCTTCGGATTCTGTGTCTCCCTCTCTCTCTGCCCCTCCCCCAGTCATGTTCTGTCTCTCAAAAATGAATAAACATTTTTAAAAAAAGGGTTTTTTTTTAAAGTATCATTAGAAAATAGATGACTGGATCCAAATCCTTTCTTTTTCCCTCCTTCTTCTCTTACACACATACTCCCACCCCCACTTCCTGTGTCTTGTTCACACAACACATGTACTTCCTGAGGTTCTTTCGCTTCTCCTGAGAGCATGAGAGAACAGAACGTCTTTATGATTAATCTAGAAGTGGTCGGTTTTTCTCCCAGCCTGTGGGATCAGGAAGAGAACAGAAAAGAGAGTGAGCAGCGGCGGGGGCTTTGGGGGGAGTAGTGACAGTGACCTTGTGGAGGAGACTCGGACCACAAGTCATAGCCTATCCTCTGGAGTATTCTTCAGACTTCACCGAGAAAAGAATTTTAGCTAGACTAAGTCACAAAATCCCCCGAACTGAGGACATCACTAGACATATTGAGATTGGTAAGGTAAAACACACCTTTACGTGGCACTGTTTTCCTGGTGAATGCGATTATCCATCATCATAAGTCCACACAGCACGCATGTGCAAACTAGCAAAGGGCACCCGCTTTGGGCAGACACCCCCCCCCCACCCCCCGGGTAGGCACATGGCTTGGAAGTGCTGCTGGGCTGGATTCCAGCATCCTCTTGTCACCTCAAGTCGGCAGCTTCATGCACGGCATATTCTGAACAACTGGACATGGGGATCCTATGTACATAGATCTTTCTTTTTTAGTGTTTTACTAACCCCAAGACAAGAATAATATAACTGGAACATTCACCTCTACTCTCTGCAGAGTAGTACTGTGGCAGATTGAGAATGTAAGATTTTCTATCGGCAAATAACAAATGCACCCAGTATAAATTCAGGTGAGCATAAAATGATACTCGAGGCAGATTCCTTGTAACGAAGTCATCAAAGAACAACCAATAAAAGTCACTCTCCTTGTTTATACTAACAGGAGAGTGAACACTTACCACCATCTTCAACTGTAAAATGGAACATATCACTTGTGGCATTGGCCCCATCTTTTAAAACGTAGCATATTTTCATGTCTTCGATGTCAGCTAGAAAATAACCAAAGAACAAGATGATTCATTACTAGGGCAAGATTGGTGACTCATTACTCATGGTAAATCCTACTGGCTATTACTTTTCTGTAACCATATTTAGATTTCCTTCTCCTAAGGGAAGCAGTGCTATCTTATTTCTCCTATCTCTAAGCCCCTTGATTTCAGCTGTCCCATGGAAATCTGATCCCTTATCCAGATAGAGTTCAAGAGTTAGGTTATAATAATAGCAAGGTGTTGCCCCACCCAATGGTATTTGCATGTTCATGCACCAAAGAAGTGACTCTCTAAATACGGAATGTCAGACTTCATGACAGGTGGAAAGGAAGATATTTTGAGGCACGGCAGATTTCCTGGCACTCCTGAAATCACACTCTTTCCCTCCCTGTAGTGCTGGCCCTACGAGGAAAGAACTTCCCTGCCCCCCTCTGGCTAACCTTTCTTACCTCTGGCGGTATACAACATGCTGTTTTTAAGTTCCCCAGAGCTTGAAAGAAAAAGAATCAAGGCCGTTTTAAATCTCCAAGATTGAAATAAGTGTCATGACCCCAGAGAGAAATGAGAGAACAGAAAGCATCTAATGAGAGCTGAAACTTTTATTCAGAGTGAAAAGTTATTCTGCCTCAGGAATGCTCTGTAGGTTGCTTCCTGTCCCAGCTTTCAAATTCACTGGCATACTTTGTTTTCCGTATTGACTAAGGTACAATTTCAAAAATTGATTTCCCCATTTTACGAGTTACTCTCCTTCATGATGCCACACAGACAACATAATGAACCAAATATCGTCCTGTTCTGTGATGCTTGCAACACTATTGTTATTTGATCTGGGCCGGGCAGTAAGTAGTTATTGCCAAAGCTACATAAAATCAAGATCGCAGCTAAAAGTGGCTTCAACAATGAATGGTATGTAATATTTATTTGTCTCGTGTGCGCTCTGCAGGTTTTCCATCTTCGGAGAGGTCTACTGAGTTCGTGCTATGAAGTCCACAAGCATTGTATATGAGAAAATTGCTTTATGAAAGAATAAACTCGAGTGATGCCAGGTGTTGGGATCAACAAATCACTCCATGAATTTTTAGGACTCCACTTGACAGACGTGAAAAGGACACTCCCCCTTGGCTCACACAGATTTGAAAGGTGACTCACTTACAATCAGGCATCTGAGGAGGGGAAAATCTGATTTAATAGTTAATGGTAACTTCTTATAAAAGAGGTACTAGAAGGTGAAGCAAATTCAAGTTGTTTTATTCTCCCTTAGCGTTTCATTTTGAACTCTGCTGTAACTTTCCCAATTTCTGCCTAGTGTCATTTGTATCTTCCTGCGTGGCTATCTTTCCTAGAAGACTGAAAACTTGTGGGATTATTGTTGTTGTTGTTGTTGTTGTTTTCATCTTAACTTCCCACAGTCCTTTGCTCAGAGTCTAATATTCAGCAATGGCTCAAATGTTTCTTAATTTAAAATCTGAGAGCCCAAGGGTACCTGGGTGCCTCAGTAAGTCAAGCATCCCACTCTTGGTTTCAGCTCAGGTCATGATCTCATGGTTTGTGGGCTCGAGCCCCACCTCAGGCTCTGTGCTGACCGTGCTGAGCCTGCTTGGGATTTTCTCTCTCTTCCTCTCTCTCTCTGCCCCTCCCCTGCTCATGATCTCTCTTTCTCTCTCAAAATAATCAGTAAATAAACATAAATAAATAAATCAAACGAAAGAGCCCAGAGGTCTGGTGGACCACGTTTGGACCTCTACCTATGCATGTGTGATGTTTCTACAGAGGTAAGGAGTGAAGCCCCCACAGGCTCTTTCCTTGTCTACTCCCACAACTCTGAACCCTTTCAACCTTTAATTCATCAGGAAGAAATAAGGTGAACTCTACTCTGACCACACATCCTTAGCATTAGAACAAAGTCCTCTGGTCATGTGGGGAAGACCTTTTTCCAAACTTCCCCATTCCTTCTTTAATTTTATAAGAAAATCTAAAGGCTCTACTAGGAGAAAAGGAAAAATTCATTAGTATATCCATGCTTTGTATTGATGTTTTCTTGCAAAAATACAGTATTTACGAAACAGTTGCACTGAAATAAATCACCACTTCAAAAGTGATTTTTTAAAACCTTTTTTTTCCTTAAGTAAAGTGAACATGAATGCAATTACATAACACAAAGGTGTCAAATTTTCCCTCCAAGTTAGGGCATGCAATATTGATTAGTTGGAACAAACCAAAATTCTTTTCATTTTCGTTATAACTCAGTTAATAATTCATAGCTCAAAAAAGGGACTTTAAAAAAATCTCAAATAAGTAAAGACTTTGATCATAGTGCTGTTATTCTATAAGAACCTCTAAAACTATCACAAACATCATAAATATATAAATAGTCGCTTCTTAAGGCACAGTGGTATTAGCTAGATCAAAACCTAGTTGCCAAAATGTTACCTTCTTTCAGTAAACATCTAACAATGAACTGGATTTTCTTCTAACCATTACTCATGCATCAGATGTATTTCAGTTTATCTACACAAGCATTCCACGTTTTGTGTTTTCGTTTTGATTCTAAGTTCATTGACTTGCCTGCCAACCATACCCTGGCTCGAACTCTTTGGGGGAAATTTCTGAAAGTGATCTACAACTTCTCTCCCACGAGATATCACTGTGTACTACTCATAGAGAAAAAACTCCAGGTCCTTGACACAAGTGATTTAAACCTGGGATAGAGCGAGCAGGGACACCCTGGCAAATTGAAATAATTAATTTCTCTAATTGGTCTAATTCTGCCTTGTTAACTCTTCCTAAGAATAAAAGTGAATAAACTTTAGAAACAAATGGATTTTCATCTCCTAAGGACCATTTCGTGAATCGGTTTGGGAATAACCTTCTTTACCCACCTTTGCTCACTTGACTCAACCCAGTGCATTGAAAATCCATCAAAATATAGTTAAGCATCCCACTCTTGATTTCAGCTCAGGTCATGATCTCGTGGTTCGTGGGTTCGAGCCCCACGTCGGGCTCTGCACTGACACTCTCTCTTTCTCTCTCTCTCTCTCTCTCTCTGCCCCTCCCCTGCTTGTGCTTTTTCTCTCCTTCTCTCTCAAAATAAATAAACATTAAAAAATATATAGTTTAGCTTATCCTTTCATGACTACAGAAAACAAAAACAAATACAAAGTTTGTGTTGTCCTCACTCCAGATACTGCTTTTATTTGTCTCCTAAGAGAGCAGCCACCGTAACTCTATGATGGGAGCCTTTCCGTTTTTATTCACCCATCTAGTCTCTAGAAATAACCGCCATGAACCAAACTGCAGTCTCAAGTTGTTCAAATGAGTGCTCTGTGATTAACTACCAATAGTTTCTCTAGTCAGTATTTGGGTTCTTATTGGAATGTGATTGTTTCTCTTAGCAAAGGTAATCTTGAGAGAGTATCTTCACTTTTTATAATAAACTGATTATATTTACAAACGACCATAAAGAGTAATCATGGTGAGTTCATCTCTAAGGAATAATCAGGGTGAGTCCACATCAGTGAGAGATAGGGCAAGAGCCTATAAAGAAATCACATAATTTAGGGTTTGATATTTAAGAAATAATATTCCAATATCTTTTGATCTGTTGGACTTGTTCCATAGAATTTAAACCACATCGTCTGCCTGTCGTCACACAAAAATTCCTTTTTAAAAAATCTTTAAAATCAGATTAGTTTTTCAGGTCAGAGGAGTGATTGGAAGTAACATTTTCTATCCTGTAATATATTCCTTTTACCCTCTTCACTTTCCATGAAAAGAAACCAGTCTAAGATTGCATGGCATCTCTGTCCTCAGAAAGCCTTCACACAAAAGTTTCCTGCCGGTCTGGCATGACACTGGGCACTCTGAGGTTTTCCTGTCCCTGCAGGCCCTAGAATATATTCAGGCTTGCAGCCAAGAATCAGGAGGTTGGAGTGCAGGGCCATTTGCCAGAATCTAAAACAGAGGAGCAGTTCACTTTAACACTAACTACACTTCGCGACATCCGTTTATTAAAGCATCTGTTGTCTCAGGGCACAACACTATTGCGGGAAAAGAACACCCCCCCTGGGATGCCCTGAGGATAAACCTCATCTCTACTCACAGAGCCCACAGAGGGTAGATCTCGTTTCCATCCTGACACGGTGAGATTTCCATGAAAGCAACCCAAAGCCCTTTGTAGTGAAGGTCGCACGTTCTAGAGAACAGAGCCCTAAGTCCCAAGCCAGCAGACTGAACGGGCTTCTCCCGTCAGTCACTGAGTAACTGCACAGGGCACCTGCCCTTCCTGTCGTGCATTGTGTCCATACACAAAGAGGATTTAGGTTAGAAAAACGCTTTAGCCTCAAGAATGTAGATGCTTGAGGCAACGGGTGTTCGTTACTGTGGTTGAAAGGGGACGCAGAGAAGATCTGAAATAAGGAAATAACTTCCTCCTTCTATTCTCCTATTAATCTTGTTAACATATCTTCAGGTTCGTAACAAAGTGAACGTATATTCCAGTGATGGACATGTTGTCTTACACATCATGAAGCGTGCTTTCTTTTTGGGCCTGTATCACGTGACACACTTTGTACACAGAACTGTTAGAACTCTAGACAGGTGCTCGCTTACCTCTTAGGTCTCTGGTGTTTGCCTAAGGCATAAAATAGAAGAATTAGAAGCCTACAAAGTAAATATAAATACATCTCTTTATTCCAGTTCCAAAGTTCCCAAGAACTATGACAGGATTAGAACAATGCTCTCAAGAAAATTAATCAAAGTAATAAATTTGAAGGCTCTATGTGAATGGTAGGTGAAAACAGTAGTCCGGATACAAAGACTTGAGAAAGCTCATCTCTCTCGAAGGTGCCAAAATGCTGCACGAACTACCTGTTTGTACCACAGTATAAACCACAGTCTGCTCAGAGGGCAGGTGTGGCAAACAAAACAGAACGGAAGAGCCTTCTTCTGCTTAAACTCACCGAGGTCTGGCCCCTGGTTTGGCAGCATACCTTGCTGCTGTCGAAATACATTGATATTCACTCAATGCAATGTCGAAACACATTGATATTCACTAATGCAAGTCGCTGCGGGGGGACATATGGCAAGAAGGGATATTCTTTCCCCAGGAAAGTGAGTCCCTGTACTCTCCCCGTCTCTTTATTTCCCTTTCCTTTTCTTCCCTTGGACTCAAATTCGGTCCCCTACTTATAACGTTTTTGGTGACCGCCATATCCTCAGAAAATAAGACCCGCACTTTCCGTTGGGTATAAGGAAAGAAAAGTGTACCGTACCTTGTGTAAACTGAGAGACACTGTGGTTGCCTCTGTCCAGGTTGAGGAGATACCCATGTTGAGGGGCCTCCGTCACAATAAACCTGAGAGAAAAACGTAAGCTGTCTCTGTCCTCCACTTTCAATATTTTGCTTGTGATCATGAATCCCAAGTGGCCAGTAGCCAGAGTGCGAAGTGTAGAGGCCCCTTTGTTCACTGCAATTTGGGGGACGCTATCGTCAACAGGTAAGACTTGGATTTTCATCACTTGGGGTCTCCTTGTTTCAAATATTGTATCGGGGAAAACATAGAACTCTGTATGGGAACCATCAGTCACTGTGAAGGAGAAGCTGTCTTCGTTTGACTCGGTGCCATCATGTCTGTAGCTGATTAAGTTTTCGTTCAGGTCTTGCTTGGTAAAAACCATGGCAGGTCTGGTATTGTTGAATAGGAGTTGACCATGAACAGGCACCTGCGTGACAGTGAACTTCAGGAGTTTGTCTGGAGTATCTTGGTCTTCGACAGTGAGCTCAAAGGGAGTGATCAGCTTGTTTTCACCCTCACTGACAACCAGGTTATGGATGGTGACCACTGGCTTTTTGTTGTCCACATCGCTAATGGAGATACGGAATGTCCGGAAGACCGGGTTATGTCCATCGGTGACCTGAAACTCAAAACTGTCCATCTTGACCTCGTCGTCAGCTGTGTGGATGTAGTAGATTTTGTTGCCAGCCAGTTGGAGCTGAGAGAACGATGTGATGGATGCTCCAGGTTGATCTGTGCACTCTAAGTGACCTCTCATGGGAGCCCTGGTGATGGTAAAAACTAAGTTTTCATCAGGACTGTTCAAGTCACTAGTACTTAATAAGTCTGTTGTGAGGGTGACTTTACCACCTTCTTTCAAGGATACTCCCTTGCTTATCACATCCGGGAAGACAATGTCAACGCTCCCAACAGAAACATAAAAGTAGCGATCTATAAGCGCATTTATTCCATCAGTCACATCAAATTTAATTAGGTCCCGAATGCCCTCTTGTCCAAAATGGACGTACTGAATTAAGTTTCTGTCCACTTCATCCTGGGTAAAATTCATGCCCACTGTGATATTTTCAAAGGCACCTGCAGGTTTTCGTCTCTGTAATAAGCCATGTCCCGGCCCATAACGAATAACATAAACCAAAGATTTGTCTTCAGAATCTAAATCAGTTGCCATCAATATTTTGTTGTTGATGATTTTGGTTTCCCCAATTTCTACTTCTAGACCATTATTGATGGTCATTCTGGGGGTCTCATCATCAACTGGGATAACCATAATGAGGACCATCCTTTCCACCGAGTGCTTACCGTCCGTTAGTTTAATCACAAAACTGTCCTCCTGGGTCTCAGAATCATCATGCTCGTAAATAATGCTTGAACTCTCTATGATCTGGTCCAAGGTGAAGCTTTCAACCAACACTGTGCCATTTATCAGCTGATTCATGATGTGACCACGAGTGGGAAATTGGGTAATGGTGAACGTTAGATCATCCGGGGGAATGTCAGCATCAGCAGCATTGAGGATGGGTGTATCGATCACCAGACTCATGCCTTCCATCACCATAAATTCTCTCATAAATATTTCTGGCTGTTCGTCATTGGTGGGAATGATTATAATGGGAAAAAAATGTCTCTCTGAAAAGTTAATGCCATCAGAGCAACGAAATATAAACCGGTCTTCCACAGGTTCTACCCCTTTGTGGACACTCTGGACATAGTTAATGTGACTCTGCCTGAGGTCTTTCAGGGTGAAGGCACTTATGGCAATTCCTGCTCTTGATTTCTCAGAGCCTGGTGCTGGAGAAATGTTTTCAACATAACCGGAGGTAGGCTGAACAACTATAGTGCACAAGATGTCATCATTGAGGGAATCAGTATCTTCAGCACTTATATGTGTTGAGGTTATAACACTTTTGTCACCTTCCATGACTATAAACCGTTCACCTACAGAAATTTCTGGAGCTTGGCTATCGACAGGGAGGATGGTCACCCACACCGTAACCCCTTGGATAGTACTGCCACCTATTACCCATTCTTGAGACATATCTGACAGACTCAGGTTAAAAGAGTCCCCTTTGGGCAACAGGCCTATCTCACCGCTTGTGTGGGCATAGACGACAGAGCCCTCTAAGATGTCCCTTTGGGTAAACTGCTCCGCCGGAACTCCGTTGACCAGGATTTCTCCATACAAGGGTGGGTCTTCCAGGAGGAAAGTCAACATCAAATCATCAGTGTCCCCATCAGTCCCCTTGATAACACTGGCAGTGAGTTCAGCAGCTCCATTTTCTAAAACGTCTAGATATGACCCCAGAGTACCAGCAGGAAGGCTCAGCATGGGCACCTCATCACCCGCGGGCCGGACATTCACTCTGAGAGTGATGGGCACCACGTGGTGTCTGTCGCTGACCTCCAAGGAGCAGCTGTCAGTCAGGGACCCGTCCCCATTGTGGACATAGGAAACCCGACCCTGTTTTATATCTTCCAAGCGGAAGACCTCCCCCACATGCAGCATCTGTCCAGACACTCTCATGTGGCCATGTTCGGGTGCCCGTGTGAGAGTGAAAGAGATGTGGGCTACGTCGGTGTCTACATCATTCACACGTAACTCAGTCTCACTCAGGACGTGGTGGCCCTTCACCTGAACGGTGAAACCGGTGTTGAGGATCTCAGGCGGCTGGTTGTCCACGGGCTGCAAGTAAAGGGTGAAGGTGCCTGGAGCCACATTCCCGGCTTGGTCCTCCACCTGGAATTGAAACTGGGCCACTCGGGCAGCCACTCCCAGTTCTCGATCCGGAGGTCTGTAGGCGATTTTATGGTGGTTGATCTGGGCTTGGGTAAAATGGGCCACCACGACTGAGGGGTTGTCGGTCAGGACCAAGGTGCCCAGGGGGGCTGGTGAGCGGTTTTCATCTGTGTCCGTGGGGGGCTGGGTCACGGTGTAGCGCAGCTCTCGGTCATCTGTGTCCAGGTCAGTGTAGCGCAGCCACTTTTTCCTCAGCGGCGTGAGCTGGGATTCTTGCACCACCATCCGAAGGGGACAGCCGCTGCCCAGCTCCGGAGGGAGGCGATCCACAGGATGGATGCGAATCGCAAACCTGTGTGGTCCAGACTGATTAGGGGGGTCATGGTTATCCTGGACTCGGAACGTGAACTGGTCCATCACTGGCCCAGGACTATGGGGCCCGGAGTGCCTGTAGAACAGCCTCCCCTCCGTTATGTCCCGCTGCCTCCACTCCGTCACCGTTTGCTCATAGAACGCTCCCTGTTTCCTCCAAGGGCCCCTGCTCAGCTCCTCTTCCTCGCGGGGAGGATGGGTTTGGCGGAGAAGCAGATGCCCTATGGTCGAGGAAGGCGACTCCAGCACAAAAAGCAGCAGAGGGTCATCTGAGTCGATGTCCGTTGCACTCAGGGCCAGGGGAAGGATGGGCGCCGTTTCACCCTCCGCCAGCGTCAGCCCCGTGTTAGCATTGAGGACTGGCGGCTGGTCATCCACAGGCACCAAGGTGATGGGGAACAAGAACTGCACCTGGTGCCTGCGTCCTCCGTCCACCATTCGAAGTACAAGGTTGTCACTCAGTGAGCCATCTCTGTCATCGTGATGGTAGACCACCTGGCCGGCTGCCAGCTCGGCCACCGTGAAGGTCTTAGGGGCAGAGTTGCCATCGGTGGCGCCCAGAAGGACAAGGTGACCGTGGCGGAGCCCAGCCACCACCTCTAGCTGCACTGCCTCTAGGTCATCCTCATCGCTGACGACCAAGTTCTGCGGTCCACTGCCTGCAGGGCCCGTCAGGGGCCGAGACTGGCCCTCGTAGAGAATGAGACCGGTGTTCCGGGTGACCACGGGAGCCAGTGTGTTCATGGGCTTCACCACTACCATGAAGGCAAAAGGGTCTGAGGCTGCTCCTTCCGGGTCCACTGCTTCCAACTCCAGTTCAAAGAGACGCTCCTGGTCAGAGTCCTCAGAGGGGGGCTGGTAGGCAATCTTCAGGAGCCGCAGATCCCTCTGAGTAAAGGAGGAGAGGGGCAGGCTGCGGTCATCCGTACTCACTAGGTAGCCCTGGCCAGGCTGGAAGGGAGAGGTGAGGTTGAAGATCAGCAGGTCAGGGGGCGACTCGGCATCCTCGGCTGCCAGCATGTCTGGGGTCAGAGCCGTCAGTACAAACTGGTCCACCTCCATCATCATCATGGCCACGAAACTGGGCCTGGGTGCGGTGTTCTCCGCCCCTCCTCGGATTCTCACCAGCACCTGGAAGTGCTCGCGTTTCAAAGGGGGTCTGCCCACAGGCGAACCCCGAGAGCGCAGCTCCACCACCATGGGCACCCAGTCCCTGTTCGGTGACCTACTGGGGGCTGTGTGACGGTAGCGCACCCCCAGCTCCTGGAAAGCTTTGCAGTCCATCAGGAGAGGCTCCGGGGCGCCCCCCTCGCTGGCTGGACCCGGGACCTGTGGGTAGTGGAGGAGCTCCCCATAGCGAGGCAGCGCGCTCAAGCCGGACAGGATGCCCACGCGACACTCCTCGGTCTCCGGCTGGTAGGCGAACTCCAGGCTCCGCGCGTCCAGGGCGTTGCTGGTCCCCAGCAGCTCCTCCACGACTAGGGGCAGGTTCCGAGTCACCACCTCCAGCTGGGTGAAGACCACCTCCACCTCCAGCACCAAGGGTAGCACTGCGGCCCCTCCCGGCGCGTCGTAGCGCAACTGCAGCCGAATGCGATCCCGCGACGGGCTGCGCGCGCCCAGGTGCGAGTAGCGCACCTCTCCCGGGCCGAAGTCGCACGGGAAGCGCTTGGGACTCAAGCGTCCAGGCCGCTGGGCCAGCGCGTCGTTGTCTAGCACGGTCACCGCGCAGCGGTCCCCCGGCTGCACCTGCAGCACCAGGTCCTGCAGCGGATCCAGCCAGACCTCACGGCCGAAGGGCACCCGGAGCCCACGGTTTGCCAGCACGATGGCCTCCTCGGCGGGGACCCCTGCAGCCCCCGCGAGATCCGGGGACAGCAACGCCGGGCCAGGGGCAGCGGGCTGTGCCAGGACGCAGCTTACCAGTGACAGGAGAAGCAGCAGCAGCAGCAACACCAGGCGGGGCGGCAGCGTTGGGATCTGCTGAAAACTGGTGGGGCTGGCCACCCCGCCGGCGTGGGAGGCGATCCCGGGGGTCCTGGCCGCGTGCATGGTGCAGATATTAGGGCTCGGACAGGTCAGCCTGAGAGAGCACAGTCAGTCCCCGGGCAGGGAGCAAGAGACCTCTCCGCAAAGCGCCAGGAACTCCGCACTGGGTAGCCGCGTCTGGGCCGGGATGGAAAGTTGCGCGGCTCGGGCCGGGCTGGCGCAGCAGAGGCGGCTGAACCTTCCCGAACGTCCGGCTCCGCCGCCCGCGGCTCACGCGCTGGGAGAACCGAGTCCCCCGCCCAACTCCTGCTTCCCAGGTCCCGGGACCCAGAGCTTTGAGGGAAATCCCTCCCCCAGCACCCCCTGACTCCAGTCCTCCCAGGAGGCCAATCGTCGGTCCCGGGAGGAGGCCCCGAGTTGAGGGTTGGGTAGTGGTATCTGCCAATCAGCTCCTAGGGGCGGAGGCGGGGAAACCGCGCGGTGGGGAGGAGGTGCAGGGTGCTACAAAGTTGTCTTGGAAGCGAGGGGCTAGCGGCCTGACGCTACCCAGCTTTGCTCGCGCTCCGCTCGGGCCAGGGGTTCCGGCAGAGGAGCCGAGGCACGCGTCTGGGCTCGAATCAGTCCTTCAGCTGCCTGGGACCCAGGATTACCCACTGTCGCCCGCACCCCCTCCAATTCGATGCAGCCTCGCGCGGAGGAGTGTGCGGTTATTGCTCACAGACGTTTGCAAACCCGAGAGGAAAGTTACTGGCAATGTTGCGTGTGTTTGAATCGAAACCCAAGAGCAGTTGGATGGAAACTCTGGGGCATTTTTGCAAGAGAAGGATAGCTGGAATTAAAAGCCAAGGCTACAGCAGGTTGCTCACCGCCCCCGCCCCCAACACACACACACACACACACACACACACACACACACACACACGCCCCACCCCCGCCTGCTGCTGTCTCCTCGTAAATTACAAGGGGGCACAGTCCTTGGATTGGCGAGCTCTAAACAAGTCCCTCCTTTGCAACCAAAGTTCTGAGTAAAAGGGGAATAAGGGGTGGGTGGGGGGGACGTTTGGAATGCGTGAGAAATGCAGTCCGATCGGAATCGCGAGACTAGCACCAAAAAATAGATTGTAGGGAATGTAGCCCCCAGGCTCTCCCAAAGCCGCCGCTGTTCAGGTAGTTGTCGTTAGAAACGTTCCTGTTCTCTTCGCAGTAATTAGACCAAGTGCAAACTAAACCTACTTGTCAGCGTCACATTTCTTTGCATGCCAAGAGAATTGATAAATATCCGGAGGGCGTAACGAAAATAGGTTAGCTCCCATTTCAGTCGGCTGGCTGTTAAGTCAGATCTTGAGCTCTTCCTGCCCCCTTGTGTTTGTCCGGTTTCAGGAGCGTGTGGATTCCCCTTCTAAAGAGTTTCTAACAGCACCCCTCCTCTCCAGCGTCTGGGGGGGGGGGGGGGGAGAGGAAGATGGAAAAAACTCTTGTAGTTAATAAACCAACCATTTCCCGATTCGTTTCTTGAGCAGTCTTGCTTACTTATCCTGATCAATATGTTTTATTTTAGATAATATTCTTTCCTGCTCAGTAACACAAGTCGGATTCTTAGTTGGAATATAGAATTGGAACTATGGTCATCCTGCCCTTTCCAGTTTAAAGGTAGTTTAGATTTGGGGAAGAAAAGAGTGCAAGAAACTGTCATGACATTTTAAATTTCAGCCTAGATTGAAGATATAAAATGCGTATGTGGGTACATTTCAGTAAGAAGTGTTTGTCTTATTAACTCTTCTGGGTCTTTAGCCTGAGTTTCTCCAGTCCCGAATTTTGATCTCTGCCTGGCACACTCATAGCTATTTTCCAGGCCACAGCACTCAGCCTCTCTACAGAGTATAGCTGGGGAAGTGTCGGATTCTGTTCCAGAAAGGCCACTGGGCAGTGTCTGTCCCTGGGAGTTAGAGATGGAAAGTTCTGAAATTTTTCAAAAAGAAGCAAGGGAGAGAGAGAGAGAAAGAGAGAGAGAGAGAGAGAGAGAGAGAGAGGGATTAATTTAAAGGAGCCACTCATACAAGCAAACAAACAACATTTAGTTAATTCAACATTAATTGAACTTATTCCTTTTTCTTAATGCTTTGCACTTTGGGGCAGCTTTTAGCTCCCACTTATAACTGATGAATACTTTTCACAATTTAGTATAAAATGAGCATCCACAAACATAGAAGGGATAGGGCCGAAATTTTAAACCTATGAGAAAACCCCCATCCAAATCCATCAGTTTCCAATTCGCTTTGGCATTATTATTTCATAACTTCTTATAAAATTATTCGTCATTGCAAACAGAGTTCAAACTGCAGTGACAGAGGGACGTTTTATTACATCCTGTTCACAAATGAAGCACAGGGGAAGATGCCAAATGAAATAGAACATCAGTGTCAGAATATGGTTCTTTATAGATTATATTCCAAAGTTTGGTTGCATACTTTGAAAAATTTCAGCTGGAGGAAGAGATTATTCAGGCATTGTGACTCTGGGTGTGTTCTCACCAGAATCAGATCAACACCCTGACCCTTGATGCTTCCCAGTGGCTCCAGGGTTTTCCTTTCTTCCTTTTAAAGTCCAACTCTGTTTGACTTGCAAGCAATGATAAGATCAGCATTTGAAGTATGGTAGTATGCCTGAAGGGCAGAGTTCAATATGTTGTTTCATGGTAAAAAGAATAGAGGTCCACATTTATTTTTAAGTAGCCTAAGGAAATCAATAAACTATAATCTTTTTTTGACTTTTTAATTTAGCCTGCCTTGATTGAAGTGATGGAATGATTCTTAGGAATTACTTTTTTTGGAGGAGGGGTAAATGCCTTATTTGTTGATTTTTTTAAATCACATAGAAGGTACTGTTAGTTGCTTAAGTCTATTTTTCAGTGATGATTATTGAGAAAAATGAAATATTAAATTCTCATCTGAAAGCAAGTATTATTGATGATAATCCCTCTTTAGGATAAATACCTCACTTTTAAAAGATTGCTACACTTAAATTAGCAAGGAAATATTATTCTATGACCAACAGTCTTAATATCATAAGGGGTAAAATAAGTTGGCAAACTTGTAATTCTTTAAATCTGAGTTTAATTATTCAGTTCTCGCTTTCGTAAACCTTGTGACTCTCACTGTGCATTCTCTGGGCAAAATATCTTTTAAAATAAATTCTTAAATTTGCTTAGCATATGAAAAACACACTAAAATGCCTCCTCGAGTCAACTTAAAGCTAAAATTATTCATTGTTAAAACTCAAATGATCTCTGACCTAGGGTTAAGCACCAGAGAACTAACTTATTTCCTAAAATGAAGAAGGTTGTGTGATGAATTCAAGATGCAAAAAAGGATATTCAGGTGCAAACTGAAGGCGAGTCTGGGGCTCTGGTTAAATTTACATCTGGTCAAATTTTGAATGTTACACTGCCATTCCAGAGTTTATTTCACTTTTTTTTTTTTTGAAATGTTCCTCGCCTGGCCTTTAAGACTCCAAAAGAAGAAGATCGCTTCAAGGACACCTGTAGAGTGCTTACAGACGAATGTTTGGGGCTTTATGCTAAGCATGTTTAATAGTTCTCAATAGAATTTTATTCTTTGATAGCTTCAAAGCCATTGCTTGCCTGCAAACACCAAACTTGACTGCTTGCAGAGCTCCGCTGAAGGGGTAAACAGCTCTGGGCTGATTGACGGAGACCTGGGTTCCAGGCTTGGCTCTGACATCAACCATGTGACTCGCAACAATTCTCTTTCTTTTGCAACTACGGTCTCCATGACTGTAAACCAAAGGGCTCTTTTTTTTTTTTTTTTTTTTTCCGACAAATTCCCTTTTGGCTCCCCTTTAGTTTTGGTGTTTGGTGCCATAAGACCATATTCATGGATGACCTGCCATTTTGCTTCCTCGTGTCACTTTTTAGTTGACCACACTCCTTCTCCCTGCAATACTCTCCTTAACTGACTGTGGGAATCAGTCGGGAATTGAAGATCTGTAATAACCTTGCAGACCACTTGCTGTGACTTCCTCATTTCATGAGGGGAGGAAACAGAATCCAGGAGGTGAAGACCCAGGAGTGGAGCTGGAAAGGAAGAGAGATTACCAACTGACTGCAAAGTCAGTGTCCATATCCTACCTTAAGCTCCAATTCAGCCTTGAAGGATGATGTCAAGTATTTACTCCCCCGTGGAAACTTTGTTCATCTATGCAATTTAGTACAAACCATGCCTCTTTTGACTCTCTATACCACCTCCTTCCCTCTGCGCCATATGCCTTTGCTTGTATTTCTATTATGAGATCACTCTTACTGTATGTTGCGTTATAGTCATCTGTGTTCTTGTTGTGCCCTTCACTATTTGGAAAGCATCTTGAGCTCACAGCCTGCATTTGCTCATCCTTTACCTCCAGAAAGATTTTAATAAATGCTCGTTATATGAAATTAGGTCACAATCTATCATTTCCCAAGCCAAGTCACTTGAAAAAACTCAGCCAGATTTTGCAACAGCTTTACAAGGTAGCCAGGTATATTATTCAGTTTTCTTGGGAGCAAGCAACAGAAACTGACTGGCTGAATTAAGCAAACATGAAACGAAAAGGTAATGAATTGCTCCCATAATTTCTGGAAGGGCAGCAACATAAGGCTCAGAGAAGTGAACGTGAACCAAAACCCAAAGCTTCTGCTGGGTAATGGTCTGGTGGGGACGGCACTAAGCCACTGCTGAACACTGGAGCCTGCAGGTGACACTCACGCGGTGGCCAACACTATGTTTGAGTCGACAGCCCTGAAATCCTCCGCTGTTCTTGGACTCAGATGTCACTGCAGCCAATGACCGATGATTTTCCTCTCTCTGTCACTGTGAAATCAAAGGTCCAGGCAGGATTGGATTATCCAAGCTGAAGTCATAGGCCCACCCCCTGGCTGCCAGAGGCATGGGGAGTGTATGTGGGGCCTTTTTGACCTCCCGGGTTTGAGTGACCCCCCCTTACTACCAACATTCATACTGTGGGTATTTCTCACCTAGAAGAAAGAAGACCACATTTGAAGGAGGCATATACAGCCTGCTCATCACAACAGGTTAAATAGCAATATTACCATTTTATGTTTGAGAACACAGAGACATAGCAGGGTTCAGTGATTTTTTTTTTTCCGGTTCGTACAGTTATTGACAAAACCAGAATTAAATAAATGAGATGAAATAAATTAAAAGAATAAGTAGTCTCTTCTAGTCTGCTTTTTATTTTACATTCTGAAATACACCGTTTTTACTTAAAATTTTTTTTTAATGTTTAATTTATTTTGAAAGAGAGAGAGTGCGTATGTGAGCAGGGGAGGGTCAGAGACAGAGAGGGAGAGATAGAATACCAAGCAGGCTCTGTGACACGGTCGGCACAGCGCCTGACATGGGGCTCGAACTTACGAACCATGAGATCATAACCTGAGTCAAAAATCAAGAATTAGATGCTTAACCTACTGAGCCACCCAGATGCCCCGCCATTTTCTACTTTTAAGGATATTTAGCAAAACTTCCTACTTTTTTCTTACTCAGAGAAAGTGTTATTGAGCACTACAGAGTGGGTTCTGTAGTTATTGAGCACTACAGACGTGGTTCATGATAGCCTTATCTTCTGACAGCCTTTGGTAATGGGGATCCTGGATGTACACACTTGGGAACCTACTCAAGCCACACAGTGGTCAAAATCTTTCTTGTTAAAGAAAGTCATACATGGAGGAGAAGAAGAGGGAGGTCAGCTTATTGTGGCCACAGAGGCCTGGGCTGGGCCAGCAGTAGGAACTCAGTGTGGCCCGAGGGTCAGCACAAAACCCTGACTTGGCACCTTTGAAACAGTTTTCTCAAAGAGTTGGCTTGTCCCTTGTTAACATCTTTTACGCCAATGATCCTGGGGGATTAATATCCGTGGGTTTTCCACTTGTAAGTTTTCAAACATAACTCAGAATGAAATGGAATTTAAACATTGTTTAAACAAGAGACCACTACTCAGCTGAACCAACAAGAACTAAACAAAGAACAAATAAGGGGGAGAAAGTTCTTCTCTTATTGGGATTTAAATTAAAAAATAACTTTATGGGAGGACTTCTGTATGTTTCTTACAGCAATCGTATTTTTTTGACTCTTAATAATAGGCCTCCATGGAAAGAGTCCCCATGTCCTTGGCATACACAATGGGAGATTTAACAAAAGGCCCTCTGAAACGGAGTACCTTCTCCTGTGTACATCTCACATGAATTAAGTTCTGTAGGACAGAGTAATCTAAGGGATAAATTTAAATTAAAAAAAAAAGATGTATATAAGTCTAATGTGAGGTGCACAGTGCACACAGTTGTAGAGGGGAAAAATCTTCTTTACTTTGGTAACGGCTTTATTTTTATTTTTTTTAATGTTTTTGTTTATTTATTTTTGAGACAGAGAGAGACAGAGCATGAGCGGGGGAGGGATAGAGAGAGAGGGAGACAGAATCCAAAGCAGGCTCCAGGCTCCGAGCTGTCAGCACAGAGCCCGACGCGGGGCTCGAACTCATGGATTGTGAGATCATGACCTGAGCTGAAGTCAGATGCTCAACCGACTGAGCCACCCAGGCGCCCCTGGTAACGGCTTTAAAACAGATTTACAAAGTCATAACTTACAGGCACAATCACAGATTGGTTTTTGGGAATTATTCTTTAGGATGAATCAAGTTTTGAGAATGACTTCATGGATAAGCTGCTTAAAAATTTCCAAAAATCATCTCTTGCAATTTTTATTTATGAATCAATCTCCAGATGCCAATTTTCAGCAAGCTTCTAGCCTCTACTGGAAAGACTCCAGCCTTGCTCTGGCCAGTGCCATGCTGAGGATCTCAAGCAGTGTTCCCGAATCGCTCCCTCGAGGGCGAGTCCTATTATCTTTTGGCAGGCTCCCCAAATTCCAGTTTCCCATCCCCTACCTTCCTGTCTAGCGTTTAACTTTCACCATCTAGATTAGATGGTCATTTGGTTGCCATGGAAATCCTCCAATGACAGAAAACTCGCTGTTCTGGGTGGAAGTCAGGTTTATCTCTGAAAAGCTGTAATTATTAGAAAGCCCATCCTTCTGTAGCATTGAAACTGCCTTCTTGTGATTTCCATCTGTTCTCTTCTCTGGCATGAAGTGGATTCTATCTACTCCTTCTTCCACATGACAGCTCTTCAGGTATTTGAGGTCAACAATCATATCCCCACCATGTTATCCTTTCTCCAGACTAAATAGTGCTGCTTCACTCAACTGTTCTTTGTGACATGTTCCCAGAGCCCTTGCCATTTTGTTTGCTGGTTTTCAGTCTTTTAAAAGGTGGCACCAAGACCACAATAGCTTTCTTGGGATTGCACAACTCATAAGTGACTGGGCTGGGATTTGAACTCAGGTAGTGTAGATCCAGTGATTGGGTTCTTCTGTACTAGACAATTCTGTCTGTCAACACTGTGCCTCAATTATTTGTGGTTTAGGGATATTTTAAGTAAAATAAGCTACATAATCTTCCTAAATATATTTTGAAATGGTAGAAGGGAACTAACTGGAAAGATCCCCAGCCCCATTTATATCTTTCAAACTCTCAAACAAACAAACAAAACAACAGTGACAAAAATTAAAAAGGAAAAGGAAAGAATAGGAATGCTAAATTATGAAGGGTGTATACACTGTTATCACATTTATTGGAAAGGAATTAGTTTATTATTAGTATATTATTTAGTTCCCAGTGAATGGATGATATTTTTATTCCTTTGAAGTAGTCATTGCAATTTCAAAAATTTATCCTAGGAACTAATCCAAAGTTGAAATAAACTCTGTATAAATAAAGATGTTTATGGTAATATTATTGATTTTGAAAAGTCACCAAGCAAAACTAAATGTCTAAAAGAAAATGGAAAGATTGAGGAAAATCTAGTATATTGATTCATTATATTGGTATGTATAATTTAAAAATGTCAATTATGTCAGGTAACAACATGGAAAATGCATAATATTAAATATGTTTACTATGATCCCAATGTACAAAAGTAATAATGGACAAAAACTAAAGTAATATGCAAAACAGGAAATCATCATTGTGCTATATTGGTGGGTTCTTGGATGGCATTTTTTTTTAGTTACCATATTTGTTGAATTTATAACAAAAGAAATTTAAGAATTAGTTTATTCAGATTTGTCTTAAAAACGACACCAAATTCTTTTGAAAGGTGAGCTGAAGTCCCACTCTTGAACTGAATTTGTGCAATAATTCAACATACTTAGGCGTGAGTGCTTAAGATAAGTATTGGTCGTGCTATAAATTGTAATTCTTCCTCTCTCTTAATAAGTTGGCTTGCACCCTAATAGCAATTATTATAATAAAAATAGCATATACATGATGCTTCATCAATGTGCTAGATGGCAAACATTGTTGCCAGAAATGTAGACATTTTCTTACTATTATATCAGGTGGGCTATGTCTGCCACATTTATAAGCCTTTGCATTTTAAGACAGTGAGTAACTTGTAATTAAGGACACACACAAAATGAAATGTGGGCAGGTAGTGCTTCATAACCAATGTTAATGGTCATATATCTTTATCCAATAAATTATGTATATATGAATAACAATTTTCAATGCAAAGCGTATTCAGAGTAATGTTATTTATTGAGCTGAAAAATCTGGGAATATCATTTATGCGGCTTACCAACTTGTACATAGAGTAATACTGGAAAAGATTTGTAAGCTGCTGATTCAGTTATTCAGTGATTTCTAAAGTTCAATACAAAAATATCTCTTCCTAGCTTTACACCTACTTATTGTGTGTGTGACCTTACAAATGTTGCTTAATTTCTGTTCTCTGAGTCCTTTGATTATTTTTTAAAATTATTTTTCATTGAACAAGACATATCATTATTGCCTTATGGTAAGGATCAATATACTTATGTTACATTAAAAATAGGTTTTTAAGTATTATACTAATATCTAAGATTTGGGGTAAAAATCTCAGTCTTGCCTTACAGAATCTATATTCAGGCTGAATTATTCAATGACTTAACTTACTTAAATGTGTAAATGTAATGTGTGCTATTTAATCTTTATAAATAATTAAAATTGTATAATCACATCCGTTATTGAAAATTTTGAAGTCTTATTCAATTTAGTCTTGCCAAGAAACATTATCGCCGACATCTTGTATGTATGAGAAGTTACAAAATGGATACAAGGCAGAATGTCGGACTTAGAATTAACAAGAAATCACTTTACACGATATAGTAGGTAAATGCTGTCTTTTTATACATGAGGTAATGCTATTGAGTCATCGGCTCTGACTCTGTCCATACCTACCACCTTGACCTCACTAACTCCATGTCCCGAGCAAACAAAACAACACCAGGAAATCAATTTAGATGAATATGTTTATTTAACAAGTGCTATTATTATTATTCATAATATTTTGGGTTGCTAGGGCCATATCGGATGATTAGAGGGGCTGCAGGAATAAGGAGAAAAAAAGAAAGACTTGAACATTTGGAAGTAAGAATGTGTTCATAACAAGTAATTCAAGGAAATAGTTTTTGAGTGCTTATTATGTGCAAGGCTAAGCAGCTGAGATTTGAATTGATACAGGAAGGAGATCATTCCTCATTAATGAAAATATCCGTTATACACAACGAAATGCATCCATCTTACTTTAAATGAACGAATGTATTTTAACTTAATAATGAATCCAATACATTTAAAAAAACCAACACCTCGAAACGAATTTTTCTAATTGTTAGTGTTGTTCTGTTTTGTTTTTGTAAAACGTAATCATATTCTTTTCTACTACTTGTAAGAATATTCAGGTTTCTCACCTTCCTTGCTTTTTAAGGAAGCTTACTAGAATAATAGATGACTGGAAAAACAAGAGAAGTGAACTCTACTGAAGCAATTTCTGGATTTCCTTAGAGTTTTCAAACTCATATTGCTTCAAACGTAATGCACCTACTGTTTTCCACAGCTTATGCACCATTCTTATCTTTGGCCTTGATTTCTTGGAAGGAAAAAATAGTTTTCTACTTTGCTTTCAATTAGATTCTTTGGGTTTTCTGACTTAGTGCATCAAAATCAGTATGCAGCATTAATAAGACCAGTAGCTATTTTCCATATGCCCAGTGCTCATGATTTTGAACTTAGAGTTGATGATTCAAACCTCGTCCTGACCTTTAGTGTTTTGATCATCAAATTGGATAGACCAGATTGGAATGATTAGAAGGAACTAAGGGACACTGGAAGAGAATTAAGAATAATATGTAACTGAATAATGAATGTTGCAAGGTGGATTAAACGACTGTGTTCGGGGGGGAAAAAGGTACATCAGGTACTTGAAGTAAGAAATAGGAGGGTTTAATGAAGGATGTGGGCTTGAGTTGGAAATCAAAGGATGAGTTTGGATAAATGAAGAGAGAGGAGTGCCTATTGGCCAAGGGAATACATGAGACAAAGTTTAGAGGTTTGGTTAAACCTGCATCTTAGCATTAGATAGTCATGGTGAAACGAGGCTTTTTATTGGTATAAGGAAAAGTATTGACGAATAGGCTGTGGTTGCCCAGGTTAGAGATTCACCAAAACACCAACAACAAAATATTACGATTTAAAAACGCAAGAAGAAGTAGCTCTTGGAGATTTTGAATGCCATGGACAATTAAAGTAGTATTTTAGGGAGATTAAGCTAACAGCTAGCTCTCCTCTCTGCAGGGTGAAAAAGAATATAGTACCTAGGACATCATTGCAATGGAATGACGGTGTCACTGCAGAAATAAGGAGAAAAAGAAAACTCTAGCATGGTAGGAAGTAAAAATATAACCATAGCAGGTAATTTGAGGAAATAATCACTGAATGTTTATTGTATGCAAGGAACTATGCTAAGAACAGACAGGAGCATAGAGAATAAAGAAGAGAGAAGAATTAAAGACGGCTGTATGGTTTCTAACTGGAAGAGTAGAAAATGGATTTCACAAGGAACGGAAGAGGAGCTGTTAGGACTCTATCTAGAAGACTTTAATGGGCCCAAAGGACTGAAACTCAACGCAATCTAAGTAAGAGATTTTGCCGCAAGTTTTTTCCAAAAGAGCATGCGTTAACATACGTGTGCACACACCCACATCTGCCATCAAAGGAAGGGAGGCTATAATTATATACACAAGGATGGTAAGTTTCTTTGATCTATTCCTGGTGTAAGACTGTTACGTTCAAAGATATTCATAATGGGCTCTGCTTATGGTGAGCAGTTGTAATGTCTCACACTCCAGTGAGTACTTTTCTACTCACTCTTTTCACTTTTATTTGGACTTTGAAATAATAGAATTACAATATTTTAAATATGCACCCTGCAACTTAAATTCTAGAATGTGACCTGCTTTTCATCATGCACTATAAATATTTTTTATACTCAACTCATTTCGTTGAAACTACGCTGCATGAACCTTCTTTTTTTTGTGCCAAATTAATATTTTGTGGCAAATTCATACTTATTCCTCCTAACGCCTCAAGATTCCTGCATGTTGATATCTGTCTGGCTCTGTATTTGACTACAGCTTTCCAGTGTAGGTGGATGGTTTTTATAAAAATATGCAGTTGAGCTAGATGAGTCTTAACTCAGAAAAATAAATATATATCTTTGGGTTTGGGGTTTTATCTAGAAACATATTGCTTTTATAGGTATGCTGATGTAGACATACGATATTGCAGAAGATTGTCTTTTTTTCTCCTTTAGGCCATGAGGGAATATCTGAGTTTAGCTGCTTACTGTCTCTGTTCCCTAAAGCATGTGGCTCACAGTGCTCACAATATTATTGTGTTTCCAGACAGGCTACTGTGGCTGCTTAAAAATAATATCTTGATGCTGATTCTGCTGGACTGGCCCCTGACTGTAGGAGAGATATTAAAAGAATAATAGAATTATATATATATAATATATATAATATATATATTATATATAATATATATATATATATATAAACATACATACCATATGTAATAGAAATTTTGAAAGTTTACAAAACATTCCTCATTTTGAGAGAGTATTACTATGATGTCATCTGGGAGTGGATGTGACTGAAACTGCTGGCGTATTACAACTATAAATACCAACATATTTCACAAGTGTTCCGGATAATATTAGATAGGGGAAAACCAGGCTATTAAAA
Source organism: Panthera onca (assembly GCF_046562875.1). Classification (NCBI taxonomy): domain Eukaryota; kingdom Metazoa; phylum Chordata; class Mammalia; order Carnivora; family Felidae; genus Panthera; species Panthera onca. The sequence goes on from NC_138339.1 coordinate 223,551,237, forward strand.
GAACTAATTGATGCCTCCAAATGAAGGTCGATTCTAAATACGGTTTCTTTCTTGGAATATTCCAATTCCATTTCTATTATCATTGCAATGACATATTCGGCTTTAATAATATTAGAAAAATCTCAACAATTTCATGAGACACGGTGGCTCTGATTTATAGAGGTTCTGAAGAACTGGCAATAAAAATCAGGCAGCCTGAGGGAGGTGGGTAAAATACGGTACCCCACTTTGCTGATGGGACTCATCATCAACAGAGTCATGCATTCACTACACGTATAATGCTAAAGCTGGGACAAGGATCCTGAGCTCTGTGCTTGTCTTTCCACCAGGAAGCTTTAATTACAGAGAACGCCCAGGGCATAATGACTTCATGAGACACTGAACCCCCCCACGGCGCAGCTTTTCCCGGGACAGAGGATGGCAACCCCAGCCCATCACAGAAGTATAGAGACTCTTAGGGTAACAGGGTGCCTCGTCATTCTCCAAACAACGAGAAGTGATACTCCCTTTTGGGGGTTTAGGTGGGGAAGCATGTTCTCCCCCTATTGAAGGATGGTAGGACAGAGGCGCCTGGGTGGCTCAGTCGGCTGAGTGTCCGACTTCTGCTCAGGCCATGATCTCATGGTTCGTGAGTTTGAGCCCCTCATTGAACTCCTGCTGACAGCTCAGAGCCTGGAGTCTGTTACGGATTCCGTGTCTCCCTCTCTCTCTCTCTCTCTGCCCCTTTGCTGCTTGTGCACATGCTCTCTCTCTCTCAAAAATAAATAAACATTAAAAAAAAACATTTAAGGGGCGCCCGGGTGGCTCAGTCGGTTAAGCGTCCGACTTCGGCTCAGGTCATGATCTTACAGTTTGTGGGTTCGAGCCCCGCATCGGGCTCTGTGCTGACAGCTCAGAGTCCGAAGCCTGTTTCAGATTCTGTGTCTCCTTCTCTCTCTGCCCCTCCCCCACTCATGCTCTGTCTCCCTCTGTCTCAAAAATAAATAAACATTAAAAAAATTTAAAAAAAAACATTTAAAAAAGGATGTTATGGTAGGACAGAACATGAGGGTTGAATCAGAAAGCATCTGGTTCCTACTCAGTGAAGGTTTGTTGAATGAATATTGCATAAACGTTCTAGATGCTCCAGTCATGAAGATAAAACAAAACCTAGGAAGCTCAGCATTTAATAGGGGAAAAGGACAAACAATCTGATGGTGACAAAACAATGAGTAAATATCCTAACAGAGCTATGTCCTGGATGCAATAGATGGACAGAGGGAAACTTCATCCCTGCCTGTGGAAGAGCAGGGGGGATGTTTTCAAAGCGAAGATGGAAACTCAGTGGAGTCCTCAAGAAGAGATTCGCATACATCCATCAGGTAGCTGAATTGGGAGAACGGCGTCTCATCACTGAACTTGATGCCCCATTGACTGATTCAGTTACTTGTGGCTGAAGTTCAACTTGACACGTGCCCTGCTGAGCCACGAATTGTAGAAATACCTTCTGTCATGTTCTCAGTTTGCACTTGGATACAACTGGTGCCCTCTGTTCCTCTTTCGCCTGCCCTGATGTTTTGCTTTAAGCTTTGTTTGCCAAACTCTAATTTCCTGCTCAACCCTTCTCCTGTCCTGTCGCCTGATTGCCTGCTTTGAGTCCTATTTTTGACAATGGATATCATTTTTACTTACCCAGTTTCAAGAAAAAGAGAACACGGTAATTGTCCCTGCTAGAAAATAGTGACAGGTGCCTCCTGACTTGAAAAAACACAAGAATATTCAGGGGAAAGTGTGTTACATTGACTTGGAAGCATTTATCTATGCATTCAAAACAATTTATGGGTACATATTTCTGTACATGGAAAGAGCAAATTGTTGAGATAATTATTACTGGAGAGTCAACTGTGAATTCTTTCTTTTAGAGCCCCTTTTCTTTACCTTGCTATTTGGAATATCACTTAAAAACATTTGATGAGTGGGGCACCTGGGCGGCTCATTTGGTTAAGCGTTCGACTCTTGATTTCAGCCCAGGTCATGATCTCACGGTTCGTGAGTTCCAGCCCCACATCAGGCTCTGTGCTGACATTTTGGAGCCTGCTTGGGATTCTCTCTCTCCCCCCACCCGCCCCCCGCTATGCCCCTACCCTGCTTGCTTCCTCTCTCAAAATAAATAAATAAAAACATTAAAGAAAACACCTGATGTGTGCCTCTTTGTCACATATCGTTCTGTGCAAGAAGATAAAGTTATTTAATTGACCCTCACCCTGGTTTCTTGTGCTTGATTGGGCATTCTCAACCAAGGGTGATTTCTGTCCCCAGGGAAATATTTATATTTATATATTTATGTCTATATATATTTGACAGATGGAGGCTGGTAGGGAGAGGGAGAGAGAGAGAAAGAGGAGAACTCCAGTAAATATTGGAAGTAATGCTTTGACTTCATTAAAACCAAAGAGCTGGAGATATTAAGGAAAGGAGGGATGTCAGTAGCCAGTGGGCATCAGTACAGCCATCAGTGAAGGAGACAGAAGGGCTGGAGGGCAGTATTCCTTCAGGTTAGGGGCAGTCACTCTTACAGAGGAGAAGAAGTTACCCTTACTATAATTGTACTTTACCCCGGAGGGTAGCAAGTAGCACAATTTACAATTCTATGCTTTTCACGGACCCTTTCCTTGTATTTGTAAACAAAACGATTTTTGATTTCCTAATGGCACTTGTTGTGTGGGCCTTGTTATTTCTTTTTTATGGCAGTAATGGACTCGTTGTTGTGCAGTATTTACCCCTATGGCAATTTTGCCAAGGTTATTGAGTCCCTCCCTGTAAAATGCACATCTGCACATTCACACAGAACTTTCCTTGCAGCTTCAGGGAGTTCATGGATATGAACTCCCCCTCCCCCTCAAGCTCATCCATGGAGTCCAAGAGTTCATGGATCTTAGATTTAGAATACCTGCTTTATAGAAACTAAAATGAAGGTGCACAGAAGGCTAAAGACTGACATTTGAACACAGGGATTAAAACGGAATGGAGCCTGGAAATGGATAGAAGTGACAGTGAGAGGCAGTAAGAGAACTCTCAGATTTAACCCCTCTGCAGAATCATAAAATTCATCCCATACTGTCTTGATTTTTTCTGATTCTGAACGTTTTGAATTTTTTTTTATTTTATTTATTTATTTTTTAATTTTTTATTTATTTATTTTTGAGACAGAGAGAGACAGAGCATGAACGAGGGAGGGTCAGGGAGAGGGAGACACAGAATCTGAAACAGGCTCCAGGCTCTGAGCTGTCAGCACAGAGCCTGACGCGGGGCTCGAACTCACGGACCGCGATATCATGACCTGAGCCAAAGTCGGACGCTTAACCGACTGAGCCACCCAGGCGCCCCTGAATGTTTTGAATTTTAAAACTAGTAAGCTACGGTGGGCCAGAGTCAGAACCTCCTGACTAAATGACCTTTGATTCTTCTGAAGGGCACTCAGGATGGAGTCTGTCCTGTCACTCAGCTTCCGTGTGGCTTCAGGTTCGGATACAGATGCTCTAATGGAAACGAGAAATAGACAATATGGTGTGGAAATACCATGAGCTTCTCCCACAGGGAGTGTGTTGGGGTTTTTTGGCTCAGCTTGTGTTAACCTTGGTGTTTTCATTGATTTACTTTACGACCATAGGCAAATGACTTAACTTCAGATCTGTTGTCTTTCCCACAAAATGGGAAGACCGGTGGCTGGCACCGTGTGCCTGTCTTTGATTCTCGAGGATTTGAAGGCTCTAAGATTTCGGGCATGACTGCGGGCAAAATACCACTTGTACATATTTGACATAATTCACTCTGAGGCAGATTTTATTATTCAAACACCGAAATTACACTCCATCAAGTCTGAACTTGTAGAGTACCTTAGTTAGGCTAAAGAAAAGCAATGGTGACAGTTTGAAAAGCAGATACCTGTTTCTAGAGGCAGACAAAACGCAGAGGCATCCCACATTGTGTGGCGCGCAGTAAATGCTTATTGATTAACTGTGAGTTTGCAGCCAGTTGGCTAGGTCACAAGACCAGTCCTTGGTTCCAGGCTCGCATCCGGAGTTTGTGTCATTCATTTGCTCGGGCTCTAAGCTTATGTTGCTGAATTAAAATAAAACCAAGCCAAATGAAACAAAGCAAAGCAAATGGTCTCTGCCACAGGAGAGACCTTACAACTTTGCCCAAGACAAGTGATAAAGAAGAAAGCTGGGGCGCCTGGGTGGCTCAGTCAGTTTAGCGGCTGACTCGATTTTGGCTCAGGTCATCATCTCAGGGTTCCTGAGTTCGAGCCCGCATGAGGCGCTGCACTCCCAGTGCAGATACGCTGTCTCCCTCTCTCTGCTCCTCCCCCGGGTGTGCACACGTGCTTTCTCTCTCAAAAATAAATACATGTTGGGGCGCCTGGGTGGCGCAGTCGGTTAAGCGTCCGACTTCAGCCAGGTCACGATCTCGCGGTCCGTGAGTTCGAGCCCCGCGTCAGGCTCTGGGCTGATGGCTCAGAGCCTGGAGCCTGTTTCCGATTCTGTGTCTCCCTCTCTCTCTGTCCCTCCCCCGTTCATGCTCTGTCTCTCTCTGTCCCAAAAATAAATAAAAAAAAAAAAAATAAAAAAAAATAAATACATGTTAAAAAAAAAGAGCACTGCTAATTTTTACGAGCATTACAAATGAAATGCAAGATGCCTCCAGTAGTATAATGTTCATGACTTTACTAAAAGTTCTCTCATTTGTGGTCTGAAAATGCAATGGCATTTAGAGATTTAATGACCTTCCCTAACCCAAGCATACCAAGAAAAAACATTTGTTTTTGCGTTTTGGTTTCTTTATGTGATGACTAAGGATGGGAATGGTTAGTTGCTGCTTTGGGACCTGGCTTTGCAGGAGGGGTGGAGGTTTTGTATACAGGGACTGACCTGTACTGGCGGTGAGAGGGGGGAACATGAGAGCAAGACGGAGGGATGCAGTGAGAAGATTTTCATATTTCAGGGGAGACATTGCAAGTGAGTCAATAAGGGAAGGGTGCAGACAATAGGAAGATTTCAGGAAGTGGCATTTTTGTGAAGGGATGTGAGAAAAATGGGGCAGCTAATTATTGTGCAATTAAAAGAACAGGAAAGTTAGCAGTGACTCTGCCTCCCACTTTTGGTTTCTAGAAACAGGGTACTCTCATCTGCAGGAAGACGGGAGGCTGAAAATGAAGCGTGGCAAGAAAGGGAAGGCGCCGCTCTTCATTGAGCACCGCTCTGTTCGTTTTTGTGATTCTAAGCTTCACATGTCGAAGGCTCTTTTGCTCGTTTCAAACCCTGTTCTTTCATAGAAGGCATTAGGGGGTTGTGGGTAGAAAAGACCTTTGACGTTCCACCACATAACTCATAAATCTCTTAAATTCCTGGATTCCTCATAATATTGATCTCTCAGGTGATTGTGAGAATTAAGGGAAAGACTGTCACACCCTTCTCTCTTGCCCAAGACTTCACCCGTGTAGTTAACTTATGATGCCCGTTCTGGCATCATATGTGGGGATTGTGTGTGTGTGTGTGTGTGTGTGTGTGTGTGCATGTGCACGCATTTCATAGCTTTAAACTCCCTAAGAGAGGATTTTTTTCTCTGTTTGTGCCAAGAAAGTGCCTGGCACATAATAGATGCTCAATAAATGCTTGTTGATTAACAATTATGTCATTTTATTAACAAATCCTTTAATTGACTTCATAATGTCCTGAATTAATACAACACACACACACACACACACACACACACACACACACAAGCAAAACCAAACCTCACTGGAATTGTCAGTGAGAAAGACCAATATAATCCCATTACACCCAGAGCAGCTGGATCTTAATATTTGGGTGAAGCTAGAACAGCGTGCCTAATAGATTCGTTCTGAAAAATAGAGTCTCTTCCTATTTATGTCTTCCAAGTGTTACACAGTTTGTAGGAATTTCAGCATCTCTCAGAGAGGGAACAGAAGATGAGCAGAAATAATTATATGCACGCTTGATCCAGAAAGGAGCATTTGATGCATGGGAAGAAGTGCCACTGCTTGAGGGTATGGGGTAGCGCGAGATGAAGCCGTCAGTGAGACCTTATTCCTTCATCCTGTCTTTGGACCAAGCACACAGCTGGGAAGCAGGGCAACAGTTTCTCAGAAATGTATCCTATAGGGGGGAGATTGGAAGTGTCTTACATCTTTTCTAAAGCTGAACAGAAGCCCCCCCACCTCCTCCTGACCCCTACCCCTACTGTCTACACACACCAAAGGTGGGAACATCCCGGGGGATTTAACACTGCCTCTGTGCCCTCTGAGAAAACCTATAATCTGAACTTCTTGGGAAGAAGGAAGGAAGAACTGTTCAGGGTAGACAAAGTACCTCTTGGGGCTGGTATCACAGGAACCAAGCTTTGGAATTGATGAGAATGACACAAAAGCCCTGCAGATCATAAAGGCAGAAGACAAGTTTCTCTTGTCCTTCTTGTTCATCTTTCTGGTCCTAAGCCTCAGATAGCGTCAGAGGCACAGCACTCAGAACTTCTGTGAGCGAATACATTTGCCCTGTGGTCCCTACCCCTCTGAGTGAGGACAGACGCGGGGGTGCATCAGCTTTCACGTTTCTCCTAGAAGCAAATGACGAAAAGCACTATCATGTGCCGAAAGCCTTCCAAAGAGGCAAGCTACGTATGAATGTTAGGATTTAAACCTAGAACTAATGTTTACAATGGAAAAAAAAATGCATTTTCTGTATGGTTCTCTTTGGGAGAAAAACTTCCCACCCAGTTTTAATGTGAAGACAAACTTGGCTCAGTTATTACTTCTGGAGAGGAAAAGGTTATATTTTGCTCCCGTCTAAGTTTTTTCTGTGTTAGCTTTCTTTTGAGTCACAACTGTAAGAGTTACCTGCCTGTGACCAGCTGGGGTCTTGCCCGGGACTTCAGTTCAATGACTCATACAAACTCATAGCAAGAAAAGGATTGGGAGCTGGTTTTGTATTCAGCCCCCCCTCTTTGCGAAGCATGGTTAGCAGATAAAATAGAGTATTTAGAAAAAAGGACGGTGGAAACTTCTGGCCCCGTTCTCTTCTTCTGTAGAGAATAGAATGAAAAATACTGCATGCCTGTTTATTTAAAGCATATTTTCAGAGTGCTTACAGAGAAGGTCAAAACACACGAGGCTATTTTATTTGTTTCATTTTTATTTTTGTTCTCTAATCTATCCGCTAATAAAAAGCAGAGCATAGGATATGATAGCAGGAGTTTCCAAATTTGCAAAATCCAGATGAATCAAGATTTAAACAAAAGAGGATAATTAATACACTTGTTAGTGCAGTTTTTCCATTCTCTACCCGCATCCTCACCTGTTTCTCCCAAAGGTAATAAAACATGATTGAGCTTCAATCTCATTATCATCATTAAAGTTCAAAGTAACTGCAGACAGAAATTTGGGAACAAGAGCGTCTGGATCTTTGGATCATCACTTTCTTCTTTAGGTTATGTGCCACATAGCCAAAAAAATCAACTTTTAATCTCAAGTTTCAATGTATTTTTTTGATTTTTAAAAAATGTTTATTTTTGAGAGACAGAGAGAGACACACACAGCACAAGCAGGGGAGGGGCAGAGAGAGAGGGAGACACAGAATCCAAAGCAGGCTCCAGGCTCTGAGCTGTCAGCACAGAGCCCAACGTGGGGCTCGAACTCATGAACCATGAGATCAATAAGCTGAGCTGAAGTAGGATGCTTAACTGACTGAGCCACCCAGGGGCCCCTCAACTTTCAATTTAAATTCTAGGTCTGTGTATGTACCAAATACCTTGGAAAAAAGTTCTCTCTCTCTCTCTTTTTTTCTTCTGAGTTCCTGGGAACCAAAGAATGAGTGTATAAAGACAATGGTTTGAGGTGTTCTATATTCTTATATATTGTCTTTTTCGTTTCCAACATAATTTGCTTTTACATATTCATATCTATTTCTGTATTCTTCCCTTTATTATAGCATTATCATCCATATATGGGAAGGTGCAATGTCATGGTGATTTCTTAATGTCTTATAAATACCCCAAATTATGTAAAGTACTCAATTTTAAAACATAAGTATTCTGTCCTTTTAAGCTTCTTTTAGGAAGAAGCCTAGCCTTTCAAAAGCCTTTCAAAAGCCTTTGGATCATAAGGGACTCTTAATGCAGAGAACAAACCAAGGGTTGCTGGAGGGGTTGTGGGTAGGGGGATGGCTAAATGGGCAAGGGGCATCAAGGAAGACACTTGTTGGGATGAGCACAGGGTGTTATACGTAGGGGATGAATCACTGGATTCTACTCCTGAAATCATTATTGCCCTAGATGCTGAGTAACTTGGATGTAAATTAAAAATAATAAATACATACATACATACATACATAAATAACAAAAAACCCCCCACAGAAGCCTTTGCATCAAACCAGTCACAGTGTGGTGTCATATCCATGCAGGCTTGACCCTAATATAAGCTTCAAGTTCATTGTAGCTGTCAGCACAGAAGAATTCAGTAATGGGCAGGTCCCGGGGCCGTCGAAATATGTAGATTGTAGGTCTCCTTCTAGTACTTTAGTCAAAATTAAAGATCCTGAAGGGGTAGGGAGATTTCAGATTCAAATTTAACGAGACCTAAGTTGGATATTAGGGCCTTCAGCCCATGGCTCCAATGTCTTCGATTCCGTAGTGGGAAGTGGACGCACAATTGAGCATAAGCCCAAGCATGTGGACCGGCCACGCGTGGAAGGTACGTGTGTAAGGTGAGGGTATTGGAGGGAGCGGAGCAGGGGTGTGGACTGGAGAAGAGGGTGGCAGGTAAAGGATTAGCACACGCTTAGGGCAGCAAGATTAATCATACTCTGCTTCTGCACGTTAGTGTGCGTAAGCCCATTGGAATGTAGACTGCCATGGTGACGCTTGGCTCAGTATCGGAGCTGAGCAAAGACTGAAATTCAGTAAAGTGAATGCCTGCGGAGGAGAGGAGCTGGAGAAATGAGGCGCTAACTAGTCCATCTCGGAAGCCATCCAGGTTAGAACATGTGACCTGGGGGCATGTGTCTCTAGACACATAGAAAAATCTTCTCCTTCCTCTCACCTTTGGTTTTAATAACCTTCAACCCACTCCACACGATCAAGTCATGCATAAATCTGTAGATATTGTTACTGTTTCGAGTGTGATGGAATAAAAAAACTTGATAGTCCGTGAAACAGAGAGAGCTACATTTGGTTCCATGTGTTTTTGGTGCAGGGTAAACAGCGTAACAGTTTCATCGAAATGGAAAGTAAAAATCATGATACGGCATGAGTGCCATCTCCTAGAGATGTTTATGAATTGCTACATCAGCCTATGTCCCATGAATCATGAAGACTCTTCTTTTTATTTTGGACGGGGGAGGTCGATATTTGTACCTTCTGATGCCACTCACCACATCCAGTACGCTGCTAAGAAAGCAGGTCTCTCCTTTATGGTAGAGACTTCTGATTGTCACCAATTCCATTTTTTCTTTTTGGCTGGGTATAAAAAGTGAACTATGCAGCTTCCCTTGAGGTTAAGTTGGTGCCGTGTGACAGAGTGTGGTGGCCCTGGGAAGTGGTCAGAAGTGAGGTACTGTAATTTCCATCTCCACTGATAGGACCCCATGTGAGACCCTCCTGACTTTCTCCCGTGTGGGGAGATGAAAAAACGAAAGAAGCCTGCCTACACTGCTGATCCACTGCCTGGAATACAACTGTTTAGGCTGCATCTGCTTTGCTAGGGGCGCCTGGGTGAGTCTTTTTGTTAAGCGTCTAACTTCGGCTCAGGTCATTATCTCACAGCTCGCGGGTTCAAGCCCCACATCGGGCTCTGTGTTGACAGTTGGGAGCCTGGAGCCTGCTTCAGATTCTGTGTACCCCATCTCTCTCTCTCTCTCTGCCCTCCACCCACCCCCCCCCCCCCGCTCAAAAATAAAGAGGCATTAAAAAAAAGGAAAGAAATAGAGCACTGGGTGTTGTATGTAAGTGATGAATCACAGGAATCTGTTCCCAAAGCCAAGAGCACACTGTATACACCGTATGTTAACCAACTTGACAATAAATTATATAGACTGCTATGAAAAGTCGCTGAGATTATGGGGCTGGTTTAGCCTATTGCAGAATTTAGCTTATCCTTGCTTGTTATGGGGTCTTTGAAATTTACTGAGATATATCCTAAAGAAAAATCACTCAAGGAAGGGGAAGTTACACATCATTCCTTTGGATAAACTGGAAAACGAGATCTGAATCTTAAAACCAAACTCAAATACCCGCACGTTGCTGAGTGAATAATTTAGTGCTGTATTGCAAGTTACCCCCAACTTAGTGGCTAAACACACTAAGCGTTTGCTATTTCCAGTTTCTGGGGTTCAGGAATCCGGGAGTGGCTCAGCGGGGTAATTGTAGCTCAGGATGTCAAGTGAGATTACAATCAAACGTCAGGCAGGGCTCTGGCTGTCTAAAGGCTTCAACTGAGGCTGGAGGGTCCAGTTGCAAAAAGATTCACTCGCACGGCTGGTGGCTGGAGGTCTGTTTCTCGCTCACGGAACTCTTGCTGGAACTGCTCATAACATGGCAGCAAATGTCCTCCAGAGCGAGAGATCCCAGAGAGAAAGGCAGAAACCACGGTGTCTTTTCTATTCAACTCTTGGAAGTGATTTACCACACATAATACACTTCTGACTCTACCTTTCCTGAATTGGGTTATATTTCCTAGGTCAAGGGCACAGTCTCCTGTAAGGCTGCCCTCAACCTCAGACACCGGCTTCAAGTGCTGGGTTTCCACACCACCTGCCCTTCTGATCCACTGACTACCGATTTGTGGGTTTGTACTGTCCCCTCAGGCTCAGGAATTAGGATGACTCAGAACTCAGGAAGGTACTATATTTACCATTGTTCTAAAGGTATAAATCAGAACCAGCCAAACAAAGAGTTGAAAAGGCAAAGTCTAGAAGGGTCTCGAGCCCAAACTTCCATGTCTTCAGGGTACATCGTGCTGGCAGTGTTGCTCTGTATCACCACCCAGGGAGCTCACCCAGCTTCTTGGACGTCGAGGGTTTTCATTAAGGTTTTGTTCTGTAAGCTTGATTGATTGAATCGTTGACCACAGGATTAAATTCAATGTCAGCTTTCCATTTCCTCCCATGAGATCTGACTGATATCATGTGGCTCTAAAGTCCCACTGATCTAGTCACGTGGCTGGTTTTTCTGGTGTGGCTGGCCCCCATTGTGAAGCTCTCTAAGTGATGTTTCCAGTCAGCTCATTAGCATAAACTCAGGTCTGGCCTGAGGGGTGCACTATGAATGACAAACAAGAGCTCTAACTTTTTTCAGGAACCAGGGATGAGGCCAGGAAAATTCTTTATTATACAATAGCATGCTTCTGCCATATTCTGTTTCCATACAGACCATTCCTGATATAATTTGGGAAGGGGCCAGACAATGGCACAAACACCAAAAGTTGGGGACCACGGGGTGCCATCTCAGAGGCTGCCCACTGCACCTAACATGAATAAAATCAGAATATTCATATATCATACTCGTATTTCTTACAAAATATTATTGGAATTATTAAAGTGCTTTTACATAGTAGGCAATCGACAAGTGTTTTTGGATGTGGATTGAAATGTAGCAAGTAAAAATGTAATTCTCTTCTTTTGGAAACATGGATTATGGTTAATTCAAAAGGATATCAATTACACTTCGTTCATAGATAACAGCATTTAAGAAAGAACTAACGGAAACACGAATTTGTGTAGATGAAGTAAATACTTTTTAATATTGTTACATTGAATATCAATTAAGAGAAGAAGTTTTTAGTAAGAAAGCTTTGTAATCTGATCTAAGACAAATGAAGGATGACCAAAGATCAAACAAACAAACAAAAAAAACCCAGGATCTTTTATTTGGCACCCATTGTAGATCAATAGGTCTGAGTCAAGGGAAAGTCTTCTGTTTCATGCAATCAATTTTCTTTCTTTTCTAATATGACATAGAAATTAATTTTAAGTATAATATTTCCTCTTAATTACAAAGTGAAAGGATTTAAGGAAAGTGTAAGAACAACCAGAATTAATCTTTAACTAAAGTTACAGTAGCAACTCAGTTATATGGGTCAATAATTCATGAATACAGTATATTTAAATGAATATGTTATCTTTATGCCTTTAATCATAAATTGAAACCAAATGACTTTGGATGCTATCATACTTAGAAAATTTAACTAGGCATATTCTATTTGAAGATTAAGTTACAGATTTCTTTTATTTTATTCCCAAATGATATGTTTTGGTTCTCTGAACTGAATCTTTTCCTCATTGAAGCTTAATGGTAGAAACCCTTAATTCTGTTGACTCTTCTTTTGATAAATAATCTTTGAAAATGGCCTAAAGGACCAGAAGGGGGCATGCTCTTTTATGGGAATTATTTCTTACCTTTATTTTTATTCATGATTAGCAGAATTATTATAAAGTCAGAAGAGCCCATTCTTTGCCTTTTTTCCTTTGTGCCATGCAACAAAATACACAGTGCAATAGAAATCTCTCAAGAGATAGAAATTTAGGATTTAGAGTTGCCTTTTTAGGGAGTTATTTAAAAACATAAACTAGCTTATTTTTAAATCATCTTGGATTAAATCTCAGCAATTGTCTGGCAGCATAGATGAAATATGGATAGAGGACATTAGGGGGCCAGTAGGGCTTATAAGAGTTATTTTATTTATATCCTTGAGAGGACAAGGATCAAGGGTATTTGAAAATAAATCAAGCAGGCAGTGAAAGAACCAGACAATTATGACTTGATGACAAAAGAGGCGATTGCCAGGATATTCAGATAACAGATTATGAGTTCCCATGAAAACAGGATTCATGTATCAAAGCTTCTCAATTTAACTGTAGGCATCGAGCTATTTGGATTTAGTAGATTCTGAGATCTCGCTAAGACTGCATTGCTAGGAAGATAAAGAAATTCTAGTCTTGTCCAAGAATTTAAAAATCTCTAGAAAATCTCTATCTTTCATCAGTTTTCATTCTGATGAAATCTGGGAGTCTGCCTAAAAGATAGATCAGTCCACAGTGCATGATATCGTACAATGCAGTGGCACTGATAGGAAATAGAGTTGGGCCCAAAAGCTACTTTAAAAAGACCTCCATCTCTGGGTGAGAGAGATATTTTCAGAACAGTAGGTTCAATGATGGTATCTGGGCCAGGACTCAGACCATTTAAAAAATCACTAAAAGCAGCAGCAACTGTTTTTTGATCACTTACTTTATATAAAGTTCTAGGCTCCACTTAACAAAGAAATAAACAGACAAGACACCATTTTACTTTCAAGGCATTTTAACAGACTGTAGAAGGACGATTCATGAGTACAAACAATTAAAAGTGAGGTGAATGATACTGGAAATTTCTCTGAGCTATGTAAAATTAATGTGAGAGTAAGTCTTAAGGCACAGGGATCTCTGAAGTAAGAGAAGAGAGTTCCCTGAATAAAGAGGGGAGAAGATGGCATTACTCCAGTTCCATTGGAACAGCAACAGTCTGAAGTTGAGTAGAGCCAGGAGCCTGAAAAAGTAGGTTTGGGGGCAGATTGTTGAAGATCATAAGTGAAAAGTGAAGGAATTTAGTCTTCTTTCTTTAGATAATAGGAAGTTCTCAAAGATGAGTGTTTCAGAAGGATTGATAAGTTGGCGACGTTCAGAATAAGCCATAAAGAGAGAAATGGATGTGCAAAGAGCAAGAGGCTACTAGAGTAATTTGAGATTAGAAGGCTGTGAACCTGGTAATCATAAAATGAATCATATGAAATTATTGATATTTGATCATTTTTGACCTACAGAAATAGAAATTTCATATGGTTCAACAAAGGATCAATGAAATTCAACATTTAAATGAAATTTGTGTAGGTGACTTGGTGAAAGATATTACCACAAACAGAAATAAGAAACTTAGGGAAGGAAAACCAAATAGTGTATATATATATATATATATATATATATATATATATTTTTTTTTTTTTTTTTTTTTTCCCTTTTCAAATGGAATGTTGGTGAGGCCAAGTTGCAAAGCCCAATTTTAATATATTGTATTTAAAGTGACAAGGGGGAAACGTCCATTGGTAGTTGAAGACGAAGAACTGGAACTCAGGGCAAAGTCAAGGATGACAATGTAGATTTGAAAATTCACCTTACAGGTAGGAGACCAGGAGAACAAATGGGATCTCTGAAGAGGGAAGGTTGGGCGAGGAAAGAGGACGATCGAAGACCCATTTTGTAAGCGAGGGGCAAATGGAGAAGGAGAGGTCAGAAGCAGAAGGGGAAATGGAGTGGTTTAATGGGATGCCCCATAGTATGAAGTGAGTACCAGTTATTGGTTTTGAACTTAGCAGGTGGTTCATAACTTTGGAGGAGGCCAACTCAGTAGTGCAATGGGGATGAAGCCAGACTGGTCAGGAAAAAGGAGGCCATGGATAACAGTGGCTGTCACCTTCTATGAAAAAGAAGATAGTACCAGCCTGTAAGTTTGCCTTGTTAGTAGAAGCAAAATTCGCCCGTGCTTTATGACTTCAGCCCATAAAGAAGGATAAGCAGTGATCTCTTATCATTTTGTGCATGTTTGGGCTTCTCTATGGCACGCAAAATCATTTCCCTTAGAGCACCTCAGAACGCAAATAGATGAAACTATCTTAAAGAAGATTCAGTTTACAGTTAAGAATGAGAGCTGTGTTTACCATACTGGTGTAGATTGTGTTTTTGTGGATTCCCCCAGCGACCTCAGTTGCCAGGCCGGAAGCATGCACACCCAGGTGCAGGAGCCGGGGCAGGAAGTTTGTAGGGAGTGAGACTTGAGACTGCCAAGGCCCGTGGATCGGGAGTCCAGATAAACCTGACAGAAGCTGGCACACAGGACCGTGGCCTGGAAGGAGCTCCTTCCTGCTTCTCAGTTCTTGTTTAGCCCGAACAGCAGAGCTTCAGTCAAACACCACCCATAGCGACCATCGTAACTCAACAAATGAACTTATTAATTCCAATTTACATCATTTCTTTGTAAGACATTCTCATAGTTTTGGTTCCATGGTTATGACATCCATTTCTATCTTATAACATTTTTGTTGTTTGCGTTGCTGAAAACTCTTTGACATAGGAGAAACTATGTGGAAATTGAAAATAAAGCTTATCCCAATCTGGAGAATATGAAGATAATAAGGAAATTAATCAGATCACGTGCACACTGCCAGGTTCAACTGCACGCTGAATCTTGATTTCAATAATTGAAATATTTTTAGGGGCTATGATGCTAAAGAAAACTTTCATAAATACTTTTTTCCTAACTTGGGTGTGAGTTTCTAACTTTAGTATTAAACTAAACTTTTCGTTTAGACTCAAATTAAACTTTAGTATTACATAAACATAGTATAGCGTTAATAGACATTTTCTCATAGGTATCACACTAAAATAGGACTCTATAGACTTTTGCTCTTTTATGCATAAATACCCATTGTGAGGCTTAAGAATTAGAAGACTCTATTCTCTGCCTCCTGAGCCAGACCCTGATCCCTACTGTCAGGGAGATGTCTCAGAACGAGCTTGGACCAGACCTGGCAGGAGTGGATGGGAGACAGAAGGGCTGATAGTGATTGCATTTTCTAAAATAGGCTTATTTAATTTTCTTAACTTTATAGATGGATGTTGAAAGTGAGGCATGAAGGAGATAGATGTAAGATTTTCTTAACTTAAACAGATAAGAATAGGATACGGCATTTTACCATGGGTAACACCATTAGAGTTTATTATTGTGAAGAGAAATATACCCAGATATGGGTAAAACAACTGTCTCTAGTTTTTGAAGAGCTTATAATCCACAGGCCTAGCAGGGCACCCCAGTGTAATCAAAAGCCCCTGAAATCTATGTCATGATAAGGAACAATACAATTTAAAAGAAACTAATGGAAAAGGAACATAGTTTCTTCTGCTTTTCAGTGGGGGAATATGTGGGCCACTAATCATAATGGTACCCTTGAATCGACAAAATCTACTGGGTGCCGACTGCATGCCAGCTGATGTTGTAGGCACTGGGAATACAGTAATAGAAAGCCTCTGCCTTTGTGCAGTAATCATATATACTTTTGTGAGCTAAGTACTGGGAACACAGAGGGGGATGTTTCTCAGCCTAAACATCACTCTCCCAGAGGAAGACAGATTTACACTCAAGTAAGTGCAAAAATACAATGTACTAAGAAGAGAAACCATTATTCAGATAATAAGTCACTGGTGGGGCGACATTTATTTAAGAGTATCACAGGAATACCGTTGTCTTAAATAAAGCTGGTGAAAAGTCTTTGGCAAAATTCTGAATGTTCAGAAAATAAATATGATACAGGACATTAAATTTAACTTTTGTTGTTATTTCAGTTTTGAGATTGGCAGAGCCAAGAATAGCAAGTGGCAAGTACCCCAGTGGTGTAAGGAAGTTGCTAGAACATCTATGCAGGACTTCTGTTTATGCTTCCCAATTGGAGAGTGTTGGCTCAACCATTCTGAATCAGTTCATTCTTCATTTGTTCTGTGTTTAAAGATGCCCTCTAGGGGGCACCTGGATGGCTCAGTCGGTTAAGCATCCAACTTCAGCTCTTGCCATGATCTCATGGTTTGTGGGTTCTAGCCCCACGTTGGGCTCTAGCCCCACCTTGGGCTCTGTTCCCACAGCTCAGAGCCTGGAGCCTGCTTCAGATTCTGTCTCCCTCACTCTCTGCCCCTCCCACTCTCTCTCTCTGTCTCTCAAAAATGAATAAATTAAAAAAAAAAATTTTTTTTAAAAAAAGATGCTCTCTAGGAATAAAAAATAGAGAACTTAGTTTATGGACCCTACTTGACTAATGCAAGATTTTCCTGTCTTTGGTATGCGTACCAAGTAAAGAGTGTCTTTTAGCAAGAATGCTGTAACAAAGACCAGTTTTGTTGGCTGTTTTGTACATAACCAGAGTGCTAATTGCTGTTAAAAGAGGGGCTGATAAATTCCACCACAATCTATTCTTCATTCCCAAGTCATACGCTTTTGGCCACATAACCATCACCAATCTCGTTAGCTAGACATAAACGTCTGCCTGAGTTTTATCCAGTATGCATCAAAGAGCAGACCTAAGCATCATAAAATTTTTGCTCTGACCTTTTTCTTCAATGTACTTCAAACGATTCCTTTAAACAGTGTTTGAAGTCTTCTTTGGTAAAGAGCCACAAACCAAATAAAAATACAGCTATTCTAATTTTACAAAAGGAATTTGTAGTTATTACTTGGTCCTCAGAATTATTTTAGTAAACAAAACACGGGTCTTGGTTACAAGAAACAGCTGCCACCTGAAGAGGAAAAGCAGGGTGCTGTTTTTTTTTTTTTTTTTTTTTTTGCTTTCGGCATCAGATCAAGGCTTCTGTTCTTTCCCCTGAACTTTCCTCACTGGATTAAAAGAAAATGATGAAAACCATTGCATAATAAATAATGATTTCTTCCATTACTCTTCTACTGGTGTACTGGTAGAAACAGACGCTTCATTTGGTCAGTGTTATCTTAGTCTCTTTCTCTTTAAAAGAGAAAACGGGGGGCGCCTGGGTGGCCGGGGAAGTGACCGGCTCAGGTCATGAACTTGAGGTTTGTGGGTTTGAGCCCCTGCGACGGGCTCTCTGCTGACAGCTCAGAGCCCGGAGCCTGCTTCGGGTTCTGTATCTCCCCTTCTCCCTGTCCCTCCCCCGTTTGTGCTCTCTCTCTCTCTCTCTCTCAAATATAAATAAACATTAAAAAAATAATAAAATAAAATAAAAATTTAAAAAAAGAGATAAAATGTTTGTGGCTTAAATATCAGCTGTCTTAGCCTTTACGTTGAGCGGGCAAATGTAGTGATGGGCCCTCTTGGTGTCTTAGCATATAGCAACACAGCACAGCAAACTATACTAGCAGTCCCTGTTTTCTTTACCACCAGGGCACATGCAGTTAAGAATGTTATTGGTGCAGAAGTAGACAGAAGATTGAGCTGTCTTCTGCTACGCTAGACAGCAAAAGGTTTGCCCGAAATATAAAAGAATGCCTATTTTCCCCACTGTTTTTTTTTTTTTGGAAAATGCAGTTCTTTCTTATAAAAATATGTCTACTTGGGTTAACCTGTCATGGGATTATTGTTGTTGGATTAATAAATCAATACATCGATAAATACATCCTTAAAAATTTCTTAAATTTCTCGTACGGCAAATTTAAAAAAGATGTCACTACAGAGACAAACATTCTTTGAGATCCTCAATAAATACTAAGAGCATTGTCAAAAGCATGAAGGAGCTATGGGGCCAAAAAGCATAGGATTGTTTTTCCAATCTTTTTATTTGTTTGTTTATTATTTGTTTATTTATTATTTGATTGTTTATTACTGTGCAGGAATAAAGCAGGAAAGAGATTTTTTTTTTTTTTTTTTTGAGTGGCAGAAATCAGGAAGGATCATCACCCGGTGATATGTCACGACTGTGTAAGCAACTGGAACATTGGTTAGGTTGTCCTTCTGGCCTTTGTGTCGGAGTTCCTGACATCTCGATCAGGCATATTCAGATTGTAAAGATACTAGTGTGTAATTCAGGAGGATAATTTAGTAAGCCAGGGTAGCATCGTGTGATACTGTGAAAGTTGGAGTCAGAGGGCTTGAGTTGGAATCCTTCTTCTCCATAGTCTAGTTGTAGAACCACTGGGCACATTGTCTTATTTCTTCATGTCTCAGTTTCTTCCTCTGCAAAATGGGAATCAAAGTAGTGCATAACTTACTGCTTAGCAGAATGGTTATACGGATTAGAGGAGATAATAGATGTAAAACCATTACAAATGTGACAACATCGTAGTAACCATTTGGTAAATACTATCCATTATTCTGCTTCTTCCTATCCCACTTGCTTTCCTGCTTATCATGTTCCTCTGCCAGCTTTCAGTATCTAGTAATCTCGCTTAATTGGCAAAAAGGACTCCCCCTGACTTTTTTTTTTTCTGCTGAAACATTTCTTCTCCAATCCAGTCTAACTGGCCATGTAAATACACTGTAGGAAGTTTTTAGGGGGTCAGCAACTAATACCTCAGATAAACAAACCTGGGAATTTCCAACAAAGTTGATTCCAATAAAGCAACACCATGTAAACCGTGCCAAGAGAAGAAACACACACACCAACTTAATAAGCAGAGAGACTAGGCTTTTTACTTAAGCCCTTATTTTTGTTTAATGTTCATAAATCTTTATAAATAGGTTAGGACCTTGAGACATTTTTCTTGGGTTAGGGAGTTTTGGGAAACAATCCAGAATTCATAATACCAGGAGCGAAAATTCTTCAGCAGTGGCAAGGATGGAAAGATTAACATAGCAAATAGGGATTTTGTAATGAGGGTTTTCATGTTAGGATTTACATTCAACTGGCTGGCTGTGTGTTTGCCATTTTGCTGTCTTTCCACTATAAATAAAGTGTCTTTTTTATTCCTTTTGTGCCTCCTCTCCCAGTGTCCCTGTGTTGGCACAATCCAATGTCTTGACTGTAAGAAAATAACGCTTTGCCTTACTTTACCCTAGGGGAGTTTTAGCAGGAGAGAAATGATCAGACAAAGGATCTTTGTAAAACTGACCTTTTGACATTCATCTTTCAATTTGTCTTGCTTCGTAGTTGTCAACAACTAACTTTCCATGCATAAAATACTGCTCCTTTAAAAGAATGAAGAAGGAATGGTGAGATTTTGTGCATTATGGGAAGAATAGGACTGACTTGAGGGATTCGTGGTAAGATCTGTAGCAGTTCATTCCATAAGTAGGTTGCATTCATACCTATTCAATCCCATAAAGACAAGAGGAGTCCCTAATAAAGCAGGTCAGCTGCGCAGACATTGTCTGCTAAATGTAGATATAGACAGACATATATAATTTATGCTATTAATACATTAGAATGCAAAATGAGCCTAGACACATTTTAAAAAGCGTTGTGTGTCCCGTCCATCATTCTCTCATGTAGACATTTCCTTAGGCCCAGGAAACCTCTCCCAGATTTCTGAGCAGAAAAATAAGAGTTCATTCCAAGACCATCTCCAAAGGTATTATTCAATTTGAATTCAGGAAGGTCTACTTTCTTGCCTTAGATTTAACAATAGGTTAGTCTTCCTACTGTCTATTTGTTGAAACAATGAGACCAAATTGGATGAGATTTATTGTTTAAATTTTCTTCTAAGCATCTGAAAATATTTTATTATTGATTATTCCACGGAAGTATAGCTTTTAAAATTCCTCTTGCTTAAACTTTATTCCTTAGTTTTAGTTCCCTATTTTTTTTTTTCAACGTTTATTTATTTTTGAGACAGAGACAGAGCATGAACGGGGGAGGGGCAGAGAAAGAGGGAGACACAGAACCAGAAGCAGGCTCCAGGCTCTGAGCCATCAGCCCAGAGCCTGACGCGGGGCTCGAACTCACGGACCGCGAGATCGTGACCTGAGCTGAAGCCGGACGCTTAACCGACTGAGCCACCCAGGCACCCCCGTTCCCTATTTTTTAAAGTTTATTTATTTATTTTGAGAAAGACAGCACAAATGGGGGAGGGGCAGAGAAAGGGAGAGAGAGTGAATCCCAAGCAGGCTCCGCACTGTGACCCCAGAGTCTGAAGTGGGGCTCGAACCCAGGAAGCTGTGAGATCATGAGCTGGGCCAAAACCAAGGTCAGACGCTTAACGGAGTCACACAGATACCCTTATTTCCTTTTTTTTAATTCACGTCTCTCATCTGTTTCTTATTCCATTTTTTTGTATGTTTCTTTTTCTCTGTTCACTTCTCTGCCTTCTTTTCATATTCAGTTATTTACACTCCTCATAATTCTGCTATTTTTATATGCTAAATGCAGGCCAAATGTCTGCTTTCTTTTCTTCTCATCTGTCCATTAAGAAGGTATTTCGTGGCAATTGCCTTAGGTACAGAATTGCATTGCAAAGGCAAATTAAAATGTTTTCCTCTAATTAAGAAAGAGAGAGGCATATTTTAAAACTGAAAAATCATCAGAAATAGCTTCATTTGAGTGCCGGTGGAAGAAAATTTCTTTCCGAGTATGAATAAAGGTGACTTTTGAATTTTCTAACACTTCTCGGCAGTATAAATATTTGAATGCTGACACTCATTTTGTATTGGAGAGTTTAATAAGCAAATAATCAAAACTTACTCATAAAGAATGTATATTCCTGGTAACTAATGAGTATTCAATAAATGTTTGAACTGAACTGAATTGTTTGTTGAAGTAAGAAAAGAAATTCCACATGGATAGTCCTCGTGCATATGGAGCTCTAGTTCAAGGTTTAAACGTAGATACTTAATCTCAAATGGAATGATTAATGGTTCTCATTGAATAAACAAATAAGCTAGGAATGTTCAGCGATTTCTTTAGGTACATGCCTTAAAACCCATGAAGGTCATGACCTGAAAGACTACTACAATTTTCTTATTTGGGTATTGTTTATATGTTACCCCAAATGAATTAAAGGACATTTTCTTGGTTATGACTTTCTGGGTACAAAATATATTTTTTAAGGGTTTATTTATTTTTGAGAGAGAGAGAGAGAGAGAGGGCATGCGCAGGTGCGCGCGAGTGGGGGGGGGGGCAGAGAGAAGGGGGACAGATGATCCGAAGCAAACTGTTGACAGCCTGGAGCCAGGATGTGGGGCTTGAACTCAAGAACCAGCCGAAGTCAGACACTCAACTGACTGAGCCACCCAGGTGCCCCTCTGGTTCCAAAATATTAAAATGTTTTGTTTACACTATTTGCACATATAGTTTTATTTCTCTGTTAATACACAGCTCTTTGATATGAGTTTAAGTAAGGTTATTTTTTTAATCTCCATGGTCTCAGGACATTTCTTCTCTAGGATGCTGTTGTAGCAAGTTCTTTGTTACTAAAAATGAGGGGCTGAGATAACAGTTTTTATATAGAAGCATTAACATTATCATGTGGTATGCGTGCCTGGTATCAGCAAGGGTTCAGTCAGAGAAGCAGAACCAGTAGGAGGTGTACATTAGGATATTTGTTGTAAGAAATCGGCTTCCATAGTTGTGGGGGCTGGTTAGGCAGGTCCCACATCCAGATGGTACACTGTCAGGATGGGCAGGCTGGAGCTCTGCAGCTGAAGCTGTTGTCCACAATGAAATTTCTTCCTTATGAAAGCATTGGCTCTACTCGTAAAGTCTTTCAACCGATGAATTGGGCACCCCTACATTATTTGGAAATATTTCCCTTATTCCAAGTCAACTGATTATAAACTTCAATCGTGTCTACAAAATACCTTCAGAGCAACATGCTGGATGGAATGATTGGGGACTGTAGCTTAGCCAAGTGGGCACATCAAAAGACCATTACACCTAGAAAGCTAGGAGTTTACTTTGAATGACCTCCCTCCTTATTTATTGCCTTTTATCATTATTTTTTTCTGTCCTTTTGACTTTCTGTAGTTCTATGTTGTGTTGATTCAAAAGACAAGATTTTGGTTTTGTTTTTATTTTTTCACAAAGGCTTATCTTTCCCAAATAAGAACAGTTGTTGAAAGCCAGCTCCCTCTGCTCATAATATTGTATCCCAGCTGGGTAGCATGATTATTCACTTGGAATACGTTATTAAGTCGACTGAAGCTCTATGTTCCAACAGGCACTTTTGTTTTTAGTGATTTTTTTTTAATTTTATTTTTTATTTTAAAAAATTTACATCCAAATTAGCATATAGTGCAACAATGATTTCAGGAGTAGATTCCTTAGTGCCCCTTACCCATTTAGCCCATCCCCCCTCCCACAACCCCTCCAGTAACCCTCAGTTTGTTCTCCCTATTTATGAGTCTCTTCTGTTTTGCCCCCCTCCCTGTTTTTATATTATTTTTGTTTCCCTTGCCTTATGTTTCATCTGTTTTGTCTCTTAAAGTCCTCATATGAGTGAATGGTAGACTGTCATTCTACCATGGTTTGTCTTTCTCTGACTCATTTCACTTAGCATAATACCCTCCAGTTCCATCCACATAGTTGCAAATGGCAAGATTTCATTCTTTTTGATTGCCAAATAATATTCCATTGTATATATATATACCACATCTCCTTTATCCATTCATCCATCGATGGACATTTGGGCTCTTTCCATACTTTGGCTATTGTTGACAGTGCTGTTATAAACATGGGGGTGCATGTGTCCCTTCAAAACAGCACACCTGTATCCCGTGCATAAATTCCTAGTAGTGCAATTGCTGGGTCGTAGGGTAGTTCTATTTTTAGTGTTTTGAGGAACCTCTCCATATTGTTTTCCATTGTGGCTGCAGAAGCTTGCATTCCCACCAACAATGCAAAAGAGATCCTCTTTCTCTGCATCAACGCCAACATCTGTTGTTGCCTGAGTTGTTAATGTTAGCCATTCTGACAGGTGTAAGGTGGTATCTCATTGTGGTTTTGATTTGTATTTCCCTGATGATGAGTGATGTGGAGCATTTTTTCATGTGTCGGTTGGCCATCTGGAAGTCTTCTTTGGAGAAGTGTCTATTCATGTCTTTTGCCCATTTCTTCATGGGATTATTTGTTTTTGGGGTGTTGAGTTTGAGAAGTTCTTCATAGATTTTGGATCCTAAACCTTTATCTGATATATTATTTGAAAATATCTTCTCCCATTCTGTCCATTGCCTTTTAGTTTTGCTGATTGTTTCCTTCGCCGTGCAGAAGCTTTTTATTTTGATAAGGTCCCAGTAGTTCATTTTTGCTTTTGTTTCTCTTGCCTCCGAAGACGTGTGGAGTAAGAAGTTGTTGTGGCCAAGATCAAAGAGGGTTTTGCCTGCTTTCTCCTTAAGGATTTGGATGGCTTCCTGTCTTACATTTAGGTCTTTCATCCATTTTGAGTTTATTTTTGTGTATGGTGTAAGACAGTGGTCCAGGTTCATTCTTCTGCATGTCGCTGTCCAGTTTTCCCAGCACCACTTGCTGAAGAGACTGTCTTTATTCCATTGGATATTCTTTCCTGCTTTGTCAAAGATTAGTTGGTCATACGTTTGTGGGTCCATTTCCGGGTTCTCTATTCTGTTCCATTGATCTGAGTGTCTGTTTTTGTGCCAGTACCATACTGTCTTGATGATTACAGCTTTGTAATACAGCTTGAAGTCCGGGATTGTGATGCCTTCTGCTTGGTTTTCTTTTTCAAGATTACTTTGGCTATTTGGGGTCTTTTCTGGTTCTATACAAATTTTAGGATTGTTTGTTCTAGCTCTGTGAAGAATGCTGGTGATATTCTGATAGGGATTGCATTGAATATGTAGATTGCTTTGGGTAGTATCAACATTTTAACAATATTTGTTCTTCCTATCCAGGAGCATGGAATCTTTTTTCCATTTTTTTTTGTGTCTTCCTCAATTTCTTTCATAAGCTTACTATACTTTTCAGTGTATCAATTTTTCGCCTCTTTGGTTAGATTTATTCCTAGGTATTTTATGGTTTTTTGTGCAATTGTAAATGGGATCAATTCCTTGATTTCTCTGTTGCATCATTGTTGGTGTATAGGAATGCAACTGATTTCTGTGCGTTGATTTTGTATCCTGCAACTTTGCTGAATTCATGAATCCATGCTAGCAGTTTTTTGGTGGACTCTTTCGGGTTTTCCATATAGAGTCTCATGTCATCTGTGAAGAGTGAAAGTTTGACCTCCTCCTGGCTGATTTGGATGTCTTTTATTTCTTTGTGTTGTCTGATTGCAGAGGCTAAGACTTCCAATAGTATGTTGAGTAACAGTGGTGAGAGTGGACATCCCTGTCTTGTTCCTGACCTCAGGGGGAAAGCTCTCAGTTTTTCCCCATTGAGGATGATATTAGCATTGGGTCATTCATATATGGCTTTTATGATCTCGAGGTATGATCTTTCTATCCCTACTTTCTTGAGGGTTTTTATCAAGAAAGGATGCTGTATTTTGTCAAATGCTTTCTCTGAATCTATTGAGTGGATCATATGGTTCTTGTCCTTTTTTTTATTGATGTGATGAATCACGTTAATTGTTTTGTCGATATTGAGCCAGCCCTTCATCCCAGGGATAAATCCCACTTGGTCGTGGTGAATACTTTTTTTAATGTATTGTTGGATCCATTTGGCTAATATCTTGTTGAGGATTTTTGCATCCATGTTCATCAGGGAAATTGGCCTATAGTTCTCCTTCTAAGTGAGGTGTCTGTGTGGTTTTGGAATCAAGGTCATTCTGGCTTCACAGAAAGAGTTTGGAAGTTTTCCTTCCATTTCTATTTTTTGGAACAGCTTCAAGAGAATAGGTGTTAACTCTTCCTTAGATGTTTGGTAGAATTCCCCTGGAAAGCCATCTGGCCCTGGACTCTTGTTTTTTGGCAGATTTTTGATTACTAATTCGATTTCCTTACTGGTTATGGGTCTGTTCAAATTTCTTTATTTCTTCCTGTTTCAGTTTTGGTAGTGTATATGTTTCTAGGAATTTGTCCATTTCTTCCAGATTGCCCATTTTATTGGCATATAATTGCTCATAATATTCTCTTATTATTGTTTTTATTTCTGCTGTGTTGGTTGTGATCTCTCCTCTTTTCATTTTTGATTTTATGTATTTGGGTCCTTTCCTTTTTCTTTTTGATCAAACTCACTAGTGGTTTATCAATTTTGTTAATTCTTTCAAAGAACCAGCTTCTGGTTTCATTGATCTGTTCTACTGTATTTTTGGTTTTGATAGCATTAATTTCTGCTCTAATCCTTATTATTTCCTGTCTTCTGCTGGTTTTGGGCTTTATTTGCTGTTCTTTTTCCAGCCCCTTAAGGTGTAAGGTTAGGTTGTGTATCTGAGACCTTTATTCCTTCTTTAGGAAGGCCTGGATTGCTATATACTTTCCTCTTACGACCGCCTTTGTTGCGTCTCAGAGGTTTTCAGTTGTGGTGTTATCATTTTCATTGACTTCTATATACTTTTTAATTTCCTCTTTAATTGCTTGGTTAGCCCATTCATTCTTTAGTAGGATGTTCTTCAGTCTCCAAGTATTTGTTAACTTTCCGAGTTTTTTCTTGTGGTTGATTTCGAGTTTCATAGCACTGTGGTCTGAAAATATGCATGGTAGGATCTCAATATTTTTGTACTTACTTAGGGCCGATTTGTGTCCCAGTATATGGTCTATTCTGGAGAATGTTCCAAGTGAACTGGAGAAGAATGTATATTCTGTTGCTTTAGGATGAAATGTTCTGAATATATCTGTTAAGTCCAGCTGGTCCAGTGTGTCATTCAAAGCCATTGTTTCCTTGTTGATTTTTGATTAGATTATCTGTCCATTGTTATGAGTGGAGTGTTGAAGTCTACTACTGTTATGGTATTACTATCGATGAGTTTCTTTATGTTTGTGATTAATTGATGCATATATTTGGGTGCTTCCATCTTTGGTGCATAAATGTTTACAATTGTTAGGTCTTCTTGGTGGATAGACCCCTTGATTATGATATAATGCCCTTCTGCATCTCTTGATACAGTCTTTATTTTAAAGTCTAGATTGTCTGATATAAGTATGGCTACTCCGGCTTTCTTTTGTTGACCATTAGCATGATAGATAGTTCTCCATCCCCTTAGTTTCAATCTGAAGGTGTCTTGAGGTCTCAAGTGGGTCTCTTGTAAACAGCATATAGATGGATCGTGTTTTCTTATCCATTCTGTTGCTCTGTGTCTTTTGATTGGAGCATTGAGTCCATTGACATTTAGGGTGAGAACTGAAAGATATGAATTTATTGCCATTATGATGTTTGTAGAGTTGGAGTTTCTGGTGGTGTTCTCTGGTCCTTTATAGTCTTTGTTACTTTTGGTCTTTTTTTTTTCTTCCCCCCCCCCCCCCCCGAGAAGGTCCCCCTTAAAATTTCTTGCAGGGCTGGTTAAGAGGTCACAAACTCCTTTAATTTTTGTTTGTCTGGGAAATGTTTTATCTCTCCTTCTATTTTGAATGACAGCCTTGCTGGATAAAGAATTTTTGGCTGCATGTTTTTCTGATTCAGTACATTGAATATATCCTGCCACTCCTTTCTGGCCTGCCAAGTTTCTGTGGATAGGTCAGCTGCAAACCTGATCTGTCTGATGCTAGATACTAGGTGTGTTTTGGTCTATGTGTTGAAAGTGGTTTGACAGATTAGAGAAAGAAGGGGGTGGGGAGAAGGAAGTTGTTTGAGAGTTTGAAAAAATGAATACACTGAAGTAGACTAAAATGAGATGATGGGAGTAAAATAGAATTTGAAAAAATTTACACAAAAGTCAAGAATATAGTAGAAAAAAATTAAAGAAAAATATTTTTAATACAAATTAAAAATAAAAATGAATTTTTTCTCTTTCTGTATTCAAGAAAAAGAAAAGAAACAAAAAAGAGAAAAAAAGGAAATCATTTGAAAATTTGAAAAAGTGAATACACTGTAGTAGACTAAAATAAAATTATGGAAGTAAAATAGGATTTGAAAAAATTTACACAAAAGCAAAAAATATAGTACAAAAATTAAAGAAAAATATTTTTAATAGAAATTGAAAGTAAAAATGAAGTTTTTCTCCTTCTGCATGCAAGAAAAAGAAAAGAAACAAAAAAGAGGAAAAAGAAAAAAGAAAGGAAATCATTTGAAAATTTGAAAAAATGAATACACTGAAGTAGACTAAAATAATAATGG
The DNA here is from genome assembly GCF_046562875.1 of Panthera onca. Lineage (NCBI taxonomy): Eukaryota > Metazoa > Chordata > Mammalia > Carnivora > Felidae > Panthera > Panthera onca. The sequence continues at coordinate 223,578,929 of NC_138339.1, forward strand.
AAGTAAAATAGAATTTGAAAATATTTACACAAAAATAAAAAATACAGTAAAAAAATTAAAGAAAAATATTTTTAACAAGAATTGAAAATAAAAATGAATTTTCTCTTTCTGTATTCAAGAAAAAGAAAAGAGGTGAAAAAGAGGAAAAAAAGAAAGAAAGAAAATTGAATAGCTGGACCTGCTAACAGATTGAAATAGGACTGTAATTACTTCGTTTTCCCCCAGTAGTCAGACTATGAAGTGCTTTATAGTCCATAAAGTAAACAGGCAGTGAGACTTATGTTCTTGAAGAGCGAGGTTGGCCCAGTTGGTTGGGGCTCAGTGTAATGGCTCCGCTGTCCACTAGATGGCGCTGCTAGCCTCCTGGGGTGGAGCGTTGTGGCGCTCGTAGGTGTGTATGCGCATGCGCGGGAGAGGTGAAACTGTTGTCACCCAGTACCCAGTGTCTAGTATGGGAACACTGTTCTCTCCAATCAGCAATCGCGCCCCTGCCCTCTGTCTTCAGGTTTCATCCACTGCCCGCGTCTTCACTGTCTGTGACCAAGCGCCAGGCAGTACCTCTTTCCCGAGTTTTGTCTCAGATGCGGCTGTTTTCCCCGGCCCCTTACTTCTGAAGGACTGGGGCTTTGACCTGTTCCCGCCCCTCTGCAGGAGGGCTCACGGAGCAATGGCCGAATGAGCAATGGCCGAATGTTGGCTGCACCCAGGAACGCCCGCTGGACCCTGCTGCTGTCGGTGCCCCGAGACTGCGGCCAGGTGCCAGCCCGCCCCAGAAAAAGTTCGCGAGACAGTGTAGCAGCAGCGTTTCAGGGATTGAGGGCTTCACCCTCAACGACCTCGTTCCAGCACCAGCGAATGTGGCCTCCTTCTGGGGTCTGCTGCGACCAGGTGGCTTCAACGAATGTCCTACCAAATGTCCTTCCAACAGTGGAACCGCTTTTCCCCGTGTGGCACGAGAATCTCCCGAACCCCACTCTGTTCCTGGGGATTCGCCCTTCCCGCCAGAGCACCACCAGGTATGAGCTGCGGAGTTGCAGCCTTTTGCGCTCCCCTGGTTTACAGTCTTAATGGAATTTAAACCCTCTCCTCTCTCCTTTCTCCCTTTTTAGTTTAGTCCCTGCGGCTGTTTCCAATTTTTCACTTTCTCTCCAGCTGCTTTTGGGGAGGGGTACTTTTCCCGTATTCTCCCCCCACTCCTGCCCCCGGTCTCCGTCCTCCCTCTGCCCGCAAAAGCACCTCTCCGCCAGCTGCAGCTTCTCGCTTCCCAAGTGCACCTCTCCGTGCCGCGAACCTCCTGAATTCTGCAGTTCAGGTTGTGCAGATTGTTGTGTTAATCCTTCGATCGGTTTTCTAGGTGTGCAGGGTGGTGTAGTGTTGGTCTGGCTGTATCTCATGGACGCGAGACACACAAAAAACTTCCATGCTGTTCCGCCATCTTGGCTCCTCTCCTACAGGCACTTTTTAAGCAGTACTAAATATAGAACCTCTTCCTTCTTGAGATTTATAACTTAAGAAAAAAAAAAAAACAAAAACCAAGCTGGGTGTAAAGATATACCTAAGCATAATAAATAAAATTTCTCATGTTTTTATAAAAGTTCTTATGTGTCTATTTTAAGAGTAATGAAGAAAGACTTGTAACCATTGTGTGCTTCTAGGAAGCATCTTGAGCTTATAAGTGGCCTTTTAAAATCATTCAGTCCTCAACCTTTATTGAATATTTACAATGCATAGAAGCGAGCTCAAGACATTTGGGTTTTTCTGGCTAACTGGAGATTGGATCATATTTATTTGAAAGACAAATAATGAACTCAAAGACACATGCATGCAAGTCCCGATTTCCTGTGTCAGTATGAGGTTATGTTTTCAATGTGTGGTAAGAGTTGAATACTGTAACACTAACTGATACAAACAGAGAATTTTTGTTCATTTGTTTTCATCTATAAAACATGTTATCTCAACAACTTTGGAGGGTATTTATAAGAAGTATTATGGTGTCTATTAATGGTGAGAATCATCCAAGGGCAGAAAGTCAAAATAGTCACTTGTGATCAACGTCAGCTAATCAGGACAAAAATCTATACCAATAGTGTTTGTACCACAGTTCACTAGATATCCGTGTGTCTCAGAGATTTGCTTAGAAATTCAAGACATTTTTGCTCGGCAGTTACTCAATGGATTCTACGGTCTATTTAAATTCACATAAACACTGTATTTATTAAGCAATTACTAATGCCACATGCTTTGCAAATTATGCTCTATTCCATCTTTAATTTCCCTCCATCACACACACACGCACACACACCCACACACGCATGCATGTACCACCCATACATGCTTCTTCTTCCATGTTTTCCAAATGTCTTTCTGATATTTCCGGTATTTTCTTCCCTATTTAATTCTGCTGAAATCTCATTTCTTCTATGGCATATTTAGTATAAGGTCTGTGCACAGTGTTGCTTTATTATATGGGTTTTGTACTTGGGCATTAATTTTACTTTGGTTTTGTGCTTCCTTCATATATATATATATATATATATATATATATATATAGTTATGTTTCTGATAAATGTTTTTAGTGATGATGATGTTTTGATATCTTTTCTATGCTAAACTTATTACTATATTTTCAGGGAAATTTATTACAGATTTTAAATTATTAGCTTATGTATTGCTTGTAAATGTATTTAAATTCCATTCTCTTGAGCAGAGACTACATTTCTTGTATACTTGATATTGCAAGTTATAAAGACACCAATAGTGATAATACTAATTTCTATACATGGAGAAAAGAGGGAACTTTCTGGGGTGACAGAAATACTTGATTTGTTTAAAGTGTGCTTTATATGGATGTACACATTTGACAAAATTCATCAAACATTACATTTGGATTTTTGCATTTTGGTACTTGTAAATTACACCTTAGTAAAAATTTATAAAGATAAAAGATTGGGTACTGGAAGAAGTAAAATGAGAAGGTGGCAAATTTTATCCAAATGGATATTATTGAGCTGGTTTCAACCTTGCCATGGACCAAATTTAAAGAAACGCTGAATGGGGCAACTGGGTGGCTCAGTCGGTTAACTGTCCGAGTTCAGCCACTCATGATCTCACTGTTTATAAGTTTGAACCCCCCGTTGGGCTCTGTGCTGACAGCTCAGAGCCTGGAACCTGCTTAGGATTCTGTGTGTGTGTGTGTGTGTGTGTGTGTGTGTGTGTGTGTGTCTTCCCCTCCCCCTCTTTCATTCTCTCTCTCTCTCTCTCAAAAATAAATAAACATTAAAAATAAAAAAAAATAAACACTGGCAAGGAATTTTTAGATTAAAGCGATATGGCTTTTCAATCTCCCAGTTAGTTTTATTTTACTGTACATGTTGCTTTTCTCTTGTTAACAGCAATAACAAGAGGGACTCTGCGTAGAGGAAATATATCCAGGATATGATGGAGGAATGGAAACTGGGTCCTCTAGTTTTGATTTTAGATACATGTTTATTTCATAAACAATATTTTCTGGAAGTACACTGTCTAGTTGGCCTCCATATAAAATCTAGTAAAATAGACATTTATAATGAGCAAGTATGTTTATAAAATATGATTTTCTTAAATTTGAAAATATTTTTGTTAACACACAAAACTAGGGCAGAGAAATGTTTGCCAGGAACATTTATAGCTAGAAGACATCATTTATCTTTAGCCCTCTGCCTAAAATACTTTCTTCTCACTTTTCCTTCTGTCAAACTCTTAATCATTCTCAAAGACACAGGGAATATTACTTTTTCTGCTAAATATTCTAGACTTTCCCTGAGGTGACCACATTTTTGCTCTTCTCAAAACCCCTTATTTTTCTCACAGAGCACATGCCATGATTTTATGTAATTATGTTGGATCACCTTTGTGTTTCCAATTAAACAGCAACTTTTCAAAGGTAAGTTGTATCTTGTTTCCCTCTCGTATTACTATGGGTCTGCATCTTGTGCTCAGGACAGAGCCAGTGTTCTAAAATATTTCTTGAAGAAATGATTTTTTTAATTGAAACATATTAAGCATGATTTTTATATTCTTTCCATCTATCAGCATTGACCAAAATAGAATGCCTCAAAATGATAACTTTTTGTGATAAAGAAAAGGAGAGGGGCGCCTGGGTGACTCGGTTGCTTAAGCATTAGACTTCGGCTCAGGTTATGATCTCGTGGTTTGTGAGTTCGAGCCCCGCGTCAGGCTCTGTGCTGACAGCTCAGAGCCTGGAGCTGCTTCAGATTCTGGGTCTCCCTCTCTCTCTGCCCCTCCCCTGCTCATGCTTTGTCTCTCTCCCAAAAATAAGTAATAAAACATTAAAAAAATTAAAAAAAAGAAAAGGAGAAAGTGGATGTTTGGCCCTTAGGTCAGGTTATTAAAGAGCTCTTGATTGATAATTCAGTTCAAACACATTTATTTCTCTTGGTAAAAATATACCCTCTAAAAGTATGTCATCTTAATTCCTTGCCATTTTTCTCCCTCAACTCTGTGCTCTAAACCAGCAGACTGAATTCAGCAGGCTCCCAGTTTTTTCTATGCTTGGCATGCCCTTCTTTGCTTAGGAAACTCCCACCTTCAAGGCTAAACTCAAATGTCTTCTCTTTTTATAAATCCCTACTAGTCCTCCCTAGAATACTCATCTGAATCTTCCTCTAATATCCAACAGTACTTGGATGTATTTCTATTACAGCCCTGTCACTTTGTCTTTGTTTAATTATTGGTTACTATTATCAGATGGTGAGTATCTTAAGGCTCAAAACATATTTGTTAAGATTTGAAGAAAGGAGTCAATCCAACCATTTCTACTCTCAATGTGCAAATGAAATAATCAGGAGATAAAATTCATGGCAAGATGAATTTCCTTCCAGTCTATATGAGTTTAAAAAAAAAAAAACATAAGATAAAACTCAGATATAATCATAGAAACTAATCCTGATTGCTCTTTGGGCTATAAGACCTTGTCCGATTTATATTGGATCCCCAGAGCTCAGCACAGTGCTTGACACATAGCACATGTCAATAAATCATCATTGAATTAATAAATAGATATATGGGGAGTTACATCTGATATTCTTAAGGTTCACTTGTTTCATGATCTCGTCTGACATATGTCCATGATATGCAAATGGGTATAATGTCTATGTGACTATCAGCTCCACTCCTAGCCTGGAAATTTTACAAGGACAGAGCTATACTTAGCTAAGCATTCAGCACTTAGAGATGTTCATTAATGATTGTTTCAATATTGTTAAATGCTGATTTCCTGGGCATTTAGAGGATAGGGTTTGCTTTGGTTTATAGAAAAAAACTCCTACTTACATCTTTCATTCTAGTTATTTAAATTTTCTTTCTAATAATGATGGAATTAATTTGAGCCCATTACATAGTTATTTTGACATATTGAGTCAGGAATAGCAATACTTTTAGTCAAATATCTTGATGTTCATGCAGTGAAATACAACATGGCATTTATACGTGTTATCTATAAATAAATGTTTAAAAATTTTAGAAGTTGGGAATTAATTTAAGTCATCCAGAAAAATGTAGGTGCACAGCCCAGTATAGTGCTTAATATATTCTTATGATTGAGTTAAAAAGTAATTTACTCAGTGGCAAAAATTTACATTCAGAGTTGCAAAGAAGAGCCCCCCCCCAACCAAAGTCAGAAATAATCCTTTTTCTTGAAGGCTTTGAGTTTTCCTCTAAAGCAATTGTCATGAATGAGGGTTGTCTACACCAATGATAGCTATACATCGTTTAAAATAATTTCTCTTGTCAATTCTGCTTCTAATTAACTTCATAGGGGAGCAAATGGGTTTCTATTCTGATTTTTCTCACCTAAGGAAGAAAAGAGAGGGTCATATATGGTTACATGTTGTTAGATCAGAAAGCAGAAATACGTCAAAGATAATTTAATATATTTGTACCACGTAGCGTGGGATCTGTTGAAGTAATGAAATCTGAGAGATTTAAATAAATAAACTCATCTAAAAAAGTGAATTTTAACTTCTTATGAAAAGTTCAAGAGCAGTTAGCTGCTTGATTCTGTGGGTCTTGGATGCTGAGGGTAGAATCTAGGGCTTTGGGATGGTTTTGGATCATCTATTGTCAAGAACGTAAACTCCCTTCAGATTGAATAAAGTCATGGCCCCATGTTCTGTAATGCACACATTACTCTAGATCAGCATTCCAATACAGCTTTCTGTGAGAATGGAAATGTTCTATGCCTGAGCTGTCTTTTATGATCACCGATGGCTATTTGAGCACTTGACATGCTGCTAGAGTGACCGAGTAATGGAATCTTTCACTTTATTTACTCTTTACTGATTTAAATTTAAATAGCCACCTGTGCTTAGTGGCTACCATATTGGACAAGAGTTCTACACTTCCTGTTATTAAGGAAAATGCCTACTGTAAAAATTAGTCTGTGCCTCCACTAGAGGGAGGTAATAGCAAAACCTAGGCAACTATATTTGCACAGATAATTTCCTCAAATAAGACCCTCCTTCCTTCCATAGTCAAGAATAAAAGATTCAGAAAAAGTGAAAATTGCAATAAAGAAATAAAATGGGATTTCTTTTCACTTACTAGAACAAAGGATTGTTGGACCAACTGTAGGAAATATTAAAGTGTTTCTTCTTAAAAAGTGAGTACCTTAAAATATTGCTAGTATTCCGTTTGCTTTAAAGTGATCAAAGACCATCAGAAACAAACTTACCATTCATGGAAATACGATGAGTCAGTGGAGCGCTAGCTTGAAAGAACCCTTCTTTAGGGTCCTGAGCTTGCCACAGGTCTACCTGTTCGTTTATTAGTTGTGAGCTGTGATCGTTCAAGGTGACACATGAAAGCGATGGGTCCTAAAAAAACAATGTTTCCTACTTTCGTGCCTTTGAGTATTTCATCTCTTTTTCATTCTATAAAGGATGTAAGATGTGAAAACACCAAGGACTCAAAAAAGAGTTACGTAATTTTTTGTTAAAACTCTTAGCAAACAATGAGGACTAGGTGATTACGACCTTGATTTCGGTGCTTAGATTAGCCAGTTGGCTCAGAAGAGCCAAACAATAACCAAGACTTCTGTCCCGAAAATGTACTATGGATTAGGATCATAACAGAAGTGAGTGTGGAGAGGACTTAGGGAAATGATTCTCAACTTTTGGAAAAAGTGACCCACAGAATTGACGACATGACTTTCATATATGGAAAAGAACATTGTTACGCGTGACACAGTTCACGTGCAAAAGCAAGTCATGGAAATGCCACCTGATGTCTAGACAAAGACTTTCAATTATTCTTTATCACAAACTATACATTTAATATTTTCAATCCATACTAGTGCCTTTCAAGGGAAGGTAATTTTGAACAGTTTGGCTGATTATGAGTGTGATATGGGTTGGCAAAACAACATGAACATAGATTCAATCGGCGTCACAGCACAGGGAATAATAACTTTAATGGTTAGAAATAATTTTCGGAGTTTTTAATTGTTTGAATGTTTATTATTTTTTAGATGGGGGGAGGGGCAGAGAGAGAGGGAGACACAGAATCTGAAGCAGGCTCCAGGCTCTGAGGTGTCAGCACAGAGCTCGATGTGGGGAGCTCGAACTCACGAACCGTGAGATCATGACCTGAGCCGAAGTCAGACCTTACCTGACTGAGCCACCCAGGTGCCCCTGTACCTTAATATTTTAAATCCTTGTTTATTTTGTGCCTTAATGTATGTAATTTAACTTTTATTTTAACCAATATTGTAAAGGTAAATGGTTTTATAACAAAATTAGTTCTACTAGGTATAAAACTAGTTCTACTAGGTATAAAACTAAAACCATTTGTTATAAATGGTTTTATAACAAAATTAGTTCTACTAGGTATAAAACTAAAACAATGCTATCTCCTGTCCTCATTCTGAGTTTTACTGTTTGGAGGCACATAGCTGCTTCTTTGGTGTTTCCCTTCATATTTATAAATATAATGCTTCTACTAATATTTCTGGGTTTTCAGTTTCAAGTATCAATTAGTTGTGGAATCCTTGCATATCTGAAAAAGATGTTAATTATACTTTCCCACTTCAGTAATAATTTTGATGGTTATAAATAATTTTCTCTCTGAGTTTTTAAAGCATGGCTTCATTGTTTTCTAGTTTCTAAGTTGTTTACAGCTAGTGGCACTTTGATCCTTGATCCTTTGATTCTGATCTTTTTTTCCTCTCAAAAACTTTATTATTATCTCTTTATGCCCCGAGTGCTACAATTTTTCTGATGCTTTATTTTTATGCAGCTCTTCTGTTGTCTTGGGAACTCAATGGGCCTTTTCCATCTGGAAACCATGCCCGGCTCTGGAAAATCATACCTCCTCTTTGGCATTTTTTGTCCTCTGTCTCTCTGGAAGTCCCCTATTTTAATGTTGATTCTTAATTTTCTTGTGTAATTTATGCGTTTTTCTTTTTGATTTTTTTCTTCTACTTTCCGAAAAAATTTCTTCAACTTTGTTTTTCAAGCCATTTAAAAAAATTTTCCATTTCTGTCATGTTATTTTCAAGTTCCTTGAGTTCTTTTATCAGACTTCTCCTTTTAGAATAACATTCTATTTTTAGTTTAAGAATAGTATATATTCTCTTGTATCTTTGAAGATACTAATTCGAGTTGTGGGAAATTTTCTTCTGCTATTTGCGTTCTCTCTTCTTTTCTGAGTTACTTCTTAATTATTTTGGCTTTTATCTTTCATGTTAGAACTGACTGGAACCCGTGTGTGTGTGTGTGTGTGTGCGTGCGTGTGTGTGTGTGTGTGTGTGTGTGTGTGTTGGAGGGGGGCTGTCACTGTAGGATGATCTGGTTGGCTTATACACAAAAGCTCTCAACAGTCAGATCTTCGTACCTTCTCTCTTAGTCTGGTTTTCCCAGAAAGGGATTCTCCATTTTCTCTGGAAGTATGAGCATAGGCCAGTTAGTGCTTTCTCAGAGTTGAGTAGAAACACTGATGGGAGATTTTTCTTTTCTTCAGTTTACAGTTTTAAGGGCTAAGTGCTTTGCCAGCAGAGCCTGGGGTCTGGCCTCACAATCCCCATAACTCAGCCTTTCCGGAAGGCACCCTGACCTTCTGTCCAGGTGGGTGAGGGGCAGTTGCTCAACTGAGTGGGATAAAGGGAGAAAATTGCTACTAACATGGACATTTAGCCCATCTTATTTTGTTTTGCTTTGTTTTTTCAGGTTTATGTATTTATTTTGACAGAGAGAGAGAAAGCGTGGGAGGGACAGAGGGAGAGAAAATCTCAAGCAGGCTCCACACTATCAGTGCAGAGCCTGACAGGGGGCTTGAAGTCACGAGCTGTGACAGCACCATAGGTGCCAAACCCAAGAGTTGGTTGCTTAATGGACTGAGCCACCAGGAACCCCTAGATCATCTTTGTCTTTTCCTAAACTGCATCCTTCCTTTTAGAGGCCTATGGTACCTCCAGTTTCTATGTTTTTTGGGTTTCTGCTGCTCAGAGGCCTTGCCGCTGGCCTTTCTCTGCTGCCACTCAGGTCCTGGCTTCCTCTAGTCTGGGAAGTTAGTTACTACTTGTTCATCTGCTTTCCAGCTTCTAAAATTTGGCCGTTGCCACACCTTCTCTTCTATGTGTCCTTGGGGATTTATGCTTTAAACAATCCCTTTCTCATCATCTTAGTGCAGTTTCAGGAGGGAATAGAGGGAGGCACGTGTGTTGAATCTGCCACGTTTCTCTCTCACATTTTTCATAACCACTCACTTAACCCTTTACATTAGCTCATCAAGGACTTCCGTCTGGGCTTTTATCATGTGGAGTCTGGGCCTCTGTGGTCATTTAATTAGCTCCCTGGTTCATCTTTTACATGTTCCTTGTTCAGGTGTTGTTTGGACTACACTCTCCAGAATGTCTGCAGGAACCGCTAACTGACATAAAATGCTACCTATTGAGCTCAAACTGTATAATCCATCTTCTGGGGGCTTTAGCTTGTTGTCATTGAAAAATCAAAAACAAAAACAAAAGGAGACAAAACAGGATTATTAGTTGCAATAGCCTGGGAGAAAGGCTGTGGCCTCAGAAGGCTTTTCCCCACCTCTCTTGGTATTCTCTATATTGTGGTTATGCTCAGCTGCTGTGAACTTTTGTGATTGTGTCACTTGAGTTGTGTCTACCTACCATTAAATGTCTAACTAAAGCAGAAATTAAAAAAACCTTTTTCTTAATATTTATTTATTTTGAGACACACACACACACACACACACACACACACACACACACACAATGAGGGGGGGAGGTACAGAGAGAGAGGGAGACCCAGAATCCGAAGCAGACTCCAGGCTCTCAGCTGTCAGCACAGAGCCTGACATGGGGCTCGAACCCTTGGACCTGGAGATCATGACCTGAGCCAAAGTCAAACGCTTAACCCACTGAGCCACCCAGGTACCCCAAATTTAAATTTATTTAAATATTCACTTAATGTGAATAGCATTTTAGAGATCAGAGTTGCAGAATGCATTATTCCCATTAACTACTTTTTTGTAACTTGAATTGAAATGCAACAGATTTATTAATGACTAAGTGTCTTTAAGAAATAACTCAAATTGGGGCACCTGGGTGGCTCAGTCAGTTAAGTGTCTGACTTCAGCTCAGGTCATGATCTCAGGTCATGATCTCAGGTCATGATCTCGAGGTTTGTGAGTTCGAGCGCCGTGTCCGGCTCTGTGCTGACAGCTTGGAGCCTGGAGCCTGCTTCAGATTCTGTGTCTCCTTCTCTCTCTGCCCCTCCCCTGCTTGTGCTGTCTCTCTCTTTCCGTCTCAAAAATAAATAAATGTAAAAAAAAATTTTTTTTTAAAAAGAAAGAAAACTCAAATTTGGTTGACTGTTTACATTATACAGTACTTTATTGTTTTTAGAGACTAATAATTCATATCAAATGTGAAATACCTATCTGTAGTTGTGGTGACAATTTAATAAACAGTGCATGGATTAAAGGCATCTCCAGCCCCTGACATACTTAAAGCATTCTATGAACACGGTGTATTCAGAATAGCAACATTTGCTAAAAACAAGTATTATTTGTATTCTGTATATGCTTTGCTATATTTGAAATTGCACTTAAACTTTTCTAAAATAAAGATAATCCATGTTTACATCAAGTGTCTTATCACTGAACCTTGATAGTGTAAGACACAAACATTACTTACCACTTCGCTCGTAGTAACCCTTCAGAAAATGCATTTCCTGTATCACACATGCCCTCAGTCTTCTCAGCCAAAACGTTTTGCAATGTGGAGTTAAAGTTTAATCAGCCCTTGCTGATAACATGCATTGATGGAGAGTAGACCAACCTGTTCGACTCGTTCTTAATGACACACAGTTCGGAACAGACTTTTAGCCAGACATCACCCATCTCCCAAGGGCTGGACGCACATAGCAATGTTCTTCTATTCACTAGCCAACCGCACTTTACACAGCACTCATTTTAACAATAAATCCTTTTAGCAAATTCTGCGTTGTTATCTGTCAAGTTTTGATTTATCACAAATTTCAAGGTTTACCAAGAAAGTAATCCACTTGTATGTCCTTATACAACCTGTGCGTTCAGATTTTATATGATTTCCAGAGTTTAATTCAGCAATTACACTTTAGGAAAAAAAATCAGCTTTGCTTGGCTACCATTTATTTCCCTGATATATCACTATTTATCTTGTAAATCACTATTTGTCTTGTAAATCAGGAGGGAGAATCTTGACTAACAAATGCAGAGAAAACAGTAACTGTCATGGCGAACACATTGTCCCAGAACAAACACACATTAACTTGAAATCTTGGCTACTGGTTCATCATAAGTTATTTCTTGCTCTGAACAGATTCTAAACTGACTTTTATCAAGGTTATCTAAACATTGATCGTTTATCCTCATGGTTGATTTTTCATACAAGAGTATGTTTAAGTTTAAACTTAAATCGACATAATTTATGTAATTTTAAAAGATTCTATAGAACATGTCCAAACCTCCTCCTTATGATGATTCTCTGAGAATAATGCTGAGACGTCCAAGAGATTTGCTAGTGTCACAGCATGTGCCCAACAGTGAATCAATGGAACAAAGTATAAGAAGCATTGAGCACCACTTGGTACCATGCAGTGGAGGTCTCTAGGGGAACAAACAGAGTTCCTGCCCCGTCAAGGTTCTGCACAAATTAAGATCTCAGCATAAGCGATGTCCCCCTTATTCACTGGGGGACAGCTTGCTCTAGGTTTGTTCTCAAAGAGGAAGAGGCATGCCATGCCTTATTTATTTTTATTAAATGTATCAATCTGATGAATCACTCCACTTAGAGCTGACTGAGTAATGGGGTGTAGAAAGCCCAGAAGTCCCCAGGTAAATACCCTAGGAATTTTCATGAAAAGTAAGGAGTGGGTAGACAGTATTCTCCCTAGCAACCAATGTTGTGGATGCCAGGCTTTGCCCCACCTTAATTATTTACAATTAGATTGACTACACGCTTATTTTTCTATATCTTTCTTTCTGTTTTTTTTTTTCTTTTGCTTTCTTTCTAGTGGACCAGTAAGGAGTCATCTACTTAACATTTCTAAAAGCTTTGCCCCACACTGTCTGTCGCACCTAGTAGAACAGACATTAAACACACAGTGGCATAAGTATAAGCCACAATCCCTATAAAGGAAACACACAGACACACACACACACACACACACACACACACACACACACACATATTACCATGAGAATGCAAAACTATGTGACCACATTTAGATTAGGAAGTCAGGGCCTGGAGGCATGGGCCTTTTGTAGAAATGATGTTTCACTTTTGATCTGAAGGATACGAACATAACAGGAAACCTGCCTTTGATGTACTCATGGAACGTATCTTTCTGAAAAGTCCAATATGAAAATATTGTTTCTGATGCACACCTTCTTCGAAATTGTATGAAAGGAAAATTCTTAATCCTTAAAGTGATTCAAAGTGGTGACTTCCATTTAAGTGATAATAAAAGGAAGATTAGTAATCACCTGAATTTTGTTACCAAAATAACTTAATGCCACCTGCCACTATTATTAACTTCGCTGCAAAGTTGAGATAGCATTATGTACGAGGAAAACATCTTTCCATCACACTGATGATGCTTAGTTTAAGAGCAGTGTTATTCGTGGTGTTCATAACCTTTGCAGTGTATATATATGCCTTCGTCTTATCTCTGCCAGAAAGATCTTTGCATTACCCTCCATTGATGTAAAGTCTTTATATTTTAACATTCTGGTTATTTCTCCTACATGAAAGAATTCAAAGCAATCTAAAAGATGAATAACAATGAGGCAATTATCAGATATCTGAGGTTCCAGGGACAAAGGCACACCACCTGGGGTGACTTGAGCTGAGTGCCAACTAGTTAGCCTTTTCGGGTGCAAGTTAGGGAGCAAATACAATGATTCTAGCATGGAAGAAAAAATAGGTACGATGTGCCTCAGAGATAAATTCTTCATCCCAAGTTCTGCTCTTTCTTGTTTTTCACTCAAAATACAGCCTATGTCACCACATTCCCGTTCTCTAGTTTACTTCTACGCTAAATTTTGATCTTCTATTTTCTATCTTCTAATTTATTCCCACTGTTTTTAAACATCTCCATGGCTTTGGTAGCAGATCCCTTTATCTTAATTCTGATATTGTGAAATAACTTGAATAGTAAATGTGTTCCTCAGCAATAATGTGTGGGATAGTATTTGTAGCATAACATGTAATGATCAATGTCTTGAACAGAATAAATTAATTTTATTTGGGAAATTTTAATCCTGTTTTTTTTTTTTTTTTGCAGTTTACTGCCAATTTGAACTGTGGAATTAGATATTATATTCTAAAATCATTCATTTTACTAATTTTTAAAATATTCAAAAGGTGAAAAGGCAATAAACTGTAGGTCTTAGTAACATGAGCTTTGGAATCAAGTGGACCTGGGTTCAAGCAAACTTCGTAAGAATCTCTACCTTATTACTTTATCGTGATGACCAAATCATATAGAGTATGTACAAACTTAGTATTGTACCAGGTCAAGGCTGCCCCATCATTTGTAAGGATTGGACCAGAGTACAAATGGAGACCCACATCCGATCTAAGTTTTTAAAGGTTATAAATGACACTAGGAAACTGTTAAAACCATTAAGTAAAAATGAGTGCTACCCTTCTGCCTTAAAAAATATATTCTAGGGCACCTGGGTGGCTCAGTTGGTTAAGCATCTGACGTTGGCTCAGGTTATGATCTTACAGTGGGTAGGTTCGAGCCCTGCATCAGGGTCTGTGCTGACAGTTCAGAGTCTGAAGGCTGCCTCAGATTTTGTATCTCCCTCTCTCTCTGCCCCTCCTCTGCTCCCACTCTGTTTCTCTCTCAAAAATAAATAAACATCAAAAAATAAAAAATAAAAAGCAAACGCTTATTAAAATCAATATCATAACATTTTCTCCTGGGAATAGCTTCCTCCAGCATAAAAAGAAAAATTGTATCACTTAGATCCAGGAAGATTTAGGAGGTTGGGACTATATTCAGAATGTTCACATAAAATCACACATTGCTTCAAAATACGAGGAATAGTTTTATGTTAGGTGAAGTTGCTTAGCCCTAGGTTCACGGAAAAATAATTGAATTCCAGAAATCTTACTGATTCCTGATGGTTCAAAAAGCAGATCCGGACTCTTCTTTTCCAGATCAAGGAATTGTCTATGGTATTTCATCCCTGATATAAGGTCCTTGAGTCCAGGCATGGATTCTTTTTCATGTTTTTTATCCCTGTCACATTACAGCATAGTGTCTGTACACAGCATTTGCTTAACAAACATACATTGTACAGTGATAAGAACTGCCCGATTCCCCCCCCCCCCCCATTATTTTCATGTGAAAATACAGGAATTATACTGCATTAAACCCTAGCAGCAAAATCAACATTGGGAAAAATCAGAATAAAGTTCTAAGCCTTCAAGAATGTTGCTATTGTAGCCTACCTGGGAACTTTGCCTAAAATCTGAGGCCCACCCTTATCATTCCTGTCTAAATATTCCTGCCTCCTTGCAAAGCTGCATTACTAGAGACTTATCATCTCAAATGTAATCCCTTGGCAAATGAGATTAAAAAAAAAGAAAGAAAGAAAGAAAGAAAGAAAACTACACATTACCTGAAATCAAAGACAAAAATGTGATCACATGAGTTTGAAGGAAAGAATATGTGACTCAGAATACTATTGATACAGTGGCCATGAGATCACTCATGTATTCATGGCATCTGTGTGTATTAATTTCCAATGTGATTTCTCCTATTAAGTGAAAAAATATTATATCTGATCTAAAATATTTTCTATGAGTAAAATGACTCCAAGTTAAAAAAAAGATCTGTGGTGAATGAATGGGAAATATAAAGAGAGAAGTCAGACAGGCTCCATCTGTTCAGTTAAGATTGGTATATCATTCATTAAGTATTTACTCCTGAAGTCAAGAAGAATTTCAGTTATGATTTAGATTGCCACATATCCTTGTTACAGCAGGAAGACTTGTAACTTCTCAGATACCTACAGAATTTAGATAGTGCCCATGAAACCTACAGAGGGAATCTGGGAGTAGGTCAGGGAAACTGGGATTTGTGTAGCTTCCATTAGGAGCCAGGTATGTATTAGGCTTGCTAACATAAGAGTTTTCATTTCATTTAATTGTTTTCTATAGAACCCATACATTTTTAACAGTTGGAAGACTTATGGGTGGTCATTCTGGTTGGAAGGATCAGTGAATCTCTCTGGCTAACCTAAAGAAGGGTCTAGTAGTTCTTAGGAATTCAAAGAAAAAAAAAGCCTTAAAAGATCTTTAGCAACAGTTTCTATTTCATCTCTCCGCTATTCCTTTGACAATGACCCTGTCCTTTGACAATGACAATGACTCCTGTCACTTCCTTCTTAGTTGTGAGATCAAAAGCAAATCATTCTCTACTCTGTCCATATTTTCTTCATTTATAGCTTCTATGTATTATTTCAGCTCATTCATAATCACTCTATGACTTATAACACTTTTTATTCATAATCTTTTAGTTTTCTCCCAGCTACTAAATTCTTCTTGTGTGTTTCTAGTCAAATTTCCAAGAAAGAAAAATCCCATTGACCTAGTTCTTTCTTATTTTGGCAAAGTTTTTTGAACTCGGGTCATTTTGTTACCATTGCAGGCCTATGGATTGCTTATCTTTAAGTCAGATGCCCAATCCTGGCCCAAATCAGTTAGGACCTTGAAAGGGTGTTGAAACAATTCAATGGGAAAAAATAGTACCTTCAACAGTTGTGCTAAGAGAACTGGATACGTACGTGCAAAAGAATGACATTGGACACTCACCTCAGACCGTATACAAAGATTAACTAAAAATGGACTAAAGATACAAGGATAAGAGCTAAAACTATAAAACTATTAGAAGAAAACATAGGTATAAATCTCTGTAACCTTGGAGGAAGCAATGATTTCTTAAGTAATGACACCCAAAGTATAAGCCAAAACAGAGATAAGATAAACTGAACATCATTAACATTAAAGTCTTTTGTGCTTCAAAGGACACTATCAAGAAAGTGAAAAGACAACTCCAGAATGGGAGAAAATTCTTGCAAATCATATATCAAATAGTGGACTTGTGTTTAGAGTATATAAAGAACTCACAAATAGGTAATAAATGGACAAATGACCCAATTAAAAATGGGCAAAATATAGAAATAGACATTTCTCCAAAGAAGATATACAAATAGCCAATAGCACATGAAAAGATGCTCAATGTTATTAGCCACCAGAGGAATGCAAATCAAAATCACAATGAGCAACGACTTCACCTCCCTTAGGATTTCTAGAATAAAAAGGTTAGAGAATAATCAGTATTGATCCAATCAATATTGGTGGAGATATTTGAGTCCTCATCTACTGCTGGTGGGAATATAATATGATGCAGCCATTTTAGAAAACATATTGGGGTGCCTGGGTGGCTCAGTCGGTTAAGCATCCAACTCTTGATTTCAGCTCAGGTCATGATCTCCCGGTTCATGAGATCTAGCCCCGCGTCGTGCTCTGTGTTGACAGTGCAGAGCCTGCTTGGGATTCTCTCTCTCCCTCTCTCTCTGCCCACCCTTCCTCTAAATAAATAAATAAACTTTTAAAAAAGTTTAGAAAACATTTTGCGAGTTCTACAAAAGTTTAAACATAAAGTTACAGTGTGATGCAGTAATACTCCTTCTAGATATATACCTAAGAGAAACGAAAACACAGGTCTACACAAAAACTTACACATTAAGTGTTCATAGCAGCTTTATTCATAAAAGCCAAAAACTGGAAACAATTCAAATGCCCATCAACTGATAAATGGAGATAAATAAAGGATGGCATATAATGAAATGAAATATAATGAAATATCTTTCAGTAAGAAAAAATATAATGTACTGATGCATGCTACAACATGGAACCTTGAAAACATGATGCTAAGTGAAAGAAGCTGGTCACCAACGACCACGTGCTATGTAATTCCATTTATATGAAGTGTCCTAGATTGACATAAAATCTATAGAGACTGGAAGTAGATTAAAGGTTGCATAGGCTTGGGGGAGATGGGAAGGGGTGTTGAGAATGACAACTGAAGGGTATGGTGTTTCTTTTTGGGATAACGAGAATGTCTTAGATTTGATTGTGATGATGGTTGCACCACTCTGTGAACATAGTGAAAGCCACTGGATTATACATATTAATTAAATAGGTGAATTGTATGATGCATACATTATATGTCAATAAAGCTGTTTTGTAAAGCTCTGCTCCTCTCTCAGTTGCCATTACAAAGTCAGTCATCCGAGCTAGAGACTTGAAATGGATCTTGAATTCTTTCCTGATTCATCCTTCACTTTCACTTAGATTACATCTATTCATTTCCAAGTTTTTTAGAGTCGACTTCCTTAATATCTCTAAATCTTTCTTTTTTACTCCACTTATATTTCCACTGCTTGAATAAAAGCTGTAAACTTTTATTCCTTGGATTGCTGCCTTCTTTTCCTGTCTTTTCCCCTATTTCTAATGTGGGCCACCTTCATGCTGCTGCGATGGTGATCTTTCTGCAACATTAATGTGATTATGTCTGTAGTAATGACTTAATGTGGCCTCAATGGCTCTTTATAGCTTTCAGGATAAATTTCATGATCCCTTTGCTTAGCATGCATGGTTCTTTATGCACTGGTAATGTCCATCTCTGCTTCTCCAAGCTAGCCCATCTCTCTAGCCATCTATATGAAACTACCTGTAACATTCTGAACGTGCCATTTGGTTTTAAATCTGTAGGTCCTAGCACAATTACAAAGTCGGTATGTCTCTTTGAGAAATAGGTAAAATAAATGACAATTCATTACAGATTTGAATATTACTATGTTCATACATTGGAAGCTCTCCTATTATGAGTAATAATTTAATATCTAGAGTCTTTAGGCTCTAGCCCCCAAAAGAACCAAGTCAAGCATCATGGGGATTGAGTACTTTTTCCTTTTGAGGGTGTCATCATGAGACAGGCATGTACTGGGGTGGGGTGTGGGCACGAAAAGGAAAGCGGTCATTGAACAAAAGAAGTCAAGCAAGAGTAACAGTTGTGATGGATGGAAAGTGGACACTATGTGCCACCCTGAAGCTGTGCCCTCTCTGAGCTTTGAGCAGAGCCAAGCACATTATCAATGCTTTGCAAATATTAAATATCACAAGGAACAAGTTATTACTCACATTGAATGAATTTGCAGTATACTAGAACATTTTTCAGTTGTTTAACGTGGTGCCCTGTGAAACTAATTCTACTAATCTTTTAGGTATTTTCTGTTATTGGCATCACAGACTTTTAGCTTGTGTTAATAACCAGATTATTTGAGTTGTATCTTGAGCAATATCCAGATTTGCTCTCTGTTAACGGATTTTGCTTTGTTCTCTTTGGGTATGATAATGACTAACCCTTGAGTGGTTCCAGAGGTGACCCGTTTTGGTTAGTTGATGAAAACTGTTACTAATTTTTGATAAATGGACTTTCAGTGACCTCAATGTCAAGACTGACAATACTCTAAGCACATTTTTAACCCCATGAGTAAGATTAAGCTGCTCCTTTATTAACCAATAATTATGTTTTCATATAGTCCAATCAATTAGAATCAATCATATTAATGATTATTTCAGAAGTATCTTGTAACTATTTCTATGACTCAAAAGTCAGTTTTATGTAAACAGATGATGGTCAGATATCTTTTCTCTATCTTATACTTTAATCTTTGAAGACAGAAAACTCTGAGATTCAGAGACATCCTGCAAGATGGTTACCATTTGTAAACACAGAAATGAGATACAGGACACTATTTGTTAGGCAGATGACTAGGAGAAAATGTTATTCCAGGCAACAGAATTCATTTTTCTTCAAATTCTCAGAAATTGAGGCAAAAGGTATTCTTTTTGCACTTGGCCACAAAGGTCAATAAATAGGGATTCTTTTGTAGTAGAGAGGAAGTGAATTGTAGAATGTAGGCCTTCCCACCCTATTCATTCTGTTCTCAGGCATTAATACATGACACACTTGAGCAACTGTCTTTCTTTCAATGGGAGTGTCTTTGAATGTCTAAAGAAAGAATCACCCTGAGACACTGAGCCTCTATAATTAGGATTGATATGTCAACAGCAAATACAGTGTAATCTCTATTTCTACCACATGGGAGTAAGGCTTTTTCAAGAACATTCCCAATTGTTTATGTTATCGCCGTGCTCTCAGCATGAAAATACACATAGGTACACACACACACACACACACACACACACGCATGCACACACACATAATTCTTTTGGTATGAAGTGGTATTTCTTGAAACCATTATTTCAGAGCCGTCTTCCCTGCCTTTCTCTAGATATCTTGGAAAAGTTCTGAGAAACTATGACATCAACAAATAATCTTGACCTTTTCTGATCCTTTTGAAAAAGTAAACCCTCAAAAAATTACAGTGGCTTATTTAATTTTCATCATTCAAAGCTACTGAATACAGTTGAATATATTGAACATCAAATCCTGGAAATTGAGTATGGCATTTACCCATTTTTTAAATTTAAAATTTAAAACGTTTTAAATACTATCATTCTTGGACACTTATGCCTTTTAAATTTTTTATTAGACATGGAAATAATTAGTTTGAGAAAATGCTTTTTTATCCTTGTTCTCATAGCAGAGAATCAATGGATAAAAAATGAAATCTTGGGATGCCTGGGTGGCTCAGTCAGTTAAGCATCTGACTCTCAGTTTCAGCTCAGGTCATGATCTCACCATCTGGTTCGTGAATTCGAGTCCTGCATTGGGCTCCGTGCCGACAGCTCATGGACCTTGCTTGGGATTCTCTCTCTCCCTGCCCCTCTCCGCTCTCTCTTTCTCTCCTTCTCCAAAATAAGTAAATGAAGATTGGAAAAGTGAAATCTTAAAATAGTGGTCAGTCCAGCTTAACAATAAGGGCTGCTTTAATACTGTGAGAGAGTGGCACTTCCAGATTTTAGCTACATAGATGAGTTACAAAGTGATGAACTTACTGACTAAAAAAACGATCTGATTCAGTTCCAGCAACAGAAGCTCGTTCTACTCACATAATGTTAAATTCACACTGAATATTTCACCTGTTTTTTGCTCTTATGCTCCTTTTTAAAATGGGCTTTCAACATCAATGATTTCTAACCTCTTTTTTTCTCATAAATGTCATAGTTGTGATATCAGTGTAATATTTCTAATATTTCAAAATATTCTCATAGTTATTGTCTCTGTGTGCCACTTTCTACATAGAGAAATCAAACTACCGACAACATGTATTATCCATCCATTGAACCACCTTCCCTCTGTCTATCCAACACTGATGATGTACCACATACTGCTGTGTACTGGGCATAAAAACAAATATGAGACAGCCCTCGCTGGAGGCTTAACATAAACACAGTCACACATAGTGGTATTTGTAACTGGGCCCAGACATACGGACAAAATATGATACAGCACAGAATTACAATGCATTCTCATCATGATCATTGCAATCAATTTATTTTTGTTTTTTATTGCTCACATCACTGTTTGCCATAATATTATTTATGTAACACTATGTTGTCTTTTCCTCCCATAAAATTTTACTTCCATGAAAGTGAAATGAAATCTCTCTTTATATCTGCCGTAGCCCTAGAATCTAGAGGAATGCCTGTTATGTAGTGGTTGTCTAATAAGCATCTGTTGAATGAATAAACAAATGAATACACTAGCAAATGAATGAATGAATGAATGAATGAATGCAGAGATTTGCCCTCAGGTATGGATGTTATCACACTGCAGTGGTGAGGCAGTGCTGGTGTTTGAGCTCTCTCATGTTTTCAATGGCAAGCAAGCATCACCAGGTGGGCAAAAAAGAAAATGTCTCAGGCAGAGGGAGAAGAAGGTGCAGGGAGACTGGAGTAAGAAAGATCAGGTATGTTTGGGAACTGAGAGTCATGTTTAATTTAGCTAAAGGACACATCAGAAGAAAAGGATGTATCAGGAAATGACTTGGGTGTATTATAGTAGAAAAAAAGAAAATGAATGAATTTAGGGATTTAAGGACAATGTAAAGTATAGAGATGAATATTTCATTATTTATTAAGTTCCTGGAGATATGGTTCTTCATAATTTTTATATACTATGTTGTAATATTATTGTTATTTGTTCTTATTCTATTCTTTTTTAAACGGTGGCATAATTTTTTAGATCCTGTACCAATTCCTTTATCATTAGAGGAAGTTAAATCCTTTTATCAGAGGAACTGATGAGGAGACAAAGATCTGTGTATTGTTTTCAGATCTCTGAAAGGGGTTTGTTATTCAGAAAGCAGAAACACACTTGTTCATTATCTATTTCATCAATCTTGACATGCCAGGTATTGTTCTAGACCACGAGTCTGCAAACTTTTTCTATAAAGTTTAGGCTTTCCCGAGCACATATGGTCTCTGTCCTAATTTCCCAACTCTGTCACAGTAGAGTAAAGCAGACATAGACAACATGTAAATAAGTGAATATAATTGTGTCCCATAATATCTCTTATGGACATGGAAATTTGAGTTGTATATTGTCACAGGTCACAAGATATTACTCTTCTTTTGATCTTTTCCAACCATCTGAAAAGGTAAAAACTTTTCATAGCTCATAAGCCATATAAAAACATGTGGTGCAAATTTGGCAGTTGGCCCTAGTTTACCGATCCCTGGTCTAGAAACTAGGGATACAACGAGAGGAAAAAAAAATGTCTCTACTCATGTGAAGCCTACATTTTAGTTCACAACAAGTTATAAGTGCTATGAAAAAAATAAACAGAGTAAGGAGGGTTGGAGTTGATAGGGTTGTGTGTAAGCTAGTGTGTGTGTGTGTGTGTGTGTGTGTATTATTTCAAATATTGTAATTAGGGAAGATTTCTCCAACAAGGTGGCATTTGATCTGAATGAAATGGAGTGAGCCATGTGGATACCGGAGGGAAGAGGGCTCAAGGTGAAAGAATAGTAAAAGGAAAACCTTAAGGCAGGATCATGCCTACAGTATTCTGAAACCAGAGGAAAATAGCAATGCGGATGCAGCAGCGTAAATGAGGAGTAGAGTAACTGACAGTAGGAGACAATGAAGCCAGAGGACACACACAGACACAGACACACACACATACACACACACACACACACACACACACACACACACACACACGCCTCTTTAAAAGACAAGGACATAGAAACAGACTTCTACTTTCCCTGAGTCCAGTCATCTCTGAAGCCAGGGTTCCACTATGAACAACAGAAGACCCTTAGTCATTAAGCCAGTTTGAGTTGAGTCTCTTTGCAAATAAAGGACTGATATCATATCTCTAAATATTTAAAAACCAGAAATTCCTAAAGATGTGTATATGCTATTGACATTTCTAGATATTTCTGAAGCTCCCATCCACAGGCGTGAACTCTGGGGGTCATTTCTCTCCCTCAGCCTCTCACTTCTTCCAGCTCTAAGATTCAGCAATGTCATTTTACGACACAAAGAGGACCTGGAAAAGGAAAGGTGGAATGACTAAACCTACAGTGGACACGTATCAGTAGATGAATGAAAAAAATGAATAAGTGAATGAATCCCTAAATTAATAAAAAAAAGTACTATTCATTCATAAGAGAAAACAGTATTATTTTTTTTCTCTTAGGAAATCACTCATGAACATATGCTAAGGCTCTCTTAACTTAGGAACACTAGTAATGCATACCATGTACATATATGTCTACACTAATGTAGGGTTGCCTCTGGCCCACGTTAGTTAGTTAGGGTCCCTCTGGCTGATCCTTAATGATAGTAACAGGACCAACAGCGAGACAGGTTACCCAGGAGAAGGAACTCAATGTAGTTAAAACATTCCTGGGGCACCTGGGTGGCTTCATCAGTTGAGCGCCCCACTTCGGCTCAGGTTGTGATCTCACTGCTCGTAGGTTAGAGCCCTGTGTCAGGCTCTGTGCTGAC
This sequence comes from Panthera onca, assembly GCF_046562875.1. NCBI lineage: Eukaryota > Metazoa > Chordata > Mammalia > Carnivora > Felidae > Panthera > Panthera onca. Next base: position 223,602,487 of record NC_138339.1, read on the forward strand.
AGCTTGGAGCCGGGAGCTTGCTTGGGATTCTGTGTCTGCCCCTCCCTTGCTCTCTCTCTCTCTCAAAAATAAACATTCAAAAAATAAAACATATATTCCTGTCACAATCATTTTTTTAAAATTGTTGTAAGATATCTACAACACAAAATATGCCATTTCAAATGTACAGTTCAGTGACATTAAGTGCATTCACACAGTTGTGTGGCCATCACCATCATCTTCAGGATTGTTTGCCCTTTCCCAAGCTACAACCCTGTACCCATTAAACACTGATTCTTCTCTTCCCCAACCTCCAGCTATTGGTACCCATCATTCTATTTTCTGTGTCTATCACTCGACTACTCTAGGCACATCATACAAGTGGAATCATACGGTATTTATCCTTTAATGATGCACTTATTTCACTTAGCACAATGTCCTCAAGGTTCACCCATGTGGTAGCATGTCTCAGAATTTCCTCCCTTTTGAAGGATGAATAATATTCCATTGCATGTATAGACCACATTTTGTTTATCCATTTATCGGTCGAGGGACACTGGATTGTTTCCACCTTATGACTACTGTGAATAATGCTGTTATGAACATGGGTGTTCAAATGTCTGCTGAATTCTTTTTTTTTTAATGTTTATTTACTTAATTTTGGGAGAGAGAGAGAGAACAAGACAGAAGAGGGGCATAGAGAGAGGGAAACAGAGAATCCCAAGCAGGCTCCACACTGTCAGCACACAGCCCAGTGTGGGGCTCAAACTCATGAACTGCGAGAACTCATGAACCAAAATCAAGAGTTGGATGCTTCACTGATTGAGCCCCCCAGGTGCCCCTGAATTCTTGTTTTTAATTCTTTGAGTATATACCCAGAAGTGGAACTGCTAGATCATATGGAAATTCTATTTTTGGGGCGACTGGGTGGCTCAGTCGGTTAAGTGTCCGACTTCAGCTCAGGTCACGATCTCGCGGTCCGTGAGTTCGAGCCCCGCGTCGGGTTCTGGGCTGATGGCTCAGAGCCTGGAGCCTGCTTCCGATTCTGTGCCTCCCTCTCTCTCTGCCCCTCCCCCGTTCATGCTCTGTCTCTCTCTGTCTCAAAAATAAACAAACGTTAAAAAAAAAAAAATTAAAAAAAAAAAGAAATTCTATTTTTAACTTTTTTCTCAAAATTATTTTTACATCCTCTTCTTTTCTTTCTTTCTTTCTTTCTTTCTTTCTTTCTTTCTTTCTTTTCGTTTCTTTTCTTTTTTTTTGGTATGTGTATTTTTTCTTCGAATTCATTGGCATTGAAACTTGAACTTAATGAAACAATACCTCAGTTATTTTAAAGGAATGCTTTCAGGAAGTAAATATCAAAAAATAATTCCTACTGGCAATTAGCAAATCGGTTGCAAAGTATACATAATCCATTTGTTTAATTCAAACAACCCATTAGCGCTAGTCATGGAAACAGAAGTTCATCCTGCTAAGAATCTCTGAACGTGATGTAATTATTCTTGGAATCCTGAGCTGAAACAGGAAAAAAAAATATCTCAGGCCACCCAAGATAAAGTGAATAACGTTTCACGATTGAAAGGGATTGTAGTAGATTTTTTTTGTTGTTGGGAGGGATCCTCACTAATGCTAGCCCTGGTTGACGACACGATTTCTTCTGGGCCCAGAGCCTAGCTGGATAACGCAGGCCTTCCTTTGGATTGGTGCACATAAGAACTTGTGATAACAATAATTACTATAAATGCAAGCTACGGTGTTGATTGCTCACTACGTGTCTGTTACCGTGCTAAACATCCCACGTTATTGTGTGAAACCCAGTAGACCTTCACAGTTCTCACTGTGGCAGAGTCTGCTGCTATCCACGGATATTCTTCCCTCTTAAGTGACAGCAGTTCTGAGTTTCAGCTGGACATGTGACTCCCTGGTCAGAATGCGTTTCCAAGCCCCCCTTACAGCCCCTCTGGGCTAATGCAGTTATGAATAGAAGTGATTCGTATGATCTGGATCATGCCCTCAAGAAAGAAATGTGTGTGCACTTCCCCGGCCTTGGTGAGAGCTAGAGCAGCGCCCTTTTTAACCCAGGAAAGAAAACTCTGTGTGAAGGATAGCAGAACTACTGTCCGGTCAGTAAACTCCAGACTATTTCATAAGAGAAATAATCGTGTAACTTGTGTACTACCTCATATTTTAGGGCTTCTGTTTTAGTACTTAGGCTTTAAACTTACCGCTGTTAATTTATTTGACAGAGGAGGGAATGTCAGTTAACTTGCCCAACTCCCTCCACCAGGCTTGGAGTACTGCAGATCCGAGCGCAAAGCCCAGCTATGAATAGCTGTGTCTACCGTTTCCCATCCTGGGAACATTACATGCATCATCCTTGGTGTTTCTCTACCGTCCTAGTTTCTACAAAGGAAAGCACGGGCTTGTTGCGTGCATCCAGGCAATGGGAGAAACAAGGTGTATCTGGTAGGGAGGAGCTGAACTGGTCGGGATGTCTGGCATATAACCGTGGTCTTGGTGGCAGCCAGAGCCTATACCGGATAATTGGAGAGAGATCTCTAAAATCGGCATTGTATGGTCAGGGAGATGAGTTAAGGCCACAGCTATTAGGTTTTAGTCAGCCAGCATCCACGAACACTTCTGTTTAGAGTACCTACATGCTTAAATTCTTCCTCGTGTCCCTGTTGTTATGGTGCAGATCCAAAATTCCTTAGCTTGCTGTGTAAGAGACCTTCCTAATCTCTTTCTAATTTATCTCTCTAGGCTCATCATGTCTCCAGCCTACCTGTGTGCTTCCCATGGTTCAATAGTAGTACATTATTTTTCCTCGAATATACAATGTTTTCACAGCTTTGTCTTTGCAGGTCCCCTTAGTTGTGTTAAGAATGGTCTCTTCTCTGAGCCTTCTCCATTTGATAAACTCTTGTTCATTTCCCAAGACTCTTTATAAGCCTTATTGTGTTTGTGAGGCCTTTCCTGACGCTCCCGGGCTCAGTTGAGAACCACTTTTAAGTGCTGCAAAATATCGTTCACATATTTATATTCTAGCACTTGTGCTATGTGGCAAAGGACTACAAGCTTTCTGAGGGTAGGAAGTTAAATTTCTTTATTTTATTTTATTTTATTTTTTATTTTACTTTAATTTTTAAATGTTTATTCTTGACACACAAAGAGAGAGAGGGAGAGAGTATGAGGAGGAGAGGGGCAGAGCGAGAGAGGGTCACAGAATCTGAAACAGGATCCAGGCTCTGAGCTGTCAGCACAGAGTCTGATGCGGGACTCAAACTCACAAACTATAAGATCATGACCCTAGCTGAAGTTGGACGTTTAACCAACTGAGCCACCCAGGCACCCCAAATTTCTTTTTTTTTTTAGATGCTTATTTATTTACTTAGAGAGAACGCAAGCAGGGGAGGGACTGAGAAAAAGGAAGAGACTCAGGCAGGCTCCGGACTCAGTGCAAAGCCTGACACGGGGCTCGGTCTCATGAATCATGAGATCATGAAGTGAGCTGAAATCAAGAGTCCAACGCTTAACCGACTGAGCCACCCAGGTGCCCTGGAAGCTAAATTTCTAAATGCGGAGCTCCAGAAAGTGCTTGGCATGGTTAGGCACTCAATGGAGATCTTTGGATAAAAGAATTAGAGATTACGTTAAGGTATAACGAGTAGATTGAAATCAAATATAAAATAAGTATACCTTATTATACAATCCATATTAGAGATGAGAAAATAATTATTGCAATATTGTATTATTTTACATTGTATATATTGAAATGTACTGGCATTTTCTTAACTTGCTAAATGTTTAGATCAGCCTACCAACAGCATGATTCTATCTATAGTCAGAAAAAATAATTTGATCAGTGATGAGAAAAATACATGATTTGTTTTTGAATATTTTAATTAACTAGGACAAAACAGAGAAAAACAAAACATTGTGGTTGAATTTCAATATCTGAAGAAAACCACTGTTTCTGGACTTCTGAGTTTTTTATTTGGTTATTTGGGTGCTACTATAACAAATTTGAGTTATTCTGGATTCTCTTTTAAATTTTTTCTCATTTCTATAAAACACTTGCAATACTAATCAACAATACCTGTGAAATAATTTGTTGGAAGCCATTCACCGAGACCTTCTTTAAAAAATGACAGGTATTGGTAATTAATGGTGTTAATTAGATTAATTAATTTGAAATGAAGATAGTTGATATTCTTGATCCAACAAAATTATCTTTCCAGGATGCACTTTCTATTTAATTTAATTTTTTTTTAATTTTTTAAAATTTAATTTAATTAAAAAAAAATTAATGTTTATTTATTTTTGAGAGAGAGAGTGAGACAGAGCACGAGTCGGGGAGGGATACAGAGAGAGGGAAACACAGAATCTGAAGCAGGCTCCAGGCTCCAAGCTGTCAGCACAGAGCCCGTCGCAGAGCTCGAACTCATGGACCACAAGAGCGTGACCTGAGTCGAAGTTGGACAGTCATCAACTGAGCCACCCAGGTGTCTTTGCACTTTCTATTTTAAGAAGAGTTTGAGAAAAGTTGCTATATCCCAGCTTTTTTTTAAAAACTTTTTTCCTTTTAATATTTTATTTTTTATTTTTGAAAGAGAGCACGTAAGCAGAGGAGGGACAGAGGTTTCAAAGCAAGCTCCAAACTGACAGCAAAGAGCTCCATGTGGGGCTTGGATTCACCAAGATCACGACCTGAGCTGAAGTCAGACGTTCAACCTGCTGAGCCACCCAGATGCCCATATCCTAGCTTTCTGCCTCACCGGTCTTTCCTGTTATTAGTGCTGTCCAGGTCTTAAAGTATAAGGGATTTAAGTTTCTCTTAATGCCAGAAGCACCAAACATGGGGGCCTAGTGGGCATCCTATGTAGGGCATTGTTGGATAAGGATACTTTCTGCCTTAGAGTGCTAGAGTAGGAAAATGGACCATGTGACATTTTATGGCACAACTTACTCTAAGATTCTGACATTGGATAAAGACAGAAACTGAGCACTTTATTTTTATGAATCTCAAAACTTTTCTCATGAAGAAGTAACAATCGGGAGAGTTTTTTGGAAGGATAGCTAATAAAATTTTATATAATTAAGTTTTCAAAATGCCAGTGTAATAATAAATAGGAAAATTAAAGTAAACTTGACTATTAACACAATAATTTCATTTTTTAAAAGGCCACTTTTTCCAACATATGTTATGAAAAATTTCAAAAGCATACTGCAAAGTTGAAAGAATTTTGTAGAGGACATCTGTGTCTACCCCTAGTTTCTACCATTTATCATTTTACTATGCTTGCCATATCATCTTATTGATGATGCATTTTAAAATAAATACAGGGGTGGCTGGGTGGCTCAGTCAGTTAAGCAACTGACTTCGTCTCAGGTCATGATCTCATGGTTCCTGAGTTTGAGACCCACATCAGTCTCTGTGCTTACAACTCTGAGCCTGAAGCCTGCTTCAGATTCTCTGTCTCCCTCTCTCTCTGCCCCTCCCATGCTTGTGCTCTCTCTCTCACTTTCTCTCAAAAATAAACATTAAAAAAATATAAAAAAAATAACATAAATACAGACATCAGTATACTTTTCCCTACCTTGGCACACAAATGATTAACTAGAGCTTAATATTGCGAACATTTGTAATATAAAATTTGCATAGAAGAGAATGTACAATCTTAAGTATACATTTGCTGAGTGTTGACAAGTGCATACATTTTTGCAAAGTATAATCAAGGTATAGAACATTACCAGTGTTTAGAAAGTTTCCTTATGCCCCTTTCTAAAGTCAATCCTGCCACTAGGTCCTAACTGCTAGGCTAATTTTTTTTCCATCAAAGATTAGTTTTGCCCCTTATGGGAGTTCACATAAGTGTGGTCATATGACATACAATGAGCATTCTGAGTTTGGCTTTATTTACACCTCAGTGTTTTGGTGATTCACTAATGTCATCTGTATGAAGCAGTTCATAGCTTTTAATTGCATAGTAGTATTTGGTTATATCGATCTGCTGCAATTTGTTTTTTGTATTCTCTTATTGATAGATACCGGGGTTCTATTTCTTACTTGGATATTATGTCAAAACTGCTGCCAATATTTATGTAAATTTGTTGTGAACATACGCTTTTCTTTTTATTTGACGTGATGGAGCATATCATGATGGGGACTATTGGGAGGCAGAATCCAGTCAACAGGCACTTCTTCATACCTCTGCTGGTACCCAAGGATATCATCTGACTGCCTACATAATAGGCCAGGGCCTGTATCTCTTGTCTTGCTCCTGCCAGTCTCATGCCCCAGGACTGGGACTCATGATTCACCTGCATTCCTTAGTGTTTCCATCTGACATGACCAGCACATTCACTTTTCACTCTTACAGCTGCAGTGTGCCTTACCTTTTTAGGCTGTGTGTTGATTTCAGCCGAGAGTCAGCCAGGGAAGTTGTCTCACTCGGTATGACTCTGGGATGGAGGTTGGATCTCTTGTTCTCTTCTTCCCCTTCACTGCCAGCCTGACATTTGACAGACATCAAACCAGGGTTTATTAAAAGCTCCTTCTGGATGCCCAGGTGTAGTGCCAGGAATCCCAGCCCCAAAGTTCTAAAATGTAGCTAATTATTATTCAAATGAGCCCAGAGAAAGTTTGGAAGGATTAGCAAAGCATATGATAGCTATTAGCAAAATGTGCATACAAAATGTTCTTAATCCATGCTTATTTCATTAGTATCTGTGAACATAAATTGGAATGAGCCTTTAAGTGTTGGATGAAGTAGATCAAAATGCTATTTTTGGAGGTGCCTGGGTGGCTCAGTCAGTTGGGCGTCCAACTTCAGCTCAGGTCATGATCTCACAGTCTGTGAGTTCAAGCCCCGCATCGGGCTCTGTGCTGACAGCTCAGAGCCTGGAGCCTGCTTCGGATTCTGTGTCTCCCTCTCTCTCTCTGCCCCTCCCCCACTCATTCTCTCTCTCTCTCTCTCTCTCTCTCTCTCTCTCTCTCAAAAATAAATAAACTTCAAAAAAACAAAACAACCCAAAATGCTATTTCTGTTTTTCTGCATTTCTGTCAACAGCACTTATGACAATGCCTTATGTATCGTAGATATTCGGTGAATGTCTGTTGAACTTACTAATAAATGAATGAATGTTAAGTGGTCCTCCCCAAAAGGCACATGTTAAGACACAGTAAACATTTTTCTCTCTTATTTGACAGTGGGTGTAAGCTGCAGCTGGTCAGAGAGCAGACAGATGCTATGAAAGTCGTGTAAGTATCAAATATCTAAGCATGTCTGAGAGCTGGCTGTTCCGTATGTCATGTATCAGGTGTGAGTGGATTAGAGAGACTGTCCATAGCAGTTTAGGAAAGACAGTTTCTTTTCATAGTCCTGTCCTACAAGAAAAAACATAAAAATAAAAAAAAACAGTGAAGTTATTTAAATGAAATTGAAATTGTAACTGTATGGTGACAGTACTGAATTGTGGTTAATTCTTTCAACTAATTCAGTAAAGGAATATCATAGAAATGCGGAGAAAGATCACTCTTTGCGACTTTTATAAAACAGTATGTTGTGACTTAAAAACTAAAATAGCTCATGACGACTCCCAAACTTGCTGATTTCACCACAGATTGAAGATTCAAGCACAGGAGAGGTCCAGACATTTGTCAAAATACAAATAAGGAAAGAGAGAGAGAGACCGAGACAGAGACAGATGGAGACAGAGGGAGAGAGAATGGCAAAGTTCTAAGCATGTCCTCAGCAAAAGAGAAAGGGAGTTTAGATAAAGTGTGACGAGACTTTTTAAACATCCACCAGAATCAATGTACCACTGGGCCAGATCAGGAAAAGATTGCACATACTGTTTTGGTATCCAGCCCTTTAGGTGCCTGTCAGGAATGCCTCTGTGGCCATGGATCAAAAGGCAACATTTTTAAATAGGTACTAAAATAAAATGACAGTGGTTATAATGTATATTAACTAGCACACTTGCAAGCATCAATACTTACTATAAACAGCAGAAGAATTCAAGACTACATCAAGTATACATAGACATAAAATAGTTCAAAACAAATCTTCTAATTAACATGAAATTGTATTCAAAGAGAATTAGACCTGTGGGCATAGGGAGGTATTTGCAGTCATTGACAGGCCAAGTACTGAAAAGAAATCCATGAAAAATAGTGTTACATACAATAATTCCTCCTTGAGTGGCCCAGTGATCATTTTTAGGTATTAGACATTGCCAATACACTCATATCAAAATTTCAACTTAATTTTTTTCAAATATTTTGTTTGTGAACAATAGTTTGCTTACCAATGTATAATTTTGATATGAGTGGATTGGGGAACTTCAGTTGGATACATTTTAAATTCTACCAGATCTAGGGAAAAAAAACCTACCTGATCCAATTAACAGTAAAGCATTTCATATAGAAAATTATAATTAAATATAATTACATGAGTATAAGTTAAAAGATATGAGTATGTGTACACATAGTACTTTATTTATATCCATTAAATGAATATTTTAAAGAATTTAATATATGCCAGCCACTGTATTATGTACTAAAGAAACACTGGTATGCAAATAGTTTGTGTATTATCATATGAAATATGTATGTAGTACAATAAAATCTGAAGTGGTATCACATATTATTAAGTTCAGTGGTTCCCAAATCATACACACTAAGGGTGTGTGTATATGTGTGTGTGTGTGTCTATATATATATATATATATATATACACACATATATACATATATATACTACATATATATACATATATATATGTATATATATATTTTAATTTAATTTAATTTTTTAAATATGAAATTTATTGTCAAATTGCTTTCCATACAACACCCAGCGCTCATCCCAAAAGGTGCCGTCCTCAATACCCATCACCCACCCTCCCCTCCCTCCCACCCCCCATCAACCCTCAGTTTATTCTCAGTTTTTAAGAGTCTCTTATGGTTTGCCTCCTTCCCTCTTTTTTTCCCCCCTTGCCCTCCCCTATGGTCTTCTGTTAAGTTTCTCAGGATCCACATAAGAGTGAAAATATATGGTATCTTTCTCTGTATGACTTATTTCACTTAGCATAACCCTCTCCAGTTCCATCCACATTGCTACAAAAGGCCATATTTCATTCTACTCATTGCCAAGTAGTATTCCATTGTGTATATAAACCACAATTTCTTTATCCATTCATCAGTTGATGGACATTTAGGCTCTTTCCATCATTTGGTTATTGTTGAAAGTGCTGCTATAAACATTGGGGTACAAGTGCCCCTATGCATCAGCACTCCTGGATCCCTTGGGAAAATTCCTAGCAGTGCTATTGCTGGGTCATAGGGTAGGTCTATTTTTAATTTTCTGAGGAAGCTCCACCGTGTTTTCCAGAGTGGCTGTACCAGTTTGCATTCCCACCAACAGTGCAAGCGGGTTCCTATTTCTCCACATCCTCTCCAGTACCTATAGTCTCCTGACTTGTTCATTTTAGCCACTCTGACTGGCATGGGGTGATATCTCAGTGTGGTTTTGATTTGTATTTCTCTGATGAGGAGCAACGTTGAGCATCTTTTCATGTGCCTGTTGGCCATGTGGATGTCTTCTTTAGAGAAGTGTCTATTCATGTCTTCTGCCCATTTCTTCACTGGATTATTTGTCTTTTGGGTGTGGAGTTTAGTGAGTTCTTTATATCTTTTGAATACTAAACTTTTAATTTTAGAATAGTTGTAGACTTACAGAAAAATTATAAAGGCAATAGAAAGAGTTTCCATATACACACACTCAGATTCCTCTATTGTTTCCATCTAATATTAGTTTTGTACATTTGTTACAATCAGTGAACCAATATTGATTCATTGTTATTAATTAAAGTCAATACTTTATTCAGATTTCCTTAACTTTTATCTAATGTCCGCTTTCCGCTCCAGTATTCCATCCAGGATACACATTATATTTAGTTGTCATATCTTCTTAGGCCCCTATTAGCTGTGATAGTTTCTAGTTTCTCCAAATTGTCTTGTTTTTGATGACCTCACCTGTTAGGATCACCAGCCAAATATTTTGTAGAATGTCCCTCAATGAGAATTTTTCTGATGATTGTCTTATGAGTAGACTTATGTGTTTTGAAGAGGAAGACCACTGGAAAAAAGTGCCATTCATATCCTATCATCACATATGCATATGTGTAATATGACTTATCACTGTTGATGCTCACCTGGCTGAGATCATTTTTTGGTCAAATTTTTCCACTGTAAAAGGTACTATTTTTCACCACTCCATATTGTCCTCTTTGGAAGGGAGTCCCTAGTGCAGTCTACTCTTAAGGAGTGGGAAGTTCTGCTCCACCTACTTGAGAGGAGAAAGTCTATATAGATTATTTAGAATTTTCCTGCACTGGATATTTGTCTATTCTCCCCTATGTGTTTACTTTTTTCAACCATTTACTTACTATCAATATGGACTTCGGGGTATAGCCCAAAGCTACTTAATTTTGTTGCTCAAATTTTTCCAGCTTTTGCCATGGGTATCTCTTTTAATTGGCTTCTGTGTTTCTTTGCTATACTCCCATAATTTCTCCAACATTCTGGCATTGCAAAATGCTCCAAGCTTGGGGCACCTGGGTGGTCCAGTCGGTTAAGCATCCAACTCTTGATTTCCTCAGTTCATGATCTCACGGTTCATGGGTTCGAGTCCTGTGTTGGGCTCTATGCTGACAGCAGGGAGCCTGCTTGGGATTCTCTGTCTGCTTCTCTCTCTGTCTCTCCCCTGCTCAGTCTCTGTCTCTGCCTCTGTCTCTCAAAATAAATATATCAATACTAAAAAAATGTTACAGGCTTATCTTGTATATTTTCTGCCTGGTTCTAGAATACGAATTACTCCAAAGACAGATATTTTCCTTACTAATAGGATGTCATTGATTTGGGGCTCCCTCAAATGACAAAGCAAAAAGATATATGTGTATAAACTAAGTCAAGTATATGCATATTTCTTTGCTTTTTGGTTTTTTTTTTTTTAGATTTAAAAATTCAATAAAATTTTAGTAAAGCTACTCCAGCAATATCTAAAATTGATATTACAACATGACAGGAGAGTTTTATCATCAGAGCCTCAAACTGGTTTAACTTTTAAAACTATATCAATGTAATTCACTATATTAAAATTCTTTTCTTTTTTTTAAGATATAATTTATTGTCAAGTTAGCTAACATACAGTGTATACAGTATGCTCTTGGTTCGGGGTAGATTCCTGTGTATGCATATTTCCATGAATATTTCTATATGTAACCAGATGTATTTATATTAAGCTAAACATGAGGTCAAACTTATGTCTCCAACATTAATCCATTATCATGTGGATAATTCTAGTTTCTTCTTCTGTAATAAAGTATTCTACACATAATGGCTTTTTAAATCTAAAGCCTTAATTTAAAATACTTCAAGCACCTTTGAATGGACCTTGAGCTTGTATGGAGACTGGTTGAGTGAAATAGCTATGTATATAGTCACTTGCCTGACTGATGTGCTTCTACTGGCTAGAACATTATTCTTTTCAGCAGAGTATAACTCTTTTGCAAAGATACATGGTCAAATAATTCACCTTTGGCAATTAATTAAACCTCTTGATTATTCTTGCATATTACTGGTTCTAAAACCTAGAATCCCATCCAAGTCAACTTATGGATTAAAGAAAAAAAAAAGTAGTTTGGCTACTCCGAAGTGACCGAATCTAATTCTGACTCCATGGAATAGTCACACAGATGTGTACTCTGGTGAAAAATTTAATGCCCACAAATTTGACAACTTAGATGAAAGTGCTCTATCCATTGAGTGCCACTAAGTAACAAGGCTCATATAAGGAGAAATAGGTCATATGAATAGAACTCTACTACTCAAGAAGTTGAATCAATAATTAAAAACCTACCAAGAAGGAAATTACCAGGCCCAGATGGTACCACTGTTGAAGTCTACCAAACATTTAAGGAAGAAATTATCCCAATTCTGTACAATCTGTTGCAGAAAATAGAAGCAAGGGGAATACTCATGCTATGAGGCTAGCATTACTATAATACTAAAATGAGATAAAGAGATTACATGAGAGGAAAGCTACAGACCAGTATCTTTTATGAACACAGATGCAAAAATGTTCTACAAATGTTAGCAAATCAAATCCAACAATATATAAAAGAATCATATACCACAACCAAGTGAAGTTTATTGCAAGAACACAAGATTGGTTCAACATTTGTAAGCAAATTAATATAATTCATTATATTGAATAAATAAAACAATGTGATTGATGAATATGTGTAGTACCTTGGTTGCTGTGATAGGATCGTGATTATATGCATATGTCCACACTCATCAGGATGTAGACATTAAATGTGTCCAATGTTTGTATATCAATTAGGTCTCAAGTAAGCTAAAAAAAAAAAAAAAAAAAGAAAAAAAGTGTGATTATATAAACAGATATTTAAAAAGCATTTGAAAAAAATCCAACACTGATTCAGAATAAATACTCTCAACAAACAATAAATGGAGGAAAGCTTCCTCAACCAGACAAAAAATTGTCACAGAAAGAAGAAAGAAAGAAAGAAAGAAAGAAAGAAAGAAAGAAAGAAAGAAAGAAAGAAAAAAGTGCTTACCAAGCAAGTTTGATGAAATGGATAATTAAGTTTTAAGATGTTAACACATTATTGATATTAAGGATGACTTCAATTGTGAGGAAGATTCAGGAACTCTTTCCTCTACATCAACCCTCTGGCCCATGAAGAGAGAGATCTTCCTACCTTTCTTTTCATACCTTTCTGGCTTTTCCTCCAAGCAAGAGGAGTTGATAATTTAACTTAGGACTTAATATTCACTCAGCCATGCTTTACCAAGGAGAGAAGTTATTCTACAAACATATTTCCTTTCACCTCCTGTTCCAACATGTTAAGTCGACATGCCCAGGGCGCCCTCTTTAAAAGGTGTCTCCAGTGTTCCTTTTTGTTCCTTTCTTACCCATGAGTAATTGAAAGTATGGCCTGTCTGAAGACACAATGAATCTGAATTCATTCCTTATATAGATTTATTTCATAAGCCACATTCTCCAATCTCAGTTGTTTACCTTGGGGTTTCATGAGGTATTTAATATAATAGCACAGAAGTCAGACAGAGCCCTCTGACTTGTGGGATAGCAGTTTAACTTTTATTTCTACCATACATGTTCAGTTTTGTTCTCTAAGTAATACAATCACTAATTGAAGGTGAAAGGACGGCTAACTTTGGGAGTAACCTAATGATTGAAGCTTTGGATATATTGGGTTCAAAGTAATTATGAAACGCAGCAGAGATGTGTCAAAAGCATAATACATACACAACACATACATAATACGTAGAACCATTTCATTACCATTTCATTCATTATGAACATGGATGCAAAAATTCTCAACAGGATACTAGCAAATTGAATTCAATAGCATATAAAAAGAATTATTCACCATGATCAAGTGGGGATTCATTCCTGGGCTGCAGGGTTGGTTCAATATTTGCAAATCAATCAATGTGATACATCACATTAATAAAAGAAAGGATAAGAACAATTGCACCAAGAACCATAAAATACCTAGGAATAAACCTAACCAAAGATGTAAAAGATCTGTATGCTGAAAACTATAGAAAATGTATGAAGGAAATTGAAGAAGACACAAAGAAATGGAAAAACATTCCATGCTCATGGATTGGAAGAATAAATATTGTGAAAATGTCAACACTACCCAAAGCAATCTACACATTCAATGTAATCCCAATCAAAATTGCACCAACATTCTTCTAAAAGCTAGGACAAACAATCCCAAAATTTGTATGGAACCACAAAAGACCCCAAATAGCCAAAGTAATGTTGAAAAAGGAAACCAAAGCAGGAGGCATCACAATCCCAGACTTTAGCCTCTACTACAAAGCTGTAATCATCAAGACAGTACGGTATTGGCACAAAAATAGACACATTGACCCATGGAATAGAATAGAGAATGCAGAATTGGACCCACAAATGTATGGCCAACTATTCTTTGACAAAGCAGGAAAGAGTATCCAATGGAAAAAAAGACAGTCTCTTTAGCAAATGGTGCTGGGAGAATGGGACAGCAACATGCAGAAGAATGAAACTAGAGCACTTTCTTACACCATACACAAAAACAAACTCAAAATGAATGAAAAACCTAAATGTGAGACAAGAAATCATCAAACCCCTAGATAAGAAAGCAGGCAACAACCTCTTTTACCTCAGCCACAGCAACTTCTTGCTCGACGCGTTTCCAAAGGCAAGGGAATTAAAAGCAAAACTGAACTATTGGGATCTCATCAAGATAAAAACTGCACTGCAAAGGAAACAATCAACAAAACTACAAGGCAACTGATGAAATGGGAAAAGATATTTACAAGTGACATATCAGATAAAGGGTTAGTATCCAAATTTACAAAGAACTTACCAAACTCAATACCCAAAAAGCAAATAGTCCAGTGAAAAATGGGCAGAAGACATGAATAGACACTTTTTCAAAGAAGACATCCAGATGGCCAACAGACACATGAAAAGATGCTCAACATTACTCAACATCAGAGAAATACAAATCAAAGCCACACTGACATACCACTTCACACCAGTCAGAGTGGCTAAAATTAACAACTGAGGAAATTACAGATGCTGGTGAGGATGTGGAGAAAGGGGAACCCTCGGGGCGCCTGGGTGGCTCAGTCGGTTAAGCGTCCGACTTTGGCTCAGGTCATGATCTCACGGTCTGTGAGTTCGAGCCCCGCGTCAGGCTCTGTGCTGACGGCTCAGAGCCTGGAGCCTGTTTCAGGTTCTGTGTCTCCCTCTCTCTCTGCCCCTCCCCTGTTCACGCTCTGTCTCTCTCTGTCTCAAAGATAAATAAACGTTAAAAAAAAAAAAAAAAAAAAAAAGAAAGGGGAACCCTCTTGCACTGTTGGTGGGAATGCAAACTGGTGCAGCCGCTCTGGAAAACAGTGTGGAGGTTCCTCAAAAAATTCAAAATAGAACTACCCTACGACCCAGCAATAGCACTACTAGAAATTTATCCAAAGGATACAGGAGGGCTGATGTATTGGGGTACTTGTACCCCAATGTTTATAGCAGCACTTCCAACAACGGCCAAATTATGGAAGGAGCGTAAACGTCCATCAACTGATGAATGGGTAAAGAAGATGTTGTTTATATATACAATGGAATACTACTTGCCAATGAGAAAGAATGGCATCCTGCCATTTGCAGCAACATGGATGGAACTGGAAGGTATTATGCTAAGTGAAATAAATCAGTCAGAGAAAGACAGAGATCATATGTTTTCACTCATACGTGGAACTTGAGAAACTTAACAGAAGACCATGGGGGAGGGGAAGGGGAAGGGGAAAAATTACAAACAGAGAGGGAGGGAGGCAAACCATAAGACACTCTTAAATACAGAGAGCAAACTGAGGGTGGATGGGGGGGTGGGAGGGAAGGAAAAGGGGGTGATGGGCACTTGTTGGGATGAGCACCGGCTGTTGTATGTAAGTGATGAGCCACGGGAATCTACCCCCAAAACCAAGAGCACACTTTACACACTGTATGTTAGCTAATTTGACAATACATTTAATTAAAAACATTTTTACTGAAGGGAGTCATAATTAGGCAGAAAGAGTTTTGGGCTGGGCGGCAAACAATTTGGTTTCTAGTTTTAATTCTGCCATTATCCTTGGCCAGCTCTAGACAATGTGCTACGCTCAGTTTCCTCTTCTATAAAGAGGGAAAAGGGGATTAAATATGGGGATACTATGATCTCTGAAATCTCTTTTACTTAGAAAGGCAACAAATTCTAGGCCCTTATGAGACAAAAGCCTCAAGGACATTTTTGGAATGTTTAACCGACTGATGTTATCTCCATGTGAGGGAAGGAATTTATGGGGGGGAGCTGTCTCTGTACAACATTGTATTATGTCACTAATGTCCCTGTTTTCTTGTTGCTGTCATCATTTTTTAAAAAGAAACTTTTTCTATTTTTAAAGGTTACTGAGCATAAGTTTGTTTTAGTGTCTTTTGAGATGAATCAAATGTTTCTCTATTGCTCTGAATTCTCTGGAAATATCTGGAAGTGTTTTGTGACATATAGCACTTGATTCCTTATGTTCTATCAGTACATTCCTCATGAAGTTGAACCATGCATGTAGCAGCTAGCTTCCTCGGTGTTTCTTCTTTAGCTCAAGAACATGGTTGGGCATTTTTCTTTCCACCATCTAGCCTTCTATAACAGTTTAAAACAAAAGACAACAGGGACAAATTTTACTTTTTTAAAATAGACTTTATTTCTTAGGACAGTTTTAGGTTCACAGCAAAATAAACAGAAAGTACAGGGATTTCCTGAATATGCCCTGCCCCTGCCTATGCACAGCCCCCATCAGCTTGCAACATTTGTTACAAAATACATAGTTTACCTTATGGTTCACTCCTGGTGGTGTACATTCTATGGATTTGGACAAGTGTATAATGTCATGTATCCGCCATTACAGAATCATACAGAGTAATTTCACTGCTCTAAAATCGTCTGTGCTCTACTTGTTCAACACTCCCTCCCCTCTAAGCCTTGGAAACTACTGATATTTTTAACTCTCTCCATAGTTTTGCCTTTTCCAGGATGTTATATGGTTGTAATCCTACAATATATTGCCTTTTTAGACTGGCTTCTTTCACTTGGTAACACACATTTAAGTTTCCCCATGTCTTTTCATGACCTGATAGCTCATTTCTTTTTAGCACTGAATAGTAATCCTTTATCTGGATGTACCACAGTTTGGTTATCTATTCACCTACTGAAGGGCATCTTGGTTGTTTTCAAGTTGTGGCAATTATGAATAAGACTGCTACAAATATCCTTGCACAGGTTTTTGTGTGGATTTAAGTGTTCAACACCACAAAGTGCAATTGCTGGATCTTATGGTAAGAACAGGTTTAGTTTTGTAAGAAACTGCCACACTGCCCTCTAAAGTAGCTGCACCGTTTTGCGTTCTGAGCGATAATGAATGAATTTCTGCTGTTCCGTGTGCCTGTCTGCATTTGGTGTTGGCATTGCTCTGAACTGTGATCATTCTCATAGGTATGAAGTAGTATGTCCGTGTTGTTTCAATTTGCATTTTCCTAATGACATATGATGTAGAGCGCTTTTTCATATATTTATTTATAATCTGCATGTTTTCTTTGGTAAGGTGGTTTTAGTTGTCTTCCACATTTGACTGTGGCCTTTATAAGGGTAGGGATTCTATCTTTCAGAATAAACACCGGATACACGTTTTGTGCAAGCATGGTCAAATGAATCCAAGATCGTTTATTTGTGCATCCATGGCTTTCAATCAAATGGCAACAATTTAGTAGAGAAATGGAAATGAAGCCCCAATACATTACAGGGATAAGTCCCTTCAAACGTCTAGAACTTTTATTCAGGTTGTCTTTAGTTGGATTTCAAAGCCACAAAAAAGATTTATCACCACCTGCTTTCCTTGGAGAATAACACTTTGTGTTTATATCGGAAGTTGCCATATCATTTTCTTTGAAGAAGCCAAATTCATTTATCCATCTCTTTAGGCATCTCTAAGTGGAAAAAAGTAGGACTGTGTGGTCTACATGATTTCTTTAAAGAAAGCAGTGTGTTTTGTTTCACATCACATCCACAACCATGCACTAGGGTCAACTGCAATTCAACAGTGATGAAGATTTCTAGACCACCTGGGTTTAGTAGCTATGCTCAGCTCTTTTAGACTAGGCAGACCTAAAAAGGAGAGATCATGAACCAAGTGCATGGACTTATTCCAAAGGAACAAATATTAGAAACATATGTGAGATACTTCCTGGGGAAAATGAAGCATTAATTCATTCTAACTGGCAGTGGACCATGTTATATTTCCTGAAGACTTATCTGCCTTTAAACATTTTGACAAAGAAGTCAAATATAAACATTTCTTTTTTTTTTTCATTTCAAGCCAACTTTTCCAAAGCATAAAAAGTGGATAAAAAACTTTTGGGCAATTCTGAAACTGCAAAAGATGTTTTATTCTCCATCTAATTGCCAGTTAAATCATATCTTCTGAGCATAAGCTTATGTGAAGCATATTTTTATTTTATGGAAAGCCTATAATCTATGTTTTACACTTGGCCTATGAATAGCAAAATGTCACAGTATCTAATGTTTACTTTTATGTATTTTCATGTTCTTCCTCATTCCTGAAAGGATTTGAGGTTGTGGCATTGAATAAATTGCTTGTTGAATACCTTAGTTTTACCTTTAGAGGGAACAAAAGCAAAAATAAGTAAGTCAGACTATATCAAACCAAAAAACTTCTGTATATCAAAGGAAGCTATCAACAACATGAAAAGGTAACCTACCAAATGAGACAATATTTTTGTAAATCATATTTTTGATAAGGGGTTAATATGCAAAATATATAGCGAATTCATACAACTCAATAGAAAAAAAAGAATCCAATTTACAAATGGGCGGGGGATCTGAATAAACATTTTCCCAAAGAAGACAAGAGATAGCCAATAGGTACAGGAAAAGTTACTTGGTAGCACTAATCATCAGGGAAATGCAAACAAAACCACGGTGAGCTATCACTTCATGCCTGCTAGATTGGGTGTTTTCAAAAAGACAAGAAATAACAGATGTTGGAGAGGATGTGGGGAAAAGAGAACTCTTGTGCACCGGTGGTGGGAATGTAAATTGGTGCAGCTACCATGAAAAATAGTGTGGAGTTTCTCAAAAAATTAGAAATAGAACTACCATACGAACCAACAATCGCACTTCTGAGCATTTTATCAAAAGATAAGCAATCACTATCTTGAAAAGACATCTGTATCTCTGTGTTCATTATTGTTTACAATAGCCAAGACATGGAAACAACGTAAGTCTCCATGAATAATGGATGAATGGATAAAGAAGGTATGGTGTATGTGTGTGTGTGTGTGTGTGTGTGTGTGTGTGTGTGTGTGTATATATAATAGTTCCACTATATATATAATGGAATATTATTCAGCTATAATCCTGCCATTGTAATAATATGGATGGACCAGGAGGGCATTATACTAAGTGAAATAAGTCAGACAGAGAGAGACAAATACAGTCCAACCTTACTTATATGTGGAATGTAATAATAAAAAAAAAAAAAAAACTGAACTCATAGATACAGAGAATAGATTGGTAATTGCCAGAGGTGAGGGAAGGAGTGAGAAGGAAGTGGGTAAAGGTAGTCAAAAGATACAAACTTTTCAGGCATGAGATTAGTAAATCTTGGGGATATAATGTACAGAATGGTAGCTATTGTAAACAACACTGTGTTGTACATGTGAACGTTTCTAAGATAGTAGATCTCAAAGAGTTTTCATTACAGGAAAAATAATTTTTAATTGTGTGGTGGTGGTCATTAACTAGACTTATTGTGGTATTTTGCAATATATACATAATATCAAATCATTGTATTACACACCGAAAGCTAACACAATGTTACATGTCAATTATGTCTTAATTAAAATAATTTTAAAAATTAAAAAAATAACTACCTCTGACAGGCTGCCCAATAATGGATGTAAATTTGTCCAAAATTTAGGACAAGGTGATTAAACATGATCCAGATTCAACTCTCATAATCTTGCATTTTCCGCTGGTCGGCCAACTACCTGGATTCCTTCTCCAAGTGATAGTCACTGGCTGGAAAAAGAAAATAGTTGTCTATCCTTGCTGTCTCCACTTCCCTTCTCCATTCCCTTGGATCCACTTCATCAGGTTTTTATCCCAACACTCCCCAAATTGTTTCTACTGAGGTCAACAGTGACTTCCCTGGTGCTCATCGGGAATCAGCCATTGGGATCAGTCCATCTCCCAACAAAGTTGGTTGTTCTCTTTTCCTTGGTCTCTAGGCCACCACCTTGTCTTGTTTGTTCCTGCCTCACTCCTTGGTCTCCTTCTCAATCTTCCACTGAACTCTGTGTTGGATCCCCTGAAGCTTATCTTTCTCATTGATTTAAATTATGCTACACCAATGATTCTCAAATGTACAACTTTAATCCAGATATTACCCCCAAGGCCTAAACTGATATTTCCAAATACCCATTTGATGTCTCCACTTTGGTATCTAATAAGCATCTACACATCATGTATCCGGAGCTAAATTATTTCTCCTGTCTTTCCCTCCTGCTCCCTCTGCTGAAGCCCTGTTGGCTCCTCTACATCTCCCAAACCTACCAAATGTCTTCTTACTTCCAGACCTCCTGTTTCTGCTGCCTGGAATGTTGTCCTGTGTGTCCGTTAGGGCTCAACAAGAAGCAGAATAAGTTGGATAGAAAGATCTTGGTTAAAAGGAATTGACAATTATCGGGCTGGCTAAGCATCTCAATTCCAGAAGCCAGGCAGCCTGGAAAGAAGATTATAAGTGGGATGGAATTCTATAGGTGTGGGCTGAGAATTTCTCCTCTCAAGCAGAATTCTTCTCTCTTTCTGGAAAGTCTCAGCCTTGCTTTTAAGGTCTTCCTTAAGTTAGTTAGGCTAACTTCCTTAAGTAAGTTAGGCTCACCCAAATCATCTAGGATAGTCTTTCTTTTTAAAGTCACCTCACTGTGGACTTCAATTTCACGTGAAAATGACTTCACAGTAGCACCTAGATGAGTGTTTGAATAACTGGAAAGAGTAGTTTAGCCAAGCTGTCCTATCAAAAAAGCCATCACACCTCAATATCCTTATGACCCTTTCCCTTGCTTCCTTCAAAGTTTTGCTCCCGTGTCACTTTATCAGAGGATCTCCTTTGATCAGCTTCTGTTAATAACATACCACTCTCAGGCAATCCCCAACTCTGTTTTCATTCTCCTACTTTTTTTTTTTTTCCCTCAAGGCACTTATTCTTACCTTCCATTTTATATACTTTATTCTTTTCTTCCCTTCTACATTGCAAGAATACTTTCCTGTTTATTTTATTGCTGTAGACCCTATGCCCAAACACAGCTTGGGGCATACTAGGTATTTGATAAAAATATGTTGAATAAATTAATGAATGAAACATGACAAAAGAACACTGTAACTCAAAACTACAATTTTGAAGATGGTTATTGCTTCCTCCAAATTGACCATTTCCTTTTTTGAAATCAAAATGTTCAAGATATGACACTATCAAAAATAATTTTCTACTAATGCCTATGTATAATTCAACTACACACACACACACACACACACACGAGTCTTTTATTGATGCCTCAGATGACCTGGATTAAGAATGTTACAGATATTTTGCTTTATGTATAATATCCATGACACTGAACTGGGGAGTGGTTTGCCTTCCAACATATCAACTGGACTTGAACACACCTATATAACAAGTTTAATCATCATAAATCAGGAACAATGTTAACTCAGGAGTTTTGGTCCTCATTTTTGACCTTTCACCCAAAGACACATTTTTTTTTGTGGATTCCTGAAAGTGAAGGAGACTCATGCATTCCAACTGTCTTAAAACTGATTTGAAGTTTCCTGAAATCAACTCCATTCCGATAGCCAGCCATCTACATCCTGTGCCCACACAGTGCTGGCTTATTGCTTTCTTGTCTGCCTCCCAAATTGCCAATTTGTATGTAGATTCTTCTCAGGGTTTGAGAGATATAAAAAAATTAGAGCTCCTTTTCCTTGCTGCTTATTTTTTTCTTCCCTTTTCATCTCTCTGTTCTTTCTCTTGCTTCCTGAGAGCATCCTTTGACAGCCTCTTCCCACAGGTGATCTTCCCTGCCACCATTGCAAGTAAGATGCACTTGTGACTCTAGCCATTAGTCAGTCATGAATGAAATCAATGTTATTCTGATCATTTCCTTCATCCTTCTTGTTTCCTAGATCCTGACACTTCCTGGAGACCAGCACCCATATCTATGTAGCTAATATGGGGTCAGTATGGAGATTCTCACTGTATTATGATGCTTTAAGCCCTATGTCAGGGTGTGCTTTGTACACTTTGGTGTCTTGTGTCTGCTTTGTTGTGCTGTTTCCCGGGAGGAGGTCAAGGGTCTACTTTTGTTGTGTAGGCTGACAAGAAAAGCCACATAGAAAAAACATAGAAGGGACTCTGATTCTGCTTGTGACCATGGACACAAATGCTTCTTTATGGAACTGTTCATGAATTTACACTGCCTAAAACAAATACACATTTTAAGGAAAGGCTGGGAGATGCAGACAAACATTTCAAAACAGTCTGTGTCTTCATCTTGTGGCCTAATGTTTTAAAATGTCAGAATGGTATCTGTCACATAAAAGAATATAAATAGAGCAAAAACTGGTCAGACAACCTGCCCCATCAGCTTTCAAAAATATGTAAAGTGACTTGCTGATGAAATTTTTATTTTCTTTTCATGTGTGGTTTGACATTCCTAAAGGGGCCCTGAGAATATTGCCCCAGTAATAGGAAGTAAAAATTAGCTGCTTTGCACGCATAAATCAACTTTATTACATCAGAGCTTTATTTGTCTCTGTGGCAAAATGTAAAGCAAGACATTTACTGCTCAATTACTATAGACACTAAACTCTGTTTTTTTTCAGTTATATATCTTTTTATTGCAATTACCTCTATACATCCTAAAATGTAATATGGTGAATTGATCTGACTATTCAGATCTCAGTGATTTGGGGGCCAGGTTAATGTATCTTAGTTTTGAATTTTTTTTCTGTAAGTACTTTCAAGATGATTTTAGTATGAAGTTCAGGGCAAAACTCCATTAGAAAGAAAACTGTAGAATCTCTGCTGGCTAGTAAATACAATTATGCAAATAGGTGACTTATGTTTAGATTAATGTCTTAAATTGCATGTTTTTATGATTTAGGATAAAATTGTTTTTGTTTTTAAAAAAGAAAATTATCCTGACTGTACCTTCTATTCAAAATGACCAGACAAGGGAAATTCGCAGAGCAGCATGATTAAACTGCTGATTATCTGCCGGTTTTACCAAGTGTTCACTGTTAGGAAAGTCTTTTGTCACTTTGACCAAAGAGAATCAGTTATTTCTTTTGCTATGTTCCCTCCAAAATTTGTATGCCTTGCTTTTGAGTTACATACACTCCAGATGTGTATGGTCCATGTCCGTGCAATGGTTGTTTGTTGTTTCTTGCCCACTCTTAGAACCCCTAATGGTGTGTAGACTGTGGAGAGGTGGAAGGATAAATTTCTTTCCTCATCATTCACGTCTTCTCTCTTAGGACCTTTGAGTTTGCTTTTCTGTATGCTTGGAATATTCTTATTCCACATAACTAAATTGCTGGTTTTCTATCCTTCTTGAGGTTTTGCCCAAATATCACTTTACCAGTGAGACTTGCCCTGACCACTGTAGTTTAAATATTAAACTCTTTCTAAAGTATAATTTTCACAAAGGTAAAGTTATGGCTGGGGTGCAAATGAAAAGATTTTATTTAACTCATTAGTTAGTGAGGGAACCAATAAGATGTTCTTATAAGTTCAAAGGAGAATTGTAATATATATAAGTAAGTGTGTGTGTGTGTGTGTGTGTGTGTGTGTGTGTGTGTGTGTACATACGTATATACAGTCAGGGATGCTGAAATGAAGTTGCTAATAGATGCAAAACCAGTAAATACTCTATAGAGCAATAATAATTTTTTTAGTAAGCTTTACACCCAATGTGGGGCTTGAACTCAACAACCCCAAAATCAAGAGTCACATGCTCTACCGAGTCAACCAGGCACCCCTTCTATAGAACAATAAACAGGTTGTCATTTTTACACAGAAAAAATCAACTGAAACTCTACCAAAAAATTCACTTACATTGCAATGGGAAATAGTTATATTCTTATATTCACAACTACTATTTTTTCTACAAGTTCATTTCTCCCCTCAAAATGACTTAAAAATAGCCCATGGGGCACCTGGGTGGCTTAGTCGGTTAAGCTTCCGACTTCGGCTCAGGTCAGGATCTCACGGTCCGTGGGTTCGAGCCCCGCGTCGGGCTCTGGGCTGATGATGGCCCAGAGCCTGGAGCCTGCTTCCGATTCTGTGTCTCCCTCTCTCTCTGACCCTCCCCCGTTCATGCTCTGTCTCTCTCTGTCTCAAAAATAAATAAACGTTAAAAAAAAAAATAGCCCAGTTGATGGCATTCAATCCAAAGTGCACATGCTTATGTTTCAGGGCTTGGGGCTAGAGTACAGAGGAGAACCTCAGCCTTCCATATTTC